>NC_090938.1:384215080-385416491 GCF_040938575.1 Ambystoma mexicanum
GGAAAATGACACGGATACTGTGGGTTATGACACTGTATGGGATGCCGCAAAGACGGTGATCAGCGGGCACTTCATTGAACAAGCGGCCCAGAGAGGGAAAGCCAGAAAGACACTACAGGCCCAATTAAAGGGGGAAACCCATAGGCTTGAGATAGTGCATAAAGAGAGCGGGTCTCGGCGGTCTTTAAGAGACTTGAGAATAGCGTGGAAGGCATTGGAGTCACACCATACAGCGAGGGCAGCCCATCACATGTTGCGCACAAAGCAGTACTTCTATACAAGAGGAGACAAAGCTAATAAGTTATTGGTAGCCAAATTGAAAAAGCAATCAAAGCGAAACAGAATAGACATCTTGCGGGACAGGGCGGGTAACTATATCTCCTCAGAGGAAGGGAAATTACAGATTGTGGAGCAATTCTAAAATGAACAGGCCTCCCACACTCTGGAGACCCACAGGACACGGAGGAATTCATAATGCACGCCCATCACCCTCATATCCCACAAACTCTAAGAGACCCTTTAGAAGAACGAATAACAGTTCAGGAAGTTGAGAGTGCGATTAAATCTCTGCCCCTCGGGAAAGCCTTGGGCCCGGATGGGTTCACAAATACATTTTACAAAGCTTTCCGTGGTGAACTGGCCCCTCATCTCACAAAGCTTTTTAACTACTTGTGGGAAGTGGGATCTGTCACTCAGACAATGGCAGAATCTAGGACGACCCTGATATTAAAGCCGGGGAAAGATCCCAGAGAATGTACGTCTTATCGCCAGATCGCTCCGCTAAATTCTGATGTGACGATCTATGGTAAGGTCATAGCCTGTCAGTTAGGGGAGATTTTTACGCTACTAATAGACAGGGACCAGACTGGCTTCATCCAAGGCCGGTCAGCCCATGATAACATTCGCAGAGCAGTGGACCTGGTGGCTCTGGCCCCCAAGATCCCAGGTGCTTTGTCGCTTCTCTCATTAGATACACACAGAGCTTTTGACAGTTTATCTTGGGATTATCTGGGGTGAGTTTTGAAAGGCTTTGGATTGGGCCCGAAATTCTCCAGTCTGATTCTTTCTAACTTTCGGACCCATCAACTCGAGTGCGGGTCAACACAGTGGACCAACCAGATAGTCTTGGGAAGAGGAACCAGACAGGGTTGCCCCCTGTCCCCTCTTGTGTTTGCCTTGGCTGTGGGACCCGTGGCCCAGCAGATCCGTCTTCACCCAGGGATACAGGGCTTTGAGGTCAAAGGACAATGCCATAAGATCGCATTGTACGCGGACGACGTACTTTGCTTCTTTTTTTTTATAACTCTGTTTATTGGGTTTAAAAAGCATAACATAATAACAATAAGCATGAATCATCGGCATACAACAAATGAGAGAGGCATAGCAATATCAAGAGCAAGAGGGGCCGCGCAGGGTCAAGGGCCTAGGACAGTTGCAGGACAAGGCAGGCAAATAGTGTTATTCGAGGTGTTGATCTGCATCCATCGGCGGTCTTCAATGAGCATCAAGCCATTTGCCCCATATCTTTTCGAATTTGCGGGGGCAACCCTGTGCATTATAGATCCGGCGTTCTGAAGCCACTCATCTGTCCAGTTCATTACTCCAGCGGTTCAGGCACAGTAGGTCTGCAGAACCCCAATTGGCCGCAATAAGTCTCTTGCCTGCCCCTAACGCTATTGACAGGAACATTTTTTCATATTCTGTCAGGTCTACTTCTCCCCAGATTCCCAAGAGTACAATTTCGGGATCCCTAGGGATTGGCGTTGCCAGGGCAGCAGAGATCATATTAATACAGTCGTTCCAGAAGACCTGTAGCACTGGGCAGTCCCATATCATATGGTAGAAGGTGGCTGGCTCAGTTTTGCATCTGATGCATGTCTCATCCTCTAGCCCCCCCCCCCCCCCCATCTGGCCATGCAGTACGTGAGTGATAAGAGCGGTGAAGGATTCTCAGTTGTATTAGTCTGAGTTTATTTTCTATCCCGATTTCCCTGGGGGACATTAATGCATCAACCCAGTCTTCCGGCTCCAGTTGGCCCACATCCCTCCCCCACTTTGCTTTGAGCCCGTCAAGCTGTGTAGCCCCGAAAGAGGTGAGGGCCTGATAGAGAGTGGAGGAGACCGTCGAAGGGATGCGTTGCGGGAGGATATTGGTCTCAATGGGAGAACATGGGGGTATGTTTGTCGTGTCTAGAAATTGGGTGTGGATGGCGTGGGCCAGCTGCGCATGCCAAAACCGGTCCATGGGCGCCAGATCAAACTGCACCTGCATGGTCCCGAAGTCCAGGAGGCGACCCCCTTGTATCACATGTGCCAGTGTGTGTATCCCTTTTGCGTGCCAGTGACCGAAAGAGCCCATTTTCACTACTTCTGGAAGGAGTGCGTTGTGCCATATAGGTTGGGACAGTGTTGGCTTGCCTTTCCAGCCGATCAGTTTGTGTGCCTCCCGTCAAGCTCGACGGATGTGATACGTCGTCTTGGATAACTTCGGGAGGTGGTTGTGGGTGGCATACAGAGTCTGCAGCGGGGTTAACGGGGTCATGGTCTCTAGTTCGATACGGATGTGTGGTAGTGTGGAGTCTGCATGCATCCAATCGTTTACCACTCCGATCTGTGTCGCAAGGTAATACGTACGTATGCAGGGTAGACCAATACCCTCCTCCCAGACCGATCTCTGGAGCGTGTCAAGGGCGATTCTGGATTTCTTCCCTCCCCATAACAGCGTGCAGAGGTTCCTATCAATAAGTGCGAAGGTTTCTCTGGGGATGGTAAATGGGGCATTTTGGAGAACGTAAAGGAGTCTGGGGAGGGTCATCATTTTGAATAATGCGGCTCTGCCCATTAGCGATAAGGGGAGTGATTGCCAGTGGGAAGTGTCTTTGTTAAATCGCTCTAGTACTGGTTGTAGGTTCAGCTGGAGGAACCCTTCAAGCGTCGGATCGAGTCGTATGCCTAGATATGTAAATTCCCTGATAGAGATATGGTATGGGCAGGTCTCAGGAATCGCAGATTCACCACCCTGGATTGGGAAGTAAATGGTTCTGGTTTCATTCACTTTCAGGCCCGCAAAGTTTTGATATTCCCTAGGGATGAGGGAGACAATAGGGCATTAGGTGCGCGGGTTACTAAGGTACACAAGGAGGTCATCCGCGTAGAGCGAGAGGCGGTCTTCACCCCCCCGGCCAGGTGAATCCGGTCCAATTGGTGTTAGCTCTGAGCTTGATAGCAAGTGGTTCGATGGCCAGGAGGAAGAGAAGCGGAGACAGCGGGCACCCCAGTCTCATACCCCTACCCAAGGGAAATGATTTAGAGGACCTACCGTTCACCCTTACCGTGGCCTCCGGGGATGCATAGAACAGCCTGACCCATGATATAAATGTTTGCCCCAGGTTCATCCGGTCCATGATTGCCCACAAAGCGTCCCACCCTACCGAGTCAAATGCCTTTTCAAAGTCCACCGCCAGGGGGGCTAGTGGGGCCGGTATTTCTTTGGCTCTGCTCAGCGCCAGTTGAATTCTGCGTAAATTCATGCGAGTGGATTTATTGGGCATAAATCCACATAGGTCCGGATGGATAAGTGTCTCTATCACCTTCAGAAGCCTGTTGGCAAGTGTTCTGGCAAGGACCTTGGCTTCTCCATTGATTAGTGAGATGGGACGATAGGAGGCACATTCCTCTGGAGGTTTCCCTGGTTTGTGTATGACTACTATGCATGCCTTCCTGAAGTCCGAGGGGAGCGTCCCTAGTTCTTTGTTACGTAGGAACATGCGGTGCATATGGGCCGATAGTGTACCTCTGAGGTATTTCCATGTTTCTGTGGGGAAACCGTTGGGACCAGGAGTTTCCCAGGCTGGAGCGGTGTTAGTGCTTCTTGCACCTCGGCCTCCTTGAGTTCAGCGTTCAGGAGTTCTGACTGGTGCTGTGAGCGTTTTGGCATCTCAATCTGGTCGAGGTAGTGGGAGGGTACAGCAGGCGAGCTCTCGGTGGGTGGGGTGTAGAGCTTCTCGTAGTAGGTGGCAAATACTTCGACAATGTCAGAGTCGTTTGTGAGTAGTGTGCCATCCGGTGATTTAATGGCATGTACATGTCGCCTGTTTTGTTCACGCCTCTCCTACCAGGCCAGTGTCTTGTTTGCTTTGTCACCACGTTCATAGATTTGACTCCAGACTAGCTGGTGGGCTGTTCGTGTATTGTCCAGAGCTAGGTTACTGAGGGTATCTTGTGCCGTGGTCAGGGCATCCTTTTTCTCCTGGTTGCTGTGTTCTAGGGTCTGTCGCTCACACTCCAGGACATGTGCCTCCGCCTCTTTGATCTTTTGGACTTGTCGTTTTTGGTGGGCGGAAACCGCTGAGATAGCTTCTCCCCGAAGGACTGTTTTATACGTCTCCCAGATCAAGATCGGGCAGTCCACTGAGCCCTCGTGATTTCGAAATACTCTGTTGTCTTTTTTTCCAGTTCCTCCACGATTTCGGGGAGCCGCAGATGGTGTGTGTTCAGGCGCCAGTTGTGATCCGGACATCGACTGGCATTCTTCAAGGTTGGAGAAGTGGAGAGTGATCCGAAATACCCCTTGCAAGGAATTGAGCAGCTAGGAGTCTGTGGTTTGTGCTGCAGGGGATGAAGGCATAATCAGTCCTTGAAAACGATTTGTGCACGCCGGAGGAGAAGGAAAATCCAGCCTCGTCGCTATGGAGTGAGCGCCATGTGTCCGTCAACGCCAGGGCTTCGGCGAAAATGGCAAGTGGCGTAGAGGCGGGGCAGCATCCGGATCTCCTATGAGATCTATCGACTGCGGTGTCCATCACTTTGTTAAAGTCCCCCCCTATCACCCACAGATCGGCCTCTTCTTCCAGGAGCACATTTTGCAGCTCGGACAGTAGTTCTTTCGTGAGCGTGGGGGGGCATAAATTGCTGCGGGCCCCATTTCTCACTCCAAATATCGGCGAATATCATTACATAGCGGCCCCGGGGGTCAGCTTTGACCTTCCTAACCTGTGGGGGGACACGCTTGTGGACGAGTATCATTGTGCCCCTGGCGCCTTTCGTGAATCCGGCCTGGTAGGTATGTGGATAGTTGGACCTTTTGAAAAAGTTGGTGTTCGTACCAATCAGATGCGTTTCGTTTAGAAGAGCTATGTCTGGTGAGTAGCGATTGAGATATTGGAGCACCAGTCTTTGTTTTATGCTGGAGCCAAGTCCGTTAACGTTCCAGGACAGTAAGGATACCTTGTTGGAGTTCATTCTATCTGTGTGGGCGTTTTAACTCGGCATCTGGAAGGATCAATGGCAGTTGCATAGTTTTCAAAGGAGTGTAGGGATATTCCCTCAGGGGAAACGTCTGTGGGTCTCCCCCTAGTGACGTGCCTGACGCCTGGATAATTTTGGTGTCAACTGTCCCGCCCGTAGGCCGAGCGTGCCCCCCTCGCCAGTGCCTGCCTGTGTCATGCCTTCTCGATCCGTGATTCTGATTCCTTATATACCTAAAACACCCCCCTCCCTGTACTCCCCCCCCAACTGGAGCACCTGTTGCCCAAACATCAAACTTATAACTTGGTAAACTTCCTCGGGATAGCCCGGACTGTGGTAGCGCCCCCGACGCACTAGGTGTGGCAGCCGCTAAGTGAGCGTTCCCATGTTATTGTGTTGCAGATTCGTCCCCATATTGCACGGGTCTTATCCCTTCTCTGTAGGGTTCCCAGCCGTGCCGTCGTCTGCATTAGTCGGGGATCGATGGGGCGAGGGCCGTTCGGACCAGGGCTTCTGTGTGGGCGGGCCCGGTGGTGTGCGCCCCGCTCTAGGGTCTGTGAGGACTTGAGTTTCAAGCCAGTCCCATGCCTCTTTGGGGTTGTGGAAGAGGTGAGTGGTGCCCTCGTATTAGACTTTCAGCAGTGCCGGGAAGAAAAGGGCGTACTTGACAGATAATGACTGGAGTTTCTTCTTAACAGAGTCAAATGACTGGCGGGCCTTTTGAACTTCCTTGGTGTAATCGGGGTAGAACCCAACCTTGTAGCCGTTGTATGTGATCGGGCCGGAGGCCCTGGCCATTTGCAGGATCGCATTGCGGTCTCGGTAATTCAGCAGGCATGCAATCATTGTTCTAGGTGGGGCTCCAGGGGTAGGTCGGCCAGTGGGCACCCTGTGCGCCTTTTCTATGGAGAAACATTTTGATAGCTTTTTAGGAGCGAAGACGTGAGTCAGCTAGTCTTCCAGGAACAGTTCAGCACTGGGGCCTTCCTCTTTCTCCGATATTCCAAGGATCCTCAGGTTATTGCGTTGCGCTCTGCCCTCATTATTCTCAGCGCGGTATTCCAGCTGGGTGACTCTCTGGGTGATTGCGGCAAGTTGTTGTTCCAGGTGGTGGACTCTGTCTTCTCTGGCAGACACCCTTTGTTCTGCCTCGCCCACCCTAGCTGAGAGGTTGCGTAGATCTTGTCGGATAAGGGAGACCTCTGATGACAGGCCGTCTATTTTGAGTTCCAGCGATGTTCTCAAGTCCCCTATCGCTTTCATGAGGGCGGACAGAGAAATTGGGGGGTCCTGAGCCTCCTTGCTGGCAACTTCCTCTTCTAAAGTCTGCGTCCCCTAGCGGGGGAGGGTCTGTTGTATGAAAATCCATCTTACTTTGAAGAGTGTGCCGTTTAGATTTTTCTTTCCCCATGTCGCAGGTGGCACACCAGTATAGCAGCAGGCACGTGTATATTACGTAGTCGGGCCAGGAGTGACACAAGGGGTCCCCGGTGTATTCACACGGGGTCGGCGTAGAAGTCAGCGGAGCGTGTGTCTCCGGGGTGTGGGTCTCTCATACAAACTGCTAGGCCAGGCGAGTGGAGGAGAGCTCGCCCCGTAGTAGTGGTGTCCTGTAGGAGCTGTTTTGGGGATCGTCCCTAACATCCGCGCCCCCACCGCAGTCCAGGTGTGCTGAGGCCTTAATTAGAGAGAAACTGTTTTGGAGGGAGTGCAGGATCGTATCGCTGTATTGTTCCCAGGGGGAGCACAGGTTAGTGCATATTACGGTCCTCAACAGTTGTGATCAAGGGCTGCACAGGCCCTGTTTCCAGTCCGGGTTTATGAGGAGCAATGTAGGGATAGGGGGGAAGAAGCAGGGTTGGCTCCTGGGCCCACTCACACCCCTACCTTGCTCATGGCCAGGTCCGTTGCCTTCGTGTCGTCCACCAGAAGGGGAGTGCGGCACTAGATCTTCCCAGGCGTGCCGCGACTCAACCCTGGGCGGTGCAGTCTTGCTGATGGGGGGGGAGGTACTTTGCTTCTTGAAAGACGCGACCAGCTCGATCCCCAATCTCATGACACTACTGGATCAATTTGCAGTGCTCTCTGGTTTCACGATAAACACGGCAAAATTGCTGGGTATGAATCTCTCAGAATCCCCAGACGTCTTAGTCACTTTAAAAAACACATACCCCTTCCAATGGACTTCCACGCACATCACCTACCTGGGAGTGCGTTTGACCCCGAATTATTCAGGCTTGTTGAAAGCCAACATCCCCAATCTTTTAAAAAATTCAAAAGATGCGCCACAAGACTGGGTCAAGCTAGAAATATCATGGCTTGGCCGAATCAGCGCTATTAAAATGTCCCTCCTCCCGAGGCTATTATACATGTTTCACGCCTTGCCATTATAAATTCCAGAATGAGACCTCCTTGACTTATAGAAAGAAATAGGTCAATTTGTATGGCAAGGTAAGATTCCTAGAATCTCACGTAAACTCCTCACGAGGGGAAAACACAGGGTGGTTTGGGTCTCCCTTCCATCCCACGGTATTACAGGGACGGGCAGATAGCAGTAATGTAAAGCTGCACTGACTCTCCAGAATCACCCAAATGGCATGGCATTGAGCAATCAGTCTCCCAGTTTCCGCTAAACTCACTGTTGTTTCTCCCGAAAACAGCCCGTACCCGCCAGGACTCTCTCTTACCCACTACGCCAGCGACACCTCGCTGCTGGGTTAAAGCCTGTGCCCAAAGAGGCTTTTCACCGGGCCTTGGCCCTCTATCCCCGATTACGCAGAACCCGGCCTTCACCCCAGGACTACACCCTGAATCCTCCCGGCTTTGGTCACTGGGAAAGCCATTGAGGTTATATGATCTCTACGAAAATAATCGGCCTTTAACGTTTGAACAGTGCAAAGGGAAATTTAATCTTCCAGAAACAGAGAGATTCAAATATATACAATTATGCCACTGGATAACTAACCCGTCCATAGCACAAGCTGCCAATAGGCCACCTACGTGTATAGAATTGACGGTTTTGGAGGGCCATCACTCCCATAGAATTGCTACCTGTTACCGCCTCTTGGAAAATGTCCCTATCGATGAGAAGCTCCCGTATATGTTACCATGGGAAAGGGAACTGGGTGAGACGTTTCCGCAAGAATCATGGCAGAGGATATGGGGGAGGGCCCATGGGATATCCCGATGTACGGCAGTAAGAGAAGGAGCGCTCAAGCTATGCTTCCGATGGTATCTGTCCCCAAGCAAGCTACACGCTACGAATCGGACTACCTAGATACGTGTTGGCATGGATGTGGAGAGAAGGGAGATCTGGGTCACTTGTGGTGGCATTGCTCTATCATACAATCCTTTTGGCTTGAGATAAGATCCAAAATTAGGGAAATGATGGGTGCCTCGATTCTTATGGACCCGTAGATAATGGCACTGGGTGATGCACCTGAGGACGGCTCCTACCCAATGTCGGGCCCAAGAGCAGAGCTGATTTCACACCTGCTTATGGCTGCGCACCTTACAAATGCCCATTTCTGGAAGGATATAGAGGGCCCCCATATAGCATATTGGTGGGTGACGGTCTGGGAATTACTGGGGATGGAAAAACTAACAGCTATGCTTGAATGAAGGTTGCCCAAATTCTCTCGCATATGGGGACCATTCCTTGACTATGTGGCGGAGAAAGAACATATGTTTTTCCAACCTAGATTATTGAAATACTTGCTGAGTCTGTGACATGGGACCAGGGGCCGGTGCGTCAGGCAGAGTGGAGCAATGAGAGGCAATGATTGGCAGGCAATAAGGTGGTTTTTTTGTCTCTTTTCTCTTTCTTTCTTGGATTCTTCTCCTCTTACTGTTCGGGTTGATACAACCGATCCTTGTTAATACTTTATACTGGTTCATTCAGGATTAATAGCAGTTTACAGCAGTTTATATGAAATAAGCATATGACCTCTCAAATTATGTTGAACTAAATATGTTGTTTGGAACCAGATGTTTGGCACTATTGTTTTGAAAGATATGTTGCTATTGTACTTTATGAAACTCAAATGAAAAGAATTGGTTAAAAAAAAAAGAGAGGGTCCCGAAGATGCCCCTCCTCACCCCCAGATTCATGTTGAGATGAAAGGCCAGAAATGCTTGCAGCCACCCATCTTATTTTGGACAAGTCCCGAGTGCACCAATGACAGAGAAGTACACTGAAAGGTATCCTATCAGGCAGCCCTACCGATCGAATTCAATGCAAATCTTCCCATGCATGGGAGAGGAACCAGAGATTGTGGACAGAGAAACCTATATGGACAGCCTCGACTAAGCACCAAGAAACCATGATGCTGAAGTCATTAGTGACACCATGACGTAGCAGCGTTAGACACGAAGCACACTCGCAGCCCTGCACTACATCACACAAACACACACTCATATACATGAAGAACATACATTGTGAGAAACCTGAAGGTGTATCCCTGGCTAGTCCCTGGAATCGGTCGTCCAGGTGGCCAGGACACGGCCATCACTATTGGATCCAGTTCCTGGTGGTGGACTAGTCAGGGAAATCATCTGGACGGGGGGCCCTTGTGGAGTGGGAGTGGGACACCGACAGTGAGACGCAGCATCCCCCTTCTTTCAACACCTTTTCCCCATCCTACCAACTAGGATATTCCAAAACACTGCCCCCCTCCTCCCCTTCTCCAACATGAACACTTTCACACGACACGAAAGACAATGTTAACACCAGAGCCGTTTACCTGACATGCCCCAATACAAGGGTCAGGCAAAGTCAGGCAATTGACCAGAATCTCACACACACCTGACAAGCCCGTTCCCTTCCCCACAGGGATAAAAGGTGGTGCACAAGAGCACAAAATGAGCAAGTCAGACAGCTCGATGTGAGAGCTAACTGAGCACAGGAGTTCAAGATGAGGAGAAAGACGGTGCAGACTGAGATGGTGTCAAGGAGAGAAGTGACCTTGCCCTTTCCGACCAAGGCCCATGAGACCTCCACAGACGAAATCAAAAGACTGCAAACAAGAGCCAGTGTGTGTTGCAGCAGATGTCAACCGTACACAAGACCCTCCTCTGCTGATTACCAAGCCAGGGAGAGACGCTTGTTTCTGTGGTACCAACCTTAACTCCAAAGAGAAAGAAAGCCAAGTGGTTCATCACAGCCGGTGAGTCGAGGGGAGAGCCGATAAGAAACCGAACTGTGTTGAACGAAATGTAGCAAGTGGCTAATTTGAACTGTGAAAGGCTTAAAGAGCGAGTGATGAAAAAAGGGAAAAAACAGAGCAGTCAGCACCACGTGGGTGCTCAAGCAGGAAACTCTGGGCGATTACCAGATGGTAGAAACTACCGTAACCAGAAGGCCTTGGGAAAAGATGAAAAGAGGTAAATCAAAGTGGTCATACACAGGTTCTGTAAAAACCTCTGTACCGTCCAAAGTCTTTGACCGACAGATGATTATGAAGCTAAGGGAAATGAATCCCGCTTGGTGAAATTAGTGCATGAACAGTGTGTTGCAAAGGTAGGCAAGAGTGATTCCGGCAGAGGGATGTTAACAAAAAGGGCCGAAGTCTAAAGTTCCGAAATACAGTGAACTGTTTAGCAAATGTTGGCAAGAGTGAACCCGGCAGAGGGATGCTAACAAAAAGGTCAGAGGCCTAAAGTCCCTATGAACAGTGTGTTGACAGGAGTGAGCCCAATCGCGGGATGTCCACAGTGAACTGTTTTGCAAAAGTTGGCAAGAGTGAACCCGGCAGAGGTAAGCCAACAACAAAGACATTAAGATTCGTGAATGCAAGAAGTATTGTAAGGCCAGGAGAAGTGGATTGTCCTCCTTGGCATTGAGATCAGATCCAGCAGAGGGAGATCCCGAAAGAAAGACTTGAGCCTAATCGAAGGAAGCCTAGGGGTCCGAGTCCGAGAGAGGGAGAGCCAGGGGGTGGAAAGTCATCAACACAGCGTTCATTTGGAAAGGAACTTTTTGTTTGTTTTGCTGAATACATCAGGCCCTCGAAGGCAAGTGACTTTTACTGAAAAGAGATTTAACCATTGAAGAATCTGATAACTGGTATGGGACTGTCGGCTCGTGCTGGGAAAGCTGGAGTGTGTTCTGTGCTCAGGAGATCCACCTTGTCCCATGCTCAAAACATGGAGAAGGAAGACCCCTAGAAATCACACCCTGATTTATTATTTGTGAAAAATTTGTTCCTTATTGAAAACCTTATCCCACACTCTTTCTGTAAATAGTTGTAAGGATTTGGCAATAGTTTCTATTTTACTTTGAAAAGATGCCACAAGGACTGCCTTATTTTTTATTTGATGGTCGAAGCCTGTGCCCATCTTAGATTTAGGTTAGGCGTTTTTCCACCCTGCATTTACAGTTTAATAAACACCCTTTAACTGTGATCACTTGTGTCTGTCTTTACTCTGGCCACCATGAGTTCCTTACAATGTTCACAGTTCTATAGCTAGAGGACAGATACATATACATACTGCCAATGCTTTTATTATTTTTTCATTAGCCAAATGCAGTAACGCAGAACGGCAAGGCACAAGAGATCCTGAGCAAGCTTGCAGATGCTTAACACAAATAACCCTATGGAACTTCAGGGATATATATGGAACCTGATAGGCCTCCCTCATTTTCTTCCATTGTGGTGGAGCCGTCGGGAGGGATTCGGCTATGCATCTCTTGGTGGAGACGGTGACAGAAGGGTGTTGGAGCAGGCACGATGGCTGTGCTAGCTGCATACCTGGATGTTGTGTAAGGGTTTGCTAGGAGAATACATTGCCAGGGTAGGGTCAGAATAGCCCTTGCATTGAAGTGTGGAAGGTGTCCTCTCTGTGTTAGGTGTCTGTTGCACTGTGCTGGAGTTTTTGGAGGATCTGCTGGATGGAGGCAGCGCTGTTGGAGTCAGGGCTGGTTTGGAGAGAAATGTGGTGGATCCCCTGCACCTAGCCACCTGTGTCCCTGGATTTGCCACGTGGATGGAGTACTACACTGGAGTTGCCCTAGGAATGGATGGATCATGGCACCTGAGTCGCCACATGGATGGATTAAAACTCAGGAAGTGCAGGAAGTGATCTAATCGTGATAATAGAGTCGCCACATGGATGGATGGAATGTAGGAGGCACACTGATCGTGGCACAGGGGTAGCCTCGTGGATGAATTGAGGTGAAGGAAGCTCTCTGGTATTATGGATGGTGGCTCACTGACCCTCGCTTGTGAGGATCTCTCTGGTCCCATGGCCACGTCACGTCGCCTTACCTTCTTGTTAGACTTGCCACCCTGGATGTGTACCAGTGGCGCTGCCGAGTGCACTCCCAGCATCATGAGGACCGCGGCCCAGTCAGCGCATGCCATGTCAGTGAGCGTTATGAGCTTGCTGCAGCTGACGGGTGTCATGCGTGGAGACAGTCAGGGTTGAGCAGGATGTGTAGGGTCTGACCTCGGGCCTGTCGAGCGTTGGATCGTCACCTGGGATCACAGTGCCTTGAGGGTCATAGCAGCTCATCGCCAGTTGTTAGGGTTTTAAGGAAATTAGTGGATGCCACACAGGTATGGATTTATATATGTCCTTATGACAACCTTCTTCTCCCTCTTCTCTCCCAAACTGCACCTCGCTTGCTCCTTGCTTTCATCTCGCCACGTGATCCCTATGGTCCGTTTCACAAGCCTTTTGGTCACGACCTAAAAGGGGACGTATCAGTATACAACAGAGGCTGGCACCCTGCGGGAAAGTGCCGCAGACTGCCTTTTGCTGAGCCTTTTCCTCCGGAGTTTCACGCCACTGCACTGCTATGTGTTTTGACCCCAGAAAGTCTTCCACTTCGGTGTCTGTGTCTGTGTGCTGAACGGCTGATGCCTTAGACTTCATTTTGCTGGGACCTTGGTCTCAGACTGCATTAGTTTGTGAACTGAAATTCCAGGAATGGCGAAGTGGTCTCTTAGTGCATGGAGGTTTGTGGCACTACATTCACTTAAGGTAAACCTGACCAAAGGCAGCAAAGGTGTACTTTGAGAGCAATGGCAGTTTTGAGAAGGTTGAAACTGCTCATATCCGTCAACTGAAGCTGCTGCTGCCTGACATGAAATACAAACATCATTATCATGTTGTTGTCATGAGACACCGAAGATGAAAAGCTAAAACTCATGTGCTTCGTTGAACAAATATATGCATGTAGACATAACCTCATGAGACAACTTTGTTGTAAAACAGGTAACTAATAGTTCGTACTGTACCACAAAAACTTGTGGTACAGTACGCTGGCAGGTGTCACATGCCATGCCAAAAAATGTCATAATTGAGAAAAAAAACTCAGATGTGCTTGTCACTACATGTCAAACAAGAAAAAACCTTCAATCTATCGTTTTAAAATGGATATGAAAATCCATTCCTGGGACTCAAACTAACGAGCACCCGGACTTGTGTGGATATCCTTAACCACCAAACCACCACATTACTGTAGCACAGAGGCTGACAGTTTCCTTAAAACCCACTTCCTTCGTGCACTGTCATGTGCTTCAATATCAGTCTATTTTCTGTTTTAAGTCAAATCCTCAATATAAAGAACAGTTGCATACGAAATCTGTTACTGTGTAAAGCTTAAAATGTCCAATTGTATCGTTTACATGTTTTCCAAAACAGTATGGTAACAATATTGAAGTGTGTGTAGATTAATTCATACGTTTTACACTTTACTGTATGAAGTGTGATAAATACAGTACAACTACATTTTACTTATAAAATGTATAACTTATATTGCATAGTATATGCAGATTTATGAAAACTTTTAATTTACAAATGTTAAAACATCTTCAGATTTTGGTTAAACGGCACTTACATATGATACATTCAGTCTTGCCCAATTAAAGTTTTCAGAAGCTCTGCAAGGTAATGTAATAAAAATGTTCATTTGCATAGTGCCTTTTCCCATTGGTATGGTCTCAAAGTGCTGTAGGTGAATGCCTTTAGGGGACTAAAGTCCATGGTATGAGAAATTTGTCAGATGAGTGTAGAATACGTGAGTGCCTTGTGGTGTGGTCTCCTTTCAGGTGCGAAGACTGGGTACGTCATTGCGCCATGTCAATAAATACAGCATCGCGTCAGCATGCATGGCAGTGCAGGAGCAGGATCGAAGACCATACACGCCGTGTTTGCGTGTCTGTTCAGAGAGGAGAGGGATGCGTGCATCCAGGACTGCTGTTGCCATCGGGACACCACATGAATTATGGTGAATACGAAGGAGTGTGCATTCTGTCCTGTTGTTGCTGGAATTTATTATCTCTGGTCTCTGTACATTTTATTTGCAGGTTCATCGCTGCCCCGGCCTACCTGAGAGGTGCTTGAATAACCCAAGGCGAGGCATGGGTTTGGTGCATGATGAAAGGTTTTGGTTGTGGTAGTAATGGAGTACTTTCTGTTGGAGGTATTCTGGGCATTTCTTGTGGAGGGCACATGACTTTGAAAGCAGCCCGTCGCCCAACAGGGAGCCAGTGGAGGACACGGTGGTCGGGTGTTATGTGCTCTCTGAAGCTAAGGTTCAGGAAGAGCCTAGCTGCAGTGTTTTGGACCTGTTGGAGCTTTCTGAGTTGAAATGCGTGGCACCCAGGGAACAGGAATTGGCATAGTCAAGGCTGAAGAGGATGATGGCCATGATCGCGGTGACTCTGTGAGGTTACGAGAGGTAAGACAAGATACATCTGTGAATGCAGAGGTGTAGATAGCAAGATTCGGGCACAGAGTTAATGTGGTGAGAGAGTGTGAGATCAGTGTCCATGGTGCATCCCATGTTCTTTACTGCATTGGATGTGGCACAGGGAGGACCTACGGAAAATGGGTAAGGGGTGTGTTGGGGGAAGAGCACCGTCTTCCCGCAGATCATGATTTCTGTTTTTCCTGGGTTGAGGGGAGGTAGTGGCCAGGAGGTCTGTATGATCTGATATTTATTTGTGTTTTATTTGTATCACGCTTATACACAGGTGTTTCAGAGCTCAATGAGGCAAGGGAGTGGAAACAAGGGAGGACAAAACAACGATCTTACTAGGCCCAGTGACATTGAGAATGTGCAAGTGCACACCCCACACATTGCAAAGTCAGAACTTTAGGCTGGGCAGCAGACTTAAATTGCAATACACAAATTCTCTCCAATTCTTTATGCGCTTGGTCAGACCACAAAGTCATTACCTTCGAAATCCATGACTCTAAACTACCCACACCCAAGGATCTCCAAGCCCCACCAGCCTTAACCAGAAACAATTGTCTCATTACGCTAGAAAGTATACTTCCTCTCATCCAACCCATCACCAACCAACAGCCGACTACTGAATTAGACCCATCTAAATTGGTAGATTCATACAATCAGAATCCACTGAGCTCACTCGACCAACTTGACCCCCTTAAACTCAGGAAAGCCAAACCACTGGCACATCTTAACAAGTGGTTCATACCCCACCTGAAGACCTTACGTAAAACCAAAAGGGACGCTGAGTGTCTTGGAAAAAAATCCATCAGCCCAGAGCAAGGAAAATTTCACGACTGCCTCCATCGCCTACAAGACGGCTACACTAAAAACAAAAAGCGAATCTTACAACAACAGAATCCATAATGCTAAATCTAGTGCCAAGGAGCTTTTCATTATCCTCACATAACTGGAATCTCCTATCTTCCCACCAGATTCATGTAATAAAGACACCCTTTGGTGTTCCAATATCCAGAAGGCCCTATTGAACAAAATTGCACTACTCCAACCAAAAAGGTCCTGCTTGGCTGCCATGGCCAACACAAGTGACTCGGACAGTACTCTCCCCAAACATAGTACATTTCACTACACGACTCCTAATCAAAGCAAAGTCTTCAAATTTACTCCAGTCACCACGAAAGAGGTAGAAACCATCATTAGTAACCTTAAACAGTCTAGGTTCCAAGGTGACATCTGTCCAGCTTCAATTATAAAAGAGAGAGCTAAAGAATTTGCACCTTTTATCATAGCCTTTATTAACTCCTCATTTGCTTCCTGTACCGTCCCTAAAAATCTCAAAGACGCATGGGTTATGCCCCTCCTCAAAAAGCCGAACCTGGACCCAAATATCCCCACCAAATTCAGACCAATTACCACAGTGCCCTTTATTCTAAAAATACTAGACAAAGCAGCCTACAATCAGATACAAAATCATCTCGAGACTAACATCCTCATAGGTCTCCGGCAATCAGGTTTTAGACATAGAAACGGGACGGAAACAGCCCTCCTGGATCTAAAAATCCAAATGGATGAGGCAAGAGACAACTGAAAACCAACCTTACTGCTCCTACTCGACCTGTCGAAGCGTTTTATATAGTCGACCATGACATTTAAGCAATCACCTCACTACAGCTGCTGTATTCCCCACCAAAGCCGCTGCCTGCGTCAACTCCTTCCTCTCTGACAGTTCTATGAGGGTATTCTCCCCAATAGCATCTGCCGACCCCTCCCCAATCACTTGTGGAGTCCCCCAAGGATCTTGCGTCTCCCCTATCCTCTATAACATTTTCATGAAGCTCCTGTTTGATCATATAGATGACCTTGGTGTATCATATACGAATTACGCAGACGATACACAAATTCTCATCACACTATCAGGTGACTAACAGTCAGACTCAATTTTCCTTAATGATATCTACGGCAAAATCTGAGCATGGATGGCAAAACATGGCTTATGTCTTAATATGCTCATCGGCTCTAAGCTAAAACTCAATAAGCTTAGCCTTAGCCTCATTACACCTCCTTCAAAATCGATGGCAATGATATCCAATTAGACAAGGAAGCCAAAACCTTAGGTTTCTACCTTGACTCTGCCTTATCACTCCGCAGGCAAGACAACGCCACTTCATCTTCAATGGCCTACACATCTAAACTGATAAACACTTGTAGATCATTCTTATCCACCAGCAGCTGCATCACCCTAGCAAGAGCCCTTCTACTCTCCAAACTGGACTATTGTAATACCCTCTACTGAGGCACTAGCTGAAGAAACCTTCACAAGTTACAAGTATTACAAAACAACGCGCTCAGAACAGCCTTAAATATTCCCCGCTCCAACCATATTGCTCAAATCCGACGGAACTCTAACTGGCTACCAATTCAAGACAGGATTACCATCAGAACATCAATGATAACCCGCAAGTGTCTTAAAAATTCAACCCCAAGCATCTGATCGACAAATTCTCCAGAAAGGAGTCTGCTAGACCTACCAGAGCTAACTATGCCCACTGCCTTAACATACCCAAATTTAAACTGACTAAAGCTGGAGGAGCCAGCTTCCCAGTGTAGCAGCTAAATCTTGGAATTCCTTACCACCTGCCTTAAGGACAGATCCTGTGTTCCATGGCTGTCCTCACGATCTAATTAATCACCATAATGCTCGATTGCCATTCCTTTGACCACGCTACGCTGCCTGACCATGCCCATAGCTTAGATATGCACCATCATCACTATCAGATGGCCACTCGAAGGTCTTACCGCACAACCATCCTAAGCTATGCTATGAACCTTGTATTTATCTTCTAGCAATTTTATATATTCTGTGCAAATTGTAATTTGACTTGATCTGTAACACAAGTCCAATTTGAGGTCTTAGCATCTCACTGTTTTTCTGTTTATGTCTTTACCCTGTATCTATTTCCGTTGGTACTATCGTATCTGTCATTGCCCTCTTGTAACCATGTTGTATATCAAGTAAAATTGACCAGCTACTTCTGGGTTCAGTGCACTATACAAGCAAATAAAACAAATAAACAAACAAACAAAGCAGGGGAGAGGGAAGGGGGAAAGTGCGAGGGGCAGAGGGGAGTGGAAAGTGCTGAACACGTGATAGAACAACAACAGGTAGTGCGGCCAGCATGTGGTAAGTGTGAGAAAAAGGTGTAGACAACAGGTGCCTGATAAGTGCTGGAAGGGGACTGTAGGTTTGCAGATACAGACCCCAGTGCAGGGTTTCCAGGAGGCAGTGCGGGTGTGTGGCAGGGAGGGCAGGGATCTGGGTACAAAATCAGAGGGTAACCAGTTGCCCGGTGCCAAAGCGGACAGATTAGCAGGGGAAAGGAAGAGCGAAGGCAGACGCAAAGAGGAGGTCTTGAGGTGCTTCCGGAACCGAAGATGGTTCTCCTCTAGTTTCAGAGAGGCAGGGAGGCTGTTCCAGAGGGAGGCGCCAGCCAAGGAAAGAGATTTACCCCCAATTTGTTGCTTGGAGAAGCGACTGACCTTAGGGGAGTTGGAGGTGAAGGAGCAATGAGCTCAAGTAGGAATGTATTTACAAAGGGAGTGTTGAAGGTATTGTGGACCCAGGCCCCAGAAAGCTTTGTGGACAATGCAAGGGTCTTGAATTTAATCCTTGCAGCCACTGGGAGCCAAGGAAGAGATACGATCCCAGGGCTTGAGGCCAAGGACAAATCTTGCAGTCCTGTTCTGGATGAGCTGTAGAGGATGGAGAGTGGTTGAAGGCAGATTTAAAAAGAGGCTGTTGCAATAGTCCAGCCTAGAGAGAACCAGAGCTCTGGAGACAGTGAGCTTCTGGGGGAAGGAGAGGAAAGGAAGAATACCTCTGAGGAGGTGCAGTTGGTAGTTAGACTTTTTTGAAACATCAGAGATGTGAGGAGAAAAGGACAGTGTGGAGTCAAAGATGATCCGAGGTTATTAGCCTCACAAGTCAGAGCAGGGAGAGGGCCACGGGAGGCCAGCCAGAGAGTGACTGGAAAAGAATTTGCAGGTGTGCCGATGAGGAGGATCTATGTCTTACTGGAATTAAGGTAGAGGTCATTGGCGGTGCACCACTCCTGGATTTCAGACAGATAGTCGGAGATGAGAGAGGGAGAAGATGTGGCAGAGGGTAGCCTGAAAACAAGTTGGGTGTCATCCGCATAGCATTGAAAGTTTGAGCAGAGAGCAGCAATGCAGTGGGCAAGCGGTGCCAGGTATTGGTTGAAGAGCCAGGCAGAGAGGTTAGACCCCTGGGGGACACCACAGGTAGAAAATGAGATAGAGGAAAGTAAGGACCAAGTTGGACCTGAGAGGGTCGGTGGATTAGTAAAAAGCTGTGGGTGAGAGATGGGTTGATGAGACATTTCACAAGGAGGGATTCACAGTATGCATTGCAGGCTTATTGCTCAGAGTGTGAGATGGAGAGGTGTTATTTGTGGAGGATGATGATCCCGCCTGATCTGCAAGTTCTGTTATGGGCGATGAGTATGTAGCCTGGGGGGAATGCCTTGTGTGTGATGGGCCGGAAGTCATCAGAGAACCAGGTTTCTGTGATGAAACAGATGTCTGGACTTTCACAGGAAATTAGGTTGTATATGTTGTGTCGCTTTTTGGTGACTGATCTGATGTTAATGAGGATGCATGAGAGTAAGGAGCGGGGATGGGTGTTTGCCACCGGTCCGGCGGGATATGGAGTGCCTTTGGGGGGGTGGTGGAGGGCAGGGAATGGATCCCCTCGTGCTGCCCCATTGGGCGGTGCAGTGTGAATAAGGAGAGTGTAGGGAGTGGGCTAGACGGTGGAAGTAGAGGGGAGAGGTAATTAGGGGAGGGTGAGCTGTCTCTGATTTCAAGATGGGATGGGGAGGCTCTGAGTATTCTTTGAAGGTCAGAAAGGAGGGCTTGTGATGTATGGTTCTAAGGGAGGAGTATTGAAGTGGGAGTGGTGTAAAGAGAGAATGTAAGAGGGGATTGCAGGTGTGGAGTCAGGAGGGTAGGGGGCAGGGGAAGGTTCAGGGTGGTGAATGGGGTCACTGAGGATGGTGGTTGATGAAAGGGGCTTAGAAGAAAGGAAGAGTGTAAGGTCTTACATGAAGCTGGGTTGCTGATTTCCAGAGGATTGTCAAGAGGGCTAAAGGTGGTTAGTGCTGAAGAAGTTAAAGGAAGTGTTGAAGATGGAATTCACTAGGTTGGGAGAGGTGGCAGAAGTTGTAATGGTGTAGGTGAGGGGTGCATGCAGGGAACTAGGGGAGAGATAGGGAGAGGTGTGCAGAGATGAGAGGGAATTCTGTGTTTGAGCAGGTTTACTGGTACCTGTGGTGTGTGTGTGAAGGTCAGCAGGGCAGCCAGGAAGGGGTGTTGGTAAGGGAAGCATGAGTGGCGCTAAGGGATGCAAACACTGAGGAGTGAAAGGGTTGGGGGATGGTGCGCAAGGGTGTTAGAGGGAATTGTGGGACCGTTAGGCTTAGGCTTGTGAGGGGGCAGAGGGAAGTGTCCGAGTGGGGCAGTTCTTCCCCAGGGGCTGGATGTGTGGAGGGGTCCGCAGAGCAGTTGGCCATATGTTTGGTGTGCCAAAGTGCCTCTGTGATCTGGGAGCTGGTTTTCATGGTGGATAGCATGTTGCGTCTGCTCTGGTGGCTAGAAAGGGTAATGGGGGGGCGCCTGTCCCACTATCATTGTACTCCAAGGAGGCTAGATTAGGGAAGGAGTCAAAGCTTGAGGCGCTGCGGAAACCAAGTGTATGGCGTGGAGAAGGGAGTGGGTTCAGGCTACCTCTTCCTCTGAGATACTTACAGGTGTGGCACAAAAATACATGTAAACAGATCCTAGTACTTGAGATCTGTGTTTTTATTGTATTAGAACACAGCCTTAAAGGTACACAAACTTATTTATTTACACACAAGGAACAGTTTCCTTTTCTTAACATACAAACATATAAGTACAAAAGTCCATGTTGACATTATATTGTATCATCATATAATGTAGCTGTTTCATCGACATAAGCAATGTGAGGATTAGTACATAGTGACTGAGGGTGCAATGTTACTATACATGCACCTATCGAGTCGACACTCAAAGTTGTGTTTCCAGCTATGAACAAAAACAGACTTTGATGAAGTAATGTCCTACAGCTTTCCTCAGGACTGGTTAGACAAAAAATTGTAGATTAATCTTCCACATGTTGTTCATGGGGCCAGAGAAGCTGTGGGAACATAAGGTTTTCAAGCATTTCAAGAAACTTGTCATCAATATGCTTTTTATGTAATGAAATATCCATTTTTAACAAGCAACATGTACAATGCTCTTAAGTAACACTTTCACCCATTGTATTACGGCATCAGGGCACGGGCTTTTGGCGGCAGCCCGTCACAAAATGACGGCCACTTTCTCATTTGCCATACACTGATGCACACGCGCAGTAGTGGGAACACTACTCTACTGCGCAGGAACCAGCATACTTTTTCGCCTTTAGGTCCCTCACGTTCCCCTGAAGACCATCGCGCATGTGCAGAGGATGTCCGGAGATGCACGGGAGACACAGCTCATTCTGATCTACCCGCACATCGACCAGGTAATGAGAGACAGCTGTACCCATGCTCGAGCAAGTACTTGGGTGTTGGGCGGTACGGGGCATTTTCCCACCTCTCCACAGCCCATTTTATAGTCCTTGTCACGCAATTTACCATCACGATTTTCTTTACGGGCACTTACCGCCCCCGCACCTATAGTTAGTGTGTTTCTCCACATTAAGGTGGTGCAATCGCCCCTTAAAATACCCCACGGGCCTCAATGCACGCCATGCACTTTTTCCTCTGTTACATTCAATGACAGATCAGTGAACAAAAATGTTCTTTTGTTCTTCGTTGCAGCCAACACTATGTGTGCAATGGGAGCCTTTTCACTCCTTTCGTTTTGGCACACTGAGAGAGGCCAATCCGCCATTTTGACAATTAATCCTGCCCTGAGACACCAAATATCTTGAAACAGGTATGTTAAGGCACAACTACATGTTTTTTCAATCATCCTCACCCATGTAGACGTTTTTAAAACACACACTTTTATGTTACCACAGCTTCTCTGGCCCCATGAACGACATGTGGAAGATTAATCTACAATTTTCTGTCTAACCAGTCCTGAGGAAAGCTATAGGACATTACTTCATCAACATCTGTTTTTGTTCAAAGCTGGAAACACAACTTTGAGTGTCGACTCGATAGGTGCATGACTAGTAACATTGCACTCTCAGTCACCATGTACTAATCCTCACATTGCTTGTCTTGTGTTTTTATTTTACATAAACAACCATGAACATGAACAATCCAATAAACATACAGCCAATCAATAAATAAGCAACTTATCACAACCAATTTAAAAATAATCATCAGCGTACTAAAAATAGAACCGGTAGAAGAAGAAGAGAGAGAAAAAAGGAAAGGAAAGAGATAGGAAAAAAGAGAGCCAATGTAGGAGAGAAGGACCAAGAAATTAAATTACATGAACCATACAATAATTCAATTATAAAACAACCAATGGACATCCTATAAATGACATACACACAGCAGTGCACAAGGATGTACATACATAGTCCCAGATCAAAGTTCAGTTTTTACCCATAGGTGTCAAGAAAACAGCCCCAGATGTCCCAAAACTTGTCAATGTCATCAGAAAGTTTGTAAATAGCTCTTTCATATGTCGAAATTGTAAGAAGCTCCTCCACCCAATCATCAATGTTGAAAGAATTACTCGATTTCCAGGACCTCAAAATGAATTTTTTAGCGACCATACATGCACGTAGCAGCCAAACCTTCTTACCAAAGTCAACTTCCTCCAGAAGAGAATCATCGCCTAAAATCAACAATGAGGCATTCATGGGGATTGCAATGTTTAAGACCAAACTTAATCTCTCACATACCTTTTCCCAGAACTGCATCGTTTTAGGACAGGACCAAATCAAATGACTCAGAGTTCCTCTAGAACACTTACATTTCCAGCAAAGATTATTGTCCAAAAGTTGTCTCCTGAATAGTTTCTCCGGGTCCAATAGGCCCTAAACAACAACTTCGTTTGAGAAGCTCTGAGGGACCAGTCCAAACTCACCAGTCGAGTGTTTCCACAGCACCTTCGCCAACACCTGAAGTTCACATCTTCCCCAAGGTCCTCCGCCCACAGAGCAGGTAATCTCGGATCACCTTTCCGAGTAGCTTTTATGATACTATACATAGTAGAAGCAGGGTGAGATGCACCGAGGCATACAGTTATAGCTGCCCAGGCTGGACTCTGAGCAGTTAAATGTGGCTCCTCAATGCAAGCCGAAATAATAATCTTCAACTTTCGATATTCAGCAAATGAGCATTCCGTCATATCATACCTCTGGCCAAGTTGAGCGAACGATAACCAGTTTTCCCCATCAAACAAATCTCCAATGTATTTGATACCCGCCACAAACCATTCCATCCAAAACAGAGTTTTGCCCTGATACATCAAGGCTGGATTATTCCATAAGGAAGCATCTGGATGCAAATATGGATCTGCACCCAAACGGGTTGAGAGTTCACACCAGCAGTCTTGTAAGAACGAAGTAAGGGCACTGATTTTTCTTGATTTGTTCCTTCGAGTGGTTAGCAGAGCTCTCGGGTCTAATTGGGAAACAGCACTGCATTCCCAAGATAAGAGGTCAAAATGCTCAGATTGTACATCTCCAGAGTCAACAACTTTGCATAAATGTCGAGTGGAAAAAGATAAGTGGTAGTCTGAGAAATTAGGCAAATTCATTCCCCCCAATTTCAATGGGAGTTGAAGTTTCCAGATTGCAAGTCTTGGAGGCTTCCCATTCCAAATGAACTTCTGCATAATCCCATTAATCTCCTTAAAGAAAGTTCCTGGAACCCTAATGGGGAGCATGCTCAGGAAGTAATTTATCCGAGGAGTCAGATTCATTTTCAAACAGTTGATTCTGCCCCATGTCGACAACTTCAAGAGACTCCACCTCATCAAATCTGATTTTAGCGTCGGAAGAATCTGAGCAAAGTTAATGGCAGGTAACTTCACAATATCTGCTCCAATCCATATGCCAAGATATTTCAACTTTTCAGCACACCACTTAAATTGAAATTGAACACATGTATGTCGTTGACACAACCCATTGATTGGAAGGATCTCAGATTTACTCCAGTTAATCTTATATCCCGACATCACGGAAAAAGATTGAATGTCTTGCATCAAATAAGAAATACCAACAGCCGGGTCTTGAAGGGCAATCAACAAATCATCAGCATATAACCAAACCAAATTATTCCGACCATTTCCAATTACCGGCTGAAGGCGTACATCCGCCCCTAAGCTCACCGCTAGAGGTTCTATAGATATAATAAAAAGGAGCGGTGAAAGAGGGCAACCCTGCCTTGTTCCACGATGAAGTTCAAACGGTTCAGAAATAAGGCCATTCGTCAGCACACTCGCAGAAGGGTTGGTATATAACAACTTAACCCACCACTGGAAATCTTGCCCAAATTTCATTTTCCCTAAGCATGCAAATAAAAAGTTCCATTCAACACGATCAAATGCCTTTTCAGCATCCAGGGAAATGATCGCACTGGCAAATGGTTGATTATGCCCTTTCTCAATGGTCAATAGTAGGCGTCTCATATTGTCCGCCACTGCCCTGCCAGAGACAAAACCCACTTGGTTCTCATGTATCAGAGTAGAAATCACCCTATTCAACCGAACAGCCAGGATTTTGGCCAATATTTTGCAGTCACAGTTTATCAGACTGATCGGCCGATAATTCTCACATCTGGTAGCAGATCTGTCCTTCTTCCTCATCACTGTAATCAACGCATGTCTCATTGAGTCCGGCAGTGAACCAGATTCAAAAGCAGCATTAAAAACATCACACAAAAGCTGTAGTGCGGAATCAGGGAGGGCCTTATAAAATTCATTAGGCAGTCCATCAGTGCCAGGTGATTTACCCATGGTTAATTTTGAAATTGTGTGTTGAACATCATCTATTTCCACCTTCCCTTCTAAACTCATCGCATCATCTGATGTCAGGCTAGGGAGAACATGAGAGTCAAGGAAGTTCTCAATTTCATCAATTCCACAGGACAGCTCTGAGGCATAGAGTCTTTCATAGAAGCCACGGAATGAATTGTTAATCTGTTTTTGCTGCGTCTCCAACGTGTTAGCAAGACTCCTTACCGCTGGAATGAAACGATCACTTTCAGCCATCTTCAGTCGATGTGCCAGCAATCTCCCTGCCTTCTCACCATTCTCAAAATAATTGATTTTTTGTCTAAACAGTGCATAGTCAATTTGGCTAGAGACGAGTTTGTTAAGTTCATATTTAGTGTTTCGTAATTCATTCTTTGCATTCTCATCTCTACTTGCTGCAAACAGAACATCCAGGCGCTTAGCCTCAGAAGAGAGTCTCTGAATTTCTTTCATTCTCGATTTCCTTTCTTTGCCGGTTTTTGAAATCAGTATCCCCCTAATAAAGCATTTCAGAGCTTCCCAAACTGTAGAAAGTTGAACATCGGCAGTCCTATTAAGTAGGATGAAGTTATCAATTTCCTCTGACACCTCCTGTCTGATCCGATCATTCCTCAATATATAAGAGTTCATTCTCCACCGCGGAGATTTAACCAAAGAGTATTGTAAGGACAATCGCAATGAAATAGGTGCATGGTCAGATAGGGCAATAAGGCCAATAGCCGAGTCATAGCAACTGGGAGTCACTCGGCCAGAGGTCAAAAAGAAGTCAATTCTAGAATAAGTGTCATGACACTGTGAATGAAAGCTATAATCCCTGTCTGACGGGTGCTCCAGCCTCCAGATGTCAGCCAGTCTGAACTCTTCAATCAAATTCTCCAAGGATCGTTTGCACCTAGTTGGTGTCCTTGTATAATTTCCATTTGATCGGTCCAAAGCAGAGTCCATGACCTGATTGAAATCACCACCCACCACAATGGAGTCCATATTAAAACTCTGAAGCAATTGAGCCACTTCATGAAAAAAGATCGGGTCATCCAGATTCGGTGCGTACAGATTGCATAGTAGAATGTCCACACTTTGAATCCTCACCAGAACGCAAATAATCCTTCCTTCTTTGTCCCCCTTGCTCCTGATGACTGATATAGGCAGATTCTTTTTAATAAGTATCGAAACACCTCTTCTACTAGAGGAGTGATTAGAAAAATAAGTATCACCAACCCAACCCCTTTTCAATTTTTCAGCCTCTGGGTCTTCTAAATGCGTCTCCTGGAGGAAAGCTATGTCACAAGAGCAGGAACGCAGATGAGATAAAATCTTAGTCCTTTTCACCACATTGTTGATTCCATTAACATTCCATGAGACAATATTCAGATGATCCATAACTTTAGCAGCCATGGTACAATTAAAATTTCGAAATATATTATGACATGCGCAATTACAGTCAATGAATAGGATAGAAAACGAGAATAGAAAAAAGAAAAGAAAAGTAAAAGGAATGCACATACCCATAAGGGGCCGACAAATTACTAGAATACGCTACAAAGATAGTAACAAGTAGATGGCACACTGTACAGATACAGCAGCCAGGCAACTGAAGTATAATGTCTACCGACAATAAACTCACAGTAATTCTAAACCCAAGTCTCCCATCCCCACCCTACATCAGCACACTAACCAAAGATTTAATACTACAATGCCCACAAATAACAAGGACAACCCATTCACAATAGATAAGCACAGAGCAACCCGTCTCTAGTATCAGCCTTGCCCCCACACAAACTAATAGACCCCTTACAGGAAGCATCAGAATATAAAGACAAATCTGGTTACTAATCAGTAATAAGTGAAGTTCTAAACGCACATATTGTGGGCCAATCAAAACAACCAAGCACGTTACCTTGAGGCACCAAGTCGCACCACTTCAATGAAGCAAAGAGGAACAACTACAATATTCAACAGTTGAGGCCATGGACATAGGAATAGAACAGACCCAAGGATCATAGCACATATATGTTGACTGGATATGATCATAGGTATTAGGTAGCACCAATAGGAAAGGTCCCTGATGTGGGGAGCATCAACACACTCGTAAAAATACACATAAACCTCAGCCATGAAGCATACACATAATAAATAGGAGCAAATATAAAGAAAGCAGTTAGCGTGCAGAAACAATGCATATACACATACACATTCAAGTTTCCTAAATCAAAGCATCCAATTCATGCACATGCACCACCAACTTACTACTCCCCACTCAGCCATCACAGCTCCCACACAGTCCCTAACCCTCAACCCCCAAGCCGAAAAGGCACTCAACTCTGAATAACCATTCAAACATCAGCAACCCCTCAATGTGACACATAAAGAATGCAATACATAACAAACAATACTACCCGTTTGATGCGCATCTAAAATCAAGGGGATCCATGACCATGGCCGTATTATAAACATCAACACCCCCTAACTGACTGAACAAGGCATCAGTGTTGATGGTGTGAAAAAGACACACCAAAAGACGGTTCAGCACAAGGAATATTGGCCTGGGATCAGAGATGGTACTCCACATAATTTACTTGTAATGCATTGCCCCACAATTACAATAGAACTGCCCCAATAGCACCACCACAAGGTGTACACATCAGCACCACTAACTTCCGTCAATTGGATTCTCTGCCTGTAATGATGTCGTCGCTCTATACATACGTGCGGTTTGTTACAATTTAAAGTATGGGGCAATCAGCCTCAGACATTGTCCAATCCACCAGAACACGAGCAACACTAAACTCAATGTGCAGCCCAATGTGCGTACCACCAACACGCCTTCATCCTCCCTTCACCGTCGCCTAACCCGCCATAAAAGTGTGTGTTTTAAAAACGTCTACATGGGTGAGGATGATTGAAAAAACATGTAGTTGTGCCTTAACATACCTGTTTCAAGATATTTGGTGTCTCAGGGCAGGATTAATTGTCAAAATGGCGGATTGGCCTCTCTCAGTGTGCCAAAACGAAAGGAGTGAAAAGGCTCCCATTGCACACATAGTGTTGGCTGCAACAAAGAACAAAAGAACATTTTTGTTCACTGATCTGTCATTGAATGTAACAGAGGAAAAAGTGCATGGCGTGCATTGAGGCCCGTGGGGTATTTTAAGGGGCGATTGCACCACCTTAATGTGGAGAAACACACTAACTATAGGTGCGGGGGCGGTAAGTGCCCGTAAAGAAAATCGTGATGGTAAATTGCGTGACAAGGACTATAAAATGGGCTGTGGAGAGGTGGGAAAATGCCCCGTACCGCCCAACACCCAAGTACTTGCTCGAGCATGGGTACAGCTGTCTCTCATTACCTGGTCGATGTGCGGGTAGATCAGAATGAGCTGTGTCTCCCGTGCATCTCCGGACATCCTCTGCACATGCGCGATGGTCTTCAGGGGAACGTGAGGGACCTAAAGGCGAAAAAGTATGCTGGTTCCTGCGCAGTAGAGTAGTGTTCCCACTACTGCACGTGTGCATCAGTGTATGGCAAATGAGAAAGTGGCCGTCATTTTGTGACGGGCTGCCGCCAAAAGCCCGTGCCCTGATGCCGTAATACAATGGGTGAAAGTGTTACTTAAGAGCATTGTACATGTTGCTTGTTAAAAATGGATATTTCATTACATAAAAAGCATATTGATGACAAGTTTCTTGAAATGCTTGAAAACCTTATGTTCCCACAGCTTCTCTGGCCCCATGAACAACATGTGGAAGATTAATCTACAATTTTTTGTCTAACCAGTCCTGAGGAAAGCTGTAGGACATTACTTCATCAAAGTCTGTTTTTGTTCATAGCTGGAAACACAACTTTGAGTGTCGACTCGATAGGTGCATGTATAGTAACATTGCACCCTCAGTCACTATGTACTAATCCTCACATTGCTTATGTCGATGAAACAGCTACATTATATGATGATACAATATAATGTCAACATGGACTTTTGTACTTATATGTTTGTATGTTAAGAAAAGGTAACTATTCCTTGTGTGTAAATAAATAAGTTTGTGTACTTTTAAGGCTGTGTTCTAATACAATAAAAACACAGATCTCAAGTACTAGGATCTGTTTACATGTATTTTTGTGCCACACTTGTAAGTATCTCAGAGGAAGAGGTAGCCTGAACCCACTCCTTTCCCCACAGTATAATCTTTCCTCCAGATTCAGGCCCCTCTATAAAAATAAAAGAGGAAACCCCTTTCCCTCCTTTTACAAACCCAATCAAGTGAATGGGTACAGGGAGGTTCTATGCAATGGCTATTCTCAGAATGCAACTAGATTTAACACAGTAGTGAACTCTGAAGCGCTGCTAGCGTGGGACCGCTAGAGAAGTTCAAGTACAGCTAGAGTTAAACAGTGACTGAACTCAGAATGCAGCTAGGTCCAATGCAGTTCAGTAGCAATTAGGTTCAACACAGTGACGCGGTTCAAGCACCGCTAGAAATAAAGCAGATGCTACCCTTAAATTACAGCTAGCTTCAGTGCAGGGGCTATACTCAACGAGAACTAGAAATAACACAGTGGCAGATTCATAGTGCAGCTGAATTCAATGCAGCTATGTTCAACACAGTGGCTAAACTAAATCATTCAACTGAGCTACAGGTGTGCTGTTGAGCTGTGAGGAGCACCGTGCTGTGAATGCTGTTTTTCTGATCCATTATCTATTTTCAAGTGTGTATGCACAAGGAGAAGTGCTGCTGCCATCAACGAAGCGAAACGCTACCGGCAAACTTTTGTGGACTTCCTTAACTACAACACATTGCGTCATTTAACCACGCCCCCTAAGTCACCCGAAGTGCTATTTATACACCTAATCCAGCGCATTCAGCGTGCACATTCAAGTGAGCTACAAGTGTGCTGTTGATCTGCGAGGAGCACTGTGCTGTGAATGCTGTGTTTCTGCTCCATTAAGTGTGTATGCACAAGGAGAAGTGCTGCCGCCATCAACTAGGCGAAACGCTACCGACGAACTTTTGTGGAATTCCTTAAACGCAGTAATTGACTGTATTTACTTTTGGCTCACGGAGCAAGCAGCTGGGCTGGGCTGGGCTCTAAAAAGTGGGCTGGGCTTGGATTCCCACAGTTTCTCTTTTCCTTAGTGGCCCTTGTGTTCACCACGCTCAGTACTTACTCTTTCCTGTTTCTTTTTCTTTTTGCTTTGCAGACACACTGCATGATTTAACCACGCCCCCTAAAGCACCCGGAAGTGCTGTTTATACACCAAATCCAGTGCATTCAGCATGCGCATTCAAGTGAGCTACAACTGTGCTGTTGAGCCGTTAGGCTGAGAGGGTGCTTCTAGCTATAGCTTGATTTATGGTTAATTAAGATTCTATCATATAGCAAAGCTATCGCTTTCTCAATATTGAATCTTGCCACTTTGTGATAATTCCTATTGGTTATCTTTTTCCTTCTTTGGTTGTTCCCCTCTGCAATGGCTAGTGGTTTACGTAGCGGCTGCTTCATTGACACAGCGCCGCCTGGTGTAACATGTAACACCATTGATTTAACTGTTTGTCCGGAGAACACCGCTCATGTTGATTTGATGTCCTTAGACGTCCCCATGTGTAACGTAGCCAAACAGCCACTTCATTTAAACATGGAATCTCGCACTTCCATCATGCCCGTAGTACATATTGCCCAGGTTCATCTTTTCTCGGCACAGGAATCAGTTATGATATGATATGATATGGCATTTGTAACGCGCCTATACACAAGTGTTTCAAGGCGCGATACAGTTGATTCCATTCCCCGTACACCACCGGTCGACGGTTCCCTACATAGGGATGATGACCTGCCTGGGGAAGAAATGAACCTGTGGGAGGTAAAAGGGACACCACGGAAATCATTAAGTGCAAATTCCAATGGGAACGAGGGATTTAAAACAGGGCTGGAAACAATAGCGAACCTGGATCGACAGGTTCGCCTGTCTATTGTAATGTTAACCCCATTAGTGTCGAGGGCATTGGAGAAGGTGCCCCAAACAACTGTGTCCTTTGGTGAGGTCCCTTCTCCAACTCGCTCTCAACTGCAAACTCATGACAAACATAATATGCATTGCACGAACTACGACAATAGCAAAACAAATAGTTTTGAACCACTATGTTACTCTCCTGAATTAAGTCAGCCTTTGAACAACTACAGCTTGCAGGAGTCTCCTTTAAAGGTCCAATCAACCCTCAATCCTGAAGAGGGCAAACCCTACACCTTTCCGGTGATAATTAGGATTTTGGAACTATCAGATAAAGGACATGACTTATCACATTTAGAACTAAGAGAAATTAAGGGTTCCATGAAATGCTTTCAAAAATCGACAGAATAGAAGGATTCATACTAGCAACGGAGTCTGTTACGACTCCGATGCCACTGCTTTTCAATGTACCTAGCTTTCCTTCCATGCAGGTTACTTGTGAAAAAAGCACTCACACATCCCTTGATGCTCATGTAGGAACCATTGCCACACCCGCACACATTTCTGACCCCAACCCTAAAGATGTTAAAAACTGCTCATGTTGTATTAATGAGGAGTTAAAGGCCTTGAGGGTTACTATATATGAAATAAAACATAATATTCCATTGCTTGACAATAAAGACAAAGGTCCTTCTAGCCAAGAAATTGAGAATCCTGATAGCCCATCTGCGCTCCTAAAGGTAATGGAGCCGATGGAAAACGACGATACCCCATCTTTGGACACACAAGATAGTGCTGTTTTATGTCTCACCACACAAAAAAAATCCACTTACGTGCTATTAAAATGATGGAAAACAGACAAAGAGAAGCACTGTTTTGTTTTAAAATGGGTAAAAAGAAACGAAAATATCCCATTCATTCGACCACCGACAATGCTATTTGTTCCAAAGAGTTGCCTATGGAGAAACCAATTGGAGCCATTGACGAAGAGCCCATTGATGTGGCTCAACTATCCGTTGAGAGTCAAGCAAAGTTACTACCTGCAGTCACTAAACAGACGGAGCTTCCAGCAGCAAGGGGTGGTATTACCAAAATTGTAGCTCCTGCCCCTAAAGCACACTATAATGTTTTGCTTAATATTTCATCTGATAAATTTTCTAAGGGCTCTATTGAGGCCAAAAACGTAAACACTTATATGCGCTATCGAGCGGAAAGTCTCAAAAAAACTTAAATGCATATTTTCCTACTAATGGAAGGAGTTGTACTGCTGCTGTCTCGACATCTCCCATTAAGGTCTCCTCTGATGCACCTTCCTTGGTCAAAAGTCCACAAGTGCTACCTGAAATACATGGCATGCTTCTGAATAGAAAGTCCTATCTCGAAGCATCCCTAGTAAACCAACTTGTGACCTTAAACCTTCTGCTGACCTTAGGGACTTTATTATAATTAATGGTGCTAGAAAAGTAAGGAACTTATCGAGCGATAGCAATCTACTGAACGTTGCTGCCTCAAATAATTTACAAGGAAACTTTTTGAACCCCTCATTGATCATGATGTTTACTTACATGGGGCAGGAGTCTCTTAAGATTGCACTAACACCTCACCAAATCGTAATGATCCTGAAAATCGCTCTCAAATCTTAAGAACCCTGAGAAAGGCGCTAGAAGAGGGATCAATCACCTCAGAAGCCGTAATTAAGGAATACACACTTAAAACTTATGTTGAATTTCCTTCATCCTCTCAGATGCTCCCAAGTCTTCCTCCATCTAATGTGAACTCAATCACGGTAGTGAATGATACTCCTTCTATAGAGCGTTCGACACTTAATTCCACAATGAATACTCAATTACAAATGAAGTACATATCATTGGTTTAGAAGGCAATGCTGAACTCCTTGGTAAGGTTCGCATTAATCGCCCATATTTCCTCGGGGTGCAATCTCGCATTCTGCAGTTGAGAAGCCTGACAACTGCAGACGTTATAAGGATCTCACTGGCCAGGAATAACAATTATAGAATGATATGTTATCTTCCGTCAGCAACGATTTTGAAATGTATTTGGTCATGCAGAGCTGAGCTTAAAGAACTGGGGCTCTCTTTACTTACTTTCGGCAATCAAAATAGTGCACAAGAATGTATATCTCAACCATTACCAGGTCAAGTTTCCAATGTGAGCAATCCTTTGGAAGGTAAATCTAATCCTAATGATCTGAACCAATCTTTTGCTCAACTGTTGGAACTTGCTGGTAAAAATAAAGATATGATATGGGTCGAACCAATGACCAATGTCAAGAATGATCTTGAACTCCAAAACGGCATTGCCAGCACCCTAGCCATCCGTAGAAAGAGAGTTTAGCATCATTTCATGGAATTCTTGTGGATTCCGTAACTGTCATGATCTCTGCTTCCAAAAGGTCAGGGTTTTCCCAACTCCCTTGGAAGCAGATCCATAACCCAGGTTACGAGTGCCAACCAGTCCCAATTGGGACCTTTTGGACCCAGTCCTGGCGCCAGTGGCACCAGGCTCATAAATATGCCCAGTCCCAGCGCTGGAAGCGCCGGGCTCATAATGCTTGGGTGGACTTACCTGCAGCAGACCATGCTGCTTACTTGCCTGCCAGTTGAGCCTCTGATCCTCTTCTGTTTGGAACTACTTTTCCTGTTGGGTGGGGCTGGAGCCACTCCCTAGATTCAGAACACTGGAACTCTTCTGGAAGGCAGGAACTCTTTTCTTACCAGGAACTCTTTTCTTACCTAGGTGTGGCTGTGGAAGGAGACACCTAAGCTCTACAGGAGGCTATTTAAACCACACCCGGCGGATGAATCTTGCTTTGCGTTATTCTGCAACCTCTGCAGCAGGACGCTCATCGTGTCTTCTGCATCCAGTCCTGGGCCTAAGGAAAAAGGCTTACCATCCTGAATCCAGTCTTCAGCAACACCTATAAAGACAAGAAAGAACAGGTTAGCATTCCGGCATCTGAAAGGCAAAGGCTTACCATTCTGAATCCAGTCTTCAGCAACACCTATAAAGACAAGAAAGAACAGGTTAGCATTCCGGCATCTGAAAGGCAAAGGCTTACCTACGCTTCGTGCGCTCCGGAGGTCTTCACACTGCATTCCGGCATCTGAAAGACAAAAGCTTACCAACTCTTTGCACGCTCCGGAGGCCTTCGGCGCTGCATCCCGCATCTGAAAGACAAAACAAGGTGCGTTTAAAGACATTGGGGAACTTTAATACTCACGTGCCATTACTCCTTTCCACATCTAATCCAGTGGGTATTCCGGCACCCTGCAGCCGCTCCGAACTCGTACCTGCAAAATAAAAAGACAGTTAGAGCGCATCGTGAAGCAGGCAACAAGCGCTTACTTACGTGCTTCCAGGCGCTTCTATTCATCACACGGGCTCCATCTTCAACTCACTTCAGCCCGTCATCCGCCATCGCCGGAACCCTGCAAAACAAGAGACATCATTACTAAAGACTTTAAAGACATTTGAATGACTCGAAACTTACCGTTCGTGCAGTAAACGACGGACAGCAGTCCTCTGAAGTCAAGAGGCCTGCGCTACCTATCCAGTGAAGAAACTGGTTACAGCACCCTGCCCCGAGGCAGATGGAGAGCTCGGCATTCACTTACCTAAGGTGAGAGCGTTAACCTTTGGGGGTCTACAGGAGAGGAGAAGAGGAAAGAGATAGGGACACCCCAATAACCCCAGTTCATTAACCCCATATTTTCTATCTGCAGACATCTTACTCTACACGTCAGGCATACAGTGCACAGAGGTCCAGCCCAAAGAGCCAACCGGGTGCTACACATCACCTTTGAAGATACGGTAGTCGCCCAGTCAAGACCGGCGCCTCTGCGAGAATCAGGTGAGCGTTACAGTAACCTTCAGAAATGGTTCACTACTCTAACTCCGTATCAATATCCTTGTGTTATGTTGATACAGGAATCTATGAAAATTGACTCAATGATACTGTCAGGGTATAGAACTTACTGTTCATATGTGATTAGGGAGAACTGTGGCCGCCCTTCTGGCAGACTTGCGATTGCTGTAAATAATAACATCAAATGTCACTCACAACTCGCCTGGGAATCGGGTAACATCCTGGTCGTATTATTGAACTTGCACAGTAATAAATGTAAACCTATTCTGTTAATAAATTTATATTAAAACCCAGCAGCTATTTCAATCGAGTTTATGCTCAATGAAATGGACAAATGTTTGGGAACTTCATTCCTGCAAAGGGGCGATTGTGAAATCATAATTCCGTCTGCAATCAGTCTACCACAAATTCCCAGGCAAGTTGTGTAGCAAATATAGCTAAGAGGAGAGGCAGGACCTGGATTTTATATTTCAATGATTGGGACGTAGGGGGTCATTACCACCCTGGAGGTAGCCATGCCGCTATTTGCAGCATGGCTACCCCCATTCCGGGTACCGGGTCCGGGTACCTGGAATGGGGAAATACCGGGCCATTCTGACCTTGGAAGGCCCGGTATTTCACCATTCCAGGAACCCAGACCCTGTACATCCCCATTCGAGCCCCCATGGGGCTCAATGGGAATGGGGAGTATGCAAACAACGGCCCGTTAATAACGGGCCCGTTGTTTGCATCTTGGTCTGTTCGCGGGACCCGGTAATGAGTATGATGTGAAAGGACAGCAATATACTTGGAGCCGGGGCCTAAGTACTTCAATGATAGATTATTTCTGTCTATCTCATAACATCGGCCCCCTAGCGGGCGCAATGACTATCCACCCCTTTACATACGGCGATCACGCCCTTCTATCAATATCTATACAAATAGATTATTCAACGCTGGATGTTGTTCACGCTCTAACAATCCCAGAGGTTAATCGTGATACTATATTGTTACGATGGAACCCTGGGTTATGTAAACAATTTGCGCAATATGTATCTGTCAACATTGAAAAGAATCATATAAATAAATATATAAATGATTATATGTCACCTCCCCAAAAGGAAGCTATTTTGACAAAAACAATCACAATCACTAATGCATTGCAATACTTTCTAGCTAAACGTGTTGCAAACGGTATAAACCATCACCATCAGTTTGACCCTGTATGTAAAACAGTGAAAAGGAAAAAGAATAGGGAGTTGAGGAACCTAAAACATAATAAACTGCACACTCCTAATTATCATACGCTGCGGAAACGGCTATTGCTGAAATGTAAAAACAAAATGAGGGATGTTCATATATGAAATTATAATAAAGTAAATTGTGCATTGATTAAAGCTAAATGCAAACATGATACAAGGTTAATTTGGCAAACCCTTAAAAGTTCTAACCAAAAGAGTACAGTGCCATCTTCCAATCTCATTTTGGCAATGACCTGGTGTAAATATATTACCGCTAAGTTTGAACTCCTGGTTAGATTTAAACCGCATATATATCATCCAGTGTGTTATGGAGAGTTGGGAAATTTACAATGGTCTCTTCATGATATAGAATGGGCAATTGGCAAACTGACTTTTGCAAAAGCTGCCGGTCCTGACGGTATACCACCTTGCGTATTCAAAGGGGGACCCCTCTTTATGGGCAAGCATTTTGAAAATGAAGTTTGATTTCATTATTTCAACTGGAAAAATTCCCCATTCCTGGGTAACCTCTAATATTATTCCTATCTTTAAAAAAGGAGGTCCATCTCCACCCGGGAATTACCACCCTATCTCTTTAATAGACACAGAAGCAAACATCTTTGCTATATTGCTCTTATATGAACTCAAACAATATATTGAGCAGCATGGCCCATATTCAAAATTCCAAACTGGCTTCCGAAAAGCCATGAGTACCACTATAAATGCTACATGTCGCACATACTATCTGGAGCAAATTACAAGAGTGCATGCCGAGTCTATATATCACTTATAGATGTATCTGAAGCCTTTGATTCTGTTGTCAGAAATATGCTATGGAGCAAGTTGGCGAACTTGGGAATCTCGCCCTTACTAATATATTGGATCGTACAACTTCACACTGATACATCCTATAGAATAAGGATTACGGGTGAAGGTGGAACCACTGACCTAATAAAACATATCTGGGCTTAAAACAGGGTTGCAACCTAGCTGCTACTCTCTTCAACCTTTATATGGCTGATTTAGACCATTCTTGGAGAGAGAAAAACCTCTTTGCAATCAAATTAGGCTCATTACGTTTACAATGGTTAGCTTTTGCTGACAATATGATCATCTTTGACCCTACTTCAGCTGGTCTCCAAACAAAATTAGATTTATTTGAAGAATTTGCTAGAGCTCACAACCTTAGTCCAAATCCGACTAAAACGGCCATCATGACATTCGGATTAAAGAAAAAGACTAAACAATATCACTTGGAAATGGTAAATTCCGCAGCTTACAGATACCATGTATCTGGGGTATTACATCTCAAATAAGAATTCAATTAAGCTCTGGACGGACCAATTAAACTTAAAGGCTAGGCCTCTTTTGCAGTTAAAAATATTATTCATGAAATACTGCAAATATTCCATGGTCCCTCTGATCTAATTCTTTAATTTAAAGGTCGAAAGTGTCCTCCTCTATTCGTTGGATTTATGTTTATTGGACATGAATAGTTGCTTAAATTCACTACAAGGAAGGCTTCTAAGATCCGCTCTGCATCCCCCACAGGCATTGCCCAATAGCATCATAAGACATGAGTTAGGACTTATTTTGCTTTCTTCTAGAAGGAAATGGAGACAATTATCAAATTACATCAAAATGTGCATTCCTCCAACTAACTCTTTATATCAAGATCTGAAAACGATTCTATTGACGGAATATGTCCCCTCTGTTAACTCATTTCACTGAGATGTGCAAGCTATTTTGAGCGATGTGAACATAACACTCAATTACTTGTGTTTAAGAACGGGCAATGAAAAAAAGAAATTATTCGAGTATGATTGGTGTAACACTCTTGAGGAAGTAAAAATGTATAACTCCTACACTTCTATCATCCACCTAGAGGGGTGAGGGCAGGAGCCCCCCCAACCCCCAGCCCAGCAGAGGATCCAGATCAGGACCCAGGCACGGAGCGTGCTTTCAGAGCAGGGCCTGCCTGACCCTGTCCATACAAGGTGCCTGACTCGCCCATGCCGGGCGCATCGCGGCACGATATCGAGGCTGAACCTCGATTTGAACAGAAAGAACCGCCGGCAGGTGGAATCGCCAGCCAGTCCTAAGGCCATACAAAGGCCTGTTCTGCGCCCCAGGTCCCCCACTTCTATCATCCACCTAGAGGGGTGAGGGCAAGAGCCCCCCCAGCCCCCCAGCCCAGCAGAGGATCCAGATCAGGACCCAGGCACGGAGCATGCTTTCAGAGCAGGGCCTGCCTGACCCTGTCCATACAAGGTGCCTGACTCGCCCATGCCGGGCGCATCACGGCACGATATCGAGGCTGAACCTCGATTTGAACAGAAAGAACCGCCGGCAGGCGGAATCGCCGGCCAGTCCTAAGGCCATACAAAGGCCTGTTCTGCGCCTGTTACGCGCATGGGAGCGCGGAGTGGCCACCACCTCTGCTCAACTTGCAACTTACCCACTGCCAGAACCCTCTCGCATAAGGAGAACGTATTGTAAGTACATGCAAGTACCGGGACATTACTGTATGCATGGACTCTTAGCCACTCCCACTTAGATGGGTCTATGGTCTCTAGTACTGGTCACATACATACCACACCTGTTTGTTGTATTGATTGTTGTGGCATTTAGACCATGCTACTGTGTTATGCCCTATGGTCGCACATAGACCACGCCATTGTGTTGTGCCCCATGGTCGCATAGTGACCACGCTACTGTGTAATGCCCTATGGTCGCACATAGACCACCCCATTGTGTTGTGCCCCATGGTCGCATAGTGACCACGCTACTGTGTAATGCCCTATGGTCGCATTTAGACCACACTACTGTGTTGTGCCCTATGGTCGCATATAGACCACTCTATTGTGTTGTGCCCTATGGTCGCATAGTGACCACGCTATTGTGTTATGCCCTATGGTCGCATAGTGACCACGCTATTGTATTGTGCCTTATGGTCGCATTTAGACCACACTACTGTGTTGCGCCCTATGGTCGCATATAGACCACTCTATTGTGTTGTGCCCTATGGTCGCATATAGACCACTCTATTGTGTTGTGCCCTATGGTCGCATATAGACCACTCTATTGTGTTGTGCCCTATGGTGGCATAGTGACCACACCACTTTGTTATGCCATATAGTCGCACAGTGACCACGCCACTGTGTAATGCCCTATGGTCGCATATAGACCACACTAATGTGTTGTGCCCCATGGTCGCATAGTGACCACGCTACTGTGTTATGCCCTATGGTCGCATAGTGACCACGCTACTGTGTTTGCCCTATGGTTGCATATAGACCACGCTATTGTATTGTGCCTTATGGTCACATTTAGACCACACTATTGTGTTGTGCCCTATGGTCGCACCAATGTCCTTCATCCGCCAATCCTCTGCACGGCGCATCGCCCCTAGCACACACATTATGCTACTTTGCCTTACCGTGATCATGTTCCCCTTCTGTGTCATGCAAAGTAATATACTTTGCAACGGTAACAGCTACATAACCCATAAAAATGGACTAGCTAGACCCGCCTGCCCAAGACATTACCCTATCGTCTGCCCCACACCATTCCTGCCCACTACTCCAGCCTTCCTCCCGGTCTCACAATTTGCTTATCCTACCCATGACCACGCACAGCATTACGATGTCCTAGACAATAAGAGTGCAGATAGATCCAAGCAGAACCCTACCGACATTAGAGCACCCTGCCCCACCCATCATCACAGCCCCTCCACGATGACCGACCTTACTGTCTCTCAAGCAACCACCCTTATCCCTACCGATCGCAACAATAGACTTGGTGCCAGAATCCACCACAAAACTAGCAAACGCCCGGCTAAACTACCCAACAAAACTAACAAGTACACTATAACCCCCATCAACTCTACCCTCCATACACTAAAAGGAGCTCTTCTAAATGTTAGATCACTAGTCGCCCATTCCATAGAAGTCGCCGACATCATTCTGACTAACAACCTAGACTTCCTTGCTATGACAGAAACTTGGTTACATGAGGCTGCCGGACCATCCCTTACCCTAGCCATCCCTGACAACTACACTATCCTCAGAGTAGACAGACCTAACGCTCGAGGAGGTGGTGTAGCCCTCATCTTTAAGTCCTCACTTGATATCAGACTAGGCTCCTCTCCTCTACTCAAATCATGTGAACACCTTACAGTTAAACTACAAACCTCCCCGAAGAGTACTATCACTATGCACCTAATCTACAGACCCCCGGGTCCACCTGGCTCATTTGAGGAAGATATCACCTCCCTAGTAGCCGAAAGCTCCAAACCTTCAGCACAAATGATTATACTGGGAGACTTCAATCTCGGGTTTAATGACCCTCTTGACACCCCTGCCATTGCCCTGGCCACGGCATTAGAGGAGCATGGCCTCCTTCAACTCTGCTCCAAACCCACCCACTCAAAAGGCAGAATCCTTGACTGGGTAACCGCCCTCAATTGCAACATCACCCTAAAGGACCCTGTACAGCTCATCTGGACGGATCACCACTTCCTCCCCCTTGACATTAATATCAACAACCTAGTGCACAAAAGGCCTATTATTGCTCCGGCCTGCCTAACTAGGAAAAAGAGCAACATCACAGCTGAAGCCTTAATGCCTCTGGTGACCCCCATTCTGAACGCCCTACCAACTACAACTGACTTAAACTCGCTGGTCAACGCCTATAATGACTCCATGGCTAAAGCTATCGACACCATTGCCCCATTAAAAATGCGCAAAGGGAAACCTAAAGCGCACCTGAATACGTGGTACACCCCAGAGCTCAAACTTCTCTGACTACAAAAAAGCAAACTTGAATCACTATGGAAATCGGTGCCTTCAGTAGACAATAGAACCAACCTTACCAATATCTCCACCCTCTACAAAAATGAGATCACACGTGCTAAGAAAGAATCTCTTAATTCCAGGATCTCACAGGCAGGCTCCAGCACAAAAGAGCTCTTTAACATCTTAAAGGAATTAGAAAACCCCACTCCTCCCGAAGATACCTGCACAAAGGATAAACCTTGGTGCACAGGGATCCAGAATGCCCTTGCCAACAAAATTTCAGGGCTCCAAACTAAAATTGGAAACAAACGGCAACAGCTCACTCATGACCCCACCTCCAGACCCACCCATCCCCCACTCACCGCCACTAGCTCAGGCTTCACCTTCAAAAAGGTTACCATACCTGAAGTACAAAAAATTATAGCATCCTTGAAACCCTCGAACTGCAAGGGGGACAGTTGCCCCGCACAGATTATCAAGGATGCTGCCAGGGATCTCTCCCCCTTCATCACCAAATTAATAAACTTGTCTTTTTCTAACAACATGGTCCCAAGTAATCTGAAACAATCCTGGGTCCTACCCTTGCTAAAAAAACAGACCCTCGACCCAGACATACCCACAAATTATAGACCCATTACCACTGTCCCATTTTTACTAAAGATTCTTGACAGAGTGGCCTATTTACAAATTCAGGATTACCTTGAAACTAACCTATTACTAGGTATTCGCCAATCTGGCTTTCGTCCCCAACATGGGACGGAAATGGCCCTTGTTGATCTCAAGAGCCAGATAGACGAAATCAAAGATAAAGGGAGGGCTGCCATCCTGCTTCTCCTCGACCTCTCCGCTGCCTTTGACCTGGTTGACCACAAAATCTTGTGCAACCACTTATCATCGGCAGCACACTTCTCCCACTCGGCGGTCACATGGATCCAATCCTTCCTGGACAACAGGACCATGCGAGTCTTCTCACCCATAGCAGCAGCCGACCCTATTCCAATTACCTGCGGTGTCCCACAAGGATCTTGTGTTTCACCCACTTTGTATAATATATTTACAAAGCCCCTATTCGATAAACTGGACCATCTGGGTGTCACCTACACCAACTACGCAGATGACACCCAGATACTCCTCACTTTATCAGGCAACTACAACGCGGACGCCAACAGGATCGGTGAAGTCTTTTCCATCATTCAGGCATGGATGGCCACACATGGCCTCTGCCTGAACGATGACAAGACTGAATTGCTCCTTGTCGGCTCACCCAACACTATCCGGAATCTCAGCCCTAGCTACTCTAGCTTCATCATTGACGGCAACACCATTCCCACTGCCAAAAGTGTAAAAACTCTGGGTTTCTATCTCGACACTAACACCAACTTCGCCAAACAAATTAATATGACCGCCTCAGCCACTGCTTACACTGGGAAACTAATCAGAGCCTGCAGACCTTTGATATCCCCCAACAATTGCCTTACTCTAGCCAGAGCACTTATACAATCCAAACTGGATTATTGCAACAGCCTGTATGTAGGTGCCAATAAATCGGTTGTCAATAAACTGCAAGTTCTACAAAACAATGCACTCCGTGCCGCCCTTAATATTCCCAGAAGAGAACATATCTCAGCCACAAGAATCACATGCAAATGGCTCTCCATCCAACAAAAAATAGACCTAAAAACTATCTGCCTCACCTACAAAGCTCTTAACCACCTGGCCCCACCTTATTTAACCGATAAATTCACCTTAAGACAGAATATTAGAACCACCAGATCCTCTAATACACTACAACTGACAGTGCCCAAATACTCCCTAAAAAGAGCCGGTGGATCCAGCTTCCCAGTTCTAGCCTTACAATTATGGAACACTATTCCACTGGACATCAAATCTACCCCTACATTTCAACCTTTCAGAACTAAGATCATCACCTGGTTACTCAACAAATAACTAGCACTGTATGTATGTATGTATCCGCTACGATGTTACTAATTCTACTATAACTGCTTTCATAACTGCTTTTGTAACTATACATATGCTGCACAAATGTACAAATGTTCTTACCTATGCCTGTAACCTGATGCTTAAGCGCCCATATACCTCTGGGTCAGGAGCGCTATACAAAATAAATAAACAAACAAACAAACAAACAAACAAACTGAGTATGCTAGATTTATGAAAAGAAAAGAGTTCCTCAATATAGCTATTTGGAGTCTTTTCTGTGTAATCACACCAGAAACCTCTTTATGCGGTTTAAACTTAACCAATATCATACAAGGTAAATTACTAGATATGGGAACAAGGCCAAGGGTGACAAGGTTTTGCTGAAATGTTGTTTTTTACCATGCAATGAATCTGTGGAAACATTGAAACATTTAGGCCCTCATTACAACATCGGCGGTAAGCAATGGCGCTATTAGCACCATGGTTGCTGCCGGTATTGTAACGAGTCTGCCAATGTTCAATGGGGAATTACCACCCCATTCCAAGGTTGGTGGGGCGGTAATTCCCCATTGAACATTGGCCCTTCCCCATTCCCATTTTTGCCCCATAGGGCTCAATGGGACTGGGGAAGGCGGTAATTACGGTACTGCAAATTGCGGTACCGTAATTACCTCTGAAGTCCCTTTGCGGGTCCCTACTTTAACGGATGGTCCAGACCAGCCGTTAAGGTCGAGTCCCACAAAGGGACCTCTTAATTAGGCGCTAAGGGGTTAACGGTGCCACAGCCTTTTACAGCGCCCTTAACCCCTTAGCGCCAGGGTCGTAATGACCCCCTTAGTGTTATTCTGCCCTCATTTCAAAACTGAGAGAACCAATTTGTTAATGGAATTTGCCAACATTGACTTCAAAGACTGCTTAGAAGCTCTTTGGGCTAGAATGATGAATGGAAATCATCGACCTTTGATTTATGCGCTTGTTTGGTTGCTAAAGCACATAGAAAGTGAACTGGAAAAACATTAATTGTAATTAGGAACCATGTATCTGTAGGTTTTTTCCTTTTTCTCTTTTATCTATTATGACAGCTTTTATTTACATGAATGCAAACATGATTGTTTTATATATATGTGTACAAGCATATTTTTATGTGGATTGTTTTATTGTATTGTTTTGTAAAGGTTCTTTTACGACCATTAACAAATAAAAAAATTAAAAAAAATAAAAAAAGCAGTTATTCATTGGCTATTGTAAGGGTGCAGAAGTAGACGAACAGAAATGTGGCATGCTTGTTGGTATAGACGTATATTGGACTGAAATTGAGAAAGAACCCTACCTGTCCCTATGACCAAGAGGGGTTTCCCTGCCTCAACCAAAAATAAGGATAATGTCAGAAGGCCCGTCAATAGTATAAAGTCCACTGTCCTGTGCGAACGCTAGCCCTCACCAAAGGCCCACTCCAGGCCCTGTGGCTGTTGTCCTTTCCCTCACTTCCCCCTGCGACTTGATTACGCATTGCTGAGTGCTTCTCCGACGTGGTGATCCCACGTGTCTGCAGACTATCAACTCACCCTGTGGTAAGCCTACTTGGGCTCTGAACCACTTTAGAGCGTTCTCCTCACTCTGATTTATTCTGTTTGTTCACTTTTCCTTCATTTGCATCGGAGGCACATTGTGATCACTGGGACCCTTGACCATCCAAGATGGCTGACACCCACACGAGCACTGGAGTGCTTTGTGCCCTCACTTGAGGGCCTGGGGGATTGGCTGTCTCTCTCTACAACTAGCCAATCTGGGTTGCCAGCAGGCGAATGCCGGCCTTGACCAAAGGCCCACTCCCAAGGCTCCTTTCTGCTACCTTTCCCGCTATCTGTACGGCATGGGGGCCCCATTGGCTGACCTGAGTAGCGACCTGCTCCCACTATCCTCCATGGCTGCTGAACATTTTCATGACATTCCTCCTCCTGTGGGTTAGTCGCATCTCCACCTCTCAACCCTTTGGCTCTCCCTCCATCATTCCTTCTTCATTGCACCTCCCTCTGACTTTAATCCTAGCTGTGCCCAGTGACCACTGTGTTTTACCTGCCTACTTAGATTTTTTAACTTAGCTGTGCCCAGTGACCACTGTGCTTTACCTGCCTGCTTGGATTTTTAAACTTAGCTGTGCCCAGAGACCACTGTGTTTCACTTGCCTGCCTTTCCTACCAAGTCCCTCCTCCTCTGCTTGCATCCCCCCTCCGCTGATATGGTGCTTTCTGTCTTTCCTATCTTCTCCAACTGTTTCACTATTCTCCCCTTCTCACTAAGTCTGGTAGGAAGACATTCAAGAAGGATATCCTGGTCTCCAAAGCAGGTTTACCTATTGCTGATACCTACACCAGTGCTTTCACCAGACACTCTCACCGACCTCCTCTTTGTCGTTCCTTCACCTAACTTATGGACTCTTCATATGGTCTCTGTGCTCTCCCCTTTCTCCTCCTCTTACATTAATGGTGGCACCCACTGGGAGGCCCTCCTGGCTTCCTTTCACTCCTCTAAGGTCATTATTAATGTTTACTGCAATTGGACTATCTTGGTCCAAGGCCCTCAGGTCAACCTCCTCCTCTTTGACAGACACTTCCCATCCCTTATTAATTTCCTTTCTGCTCCCACTATTGATTTGCACCCCTCCCTGGAAGTCTTCTCGTTCTCGTACTTGCACGATCTGAATGACATAAGGCCTAGTAAGGTCATTTGTCTTGTCCTCCCTCTGTCTTCCTTCCCTTGTCCCTCCCTTGTCTTGTCATGTCTAGAAACACTGGTGTACGGGGCTTTATACATTACTTATCATATCAAATCTTATCATACTCAGAGATGTGGCTATATTCAGTACAGTGGCTATCCCCAAAAATCTGTTAAAATTATAAACAGTGGCTATAAGTCCTGAGCAGTGGCTAAACTCAAAAATGCAGCTAAATTCAACACAGAGGCTATACTAAAAAATGTGGCTAAATTCATAGCAGTGGGCATACTCAAACAAATGCAGCTATATTCAACACATTGGCTATAATCAAGATGCCACTAAGTTCAACACAGTGGCTATACTCAAAGATGCGGCTAAATTCAAAAACAGTGACTATACTCAAAGAATGAAGCTAAATTTGACACAATGGACAAATTGAAAGTGCAGCAGGGGTTAAGGAAACTACTGTGGTAATACAATCGTTTTGGGAGATACAAGACAGGGTCAAGCGTTAAAAATGGTTCACTGGCTATGCAACCAAAATATTCCTTTCTTACCTGGAGTTGTCTGTGGACAGCTTTTGGGGGCCTGGCTGAGGCACCAAGGGCGAACAGGCAAATGGGTGATGGAGGTTCCCCACGGAGGCGCCCTTTGCCGTGGTGCTGAGTTGGCTTCCCGGGCAAGGCTGCCCTGGGGCATCCTCTGAAGTCAGGTTTTTCCAGTCATGTGGGTAGTGCACTGGGCAATCCACAGCACTGTGGGAAGAAATGGGACGAGGAGCACTGGGGAGAGGAGGGTCATGGGAAGGAGCTGTGTGCTGGGCTCACCAAGGTAAAAATGGCACTCAAGTACAGGGAAGCCGAAACAAGTTACCAGCAATGGAGCATACCTTTTGGAAGAGGCAGCGCTAGCAGGAGTGGTGAAAAAATGGGCGGGGATTTCCATTACTATAAGTGTTCCGGTCACGAGGGTAGTGCACCAACCAATCCGGAGTACATAATGTATTATGTGCATTATGCTTTTCTTTTCATTAGCACTCTGGAAGGGGGTGCTGGCCAATCAGGAAGCTCAGAACACAAGCTGTATTCTTTGGTTCAAGCCCGGGTTCCAAGTAGCCTGTGTGCTGCTAGCCAGCAACCCTTCCCTTCCCCGCTCTTCCTTTCCTTCCCCGCCCCCTCACCTCTTAGCTCCCATGTAGTTTCCTATGCGGGTGCTAAGAGTATGTAATAAAAAAAAGAAACTTATCTTGCTGCGTGGCCGGTGCTGCACAATAATTTCCCCAGTTTGTTTTTATTGTTGATGACATCACAGCTGACAAGAATGAGAGCAGTGATGGCAGTCATCTAAGACACAGCAGCAGTAGCGCACTGAAAGGACAACTGACTAGAAGAGTAAATGAATCAGATACAAATATCCTTAAACCAAATGTCATTTTATTTTTGGGCAATGATATGGGGGCTTCATTTTATACATACTTGGATTTTTTTCATGTAGTCAGGAGCTGGTATTTCTTCATTTACAGCCATTGGCGGTTCCATGTGTGGTAGATGTGTGACATGGTGGACTGCAGTATAAGAGAGATTGTTTGCCATGGGAGCATTAAGCATCTCTAGATGAAATTGGGATGATAAATCACTCAGTAAGCAAGAATGAAATCCAACCAGACCATGTAAATGAATGGCTTTTGACTCCAATCGAGCTCACCTACATAGAGAGCAGTACACCATGTTCCAAGAAACTATGACATCTCTGGATTAGAGTTCACTGGCTGGATTGAAATTAAATGAAACACAACAATTGAGATGGACAAAATAGAACTGGGAGCTCAACATTATGGGATTCAATATATGGTAGAGCAGTATTGTAGCATGGAGCGGTCTAGGTTGCCTTTTTTAAAGAGAGAGAGTTTTGCATAATGTTTAGTTATTAGTGTTTAAATTAAAATGTGACCATGCGCAGGGCTGCAAACGTGCTTTAGAGAGTACACTAGGGGACACACAGGACTGGTCTGGGGACTTAATGTGGGACTGTGGGACAGATTAATCATTTGGCAAGTGTGTAAAAGCCCTTCCTTTTTAGATTTGTACTACTTAATAAAATGATGCAGGTCATTCAATCTGCTGATGAGATTCCCCTTTCACGAGTTCAACACTAAAAGCACTGTTTGTATCTGTGCCTTGCTGCATCAGTATCTTGATCTGCAGCGCTTGCTCTACCAGTAGGAGTGAGCAGGTTCAGACCTTGGAGGTGCCGATTTGACAGCTGTGGAGGCAGCCAAGTATAAGCAGCACAGGGGATGAATTTAAGATATGCACCCCTGTACCAAAACTATGATGATAAAAGTACCCCAGTTTGGTGCACATGGCGAATCTTCCAGATATAGCACACATACTAAACCTTCACAATTCCTACCTTGGCCATGGGTGGCCAGCCTTATAGCTCATCCAGGCACAATACCCACCCCTCCTTCAAGTCCTTCGAGTGCTATTCCGGTGGCCTTACATGGCCATGACACACAAAATGTCTTCACATAATGGTGGTTGTGTGAACTAGGTCATTAATGGCGTTTGGTATTGTCTGAGATCGGGCTGCCAGATTGCTGCATTGCGCTATATTTGCTTATTCTCTTTTCTTTCTTCAGGGGTGGGTTTTGTGTAGTGTTTGTCTATTTAGTTAATTTGTTGATTTTGTGTTTTATTAAAATATATCTATTTTTCATACAACCTTGATTGGACATTCCCTTTATATTGGTCTGTTATTGTTTGCTGTTTGAGTCATCACATTCACACCCCTCTTGAGTGTACAGCCTTCCCTTTACCAGAAAAGTAGAAGGATATTTATCTCTTAACTAAGAGATAGCTGCTGCTATTAGTGGAGGCCCAGGCTAGAGCTTGGCTGACCCACCATCTAGAAATGAGGCCTTCCCTCTACTGGCAGTAATCAGGACACAGTAGGGGGTTCCGTCCAAGTAGAAGACAAGAACTAAGAGTGTTTACTTGTCTATTTTTTAACACTATGTTGTACATATTCACAAAAAAAGTTAATAAGTACAACATATTTCTGATTTATTCACTACTTGCGAGATTAAAAGTCTGTTTTATATAAGAAAGGGGAATGGGTTTGTATTGTTAACTGGTCATCAATTCAATTCTTTATTGTGTGACCTAGCTTCAAAAAATGGAACATTACACACAGACAGCAAAAGTGTAAAAACAAAATCAATTTATACATATGTAAAACAGAATAAAAAATGTTTAAAATGTACCTATACAAATTCCTAATAATTTCATTACCTTAAAATAAGCTCATTGAATCAATCACTATACTTTTTACAAAATTCATCAGAGTTATAACCAATTGACCCGTGGGCTCTAAAAGAAAATTCTACCACACCATTTGCCATGTAAACAGTAGTCTGGTCTTAAAGTATACAGTAAGAGAAACTTCCTACTGTGTGCGCTTATCTAGAATAGATAAAACAACTAGCATAGTGCTTATTCAATTTCAATTTTTAATGAATGTTTGAATTTTCTAATTGAATATTCTTGTTCGCCTTCGCTGACATGTGTTTTGATCCAAGGTCATTTTCAAGGCGTGGTACAGCTATATATTTAAGGTCAATCTATTCTGCAGTGAATTAAATGGCGCAGATGCAATTGGTAATCCCTATGTTCATTCTGTCTCAGTAACAATGAGGTAAAATCCATTCTTTGGTGTAGTTTTTCTATCGATGTATTATCAGCATCACAATAACTTGGTATTCTCCCTCTCCGAAGTGTAGTCCTAGAAGGGCCGGCAGCGTTCCGCATGGCCTTAATGTATAGTTCAAACATTTCACTCCCCTGATTACCAAGTGATGGGCATTCAATAATTATGTGCTTTACAGTTTCTTTACATTTCATACATATGCAACATGCCCGTTGTTCCTTTGGCAGTCTATTCCTTGCACCTAAGAAATCATTGGTTAGCAGCAAATTAAATTTTACACGTAACCAAAACTCCCTTAATTGTTTAGACGGATATCTTCCTATACATTTCTGCATATGTTTATATGGTTTGATGTCCAAGGAGAAATGGTCCAAAAATGTATAAAGCTTGAGGTTTCGTCTGTTTGCAATCCAAGCATTTTCAAATAATTTCTTCTTAACCTTGTATGTTCTATGCTCTAAATCCTCCAACAATATACCATTTTCCTCCAGAGCAGATAACACACCTTTCATCCAGGCCTTCAAAGGAGTGCAGTCGCCCTGTTTTAAAAGAGCATTAAGTTGCCCAAAAAAGGAAAAGGCTGGAGCAAACAAGATACTTCTCACTAATACATTTCTCCACCAAGTAACACTTATCTCCAGCGAAACAAGTCTCAAAATATGCCATAGGGCTACAATAGAAGAACCCATGGCATGTGCCAACACTTGCTGCCAGATGAATGACTCAAGCCTAAGCCAGGACAGACCCTCTTCTCGCACCTCCGCCCCATAAATCAATTTTGGGACCAACAATTGGTATACATTTTCACAACAGGTAGAAGGCAAAAGCGCTCATATTTCCTATCCAATACCCGTAATCGGGTCACTGCCGCAATTGCTTCAAGCTTAAGAGCCTGATTCACCAGTCCCAAGGACCTTTTTGCTTTACACCAAGGTATCTAAATTCAGTAACCTCCATTCTGGTTCTATTTATATACCACATGAAGTTAGGCCTACCTGAAAGAATCCTACGATTCATAACGAGGATCTTTGACTTGGGCACATTTATGTCCCCACAGTAATCAGCCACAGTAATTAATGACTTTTGGAGGCCCACTGCAGTACAATCCATAAGGATGAGATTGTCCTCATATAGAAGGCAATGGAGCTTCGGGGAGCCCAGTCTAGGGGGATTAACCACAATACGAGCTAGAGCTGCCCCTATGCCGAGGATATAAAGATTAAATAAAAATGGGGCTAACACACATCCCTGTCGTAAACCCTGCTCAACAAGGATCAGCCCGAGAACTATCCCCCTTGATCCAGCCTGATGTTGAGTCTAATGTCTGAATGTACGTGTTCCAGAATATTAACCAAGGGTTCCGGACAGCCCCACTTCCTCTTCATCTCCCACAGCCTAGAGCGATCGACTAGACCGATCTACACAGTTGAACGCCTTTGAAATGTCCAAGAAGCATACAGGCTACGTTTGGTTTGCACTGCCTGGTTTGACAAAAGCTTTGTTAGAATAGAGAGATAGAGACTAGTTCTGACAGGTCAGGTGGTTACTGTTAAAATAAATGTAGTCATTAACCCCATATAGGGAACTCAATCCATAACATCTTAAAAACATATAGAAAGCATTTATAAATAGTCCTTTCTTTCACAATATCAGCGATTCATTGAGTGGTTAACAAACTATACACAAATGCACATCCATTTTTTAAACAAACTCTTTAAACAATGTTGTCTTCTAGTTCACTGCTACTGGGAACCAGAGGTTTTGCACAAGTTAGTCACTCTTTTTTTTCTGCACTAATGTCACAGGTTGTATTCTCTCTCAACATGTTTCAGTTCATGTGTACATTAATGTTGAACCTTCTACAGGAGTGTAATCACTCAGATATTGACAAACAAGTGGTTCGCTGTAGAATGTGTGTTGAATCACAGACTGTGTTTTTCTTGGCCTGTCAGATAAAAACAGAAACATGAATAGGGTGAGCTACTAGTGCTACAATTCTATTCTAGCTCGTGATATGAGCCTGAGCATTCTGTAGGTAGTGGATTACCTGCAGTGGATCAGTGAGGGCATTCAATACTGGGAACAGTTATAGCCAGGACCAGGGGTGTCCTTAGTTATGCCTGTTTAGGGAGATAAGCATAAAGATATGATTTTACAAATGTCTATGTGCAGCTCCCCATGGTTGTCGAACTGTACTACATTTCTGCTTTACAATCGGTTGTTTTGCATTAGGGGTGTACCCACCTCTTGTTTTGGTAGGTGCAAGTCCCCTGATGTATTCACATCTGGTAGGATGCGCCTGTTGCAGTGCTTTTTTGTCCTGGACTATCCAGTCCTGTGTTCTCCTGGACAACCCGTTGGCTGGCTAGGTTTATTATCCTGTGGGTAGGCAAAACACATTTGTTTGCTTGATTTACCTACGAGTGTTATGCTTGTTAGGTCTGATCATGCTGTGGTTGCCAGAATGAATCCTACCTGATCGGTTTTGGAATTTGCCCTCTTATGCATCTACTGAGCGGGCAGATCAATCCCTCTTGCGTTTTGTGTTATCGGTGTCCCAAGGTGTGTCTGCATCCGTGTGATTCCACAATAATAGAACAGAACTTATTTCAGTTACGGCTGCTCTGTGTGCCGCGCTGTAGCACTGTTCACAAATCCATCATAATATTCAGTTGTTCGTGCATGCCTCGATACTCCCCATGTGGTGAGTTTGTCTAATGACACCTTGCTGTGGGTCTTTAGTGTCGCTTTGCTGTCCCTGATCATCTGCTCAGTTCCTAGTGTTCCGTTCTAGCAGCGAGTGATTTCTCTCGCATTGTCTATCTCGCTGTGTCTAGAAATGGCAAGTGTTGGTTGCTATGGTGATGCAAGTAATTTCATGCCTCCCTGGACCTTCGGCTATATTGTTGGAGTGTCGGTGCTTTGTGGGCGCCATCTTTGAATGTCTCAAAATTCCTTCCACTAAGGTGGGGACTGGGTAGAATTTCCCCAATTCATTGTCAGTATTGCAAATAGTGGTGATAGTGCTGTAACTATGACACATAGGCAACTTGCAATGTTGACCTGAGGTGAATTTAGCTGGAGGATCGACGTTCGGATCCCGTGAGTGGATGGGGTCGCTACTGGTGCGCCCCTGCCAGCCTGTGGTTGTTATCTTGTGCCATGTTTATTATTGGGCACCTTGGCTTCCATTTCCCTAATAGCTTGGAGGGTCTGATAGGATCTCCACAGGTAGTTAATTTCCTAAATCAATTTTATCTTTGCTTGGTCACGGTATACTGTATTCCATGGCACGGTCCATTATGGAGCTGTAGTCTCTGGTGGTACCAGTGTGTTATTTTATTTTGTGCCACTCAATGGCCTTGTTGAGTCCTCTTGTGTCACTCTATAGGATGTAAATCATCTCTTGTTGCTTTTTCAGGAGTAACTGTTCTGTTTGTACTGTATTGTCCACTTTTAGGATTTACAGGACTGTCCAGGTAAAGTCTTCAAATCTGTGGTTCTTCTCCATGAAGTGTTTAACCATGGGTACTTTGTATGTTTTGTTTTTTAGGCAGCTTCAATGTTCGATTATTCTGATTTTAACCATTCTGTTCGTTTTTCCCACATAGGGCAGACCACATGGACACTTAATTAGGTAGATAACAGGATCTGTGTTACAGTTTGAAAAAGTCCTTTGTTCCCACATCTTCTGGGTACCTAAGTCCACTTCCTTGGTTTTGGTGGTAAGTCTGTACACTCCGCAGGTCCCACATATGCAGTGTCCTTTAGGTTTTTCCATTCCCCACAGTGTAGTGACAACCCACAGATTTGGGCCTGGGGTGTCGCAGCCACCATGGAAAATGGGAAACCCCATACATTTCTGAAAAGAGGACACCCCGGGGAATTCAAAGGGGTCTGACTTTCGCAAATCGCCCTAGAATGCATTACCCATTATCGGCAAAGTCCAAAATGTAGGAAAAAAAACAAAATATTTAGACATTTGCCACCAAGGAACCACCGAAACACACCGGGAACAGCACATATCCTACTTCCCACGTTCCCACTGGTGTCCCAACAAAAACGGTACCTCACATGTGTGTGCGCTTATCTGGGCAGAAAAGAAAAAGGGTATACTGTCCCCAAGCCCAGCAGCGGTCCCAGGGTGCTGTCCCCAGCCTTGGGTGCCTGTCTCGCATTTGGGTGGATGGCCCCCAAGCTCAATGGCTGTCCCGGGAAGCCCTGGCAAGGTCACTGTCCCTTCAAGGAGGGAAATTCTGTAACAGGCCAGGGCAAGGGACAGGGGCACCACACCACCAGGGCTCCACAAAAAGGATGTAAGTTGAATTCATTCTTTTTGTTTTTTACTAAACATTTTGATACTTTTATAATGCAAACAATGTATACAGTATGGAAATATTCTTTAATAGAAGTCATTGTAATCTTATAAACATTCATAATTATTAATTTAAACATAATGCACACATCTGTGCAATTACCATAATTTCTTTTACATACTTAGGAATATTGCGGCAAGTGCAAAGCTCCCGGGAAAGTGCAGGAGACTGGCCAGGAAAGCTTGGGAGCTTTGAAGTGCTGAAGCAACAATAGGCAGCCAGTCAGTGAAACTGAGTGGAAGTAGAGGTGGTTAGCAGGGGAGAGGGAGAGAGAAGGCAGAGACGAAGAGGAAAGTCTTGAGCAGTTTCCAGAATTTAAGGAGATCTGGCTCAAGACAGATAGAGCCAGGGAAGCTGTTCCTGAGGGAGGCACCTGCAGAGGATGAAGATGTTCCCCCAAGTCTTTGCTTGGAGAAGCAGCTCACCCGCAGAGAGTTGGAGGAAGTCGAGCGGAGGGCTCGGGAAGGCGAGTATTTAGGAAGAGAGTGTTGCAAAAAAGAGTGGGCCCAGTCCCCAGAAGTGAACAATGCAAAGGGTCTTGAACTAATCCTTGCAGCCGCAGGGAGCCAGTGAAGAGATTTCCGCGCTGGAGAAATGTGGTCTCTGGGTTTGAGGCCAACAATACGTTTTGCGATTCTGTTCTGGATGAGTTGAAGAGGATGGAGGGTAGAAGAGGGCAGGTTGAGAAAGAAGCTGTTGCATTAGTCCAGCCTAGAGAGTGCCATGGCTCTGCAGATGGTGTTCCTCTAGAGGAAGGTGAGAAAAGGTAGATGTCTGTGATGTTAGACGAGAAGTAGAGAGCGGAGTCGAAGATGACCCCCAGGTTTTTTGCCTCGTTGGTAGGTGGAGGCACATGGCCAAGGGAGGCCAGCTAGAGAGAGAGGGACAGTGGGAGCAGGGGTCCCAATGAGGACATTCTCTGTCTTACTGGCATTGATGCAGAGGTTGTTTGCAGCACACCACGACTAAATTGCCGCCAGACAGTAAGGTATGAGTGAGGAAGAGGCAGAGGGTAGCCTGAAGGAGAGCTGCGTGTCATCCGTGTAACACTGAAAGTTGGAGGTGAAGGTCGCTATCATACGGGCCAGAGGCACCATGCAGCCATTGAAAAACCAGGGGGATAGGTCTGATCCCTGGGGGACACTGCAAGTAGAGAGTGATAGGGGAGAGGAAAGACCCCAGTTCCACTTGGGATGGGCGGTCGGAGAGAAAGGAGGCTAGCCATGCCAGGGTGTTGTGGCTCACCGTATCAAAGGCAGAAGAGAGGTCGAGTAGAATGAAGACAGAGGGAGAGTTAGACTCAAGATTTGAGAACAGATCTTCACGGGTGTTGCGAAGAGCAGTTTCCATGCCTCTGGATGCTCTAAAAACAGACTTGTGGTCGTGGAAGAAGCCAACCGATTCAGTGTGGAGGGTAAGCTGGGAAATAGCCAACTTCTCCAGGAGTTTGCCCAGGAAGGAGTGGTAGAGATTGGGCGATAGTTTGCCGGAATGGAAGGGTCAGCAGAAGGATTTTTGATGAGAGTGTGCACAATGGAGTGCTTAAGAGCGGTGTGGAAAACTCCAGTGGCGAAGGAGAGGTGCAGAGGTCAGCCAAGGCTGGGGCGAGAGAGTCAATGTTGTCCTTGATGGTTTTGGAGGGACAGCGGTCCACCTGTTTAGAGGAGGCTCTCATAGACTGGACACTTCTAGTGACCTCCTCGGGTGTGACAGGGGAGAGAGGAGGGTGAAGAAGGTGAGGGTTGGAGGTAGCCTAAGGTGGTGCAAGAGATGTTGGTGCATGAGGTGGAGAGAGGGAACATCGAATATCCAGTGTGTTTGAGGTGAAGCGTACAGCCAGGGCCGAGCAAATTGCCTGGGTGGGTGCAATGGTGCAGGAGGCTGCGGTAGGGTTGGCTAATTCCTTGCAGTCTTTGAAAGGTTTGTTTGTGTTATTGGATGCCGCAGAGATGTATTCTTGAATAAAGACTCTTTTCTTGGAACGGATGAAGAGTCTATACTGCCTTTGGAGGAGGCGGCAGGCCAGTTTGTCAGAGGGTGCGCCCGAGGAATCCCATTTCCGATCGGCTGCCCTGCACTTGCATTTAAGGGCAGCCAATTCAGAGTCATACCAAGAGTTGCAGTCTTGGTAGGCTTCAGTCGTACGCTCATGACAGGGGCAAGAATATCAAGAGTGTTGGAGACAGGGAGTTTAATGTTTGAGAGGGCTGTGTCGGGTGGGAGTCATCCACAGGTGTAGAAGGAGCAGAGTCGGTAGAGGCAAAGGCAGCTACTGACACTCTGTTCATGGGTCAGATGACCTTGTAAAGGGAGGCTGTGCCAGGCTTACCGATGCCAGAGGAAAAGAGAACTTCAAGTGAAAAAAGAGGAGAGAATGATTAGTCCAGGAAAGAGAAGTAGTGAGAGGGATAGATAGCGGAATGTCAGTTGAGTAGAGAGCATGCAAGGTGTGGCCAGCAGTGTGCGTTGGGCCAGATGGTAAGATGAAAAGAGAGAGAGAGAGTTGCAAAGGTTGCGGAAAGGTCTTGAGGAATCAGGCGAGTCGAGATGGATGTTGAGATCACCCAGTAGGAGGAGTTGAGGAGAGGAGGAAAGGAGAGAGGAGGCCAAGTCAGCCCATTCTGAAAGGAAGAGGGAGGGCTGACCAGGTGCCCGATAGAAGGTGGCCTGCAGGAGTGAAGAGTTACGAGAGAGGGAGAGCCTGTAGACCAGGCACTCAAAGGATGGGTAGGCCTGCGTGGGAATGATAGACACAGGGATCCACTTAGGGAAGATCATTGCTACTCCCCCACCTGGTCTGTTTGGTCTAGGAAGAGAGAGTATCTTGTAGCCTTCTGGGAGAAGTGTGCCAAAACTTGGATCAGAGCTATCCTTGAACCAGGTTACAGTGAGGGCAAAACATCAAGATCACATAGTTCAAGGAGGTTGCAGATGTCAGGGAGTGTTTGACAGCTGGGTGATTGTTAAGTGGGGCAATGTGGAGCTGATTGCAATCAGTGAAAGACTTGGGGGGAGCAGGGGACAGTGGTCTTCCCCAAGTGACGAGAGTGCCTGAGGGGCAGAGGTAGACGGGGCAGAGGAGCCAAGGCCAGTAAGGGAACAGAGACCATAATGGTTGAGGTGGGAGCCAGTGCGGGAGGGGCCGCAGGGGGCAAGGGAGCCCCAGATACAGTGTTAGTGGGTGGCTGGTTCATCCAAGAGGAGGAGGCTGACAGGGTTGTTAATGTGTGGGGTGGTGGCAAGAAGGCCATGGCGAGGGTAGAAGGGTGGTTAGGAGGTGGCAAGAGAACCAAGGTGGGCACAGCTAGGGCTGCCGAAGGAGCTGGTGCAGAAGGTGGAGGGAAGTTGATAAGGTGGAGTAGAAGGTTCAAAGAGTAGAAGGTTGGGTTGAGGACCCTAGGCCATGATGGTACCATTGCGGTAGACATTGATGATGACCCTGGAGGTGGAGAGGGCAAGAAAGATCTCCCAGCAGCTGCCACAATGGATGGGTGAGGAAAAGAATGTAGAAAGAAGAGTGATCATATGGCGAGTCCATAGGTCGGGTGAGGGAACGACAAAGAGTATGTCTGTGAGAGTCTCTCTGACAGAGGCTGTGATGTAGGTGCCTGCAATCGGAAGGCCTGGGTCAGAGCCCAGTATGTCCTTCTTGAGTTTCTTCCTGCCGGACTTAGTAAGGGGTGAAGGATAAGAGATAGGGAAGCAGTTTGAGAAGATAGAGCGCGCCATAGCATACTGCAGAGAGTGAAGTACACTTAACCAGGCTGAGGCCACAGAGGCGCGGGGAGAGCAGTAGGTAGAGGGTGGGGGAGACAGGGCAAACGATTGGTAGAAAAACAATGGGAGCTGGGAGAGGTAATATGCACAGAAAAACAGTGAACATGCAGAGGAAAGGAAGGGTAGCGTGTATAGGGCTTTGGGGAATAACAGCACAGAGGGACAATGGAACTGAGGGAGGGTGAGGGAACAGGTAACAGACTAGACAGCGTACAGAGGGGGTGGACTTGTTAACACATTCTCATGAAAAGCAGGTTATGCACACAGCTAAAAACAAATGTAAACAGCAGCAGGACAATCAAAGTGATATACATTTCAAAGGAGTCATCCATCTGACCATGCTAATCAGAGCTTTCGCCTCAACTTCCACTGCCTCCGGTGCCGATGTCTGAAAACCTGGATGACCCAGCAGGTATTCAATGGGTTCCAGCCACTGCTTCGAAGTGGACAGTGACCACGTAATCTGACAGTTGCAACATCCAGTGCTCTAATAGGAGTGGTGTGCGAAGAAATTACCCTCGGAAAATTGACACTAGGGGTTTTGGGTCCATCGTGATAGGATGAGAGCAGTGTGCGAAGAAATTACCCTTGGAAAATTGGCACTAGGGGTTTTGGGTCCTTCCTGATAGGATGATCAAAAATGTAAAGGTGGACATGACAACACCACAACAGAACAAGGGTCACCTCACACTCTATTTTTGAATGTCAAATTTCTGTTGGCATCAATGCTTTGGGAGCAAATGCCAAGGGGGGTCTCACCCAGTCGTTGTCCATCAGAGCAAGCACAGCCCTTACGCCCACAAGGCTAGCATCAACCAATATATCGGACTGTTTAAGAGGATTAAAAAATACCATTGTGGTATATTCTGCTAGATCTGCTTTGGAGTCTTCAAATGCTTTGTAACAACACTCAATATCCATTCGATGTTTTTGGAAATTTTTGGAAATAAGATGACGGAGTAGCTACATTATTTTGGGCAAGTTCAGGATAGAGATACCACAGAAATGTATCTACACTAGGAAAGTGTGAACTGCAGAAGGGGATATGGGATATGCAAAGTCATTGGTTCCCGCCACCTTCTGAGGATCAGCTAAGATGACTTTGCCTTGGAATACAAAACAAAAGAAGCGTAACTTAGACTGCATGAAAGGGCATTTCTTTTAATGTAAGACAAGTCCAATCTGACGCAATTGACTGAAAATCACTTGAAGTGTCTTGAAATTAAATTTTTCAGTTATTCAATATATCGGGACATCATCACTCACATAATGTAGTGTCTAGGCAAGGTAGCAACCCTTTCAGTGATTGCTAAAAAAACCTTGGTAGCCGATGATAACCTGAAAATGGGTGGCTTGTATCTATTCAAACCTACATCAGAGGGAAAACTCACAATTGGGCATGAGTCTTTGTGTAAAGGCATCTGATAATAAGCAAACAACAAATCAATTGAAGAAAATATTTTCGTGTCTTTTAGATCAGCCATGATACCATCCAGTGCCGGCTGGGTAACCGCAAGTCCACACTGATGCATACCACAATGTGTTGTTTAGGTTTTGTTACAATCCATACCAGTGAAAACCAAGGTGTGGGACATTTGACTTTCAAAAATGTCTAGCCTTCCAGTGTCTGAGGTTCATCTTTCACATTTTTTCTAATATTAAATGAAATACTGCAATGCCACAACGCCACTGAATAAATCATGTGCAGGGAAATGTTTGACCTTGCAGGTACGCTACCCTTTAAAATAAGTTTTTAAACTAACCTGTAAACATTGGAATAAATCAAATTTTCGTATTCATTAAATGGCAAGTGAATCAATCACAGATCATGAGCCATGTTTCAACTGAGCAAGGTGTCTTTTTACACACTAGTAGCATAACACGGGGCGGAAGTAGGGGCTCTGTAGTGCAAGACGTGCATATGGAACTCTCCTTCCAGTGGTAGGGGTTGTTTGACTCCATATGTGTAGAGTCGTATTCTGGGTGTTGCTAGTTTTAGATCGGCTTCAGCCTGTTGAATTGGACTGAGGGCATCTAGTTGACTGACACCGCTGTATCAAACAGCACTAGAACACTGGATAGGATAATTAAGCAGACTAGCGCGATAGCAACCGACTAGCAAAAAATACAAAAATACACACTAGTTAAAAAGAAATATGAGAGTAGAATCTTGACAGACCCTTGCTTGAGTATTGAACTATTATCATGAAGGGTGCTAATCCACAGTCATCTTTTATTACATTTTAATATACATTGACTTTACATTTATTCTTGAATAGGATTCTTTTATAGTGTATTTCTATTTTCTGCAAGCCCTGAAATAAACTAACCTTTGCCAATCTCAGCAACATAGGAGTCCAGGTTTTCTATGAGAATCTGATTTAAGTGATTTAAACATGCAATTGCTGAAAGTTATGTAATATAAGAGAAGAGGAGAGATGTGCACATAATTAGTTGAATCAAACAGAGGGCTGATTTAAAGGTGATAAGCACAGAGATGCCAAGGGCAAGACTGGGTTTTGCATCCCACAACCACCCACCATGCCCACATGGAAGAATGTTGACTTTAAACGTATATGTGTTGGCAGCTATGGCACCTCATTGCTATTTAGGTGTAATTGCTCCTTGTGGCAGGCCACCCTCCCTCTGTACTTCCTCCTCCCATAGTGAAGGTGCCTGCTGCAACCCTATGTTCCTTGTCTAATGCTTTCTTTGACTCAGTTCCCTTGCTCTGAGCCTCCACTCTCTGCACTCCCTATTCCAGGGTAAAGTGCTTTCCTTCTTTCCTTATATAGCTCCTGAAATGCCTGGCCAGTTTAATATATCAGGGGACCCCAGGCTCCATCTAGCCCATGTATCCCTGGAAATATTCTTGTTAACTAAACTCTGCCACTCTTTACTTCTATTCTTTGACCCACTCTGGAGATCCCTCACAGTAACATGTAAAATGTGACCCGGAAGCAATGGGCCTCCCAAAATGAACCACTTATCAATATGCAACACATCACACACATCTATGACTCCAGGAAATCAGCTGCCTACAGAAGGACAAACATATGATACATAGGGCCTCATTACATGGTATTAGCGCCATGGTTGCCGCCAGTATTTTACCGTGTCCGCCTTGGTGGATGGCGGAATTACCGCCCTACTCCAAGGTGAGCGGGGGCGGTAATTCCCCATTCACCAAGGCACTTCCCCATTCCCATTTTTGCCCCCATAGGGCGTAATGGGAATGGGGAAGTCGCTAATTACGGTACCGCAAATTGCGGTACCGTAATTAGCTCCAAGGTCCCTTTGCGGCACCCTACTTTAACGGCTGGCTGGTAAAACCAGCCGTTAAGGTCGGGTCCCGCAAAGGGAACTCGTAGTAAGGAGGTAAGGGTTTACCGGTACCGGTGCCCTTACCGGTACCGGTAAACTCTTACCGCCTAACGTGTAATGAGGCCCATAGATTTTAAGACATATTTCACATGGGCCTGCACTATAAGAATATTGTTACTGTCTTGCCAACATGGACTGAGCTAGGGGAAAAGCCATCGAATTGCTGCCATTTCTTCCATAAAGCTCTGGGCTCCAGGGCAGTTGTTCATTTCATGCATGCCTTGGAAGGACAATAGAGGTCGGGCAAAGTGTGAGACATACCAGCCACAGCGACATTCAGAGGAACCAGTCTGTTGGGAAGTGTCTGGATTTTCCTCGAGATGAGGCTTAGGGGACGTGGACATTAAGGTGAAGTAGTCCCTACGTAAAGCCTATCCCTTGACGTTGACCGGGGTCCGCAGCACTGACTTGGTAGTGATGAACTTGCACATGAAATCAATAAGAGAATTGCAAGGTCTTCTCCTTTCCTGTTGTAACATTAAATAACTAAAAGTCTCTCTTAGAAATCCTTAACTGTGCTTAAGATGAGACTGCAGGATGTGGTTTCTAATCAAATTAAGAATAAATGTCAAAATATGTCCTGTCAGACACTACAGTCATGTTTGAGTGCCAGAATATGCATGTCGGACCATCACACGGGGTGTATAGCCTCTCACACACCGCCTGTGATGAAATTACACCCATGATCATATTATCTATCCCATTTATCCCCCTTTATCCAAAGTTGCCACTGGGATCAGCTGGAAATTCAGCAGTCGAGGTGTACAGGGCACAGCTTAGCCCCAATCAGACCAGCATGTGCTGCCCAGTGCTGTGTTCAGCAGTGTGCTACTTACTTCTGCCCAGCGTTGCCACAAACAAGGGACTGTCTGATGCGCAGCTGAAGATCTTTGCAGATGTAGGAAGAAAATCCTATTCAAATACAAGAGTGCAGGTGTCTGTCTCGTTTTGCTTGAGAGTCCCGCGATTTTAGGGAGACTTGGCAGCTCTGTTTACAGGGAAATGTAGGGGGCACTCCATGACACAATATGGAATACATTGACAGAAAAAGGTACTAGCCAGAAATGCTGTCTGGTGGTAAACTCCATTGAGGCATTTAGTACTGTGGTAGAGTCCAGATTTTCCTTACTAACTTTTGGGATAGTCATGATGCTATTAAAGACACAGAGGCTTGTATTATGCTTACTCTTCTTTATTAAAACTCAAGCAGCAATCTTAAAAATGAAAAATAAAAACAAAAATAAAAAAAACAACAATTTTCTGTGTCAATGTAGTCTTTGCAGTTTGAAACGCTATTGCCCTCAGGCATGACACTTTTCCTAGTCCATGAATCATGACGTTATGGTCCTATCACTTCGCAAGTCCTCCTCCCCAATTCCTCTTTCTTTCGCTGTTTCACTGTAGCTTTCAAATGAACGACTCGATATCGAGCAGGGTATAACGAAAAACAAAACCTGTGATGAACTCTACCACCTCCAGATTTGGCACGGTTCCACCCTGTGTTGTCTGCCTGTTTAGTGTCCGCACTTGCTGTCAGGTTCCCTTGGAGGTTCAGCAGATTCCCTTTGAGGCATCCTGTTAGGAAGAGGCTAGTGGCATAGTTTAATTTTGGGGTTAAGTTGACTTGAACTGTACCTCTCATTAACCATGTAATCAGCCAGCTTCAATTATCCCAATCCAAGATAGAGTATTGCCTGCAAAGCAATGATTGCTCCAATCCCTACTGTGAGGTAGTTTGGAACCTCTGGAGAGGTTCTAAACTGCCTTTCATTCAAGTTTCTTCCAAGAGAGGTCACAGCTACAAGAAGCTCCATTAACAATGAAATGAGAACTAAAGTAACCAGAAGTCTGAAGTATTTCAAGAAATCTAACAGCTGGAAAAGCCAGTGAAAACTCTATCTCAGATAAGTGACTGTAAAATTACTGACAAATGCAACTTGTTATGATTGATGGAAAAATGATCAGTTAGTTAAAAGCACTTTTAAACAGAAAAGGTGATTGAGCAAACATAATACTGTCAAGTAAAATTTAGTCTTTAATGGAAAGTCAATTCTGTGATGCTTCAAAAGTTATGAAAATGTACACTCTGTAAATTCGCAAGATCAACATCAGAAAAGCAAGGAAATGTATTGCTTGCGCGTGTCCAAGTGTAATGTTCACTTTCCGAGGCTAGCGCGCTCTTGAGTGATCTGTAAATAGTTTTGGAGCTCTTTATCGTGTGTACAAGGTTTTGTTGTTTCAAATGTGCATTAGAGGAAAGTACATAAAGATGCAGTCCTGCGTCGTGTTGCAACGGTGTGTTGGATCAAAGGCATTGTGGAAGCTGCCGAGGATTAGTAGATATCTGTAAGTTTCACATCGCCCTGCGGGCACAAGCAGGTGTTTCAGGAAAAGCGCGTCTCATCTTTCTTCAGTTGGTTTGTTTTATCCCTCATACAGTAAGAAAGTTTTAAGGAGAACATTGAAGTAATCTGGCAATAAGGTTTCCAGTTAAACTTGTCAAATACATATACCCTGAGCAAGCTACTTAATTGCTGTCGACAAAGAGACACAAAGTTAAGAGACACATGCGTTTTTCTTGCAATTGACAACGGCAAACGTTTCTCAAGCATAAGCAGTGCAAGCATCATAGAGAAATAGAGATAGAGTGAAGAGAAATGTAATGGTCAGTTTCTTTTTTACATTGGTCTCCAGGCTTGGGATGGTCGCAGTAAGGTAACAAGGGAAGGTGGGATAAAATATAGGAAAGTGTACTGGTTTGTTAAGATGGCTAAACATGGAAATATTTATTGCAGGTTTCCTGAACACTGAGAGATCCTGGAGTAGGAGGTTCAGGGAGGAGACCTGTTCTTTGTTGTTTTATCCATTTCCCCTTTCCCCCATCCTGGTCTGTGCAGTTGTCGAATGTAACTGACTGCTGAGTGAATCGGACTAAGCGGTCTGGCGGACTACTCATCTGCTCCTGCAGGTTTTCAGCCTCACAACTGCCTAGACCTCACAACTTCCCAGATTGAAGAAAAAAGGAAATAACACAACCATGTTAACATTAACAGTGGGTGGACGATTGCCTCTATCGCTGTGTTGCGCTGCTGCTTGGCTGAGCTTCTTGCACTTGCAGTAATCATACATATTGCCTCACTGTGCCCTATAACAGATTTGAGCAATTGGACGGGTGGGATAACACTTCACCTCTGTGTCTTTAATAGAATCATGACTTTCAAGAATGTTAGTATGGAAAATCTGGATTCAATGTCAAGACCAGAGATTTGTATTATGCTTCTTTAAAACCTACCACCAACGAGGCAATCTGGTCGACTGACTTAAAAGAAATTATCTTAAAAGTAAACTCGCTCTAACAGTGTGCAGCCTTGAGGATATTCTGAAGCCGAGCTCTGCTGGCAAAGGCTTTGGAAGCCATAGCTCCTCACGAGGAATGCACTCTGAATCAACAAGTGTATATGCCTTCTTCTTGCGTGGCCCATTTCACCCACCTGGCTAGGGTGGTGTTGGACACTGCCTTGAAAGCCTTACAGAGCATGATGAAAACTCGACTTTCTATGTGAATATTTGGGTAATGGGCACCCAGATCACTGTCACACCCTTGAGCAGTCTGACAACTAGGGTGTATTCGCTGAACGGAGCTCTGTGAACTTACTTGTGACCCGCAGATATGGCAGACCTGAACATGTGTCACTGTTCTAGAGGCCTTACCCTGGGCAGCTAGGCTTGCCAGGAAGTTTACTATGTGGAACACATCTGCTTAAGCGGGTTGAATGTCCATAGCCATACACCAGCTGAGCCATCTTTTCCAATCCATCCTGTAGGATTTGGCACTCTTTGGTGCCCAGGATTTTTCAATGAAGCACTCAGCCTCTCCCAATAGTCTTGGCTTTCTCCAGACACTCCTGAAATCATCCAAGATACCAGCTGTAGGTTTCCCAGCATGACCATAGGGTGCTGAGAACCTGGTGGGTCTGTCAGAAGGCTGGCTCGTCCAGTAGACGGATCTGGGTGTTGCAGGTGAACTCCATCATATCCGGGAACAAGCCTGACTCCTTCAAGCTGGCGTCACCAGTAGTAATCTTGCTTGCTGTTGACTTACATACACAAGCGCCCTCGCAATCATTGCAAAGGGTATAAGGGCGTAATTCCAACACTGACCCAATTGCTGTAAGAAGGTGTCTGTTGCTGCTGCCTCCAGCTCTGGCCTCTAGCTGAAGAATTGTTCCAGTTGGTGGCTCAACCTGGATGCGAAGAGGTCCGTCTTGCAAGGGCCTGTCCTCTTCATCAGCTAACTAAAAACTGAGCTGTTCAACTTCGAAGCGATGGAATACCTGAAGTGTCTGGAGTTACAGACCGCCACTTGGTTGCTGATTCCTAGAGGTACTCCGCTGTGACACTCAGGCCTTTCTCCAGGCAGAAATGCAATACATCCTTGCCTATCTAAGCTAACCACTTGGAGTTCGTCCCTCACATATGATATATGTATCATACCGCCAAGACATTGTCAATTTTAAATAATATGCATCATTGCACTCTACCCAGGTTAAACATTTGATCGCGGAGGAGACCGCTAACAGCTCCAGGCAGTTAATTTGAAGCCTAGATTCCATTATGAACCCTCACCCTTTGGTAGTCAGCTCTCCACAGCGGGCTACCTAACCCCTGTGACTGGCATCCGACTCTATCACCAGGTCGATGCCACTATGCCAGTTCGGTGCTCATGTCGTACAACATCCGCACAGTGTGCTCGTAAGACATTCCCTGTCAGAGGTATTGAATCTTGAGGCACTGGAGAGCATGGTAATGGAGGGGCCCGGGAAAGATTGCTTGGATGGACGAGGCCAAGCGCACCACTATCCTTGCTAACTCTTTCAGGCAGATCTGATCTTAGGACAAGACTGAACTGATCTCCTTTTTATATCGTTCATTTTCTACAGGGGCAGACACAGTGCTCCAGCTTTGAGTCTGTGATAAACTGCACGAACACCATTCTCTGCTGTGGGCTGGTCTTGGAGTTCTCCCAATTGATGAGAAACCCCAGCTTCTCTAGGAAACCCGTCGTTAGGACCATTTGCTCTCGCAACCGCTTCGCATCCTGCACCATGAGAAACAGATCGTCAATGAATACAATCAGTCTCACTCCTGAGTAGCTTTGTGAAGCACTGCAGTGCTGAAGTTATTCCGAAAAGGGAGACACAAACTCCCACCTCTGCCCTCACCAGAGGAATTCAAATAATTGCTGGTGTGTCTCGGGAATGGGTGCTGCTAGATAGGCATCCCTCAAATCTGTGCAGGCTAGCCAGTGCCCTTTCTGCAAAATGGTCCTGAAGAGATGGATTTCCTCCATCTTGCAGTGTCGGTACACGAGAAAGGCGTTCAATTGTCTGAGATTGATCACTGGCTTGACGTTTTGCTTCTGTGTAACCAGGAAGACATTGCTTAGGAAGCTTTGCGCCACCTGCTGCACTGGCCTTATCGCCATTTTGTTTAGAAGCTTGCCTACTTACTTGTCCATGAGGCATTGTTCCTCTTCTTGAATTGCAAAAGGTTGTTGCATTGCAGTTCCGCTTGTCTGTGCTCTTTAAAAATCACAGACAAAACCCCTGCACAGTCTCTGAGACCCAAGAGTCTGCGCTAAGCTCCTCCCAAGTGCTTAGGTGCACCACTAGCCCGCCACCTATCGAGGGAATTGCATTGCTTGCTGCTGCACTGTGTGTATACGACTGTACTCTCACCTGCTGCTGCAGCGCCAGCCCCGGCCCCTGCCTCTTCCATGGGAGGGGAAGAAAGAATTCAGCCTTCTGACTTCCTTCTGTCACCAGTTGTTTCTTCTATAGGGCCTCTGGCCTCCTCAGCGGCCGGCAGAGCTGCCCCTGCTTCTGCCAGCCCTGGCAAATATGCAGGGCACAAACACTCTTTTTAACAATGTCTGACCTTTGTCCAGAGCTGCGAAGGTGCTAACAAATCTGGACACGTCTTTGACAAAAGCTTCTCCAAAGAAAAGCCCTTTAGCTGCTGCAGCGGCCACAGAGAGTGCCAACTCCCCTAGTTTCTGGTTGATCTTTACTAAAATCGATCGTCTGCACTCTGCTGTTATCACACAGTTGGTGTTACTTATAAAACAAACTGCTCTTTGTGCCCAACTACTCCGAATATTCACATCAATAGGCGGGGCCTCTTTGGCCTCTTCCACCATTTTTAAAATCTTGGCCAATGGACCTATGGAATGGGGGAGAGTGTCCTGGCACGCTATCCATGAGCGGTCAATTACCTTTTTCAGGTCCTTGGTGTGCATCACCATGAATGTAAACATACAGGGGTCCACCTCCAGAGTGTCCGCTACTTTATCCGCAGAGAAGGTCTGGCATATTGTGCCTTCAATTTGCTCCTCACCTCCTTATTTAAAGGTGTGTGCAGTCACTTGCTCAAGTACCTTGTGGCCTTAACCGGGGGCTTCCCCTCCGAGGATCTCGGGTGGAGTAGCAGGTCTGGATGAAAGGGGTCGACCAGGGAACTATCTCTGCATTTTTAAATGCTCTTATTGTGCCTTTCGCACGATTCCCCTTCCTGAGGAGTGGCTGAGCTCACGGAAAGGTGAGAACTCTCAGTGCTGCTGGAATCGCATTCAGTGCCCTTTTGGTCTTCCTCTAGGCTAGAGGGTATGTCACCTTGTCCCTTCCATCACACCTTTCACTTAGCATGCTTCTCCTTTGTGTGTCCTTTGCGTGATACGGACAGTGGTTCGCCACTGGCCTTATGTTCCTCCTGCCATTGCCTCTTGCGGGCTCTGGGCCTCACAGCTCTCGGCCCTTGCGAAAAGGCGACGCGGTGCAGGAGAAAGTCCAGATTATGGGATAACGGCTCTAGGCCTTCCCATGCTGCTTTTTCCATCAGCTATCTCAGAGAGGGGTTGTGCAGAAGGTTTGAAGGCCCTTCCCTGCATTACTTGCTGTCAGAGGAATCTCCTCCCACCCAGGCCATGTTGTGTAATGCACAGGAGACAGGCAGCTAGCTGCCGCAAGGTGACTCACAGGCTTAATTGAGGCCTGTACCTGTGCAAAGTTAGTCATGGGCTAATATAATCATACACCCGGCCTGCAGGCAGCTCTCTCACCCACCAAGCACCCTACCTGCTCATAAAAGTCCATGGGCTTTCACGCACCAAAAACAAAGTCAGTTGTTTTCACCCACCCTGAGGCCATAAAACGTTGAGAGCTATGTATAATATAGGCCTGTGTTGAGCAATGCTGGTGTGCTGTACCAACCTCAGGAATTCTTGAGTCTGCCACGTTCCACTTAGTGACGTGTTCTCTCATTGTTCACTTAGGGCAGTGCCCATGCACTGCTTACTGCGTGGAGCACTGTAAGTGCACTCGGAACTGCCTGCCAGTCACCTCAGCACAATCGGCACTGCCGGCGCGGTATATTTTTGCTGCCACTTGGTGGCATTGTCATAGGGCTGCACAGCTCCCTTTGATTGTGGCCATTGCCGAATCCCTTCAACGCAAATGGTCCGCTGCACGTAGCAGTCAACCGGCTCCCTTACTGAACGCGGAAAGACAAAACTGCGACGTCCGGAACTATCAAGAGTTCCAAACGCATAACTGTTTCACTTCCCTGTCAGTCATTGTTCGACAGCTATGTGCTGCCTCCTGTAAACAAACCACTAAACAAGAACAAGATAAGGGACTCTGCAATACTATGTGTTCCCTGTGCCCTAAAGTAACGTTGTAAGCCAGTCAGTCACACACAAGACAATCAAAATAGTACTTATCTGCTACTTGAGCAGCAAATAAAGGGGAAGTGGGGAAGAGGACAAGTGAGCGGATAGGACAGTAACATCATCATTGGCGGACTAGGAGTTATTGTGTCATGCCTGTGGGCAATAGTTTCAAACTACAAAGACTATATTGTCACAGAAAATTGTTGTGGTTTTCTTTGAATTGTGTTGAATGTCTTTGTCTTTGTTAATATTCCTGCTTGAGTTTTATTGAAGAAGATTGCACACAATACGAGCCTCCGGTCTTGACATAGAACCAGGGCTATGATACAATACATTCAGAGTTCGAGTGCACCGACAGACTATTATTTTTTCAAATTTAATTTAGAATATACCACGATGGTTCTGAAGGGAATTTTTCACTTTGAAGTTATTTAAACAGTACATTTTACATCAGTTAATCCGGAGATTGGTGACATGCTGTAGCATGCTTGTGTTATAAGTGCTTTAAACCATTCAATTGCTGAAAGTTATTTAATATAAGGCAAGAGGCTAAGAAGAGAGATGCCTGCAGTACTATTTGAAGTAAGGAAAAGACTGATTTCAAGCTGATATGAAGAAATATCTACGCTACATGACACTGTATGGAACACATTGCTGGCATGGTATGGGACTTGCATAATCTGCTGTCTGAAAAGGTCATAGGAATTGGCTCTATGGCATTTGCTATACTGATCATTGGTGCAATGGCAGAACTTTGGACAGGACTCTAGCGTGAGGTCAGGAGTTCTAGGGAGGGGCCGGCAATTGTTTTTTCTTTTGTTTTATATTTGATTTATAACATCTCACAATGGTTCGGAGGGTACTTTTCACTTGTTTAATGACTTTCACGTCATTTAAGCAGTAGGTTTTACATCGGCTAGTCCTGAGATAAGAGGCTAAGAGGAGAGATGCCTGCAGTACTATTTGAAGCAAGGAAAATACTATTTTGAAGATGATATTAAGAAATATCTAGGTGCATGACACCGTATGGAACACATTGACAGTGTAAAGGGACTAGCAGAAGCTGCTGTCTGAAAAGGTCATGAGAATTGGCTCTATGGCATTTGCTATACTGATCATTGCGGAGATGGTAGAGCTTTGCACTGTAGTGCGCGAGGTCGGGAGTTCTAGGGAGGGGTCTGGATTTGTTTTTATTATTTGTTTTTATAACATCTCACAATGGTTCTGAGGGTATTCTTCACTTTTTTAATGTCTTTGAAGTTATTTAAACAGTACATTTTACATCAGCTAGTCCCGAGATTGGTGACATGCTGTAGCATGCTTGTGTTAAGTGCTTTAAACCATGCAATTGCTGAAAGTGTTTTAATATAAAACAATTCCACAATGATTGAGAGGGTATTTTGCACTTGTTGAATGTGTTTGAAATCATTTAAACTGTACATTTTACATCGGCCAGTCCAGAGATTGATGGCACGCTGTGGCATGTGCCACATGTCACATTTGGCACCTTCCCCTTCTCTTCGGCATGAGAAAATAGCTTGCATTTATATAGTTATGTGTTTTCTTTTAAATAAGTGCTTACCGGACTGGCTATTAGGCTCAGCGGCTTAATGCGTATCTGGCCTGCACAGTCAAAACCCCCAGGTCTGCCCCTGCAGATTTAGCTCTGCATCACTGCATGTGAGCACTATCATTCCTTTCACCTTAAAACCAGGTGCTACCTTGGCAAAACAATACAAAAATGCTTGATTAGCACAAATGAAGTACACAATGCGAGACTTAATATCCTCTGGACCTCCTGTTGTATTGATGGTGAACACAGGGAATCAGTGGAGCAAGAGCAGTTCATTCCAGCAACAGCACAAGGACATTGACCTTGAACATCAGAACGTTCACATTTTTACTGACATCATACTTGCATTTCCTCATCTACTGCTTATCCATAATGCCATTATGTACATCCTGTAAGTAAATGCATTACTTTATGGCCATTGTTCACTCTCTAACCACTGATTGTTTCACAATGGCATTGCATTGTAATGGCATACCTAACATCAGTTCAAATTGAGAAAATCATGTTAGGGCATTGGACTACAACCTTTGGCTCTCCAGGAGTTTTGGACTACAGCACCCATCAGCTCTTGCCAGCATAGTTAATTGAGAGACATCATGGGAATTGTAGTCCAAAACAACTGGAGAGCCACCGGTTGCAAACCACTGTGTTAGGGAATGCGGGCAATCTGTTACATTTCAATTAAACTCCAAAAATATTTTGTTGATTGTTCAGCAACGCACTCTTTACTGCACCCTTCAGGACTGTGCTACATCACTCTACAAGTCCAATGGCTTGGGGTGGTGTATGGCCACATTACAATATTTGACCCCCACTTTCTGCGAATGTTTTCTTAACACTGGATAGAAGCTGAACCACATTATCCATGGTGACTCTTTCTAGACATTTGGGGTTTTTGCTTTTAAATATTCAATCACTTTTCACGTTGTATCTTGGTGTGTAAATAATACATCCAGGCTCTTTGAAAAGTAATGTCCCTTGCCCAATACATACTTTATATACAGGTGACTTGTTGTAAATCCCAACAATTGCCAATGCCAGTCTCTCAGATGTAGTCATATGGATCTTGGGGGAAACATGGGTTTCCAACCCTTTGTCTCAATCAATGCACATTTTGCAGTCTATCATACTTCTCGATCAACTGCTGGTCACTGGCAATCTACTCTGCCAGGGCCATGGTGTGCATTGCGGGGTAGCATGTTTCTCACACCCAGAGAATGTGTAGTCTCACCAGCTCTACTCACTAAATCTCGCTGCAAACGTAGCTCATCAGTCACAGACGTGAAAGGTTTCAGGCACTTTTCCACACACATAGTTGGCGGCCATTTTATGGAAACCTAGCTTTCAACTCTAAATAAAATGGAAGCTCCATGTCAACCTTCATCCATTCCTCTTTAGACATGGGATTTTTATCACCACATGCATCTTTCAACAGGGCAATGCATCACCTTCCTGCTCATAAATTTCATAATTTATTGCTGATAAAGGAAGTTGAGACACACAATGAGATGTGAGATTGCACCTCCCAGATAAGTACTGAATTTAATACATACTTGCCAACCCTACTGATTGAGGCGGTAGGCAACTGATTTTTAGGCAGTCCTACCGATATTCCTGTTAAAACCCAACGATTTTTCATTTATCAGAGCTCCAGTAGACCTGAATGACTGAGGCCCAGAGCAGCATCCTGAAAATGGGCGTATTAATGGCCTATTGGTTTAATTGATGACATTGCGCTGCCTGGCCACGTGAAACAGCCATTCAACTCTGCCCTGTGCAACCAGAGGTCCAGGCAGTGTCAGACTGTCAGTGTGACAACTGCCATCCCGTGCCTCTCTCTGTGCGGCCTGCCTCAATGTGCTTTGAGCTCCAAGCAAGTGGTCTGCGTCTCACGAAGTTCTTCTGAATGTGTTCTGTCACTGTGTGCTCAGATCTGCTGTAAATACATACAGCTGCTAGCTGTAAACCGCTGTCTCCAACAGTGCTGGATTACCCATTAGGCCAAGAAGACTCCTGTGCCCGCCAGTGCTTAATTGGATTTTGTATTTAATTTGGATTTAAATAGTATTTTGAATTTAATTTGCAGCACCTGTGCCGCGTTAGCATTTAAAAATAATATCATTTTGGTCTCTGTCTCCCCGTTTCTGCTTGTGGACCCCTCCCTGCCGAGTCCGACTTTCAGCTTTTTCAGTTTCTTTCAGTTTCTACTTTCGTGCCCATGTGTGCCAGCCTGGGCCCAAGCACAGACTCAGTGAGTGTAAATACACACCCTGGCTGGAGCTCATCGGCAGGCAGGCCAAGCTGCACTGCCACCAGCACGGGGACTAGTAGTAAGTGGTCATCAGAGGACAAGCAAAAGTGACGCGAGAAAGGGAGAATCGACTGGGTGAAAAGGCTGCAGATGAGACAATGCAGCCAGCTAAGAGGAGAGGATTAGAGAGTGGAGTCAGTGGATGGACAGGTTGGGTGCGATAAAGAGGAACTGTGAGAAGTAAGAAGGAAAGAACATGTGAGCAGGAAGAAGTGAAGATGAAAGAGAGAAAGAAGACAAAGAGATAAAACATCAAAGTGAAAGGCAGAATCAGAGAGGCCCTGCCTCTACCCCTCAGCCCGCTTTGTGCTGCTCATCCCCGCCCCCTGTAATGCATCTCTCTCTCTCCCCGAAGGGGTCCTGCTCGGCCCGCTCCTCCAAAGCCCTTCTTCTCCCTCAAGAATTATTAAAATGGTGTCCCACGGTCCGGCTGCCCGGCACCTACAAATCCTGAGCGGCCCTAGACGAGATTGAGATCCACTGAGCAAGCTAGGAATATTCAAACCTAGCGATCTGCAAGACTCCCATCTGCATCCAATATTTCACCAGAGTTTATCAGAAGAGGAGCCCGGGGGGGAACGCAAAGCGTTTCCCCCCGGGGATGTTTTTGGCGCTGCACACGGCCAGCGAGTGGCCGTGGGGGGGCAGAGCGCCTCCTCAGGGTATTTAAGGTGCCAGGGAAGGTTCGGGAGGCAGGCGACGGTTGGACTTGGTGATTGTTTAGTCCTGGTTGCCTGCTCCTGAGCCTTCCCTGATTGGGGCCTGTTAGGGGTGTGAGGTGAGGTGTTGGGTAGCAGAGTTTAGGGGCTGATATGTAGTTAGTTTTATTGAGGTTACCGTAGATAAGGTACCTCGGCTCACCTGTGGTTGCTTTGGGCGCCGCCGCGTCGTGTGTGGGTGGTTGGCTTCCCGGGCAGGGGGCTGTAGTCCTGTGTGGGTTGGGCGTCGCCCTTTTTTCCGGGATCAGCGGCTTTTCTTTATGGTCTGGGGAGACATAGGATTTTGGTGGGGGCTTTGTTTTTCATCGTTCGGCCGCCCGGGGTGTCCCTCTCGCAGTGTCAACACTGCTTTGTGCCTCGTTGAGTTTCACGGGCCGGGTCCTCTTCCCAGCCATTAGCCCAGCATTACTGCTTCAGTGCGAGCAGCGCGGTATCAGCCTGTGGACGCTGGGGGCAGTGTGAATCCATTAAAGGGGACAGCACCGCATTTCTGTTTTATGGGCATTTTGGTGCTTTTCTGCCACTGTTAGCCAGGGGGCAGGGTTTTTTCTTTACATTTACGATTATTTTGTAAGTGAATTTTGGTTGTTGGGGGCTGTTGGACATTGTGCAATTTTGTAGAACAGGGGTGAGGTTACCTTAAGGACGCCTGTTGGCAGTGTAGGAATTTTTCCTTTTGAGTACCAATTCTTTGTGATTTTGTTTTTGGGGGTATTTTCTTATCTGGGTCAGGTTAGGAGGAATAGGGTTTTTTGTCTTTGAGGACAGGGATATTATTAGGGGGGGTTAAAAAAAAATTCTGTTAGGTTCATAATTATTTTATATATTTCAGACAGTGGGATTACAGAGTTTAATCTGTTTAGTAGGAGTTTAGCTTATAGCCTAATTTTCTTTAGTGGTTGCACATTTATTGGGGTTTGTCCACGGGTAGGTCCTGGCTCGGGGGCTTAGTTAGCTAGTTAAGTGGTAAGGGGCATATTTTTTAGTGAACATTTAGTGTTTTAGTGCATTATGGTGGGCCAGGGAGCTAGTGAAACGGGTCTGGTGGATGCTAGGGCTCTGAGGGAGGCCCTGGAAATTATCAGCTGGGCATCCAAGGCCCAGCTGGAAGGAGCAGTGATGGAGGTCACGGGTGAGGTGGTGTCAGGAGATGGTAGACCGCAGCGTAGAGCTGCGGCAGATGGGGCTCGCGCGGCAGTGGTGGCGTGCACCCCCGTGGCGGGGAGTGGGGAGCCAGTGAGGGAGGGAGTCAATGATAGCCGTGGCAAAGCTAGGAGTGCTCAGAGAGAGGTGGGTCGAAGGAACAATGGTGGGGGCGGTGATGGGGCACAGAGGGGGGGTGACAGGGCAGAGGGGGAAAGGGGGTAAATACCTGCAGAAGAGTGCAGGGGGGAGGAGGGAGAGGTCCCCATCAATTAAGGAGGTTAGAGTGGGGTGCGGAACGGCCCCCCTGGGTAGGAGGAGTGAGGGCGGAGGGCGCTGCGCAGCCCCCGCTGTTCAGGTGGAGGTAGAGGGTTTTAGAACGGCCCCTCCTCGGTCAGCGCAAGGAGAGCCTAGAGGGTGCAGCACAGCCCCTAGCGATGAGGATTCCAGGGTGGAGGACGGCACGCCTCGCCCGAGAGAAGAGGACCAGGCAGGGGTTTCTACGGCCCTGCCGAGAAGACGTCGAAGGAGTGGCGAGGCGGACGCCCCGGGCTCGCAGGAAGAAGAGCAACTCAACTCAGGCATGAGCTCGCATCCACAATGGTATTTAAGGGGTGATGAAGTTGGATTGGAGGATTATGTGGGGCAGTGGGAGGTAGACGGTTATAGGGCGGTAAGGGAAAGGGGGGAGGAGAGTAGAAGTTTGAGGTGGGATCGGGAAAGGCAGGTGCAGGGTGGTCGTGAGGGCAAGAGATCGGGGGAACTATTGACTGGGTGAGTCTGCTGATATGTTTTGTCACCGCAGTAGGAGCCCTCCAAGAAAAGAGATGTGGAGCAGCGGTGTGGACGCCAGACCACAGACGGGCTGTGTGGAAAGAGGTGAGTGGGAAAGGGAATAGTCATCTGCATGGTAGAGAGGGGATACAAGAAGGGGGACGGGAAATGAAGGGTCTGGTGTGCAAGGGGTAAGGAAAGAAGTTGGTGTACAGGCCATTGGAGCCTTGAGGGATGAAAAGAGCATTTGCTCAGTGGAGGTTCAAACGGACAAGGTGGTGGAGCCATTGGTACTCGAGGTGCAAGTTGGAAAAGAAAAGGAGGTTGAAGTGAAAGGAAAGGAGAAAAAACTGCCATACACGGGTATCACAAAACCTTTGGGGGCGCACTTGATGGCAGCGACCAGGAAGAAGATTCAGGCTGGGGAATTTGTAGATGTTTTTAAATTGCTCCATAGGGAAGTGAGAGCAAAGGAGGGGTCTAAATAAGAAGAGAGGGAATTGGCTTCGCGCCCACGGGTCCCGGTGACTATTGAGAATTGGATGTCGGCATTTATCATTTATGCCAGTGTATATTGTGAAAAATTCCTGGAGCGATGCGTGACTCTGCTTAAATATATGGACGTAATCAGGAAGGCTTCCACAAGTTTTGGGGGTTTTGCCTGGGTACACCATGATGAGGAATTCAGAGCAAGAATGGCGGAGGACAGTCTGGCTGTCTGGGGGGAGATAGACATGGATCTTTGGCTGCAATGGATGGCTCCAACGAGGCCTGCCCCGACATTGCACACAGCAAGTTCGCTGCCTGTGCCTTACCGGCCCTTTCTTGGTTGCCCCGCCCATGAGGGGGTGGGGGGAGGAGGCAGAGGACAGTCCTCAGCAGCATGCTGGGCATTTAATAAGGACGGCTGCACAAGGAACTTATGTAGGTTCAGGCACGAGTGTAGCAAGTGTGGAGGAAAACACCCTCTCACGCAGTGTTTCGAACAGGGAGACAGGGGGAGGGGGAGAGGTTCCGGTAGAGGGGCTGTGGGGAAAAGCTTTTACTCCAATTAAAGTGGGAGTGCTGCAGAAATGGTTGCAATTTTATCCGGACAGGGAAGGGGCTAAGATTTTGAGTGAGGGGTTTTGTCAGGGTTTCAAACTAGGGTACAAGGGCCCAAGGGTGCATCAGTGGGCGGAAAATTTGAAGTCAGCCAAAGGAAATGTTGAGGTGGTAAGACAAAAATTGAGTAAGGAAATAGCAGCAGGAAGGATAGTAGGGCCATTTTATGACTTGCCGGGTGACTTAGTGATATCCCCACTGGGGGTGGTGCCCAAGAAAGCCCCGGGGAGTTCAGATTGATACACCATTTGTCATGGACGGAGGGCATGTCGGTCAATGATTTCATTGCCCCGGAGGAATGTGGGGTTGTATATGCAAGTGTGGACCAGGCGGTGGAGTTTGTGAGGAAAGAAGGGCGAGGGGCCTTCATGGCCAAGTGTGACATTAAGGCAGCGTTCAGATTGTTGCCGGTGCACCCGGAGGATTTTTGGTTGCTAGGTTTGCAATTTGGGAAAGCATATACATAGAAAAAGCCTTGCCAATGGGGTGCGCAATTTCCTGTGCTTTGTTTGAACGGTTCAGTTCTTTCTTACAGTGGGTTTCCTCATTTAGCTCGGGTTGGGAGAGTGTGCTGCATTATCTGGATGATTTTCTGTTCATTAGCTGGGCAGAAAGAGAGGGGGAGTGCAAGGAAATGCTAAAGTTGTTTCAAGAGTTGATGGAAGAGTTGGGGGTGCCTTTAGCGGAAGACAAAACAGAAGGGCCGGCAGTGGTGTTGACATTTCTAGGAATTGAGCTGGATTCCGTGGCCATGACCTCACGCTTGCCGCACGACAAGGTGAGCAAATTGGTGGGACTGCTGGGGAAAGCAGTACGGGCTAAGAAAATGATGCTGGTTGAAATGCAGAGATTGGTGGGGCATCTGAATTTTGCATGTAAGGTTGTGGGCCCAGGGCAGACTTTTTGTAGGAACATGGCGAGGGCTATGGCGGGAGCGAAGTGCCCACATCATCGGATAAGAGTATCGGGTGCAGTGAGGGAGGATTGTAGAATTTGGCTGCGTTTCTTGGAGAGCTTTAACGGAGTGTCTATGTGGTTGCAGGGAGACCCGGTGACATGGGAGGTACAGATATTTTCTGATGCAGCAGGAGCGGGAGGTTACTGGTGTGCGGAGAAGTGGCCATCTCTGTGGTTGAAAGAGGGAAGGAGTATAGCATTTCTTGAATTTTTTTCCCTTTGCTGGTGGCATTGGAGTTGTGGGGGACGGATTTGCAGAATAAGAAAGTGAATTTCAATGTTGACAATGAATGCGTGGTCCATGTAGTGAACAGACAGTCAGCAAGGGATCGGAGGGTCGCAAGACTGATGAGAGAATTTGTCCTGCATTGCAGGGAATGGAATGTGGTGTTTAAGGCAACACATGTGCCAGGGAAGGATAAGGGCATCGCTGATGCATTATCTCGTTTTCAATGGCAGAGATTCCGTGGGTTGGCTCCAGATGCGGATCAGGAGGGGCAGCAGATTCCGGAGGAGCTGGGGAAGATAGGAAGCTAAGAGCGCTTGCTTTGGTGGTGGGTTCATTGGTCTCGGCATCTAGTCATATAGGTGGGCTTGGGAGGATTTTATATGGGGGGGAGCTTGTAGTTGGAAGGGTAGATGGGATGCGGAAGAGCGGAGGACGGATGATGTCATGAACTTCCTATTGAGGTGCATGGACAGGGGCTGGTCTAGGGCAACTATAGCGGGGTAGTTGGCCGGGATTGCTTTCTATGGGAAATGGTTTTGGGGTTTTCAGCCGAGTGGTGGGGAAATGGCGAGCAGGATGTTGGAAGGATGGGCAAGGGAGAGTAAAAGGGATAAGGATAAGAGGAGAACAGTATCGGCGGATTTGCTAAAGAGGTTGATTAAGGTGGTGGGGGGGAGTTTGCTGGTCGGTATGGGAAGGGGAGCTGTTTGTGACTTGTTTTACTTGGTTATTCTTTGGGGCTTTTCGGGTTTCTGAGTTGGCGGGGGGAAAGTTGGGGTAGGGGGACTGCAATGGGAAGATGTTCAAATTACAGAATCAGGTTTGGACATCAAGATTAAAAGGTCTAAGACGGATCAAGTGGGAAAGGGCTCTTGGGTTTTGCTGGGTCGAGGGAGCAAGGATTTATGCCCAGTTCAGACAGGCGGGGTATGGAAGGAGCAGGGGAGAGACAGGTTTAGTTTTTCAGCATGAGGATGGGGCGCCGGTTTCAGCGGCTCATGTTCTGGGGGTATTGCGGAAGGCTCTGGTAGCGGTAGGGGAAAAGGCAGAGGATTTTGGGACACATTCCTTTAGGATGGGCGCAGCATCTGAGGGTAATAGGATGGGTTTTTCAGAGGATAAGGTGAAACGTTTGGGGTGTTGGAGGTCCGAGAGATAGAAGGGGTATGTCAGGGATTTTGGAAAAGGGGATTTTTGAAGGAAGGTGGCAGTGACCCCCTTTTTGACAATAGCGTTTGGGTAGGATGTTTTAATTTGTAAGTGATTTTGTAATTTCTTTTTCAGATGCTGTGCGAAAGGAGGGGGAGTTGGCGCAAATATGGATTGTCGGTCATTCAATTGTTAAGTGGGCTGGGAAAGAAGCAGAGAAAAGGGTTCTTTGGTAGGCAACTGGGGTGTAGCTATAAGGATGTGGTGGTAAAATGGCACGGGTCAGGGGGTCTGTGCTGGGACCAGTTGCTTGCTATGCTGGCTGGGTTGAGGGAACGCTATGGGGCTCCAGAGGCGTTGATTATTCATGCTGGGGAGAATGTCCTGGTAAGGGATACGGGGGTGGCTCTTCTGAGGAAAATGGAAAGGGATTTAGTCTGGGTTTGTGAAATGTGGCCTCAAGCAGCTGTAGTGTGGACTAAGTTGTTGCCGCAGAGAGTTTGGAGGGGAGCGGGAAGTGAGGGAGCGATAGAGCGGGCTAGGAAGGGGATAAACAGAGAGATGGTTAAGTTTTGTGCCTCAGTGGCGGTACAGGTTATGGACCATAAGGAAATAGTCTATGAGGGATTCATGATATTTAGAGAGGATGGTGTACACTTGTCGCTTTATGGGAATAATCATTATCTGGCGGACTTGGGCTCTTGGCTGGGAGATTGGTTAAGGAGTTGGAGGTAAAGAAAACTGGTGGGGTGGGGGTGGGGCAGAAAGAACACCTCAGTAGAGGGCTTTTCTGGTGCCGGGGGCATGGCCCCTTTAGATGTGGGGGGAGGGAAGCACAATGGGGGAATGGCACGGGAAAGGATGGGGTGGTGCTGTTTGCACGAGCGGGCCACCCCGGGGGAACAGGTATTGAGCCTGCAGGGGCATGGCCCCGGGAGAAAGCAGGACGCCTGGAAAAGAGGTAAGGAGACGGTAGGGTCCACGGGATAGTTAGGGAGGAAGTGGCTTTATTTAATTATTTAATTGTTGGGGGAAAATGAAAATGTTTAATTATTTAATTGGTTGTTTAAAATATTTCTTTAGTCTGTAAGGCCATGGAGCCAGGTAAGCATTTAATTGTAAGCTTTGGCCTGTCACATTAAAGCAACCTTTTCCATTTTTTAAATGAGTCTGGGTTTTTGTGCAGTAAGCCAAAAAAGCAGCATTCTGCGTGCACACAACACAGGAATTAATATATGCGCCATCAACGACAGATTTGCATGAAATACGTTTCTCAATTATTTTTGCCAGGGGGGCAAGATTTCGACTGTCTATGTTCCTGCACAGGGTTCAATCCGGCACTGGTCTCCAATGATCTCTGCAGGTATGGTAAATTACTTAAGTTCGTTTAATGACAACAATAAATCATATGGGCAGGTTGTGTCAGTACACTTCACAGGCCAAGTGTGTAAAACAAGTCCCACAACTAAACTTCTGACAGTCCGAGCAGCTTACATCTAAGGCCATATATGTCACCCACGGGTGAACAAATGCTGCCAGGCACAGGAGCACAAGGGTTCATTAAAGTGTTGCACAATTTTGAACCTTTCACCCCCGCCTCACCTACAAGGAGTGGAACCCGAAGGCAGACTCATTCTAGTATCTGGGATGAATAATGCTGGCATGACGGAGTTCCCTTTCACTGAAATGGGGATGGTGAGGATGCAGGGTGGCTTTTGACTCACTGGCTCATGCAGGGTCAGCAAAGAGTGTGAGAAGGGGTACGGGTACGGTACTTCTCTGGCTCATGGGCACATTGGACGGCATCGGGGCCTTTCCACCTTTACAATTGAGAGGGGACATGCATTAGCCTCAGGGGAGCCCCCAGCAAACTGCTTCATGTTGCCAGTCAGCAATAACATAGCACTATATTTCTCTTTATAGTTCTGGGGCTTTAAATGTGCACTTTGCACGCTCGCCTTACAAGCTGCATTTGCGGGAGACATTGCGGCTGTCACTTCCCTTGGAGTATACAGAAGTGTTATCACTGTGTTGCCTTTTCACATCCGTTCCTCCACAGCAGGCACTTGCTGACACAAAAGGATTTATAGCTTTTCAGTGGCTATTTCATGTTTCAGCTCCCTCCTGCCTGGGCAACTGGTGATAATCGGAGGCTATAAATCAAGAGATGTATTTATTTGCCATATCATTGGGTAAAATTGATGTGACATTTCCTGTGATGTCATCATTATGGTTTTTACTATTTTTGAAACTTAAAGATTCCTACAGATTTTTGGTCACAGAATGTTGGCATGAATGTTAATACATATATTCCTGCAAGGAGGCAGCTAAACTGGCATACCAGGGCAAAAGGTGTTGGTGGACGCAGCCATCAGTGTGAATTGTTAAACATGAACCTCCCAGACATTGAAGGAAATTCTGCACACCGAAAACAAAGTCAAATGCTTCTCCCTCAATACAGATTAGTTAATTTCATATGTTCTTAGACAGAGAAGCAAACGCTGTTGTTTATTCCACGGTCTCCTCTGTTTGCGGCGGCATAGCCTCAACATTTTATTTCTGGCATCAACAGTCAAAATCATTTCCATGTTAGTAGAGAAGGCATGCAATTCGCGTGTATTTGCAATTGCCTCTAAAGCTAGTGGAAAGGCACATTGATGCTCAATGCCCAGTGAAATATCACCCTCAACTTCCCCCCATTGAGGAACGTGCACACAGGCCCCACCAATGAAGCAGATTTCAGTGCGAATTTCGAGTAGAAAGTTCACAGGCCCAAAAATGACATGTGAACTTTTGATTTCAGCAATTGAGCCATTGGAACAGACGTCATCAAGTTTATTTTAGGTTTGACTTTTCTACACCTATGTGACCTAAATATTCTACTTTGTTGAAAAACTACAGTTCTCTTCTTTCAGCATTAATCCGTTGTTTTATCAGATGGATACGAGTGAGTCATTAATGAATTATTTCAGAAGAAATGGCTGCAATGAAAGCAATGAATTCAAATCCAACACATCAAATATAGTTAAGCGTCATCACAAGTAAGTGATGTGCTGTTTTCTACACAGGGAGGGACTGCATTGTTTATGAGAAGTCAAACGTATTGTTTGCTTCTGAATACTAACATTTCCTTTCAATTTGCTTTAGTGTACTTTTAGATGATGTGACAAAGTCCTATATATTGGGCTGACCAACGGGTCCAGTGCCACCACCTGCTTTGTGGTATAGGGCTCGAAGGAGTTAAATTGCGATTCCCCCAGGATCCACAGCCCATCTCCAGCCTCCATGGGAGCATCTTCTCACCAACCCGTAGGGGAACCCAAGACGTCAATGGCTGGAATCCTGTGAGGGATGAACATCCCAGGAAGTGGAGACCCCAGATCAGTGACAGAGACCCCAGGTCCAGGTTGAGGAAAATCACCTAATACGCTTAAAAGAGATACACAACTTGCCAGAGGGGGGCAGCAAAAGTGCATCCGAGAGCCTCCAGCTATTAGCATATCTCCGGGACCCCGTAATCTCCAAAGTGAAATGGGCTTATCTCTTCTGTTCAAGAACTTTCATTATCAATGTAAATATGCGGGAACAACGACCTCAACGAATATAAAATATTCGCTGTGTGATTGTTATTGACAAAAGGGTTTTTCCATTTTATTGAATTAGGCCTTGTTTACAGACCCTCAAGTTCACATCAGAGTGAACTAGCCGCACAAATATTAACCATTGTATTAAGAGGTAGGCCTCTCAGCATTCAGCCATTTTCATTTACCGTCTTTTCCTGACTACAGGAAGATTCCCTTCACTACTTCAATGAAATAAGAAAAGCAAGGCAAGGGCTCTGTTCTCATAGCCAACACAAAATGAAGGGTGCGAAGGTTTATACTACAGAAAGGTATCTACAGGTGGACTTACCATACGATACCACCTCACCCCTAAATAAGGGATCCAGCCAACCAGACAAGCAACCTGAAGGGTATCAGGACAAACCTCACAATGGACGTGCTGGTGGGGCTACCACATCATACCTCTAAAATAACAAACAAGGTAAAAATATAAACAAAGGACTTCCAACATAAAACAGTTAGTTCACTCCTTCAAAACATTCACCCTTTCAATCCCTGTAACCTCGTCTGATCTCCACACATGCACTCCGATTCAACTCTTACCAAACCCCTTAAATCAAAGAAAAAACCCTTTTCATCCCCTAGTACCTCCTTGCTTTACCCCCCAAAGTGCACTCAAGATAACCTGAAGCGCTCCAAAGTGGTGTTCCTTCAATTCGGTCTGCACAGCTTGACCCTGTTCCACGCCTCCGGGTAGCAGAGAGCCCTATAACAAATACGGTGCCTGTGGACCGCTCTTTTTATCCTGCATGAAATACTGGTCCCCGCAGAGAAGCGCCACAGCCAGTTGTGCGGAAAGGAAAGCCCCAATGTCTCGGAACATCCTGTGCTCCTACCTGGATCGCCAAATGTGCAGATTGGCCTCTAATCACCTTAACCCAAAATAGGCCCACCACGTAAAAAGCAAGTGCACATTTGTCTGTAATTAGAGTTTTCGTCCAATCAGCCGGGAGGAACTAGATGATGCTGTAGAGTCAATCTAACAGGAGTCTCCCCGAACCACACAAGTGGACACATTATATACATTTTTTGCAAAAGTTAAAAAACTCCCATGTATTTTATTATAATGTCATCCCCCCACACATGATTGGTCAAACCTATACAAAAGGAATCCAATGTTCTCTAATTCCCACATTCTCATTGGTCACATTTATCTAGCTGTCATCATTAGCTCATATTCATAACACACCCCTTTCCTGGGATCTTCTGTGGTAGGTAATGACATCATCACATAGTTACACATTCACATACAAATATAATAATTACAGGTTACATACAACTGGCCTGGGACCTTCTAACCCCAGATGTGCTGTACATGTTTGCAAGAATACTTCAAACAATATAAGGCAGGAGGAGATTAAACAAGTTCTCTTTGAACTGGGGATAAGAACTCACACGCCCAGACTCGCTGGCGTCCTTGGAACACTCTAATCTAAATGACTACCAATTCAGCATGCATGGCCTTTGGACACAACCGTAGAAAATATTGGAAACCCATAAACTATTGGTCAACTCTGCCCTTAGGTGTCCCTTTACCCCAGGTATATTGCTCAGCCACGAACAGATGACCGTACATATTTGGACACTGAATAGCAGTGTCCTTTCTGCAAAGTGCTAAATCGTAAAAACCCAGCCTGGTTGTCTGGTTGTAACTGACTGATAATCTTGCCGCTACTCATTGCCTTCCCTCGGCCTTAAACCATTAGCAAACCATTTTTCCAAGTCACACAGAGTTCAACACGCAAACCCTGGCTGCAGAGCATGGCCACACTATGAAAAAGCTCACAGCATACAGATGTGTACATTCCCCGTGCACCCCAAATTGTCCAAAACATATGTCCCTCAAGACTAATATATATATATATATTTATATATATAATCAGTGAATGCATGTTCAAGACTACTGCATCCTCCTCACAGTAGTTTCTTCATGACATGTCTCCTTTCTAACATGCACGGTTTGACATTTATCTTGCTGAATGCATGAAAATCTCAAATGTATCAACTTAGACACAATAGTAACACTAAGTACTCAAAATATGTGAAAAATCGCAACTTTGCCCCAACTTTACCATTTACCCAGTCATCAATATGGCGCACTCAACGTTAAACCCTCTTTTTCAATGGGACCGTTCCTGACCACCCCAATACTGCCATATCGAGAGCGTGAGGACTTGGGTGTGTTTTTTCGTTAACTGCAAAAGATTGGCCACCCAGTTCTAGTGGGATGATTCCCTTAAGACCTGTAACCTGCCCCCTCTCCTGAAAGGAGAGGTACAACTTTCTTATATCATGTGACTGGTACCACACCTTTCAATTTGATAAAAAACTGCTCTATTTGCAAAGGTTGGCCAGACAGAGGTTTTTTTCTGTAGAAACTCCATAATACCCACTTGCTTCCTAATGAAATGCGAATGGATCTAGAACTTAGTAAATCAGTGGCTGGGTAGAAAGAGCTCACCGGAAGTCCTGGAAATTCCCTCATTGGAGCAGTTTGTTATCATTTTTCCCACTACCCTCCAGAGAGATGTGTTACAACAACTCCAGCCCTCTTTGGAAATGGCTATCCAAGTTGCCCAGGTCCATCGAGGCATTCAAATTCCTCAGACAACAGGGGTATCCCCCTGAGCCCCGACAAGATCTTAATCCTCCTGGTAGGGTTCATCACCTACAAAGAGGCACAGAGGCTCCAGCTTCCCTTTTTCCAAAAAGGAAGGAAGGAAGGAAGGAAGAGACAAGTGGGAGATGCATGTCATTACTCCCTGTCAAGCTTGAGGGGGATAATCGAACAGCCTAGTATTAGGACCAAAGTCACCATTCCCATAAGCCCCTTCTGCTTCTTGTGCGGCGAGAAAAGTAATTTTGCCCGGGCATGTCATAAAAACCAACAGGTGGAACAGAGGGAGATAGGCTGGGCAGGAATAGATAAGTGGAGAGAATGGGAAGAGCCTCAAATCGAAGACCCTGAGGGCGCTGACATTCTCTTATGTTATAGCAGCTACTTGAAGCCCAGACAAAGATGTGAGTCAACAAAACCTGGGCCAATTCCTCAACTGATTCAGGCAGTTGACAAACCGCAATCAGATCAGATTTGGTTTGTCCCCAGGGGTTAGATTTGGGGGAGGTAGTTAAAATAAACCAGGTCTATTGAGATGCCAACATATATCCTAAATTCCCGCTCCCTCTCAATGTCAGGGGAGATACCACTCATATGAAGACAGCTGTTGTCTCGGGTCTACCCGAAGAAATAATTATAAGGACCAATTTTCCAACCTATTCTGACCTCCTCCAACCGAATCCCATGAAAAGAAAGCAGGAGAGACACTCCGGGCTGTCATCCTGGGGGGAGATTCCAGAAGAGGAAATGAACCACCATGGATTTGGGAAAGAGAGACGGTTTTATCAAAATAGCCAATCTTTTAGAGAGAAGCTCCCAGAAAAGGGAACGGGCTATGTGAGAAATCCAAATAAGGTGTCCCTTCTGTCACCCCGTTTTGGGACTAGGGAGGTGGTCAGACTCCCTAAGGGACAGGGCAAGCAGGATCCCAATGGGGTGAACCCACCTAGGGGACAAATACACCTCGAGCCAAGTGGCCAGCACATCCTTCGTGAATCCAGATTCCCACATGTTCATAGGTTATATGAGAACTGAACAGTGTCAAAACATACAGAGCCCTTTAAAGTTCTGTGGCTTGGTCTCTGACCCAATGCTATTGGCCTCTTTACCCCAATAATGGAACCAATCATGTCCTCTCTGTTGTTCCTGGGAGGAATATTAGGAAGCCAACACAAAGCCTCCCTTCAACGAGGAACCTAGAGGCAGTACCATTCGCTGAACCTGGTGGGCTGTGAGAATCCCAAGCCCGCTGAATGCTGCTGACCCCGGAAGGGCAGAGAACCAGAGACTGAAAGCTGCTGTGAGAAGGGGGAAGCTGAGTCTTGCAGTAGCTGCACACTGGCATCCAGCTTTTCTGTCGTAAAGTGTTGCCGGTCAGAGGTGGGAAGAACCAATGAGTAAAATCTGACCGTTAGAACGAGGGGAGCTGCAGTCCGGAGATGCAGAGGGAAGCCGCCTTCCCAGTCGAGCTACAATGCAGGAGAGCAGGTATGCAGCCGAGGACAGGAAGCGGGTGAGGGGCAGCGATCCAAGGGGTGAACTGAACCGGAAAACAAAGCAGGTCTGGAAGGACGAATATCCCGAAAGGGGTGAAGCTAGAGACCACTGAACAAAGAGGTACCACAAACCAAAGAAGTATAAGGTCTAGAAAGCTGAACATCCTAGAAGGGGTTAAACCAGAAATTACACAACAAGGGGGTGAACTGAAACAAAGAATCTTTAGGTTTGGAAGGACAATAGCCCAAAAGGGATGAAACCTTTGTGAGGATGGGCCTCTAATCACCTTAACCAAAAGCCAGCCAACCACTTAAGAGGCGAGTGCATGTTTGTACATAAAGCAAGTTTATTGTACAATCAGTCGGGAAGGGCTAGGTGATTCTATAAAGTCAACATAACCAGAGTCTCCCCGAACCACACAAGTTGACACATTATATATATTTTTACAACAGTTAAACTACTCCCATATATTTCATTACAAACCACCCCCACATGTGATTGGTCAAAACCTATACACAAGAAATCCAATCTTCTCCAGCATGGGGTCTGGCATGGATTCACATGCTCATGAATATTCCCTGTCTTCTGGCTGGAAATCCTCGGTAAGAAAAGAAAAGCAGTATTGGTTTAAATGCTTGAATACTGCCTTTCATGTGATATCCAATCACTGGAGACCGGGTTATACTGTACCCATCCAATGACGGTCGTCACCCTGAGTCTCTCCCTGGCGGGCGGTCATCTTCAGACTTTTTGCAGGGAGTCCTCAAGTCTTCCTCTCCAAGCTTTTTTCGATAAATGTAAAAAAAAATTCCGACAGAAAATATCCGATTTTGGGAAAATATGTTAAACACTGCTGAGGACTAGTCATCTCTGGTAACGGGGCTCCATTGCCGGTTAGGTTTCGACATCTGCACTACGTGTCAATATGGAAAGGCCTAACAAGGCCTACTTTGTGCCTCACCATGTCGGAGGAAGGCAGGAGAAATCTCTTCAGTCTCTGCTTCCAGTGTGGCTTGAGGAACATCTACGTGGAGGACAAGCACACGAGATGTCTCTACTGTCTGCATCCCGATCATGAAGGGGCCCGATGCGACATCTGCCAAGGGTTTCCATCCAAAACCAAGAATGACTGCTACCAACGGTTGGTGACATCGTTGATGGAGGACAGGGCCCCTGGCGTGGCCTCCAGGCATGCTCAGGTGGAGCCCATATTGGGCTGCACTCCAGAGCGCTCTCCACCTGTTAAGAGGTCCAGATCGGCTGAGGAGGTACCTCAGGAGGGTACGTGGTAAAGCCAAGCACCAGGCAGTTGGTCTGGCTAGAAACACTGCTGATGTGGGTCCTAGTAGAGGGCACACACGCTCTCCATCGCCTTGCCTGTCTCTACGGCGAGCTTGCCGGTCGCCGGCGTAAAGTCCTAGACAAATAGTGTTTTGTCACAAGAGAAACCAAAGAAGGAACTCTCTTCAAAGCCCTCAGCGATGCCCACTCCCAAGACTTTGTCAATGACTTCAAGGCCATCATCAGCTCATTGTCGACAGTCACTTTGTCATCAGCTGCAGTGGGCTCATCTTCATCAACAGCCGCTCCATCAACGGCCACCTCGTCGACGAACAAGGAATAGCTTTAGTCAAAACCTGCGGCAAGGGTTTCGTCGCCTGCACGGCCCACGACTGCTCCAGCCACAATTACTGCTTCGTCCACCGCCACTACCCAATCGGTAAAGGCGCTGGTCATGTGTGTAGCCCTGAGGGAAGTGGCTAGACCAGGAGACCAGTTTCCCCTTGGTGGATGCCTTTCTCGTTGTGGTAGGACACACAGAGAGCTCAGTTGGTCCTTTGGCCATTTATACTAGCTCTGACAATGTCACACAGCATGAATGCTTGGATGCAGGTGGCTACAGTCCCATAGGCATGGGTTCGCCAAGGTACACAAGCTCATTGAGGCACACCAACACTCCTCTGGTGGGACCAGGGGCTCCTGCGCAATTTCCAAGAGATAAGCCCCAGGACATGTTCACAGTGTTCAGTTCTCTGGTCCCAGAGATACAGCAGTGGCTACCACCTATAGCGGGCCCGTCAGGGAGCGGCCCTAGGTACAGCCCTCCAAGTCCTCCACACAGGCATCGCTTGGCTACCCTGAGACGACCACCGTCACCACCGCCTGTCGCAACACCGCCAGGCGATGTACCGCACACTAATACAGTGACGGACACTGGCGCAATGGACACGGATGACTTCAATGTCTTTGTCCCAGCCGATGGGGAGCCAGTAAGTGCAGATTATACCCCAGAGCTTCACCTCTAAATGAAGTAGGTTCATTCCATTCCATGATGGCAAGGGTGTCTGCTCTATTTAATTTGGTACCAGAGGAGAAGAGGTAGAAAGGCTTGGTCTACCAGAGACGTATTTCAACGAGGAAGATCATTTTAATGGACGAGGTATGGGAAGAGGGCCTGGCCTTAATGAAGTCCCTAAGCTCTGCATCAGCGAAGTGAGACCGGCTAGAGAAAAACTACAGGGTCCTGGACTCAGCCCCCAAATGTCTCTGCTCGCAGCTATTAAGTAGTTTCGACCGCAGCAAGCAAACGGTTGGCAAATCCATCCTCCAAATCTATGGTCCTGCCGGACCAAAAAGAGAAGAAACTAGATGGGTTGGGTAAGTGCATCATGTATACTGCAGCGTCAACCATCAAGGCTGCCAATGCTCTAGCCTTCCTGGCCAGGTATGATTGGGAGTTGTGGTTTAAACTGGGCCCGCTCCTAGAATTCTTGCCGGACGACAAGAGGATGGAAGCTCCCGCACTATTTCAGTAGGGGGAGGTGGCCTCTGATCGTGCCTTTACTGTGGTGATGGATGTTGCAGATTCTGCCAAATGGGGAATGGCGTAGCTCTCTGGCGTCAAGGTTGGCTGAAGGCTACCCATTTTAGGCCTGATATTCAGGCCAAGGTAGTAGATATGCCTTTCAACAGTGATAATCTCTTCGGAAAGGCGGTGGATGAAACACTGCAGGCCATCAAAGGGATATGCCTCCACTTCCTACCATCAGCCTTCCCACTCTACAGCGCAGGAATCATACAGAGGTAATTCCTAGGCCTTTGGTGGAGGCTCGCAGCAATGTTGGCCCTCGCAAGGAAAGGGGCAGGAAACCAAGCAGGCCTGACTTGGCCCAGGGCCTGGGCCCCCACTTCCGCACCCCAATGGGAGGCTGTGAGGGACCGGAGGGGGGTCTGTACTTCCGCTCTCTATTTGGTAGAGGAGAGGCACAGAGGACCCCTGCCAAGATTCTCAATATTGGTACGTGGTCGAGCAATCAAGGCCTAGCTTCTCAGGAAGGTGATGCGGGCTGGTTCTTAAGTACAGTGTAGTCCTTTAAGGCAGGAGTCACGGGTCATCGAACGTCTGACTGAGAACAGGGTGAGCTACGACGATGAAGTGGTGGCTTTGTTCCTAGCAGTGCTCGTTGATGGGGAAGCGTAAACGTCCTGCAAGGAAAAGGCGTGCGGGGCACCTCGGTGTCGATAGTTCTGGACCGCAAAGAGTTTGAAGAACTGTGGCCCAGCAAGGGCATCAAGTCGTCGGTGTCTCTGTGGTCCTTGGGTGGTGGGAAACCCACCGGTGGATGCTCCTCGGCGCGTCAACGGTCAGGCCTTCTCCAGCCGGATAGAGCAGCGACAATGCAGACGAGAGCGTCCTTGGATCCAAAAGTTCTTAGGCAAACGGGAGCACTGCGGCTCCGGACGGCAATGGCGGTCGTCGACAGTGGCAGACAAAAGTCTGGGCGCTTCTCCTTAGGATTCCGCAGCAGTCCCCGTCTCGGGTCGGCAGCCTGTCGAAAGTCTGTCTACCAGGGAGCTTTGGCAAAGATCTGCTGGTGCACGATGGTCCCTCTTAGCTCGGGAAGAGGGCGCCTTACCAGGTCCTCTCTGGGTCAGTCCTTGGAGACACAGCAGCTTTCATATTGTGAAGGAGAGCAACAGCAATTCTTCTCGTCCAGCAGGGCTTCAAAGTCAAGCTTCAGTTACTCCAGTTACTCCTCGTAGTGGACTTCAGCTTCTGAACACGATTCCTAGCAGTGAGAGGTCCCCAGATATGCTGTTGATCTCCCATTCATTCCACTGGGTCATACTCAAGCATCCAATCACGACTATGGGCATTCATGCAGGCAGGCAGCCAATCAGGCACACAGTGCATTCAGGCCATTCACTTCTCTCCAGACACTCACGACAAGTTATGTGTATTGGGACAAGTACCCAGCCATTCAACACTCCACACTGCATTCATACCGGTTTCGGGCAGGGCTGTCTCTGTCATTGTGTGAAACACCAGATACTAGACACCCACAACACAGAATGCGTATTCGTCACACACTCCGTTCACCAAGGTCCCACCCACAGGCGTACCCACAACATACGGTCATTGGGAAGGCTCCAGCCAGTCTGGTCAGCACTTCCCCACACTACCATATACGGAACGTCCCCACCCAACAGCCAGTCAGGGGGAAGGGACAGAGTCAGGGCTTCCCGGGACTTCAGGATGATCAAAGTAACAGGCGATGGAAGGCAAGAGGACACGGGGGCCATCTTGTCTCCATCGGGAATCTACCGATTCCAATGACAGGGCCTGAGCATCCCAAAACGGGGGACGCTCAGGGCACCAGTCAATTCAGCACAGAGCTGCCACCAGGCGGTACCCTGCTCTGTGGGTCACGCACAGGTGCCCAAAAACATGCACTAGGGGCATAGGGTTGCACTCCTACCCATGGGTGCCATAAGGGTATCCCATGGGTCTGTTCACCAAAACCAAAGGAGTGAGCTGCACCGCCAGGAGTCCCACATGAACTCCTGCGTGGAAAACACGACAGAACACACGATAAAAAGCAGTAAAGGACAAGGATACGGAGGCCCTGTCCCTCCGATGCATTTCCAGCATCACAGAGGCATTCTCTCAAATTTCGTCTGTGTCTGGAAAAACATCATCACAGACGAATGGGGGATGGACATTCTGCAGCAAGGGCACACACTGGAATTCGAAGGCAAGTGCCCTTGTATTTCACCTGTAAGGAGGAAGGAACAATACATTGTCCAGCTGCTCCAAGAAATGCAAACCATGCCAGCAAAGGGTGCAATTGAACCTGTACCGCTGCGACTCCAGGGCTCCGGAGCATACTCCAGATACTTTCTAGTCTGAAAGAAGTCAGGGGTGGTGCCCAATGCTAGACTTACGATGCCACAACAAATACCTAGGATCCCAAAATTTCAGGATGGTCACGTTGCAGCAAGTGCTTGGCCAACTGGAGGAAGGGGACTTCATGACAACTCTCGGAAGATGCCTACTTTCACGTCCCCATTCATCCAAAACATGGGAAATTCCTGGGGAATCACTACCAGTTCAAGGCTCTGCCCTTTGGCCTGAAGTCAGCACCAAGGGTGTTCACAAAGTGCATGGCCTGGTGGCAGCGCATCTATGTCTCAAGGGCATACACGTCTACCCGCACCTAGATGAATGGCTCCACCGATTACGTTTGCGGAGCCTAGCCATGCAACACACACACAGGAGACCACACGCCTGCTAACAGGGCTCAGATTCTCTATCAATTATCCAAAATCCTGCATAATGCCATCAGAGGACGTTCTTTTTCTCGACACAGTGGTGTCTCTAGCCTTCCCCTTAGAAGAGCGGGTGCTGGCCATCCTGGGGAAGGTAAATCATCTATCCACCATCAAATCGTCAATCATCCTAGCAGTCAAGTCGCTGCTGGGGCATGATATCCTCCTGTTCTGCAGGCTGCAGATTAGGCCACTCCAGGAGTTTCTGGACTGCAGGTGGCACCGGTCCATGGGCAATTGGTCAGACAAGTTGAAGCTCAACCTGGAATTCAGGCATGCCATCCAATGGTGGAGGGTGTGTTTGCACCTTAGGATGCGTTACCCATTCTGGACCCCTGTATTTCAGACAACAGACAACACAGATGCCTCGCTAGATGGATGGAGGCCCACACCAGGCAGTCCTACACCAGGGGCCTTTGGCTGCCGGAGGAAAAAGATCTACACATCAATGTGCTGGAACTTCGGGCCGTTTCTGGGGCCTCAAGTCGTTCTTGCTTCTGCTGAAGGATCGAGTGGAGAGGATTTTCACAGACAGACCACCGCAATGTTGTACATCAAGAAGTAGGCCCGGACGTGGAAGCGCAAACCCTATGGCACTGGGCAATCCTTCAGAACATGTTCCTCATACCGTTTCACCTAGCAGGCATAGAAAACACCATAGCGGATGCCCTCAGCTGGGAGCTTCGGTCCGATCACGAATGGGAGTTGAAGCAGGACCAAGTAGCCTTTCTGTTCCACCAATGAGGTTGTCTGGAGATTGATCTATTTGCCGCAGCAGCCAACTCCAAATGCAAGCAGTTCGCCAGCAGGTTCCCTCAACAGAGGAGCTTGTGCGACGCCTTCTCACTCAGATGGCAGGGTCGATTCCAGTAAACTTTTCCTCCAATCCCCCTCCCGCTACGTATCATCAACACATTGAAGCAATCCCTCTGCAAGATGATACTCATCGCCCTAGCATGGCCCCGCCAGATATGTTACCTGCTCCGTCTATCAGTGGCGCCGGCCGTCAGGCTGCCTCCTCTTCCTGACCTGCTCTCCAGAGAAAGCAGAACCATCCTATATCACAATCCAGCATCAATGAACCTCACAGCTTGGCACCTGCAGACTTAGAGTTTAGCCACTAGGACCTTCTGGTGGAATGCAAAGCTGTTCTTGCCAAGGCCAGAGCACCCTCTACTCTACCGTGCTCCAGTCACAAATGGAAACGCTTCACAATGTGGTGCAGGATGCAGAGCATCATGCCGCTGCATGTCTCTGCTCCTCAGCACCTGCCGTACCTATTCTCACTGGCCCAGTCATCATCATTAACTTTATTCAGAAAATAAAATCTCCATCAAAGTGCAATTTGTACAATACAAAACATTAAAAACATAATTTACATTAATATCTGCATTATTCTTGATAAAAGATAATTTTGTTTAAAATATGCATACAATAATAAAACAAATATCAGCTAATATAAATCCCCACATTGGCACACCCACCCCACCCAGCCTACTGCTTTACCAGTATAGTGCTCATTCTGGTCCCTAGCATTCGCTTCTTGAATGCAGATCTTAGAAATGTTGAGACTGTTAGCACATATTCAGGATGGGAACAACATTTCAAGGCTCGAATGGCTGATGGAGTTGAGAGCTGGACTAAGCGGCTCCAAACCGGGTCAAGCCAACTCCCCCTTGCCCGGGAATGGGCCGTGCAAGAAAAGAAAAGATGCGTCTCATCCTCGCGCCCCTTCCCACAAAGAGGGCATTCGGACGAGGGACAAGACCTACTCTTCCACTTAACAGACTCATGGGTCAATGGGAGTATGCATAATCGGAACTTAGCAAACCAGGTTTTTAGTTTTGCTACCATCGGGAGGTCCAGATATACCTCCGACCCCCAGTCGTCCTTAAGCAGCAAATAAGCTCTAGCATTTTTCCCCCTTAGGCAATTATCAAACATCATACTCCATGCCCATTCTCTAAAATTGTTCTTGACCACCACCTTGTAGGCACTACCCAACCGTGTGGGGTCACTCCAATGATCCGCCAATCCAATGTTGAAAAGCATGGTTCTTGCATGCCAGAACCTAGGAAGTTTATTACCACCTGGAGTCGAGAGAACCTCCTCTAAACCTTCCCTAAACAAAACCAAGGCTTCATTATTCCAAATACACAGCCAATAAAACACTGGCTGCATCATAATGGCATATTGAACCTCGATAAGGCCAAATTCGCATGCCACTGGCGTGGACGGCGCATTGGGGGCTAAACCCAACAATGATTTCAAAAATCTACTTTCAGCTATCTGAAAGGCAGTGCAATCATTTACTCCCTATAAATCGGCACCATAAATTATCCCTGGGATTGTCTGGGCCTGGTAAATCTTAAGGGGTACCATGAGAGCCTCACCCTCCAATCTTGTCACCAGGTTCCTAATGAGGCCACACTGGCACAAGTGCGAAAGTGAGTACCTTGCTATCTGGTCCTGCCATTTCAGTTTATTCGAAAAGATCAGCTCCAAATATGTATATGAGTCCACAGACTAAAGGGCTGGCCATTTAAGTTGAAATTTGCCCGTACTCTGGCCTTTTTCCCAACACCAGCACACTGCATGGTTTTAGTTTTGGAAAAATGTATTCTAAGGCCCTTTGCAGAGCAAAGCTTATTGAAAACATCCAATTGTTTTTGCAGGCCAGCAGGAGTCTTTGACAGCAAAACTGTGTCATCAGCAAACAACAGTAGGCTCCATTTTCTATTGCCCAACATTGGGGCGTCCCTTGCAGCTTCTAAAAATCCAGGGACTAGACTGTTGATGTGTAATAAAAAGAGCAAAGGCACCACAACGCATCCCTGCCTAACCCCTACATAAATAGATACTGGATCGGTTAGCTCTCCAGACCCCCAACATAGCCGTACCGTGTTCCCAGAATATAATGACTTAATGGCATTGCCCAGGGATGATGGAATGCCTAGTCCCTCTAACACAGACCACAGAGAATCCCTCGAGACTGTGTCGAAAGCCAACTGTAGGTGCACGAATGCCAGATACAAACATTGTGAATTAAGAAGCACGTATTTCCGGCATAAGAGGTCCAGCCTCATAGCCTGGTCTACCGTGGAAATACCTGCTCTTAATCCCACTTGCACATCGGAAAGGATGCCTTCACTAGCAACCCAGTCCTCCAGATGGTGCATAAGTACCCCGGAGTAAAGGTTTGCAGTGAGTTGATCAACGAGATTGGCCTATAATTACTCGGGGAATCCCGGTCGCCTTTCTTGTATAGTGGAATAATGATTGCCTACCTCCAACTGCCCGGTTGGTGATTACTAAAGAAAATATCATTAAAAAATGTTGTTAAAAAAGGTACCCAAAGCATGCGTTCACTTTTAAAAAGATCAATAGGAATACAATCCGGGCCAGGGGCCTTTGCCTTTTTCGCTTCAGACAGAGCCTGTGCGACTTCGAGGGATGTAAACACATCAACCCTGCCTTCGTTGGGGGAAAAAGGGGATACCTGTACCTGTCCAGTCAACTCCATTCTGACCTGCTCAGACCGCTATGCAGCATATAGGTCAGTAAAATGGTCATGCCAAGCCTCCAGGGTAATGTTGCTTATCACACCTGGCTGGTTGGATTTAAGGTTTTTTTTCCACCAAGTACCAAAATTGTTTAGAGTGATTTGACCCGGCAGCCCTACCAAGGGCGAAACAGGTACATTTATCCTGTTCCCTCTTCTTTTCAATAAGCATGCTTTTGTGATCATGCCTAGGTTTTTTGATCACCCCCAGGGGAATAACCACCCTGGACTTGACTGTCTTAATCAGGACAGACTTGGCCTCTCGACAATCATGGTCATACCAACCCACAGATTTACGGTTAATCAGGGATTGAGGGCTTCTTTCCTTGGTAACAAACGGGGTGACTCTTTCTGTCACTATCTATAAAAATCAGCAGTTGATAAAAGAGAATGTCTCCACATAAGCCTCCAAAACTGGTACCAAAGCCTCGTAGATTCTACCCAGGAATGCAACTGTTGGTGCTTCAGGCCATCGACGATATGTTCGAGCCTGGCAAGCGGTGCTGGTTCGAACATTGACAGGGCCACTTTGGTTGCCAGGGTTAAAAGGGGCCAGAAAGGACATTACCAGAGGATCATGATCGCTCTTGACTCTCTCCAGGACCCTAAAAGAAACCAGTCCATCCCACTAAGATGCAAGAGCGAAAATATAATCAATACGACTATCCTTGGTCTGCGTGCGAAAGGTTATGTGTGCTGGAGAGTCTGCCAAAAACCTCCCATTGCAAGCCCTCAAACCATGTGCACATAACATCGACTGAACCCTGCCCGCCAAGGGGTAACAACGCATGCTTGGAGGAATCGACAGCGATCAAAGCCCCCATAGTTCACCTTCCACGCAAGGTTCCACGTAAACTGGCTCGGTTCCTCCAACTGGCATTTGAAATCACCTAACATGAACAACTGGCAATTGGGGAAGCAGCAATGGATAAGGAAAGCTTGTTCAAAGCTAACTCCATGTGCTTAATGGCACTCCGATTTTACCTCAAATATACATTTAGGAAAGCAATAGACAAGCCATTCCTGAAATTGCACACCACACAAAATAGATCTGATGAGCCCACATCTAAGCTTTACATGTTGCCTTGGTGCTTGCATGGATCCAAATCAATAACCCTCCCTTAGGGCGCTCCCTCACAGATCTAGCTGCTGGTAAAAAGAAAGCCCGATAATTGGGCATGTGCACCTGTGAAAGAGACTGTGTCTCCTGCAAGCATATCACCTTATAATCATTAATCAGGGCTAACCAGTCGGGATATAATACTTTTCCAGCAAGCCCATTAATGCTCCATGATAGGACTGTGATCTCATCAGCTCCTCTCTGGACCCTAAATCTGTCCACAGATGATCTGTGTGTGGGCTTGCGCCTCCACTGATACTGGGCCCACAATAGGATTTCCAATTAATGCCCGCCCAGGCTCAAAACCAGTTACTAAGCCCCCCATAGGATCCACCCAATAGACAGGGCCAGCGTCAAACCCCAAGTGGAGGGATCGCCTCCATGCTTCGATATACGATATCCAGAGCTCCCTGGTAAATGGCTACACTAGGGGCATTTAAAGCAACTTCCAATGTTTCTCGCGAGCAATCCAAAAGGAGCCCACTTGCTGTCAGGATCTTCGCTCATGCCCCAGGAGCTTGGGCTTCAGGGGGCGATAGATCTGGAAGAAACACCCCCCAGGACGAAACAAGCCATGCATTATGCAAATGACAATTTTTCAAAATGGTATCAAAACAAACCATAATCCCTTTCGCAGCCAATGCTTCTTTGCAGTTCCAAAGACAAGTCCTCACATAGGGGGTAATAAAGCTAAATCTGACACTGCAGCCACCACAGAAAATACAATCTGACAGAATAAAGCAGGTCGTAAAAATGCTTCTCGTCATATCTTTAACCCCCAAAATTTCTGACAGTGCTTTGACAAAGGTGCGTTTGTAGGCCTTTTTGTTCCCATGTGTTCTCCCTCTAAAAGTACATATTAAGTTCATAGACTGCCACCCCACCAAGGGATCATCAATGCCAACACTGGCCAAGAAAGGGCCATGCGCCACTCCCTCAGGGGCACTGGTCACTGCAGGAGGTGCCACAGGAAACCCCAAACGCGTTTGCGACCCTTGGCAGTTCCTGTGCCCCGCCAGGCATGCTTCCGCAGGGGGATGGAATGTAGACATAGTGGGGCCAGAGGCCAATGCTACACGGGCACATTCCAAGGGCACCACATGAGACGAGTTAGTGGGTGGGACGATGGGGGGGCACATTAGGTCGAGGGGGACATGCAACTATTGGTGCTATAAGCTGGTGTCGGCCCCATTCCACAGAGGTTTGTGAAGCACCATCTACCCCCGGGACCCAGACACCACTCCAGCTGGTTTCATCGGCCCTACCGAATGGATATTAAACAATTTGGCCAGACACTTCAAACATTTTTCCATGCTACCAGCCTCAGCCCTTATTGGTTCACTCAACCCTCGAATGGCTGCTGCAAAGTCCCAAAGTTTCTCACCCAAACACGCCAATAGCGATGAAAAGGGGGAGAATGTCATGAATGAATCTTCAGAACCTGGAGATACGTGGCCAATGCCACCAATGCTCATGTCAGTCCCTGTGTCTACTTCACCCACAACAGAAAAGTGTGAAGCAGTAGAACAGCTCTCATTCCAGTTCATCATGGATGAGCCCTCCCCCACAGCAAAGCCCCTCTCCTCTGTAATGATATAGGCCACAGCAGGGATTGCAGTGAAGGGCCCAGTCCTGGAATGCTTTGCTACCTGCGCTGGCTGGCTAAATATCAAAGAGGGCAATGCCCCTTGAGGGGCTGGGCAGTCCACAATTCTATGGTCCTCTGGGCTCACAAGCTCGCCACTCATGGCTACACTGGATTGGGCATGCCCTACCTCTACAACAGCGTTCAATAATACAGGGGCGGACTCCAAGCAATTTTCCACATACAAGTGATCAATAGAGCAGACTAGGGCCTCCAAAATGGATCGATCGGTCCTAGGGGAGTCATTTACCTGGTGCGCCTCTAGCTGGGGCTCTTCAAATGAATGAAGGGAGTGGGGGCAAGATGCAGGGGATCCACAGGAGGCGCTAGGAGCACACCCACACTCCCGGGCCTCTGCATGAGGTCCCACAACACCTCAGGAAACAAGGGGGGGGGGGCTAAATGCATGAAATGCTTAGAATGTCTGGAACAAGCTCTGCCCCTGTCAGGTGTCTTGACCCACGTTTGAATTATTATGCTACAACATTTGGTGATGTGGGCTTAGAAAATCCAAGATGGCCGAAAAGCCCACATTTGCGCCAGAATCCAGGAATGCCACACAGTTTGCGCACACCAAAATGGTCGCCTGACATGCCACCCACCATTGCGAGCGTGACGGGCCAGAAGCGCCATGAGTGAAACGTGGTGCCAAAGGAAAAACAGCAGTGCCTGTTAGCTCAAAAAGCGCTTTGAAATCACATTTGTTTGTCTGAAATGCAAGCTCAAAATGCCTAATTCAAACATTGCAAGATATTCAAAAATCTCACTGAACACCAGCAGACATTTGGCAGAATGTAGTCTTGTGTGCATACAAAATCTGGAAAGATGAAGAGCCTAAAATAATGTTCATAACAAAACTGGCTGAGCTGTGGATGCCTGCAGCTTAAGTGAAATTGGATTTAAAACCACTAAAATCGAAATGTTTAAAATAAATGAGTGACCTACTTTTGAGTGTCACATAGGTTGCAACTGTTTAAATGTCATAGTTTTGAACTTAGAATCAGCGTTCTAGCTGCATGTGTAAAAATTGTAAGTTTGATTTGAATGAAGAAAAACTGGAACAAAAGTGACACCTGGCTTAAAGAGATTGAATTCTGCCTGGCAACTACCCCCGACAGGAGTTGAAACTTGCCCAGCAAATGCATTCACAGGCCTGGCTGCCTTCTGATGTTCTCACCAAAAGGAGATCACACCTCTTTGATTGAATTAGGGGAGGGGTACCTGAGGCTGCAGGAAAACACAACAATGAACTTTCCTTGGCTCAGGCAAATGCTAAATCAGGGGTCGTAAATGGATTCCTCTTGGAAGGAAATGGGAGGGGCGCTTCCTCTGGGAGCCACCTGAGCTGGAGGCGGGGACAGACAGAAATTCCCCCATGTGCTTTGGAACCTAAACCACACCCATCTGGGCCAGAGCATAATTTTAAAAAGATGGATAATTCATAGTACGGAAGTGTCAAAATTAGGTAAATAATATCATTATTTCTGTGATTTTTCTGTGCACATTTTAAGAGGTGTTAGGACTATGTGGTATGTTCTGGGGAGTAGTAGTGGAAAATAGGGTGTTACTCCAAGTGTCTGTATGTTAAAAATCTGACACTTCATCATCTGATGCCCATATTCCTTGCGCACATTAGTGTAAATTCTGGAAAGGTTTAGAGGTTGTGTTCTGGATGAAAAGGGCAGAATTCTGTCAGAAGGGGACACAACATCTTACAAAGACAGGGATTGGATGGTTTGGTGCTACAGAAAATATGTTAACTGGACATATAATATTAGAAAAATTGTACATAGATAAATATGCATTTAGATCAAAAATAGATTTGTGTGCAAAGTGACAAGGGGAGTGTTCTTTCTGTATGCCATAAAAATGACACTGGATGACTCACAACTCTGTTCTCCAGTGAGAGCACAGAAAATCTACTAACCTATCAGGATCTTCAGAGGGTTGGGCATAGAAAGTCAGCCTTCCCACCCACTTTGAAAAGACATTAAAAAAAGCCACTTAGACCCAAGGAGACATTCACTTCTCACTTCAAACTGATTTCTTGCGAAGCGCTTTGGCGGTAGAATCCAGGCTTCAAATCCAGAAGACTCCATAACCAGAACTTAGAATCCAGACTTCAGAACCTGCAGCAGAGAGGCCTAGTCCACAAGCTGAATCCTTCAGAGGCCTCAGAATCCAGCAACCTAACCAAACTATTCAACAGCCAGGCGAGCTGTTTGATTCTGGCCTACAACCCTGTGCCAATACCCAGAAAGCAGAGTTGTATCTGGACCGCCGTACAGTGCCGATAGAAGACCAGACCCAGACCAGACCGCTGTGCAGTGCCAGAACTTTTGCCAAAACCAGCGACCCAGACCAGATCGCTGTGAGCAGAACCGTTACCAGAGACCGTCTGTGGCGAGTGAAGCCCAAATATGACCAGATCTTGATGGCCTATTTCAAATTTATAGTGTGAGTACCCACAGAACTGTGCATAGTAATCTCTTAGTTTAAAATAATCTAATTCAAACCATTTCCACCTATTTAGAACTGCATCATAGAAATCGTGTGTTCATTCTAAGATTTCAAACCTGTGAAAGTGTCATTTGCCATTCTGAATCATTATTTCATTTCTGAAAATCTACCTCCACAAAATCGTCCGTATCTTTTGAACGAATTTGAATCAAATTTCTCCACCTGTCAAAATCGCTGTCTTTTGCTTGCAACTGCTGAAATCCGTTTTCTACCTGATAATCATTTAAGTATTTTTGCCTGTGTTTTAAAATCATCCCTGTTGCTCTAAGCTTGCTAGGGGGGAACTGAATTGGTATTGCATTTGATTGTATTCCTGTAAATGGTGTGCTCCCCTTCCATCTCCTTATATTGCATGGGGGGGAGTGAATTGTCAAAAGAAAAAGTGATCATATTATCTCTTGTGGAACCATCTCAGTTATTTCTGTGCTGCATTCTTTTCCATCATTGCATTTCCTTGAACCCATAAAAGCATTCTCAGCTACTTTATCCTCTCTATACCAACTCATAAGTAATTAAAAAAGTGTGCTAGTGTAATATTATCCATTGTTGATCACTGTCATATTCATAAGTGTGCTATCAAATATAAATTTATTTATAAAAGTGGGCTATATATCTTGGTTAAGATTTCAATAAATCTTTTAATTTGCAAAACAAACCTACTTCTTGGCTCAGTGAGGTCAGGGGGATTCAAAGAAAGGGGCGTTATACAAGGGTTTCTCATCCAGATCTATGAACTTGTCATAAAAATATATAAATAAGGGTTTCCCTTGGAAATCCCAGACTAGGCACTGACTTAGTTGGAGTACTGAATTGAAGTCGCTTAATACCCCTCCCAGTGTTGGGGACTCTCGTGTACCCCTACTGCCCCCCTGCCTGTCTATCTGGCAGTTGGGACTTGTTCCTCTTGCTGTTGCTGCTGCTGTAGCTGTAGTGGTAGCGGTGTCTGTGACCATGACCGGGTATAATGCAGAGATTCTTTGGCTTCTCAAAGCCCACCTCATTGTGGACTGCATCAGCTTGTCACCTCCCTTAGCATTTGCTGCGGGCGCCAAAGGTTTACCACACCCACAGCCAGGTCGTATGGCTGACGCTCCCTTTGGCCTTGGTTTCAGCGCCATCCGGAAAGATTGTACATGCGTCCAATGGGGGGAGATGACACACTACGTCCAATGATAGTTGCCGGATAGGTAGATATGTGTGGATATATGCATAAAAAAATGGCCTTAAACTGGCCTTAAGATAGATAACCAATGGCCAAACCTCCCCTACTTCCCCCAAACAAACAGATCCGGACAACCCAAATAACCCAAATAACCCAAGTAGGGTGCGGAGGTGCAGGGGTGCCTAATGCCCTTCAAAGCTCAATCAGGCTGCAAAGGAGGGTGGCTGCATATCACCAACGTTCCAGGCCAATCAAGTAATGGTGCCAAACACTAAGTGCTAGTACCAATACCAAGATTTTTTTTTGCACTGCATTTAGGAAATTAAGAACATAGGGCAGCTAAAAAAAAAAAGAACAGGCTGTCGTTCTCTCAATTGCACCCTTTCTTGTTATTGGCTATTGATTATTGGCAGCTGGCAGCTTTGCTCTGACCAGAGGATAGAGGAGGGTGAGCAGGGAGGGTGTCAGGTTCTATGACTGTCTGTGGACGCGGAGTGGAGAGCAGAAGCTGAGAACCCGCACAGCATACCCTCGGGCTGTACAGGTGTGTACTATACAAGCTACACGAGGTGCGAGATGTGCAAATGTGCGATGCTCCGCCCTACCATCTATCTGGGAGAGAGCTGGTTCAGCTATGTTTCCTCCACTGGCTCCTCACCTCCATCTCGACCGCCAATGCGGTTTCCTCTATCCTGCGTCGTCACTGAGTGCTGGATGCTGAGCGCTACATGCAGCGTCTCCAGGGAACACTCGAGGAAAGGATCTTGTACGTCACACTGTCACACGTCAAGCCGCACCACCTGATTGTTCACACCCGTTCACCTACAAAGCCATTGTTCACCTACAAAGCCATGGTTATGGTCTCACAGACTGGTCAAAGAATTTATGAATGGTCTTTTTAGGTTTTTCCCTCCAGGGAAAGCACCGGCCCCGACATGGGGGCTCAAAGGTGTCCTAAAGAATCTCATGGGACCTCCATTTGAGCCCTTACATCATGCTCCTCTCAAGTTTCTTTCATGGAAGGCTGTGTTCCTGATAGAGATCACTTTGGCCAGGCGGATTCCTGCAAAGCCCCCTACTTATCGTTGCAGCCTACTAGGGTGGTGCTCTGCACTCACCCCGCCTTCATGCCGAAAGTTCAGTCTGAGTACCACCATAACAAACCTTTGGTACTTCCAGTCTTCCTCCCGAATCCTGTTTCGGCTGCTGAACGGTGTCTGCTTAAACTGGAAGTTGCTTGTGCCTTGAAGTTCAATGTGGCTCGCCCGAAAGATTTCTGGAAGACTTCTCAGCTCTTTGTGAACTTTGGTCCTGTGAATGAGGGGAAGGCCCTGTCCAAGGACCCCCTATCCAGGTGGCTCTCCGGCTGCATCAGGCACTGTCATCGTCTGGCTGACAGACCCCTTTCAGGCCGGCCGAGAGCCCACTCCACCAGAGACATTGCTGCTATAACAGCATTTCTCTCTGGGGTTCCGCTGCTAGACCTTTGTGAAGGTTGACGCACACCTTCATGAGATTCTACTGTGTCAACAGGGATTCCAGGGAGGAGTCCTGAGTCGACCAAGCAGTTCTGCGCAACCTGTTTGCTTGAGGTGAGTCGGTTCCAGGGGTAAGTGTTGTACTTATGTTGAGCCTTGTCACCTCCTGTTGTTGTGTATATGTTACTGCTGTATAATCGTATTCATGAGCATGTGAATCCATGCCAGACCCCATGCTGGAGAAGGAACAAGTAACTTACCTGTAACTGTTGTTCTTCAGCATGGGTCTGGCATAGATTCACATGCAAACCCTCCCTCGGTCTCTGCTGTGGCTCTTCTGGGTTCATATTGGCACCTCACATGCTTCCAATCTGAAGATAGCCACCGGGGGTGGGACTCAGGGAGACAACTGTCATTGGATGGGTTCAGTATGATCCGGTCTACAGTGATTGGATATCAGAAGCAAGCTTTTCTTTTCTTACTGAGGATTCCCGGGCTACCGACAGGGAATATTCATGAGCATGTGAACACATATGAAATACATGTGAATACATGTGAAAACCTGAGAAAACCTGTGCTTGATCCCCAAGAGTGAAGCGATTTCTGAGAACAAGGTATTAAAAAGGTGGCTCCATTGTCAGACTTCAGGACCTCACAAATTCCACACCATGGAAATACCTCCCTCCCATGGAATACCTCCCATGGAAATTCAAGTTCCTCTGTCTTGTTTTCAAATCCCTCTATGGTCTTGCCCCCCCTACCTCTACTCCCTTCTCAATTTCTATACCCCTTCTTGCTCTCTCCACTCTGCTAATCTCTTCCTACTCTCTCCTCCACCTCCTCCCTGTGCCCCCTCCCGCTTCCGATCTTTCCAACTCCTTGCTCCCTTCCATTGAAACCTCCTCCCCCTTCACATCCGCTATTCCCCTTCCTTCCCTTCTTTTCACTCTTCTCTCAAATCCTATCTTTTCCACTCACCTCCCTAACACCCTTCGTTTCCTCTCGCTCCTCCCCCTCCCCCTCTTTCCTCACCTCCTACCACTACTCTCCCTATCCCGCCCTACCTCCTTCACCCCACTCCCTCCTCTCTTCTAGTCCTGCGCTTCTATCTCCTCTTCCTCTCACACTCATACATTCCCTCTTACTCCTGATCTTACCCCCACTAACATCTCCCTTTCCCTCTCTCTCCTCTGCCCCTCCATACTCCCTCCTCACCTCTGCATTATTGTAAATTGTTCTTTACACTGTTTTCAAGTTATGATTCAATTTCTATATTATGCTTGATGTATTTTGCGTGTTCTCATGTAAAGCATTTTGGATTAAAGGGCTAAATAAATTCAATAAAATACAAATACAAATACAAATACCTCTCTCACCAGACAGAAATGTTGCTGCAGACGGCATCAGGGTGTATGCAGGGACCAATCTCAAGCCATCAGGAAACTGGGTAAACCAGAACTATATGGTAGTGGTAGTGATTACCTTTCACAATCTTATTGACAAAATCAATATGGAGTACCCCAAAAGGCCCAGAGTGCCTTGGCAAAACTCTCCTTATTGACCCCATGGTGTTTCCAGGATTGAATTCCCTACAAGCTATGCAGTTTCCTACAAATCTATTTACCTGTCCCTGGAGGTTTGGTATGAACCATTCCTCCTGGTGCCCTCTACAATTAATCTCCGAGAAGTGTGCACCGGGTAATGTAGTTGCTCTACACCCACATGAAGCAGCTCTACAGGCATGACTACCTTCCCCATAAACTCCTGTCTCCACAGTGAATCCGTGGGCGAGCGGTCACATTTTGTCATTGTCCAAAGCTCCTGCTCCTCTTAAGGTGCTCTTCCATGCATTTATATAATTTGAATCAAAGGGACTACAGTCTACAGTTTACAGTTTACAGAGCTGCAACTGTACCTACTCTTACATGGTTTCCATTTTCTCGGGATCTGGGAATGGCAAATATGCAGCTTCTTTTGCCCCTGTCTACGGCATAATTTCCAAGTGCTATTAATTTAGTACGATTAGTATGCGCTGCACACTTAATGATTCCTACCTTTATGGACGGGGTTAGCGCTTCGATTAATCGGGATAGCAGTGCAGCATGCTGGACAGGGGTCCCGCCAGATCTCCTAAACCCTCTTCTCTGCCACCTTGATCAGCCTGACTGCACAGTAGAGGTTACATACGCAGAGTCAGAATAAATAGTCACTGCCTTCCCATTACTCATTTCTAGCGCCTCTATAAGTGCCACAAGTTCTGCCACTTACGTGGAGTAATGCAAAGGCAACCATTTCTTCAGTCTGACCTGGTATTCCCCATCCACAAGGCCCACAATGGCTGCACCCATACTCCTCTCACCAGTGTCCTGATTGATTATCGAGGACACATCAACAAAAAATACCACACCTCCCTCCAAAGCATCCTCCTTAACACTCATCCTCTCCTCCTCTTCTCCCTCATATGTTGCACAATTGTTGCTGGCGACAATGCACGGGGCAGGTCTGACCTGCCAGACGCAATGGCCTCGGTAGACACGGTTGTCACAGAAGCACCAGCACCATTACTAATGTCCCCATTCCTGTGGAGTTCTATGGGACTGCACAGGAATGGGGACTAACATTTTCCACCACCTGATATACTGGGATCTCAGGCTATGAAAACAGTGTTACAGTCTGGCAGCAACCCACTGGTAGCACCAGCAGGGTCACTGCCAGACTTGTAATGAGGCCCAATGTCTTCAGGTTTCGCTGGCTCACCTACAAATGTAGTGATTGACTAAGTGACAATGTACGGAATGTATGCATGCATTTGATAGCATAACCTCAAACTCTGAAACTCTTTGTGTCGTCAAAGTCAACTTGGATTTTTCCAAGATCACAAAGAGCACATGCTCCACGAACTATGTCACTGGGCAACCCATAGTAATGGATTAGGAGTTTTGAATTGCTGAAGCTGCTGCCACTAAAGCTTGTCCACAAGGGAACTGTCCCTGTATCACTGGGTCTAGGAGTCCGCTATAGTATGCTAAAGGTTTATGGCCTAGTGATGTTTGCTGGGCCAGGACCGCTGTCATCACCTGCCTATTTGAGTGAGAAAACAGATAAAATGGTTTTGTGTAATTCGGGGTCGTAAAGACCGGAGCATTGCTGATCACAGCCTTGAGTTCCCGGAAGAAAGTCACCATTTCTGCAGACCATTCTATCGGACCCTTCGCCTTCTACGCTTCCTCAAGTCCCTGCAGTAAGGGCCTCACGTAAATAGAGTAGTCAAAGATCCAAGATCTACAATGGTTAAAGAATCCCAAACACTGCTGCATGTTTCTCACTGTGACCGGTTAAGGCGTATTTTGAACTGTAGTGGCATTCTCTGGCATTTCCTTCCTTCCTGCGGGAGATATACAGAGAATGGTAGCAGGATACGGTACCACTGGGAATTCTTCCTCAACAATATTATTGAGGGGGCACAAATCCTGGACCATCCTCCAAATGGATCCCTTTGCTTTCTTCACAGGATAGATGTTCATGTTACATGGGGACACAGAAGGTTGTATTATGCCTTGCTTCAACAATCCCATAATGGTCCCATAAATTCCTTCATCCGCCTCTCTAGACATGGGGCACTGGTGAACCTGTGGTAATATCACACCAGGTTTCAATTTTATTCGCACTGCTCCAATACTCTTTAACAGCTCCACATCATGAGGGTTGCTTGTGCATAAATGGTCCAGTACTTTTTTTTAAATACTCCTTCCAATGTGATGATGTATTTCTTATGATGATTATGGTCTGTGATACTTCCCTTTGGTTTATTACTCTCTGACAATGCACACCAATCTCAAAAACCATCACTCCTGCATCTTCGGTGTCTTTGAACAATTGCTCGTCAGACACACCCTTTAGCGATAAGGTTGGATCGATGAACAAAACTGTGCACCACTCTCCACCTTCCTCATCGGTGCCTGAGAGAACCACCCTGTCTTTCTTGATGACTAATGCTTCTATGAGAATCACAACTAGGTGCCTGGAGTTACTTCCTGCGGCACAGTTGGCCGAAACATAAACTCATTTGGTACCGGCTATGTCTCATCTCTAATTCCCGGGACCCAACATAACAAAACCAATACCCCATAAAGAAACAAAGTCAAATGTACAGGTTCCCCCTTATTGTGCTATCAGTACAGTATGCATGCAAACGCACTGCTACTTTCACTAGATACAACCCTGGAGTCGAGCATACTATACCTTCCTCTATGAAAGCAATGGACATTTGAAGTCGACTGACGAGATCTCTGCCCAAGAAATTGGCTAGGGTATCTGTACAATACAACAAAGAAGCATATAGATTGTGGGTGTCTACCTTAATACAGAGATCTTCCATGTAGGGAAGCAACAGGATAGCCCCAGAGAATCCATGTGTGTCCATTTTGTTGCCTCACAAGGGGTACTCACCTTCCTTGATCCAAGATTGTGTAGCCCCAGTACCGACCATAAATGAAAATGTTTGTTCACCTACCTGCACACCTCTCCAAGGTTCCTCTTCCAGATCAGTTGTATCAGACATGACTGGACAAATCAGCAATCCCTGTGAGCTGTCCGAATCTTGGTACATATTAGCACAGGGGACTGAGAAAGGATTCTCTCTAAAATAAGTGATCGTTCCTTGGAGCAAAGGATTTTTCTCAAATATCTGTACCAGTGCCTGTGCTGGGATGGTTGGTTGAATCGCATAAATCTGTGCAGCCCCAGTTGCTGGGTTCTGTTCAACCTGTGCCTACTGCGATTGCACTGAGACTGGGGAATATGGTATGGTCGGGGGAATGTATCTGCTGAGCTCCTACGTTAAAATACTATGGCCTGCCCTGGCAATCTCGTGTCCTATCCTTTCGCATGACCAACATGGAACCCCATACAACCTTCCTTAGTTATTTGCCATTGACCCATTAAACCGGGGCCCCATTCCTCTGAACCCGCCAAATTAACAATTTCCGTGTGAAAATCCTCCCCTACCCCTTGGAGACCCTCTCATTTGCCTTGGACCGAGTGCATACCCATGCATCCAACCTTGTATCATACCGGATTCACTATGTCCCTGTTGTCCCAATTGTCCCTGCTGTCCCTCCATGGAGTTAGTAATCACTGCTCCTTCCAAATAGATTTTTGCTACCTTTTTCTGGATAAGCTTGGCTTCTGCCTTGTGTGCCTGTTCTATACTCTCCTTTTCCTTCTTTCGCCTCCTTTTAAAAATGCAAAACATGTGCCTGAATTTCTAGCCGCCTCTTGGCCTCCATCCGTACTACTTCATCTAGATTATGCTGGACTTCATTGGGAAGTCCCTTCTTTAGCATGTGGTCAAATAATCGCCACATTCGTATTCCATGCTTCTCCAGTCACTTCCCTCCACATCTCCTGAATTAACTGGAGGTGTGTGGCAGGATCATCATCTAGCTTCATTGGTTTGGCCAGAATAGAATTTATATCAGATGTATCGGGATACATAATCCGCAGCCTCCACCCCATACCTGCGCACTGTAATTATTAAGTCCTGCTCCATTGTGAATATTTGTATCCAACTGAACAGCTCCAAAGCTTGTCTTACCATTCCCCCACTAGAGCCGTGAATACGCTTTTCATATCCACTATGGCTAACATGCTACGGCAGTAGGTTTCTCTAATGCATAAATCCATATTCCCGCCCCTACAGTGAGCAAAGGGAGTGTCTTCAAAGGATTTCGGTCCATGTGTGACCGCAGGACATAATACACCCTTGTCAGACCCTTCTGGAGCAACAGAAATTGAGTTATAACCGCTTTTACTGGGGCGTACACCATCTCTCTCCTACTTACTACGGCCATGCGAGTAACATGGTATGTCCTAAGCCGCCATTGTGTAGTCTCTGTTGCGCTGCTACTGGAGCAGGAGGTGGACTGCCACACCCTGCTCTCTCTGCTCAACATCCGACTCCCATTCACGTGTGTCTCCTACTCTTGTTATCACTTCCCCTGATATTTCTACAGGCACTGAAGAATACTCAGCATTACCGTAGGGTGCCGACTTCCATTTTCCCTGCTTGAATCCTGTACCCATAGCAATACTTCAATTCTCCAGGTCCACATTGGCCTCTTTTATAACTGATTTATCCAGCCTAACAAGAACTTGTCCATGCCTCCACCTTCCTTCCTCTACATCCTTTGCCTGTCTATTCATTTCTTCCCGCTCTTCACTTCTCTGCTGTCATAACAGTACTACCTCTTCTTCCGGTAGCCTCAGCAATTCTTCCAATTTGTTCCACTTCTGGGTCTCTACTGCCATTTGCAGCCTATCCTCTATACTAATGGTAAAAGTCGTCTGCCCTTTTGCACTCATTCTCAACCCTTTATCTACTCTTCTGGCTTCCAGCCTCACTTTCTCTCTCTCGTTCCTCCACCCTCAATCTCTCGGCTAACCTAGCAGTCGGAGGAGGTATTCCTTTTCTGCTCTCCATTCTCAACCTTTCTACAGCCCTAACCATTGAAGGAGTTATCCTTCCACTTTCCTAAATATCCCATTTTCTAGGAATCGTAGCTGATGGAGGCATTACCCGTATCCGTCTTGCAACCAGTGGAGAAAATGGAGGTTCAAGCTCAGGGTCTGTATACCCATCTGCGGACGATAAAGGATAGCATCTATATGGTGGCAGCACGGAAGACACTCCTGCACCCTCCTTTCCCGGCCCTTCTTCTGAGACTTTAACATTATGGGCCTTCCCGCCTTTCTCATACTTCCTCCATAGCTCTAAGATGTTTAACCGCTTATCTAACTTTGAACCCTTATGCCTTGTGGTAAAAAAAGTATGCAGGTTATCAAATATCCCCTTATCATAGGTCCCCTCAGTAGGACAAGAATTTTGTATTTTACCTTTACTTTCCTGCAGCCATTCCCGATGTTACTTTAAAATCTTAATTTTATAGCCAGGAATTACCTAACACAAATGATTCAGTGGAGTCGCTGTACTCCACCCAAATTTAACCATAATAATAACAGAAAAAATAACTCAGAAGCCAAACCTGCGGCACAAAATCTTCACCCAAGGAACCCTCTTTTTCCCTTCCCGGTTTTATAGTCTTCCCCCACAATCACTCACCTTGCTCACTTTCACAGCAATAACCTCGCTTAGCTGTTTACCTTAATTATACTTTTCACTCTTACACAAAAGACAGCATCTTTACCTAAAAAACTCATACCGGCCAATATCTCTGAGATATCTCCTTGACGCGAGCATAGAAGGAGCACAATGTTTTCCACTACAACACTGCTGCTCTTGCTCTCTTCATTACTAGTACAGTATTGTCGAATACAGTACCGTCTTTCCTTGACTATAGGAAGATTCCCTTCACTACTTCGACTGACCAATAAAAGTGAGACTAGGGCTCTGTCCGCACAGTCAATACAAAATGAAGAGTGCCAAGGGTATACTTCAGGAAGGTATCTACATGTGGATTTACCATAAAATGCCACCTCACCCCTGGGGGTGGGGCTCCAGGCAACTAGACAATCAAACTGAAGGGTATCAGGACAAACCTTACAATGAACGTGCTAGTGGGGATACCACCTCGCACTTCTAAAATAACAAACTAGGTAAAAATATATACAAAGGGCTTACAACATAAAACTGTTCACTCACTCATTGAAAGCATTCACCCTTTCAATCTCTGTAACCACGGCTAACTCCACACATGCACTCCGATTCTACCCTTACAAAACTCCTTAAATCAAAGAAATAACCCTCTTTTCCCCTATTTCCTCCTTGCTTTACCCCCAAATGTGCCCTCACGTGAGCCCGAAGCTCTCCGAAGTGGTGCTCCTTCAATTTGCCCTGCCCAACTTCACCACAGTGCCACACCTCTGGGGAACAGACAGGCTTCTAGACCAATATGGTACCTGTAGACCTCTCCTTTTATCATATCATGCAAAAAAGACTGGTCCGCACAGAGAAGTGCTGCAGCAGAGTTGTGTGGACAGGAAACCCCCAATGACTTAGAACAGTCTGGGCTCCTGGCTGGCTTGATAAATGGGGGGATGGGCCTCTAATCTCTTTGACCCAAAGCAGGCCCACCTCTTAAGAAGCGAGTTCAGGTTTATATGTAAAGCAAGTTTATTATGCAATCAGGCAGGAGGGGAAAGATGATTCTATAGAGTCAAACTAACCTGAGTCTCTCTGAACCACACAAGTTGACACATTATATACATTTTTGCAACAGTCAAAACACTCCCATATATTTTATTGCAACCACCCGCATGTGTGATTGGTAAAAACCTAAACAAAAGAATTCCAATCTTTCTCCAATTTCCATGTTCTTATTGGTCACATTCATCTTAACTACCATCTTCGGCTCATGTGTACAACACACCATCTGGTAGGATTTGCCCAAGGCAGATATTGACATCACCACATAGTTACACATTCACATAAAAACATAACTCATTACAAGTCTCAGCTGGCCTGAGACGTAATTGCATATGGTCTGCAAGAGTATGTCAAACAATATGAGCAGTGGAAGAATAAACAGGTTCCGTTTGAAATGGCGATAACCATCTAACCCACCCAGACTTGCTGGAATCTTCAGAACACTCTAATCTAAACAACTACCCATTCAAAACACATGGCCTATTGTCACACCATGAGAAAACCATCAGAACCCATGAAGTATCGGTCACTCAACCCCCAGGCATCCTTCACTCCAGGTTTATTGGTGGTCAAAAAGCAAATGGCCGGATCCCCTGAACAATAAATAACAAACTCCCATGCACTTTAAAGATTGCATCTTCCTTCCATGATACTGCCAAGCCATAACAACCCTGGGTCGTCTTGCTGGCTGACCATCTACTTAACATTGCAGCTAATCATTACCTTCCCTTCGGCCTCTAAATCCTGCAAAACCAGTTTTTCCCAGTCACTCAGAATTCATCTTGCAAACCCTGACTGCAGAGTTTAACCAATTTATAAATAGAGCACACTGCATTTAGATTTATAAATTCCCTGTATATGCATATCAGTGTGCATGTATGTTTAAAACTATTGTGTCCTCTTTACAGTGGTTCCTTCATAACAAATCGCCTTTCTCGCGTGTGTATTGTGAAGCTACTCGATGCCCAGTTTCCAGGCGTTTTGTGACACACCATACCCAGATTGTATTTATATTTAATTGGTGATTCCGACATTTATCGTGCTATGCACATGTAAATCTTAAATGTATCAACTTAAACACAAGTAACACATGTCCCATTCACATTAACTATGATGGATACAAATAAAATAGCAACATTGCGCCAACTTCACTTCTCCCCCAGTCGCAATATGGCGGGCGCAACGTTAAACCCTCTATCCGTTTGAGACCTTTCCTGACCACCCCAACATTATAGACAACCAAACGAAGGGGTGAAGCGATCCGGAGAATCATAAAGACTAGATGGCTGAACAACTCACAAGGGATTTGATGAGAAATTACCCTAAAAAGGGTAAAACCGCACCAAAGAATCAGCAGGCCTGGAGGGGCAAATAGCCCAAAGGGTGCAACTCAGAGAATACCGAATGAAAGGGTGAAGCGAACCTGAGAATCATAAAGCCTAGAGGTCAGAATAACCCACAAGGGTGTGAATCAGAAATATCCTACAGAGAGGTGAACCTCACAAAAGAGCCATATAGCTTGGAGGCCCGAGAGTCCCACAAGGGGCTGGAATGGACAGTATTGTATGAAGGGGTGCACCCAAACCCAGAACAATAAGGTCTGAGAGTCAGACAGCTTATACCAAGCTCAGGAATTTGAGAACTTAAAACAATACATTTTTCCTAACCTGAGCAAACAATCTCCTAAACTTCAAGGGAAGAGCATATAGGTTGTTAAACCTGGAACGAAGGTGAAGAAAGATACCCATTCTAGAGGGAGCAGAACTTTATGATGGATATGAACTGCATGAGCCTTTTTGAACACTGTGAACTTTACAAGAACCTTTTGATCTTTGAAGCATATGAGCAGGTCGGAGCCTGAAGAGAAGGATTGAGACTTATAAGACATTATTGGGTGGGGGTCAAGGACCAGTCACCTAATGCCGAAATTAGTGAGCCCAACTAATTCTGGTAGAATTCATGTTGTTAAGATAATTGGGAAGGAGGACTGAACCTTTGTAAGACATACAATGACGTTTGATTGTTTCAGTGCAATCTGGGCGATTGCAAAAGAGTCATATACTATCATTGCAGCTCTAATGTTTCTGAGCATGCAATCATTCCTTAATTCCAAGTTCAGTGTCATACGCAGAAACTGATTTCAGTGGCATCGGCTAGGAAACATTTGCAAATATTTTAGGGTCGTATTTAATGCTCGAGTTTCATGTGACAAATTTAACAATGATTTGTATTGTACTCTCTGTTCATGAGTTTCAATCCAATCTTGTTTCCTTATTTTGAGTTTCACCGCGCAAGGATTGGTCATCAGAGTTTCCAAAGATGTCTCCAAGTGGAGCAGATGAAGCAAAACATTTTCTTACCACTTGTTTAAGAACCAAGGATATGGTTAAGTTGGCTGGAGTTTTAGTATTCTGTATGGAATAGCACATCGGGTATGACTATTTTCTGAAGTAAAGATAGTGATTTCCAAACAATGACGGATTGCGAGTGAAGCCCTAGTTCTGCTCTAATGGCAACAACCGGAAGACTCCTTGGCAGTTTCAGAGTTGCTTTACAGAAGTTATCTTCCAGCACGTTCTAAATTTTTCACGAGAGATTTAAGCCTACTTCCCCTTTGTATGTTAAAATGGGGACCACTTGTTGTTTATAGAATATGAGCAGAGGTATCATGGTGAATTTTCCATATATTGCATGAAGAATTGCCCCGTGTTGCTAAAATTTTAATTTTACATTGAAGTTCGCCCAGCCATGTCATTTCGCTAAACGTTTTGTTGTAGCTAATACCAAGGCAGCTTGGTATAGTTGTTCAGATCCAATTTGCCACTTCAAGACTCTTCCTTTTTTGCAACTGTTGTTGGCAAATGCTATAATTTGGGATTTTTTAATGTTGATTTCAGGGTCATTAGTAAGCATATATTGTTGCAAGCAGTCTAGAAGTCGGAGTCCAATTTGTGTCTGGTCGAGCAGAACTATATTGTCAGTGTAAATATTGGATGATAGCAGATGGCTGCCAATCTTTGGTTGAAAGGATTTTGCCGTTCTTAACGCCAAGGCCAGGTCCGCCAAATATAAGTTGAAGAGTGTTGCTGCCAATGGTCAGCCTTGTTTAACACCTCTTTTGATCTTAATCACTCTTGATAATGTGTGAAAAGCTTTGACAGCTTGTAGCAAATCTATTGTGACGCACCAAGCACGCAGTTTGGCCCGTAACTTGGGTCTGCTCACAGTGTCGAAAACTTGTTTAAGGTCAATAAACACCAAATATAGATTTGATTTATTTTTGATCGATCGTAGTTTCATAGCATTACAGAGAAAGAGGTTGAGGTCAGTGCCAACACCCTTCATAAACCCTATTTGTCTGGGGTCGATGATATCAGCCTTTGAAGCCCATCTTGTTAGACTTTTTTGTAAATTCGATGCAAAGAGTTTCCCTATTACATCCAATAGGGCTAGTGGTCTGTAGTTTGATGTGTCTGCTCTGATCCCTTTTTTAAAAATTGGTATGATAATGGCTGTTGTCCATGATGCCGGTAGCTCACCTGCAGGTATAATGCGATTGAACAGTGCTGATCTAAAAATGGCCCATTTCTCTGGTGCTGCTTTAAGCATGCTGTTTGTCAAGCCATCTGGACCAACTGCATATGAGTGTTGTAATTTCACAATTGCCTCTTTAATATCCTCGTTGGTAATACATAGATTCCACGAATTAGACGTGGGTTTGGATGGTTCAATGTGTGTTTCATCATCACGTTCAAAGACTTTCAAGTAGTAGTCGACCCACAGTTGTTCTGAGACCGCATTGCTTGTGCGTGTTTGTTGATTAGTAGTTGTCTGATTGATTAAAGACCAGGTGTCTTTTGTGTTTGTGTTGCATACCGCTTTGAGCATTATCTCTGCATGCACTTGATCACGCAGCAGTTTGAAATCAATAAACCAGTTCCTATATTGCGGTTTCCTTTTTTTAACTTTGTCTTTCGAGGTGGTCTTGGGAGATTTCTTTAGTTGTTTTAAATCCATTTGAGGTTTTTTCATTGTTCAACGACAGCTGGACTAAATTGGTACTTTGGTGTCATGTGGGGCTGTTTTAAGCCTGTTTTTACAACTTTGTAACATGCTAAAAGAGGGGCATAACATAATCAATTTTTGTCAAAATCACACAGATTTTGGTACTTTCTGGTGATCGACACAATGTCGTTTTCTGTAATCTTTAGCCTATTACCTCCTTGGTTTATTGTGGTTTTTCCAAACTGATGAATAAGTGGGCATTTGCCTTTGAATTTCCAGGTAAGTATTAGAGCATCATGATCACTATGTTTTTGACGTATGATGTCGAACCGCTCAATATTGTAAATAAAGTTGCGGGAGGACCAGATGTAATCTATTGTTGAGGCTGAATTATTACATCTCCGGTTTACCTTTCCTGGTATGTTTCCAGCTGTCTGGCCATTCAGCATGTCACAGCATCGATACCTCAGTTCTTGCAGCCTCAATTGACTCCTAGTGGACAGTTTGATTGAATCCAGTACTGTCAGTTTTTGCTGTTTACAGTCTTTATCAAGACATTTGATATTTAGAGCTCCACAGTTGACGAAATGGGGGCTGTTTAAGGCAATATAGGACTAATCAATGATACTGCAAACAGTTTCTATGAACTTGACAGGAGAAATCATCACCAAATTCCAATAGAGATTAATCACCACCGTATGCGTAGGGTTTTTATCCACTGTTGGCTTGTGCTGTAGAACGGATCACTGGATGAAGGGTTTGGGTCTTTAAGACTTGAATACTGTGGCCATGTTTGATCATGGTAATTAGTCCATCATAGGGTGGTCATTGCCTACCTTTTTCTGATGGATTTACAAGTATTGTATAGCCATCCCGTGCTGGTGTAGTGTGCAGCCACATTTCCTGGAGGCAAATAATTGTGTGAGAATTCAGATCTAGTGATGTGTTGTTAAATAAATGTTTGAATCCTTGTGTATTCCATGAAATCAAACTTCCACTTATCATGTCTGACTGTCACCTGCTAATGTTAACTTGGTGCTGTTAGGGCTTTCGATAACCAAGACCACTTATTGTAATCTACAGCGTGATCTTGCGGGCTGAAAGGTTCGACCACTTGTCAAATTTGTGAGGCCTTGTTGGTAAAAGTGGCTTTCAAGGGACCCATCCGGGCATCCAAAGTCTTAGATGGGCTCACTTCCTTGCTCACTGAGAAAATAATTTTACACCAGTGATTTAGAATTTTACTATCATTGTGGTGACGTGCAGTGTTTATTTCTGGGAGAAGTCACAGCTCAAATCTAAATGGTAGTAATGCTGAATTGGCTTCTAGTAGCGTGATTTTGATCAGTTGGGATTTAACATGGAGGTTCATCCAATCACTTCAAGATTCCTCTGCATATTCAACGATTGCAATATCATCTGACCCAATTGTTCTCAAGGCTGGAAAGAATAAAGTAGAAGCAACACATTTCTTTGTTTTAAATCTACTTCATTTCTGGGGGTCAGTATGTTTTCTAAATGAATTTTCTCCTTTGCCATTAAGCTAATTTTCTCTTGAGGTCCTTTTGGGTTGAGGTTATTCTGCAAGGTTGCGTTATTGGCTTTACTTTGGTGAAGACCTATAATTGCACGAGGTAGTAGTTGACGTCGTTTTTCTGAAAGTGTTAGGAATGTTGGTGAACATGGTATTTGGGGTAACTTGTTCTTTTCAACTGTTGTTTCAAGAGCTGTCCCTACCTTAGTATTTGTATGTGGGCACGCTGGACCACGCGCTCTATCTTGTTGCTCCATTGAGCTGTCCTGTATTGTATCATCAGGGGTATTGTTTTCCCCTAAATATTGTGACAAGTCATCTATCAGGTCAGGGTCCTAAAGATTGATTACTTCACTTGATTGTCTAGTGCAGGAGTTGGTTTGAAGTTCGTGTATTGGTACTATCTTTGCTTGAACTCTCAAAGCCGGGTTTTCTTCAATGAATTGCACAACTTCCTTCTATCTCGAAATGTTCCCGTTTTGTTGACTAATGTCACGAGACAATGGGCGAGGAGGCGGTGTTGTCAAATTCCTATGGAATGCATGTGAACCATTTAATAGTTGTTTGGTACCACTTTTGACATTCATTGGGATTTTTTTTAGCAACGGCAGCAGAGGTACCTTTGCCCTGGTGAGTCTGTCATGCTGGATTGGGGATTTTTTTAATAAATATTGCAAACACTTCGTTCTCTTGATGACAGAGGTCACGTGGATTACTGATATTAAAGGTGGTGTTCATTACAGTCCATTCTGGTCCATTCTGTATGCCACTATTATACTGGACCGAGCCAGCCCTTGAAGGCACTTTATTTACATGTGTTACTTTTATTGCAAGTGTGGGTTCACCAGCCAGTAGGTAGTCAGTAGTGTGGATAATCTCAGGCCCCTTTGGATTTGGAATGTGTTCATTTTGAAACACAGACACATCTCTTTGCTGCATCGATACTCATTATTATGTCTATTGGAGAATCGCTCCACCCTTTCGTCATCAACTGCTGACTCGTCTTTATTAATTGGATTCAGAGATCTGTGAGTTGATAGATCATTGAACTGTGTTCTGATCCATTTCAAAGAATCTAGCAAAGCTGTCATCATGGTTGCTTTTTCTGTGTGGTCACCACTCGCCAAGTCGCACAAGCGAGCTTGCCACATCAACATTTGGAATAAATTGATTGATGACCGATAATGCTGAACAGGCATTGGAATGGTTTGTTTGTCCATTGTGTTTTTCAGTGGTTTTGTTACTTTCAACGAAGTCCCCCGAGTTAGGCAGAGAATCTGCTCTTGGCACACCTATTTTTGCTTTTAGATGTTCATTACAGTCTTCAAACTCTGCTGCGAGAGGCTTTTCATTTATAATGCTGAAAAGTGGTTTGTGCTTGAGTGGGGAGATTGTGGATGTTGAAACCTTACGTTGCCATTGACTTGGTGAAATGGTAACGTGGGTAACAAATGGGGCTCTTGCAGCTATGCATGCAACGTCACGGTTCGCAGGCTTGTTGCCGTCATTATCCACAGGATTGTGGGACTCTTGACTTTCAAGTAAATCTATTGGTGTTTCAGTAGGTAAAATCACAGATGAGACTCTAATTAATTGTCTTATCTCACCATGGCATAGATAATGCGTATTACAGTAGCTGTCTTGTTTAGTCTTCCACATGGGAGAATTGTAGCGGTTGTGTTTTACTGAAGTTTTTACGGCAGGGACTCACCTCTCCGGGACTAATGGCCTCACTCGTGATCTCCTCCAATGGGCCGCCCTGGAGTCGCTGTTGCTGGCAGGTACAGGGCCCCATATGCACAATGGGAGGCGAAGTCAACACAGCAGGCATCTTTGTTCTTCTCTGCTCAGCCAATGACTATGGTTGTATAGGGTGGATCGTTCTAAAGAGGAGGAAAGAGGGCATGATCTCCAGTCGTGCCCCGTTCACGTCACGGGAGTGACTGGACTCTCGCCGGGCTCATGCGCTGCGGCTACGTGCCGCCGGGTCCAATTATAGGCAGTTAAAAATCCTTAAAGGCACAGCAGCAATAGTCATCATGGAGCAGCAGGGATCACACAGGCAATGCCAACAGAGACTGGGAGAGACTGGACTCTCCCCACACTCACGCTTCACAGTGTTTCAACTGTACTGCTTCTGAAGTCTCAATCCGACTGATACTTCAAAAGTTTACCACTTCTCCGACTTTAAACAGCTTTAAAAACTCTTCACAACTCTATAGCAAAGACCAGATTCATACCAATGCCCTTTTGACTCTGCCAGACAGGCAATGTCTCTTTCTCTTTGTAACACCAGCTTTATTCTAGGGCCGTGCTGTACCCACTCTTGTCTTTTGTCAAGCCACAAACCAAGTACTTCAATTTAAACCTCTATTGGCTTCAGCAATGTGAGTTCATGACTAACTGTTGCTTCGTTTACATCATAGTCATTAATTTACAAGCTCTACCTTCAGAGATATTGTATGAGTCCCTTTTGTTCTGGTAGCAATAGTTATTTCTACAGAAACCTTTTTTTTAGCCTCTTTTGACTGAGAGAAATGCTCGTTCAATTCCGGGTTTAAGGTAGTGCTTGTTCTCTTTGGTTCACAACATTGAGATTTAACAATCTTTGTGTTAGAATCACTTTTATATAGACGCGACCATTATTAATGTTATTAAAGCTGTTTCTGTCATTTGTAATGTTCAGAAACCTCTTCAAAAGTGTATTTATCTACATGCAAGTGCTACAATTGTTACATTCTATTGTCTGACACTCTACAGTCAACTTCAGTCAATTTCACTCCTTTGCAAGTGAAAAGCAAATGGTTAAAGTTGCCCGCCTGAGATGCCTGAAGGCTTGGGAACACGCGGAAACACTCACCGCCTTCTCTGCCTCTGTCACAGGCTGCAGGACTTTTACTATGAATAATTTCTCGACCGGGTACACTTTTCATATCAAGCTGCCTTCGGTCCAACCACACAGGCATAGAGTTCGGCTTACTATGATCCCCTGTTGAATGCCAGCCTCCAGACACAGTCTGCTGCACGCTTCTTGCTGCAAATGCTCTGCAATCAGGTTCACATGAGGGAAAGCTTTCTGACCTTATACTACCCGCTGTGCAACCTCTGCAATCCAGACTTTGTGGGAACAGGACAAACTCACAACTGGTAACTGGAATAAGCTGACCGAAAATGCTGGCGTCCTTCCGTTCCTGACACTTCTGTGGATTCTGTAAGCAACGTGCTGTCTCCTGCCCCAGCGGCTTCTGCTGCAGCTGCAACTGCTACTACTCCTCCATCCATGACCACAACTAATAGCCTGCACCTGAGGAAGCTTTTTAAGCTTATCAGTCTCCCTCAGGTGTGAGCTGTTAAGCCTAATTGCCTGACCTTCAGGCCTTTATTGCTCTTCAGCCCTCTTCTTCGTCCCAGTACTTTTGGGACTATGGGACTTGAAGTCTCCAGTAACAAAATGAGTGCTAACTGTTAATTTAATACTTTTAACTTTAGAACTGTTTTGTATATACATTTTTAAATATGTTTCATCAGGTTTTATCACAGAAGGGAAAGGCAGCTAATTTATGCCACCATGTGCAGGTTTACTTTCTATGCACCTTTGAGAGCAGGGGGGATTTGTATTCATACAGAGTGTGACGTTTCCTCCTTAAGTAAAGTGTTAAAGATGTTGCACCCACATTTCTAAACTGAACATGGGGTTCAGATACCTTACAATGGCAATAGGCTGTTATATGTTTTGCTATACAAGAAAGGTTACTCCCTTTCAAAGGAGAATACTGTGCCTCATCCCACGGGATCCTTTCACCACCCTAGGCCCTGTCTCCTCTTAGGTAATCCTGGCAGCTCCCGGGTGTCCGTAGATTTCATCACAGAAGTGAGGGGGGCAGTGTATTGAGACATTTTTGGAAATGATAAAACGGCCAGCTGCAAGGATAAAATCCCCTGAGGATTTGGAAAAAGCAAACACAGCAGTAAGGAAATATAGATCCTTGCTTATTAGTTATTGATTGAAATTATAGCAGAGCCCTTGGTGGAAAAGAATCTAAAGATTTTTGGTCTCTGGTTAAGGAAACCAGATCTAATAAGATCGATCTCCAACAAAACAATGTCTCTGAAAAGACCTGGATAGAGCATTTTTCATCACTCTATTGTAATATCTCACCTTTATCAGCGGAAAGGATGGGGCCTAGTCATATCCCATGGGATATACCCCATGAAATGGACGATATTAGATGCAAATTACAGAGCCTAAGTACATCAAGAGCCCCAGGCCTCGGACGGGTTTACTAATGTAATTTTAAAGGAAAACTTGGAGAAAAGGTCCCTCTTTATTCACCAAGTAATTAAAAACATCACCAAGACTCATGCAGTCCCAAGTTCCTGGAAAACTGCCATAGTAGTTACCATCTTCAAAAAAGGAAAGAAGGAAAACACGAGAAATGACAGACCAATCACACTTCTTGATGTGATTGGTAAAGTTTTCACTTCCCTACTATTGCAGAGATTCCAGGAATGGACCCAGAAAAACGACTGCAACGACCCTCTCCAAACTGGGTTTGTTAAAGGGATTGGAACAAGGGTGAACATATTACTTCTTAGTATCTTGAAGGGGAGAGTTGCGGAAGGCAAACCAAGAACTTTTATGGCCTTCGTAGATCTCGTTCAGGCATTCGATCAGATTGATGGGGAGAAAATATGGGAAAAATGTACATCTGCATGATTGCCCAAGGTCAGTCTTAGATCGATAATTGTCCTCCATTCTGGTACTTCAATCAGGGTTCAGTTAAACAATGCGGGCACCTTGTCCACAGAAATGTTTACAGCCAGAGGTGTAAAGCAAGAGTGCTCTTTAGCACCTGCTTCATTCAACTATTTCCTCACAGATCTGAAGGACGATGAGACGTGAGTGAGATCCTTCCCCCGACCATAGGAGGAGCTCAATTGATGCATCTATTGTATGCGGATGATCTAATCCTTATAGATCAGATGACGGTGGGGCTCCAGCATCAACTCAAAGCACTTCAAGAAATATCCCAAACAATTGCATGGAAATAAATAAGAAAAAAACTAAAATCCTATGCTTCGAGAAAGGAAAAAAGCGGAAAGAAAATCTAAGATGGTATCTAGAGGACTCAACGATTGAGCAGGTTCAATAATTTAAATACCTAAGGGTGATCCTGAGCAATAGTAAAGTGGAGATGGCGGTGCAGATCTCGATATGAGAAAAAACAAAGGCTCTGGCAATCCAGGCAAGAGTTATGGATAAGAAATATGGTTGTTTCTCCATAGTACCAGTCTTAAACTTTTATAAAGGGAAAGTAGTACCATCAGTGACTTACGGAGCAGAAGCAATGCCTGAGTTACCATCAACATTCTGGCCAATATTAGAAAGCATATTTTGGAGGAGAGTGCTGGGCTTGCCAAATTCGACACCAATTGCTACAGTACGTAGTGAACTGGGTCTGCTGTCACTACAAGCAGTGATAGCCTGGAACAGTTTGGCTCTGTTTAGGAAAATCATTCTACCGGAATGCCCGAGAATATTTGAAATCATAAACAAAGAACTAAAAGGGGGCACTAGTAAGCTCCTGAAAGATTGGGCAGAAAAAAACTGACCAAAACTAGTGGAAATTGGTTGCTTAAAAGAATACCTATGTGTAAACCCAGTAAGAGTAAAAATTAAATTGGGTGAGCTTGATTGGATTAGGACCCAAGAAATTGCGGCGCCCTACCCAGGGCTGTCACATGGTGAGGTGAGGCCCAGGGCAAAAAATTTGGTGAGACTCCTTCCTTTTTGCACTTGGCCAGTGGCACCAAAAATAAGTGAAGCGAGAAATCGCTATTTGAGTTTATTTGTGGAAGAACTCGAATATGGTTTATTTTTATGACTGCAAATCAGCTAAAGCAAAGCCGTGTTTCTAAGCTGAAGAAAGGTCTATTCCAGACTTGGTATTGTATCATACGCATTAAATATATATTTGCATGCATTTTATTTATAGAAGGGACTTTCTGAAGTAACTTGTATTACAAGTCAATATTAACAAGTCAAAAATTGAATATATGAACACATGCCACCCAGCTTTCACTGCAACTGCCACTTTTGAACTTTCTTCTCTGCAAATGAAGAAATAATTTTTTGTAGTCAATTTTGGAAGCCAGTGCATTTTCAATTGACAAAATAGATAGGCTATTTAATCTCTCTTGGCCCATTGTTGACCGTAGGTAGTTCTTGATTAATGACAGTTTGCCAAAGGAACGTTCCCCTGTAGCAACACTAACTGGGATTGTTAGAAAAATCCGAAGTCCTATACACACCTGTGGAAATACATTTTCCAGATTTTCCTTGTATATTATGTTCAATAAATGTAGAGGATCAGGTTCTGTACAATCTTCATCTATGAGCTTTCTAGAAAAATCCTCCTTATAAAATTCTAGCAAATTGGTGGCTTTGCTGTGAATAGATTCTGGATCCATTTGGTCAAAGTTCCACAATACACAAAAAAATGTATAAATCTGTTCTGCTGACTTTGAGCGCTTGCTCATTTCTTCAACCAAATTATCAACCACTCTGTAGAACACATTTCTGCGGAAAGTGGTTTCTTCAAGTGTTTCAAGTCTTTCTCCAAGTGGTAATGGCTCTTCAGGTGTTTCTTCAAACATTGCAATTAATGTTGCTTCATGCAGTATTTTTGGCCATGAATCACGAAGATTTCTAAGATCATACACACGTTGCTTACCTAGCTGCACTGACTTGGAAAGGGAGAGCTGCTTTTGCTGTCACACTCTGTTCACATGATCTATAGACAGAAAACCATATGCAGGACATCAAGATTGAAGGAAATGAAGAAAAGTAACGCTGCAGCGATTTTGCTTCAGCCTTTGCATCTTGTGTTAAATTGATTTCTGCCTGAACTCTCTCAGGTGCTTTAATAACAGATGAAGTGTTTGGCGACTGGTTTTACAGCATCAAGTCTTTCACTCCACCTAGTTTGAGACGGTGACTTGAAGGTAATCTTCATTTCTTCATTAACAATTTTCCATTTTGCTGGACTAAGGCTGAAAAGTGAATATAACTTTTGGATGCTTCCAAAATATGTCACACATTCAGAACATATTTCCGCAGCATGGACTCCACAGAAGTTGAGACAATGCGCTGCACAAGAAGAGAAAGGTGCACATTTGTTTTTTAAAAAGAATTTCAGCCTGAACGCCTTTGTAAATTCCAGCCATGTTTGACCCATTGTCATACCCCTGTGCTCTACAGTCTGCAAGACTAACGTTGTGTTTCTCTAAAACAGAGCACTTGAATGAGGCAATCTCAACACCGGTGTTCTTTTCTTTCTCCAGAAACTCAATGAATCTTTCTTCAATTGTCCAACTTTTTGAGGGCATGTCACATTCTGTGTATCTCAGAAAGATGGTTGTTTGCTCAATATGGCTTATGTCTGGAGTAGCATCACAGATCAATGCATAATACTTTGCTTTTGCTACTCTTTTCATAATTTCTCTGCTGACTTGTTCACTGCACAGTGATAAAAATTCATTTTGAGAAGTGCCTGATAATGTACTGTCATTTCTCCAGCTTCCTGCAACTGCTGATTTTTTTTTAAATGGTCTCCTACTAAGTTGTCATACTTGCCTAAAAGTTCCAGAAGACCAAGAAAGATTCTGTTTTCCACACTACCAATTAAAGAACTACTGCCTCTAAATGACAGGTTCTTGCATGCCAAAAAGAGAGTCACATCAAGGTAACATTCCAGCAATCCTTTCCATTTCTGGACCTCATCAACCACTGCTGTTTGCATAGCAGCATCGATGCCTTTTCCTTTTAAACTGCTCTGTCTATTTTGCCACTGTAGAAATGAAAACAAATGAGGTTTGCTTTGCTCATGTAGTTCTATTTTTCACATATTTTTTTATAAGCACCAAATCTGCGAACCATGTATCCATCGGGAAGACACAAGCTTGATCTTTGTGACGGATGTTCGTTAGAAAACAAGGGACATGGAAAACAAAATAAAGCTTGTTTCTTCTCACTCCAGCAGAGATAGTTTCTAAAACATTGTTCGCCATTGGGGAGAATACTGAAGAGTACAGTTTTAGGAAACTTTCTATTATCACCATCTCTTGGGAGACCACTAGCCTTAATCACTGGTGGTCCTTCTTTAATGAGAAAGTCAATTTCACCTTGTGTAAGAATCTCTCCCCATGTTCCTGGATCAGAAGAAATGTTTGTGGCTGTTTGTCTTACACATACAGCAGCAACAGCTATGTTAAGACAGCCTTCTGTACCACTGTCAAGTTGTAATTGAGGATGAGGTTGCAATTCTGATTATTGGGCCAATGGAAGGTGATTAGTTGAACATGTAGGTTCCTGATCTTCAACTGCATGTTCTTTTACGCTACCCTGGTGGATACTCTCTTCCTCATGTGAATGAACAGTTTCTGGTATCCGCTCCTCTGCTTGGGAGATAGGTGCCTTCTTTGCAGTCTTTGTGATACCAAATTCAAATAGAGTCCTCCTTCTTTCTGTTAAGTATTTTTCATGTTGCAATTTTCTTTCATAAAAAAACTCCCTCTTGGGTTCTATTCAAACAGTCTGTCACAAAATGAATGAACTGCCATTTGCGACTATGGCCACTTTCCATTGGTGCCCAAGACAATTATTTGCCCCAGTCCTACCCTCGTGACGGCCCTGCCTGGGAGACAGGTGTACTGTGTTGCCCTCCTTCAATGTTCCTCCTCCAATCGTCTAATGTTGCACAATGCTTTTAAAAATCCTACATAGGCAGCCACTGCACAGTCTCCACGTTTGCCATAGTGATGTGTATGGCAGGTCACCCAATCCCTATGCTTTCCCCCAGTGCCTCACTGCCTCCATTACAAACATTGCTCCAAAAGACAGAGAAAACCTCTTCAAGCCAATGTAATTTAGTATGAATTTGGTTAATGCAGCCATGTTTATTCAGGCCTGCAATAAGTCCTGCAGGTGAGTTGTGAAAAGGTTGCATTTAGGAGAGACTTGAAATGGGGAGCCCTAAATACAGAGCATTGTCAGAGTCAGGATGCACGTGTCACAGCAAAGCATTTGCACTGTTGAAAGTAATGAATGCATTATCTTCAAGCCCTTATTAGAAATAAATATGTATATCAACTAAACCTGTGCTCAGTTGCTTAAATTGTCCACATCCCGGTTTCACCATTTAACCATTTAACCATTTAACCGAAGTGTGTGATCCTGGGCAGATCATTTAATCAAAATGGGCCTCATTCCGGGTAGGGTGCAAAGGGATACTGGGCACCGTTAAGGACATCGGTGCCGGTAATCCCTTTGCGCCCTACTACGAGGTCCCTTTGCGGCCCCGTCCTTAACGCCTGCTTTTACCAGGCGTTATGGACGGGATCCGCAAAGGGACTTCAGAGCTAATAAGGGTACCGTAATTTACAGTACCGTTATTAGCATCCTCCCCATTCCCATTGAGCCCTACGGGGGCTCAAATGGGAATGGGGATTGACATTTTCAATGGGGACTTACCGGTCCCGCAAAGGTCGGATTAGACCGGTAAGTCCCCTTTGAACCAGGGCGGACACGGTACCGGTAATGGTGCTAGTCATGGCGCTAATAGTGCCATGACTAGCACCAACCTCGGAATGAGGGCCACTGTGTCTTATCTGCAGCTCTGTGTATCACTTCAGAGCTAGTTTAATGGTTTACAGCACATGGCAGGCATCAAAGTGTGCAGGCTAGCGTTCTCACGTTTTGTGAAAGCAAATAAAAATGTATACCGCTGCTAACATGGTGACTGGAAGTACAATGAAGTATTATTTTATTATCTATAAACATGCGTCAGGCATTAAAGCAAGTACTGTGGCGTGTGTGCATCTCACAAAACCAAAAGAAATGCCGACGCTATCAGATATTTGAACAAATTAAAAATATTTAATAGTACCTTAATAATTGCCAAACATAAGGATGTTTTTTAAAAACATACTTCAAGATAACAAAAAAGTATATGATGTATCTACTGCTCCTCTGCTGTTGTCCCTCTCATTTCCACTTCCTCCACTCCCTCCCCTGCTTTCCACCCCTCTGCTCTTTCACTTTCCCACCTCCACCATTCTGGCTTTCACTTCCTTCACTCCTCACCACACCAATTTAGCCCTCTATCTATCCTGCTGTGCATTCAGTTTCCTTGCATCCACACGTCCCCCATCCTGCTTGCATTTTCCATGGGCCTCCCTGGATAGGTCTGCAGTGTGCCGCTGTTGTGATGGGCTTCAGCTACCGGTGCAGTAGCTTGTTTAATTTCAGCACAGGGAATAAAAGCTAGAAAGAGGAGTGCTATTTGGGACACTGAGATAATGTACAAGCCTTAACAGAGGATATTGATTTAACAAATGCAGCTGTGGGGGGGGGGGGCGTGTGGCCTAAAGGTTCATACATTTGCTTTGGAACCTGCTGGATTCAAAGGCAGATTTTCCAAATGCGCTGGGTCAATGGCTGTCTTAATGAGCCAAAGGGGCTATTTGGTGCATAGATGAGCCAAAGGCTGCCGGGAAGAGGGAGGGATAGATCATAGATGAGACAGAGGTGACTGGGGATGTATGGCACACAGATTCCCCCCCCCCTCGTGACGGCTGAGAAGAGAAGGAAAAAGGGATTTTGAATAAGGCAAAGCAGTGTCCCCTGTTGCAGTACACACTTGACCTCTTGGCTCGGGTGACACTGATCTCTAGTTACTCATCTCGTTCTGTGCTGAAACCAGGACTCCATTGTAAGAGCGGATTTGAAATGCCTTGACAGCACCCTGCGACCATCCGAAGTCACTCACTGCACACTGGTGTGAAGTCCAATCAGCACTGAGTCTGGACATGCACCGACTGGGCCTCGCCGCTTCTTGTAGGACTCAGTCCCTTCACATCAGATTGGTCACTGACACCCCTCAATGACCTCTGGGCCACTGTAAAAGCAGCCACCCTCGTTAAAATGGGCAGCTGTCAGTGTTTTAGGGAAGCGGGTGCTTCAAGTGACAGCAGGTCCACCATTGATGTCTGTGTGTCTGTGTTGTCGCTTGACATAGCTGTCAGAAAATGTCTGCCTAGCTGATCGCTGCCATCTGCATGCATGCCAACATGACCCATTCCAGTCCTGGTTTTACCTTAGCACTCTTGGATTTGTAGTACTAAACCCTTGGAATATAATGGGGGAAATCCGGGACTACAAGTCTTAGAATGCAAACCTAAAACCAGGACTAGACTAGCATCTCCCAACTGGAATAGAGACAGAAATAGGGCATGTTGGCAGGTATGCATCTACAATGCTGTACAGCTCACTGTGAATAAGCATGGCAAGAGCTTTGTTTTGATAAGAAGTTGCCCCTCCCTCAGGGCAGGTATCTCTCCCTGGCAGTACGGACATCACTGTGTAAAAGTTTTCATTCATATTATTTGTAACGTAGTCATGCATATTTCTTACACGCCTGTAACTAATGCGCATAGAGAGGCGCTCAGAAGGCCAGGCACATCCTTTGTGCCAAATTAGCTATTTGTAGGCCTGCCAACAGTGCCAAATTCCCTGAGGTATAAGAGCTTGCACACTTACAAAGGCTCCAGGCCGCCAGATGCTTCTCGCTATAGATCACTCAGAAAAGCCATGCATCAGCGGTGCTGCATTTCTTCCACTGCCTCGGTCATCAGTGCTCCTGGCCTCCTGCTCCTTCACAACAACAGCCATGCACACTGATTCAACCATAATACATGTAAATAATAAACTAACAAGCTACATGCATGAATCCTCTGTGATGCACCCCTTTCTGGCCACTGCTACAACGGGGGAGGGTTTAGTTAGTTCTCCTTAAGTGTCAACTCACACTCGCGTGGTGTTGTGTGACTGCAGAGTTGAGGGTGACGAAATCCAACACAAGACGCCACTCCTGCTAACCTAAACTCAACATATTTCATAATGGATACGTAGAATCTAAAGCAGTGACCAGTACTACTTGCTGGTCCCTTACTTTGAGCCGACATGTATTTCAGAAGGAATATTTTCCGACTCTGTCATACACAACCTTATAGAGCTTACATGCAATGATGGTGTAGGCAAGGATTCCACAACAAGATACAATTAACTAGAGATGGCTAAATAATATTGCCGAATGCAGGAATTGAACCGAGTTCATAACGATAAATTAAGACTTCATTATTGTTGTACCTGCTACCCAGGCCTCATATATCCCTTAAGACACATCACGCGGGAGCCTGGGTCGTCCATAACCTTCTCTTTTTTTCCCATTCCTTTACTGCCTACCCTCTTCCCTTGCCCCTCCCTTTCCTCCCGCTTCCTGCTCCCTCCCATAGTCTTGAGCTCCCCTCTCAAAGGGGCTCTGTCCTTTTTCACTCGCAACACCTCCCCCTTGCTTAACATGATACTTCCCGGGTTACATTTGCTCGATGAGCCGTTGGGGTCTCTTTGTGGTTCGATGGGGCCTGCTTGGTTGCTCGTGGGTTTCCTCTGCACTCTCTTTTCCCTCCATCTCGATCGCTTCCCCTTTCGTTGGTTCATGCTCTTCAAAGTATAATTTGTGGAGGAGGGAGTCGTTTGGCGTCCTTCTGTCGTAGTTCCTTGTCGTAGTTGTCACTTGTTCTTTGTCTCTTGCCACTAGGATGGGACCTGCGCGGTTCGTCGGTTCTTCGGCTTTGCTTGTCTCTCCCGCATCTTGCTTGGGCACGTGGTCCTTCTTGTGGGTTACTCCGAATGACCTATCGTGAATGCGGATGAGTGCGTGCTGTAGTGCTGTCCAGTGGCTGAGACAGCTGTGCCCTATGGCGGGACTCAGTGTCATGCGGATGGCGTCAGGCACTCTGTGGTCTCCTTGGGTTGGGTCGCATTGTGACCAACCTTTTGGCTGTACTGTCTGTGTGGTCCTCCATTGGCCGGCATGGTCTTGGGGTTTGTCTAGGGGTTGTTCTTCCGCCCCTGTCTGATACAGTTGCTTTGTACCAAGGTTTCCTGTGGCTTCCGCATTCCCCCCGTACGATATCTCGAAGGGTCCTGGGCGGTTGCGAGACTCATAGGTCTCTCGCAGAACGGGTGAGGTTCATGTGCCAAGTGCCGGTCCGTCCCCTTTTTGGTGTGCTAACTCAGGGTAGAGGGGCTGTGCATGCCTGTGACTTCTAGGTGGGCTGGAGTTCGTGGCCTTGATGTCTTTCCTGATGTTTAACCATGCCATCGGTGGACTCGGGTATCTTTCTTGGGCTGGTGGTTTGGGTTAGCATGCCTGAAGGTGACCTTCCTGGCCACAGCGCCAGCATGTTCGTCCAGAGGCTGGGTATGGTTGTCTATGTGTGTGTTTCCACCCTCGCACGTGGCATTGCTCTTTTCTCAGGCTTTGTTGCTGGTGTCTTCTAAGTTTCCTCCTTCTGCAGGGTCGAGTGGGCTTAGTGTATTGTGGTTGCCCTTCTGTGAGGGCCCCGATGGCCTCGCGTTCGACTCTCTTTTCAATAGCGGCTGCCTGTGCGTCAACTCTCTCGTATGTTTTTGACAGATTGAGTATTTTTGCTAGGGGTAGGGGCTTTTTGAGAAGGTGTTTTCTGAACGTTGACGAGGTGCACCCTTCTATGATCCTTAGTCTTATGGCCTCTTCATCATTAAAGTTGGCGAAGTCACAGTCTACTATCTTCTGCTGGAGACGTACGACGAACCCTCCAATGGATTTGTGCGGACGCTGCCTGTGTTGGTTGAATGCAAGGCGTTCGTAGTCTTTGTTGGAGCTTACTATCAGCTTGTCGTTGAGTGCATCGAGGGGTGTTGGTACGTGGTTTTGTCTCTTGCTGGAATTGTCTTGATGATGTCCTTTACCTCTTTTCCTACCAGGTTCCTAAATATGCTGAGTTTGTTTGGCGGGTCTTGGTTCCCGATTGCGCCTAGAAAGTCTTCAAACTCTTCGACCCATTCTTCCCATCTTGTTCCTTGGCCGTGGTGCGGGTTCAAGGCGAATGGGTCGGGTCTTCTCATGGCGGCAGCATGTGATGTGGGGCTGGCATTGGTAATGTGGGCTGTCCCTATATCCGCCGCTGCCTGTGCTGGGTCCGTCATGATTGTACCTTTGCGATAAGGTGCGCCGTGGCTACTCTGTTGGTGCTGGTAGTGGTGTTCAGACGGTTCTCTTGTGGGCCCTTTCTGTGTCCCCTGTTTGGTACCCTCTTGTGGGGTTTCTGTGGCGAGGGTGGCTTTGTTGGGGTGGCACCTCGCCTTTGGGTGGTTTGGTGGTGGCGGGTGAGGCACTGTTACTCTGATGGTGTTCAGGCAGTTGTGTGCGTGCTCAAGTGGGTTGAGCACTTATCGTTTCCCCAACTTGGTGGTTTCTCCCTGGGGGCACGTGACAGGCGTGGCTGTTTGCTCACTTTACTTTGCGGTCTGGAGGTGGGAGGTAGGTCCTGAGGCGTTGATGTTGGGTTGCCTCGTTGACGTGTGCAGGTAGTTGCACTGACAGGGTGGCGTGGGTGCCACTAATTTGTTGTGCTTCCCCCTAACCTTTTGCTGGTGGGTTCTTGTCATGCCGCAGTCTTGATGCAATGGGTGGTTATTCCCTTTAATTATCGTCCCTTTAGTGTGGGGACCCCCTTCACTTAGGATCTGGGTTGCTTCTTCAGATACTGGTTGGGGTGGCTGAGGGTGTTGCCATCGGCCTACAGGCCGTTCTTTATGTCCATAGGCTTCTCACCCAGATTTTTCCAGGGTTTATGCACTGGCTGGGGCAGGGAGCGCCTTGATGGCCTACAGGCTGTTGAGTGGTGCCTCCGCCCTGGCCTTAGTTCCTGTGGGGTTGGGTACATGGGGGCCTCCTTACCCTTTCTTGTCCACTGTACTGTGGGTGGGGTTTGGTGGCAGTGTTCTATTGTGGGGTTTGTGTCTGCCCCACCTCTTAGTGAATCCTCGCTTTCAAGTGGTTTGTAGTGAGGAGTGTGTCTGCCTCAGTGTCTAAATGATCCTCGTTTTGTTTTGATGGGCCAGTGTTTATAAGATGCCCTTCCTTGTGCCCTTCCTTGTGGCTGCTGCCTCAGGTCCTTCCTTCTCGTTTGCTGCTAGATTGCCGCACACGTCGGCTGTTTGTGTCGGTCCCTGGCACCTCCGCGCTCCGGCACCGTGCTGCTGGGCTCGTTCCCTCCGTAGTGGCATGTCCTTTCAGACGCCGTACTGCTGGGCTCACTTCCTCTGCCCCTCGGTTGAGTTCTTCTCCTGAAGGCACTGTTCATCGGTTAGTCCGCTGCACTGCTGAGTAGATTTACCCGCCGGTCCACTGCTGGGCTCTTCACTGCTGGGCTCCGTCTTCTTTCTTCCGTTCTTCTCTGCTGCGGGCGCACGGGCCCTCCGCCCGCGTTCCGGCCCACCTTCCTGGGTTCTTTTCTGCCGTGGGGTGCACCGTAGCTGTTGGCTCACAGGTCCTCCGTCACTCCTCTTCTACTGGGCGCGCGGGCCCCTCACTGCACCTGGGCGCACAGGCCCACTGCTGCTAGGCACACGGGCCCCTCACTTCTGCTTGTCACACGGGCCCACTGATCCAGGGCGCACGGGCCCCTCACTGCTGCTGGCCGCATGGGCTACCCAGGCCTCATATATCCCTTAAGACACATCACCCGGGAGCCTGGGTCGTCCATAACCTTCTCCTTATTTTCCCATTCCTTTACTGCCTTCCCTTTCACTCGCAACAATATTAAGAAAGAACCTCAGACTCAATATATTGCTACGTGCAATGGCGCCAGATTGAATTTGCACCTGCAAATGGGCAAATGCAGCCCCTTTTTTCAGTCTCCCGTTCACACATTCGCAGATACGTCATACTGGATTTATTGAATGAGTGCTTCACAGCAATACTGGTTAGACAGTAGGAGTACACGCAGTACAAAATGACCATAGCAGAAGTCGAGGAAACATGCATTAAGACAACATTATGTCTCTTTCTTAAGAGGGTGTACCCCCTCCCCTTTTGGTGTTTTGGTGTGGTCCGGTGTAAAAATAAAATGACTGGGCTCGCTTTAAACGAGTTAACAAGTTGGTGCTTGTTCAATCCAACCTCGCCACAAACACAGGGCAAGAATGGAAGCCAATGCACAAAATAACAGTGGCAGCACTGCACTTTAGTTGCTTACTTGTGCAGCAGGGGCAATCAGATGAGTCTGACTATCTCTCTACTCCAGCGAGTCGCAGCTCCTGCCCTCTTGCCTCGCCAACTAGGGCCCTGGCCTGGAGTCCAAACGGCCAAGAAGCAAGCAGCCAGCAGCAGGGCAGGTAGGAGGCACCCAACTCCAAAAAACAATGGGGCGACCTCAGCCTACAGCCTCACTAGTCTCGGACTGGTCTCCTCCGCTTGCACAACTAGGCCAGTCAGGTCCAGTACCAGTCAGCCTCCCAGCCAGGCAGCATATGTTTAAGTGTGGTGTAGTTGGCACCTCACCTGATCCTCCCAGCCAGCTGCTGCCGGACCATTGCGCATGGGCGGCCTGGGCTGGCGCCGGATGGGTTGGCGGGACATAAAGTGTAATCGATTGGCTGCTGGGCCTGGCTGGGATGAGAGAGCTCACACATTCAGGGCAGTCGGCAGTGAGGCCAGGCCAGCCCATTGTTCATGGTGTGATTCACACCTTGGAAATTGACTTCAGTGCGTTTTGCGGCGCAGACCCCCTATCCCCCACTTAACTTTTGTTTTGTTGTGTGTGACTGCCTGCAGACTGGCGCTGCCTCTGCAGCCAGCAAATTATCAATGGCACAAACACCTCGCACAAATCTTTATTTTTTCTCGTGACATGACACCCGGAGCTGCGCGAGGCCCCCCATGAGCGCGAGGCCTGGGGCAGTTTGCCCCCCCCCTTGTGACGGCCCTGGCGCAACTGCCATGGGCACAGCCATAGCTCCAACATACGCAAACTTGTTTATAGGTGGCTAGGAGGCCAATCTATTTTCCGGTGAAGACAAAGTAATACATACAGATAAGGTAGTAATATGGCAAAGGTACATTGACGACCTCTTCATAATCTGGCATGGAACAAAGGCTGAATGGATGACTTTTTTCAACCTGATGAATCAAGAGAGAGCAAATTTGAAATTTACAGAACACCACCATGACTCGGAAATTGTCTACTTAGACATTAAGATCAAAATAGTCAACAAAGTGATCACAATGGAATTATATGGGAAAAGCACAAGTATGAACGCTGTGTTACATGCAACAAGTGCACATCCTATACCACTCAAAAACAGCATTCCGTATGGTGAGTTCCTTCAAGTAAAAAGAAACTGCAGCGAGAATGCTATTTGGGAACAAAATGCCAAAAACATCGCTGTTAGATTCTTAGCAAGAGGCTACCGCAAAAGCATTATTAACAAAGCATGCGACCGCAGCTGCAGTAGAACATGGGAACAAATGCTAACAAAAGCAACCATTTGCCATAGAAAACTAGAAGATACAGATGACCCAGTGATCAGATTCATTACTACATACAACACAGTAGCAAAAGATGTTAAAAGAATCCTAAGCAAATATTGTCATCCCCTCAAGAGCGATAACGACAACAGTCAGCTCCTTAAACCGCATGCAACTGTAACCTACAGAAAACCAGCCTCTTTGCAAACCAAATTGTCACCCAGTATTTTTCAAAGTGCACAAACAACTACGATATGTAGCTGGCTTCCTGCGAAAACACCAGGTTTCTTTCCATGTACCAAATGCAAGGCATGTCGCTTTGGATTGAAAACAACAAAATATAATCATCCAAGAACTAAAGAAGTATTGATAAACAAAGAAATTAAATGATCTACACCATTTGCAATCTACGTGATTACTTGTCGGTGCATTCTATGGTACATTGGAAGCGCTAAATTAGAAGTAAGATTGAGCATTTTACAGCATCTACGGGCAATTAAAAATAAGGACGTGAATTATCCGCTAGCAAAACATTTTGAGGATAAACATCATGGACGCATTCTTTCTTTTAGATATTTTGTAATTGACACAGTTGACCCACATCCAAGAGGAGGCGACAGACTCAGGAGATTAAGACAATAAGAATCACGTTACATTGTGGATTACGACACCAAAACCATGATGGGTCACAGCCGAGATGAAGAACTGTATGTCTTTGTAGGAGATTAACTGTGAGCCAACCAGTGTTTATCTGCCCCCCTATGAGTGTGTATTGGCTCATTCCGAGTGAAATTTCTTCAAACACAATTATCCTTTCTTCAAAAGTCTCTCTGTTTTACTTTATCGATGCATTGAACCAAAGCTATTCCCCTTTACCATCCCAGACTTTGAAAGAGCATCTGTTCAAGAATGTTCCACTTTGAAACCTTTTCTTTTATGTATACATATATCTGTTTTATAACAGCTGCATACATGTGGGTTTGAAGGATTATCTGAAGCTTTTTTTATATTAGTACTGTTTGTATTTTTGTAATTTCACTGATTATCTTTTTGTATTCACTTTAGATATTTGTCTTTTATCCTATCATCACATGAATTGCATTTTAACATGTACCTTTTAGAGAGTAGATGAGCTAAGCTCGCTTCACACAGGCATAAACTCAGAACTACAACATTACATTAAAATACTGATGGGGATGCTATGAGCAGGTCCACACTTTGATGCGCTCTAGCAGATTGTAATATAGCACCCTAGCATTTTACTGACAATTGCAAACACTACTAATTATCATCAATGCTATTAAGCGTCAATTTCCGCTTGGAATCCATTGCTTAACTATATAGCATATGAGGTCCTGATGAATACAGTACGAGCACTTTGCACTTTATAATTTGGCACACATTGTGCCTCCTCAGGATAAGATTATCAGATACAAGCCGTGAGTTTATACTTGACATCCGCAAGGGTTCACCGCCAGTACACTGAACTTCTACAATTCACATAGTTGATCTATATTGAATCTTCAATCAAGATCGGGTCTAGGTAGCATATATGAATTACACAACAGTCACCAACTAGCATCTGACACCCGCAAGGATTCACTAGCAGACAGCTTGGAACACATATTTATCTACTGAAGTTGTGCTCCAACATGCATCCGTGACTCTCCTGACCCATTACAAGCAGCAACTGGCACCCACAAGGGTTAACTGCCACTTGGCTGCCTACCCAGTGACTCTCTTTCCTGGTAAACTGAGATTTTAAATGGATTCCAAATGAGATTCAAGCCAGATGTTATCTGCCATTTTAGTCTTCCAATGTTAGTACCCTGCACTTTACACTTTACATATTGCACTACGCACTTTATGTATTGCACTTACTCCATTCAACTTGAGTGGATTTTGACTCGACCTTGTCAATTTGCTATTTTGCACATCACCTAGTGGACTGAACAACTTTGAAAGAAAGCTAGCATTCAGCTTGACAAGATCTGGATCAGTATTTTACTGAACATTGACATTGACCATTTCTCTTTCCTTTTCTCTTCCATCTTCCTCATATGTCTTTACTCTCTAGCTCATCCTGTTGCCTACCGGTATGTCTGATTCTCTACTCCCACATATCGCCTAATCATACTATCTGGAATATATGTATTCAGGAGACCAGAGCATCGCACTTCGTATAACAATATCACATTTAATCATTTCAAGAGATAGATTATTGCGGTGGCATACTTCAGAGGCACCATACACCAGTCACCCTATATGCAATCAATTGACTGTCCCTGTACCACACTAGGGAGGATTTCCACCCAATCAGGAGCCATACATATATGTAAGTACATGAAAATACATTGTTCTCTTAACCCACTAGGGTGAACTTTTCATCTTCATGATACATATATACGCATTTGAGAATATATAGTGGCTGACCACTCTTTATAGCCTCCAACTAAGTGCTGCAAAGACTTGTAGTTTTTTACAATAGAAAGGAGTACTTTTCAACTAATTAATAGCATTTTTTCATGGTCTTTATCTGTTCACCGCTATAGGAGTCTGAATGGATAATTGTCCTTAATCTAAAACACTGTTACATTACAATATGCCCTTTGGAAATAATCAAATGTTTGTTGGCAAAGTAAACTGACATAGCCATGTATCATGTTCCAATATGCTCCTTTGAAATTACAAAGTGTATGTTTGCAAAGTATATTGATGGATCCATGTACTATGTTCCAAGATGGCGACTCTGTGGGAGGAAAAGGCTGTTGCCTTTTTTCAAGCAACATCAAAGTAGGACTATAATCTTACCACATAAATGCCTAGTCCTCTCTCTACCATGTTAGATCGACAAAGCCTGAAAAGAGAGAAATGCATAGTCATTTCCTCTGCACTGTCTGCTGCCCTCTTGTCCATGGATACTTGAAAAATAAAGGACTGTTTTGCAGCGGATTTCTCAGTTTGGGATTTGCCTCGTTTTTATCCTTTTTGTAATGCCTGAGTGCTGCTGCTATTTTTGGACTGCTGGTCAGCCTGCCATGCTTATCAATATGTATATATATATACATATATTTATGTATATCTACAATCCTGAATAATCTCAAGAATATGGGCCTCATTACACGGAATGCGGTAAGGGTTTACCGGTACCGGCAATGGCACCGGTACCAGTAAACCCTTGCCGCCTTACTACGAGGTCCCTTTGCGGGACCCGACCTTAACGGCTGGTTTTACCAGCCGTTAAGGAACGGGCCCACAAAGGGACCTTGGTGCTAATTACGGTACCGCAATTTGCGGTACCGTAATTAGCTCCTTCCCCATTCCCATTGAGCCCTATGGGGGCAAAAACGGGAATGGGGAAGTGCCTTGGTGAATGGGGAATTACCGCCCCCGCCAACCTTGGAGTAAGGTGGTAATTCAGCCATTCCCCATTTCAGCCCCCATAGGGCTCAATGGGAATGGGGAAGGCGGTAATTACAGTACCGCAAATTGCGGTACCGTAATTACCTCCAAGGTCCCTTTGCGGGTCCCGTCCTTAACGGCTGGTAAAACCAGCCGTTAAGGTAGGGACCCGCGAAGTGACCTCGTAGTAAGGCAGTAAGGGATTACTGGTACCCTTACCGGTACCGGTAATCCCTTACCGCCATCCATGTAATGAGGCCCAGAATGTTGTTTAGCAATGATTAAGCACCGTAATATCATTATATGTCAAAACCAGAGGCTTGGATTATGCTTTCTCCAAACTTTACTTCTAGAGCAACCATTTACAAAATAACAATAAATATACAGCAAAGCAAAAAAAATGCAAATCCCAATAGAGTTTGAGTCTTTGGTAGTCCATACATCATTGGTGTGAAATAAAGTATGTGAATTCCTTAAACCAATCTCTGATCATCCAGTCCATCAAACCAAGCATTTCCTGTAACTTGTCCCCTTTCTTTGCTGCTTCAGCAGCAGGTAAGTACTCAATTGGGCCTCATTACAAGTATGACGGTAAGGCAACAATGGTGCCGGTAGCGCTACCGGCACCGTTGCTACCGTACTGCCATACTACGAGTTCTGCTCGCGGGTGCCCTTGCAGCCACCAGGAATGACCTGGTGGCTGTACTGGCACCCGCGAGCAGAACAAGACTGTAGCACACGGTACCGGTGCTACCACCTTCCCCATTTCCATTCAGCCCTATGGTGCCGAATGGGGATGGGGAGTCCCTTATTGCCGGCACCCATGTATGGGCAATTACCAGGTCCACCGACCTCGGCATGACCCGGTAATTGCCCATCGGTCAGTGGCGGTAGAATCACGGGTCCGGCGGCAGCCGTGCCTTTGTTAGAGGCCCGGCTACCGCCAAACCCGTAATGAGGCCCAATTTGTTATATTGTGCACTTAAGTTTTGACTTTGTTGTCGCATGTGTATGAGCACCGCGCTTGCATTGGGGGCTTAATCCATAAGGGGAGTGGGGCAGCGCAGGCAAAACTTTTCTGCATCGACACAATGTGGCTGCCGCTCTGGTGTCCGTGGGAGTCAAGCTCCCAGTAGGGGACAGGATCACTGTGGTACCCGCTCTCTCAGAGCGACAGGGCTCCGCCACTGAGTAGACACATTTCCGTGCGAGTGTGTAGAGCAAGTGAACGAGCGCGAGGCAGCAGCCCAATCCGTTGTTTATATTAAGATGCAGAGCTTTATTTCAAAGTGTGTACAAGTAGTGCGACAAAGGTCATGCTCTCAGGAGGAGTGGTTATACGAAGGTTACTGCGACCCATGCTGCTGAAAAGAAATAGGCAATTTGAACTGGCTCAGTACCCAGATAAAATCTAAAAAGCTGGTGAAACAGCAATACCCTGACCCACTGTTTAAATATATATATATATATATATATATATATATATATATATATATATATATATATATATATATATATATATATATATATATATATATATATATATATGTGCATCATAAAATGAGCATCAGAAGTGAAGAGGGAACACCTCAGGTAAGCCAGAAAAGGCTTCAGCCCAGTATGGGGCAGGTCATTCAAAAGGCATTGGGTGCATGTTTGGGGCATGCATGGATAACAGCACCTATCTCTCATGGAGGACTGGTTAAAAATCCTGAGGCATGGATAAAATCAGGGGTTCAACCTGGGAGAGAAATATGGGGAAGAAAGTAGGCCTGCAGGGCAGTAGATGCTCAGACCCCATCGGGCATGCCACGAAAGGAGAACAGTGGCAAGAGGAAGGTGGTGAGGTCGAGGGTGAAGAAAAGCAGGTGGCAGGAACTTTTCTCTGATAGCTCTGAGAAAAGCTGGCGGGAGCAATACAGTGAGAAAGAGGCGGAAATGCTGTCTTCTTCCAGTGAGGACAAAGACAAAAGAGCTCCCAAGAAAATGAAGACCCAGGAGGATCGAGAGGAGGATGGGGACGGCTTCGAACCAGACTCTCCGATTCACCCACTGGCATCAGAATGGGAACCAGAGTCACCCACTGGCATCAGAATGGGAACCGCCAGCTAAGATAGCGGCGTATGTGATGAAGAGGCTGAGAACAGCGTTGGCCACGGAAGTCAGAAAGAAACTAAAGGCTGAGTGTCACAGAACACATCTGCGGGGGGGGTATTGCGGATATGCCCGAAATAGATGAAAGAATGATCACCTTCATGGGCAGATATAGCAAGGACATCAAGAAAGGGCTCGATAGATCTTGGAAGGCATGCCAGGATAAATCGCTGGATGTGGTGGGACCAATTATGAAAATACTTCAGCTTGCTGATAAAGCGAGAGAAAAAGGGGAAAACATAGACCCTGCGGTACTGACAGGATGGGCCCAAAGGGCCATATGCATGCTAGGTAATGCCAACACTGCAATCATGACGGAAAGGAGGAAGTCCATCCTTGTAAAAAATGTACCCTAAACTCAGCGAGCAGTCAACATTCAAAGCAGCAGCAGCCAAGGGCAAATTATTTGGTGACTCGCTCATTAAAGAAATGTCCAGATTCGCTAATACATATGGTGCTTTAGACATGGCCCAGGCATCCCTGAAGAGAGTCTTCGGCAGATACATTTTTGGAAGGGCTGACAGAGGAAGGGGCCTCTCAGCCAGCCATTATAATGATGACAGGTCCTACGGCGACAGAGGTCAATGGAGAGAACAAGACGCCAAAAGCCAAGGTGAAGAGGCAGAGGAATGGGCTGGCGTTACACCGAATGTCAGCAGCATGGTAACACAGGTGAGATCATGCATAGCACAGCACTTGCAAGAAGAAAGCGAGGACATTCCTGCAGTCGGCGGGAGAGTAGCTTGTCACATGGAATGTTGGAGGGTGATATTGGGAGATGCTTGGGTCCTAGATACAGTCTAAGGTTTCCATTTAGAATTGTATCACCATCCGGTCCAAGTAAGACCTCCAAGGCCGATTATACTCAGCGAAGGAGACCAACGGATGCTGGATGCAGAAATATGAAAAATATGATTTTTTGCATTTGTCAGAAATTCTACATTGGAAGCACAATCCGTGAATTGAGGTTAAGAATACGAGATCACATATATGCTATTAGGACCAAGAACACATTGAAAGCTTTTTTTGGAACATTGGAATAAAGTGCATGGAAGAGCGGCATAAAGTATGCAGCGTGTGCGTTCTTTAGGGGTGTTTCCCCTTGCTGCCAGAGTAGACAACGGACATGGTAGAGATACTCAGTTACTCCTGGACGATAGAAGAAACTACCCAGAACATCAAGATAGAATTTGAGGAAAATCGAATGGAATAATAATAATAATAATACTTTGTTTTTTATATAGCGCTTTAATCTAAAGTGTTTTACATAGGACACATTTACATACATTACTAATATTACCCAGTCGAAAATGGAACTAATTTATCAACCACGAAAGGATGAAAGGCTGAGTTGGCCTGGCTGGGATTTGAATCTAAGACTTGCAGCTCAAACACAGATCACAGCAACAAACGTTTAACACGCTGAGCCATCTTATCGGCTACTTACTGAGTACTTACGAGCATGCGGTGGAAAACATTGGGCTACATTGTATTATATTGTAGTTGTCATTTATATATAGCACCATTTTCCCATTTGTATGGCCTCAATGTGCTTTTTGGTTGGAACGCCCTCGGGACCGAAGTCCAGGTATGGGAAAACGCTCTAAGAGTGGACTTTAAAGATTCATGTGTGCATTTGGCCTAGATAAGGACTTAGGAGGGCTGGATAAACTCCAGTAATTCTCCCAATAAGTCAGGTACGTGGGTTGGTGCTGTGGGTGGTCATGACAGAGCTCTAGTACAGGAGACTAGATGTGTACCCAGCTAGACTACAATTGTCGTAGGTTGTCACTGAATGCTAATGGCAAAGGTGTTGAGGCAAGTCTGGGGTTTCAGTATGAAATGTATGTGACCAGCTAGACCTAATTTGTCATAGCCTTAGCTGTATTCTAGAGTGCATGGATGAAGAGCTGTGCTGCGGAAGATGTCCACAGAAGTGGTGTGTTTACACATACCTTAAACTCGGATGTAGTTTATCTTTGATGTCACTGTGACAGATTTGTCTGGCATTTTGGGCCGGCTCCCCCTAAGTCTCCCAAGGCGATAGGCTGGTTGTCCGATAACATCTTCTATTAAGGGTAGAATGCTACCATCGAAAGGGCCAGGCTAATAGTAGCCTTTGAATGCAATAGGCAAATACATTAAATAGACACAACTGCTATGTGTCTTCCAGGTTCTAAAGAAGCTAACCAAGTAATCTAATAAGCACAATGTCAATGAATACTTGCATGTAACTTATGTGCGTTTCAACGGCTAACCTAAGCAGTTATAAGTGTGAAGCAGGGTGCTAGCGTCATGGGTGGGCTGAAACCTTGTAAGCGTAATGTTCTAAGTGGAGCCACATGTATTGTATTGTATTGTATTTGGTTATTTATACAGCGCTGCTTTCCCATTTGTATGGCCTCATTGCGCTCTGTAGTTGGAACGCCCTCTGTGCCCGTAGTCATTGGGCCTCATTCCGAGTAGGGCGCAAAGGGATACCGGGCACCATTAAGGACATCGGTGCCGGTAAAACCTTTGCACCCTACTACGAGGTCCCTTTGCGGCCCCGTCCTTAACGCCTGCTTTTACCAGGCGTTATGGATGGGATCCGCAAAGGGACTTCAGAGCTAATAACGGTTCCGTAATTTACAGTACCGTTATTAGCACCCTCCCCATTCCCATTGAGCCCTATGGGGGCTCAAATGGGAATGGGGATTGACATTTTCAATGGGGACGTACCGGTCCCGCAAAGGTCGGACTAGACCGGTAAGTCCCCATTGAACAAGGGCGGACACGGTACTGGTAATGGTGCTAGTCATGGCGCTAGTAGCGCCATGACTAGAACCAACCTCTGAATGAGGCCCAATGTGTTGGAGGTTCTAAGAGTTTTAGATTAGAAGATGCGTGTGTGCATTTTCAGCAGACTAGGACTTAGGTGGTTGGCTAGGCTCGACTAAGCAGCCCAGAAAGGTCAGGCACATGATAGAGGACTATTGTTGAGAGAGTCGAAGTGTGGCAAGCTATATAGCGTTCCTTTCCGTTGGTAGTCGCTGTATGCTAGTGGCAGAGGTGTTGAGGTACATCAGATGTTTCAGTCTGGACGGCTATATGCAATGCATGAATGCTTGGCCATGCCTGCGGCCTGTGTCCACAGAGGCGGTGTGAGATATACGCACTGTAGGCTTCAGACTTGTTCAGGTGGAGCGATCTTTGTCCAGTGCAGCAGAGAGGCTGGCGTGACCTCATTATTTGTGGTCTCTCTGGTGCGAGGGTCTGGGAGGTGAGGGCAGGTGAGTTTGTTGCAGTGTGCCACAGTGAAGGCTGCTGGCTTCTCTGGTGTATTTGATTAGATAAGGAATGTTGTTGTGCGTCAGGTGAGCGGCTGCGAATGCTGCTGGCCTCTGTGTTGTAGTTGGTGTGGGGGAGTGTTGGGTTCGACAGTGTGGTTTCAGGGTTCAGCAGGGATATTATGGGAAGAGCCAGGATTTAAGGGCCTTTCTGAATTTCAGATGATTTTCAGCGCTGAAAAGGTGTAGGTGATGCACGTGGCTTTAAAGGTAGTGCATCAACCAATTTGGGGCCAATGGAGGACTTTTAGTGTAGGGCGGGTATGTTAATGAGCAGGCATGCAGCCGCGTTTTGGATTATTTGGAGTTTGTTTAGTTGAGATGCTGGTGCGCCTGGGTAGAGGCAGTTTGCATAGTCTAGGCTGGGCAGGATGATGGAGTTGATGGCAGAAAAACGGTGTGGATAGGTGAGGTAAGGGAAGATAAGCCTGAGAATCTGTAGATGGAAGAAGCGGGTTTTAGATACAGTAGTGGTGTGTTGGTTGAAGGATAGGTCTGAGTCCAGTGTGCATCCTAGGTTTTTTTACCACGTTGGAGATTGTTGGTGGTTGTCCTAGGGGTTGAGGCCATGGCATCGGTTGGGGGAGGAGGGCTGTTTTCCTACACACTAGTATTTCTGTTTTCCCAGGGTTGAGGATGAGGTGGTTGGTCGTCATCCAGTGGTCAATATCCGAGAGGCATGATGACAGGTCCGGGCTGCCAGAGGTTTGAGATTTTGAGGATGATCTGGGTGTCGTCTGAGTAGTTGTAACAAGTAAGATTGTATGAGCGGATGATTTCGGAGAGGTGTTTTAGGTAGAAGTTGAAAATTAGGGGTGATACCGATGCTCCTTGTGGGATACCTTACTTTAATGGGCGTGATGCGGATGTGAAATGGTGGAGGTGCATGATTTATGATTGATTGGAGATGAAAGAGGAGATCCAAGAGAGGGCTGTGTTTCTGATTCCTGGTGTCTGAAGCCTGTCGACTAGGATAGTGTGATTGATGGAGTGGAAGGCTGTAGAGAGGACCAGCAGGATGAGTTCAGCACAGCCTTCTGCGTCGGCTGTTCCTTTTAGGTGGTCCCAGATGGAGACTAGGGAAGATTCAGTTCCCCTGTGTGGCCTGAAGCCTGATTGTGCAGGGTCTAGGAGGTTGTTGGCTTCTGCAAAAAAGCAAACTGTTTGTAAGCTGTGCAGTCCATGAGTTTAGAGATAAAACCTGTGTTGGAGATAGGGCGGTAGTTCTGGGGGAGGAGTGGGCCGAGTGTCAGTTTTTTGAGGATGGGTTTGATGTAGGATGTTTTTAGGGCTTTCGTGAGGATTGTGCATGTGACACTACCTGCACAAGTGGAGGCTAGGATATTTTTGAGGACTGAGGGTGGCCATGGGTCTTCAGGGGAGCCTGAAGGGCGGCTATCTGCTACGAGGGAGAGGAATTCTTGGAGTGTGATGGGAGCGAAAGAGTCAAGGATTTGTATTTGGGGGGAGTTGAAGGTAGGTCGTTGGGCGGGTAGGTGGCGGGGGCAATTGTTTTAATTTAGTGATGATGGCGGAGTGTCTGTCATTGGCGGCATCATGGAAATGCAGTAATAATGTGTCACATAGGGCTTGGGAGATTGGTGGGGGCTGGTTCGAGCATGTGGGGGATTTGAATTTGGCTATGATTCTATGTAGTTCCTTGCTCGGGTTTCGAGCATTTAGGATTCTGTGTTAATTAGATACTGTGCCAGGCCACCACATGCCATGGCCTCACCATATGGCATGTACTTGCCGGTATTGTAAGGCCCTTACCCCATCCATCTAAGTGCGTCGTGTTTTTGTCACCCCAAACCATCTTAGTGCATCACCATTCCTACCCCCAAAATCCATCTAATTGCATGCCATGTCCTATACCCAAATTCAACTAGACACACTTCATTTCTACCTCCAGTGAACCTATTAATCGAGCGTTTTGCGCGGTTGGGCAAGCACCTTTGATAATTAGGTAAGGAAGTGTGTAACATGTCCTATTAACATAATCTAACTAGGTGCGCTTCATTTTCTACCTCCAGTGATGAATCTAATCGAGCATTCTTTTTTTTTTTAACTTTATTTATTTGACTTGACAACACGATTAAACAGAGACGCTCACAGCGTTACAACATTACATGGCTTTTCACGAAGCATAGTTTACAGTACAGTGCTGCGATTACATGGCCTTCGAGGAGAGTAGGGGTCCAGGTGGGGCCACAGATATAATATACCAGCGTCACTATTCACAGGGTGACACCAGGCGGAGAAGGGGCAGAGATAGAGGAGGCAGTGTCTGAGTTCGAGTTCATGATGGACATATAGCTGCAGAATTTCTGCCAAATGTCTCTCGGTCTCGAGTGTGGATGCTGCAGTACACCCCAGGCCTCCTCAGTATCATGCGCCCATATGACTGTCCTAAGCCACTCTGCATATGTGAGTGCTCTAGGCCGCAGCCAGTTCATCAAAATGTAGTGAACAGCTAGTAGCATGCAGAGTCCAGCTAGTTTCCTAGAGTAGGGCCCCAACTGGGGAAGGTCGTGGAAGAGGCATTGCATAGGGGAAGGGTCTATGGAATAGTCCAGTATGGCAGATAGTGTGGAACATATTTCGGACCAGAATTGCGTTAGGTGAGGGCAGAACAAGATCATATGGATGTAGGGAGCTTGGTCGGCTCCACATCTGGGGCAACTGGTAGGCAGATTGCTTAACATACAGTGTAGTCTGTCCAGAGTGTGATGATATCTATGTAACACCTTAAATTGTATTAATTTTAATCGAGAGTTGCAGGATATGTTGTGGGTGCGAGCACACATTCGGGACCAGCGTTCATCTGTAATCTCCACCCCCAGATCCTCCTCCCATCTGCTTCTCAGTTTAGTGAACGAAGGGGCAGCTTTAGTCTGGAGCAGTGTGTAAAGCCTTGACACCTTCCCTTTAAAGGAATTGAAAGAGCAAAGTTCAGCAATTATGGGTTCGTCCGGTGGTAATGTTGGGAAGTTTGGGTATCTTGCTTTGAGATTCCTCTGGAGAGAGGAGTATTGTAGCCCTGCTGATGGCCTTTGTTTGAGGGGGAGTGGAAGGTCTGTCCATTCAATAAAGTTGCCCTGGTCATAGACATCTCGAAGTGCCAAAAAGCCTGTTTCGGGCCATCGGGATACAATGAATTGTGGGATGTGTGGGACATCCAGGAAGAAGTTCCAGAGGGGAAGGTCCCTGTGGAAGGGGTGAGGCGTGTCCACCAGTTTCCAGATTTTAGAGAGGGCCAGGGATGTACTATTAACAGGGTCTGCCGAGTCCGGATCAGTCATGATCGGTTTGAGAATAAGGGAACCAATTATTCGATTGCTGACCGTCAGCCTCTCCAGCCGGACATGCGGGGGGTCTACGGTGTTAAACCACTAGGAAGCAAATTGGGATTGGGGAACCAGCCAGTACCTGGTAAAGTCGGGGACGCTAAACCCGCCGCATTCCATAGGTGTTGTCAATGTTGTTAATTTGAGGCGGACCGCGCCGGAGTGCCAGAGGAAGGTGTTGGTTATGTGGCAGAGCGTCCGGAAAAAATCATCGCCTGGCCAAAGGGGGAGATTGGTGAATCAATAAAGTAATTGGGGCAGTACAACCATTTTAAGTATTCCTATCTGACCCACTAAGGAAATAGGTAGTTTAGCCGGTATACACGCATTTCGTCGTCCACTTTTTCATCGTGGGACTTTTCATCGCCGACCCTTTCATCGCCAACATTTTTCTTTAAAAAAATCTTTTTTAGGGGGGGGTGTTTGTGCGGGTTGGGGTAGTATTATTTAAGTAAGGGGAGGTTTGGGGGGGCGCAGCCCCCCATAAATAAAAAAATAAAAATGTTGGTGATGAAAGGGTCAGCGATGAAAAGTCCCACGATGAAAAAGTGGTCGACGAAATAACATAGAACCGTTTAGCCCAGCTAGTGGTTTTAGTAGCCAAATTTGTGAGGTAATTCCGGTAGTTGTCCTCGCACAACTTCTCAGTGTGATGGGAAACCACCACCCCAAGGTAAGTGAAGCTGGATTGGGACCATGTAAAACCCACTAGATCAGAAGGGGCTTGCGTGGAGTCTGTAAGCGGGAATAGGATAGATTTAGAGCAGTTTATCTTCAGCCCGGATATGTATCCAAACCAGATTGCATCCTCTAGAATCGGAGATGGTTGGTTTCTGCGGAGCGGATATACAGGAGGGCGTCATAGGGAAACAATGTCGGAGTGGTTCGCGGTGCGCAAGCCTCTATGAGCATGGGACTGGCGCATCATGTCAGCAAAGGGTTCCATAGCTATTGCAACAATTAGGGGGGAGAATGGGCAGCCCTGTCGTGTTCCTCTGGCTATCTGGAAGGGGGTGTAACACCTATCCTCAGTGCGGACCCTAACCGATGGGCTGCTGTAGAGCAGCTTAACCCAAGATCAAAAGTTGGGGCCAAATTTGCATTTCTCCAGAACTCGCCACAAATATATTCCCACGACACTGAATCAAATGCCTTCTGCATATCTAGGGTGGCTGCCACTGCTTGCATCTCCGGACCGATCCTACTGATCACATTAAAGAGTCTCCTCAGGTTAAGGGCGGTGGATCTGCCAGGGACAAAACCCACTTGATCTTGAGGAATGATGTGGGGCATATATGAGGCTAGTCGTGTGGCTAATAGTTTGACATATATTTTGACATCACAGTGAATTAGCGAGAGGGGGCGGTATGAGCCACAATGGGTGGGGGATTTGCCAGGTTTGAGAAGGACCGTTATCATTGCCTCTCGGAGTGATGGGGGGAGAATGCCAACTTTGCATGCCTCCTCCCACAGGGCCAGTAGATGTAGAGCCAGGAGAGCTTTGAAACGTTTATGGAAGTCGATGGGAAGGACATCCGGGCGAGGGTCTTTACCCGATGCTAGCGATTCAATGGCTTCTGTGTGTTCCTCAAGAGTGAATGATCTCTCAAGAAGAATACTGGTGTCAGTGGAGAGGACCGAGAGGGGGAGGTTATCTAAATAAGAGTCAATCTCAGATATTTGAGCGCCATCAACTTTCGAGTATAGTGAGGAATAAAATGTTAGAAATTCTGCGTTAATGTCTTGTGGTGATGAGGCTAGTGTTCCATCGGGTCTCTCTATCACCGGTATGCTGGGGGCTCCGAATTCTCGGTGCATCAACCTGGCTACCAGTCGGCCTGGTCGTTCCCCCTCGCCATATTTCCTTACCAGATGAGGGCCATCCAGGAATTTAACCTCTCGTTCGGCCAGACTGCAGAATGTATCTAGCTCTGTCCCCAACAGTGTTAATGTTTCATGGGATTGATCCAGGGCATATTGGGACTCAAGGGTAGCTAGGGTCGATTCGCTGCTAGCAATATCTGAGCGGATTCCTTTCAGGATGCCACTACTTTTGGAGATGGCCATACCTCTAATGTATGCCTTGAAGGACTCCCAGAGGGTGGCTTGTGATGATAGCAAATTAGTATTCAACTCAAAGAATTCCTCGATGGAAGTTTCGAGTTCAGAGGCAAAGGCTTGATCGAGTAAGGCATGAGGCCTCAATTTCCACTGTCTCGCTCTGTTGTAGTCTTGACCCCAGTTCAAGGAGATAATTACTGGTGAGTGGTCGGATAGGGTCGTGGGGAGAATTGCTAGGTGGGAGAGATACCTGACCAGTATGTCAGAAACGAGCCACCTATCAATCCTAGAATGTGAGTCGTGTACTGAGGAGTAATATGAGTATGTCCGGGAATTGGGGTACATGAGCCTACAGGCATCTACAACCGACAAGCGAGGGAGCATAGTCCGATAGCCGGTCCGATAGCACAGCGAGTAGTGCGCTCGCTTTGACATACGTGCAGAGCCTGCTGACGCAGGTTGATTCCTGGCAGGGCCAAACTCAGCCTTTCATCCTTCCGAGGTCGATAAATGAGCACCACACACCGTGGGAAATAAGCAACGCTCAGATATCTATCTAGGTTAATATCTAGTATTGTATTAAAATCGCTGCCCCATATGATCGGAACTAGGGGTTAGCTCTCCAACATGGAGGCCAATTGTAGGTAAAAATCGTCAATGTTCGGGCCGTAGATGTTTAAAATAGCTACTTCTTCATTTTGCAATCTGCCGATGATTAGTATATACCTCCCCTGCGGGTCCATGCTCGAGTGACAATCCATAAACTTAAGGTTTCTGTGTATCAAAGTCAGGACCCCTCGACTTTGGGTGGAGTAATTGGTGTAGTACCTCTGGGGTGCCCACTGCTTAGCGAACCTTTCACATTGTTCAGAGCGGGCATGGGTCTCCTGCAGACATAGGATTTGAACGCCGTGGCGTTCAGCATAGACTGGTATCTGTTGTATTTTTTTGTGGTTACCCAGACCCCTTACATTCCAGCTCATGAATGCTAAGCTGCTATCCGCCATTTGTGTGGGGGTGTAGAATGAGCACTGGTCCACTGGGTAGCAGTGGACAATGCCAACCCAACTGGGGCTGACACGTTGTCTTGTCCGTATGATTGTGTACTGATACTGTGACATGTGTGGCATCACTCGTGGTTGTCAAGACTTTTTTAACATAACTCCCAATCCCCCCACCTCCCACCCACATCCCTCCCCCAAACAGAGGAATGACAACCCCATGTAACCATAACAGGAACCAACTGAATGGCATCAATGCCTGGGGGCCTGCTAGCTAGCTTGGCGGTGAAACCCCGGACTGGGGAACTGTGAAGACATTTTCATTACCGAACAATCAACCAGTAAATTTAGTATAAACCGCATGAGTGAAGGATCAACAGGTCAGTAGGAGAATAAGACCAACTGTTATTGCATTCTCGTGGAGAGTGGCCTCATCTGAATGAGAAACCGTCGATAGGCCCGTTTTCAGGCAAAGGCTTGGCAGGCTAGGGTCGGGCCACCTCAACGCCATTGGAGCGGTGTGACATCAGCCAGGGAAATGTTCGTCAATGAATTTTGAAGCCTCCACCGGGATCGTAAAGAAGAATGTCTGATTAGAGTGTTCAATTCTTAGTTTGGCGGGAAATAACATGGAGTATTTGACCCCTAGGTCTCGAAGCCGTTTTTTAACTGCCAAAAAGGATTTTGTTTCATGCTGCACCACTACAGAAAGATCAGGGTAAAGATGGATCCTAGCAGCCCCCAGTCGCAGTTCTCCCTTGACTCTAGCAGCTCTCAGGAGAGCATCACTGTGACGTAAATTTAAGATTCTGGCTATAATGGGGCATGGGGGTGCGCCAGGCTTAGGCTTTGCTGTTAAAGATCAATGGGCTCTTTCTACTGCAAACTGCGGGGAGAGTTTAGGCGAGTCTAGAACTGTCAGCAACATGTGTTCGACAAAGTCTTCCATGGGTTCGTTGATATTGTCCTCCGGCACACCAATTATGCGTAGGTTATTGCGTTTCGAACGAGATTCTCGATCATCGTTCTTTTTTTCTACCGCCAATACTCGATTGGAGAGCGAGGAGACCGTGGCCCATAGAGAACCCAGCTCATCTTCCGTGGCCCCCACCCTTGTTTCAATCTCCTCCACCCGGCAATCCGTCTTTTCGATGTGTGTCTTTATAGATGAGATGGTGCCATTCATATCATCAAGTTTGGTGTGCAGAGTGGTAAACCCCTCGCGGATATATTCTAGCATCTTTTGCGAGTCCTCTGGGGTCGGTGTGGCCGATGTTACTGGGGCCTCATCCAGAGTCTCAGGTGTTGCCTTAGCAGGGGTCTTTGTGAACATGTTAAGGGAGCTCTGCTTCTTCCCCGCACCAGCTCCTTTGGTCATGGTGTCGGCGGCGGGGGGGTTCTGGGAGAATGGCCAGGAGCGGGTGGCTAGAGATGTCAGAGCTCTACCCCTAAGCAGCGTGCAGCATGATTTCAAAGGATGTCCTGGTCGAATCACTACCAGAGCTGTATTAGGGCCACTCAGGCAGAGTATATTCAGGGCCTTCCAGGGGGAAACGAGCGTGTTACTGAAGAGGTAGTGTCCCCGCCCTATCTGTTGAGGAGGGGGTTAGTGCCAGGTGCTGGGGCAAGAAGTCTCACCCGTCCGCGTGCAGGATAGGCGCTGTATCCAATATGGTGGAGGGCCGGTGGGTAGCGCACTACATCCGGTGGTCCACTGTAGAATAATGAAACAGAGGCCAGATTCATTTGAATGAAGTACTCGGGTTGCAGTACTATGGGCAATTAGCATCAGGTGCCAGCGGACGCTGGATGGGTGGGGGGTGGGAGGGGTCCTTTTCCGCAACTGTAGTAGGGCTAATATATTGGAAATGGGGCCACTTCCAGCGGTAGTTGTGGGGGCGAGTAATGGCTGCAGCCAGTTAGTTCTTATAATGTCAATGGCCCCCTTGACTGAGTCCCAGAGTCAGCAAATGTGTGTGTCACCAGTGTGGGGACTCGCCCCACCGGGCCCCGCCAAGCCCCCCAGACCCCTCAAGCCCCCTACCTTGTCTTCAACCTCTAGATGTTCCGTCTCCAGCAGAGGGGGTGGGAGGGGCTGGGAGACCTGTGCGGGCACCCCCGTGATGCCACGATCCCAGAGGAGCACCAGCGCAGCACCACGCCACTCCTCCAGGCCGAGCCCCAGCAGCATAGGGCCCAGCGGGAATCAGACCGCCTCCGCAGCCTTCCCGCAGAGTCTCCCCACAGCACTGAACGGCGCCGATTGGGTGTCACCAGCTGCTGCCAATCCACCGCCGGCACTCAGGCACGAAGCAATGAGTCCGATGCCCCTTCCCCACACAGGCCGCTGCGCCGTGGGACAGCGTAGCCAGGCAGGCCGCGCCTCCTGGAGCTGCCACGCAGGGGGAGACAGCCAAGTTCCTCCACCGACACTCGAGGCAGCCTTATCTCAGTGGAATTGGGATCACGGGTCCCGCGGATCGGCAGGGTCATACAATGCAGGTATGCAAGCAAAATATTAAAAGATGAGGAGAATTTGCGGTTTAAAGCCGGTTTTATTTTGGAAAAAGAATAGCCCCAGTCCGTAGCTCGGCACTCAGGCTGCCAGTTCCATTGTGCGCAACAGCGCCCCCCCTCTAATCGAGCATTCTGAGTGAATTTTGGACAAGCCCCCTTTGATATTAGATAGGATCTGTCGGTGCAGGGCCTCTAGGTATTAGACCAAGGCGAGAGTTTGGATGAGACCCCATTGGATATATCAAGGTCTGATCATCTGTCCAGAAACTTTTCAGTGGTAGCGTACAAGCTACTATCAGATTGTCAGGTATTGTCTGGTAACCAGAGTGCACCAGTTAGAGTGCAGGAAGTCCCGGTGTGATTGTGTGCCGGAGCGGAATGGGATAAGTTTAGCACGGTGGGCTGCCGCAAAAGCAGCCTGCATCTGCTGTAAAGTGAGCTGTTGATGTTTCGATGAGTCTGGGCCAGTGCTTGTGTGCTAGAGCAATAATGGGAATACGGACAGAGGGGATTCAGGAAAAGGAAGGCAATAGCCACATTTTTTGAGGGCCCTTCTGAATGCAAGGTGGTTGTCAATGCGGCGGATGTGGAGAAGAAGAGAGTTCCAGATGGTGGGAGCTTGGATGGAGAATGAGGATTGTCCCAAGCTGGTGGAGTTGCACTGGAGGATAACAAAGAAAGATGTTGCGCCGGATCTGAGGATCCTAGTGGGTTGGTTAATGGAGATCAATGTGTTCTCTAGGTTCATACATTGATGGACCGTGCAACAAAATCTAAAAACCAAAAACCACACCTCTTTCACCACATGAGTCCTTCTATCTCCTTCGCCTTATTCCAAGACTCACAGCTGATGAGCCTAGATATGTTTCTGTTCTGTTTATATGTTTGTAAAGGGTTGTTGAGAAAGAAAACCCTTCTTTGTTTCATGCTTACTCGTTTCCAGCAGGCAGTTTGGTCGTTAAGACTTTTAGGTCTGTTAATAGGTATCACTACCATTAATTACCTGTTTGCACATAATATATGCAGCCTTGCTAGGGGCCATGTCCTCCTACGTTTCGGTGATAAATAGGAGGTACATTTTGATTCCAAAAGTGAATGCTGCATTTCAGCCATAGTCATGTACTTGGATGCTGTGCTGGTATAAAAGCTTTTAATTAACACCAACAACTGATTTATGCAAATGTACAGTTATATTGAGATACACACTGGATGAAATGATGAGTTGTGAGTCTGTTGAGGTGGTGGGACTATTGAAAAACCTTCTTAATGATTTGAAAGTGGTGGTTAAGAAAATGCATTAGAATGCTGAGTTTTTGAAACATTTTAGGGAATCCATTTTTTATTTGATATTTATGATGGATGGTATTTTGAGGAATGTTAAAAAAGAAACCTCGCTCCTAGGGGATAATTTTCTGTGCCCATGTAGTCTTAACCAATTATGAAGGGGTGGTCAGACCGGGTGGGGGGGCCGTCAAGTTTCTCTGGGAAAGGTAGAGTGAAAGCTGTGTTGGGTGCTTGTCTGATAACTGATGTAAACACTCTGTTTATAGAGACCCTCCTGCTCAGCACAGGAAACGGGAAGAGCAAACGTAACATGGAAGTGTAGTCATGTTTTGACCATAGGGCTACTCACAAATAAAATACCACTCAAATAGAGCGTGGAATACCAGATAACCAGTGTAAAGCTACATATCTGGCAGATTTACCCCCTTCTGCGGCTCCCCTGGTTGGCGTTTTGGTGAGTGTTCGTTACTTGAGCGCCAATTCCAGTGAATCCACTACTCCTTAATCAATAAGATTACACACTGGATGAATACCACAATAATGGGTGAAAATATAAACCCAAAACATGCTAATGACAAGGAGGGTCTCATGGGTTGGCACAATAAAGACAATCAATTGGTGGCAATTGTGTAGTAGTTACCATTGCAAACTCTAGACTAGCAGCTCATGTTACTAGATCTAATTGGGGCAGTGTTCTGGAGTATAGAAAAACAAGAACAGCAGCTTTAACTTTTTTTCTACCCAAAGAACGAGAGACCTTTTAATTCAGGCCCTACGCATCACTCAGATTGTAATGAAGTTTGTTTTTCCAACCATGCAGATTTGAATGGTTCGGGAAAAAAAACAGGTGTCCACTGCTGGCAATGGTTGGAATTTGGGTCACAGTCGAACGGTAGGACATTTTCTTCTTAATCAAACAAATCTCTCATGTACATTAACATACTTGCCAACATTCTGTGACAGCGTCGGGTTGGGTTGTCGGCCAATCGGCCCGTGGCCGATGCAAAATCATGGCCGGAGAGCTGGGGGCGTGGGCTTTACACTTCAGGAACCAGCTCCCAGGGCCTCTGCCTCGCCGGACGGATGCAAGTTGCAAAGGATCTGTAAGTAAGTAACTTCCAGATCCTTTGCAATTGCAGCCCTGCGCCCGCCGCCGCCGGCGTTACCTTTCTTTGATAAATGTGGCGGCCCCTTTTAAGGTAAGCCTTGCCCTGTGCATTCAGCTAGGAACTTAATATACAATACACATTCGAAGGCGACCTCTGGCCTATCCATTATAGGCAAAATTATTACTAAACTCCCATGACAATTCATGCATCTTTAATCACAGCCAAGCGTTACCCACGCCTTCGCTTCTGCTTCACAAGCGTCTCCTGCTGGGGCGACCTGTGGGGCTTATAATGAGCTCTGCTGGTAGCGTGGTTTGCCTGGCCCTCCTTTGTGTGTAAAGGGCAGAGGTCAGTCCGACTTTTAAAACGGGGAGCACGAGTCTGTTTGTAAAAAGTGAATTTTGAAGCAACTTTATTTAAATTGTGTCAAACATTGGTGCAACTTTTCTAAACTCGTGGGAGGTCCGATTGCACACAATTTCACAAGACTCCCTTTTACTGCCATGACACTGTCAGCTGCCCGTCATGTAAAGCAACATTTTGTGTGTAGAAGTGTTGCGTGAGTGAGTTAAGGTTGGATTAATACTGCCATGGATGTTGTTTTTAACTACATTTTTTGGTAACTGTCATGTTGACATTGCCAACGTTTATAAACTGTACTTTTTATAAGTAAAACCGTAATTCCCTCTTAAAGTTAATTGTTCCCCCTCTTTTGTTTTTAGGTGAAGTGGGTTGTATTTTTCATAATGTCTGGATATTTCCTTGGTTTTCTATATGTTCCCGAATACAGAGTATACTTTCTGTGCTTCCTTACTGCATGTCTGCGTCTTCACGCAGGTGGAAGGCTGCATCTGCACACGTGTTTCATATCAATATGCATAGGGTAACATAATTTGTATTTACGTGTGTTTGTGTATTTTGCATGCACACGAGCGTGTACTTGCGAATGCGCCACATCTGTCCAGGCCTATCAGACCATATCGCTGAGGCCAGGGTCGCATGTATCTGAGTGTTCGTCATACGGTTCGAATGTAGCTAAACATTCGTTTGTGTGAAATGTTTAAACTATTTTGGATGAGGTCAAAATGGACCTAGAATCCTTTTTTGCATTTTCCGATCAAAAGTGCCACGCCACCTCGGCTATATTTACATTTCTGGAGCGAATACATTAGAATAAAGAAGCGGAAAAAAAAGCACGCTAGAAATGCTGCACCTTGTTTAACTAGAAGTCGGAGCTCGTCCTGGTTGTTTTTACAGCCCAAGGGCGGGAGGGGTGGCCACTATTTGCTTCCCGCTTTCGCGGTTGTTTTAGAGCTTTACGTCTTTCAGGAGCCATGGCCCAGCCAACGGGCTGAAGGTTAGCTTTTCGGCTGCCCATGGCCAGTTTTGTAAATTTTGTTATGTTTACAGAGCTGCAGATAAGACACATTGCGATTAAATGATTTGTCCAGGATCACACACTTTAGGTTAATGGTGAAACCGGGATGTGGACAATTTAAGCAACTGAACACATCTTCCCAGGTTTACTTGATATAGATATTTATTTAGGTTTTGCTTTGCATTTTTGTTTGCTTAAATAATACTTTATAGCAATGCCTTGGAAATTACATTACATACAGTAGCCTTGCATAATAAACTAACTCTACACTCTATACATCGTCATAGAAATATGTTGAGCAATAAGAGTCCATTGAGCAAGAAACTTGCAGGTCGATCTGTTGTGAAAATTGCCTTTATTTTGGCCATGCTCTTCATCTTTCTATCCCATACATGCTAGAACACCTTGCTCTTCCTACTCATTCCACTTCCCTGTTTGCCTAGAACCCTACCTGTAAACCTATGGCTGTGTCCCCTAGTTACAGCGTTCGGATGATTCCCTGCTAAGTTTATGCTTTAAAAATTCCACACATACAAACGCAGTGACCTCTTACAAAAGAAAAAAGCATTGGAAAAGCCAACAGGTGTGGCCTTTCTGTAGGCATTGCCATTCTGCTGCTAAATGGCTCTAAGATGGAGGCATATCATAGCAGTGCCTGGCATATACATATCTACTAATATTCACAAGGCAAACGTGTAGACTTTGTCAATGCTTGATTCTAACAGGATTTCAGTGCAGGGTACACTACAGAATAATTGCAAATGTTACTATAGCCGATATGATAGCTCAATGGGTTGAGCGCTCACTGCTGCGATGAGTGTGTGATCTGCAGGTTGCAGGTTCGAACCATCTCAGCCTTTTATCCTTCTGAGGTCGATAAATGAGTACCAGCACAGGTTGGGTGATATTATATGCATATTTGTTCTATAAAAAAGAGCTTAAGAGTAAGTGCTATACAATAACATATTATCATTTGGCCTTGGCCATCTGCTTGCATTCACAGTAATTTTATAATATGGATCTATACACACAGATACTAATGATACATTCTTGCATGAAATGTATATCACATTAGTGAAATCATAACCATATTTTTCGTAGTGTACTTAGGAACAATGCTATTTGATGCCACTTCCTGTTTTGTCAAGGCGTGAAAGGTCGTGTTCATGCCACCCCTGCGCCTCCGCGCTGTGGACCCTGTCACAGAACTGTATGCAAAGTTGTTATTTTATGAGCTGTGTTGTGATGTAACAAACATGAACCCTCCATAAGTAGCATTTTCTGTAAATTCATGAATTGATGCGATTCACGAATCACGGATGATGTTTTGAGGAAATTGAGGGCCACTTTTTTGGGGTGTGGGGTGGGCCACATTTTTGAGGCGAGGGGTGGGCCATTTTTTTGAGGCATGGGGTGGGCCACTTTTTTTGGGGTGTCCGGGCCTATCTCTTGCCCCAATCCGACCCTGTTCTGTGACCAAAAAGATGTAGGATTTTTCAAGTTTCAAAATCAATAATTCACATAAAAATGACATCACAGGAAAACACAACACATACATTGTTGGCACCATTGAAGCATTCTAAAATACACATCCCATCAAACAGCACAACATAGAAAGATGTTCAAATGTTAAAAATGTATAATTCTGAATGGTAAGTTAACACCAAATTCAATTACCTAACTTCACAGAAGGTAATCACACAGAGCTGGTAGGCAATGTTTTGCCACTGCTGTGTAGCAGCAGCCTGGGCAATACATATGTATTCCTGCAGTGCAAGTTGGACACTGAATGACATGGAGACTGATAACGCCTCAGTCTGATAGGCAGATGTTGTGTGATGGTGTTACGTTCTGCCACTTGCCTTCACTAGTGGTTCACCTAAGGGTTTTACCGTTGCGTAGTTAGTCAGGTCAGTGGATTGGTCTGAGCCCAATCAAATTAACCACCTACCAGTCCATTGTATAGACAGACTAATTAATGTGCTGCATGGTTTGTCCTGCAGCCTGCCTTAGAGTCACATAAATTACCTGACACTGTAAAAAACAGTAGGATCTGTCACCCAAATCTGTAGGCGGTAGGACTGCTTAAAACGCAGTAGCCTGCTGCCTGAATCTGTAGGGTTGGCAAGTATGCATTAATTGAAAATCAATCTGAGGATCCTTCAACTCTTGACCACAGAGATTGGCCCTTAAATTGAATCGATAGAAGATTGAAACCTCATAGGGCATAATCCGGGAAGCAGCTGTCTTTGTTCAACCTGACAACCCAATTGTACACATTAGTAGTCTGTTATCTCAGCTGTGATGGAACTTAGCTGGCTGGTCTAGCAAAGCAGAGAATCATGACATTTGAACTTTAAGGACATTATGAATTCTGTTGCAAAAAAAATCGGCCACTGATGACTTATTTAGATGGATTTACATCGTACCCGATTAATTATTTATTTATGTACTTATTTATTTGTTTTTGATTCTGAAAGAATCTTTACAAATGTAAACACTTTTTCAACAATGTAATACAATACAGTCAATCAATTTACTTTAAAACGTTGCCAATAATAATAATACAAATAATCTTGTCAACAATCTCCTATTTCATTTCAATGTGTGTTGCTGGTTGATATCGTCATCTTGTCCAAAACTCTTCCATAAAAGCATATATATTAAAATAGAGGTAAAAAATGCACTTTTCTGAACTATAAAATCAATCTAACTTAACATACAGCAGTTTAAGATTACATTATTAAAATTCTAAAATTGCTGCGGGCTACTTTAATCGCTAAGGTAAACTAATTCCTACTGTGGATCATCTTGCATTAGCATTTATCAGCTTAACAAAATGGTGCCATACCCAATAGAAGGCTATGGGCCTCATTCCGAGTAGGGCGGTAAGGGTTAACGGTCACTGGTAACGAGACCAGTGCCGTTAAACCCTTACCGCCCTACTACGAGTTCCCTTTGCGGGTCCTTCCTTAACGCCTGCTTTTAGCAGGCGTTAAGGACGGGACCCGCAAAGGGACTTTAGTGCTAATAACGGTACCGTAAGTTACGGTACCGTTATTAGCGCCTTCCCCATTCCCATTGAGCCCTATGGGGGCTCAAATGGGAATGGGGAAGGGTCCTGGTGAATGGGGAATTACCGGTCCCTCCAACCTTGGAATGGACCAGTAATTACTCCATTCACCAGGGCGGAGTCGGAACGATTTTGGAGGCAGCCATGCCGCAAATAGCGGCGTGGTTACCTCCAAAGTCGGAATGAGGCCCTATGTTTACCTCCTCAGACTCATTGTTTAGACAATAATCCCAGAACTCATCACTTTTTATAGAATCATAGTGGTGTATGTATTTACCCAGGAGAGGCATATAAGGTATACACTTTGCATTCCGTAAAAACATGCCTAGGGGTCTCTGTGGTTCCTGCTAAGTTACAAACCTGTCATATCCTTTAGTCTAGTGGAATCTTTAAATGTGCACCCTTAAAAACAAATAGTGGTAGCTGATTTGTGTGCAGTCTGAATTTCAATTCCACACTGACAGACTTGGACTCTGTTTCAAGCTATTTTGTATTCTGAAAAATGTATGTATAACTTTTTCAACATATTCGTACATTCTCAATGAAGATAAACTAACATAATTATTAGTACTGCCCCATCTCTCCACTTTCCTAATGAATACATCTTTCAAAGTATAAAACTCTGTTCCCCAGTCAAACTTAGGGTGCCAGTTTATAGTATTATAAAGGTTCTCAAGTTCAAGTTTAAGTTTAAAATCACTTCCACTATTATCTCGAACCGACCGCATGTCCCCACACCCCCACTGCTAGCAATTGGCACTTGGGGCTTCAATTTGCTTTTAAGTGGAGTTCACCCTGTCTTTCCCTTAACAGGCCCTTCAACGATACCAATCCCAATTCAAGTCCAAAATATTCAACAGGAGTGGTGAAGGGAATCTCAATACTTTCCTCCAAAAGTAGCCCTTCAGTTTATCCAGCCAACCCACTTCTCTCATAGGCAGGGCTTCTAAACCATACAATATCACAGGACAGTAGCTTTGTTTGTATAATGCAACAATCCCTTCAATAGAATAGCCTGCAGTCTGATTTGAAAATTTGGCAATCATATGGGTCAAAGGTTGGGCCTTGTTTTTCTTGGCTTCAATTATTTATATATAGTGCTTTTTTATACTCATTGCTAATCCCAAATAGGGATATTCGTCAACATAATCCAGGGTACCTAAGCTTGTAGAGAATGTTGGTCAATTGACCTTTTTTGCTGTAATCAACATTACCTCTGTTTTTCCCATATTTATGGTCAGCCCATTCTAACTTGCATACTTCACTAATTCCTCAAACATTCTCTTTGCTCCACGGAGGGTATGACTTAAATCAGCGCAGAGCAAACAAGGGATAGGTACACCCATGATTTTTGGACAGCATCCATTCGACACAGTGAGCTTTAGTTGGAGGTCGGCCAGATGCAGGTTGAAGAGCAGGGGGGCCAAGACACAACCTTGCTTGACCACCCTGCTGTTCAACACCCTTGCTGACATATTGCCTGCATTGTCCATCCTCACCCACCCACCACCCCCAGTATTATGGTGCCACCCTTTAAGTATGGCTATCAGCCATGTCGGACAGCCACAACCCTCCATTTTTTTCCCAGAGTTTGGCTCTGTTAACAATATCAAAGGCAGCTTGAAAATCCATTTAATTACATATAGTGGTGCCCCTCCCTGGGTTGCTGACTTAGAGATCAACGTATCTAAAATCCTAAAGTTGAGTGTACCCTGACAAAGTCCTGTCTGTGAAGTGGAGTAGTTGTGATTCATCTACCCAGTAAAGTAAAGGATGAAAACATTTTTCCTGTTACATCCAAGAGGGACAGTAGTCTGTAATTTTCCGGATTCAGGCGATTGCCTTTTTTTGTATACTGGGAGCAAAATTGATTGCTTCCATGATGTTGGAATCGTCTGTGATTGGCATACTTTTACAAATAAAATCTCCAAAATCTTGGCCCAGGCTGTTGTGTCATGTTTAAAAACAACACTGGCTAATGCATTAGGGCCATGGGCTCTAGAGCACTTGTGTTTCATAATTCTTTGTGCAATATCTCTTTGTGCAATGACCAACGGCCACCCTTCTAGGCAATAATGCAGCCCTGCTTCTTGAATGACCTCACCATTTTTGTCGGGCAAGTGATCAAGCCACACCTGTTCCTATATGAGGTTCAGGGTGTGCTTCTTACTCTCACCCTTAGCCCCTGCTAAAATTGACCATATATTTCTTGTATTTCCACCTTTAAGGGCACAAATAATGTTTTACCATTGTGTTTTCTTAATCAAGAATGTCCAGCGCTTTAGCCAGTATTTGTATTTACCCTTAAATGATCTTTGTTAATTGGTTCAAATCACTTTGTAAACCCCCACCCGCATGTAGAATTCTCAACCTTCGTCTCATGTCCCTTTGCTCATCTCGGATGGCGGCATCAACGTATTTTGCATGCCTGTTAGCTACTATCAATTGTCCCATGGGTATGTCCCCATTCTGGGCGCTAGCCATCTCAGCCAGTGTTCAATTTGGTTTTCATTACAATTGTGCAACAGCCTATTATCCCTGGCACTTAATTGGGCCATTAGTTGATTTGCCCCCAAGACGTGTCTGGTCGACCACCAAATGCAGATAACCAAGTGATTCACCTGAATTCCTGCACCGCTACGAAAATTATTTACTAGCTTGGATCCACCTCTGGTTAAAGCCACAATAGCATGATCACTAAAGTCGTTTGGGACTACTTCTAGATCCGTTACCACACAGAGGCATATGTGATTACAGAAGAAGTAGTGCAGAGTAGCTTGGCAATTACCAGATTAAACCCACCAAAAAAAACGTGGGAGGTTTACCAGTGGTTTGGTAACTTTTATAAAATCCTCTGTTAATGTGACATTTACTTCAATTGAAATTGACTCACAGTTGTTGTTCATTCTTTTAATTTCACCCTTACATGGAGATGAGTTCTATTTAATTAATTTTTTAGAATAGTCCACAGCAGGTCAACATAAATTGCAATGTATCGGATTTAAAAAATAGAATTGATTATTTTTCCTTGGAAATTAGTCAAAGAGGCCCTTGATGTTAATGGGTGGCAAATTGTGAATAGGTCTACGATTAATCTTTTTGATGAAATGAAGGCCTGGTCCATAATATTTCTCAACCAGAAATGCTGCAAAATTTCCCTTTTTTAAGGGGCAAACATGTTATTTCTGGTTGATGGACTGGAGTCTGCATACTACGAATGGACAATTTCTCGAGGATATACTTGGAAAGTATAACCTACCAATGATGACTTCTGCATTTTGATAGAAATGTGGTACTGTTAGATTTTTCTGTCATTCCAGAGATATTTATTGATTATCTCCCATTAACGTAAATATTTATTTGCGGAAATGAATTACAGTTGGTATGACACATATATCTTTAGAAGCCACAACGTCATTATCCCGATAAATATAAAGTCGATTAATGAGAACCATAAGATTCTACATGAGAAAACTGTTAAATCAAATATTAAGGGGTCGATTCATGGAAATAATGTGCGCCGAAAATTCCTGCGCAGAGGTGCCAAAACGTGCGAATCGCAGTAAAAATGCGAAAATCGCAGTGCAAGTGCGAAAATCGCAGGGAAACCAGCGCACATCGATTCATGGAAGTCCGTGCGCGAGAAAAACAATGGATGTGCGCTAAAAATGTGCGCCGCGCACGCCGGCGTACAGGTCATCCAACAGCGTGCGCCACGGCCACTGCGAAATCGCACATAGCGCGGCACACATCAGAAAAGTAGGCGGAACACGGGGCGTAACACTCGGAATGGGGAACAACGCGTGAAAATATGGACGTCACGGGGGAAGTACAGGAGGCAAGTGCGCGGAACGCCCACACGCTCGCCTACAACCCGTATTCATGGAATCGAATAGGGCAAACCAGCGCACGGTCAAAGACGCGCACAGGGCCAAACAAGTACGCCACAAGAAAGCAGGCGGTAGCGCCCCTGCGCCTGAAAAAAATGTGCGCCAAAATGTGCGCTAACAAAAAGCACCCATATACAGCCATGATGAATGGGCCATACAGTGGCCCTCTAGGACAAATGAGGTGCAAAGGGGCACCGACAAACACGGACACCCGCTGTGTGAAAAATAGCATGTGCGCGTGTTCCTGGGTGCGCGGGAAGTTCCACACGCGATTGGCCTGGGTACGTGTACTTCGGGGTGCGCAGGAAGTTCCACACGCTATTAGCTTGGGTACGTGTACTACGGGGTGCGCGGGAAGTTCCACATGCGATTGGCCTGGGTAGGTGTACTTCGGGGTGCGCGGGAAGTTCCACACGCGATTGGCCTGGGTACGTGTACTTCGGGGTGCGCGGGAAGTTCCACACGCGATTGGCCTGGGTACGTGTATTCCGAGGTGCGCGGGAAGATTCACACGCGATTTCAGCAGGGTACGTGTATTTCGGTGGTGCCGGGGAATGCTACATGTGATTTGGCCATGTGGGTCCTCCCAGGTGTTCCCTCTACACCCTCCAGGGCCCCTGCAGGCAGCCCACACCACAGGGTACTACCCGGCACCCCTGCTCATGTCCCACAGGCAACCCATCCACCATGGCCATGTCCACCAGCCAACCCACATGTCACCTTGCACTACTGATCACCAACAGATGTCTCCCATCACCCCCACCCCCAAGCAGTGCAGAGGCAGCCTCCACCAGGCCCCCACTCATGACTCCCATCACCCCCACCCCCCAGCAGTGCAGGGGCAACCTCCACCAGGCTCCCACCCATGTCCCCCTGCACCCTCACCCTCCAGCAGTGCAGGGGCAGCCTCCACCAGGCCCCCACTCATGTCTCCCATCACCCCCACCCCCCAGCAGTGCAGGGGCAGCCTCCACCAGGCTCCCACACATGTCCCCCTGCACCCCCACCCCCCAGCCACCAGGGGCAGCCTCCACCAGTCCCCACTCATGTCTCCCATCACCCCCACCCCCCAGCAGTGCAGGGGCAGCCTCCACCAGGCCCCCACCCATGTCTACCACCACCCCCACACCCCAGCCACCAGGGGCAGCCTCCACCAGCCCCCCACCCATGTCTACCACCACCCCCACCCCCCAGCCACCAGGGGCAGCCTCCACCAGGCCCCCACCCATGTCTACCCCCACCCCCCAGCCACCAGCGGCAGCCTCCACCAGGCCTCCACTCATGTCTCCCATCACCCCCACACCCCAGCAGTGCAGGGGCAGCCTCCACCAGGCTCCCACACATGTCCCCCTGCACCCCCACCCCCCAGCCACCAGGGGCAGCCTCCACCAGGCCCTCACTCATGTCTCCCATCACCCCCACCCCCCAGCAGTGCAGGGGCAGCCTCCACCAGGCCCCCGCTCATGTCTCCCATCACCCCCACCCCCCAGCCACCAGGGGCAGCCTCCACCAGGCCCCCACCCATGTCTACCACCACCCCCACCACCCAGCCACCAGGGGCAGCCTCCACCAGGCCCCCACTCATGTCTCCCATCACCCCCACCCCCAAGCAGTGCAGGGGCAGCCTCCACCAGGCCCCACCCATGTCTACCACCACCCCCACCCCCCAGCCACCAGGGGCAGCCTCCACCAGGCCCCCAGTCATGTCTCCCATCACCCCCACCCCCCATCAGTGCAGGGGCAGCCTCCACCAGGCCCCCACCCATGTCTACCACCACCCCCACCTCCCAGCCACCAGGGGCAGCCTCCCCCAGGCCCCCACCCATGTCTACCACCACCCCCACCCCCCAGCCACCAGGGGCAGCCTCCACCAGGCCCCCACCCATGTCTACCACCACCCCCACCCACCAGGGGCAGCCTCCACCAGGCCCCCACTCATGTCTCCCATCACCCCCACCCCCCAGCAGTGCAGGGGCAGCCTCCACCAGGCTCCCACACATGTCCCCCTGCACACCCACCCCCCAGCCACCAGGGGCAGCCTCCACCAGGCCCCCACTCATGTTTCCCATCACCCCCACCCCCCGGCAGTGCAGGGGCAGCCTCCACCAGGCCCCCACTCATGTCTCCCATCACCCCCACCCCCCAGCCACCAGGCGCAGCCTCCACTAGGCCCCCACCCATGTCTACCACCACCCCCACCCCCCAGCCACCAGGGGCAGCCTCCACCAGGCCCCCACTCATGTCTCCCATCACCCCCACCCCCCAGCAGTGCAGGGGCAGCCTCCACCAGGCTCCCACACATGTCCCCCTGCACCCCCACCCCCCAGCCACCAGGGGCAGCCTCCACCAGGCCCCCACTCATGTCTCCCATCACCCCCACCCCCCAGCAGTGCAGGGGCAGCCTCCACCAGGCCCCCACTCATGTCCAACTCATGTCTCCCATCACCCCCACCCCCAGCAGTGCAGGGGCAGCCTCCACCAGGCTCCCACACATGTCCCCCTGCACCCCCACCCCAGAGCCACCAGGGGCAGCCTCCACCAGGCCCCCACTCATGTCTCCGATCACCCCCACCCCCCAGCAGTGCAGGGGCAGCCTCCACCAGGCCCCACCCATGTCTACCACCACCCCCACCCCCCAGCCACCAGGGGAAGCCTCCACCAGGCCCCCACTCATGTCTCCCATCAACCCCACCCCCCAGCAGTGCAGGGGCAGCCTCCACCAGGCCCCCACCCATGTCTCCCTGCACCCCCACCCACCAGCAGTGCAGGGGCAGCCTTCACCAGGCCCCCACCCATGTCTACCACCACCCCCACCCCCCAGCCACCAGGGGCAGCCTCCACCAGGCCCCCACTCATGTCCAACTCATGTCTCCCTGCACCCCCACCCCCCAGCAGTGCAGGGGCAGCCTCCACCAGGCCCCCACTCATGTCTCCCACCACCCCCAACCCCCAGCCATCAGGGGCAGCCTCCACCAGGCCCCCACTCATGTCCCCCAGCCAACATGTCACCACAATGTAGATACCTGGCCCTTATGGTCAGCCTCCAAATGCCAAACACCCACCCGAGTATTGCATCCACCTACTTAGAAATGGCAAAAATATGATAGAAGCCCAATTCCAAGTTTGGAAATGAACACATGTCCCTCACATACACCCAATGGGTGTCAGTGAATGTCAAAACCCATATCATGAAATGCATGAAACCAATGAGATGATACTACACATTGAACTTTACAATGTTACAAATGGCGCTGTCCAGCTTCTTGTACCGTTTTAAAGTTTTTCTGTATATTGGGGGTTCCCCTCCCTGGCCCCCCAACACTGATATCCACACCCCCAACCCTAACCCTAGCCCTAGCCCTAGCCCTAATGTAATCCTTAAGCTAACCCTACCCCCAACCCTAACCCTAATGTAACCCTTAATCTAACCCTAGCCCCAACCCTAACCCCGAACCAGTGGTCAAACTGGACGGGAGCGGTCAGGAGCGGTGCTCCTCTACTTCTTTTAATTAAGTTTTACTGTTCCTATACTTTTATTTTAAAAAGAAACCGTTCCGGAACGGTTTCGTTTTAAAATAAAAGTGAAGGAAAAAGTTGAAACTTGCACTTTCAGTGCACTGAACCGGACGTTTCCTTAAAAAGCAGGCACATGTTTTTTGGGTTTTTTATTGTGGATGGGAGGAGGTGCGGCAATTGGGTCTGTGGGGAGCGGTATAGGCCAGTAGGGAACATAGTTCCACTACTTCTTTTCGTACACTTTGACCACTGCCCCCAACCCTAACCCTAATGTAACGCTTAAGCTAACACTAGCCCCAACCCTAACCCTAATGTAACCCTTAATCTAACCCTAGCCCCAACCCTAACCCTAATGTAACCTTAAGCTAACCCTAGCCCCAACCCTAACCCTAATGTAACCCTAAGCTAACCCTAGCCCCAACCCTAACCCCCAACCCTAAGCCTAACGTAACCCGTAAACTAACCCTAGCCCAAACCCTACCCCTAACCCTAGTGTTACCCTTATTTTAACCCTAGCCCTAACCCTTATGTAACCCTAAGCTAACCCTAGCCCCAGCCCTAACCCTAATATAACCCTAACTGAACCCTAGCCTCAACCCTAACCCTAACACAACCGTAACCCTAATCTAACCCCTAATCATAACTTTACATTTTGATGGATCCATCAATTTTATGGAATGGTATTTCGATGAAAAAAATGTGATGGTTTGCCGTTAGATGCATTGTCATTCGATGGAATGACTGGATACCAATGCTCATAGAAGAGGTCATTTGAAAGAAGTGAAAGTGCAAGAAGGGCGCAATTCTCCAATTTTGAGAGGTCATTTTGGGGAAACCTGGAACCCACATTGCCAATAGCCAAGAGGTTACCCAGAAGGAGCAAGAATGCAACAAGGGTGCAATTCACCATGTATGAGATGTCACCTTGGGGATATCTGTAACCCATATTGCCATTAAGAAGAGATCAACTGTAGTAGTAGAAGCTTTCTTCCTGACAAGAGAGCGAACCAAGAAAGGGACCATTTATAGTTAGTCCTGGCAGGCAAGTAGACCAGGAAAGAAACACTGGAGTGTAAGAAATGTGGTTATGGTAAAAAAGGTGTCGTGAAGAGACATTGATAACTGCACCATTTTGCCAAATTGCGACATTACCAAAAAGTAGTAGTTGCGCTATTCTGACAAGAACATTTCAGAGGAAGAATCATTCTGATGTGTTAATATTCAACTTGAAACTTGAGAAAGACTTTGTGTAGAGGAAAACAAATGCCTTGGTTCATGAAAAAGTGTTTGTGAAAGAGTAATTTGCTTCACAATGAAGAATCCTGTGGAGGAGATTCATTGCATTGGCTTTCTTGAAGTGTTTGTGAAAAAGAAATATTCTTTGCCCAGTGCAAAAACGGAGTAGATGGAAAGGACATTTTGTATTGTTTTGTTGAACTGAAGACAGCCAATACTCCTTGTGCATTTATGTTGTTTGCATTTGTTTGAGGGTCAGATGGTTTTTGGACACTAGGTCATCTTTCTTTAGTTGAGTTTGCTAGGTAGGGGCATTCTTGTTAGGATTGGGAAAGATACGCATTTATCTCACCCTTTTTACTTAAATAAAATGGCAAACATTAAGATTTAAACAAAGGTGTGGGAGCCACTCTACTGAAAACGAACATGAGTCAAATAACCTGCTTTATGGAATTTCTCCCACTCAGGAGGATCTACAACCACGTCTTAGCTCACTGCACCCTTCTCAAAGGAGAAATATCCATTTGCATATCAGCCTGGTCCCACCCACAAGGGCAGTCCACAACCGAAATGCTAGGCAATACTCCTCTGCACAAGAGTCCCATAATCAACCTCAGATACATGTTTGGGCCTAGTCGGGCTTCATCAGTGAGGTGAAGTTGAGCCCCTCTAAAGCACAGTGAACAAGGGGTCGACGTCTGGATTACCCTGGGTTACTTAGGGTGAAACCCCAGGTTTCACAAATTAAACAAGGGTGTGGGAGCCCCTTTACTGAGAATGAACATGGGTCAAATACCCTGTTCTATAGAAAGCTAAACCTTTGTGTCTGTCTCACATTTCTCACCCATCACACCTTCCTCCCCAATCAATACTGGGTTAAGGCAGGGTTATGTTTTGGCCCGCAGCACTTTATTCTATATATTAATCTTTAAGATGAGTTGGTGAACATCGGCACAGACGTGCAGAGAACAAGAGGCATTATAGTCCCAGTTCCAGGCTACGCAGTTGATACAGTGCTGGTGGCAAGGGCTCCATGTTCACTCCAGCGTTTAATAGATGCTTATACGGCATTGATGCCGAAGTTGGGTCTTAAATGCATCTAAGTCAGCTATTTGGTTCAGTAAATACGATAAAAAGAAAACCAGACTACCTGCCTTTTTCACTAATGCACAGGATATCCCTATGGAGTTTGAATATCTTGGAATGTCATTTTCATCTAACTTTAATGGTATTTCTCATATCACAAAACAGAATGCTAGAATGATCCAGGTGTCAGCGGGCATATTTTGATTTTGTCAATACTATAACTTTTAGCCTATTGACATCATTATAAGAGTGTATGTTAATAAACTTAAGGTGATGGCTAAATATGGTGCTGCATTACAGTGTTTTTCAAATATTTATCTTTACAAATTCAAGGGAATGTTTTTTTAAGAAATGATTTGAGCATTCAAGATCAGTACCGACATATGCAGTACAGAATGAAGTAATGAAGATGTGCCTAGAAGATGAAATGCCTAGTAGGTATTACTCTGCGTGAGAATTTGGGGCACCAAAAAGGCATCTTTGAGACATGATATCCCAGTTATATGATTCCACCTCCAGTTCATTTATCAATCCCTAGCGTGAAACACGTGAAACAATTTATGGAAACAGTTAATGAATCTGGTTAATTTTCTGCTGCAACGACAATTAATGAAAGGGTTCTCTGTTATTGTAAAAGCTTTCTGTCAGATCATGTTAACAGTGTAGGCGAAACAGAGGGAGTTAATGAAAACAGCAAATAGAAGTCATGAGATCCTTCAGGTAAATAACCTTCCAGCTTATTATTAATGGAGTTATTTTAACACCGCCTGCACACTGTTTTCAAATGGCAGAAGCAACCCCCCTCAGATGTTTTGGAGACCGACAAGCTTGCTCTAGTGGTTGGCTACCAGGATTTCACCCATGTTGTCCTGTTCTCATTGTAGACGCTCACTCACAAGACCACATAAAAATGTCATCAAAGAACATGTCTCACATTTGGATTCGATTTTGTTTTCCAGGGAACATTTCACAATAGATTGTTGGGTTTAAAAGGTGGGCAGCACATTGCCCTCCACTTTGATTTCGTTAATCGTGATGCATAGCAAATGTGAAAAGGATTTTATTTATTTTTATTTGATTTATTTCACTGATAAAACACACAAACAGGCATCGAGGCGCTGTTACAATCCAGTTGATTACAGTACAAGAGGCGCCCAAGGCGACAATGAGGCTTTGTATAAGGATAGTTGCATGCATTAGTTAGCAGCAGAAAACATTTGCAGATCGTCAGGTGAGCCTGATGGATTCTAGGTAAACAACCAAGTTTTCAAGACTTTTCGAAATGCCCAGTAAGAGGCTTCTGTACTAAGGCTAGGCGGCAGAGAGTGCCACTGTTTGGATGTGATAAATGGAAAGCTTGCACCTCCTGATTTTGAGTGTTTGACTTTGGGTTGGAGTAGACGGTGGGTTTATGGGGTCCTTGTTGGCCTAGTTGAGTGGGATCTGGTAATTTTGTGTGCAAGGTAGGGAGGGGCAGTGTTGAAGAGGCACTTGAGGGTGATGGATAATGTCTTGAAGGTGATCTGTTCACCTATGGGGAGCCAGTTAGCTGCTCTCCCGGCTGCAGGGATGTTGTCCCTGTTAGGAATGTTAAGGGCTGCTCGGAGAGCATTATTTTGTATTACTTGTAAATTGTGGATGTTTTTGAGAGCCGGTGAATAGGACTTTACAATAATCGAGCCTGGAACCGATGACTGCTCTAGGGATGGTTAGGCTGCTGTCTGTTGCTAGAAAGGGGATGTGATGCATATATAGGTTTGGTTGCGTAGGCTGACGAGGAGGCAATAGCACTTACCTGAGCGGACAGTGAGAGGGTGGCGTCAAGGTAGACCCCTAATGTTTTCACAGCATGGGAGACTGGGACAAGAATGTTGTCAATGTAGAATGCAGAGTATTGTTCATTAAGGTTTTAAAGTAATGCAGGGGGCCTTATGACTAGGAGCTCAGTTTTGTCTCTATTCAGCAGAGGCGGGTAACTGCCATCCATATCTGGATGGTAGAGTATGCTGAGTTGAGGAGTCTTCCACGTAATTGCCAGTGAGCGGGAGGAGAGTCTGGGGGTCATCAGCATAGTTGGTGTAGGCTATACCGAAGGTGTCAAGAATGTCAAAGAGTGGTATGGTGAAAACGTTATAAAGGGTTGTAGATATGCATGACCCCTCGGTTACCACGCACAGGATGGGAGTTGGCTTTGCGCTGGCGTCCTCCGCAAATACTCTCATCATCCTCCCCTCTAGGAAGGAGACGATCCATTTGGTGGGTTCAGATTAGAAGTTGGCAGAGGTGATGAGATGGTGACAAAGAATGTTGTGGTCTACAAGGTAGAATACGGCGGACAAATCCAGAAGGAGGAGGAGGGCAGGCTTACCCTTGTCCCTGATCTCATCCATACATACAAACCATTGAATGCAAAAGCACCCACAACATATATTTTACATGGTGAACAAAAGTAAGGACATTCCAGGACTCTGCGCCATTGGGTGTAGAATTGTGTTGCTTTCATTGCTTGGTCTTGAGAGACCCAAAAAACAAGTGAATAAAATGTTCCCTATATCCTGATTACGCATGTTTCGTCTCGCTGAGCCTTTATCAAATCAGGGCAAGTATGCGCTACTACACTTGGTTCGGCTGGCTGAGCCTTTATCAAATCAGGGCAAGTATGCATTACACGGATTGATCCGTATGCAAGTTTATATATGGGTCTGATGCCAAAGTCCATATCCCGTATGATCCTAATCTCACGCGTTGGCTGACCTCTCGAAAGTGTTTTTTTGGGGTATGCAGGGAGTTTCACACGCGATAGGCCCTGTGTGAGCGGGGTACATGTATCTGTGGGGTACGCGGGGAGTTTCACATGCGATAGGCCCTGTGCAAGCTGGGTACGTGTATCTGTGGGGTATGTAGGGAGTTTCACACGCGATAAACCCTGCGCGAGCGTGGTATGTGTATTTGTGGGGTACGCTGGGAGTTTCACACACGATTTGGCATTGTGGGCCCTCCCCGGTGTGCGGTTTGCACCCTCCCCATGCCCTGAAGGCAGCCCAAACCACAGGGGACTACCCTACAACCCTCACCATGCCCTGCAGTCAGCCCACATGGCACCATGCACTTGTGAGCACACTTGTGAGCCCAGCATTGACGGGCACCTGCCAGCAGGCCCCGACTCATGTCCCCCTGCACCCCCACCCACCCAGCAGTGAAGGGCACCTGCCAGCAGGCCCCGATTCATGTCCCCCTGCACCCTCACCCACCCAGCATTGACGGACACCTGTCAGCAGGCCCCGATTCATGTCCCCCTACATTCCCACACACCCAGCAGTGACGGGCACCTGCCAGCAGACCCTGACTCATGTCCCCCTGCACCCCCACCCACCCAGCATTGACGGGCACCTGCCAGCAGGCCCCGACTCATGTCTCCCTCTACCCCCACCCACCCAGCATTGATGGGCACCTGCCAGGCATTGACGGGCACCTGCCAGCAGGCCCTGACACATGTCCCCCCAACACGTCATCACAATCTACAATCATGGCCCTTATGGCCACCCAAATCCCACCCCAGTCCAAACACCCAACCAAGCATTCCATCCACCCCACATTGAAATCCCCATTACATGATACATCCCAAATGGCAAGTATGCACATCAATACATGTCCATCACACACACGCAATGGGTGCAAGTGAATGAGAAAAGCCACATCGTGACATGCATGAAACCAATGAGAGAATACAACACAAATGAAGTATGAAAACAAAATGTATTAAATATAAAAGCAAGGGAATGAAAGAAAATCACACAATAATAGAAATAACAAACAAAAGGCTGCATGTCCAAAATAAATGAAAAAAATATATGAATGCTGAATCCAAATAAATCCAAAGGGTTTGTCCATCAAACAAAATCCAAAGAAAAAAAAAAGAAATCCATTGCTCCATGGTAAAAAATAAAAAAAATGAAGTCCAATCCAGTCTTCAACTATATACAATGTCCAAATCCAGCGTCCATGAACCCAACAATCCAAATGAAACCTACAAAAAGCCCTACCTAATAAACAACTATATACAAAAAGGTGGGGCATAGTCCATGTGCCCCAAATGAAAGAAAAATAGAAAGGAAACCTAACACTAATTAACTACATACAATGGTGGCAGGCAAGTCCTACGGCTCACTTGTTGATTTCCCTGGCCAGGGCATCATCGAACTCCTGTTCTACGTCCTGGAGGCGGGCCTGTTCCATGGCCCTGAGGTTTCGCAGGGATAACGCCATGCCCACCTCTAACTCCCTGCAAATTTCCTTGAGGAACTCTGCCCGCGTCAGTGCCCTGCGCATGGAGTTCTCCGCCCTGACCATAGTGAGCCATGCCTCTTCCGCCTGCCGCCACTCTGCATCTATTTGCTGGCCCAACCGCTGCCACACGGAAGACATTCCCAATCCAGGGTCCTCCTGCCCCCCGGCCGATGCCTGCCCCTATGATGTTGATGGCCCCGAGCCATCATCGCTCCCACCTTGAGCCTGCTGCTGCCGTGCATGTGCCCTGCCTGTTGTTGCCTGCACGTCCTCCTCCTGCTGGGGTTCAGTTGCTGGGGTGGCCACCCCTGCTGGACCTCCGACTCCCGACAGTGGCAGGGATGTGTCCTCCACCAGCCTGGCCGTTGGGTCAGGGGCAGCTCCACAGGGTGCCCAGGTGATACTTGGGCAGGAAGATGGCACGGAGGATGACTGGTGCATAGGGGGTTCAGTTGAGGAGGGGTCGGTAGAAGCTCCAACACACGGAGGAACCCAGCACTGGTGACCCGTCCCAGAAGGTAGACGTGGTCTGCGAGGCATCCGAAATGACATGCATTGTCCTCACGAGAACCCTGCACGTCATCCTGAATGCCACGTACACGCACCGCCACCCCAGCCAGGACAGGCTCAACACGGTCCCGGATTGCCACGTCCGCAGGTTGAGGAAGGCCAGTTGTTGTGCGCGCCTCCCCTCCCTGAAAACGGGTCTGGACGAAGGCATCGCTGCTGGTGCCTGATGATGCAGTCACAGGATCGGGGACAGGATTACACACCGGCACCTCCGCGGCCGCCTGTTCTGCCTCCTGTCCCTGCCCCTGGACTGCACCACCAGCACCAGTGGAATCCCCCCCCTCCAGGCCCCATGCATGGGCCTTCCACGGCCTCCTCCTCAGCCAAAGCCCCCACCAACCTGGATGACTCCGTGCCATCTTCTTCCATCGGCCCCTTTGGGGTCTCAGCTGCCCCTTCGGCTGCCGAGGAGTCCACCTCCGACCTCTGCCTCTTGGACTTACCCCCGGCAACTGCGGCCACGGACGCGGCACCAGACTCCTCACTCCCCAACGAGAGGACAACATGGGAGGGGAGCTGGGCCTTGCGTCTCCGGCTGGCGGTGGAATCCCTGCCGCTGTGCTCCACAGCACCGTCTCCGCCCTCTTCATCAGTTGACGCTGCAGACAGGGAGAGATAGAACACAGGCATCAGGGCACTGTACAATGGTCTGATACACACATGACAGCTGCACATGAGTGGCAGTGTCAAACATCCCACATGGCATCACACTCCCCAACACACATATCTTTTGAAACCACACACATGCGCAAATTAACAGGAATGTTGTAGCAAGCAACACCATCCATATACATAGAACAGCATGAGCATCCAAAGAATAGCCTGACGTCACATGCAACAGGGGGATTGCAGAACACATGCATACACGCCACCAGACATACATACATCTGTACATCTACCCCACCTGTTGCAGTGAAATCATCAGCATCCATGTCACAACTGCTAATCAGCCTCCTACATGTCTCCATCACATGCATCCATGGTTTAACACAGTGGCACACATGTCTAATATACAAACGCACATGTACATTGTGCACATACATGAGGGTGGAACCAGCATCCATGTGTCACACCACAACCATGACACAGAACATACACAAAAACAAAAATCTAAACATGTGTGCACCCACACATGTATTTGTGCACCATGCATTTCAACACATATGCCATTGATGTGCCTCACACATGACTGGACTCACATGTGGCAGGCTCATGTCCCTGTACATACACATCCATACATGGGCCTTCCAAGACATATATCCAACCGGCACACTCCTGCCACACCTCAACATGCACAGTGTCCAATCAGTACGCATGGACACGTACCGCTTGACTCCGGACGGGTCTGCCTCTGAAGGATCTGGAGGTGGAGCGCTGGGCGTATGCGTTCCAAGACCCTCATCTGGATGTTGGTAAGGCGGATCCGGCACCCCTAAGCATCCGCTGCCTTCAAGAGGCGCCGGGCCTTGCTGAGGGTCCTGGACCTGAAGTCCTCCCAGCGCTTCTGGACGTGTTTAATGTTGCGGGCTGCCACCCCCTCCATGTTGATGGCAGCCACGATGTCCATCCAGATCCTCTTCCGTCCGTCATTGTCGGCACGTGAACTTCCAAAGAGGGCATCATAATTCCCCAGGACTTGCTCCACCAGGATGCCAACTTCATTGGCAGAGAAGCTGGCAGCCCTCTGACTCTCTGCTGGGGGGTTGCCACTGGTACCAGATGGTGTTGGGTCGGACATGGCAACCCCCGAGGCAGGTGTGAGTGGGCAACTGGGTCCTGGGGCTGGGCTGTGGAGCGATGGAATCCCAGTCGGTAGTCTTCTGTTCCAGCAGGGGTGGTCACAGCAACTGGACCCCTGCAGATGGCTGACGTGCAGGCACCAAATAGCAGGGCACGTGGCCAGCAGGCAGGCAGGTAGCAGCAGATGGCAGGTGGGAGCGTGCTCGAGGCCCTGCGGGGCAGGAAAATGGCCTTCTGGGTAGGAGCGTGGTCTTTCATGTGTTGTCGTGTGGCCAGCTTGATATCGAGTGAATTGGCACGTGAAAGAATTGCATGTCAGCGTGTAGTTCGAGGAAAGGCCCTTAGCGCGTAAGCGCATATGTGACGTAACACGCGTAGGCATTCCCCTCATCACGGGTGCATAGTGATTCAGCACGTGAGAAAACAGCACGTTCGCGTGTGAAAGCGTGTAATCCGAGGAAAGGCCCTAAGCACGTGAGAGAAATGACGTGCACGGGCGTTTCCCTCAGCACGGGTTAAAGGTGAGCGGGGCCAGCAGTTTGCTGTACGTGCCTTTCGTGGAGACCGACGTGTGTGTTGCTACTTCGTGTTGTTTCGCGCGCCATCACAACTTCACAGCGGATCAAGGACGTATCTCTTTTTTTGGCGGGGGTATTGGCTACGCGTGTTTTTCATTATCACGCTAGTCAGACGGTGAGTCGCGGATGCTATTTTTCCCACTGCGGGTGCCCCTGTATATTGTGTACCGTTTTCGAGGTCATAGTAGCCTGCGTGTCCCACGCGTACGTGCTTTTTATGTTCCTGGGTGCCACTGCATACTGTGGGAGGTTAATTCCACACACGTGGGCTACCGGGGGTTGCATGCACGGTTTTACAGCAGTTTTGGGGTGCCTGAGCGTTGCGTGACCCGGCACTTCCTCTCCGGGGTCACATACAGCCTTGCAGGCGCAGGGGTGCTGTTAACATCTTGTATCCCACCCCCTTCACCCCAATTGCCCGGGACAATTGGCGTGTACACCTCCCATTGGCACTACTACATCTGTGCCGGCACTACTCCATCTGTGCCATGTCTGGGAGGCCACGAAAGGTGAGGGGCGCCTCAGCTGGGCATACTCCTTGTGATGGGCATGGTCAGGGATGTGGGCTGGGTGACCAGGGAGTAGGGGGACTCCAGGATTTCTATGGTGGCTGCAGAGGGGGAAAAGGCAGGTGTGCGCCACTTCGGCATGATGTTGTGCCACGTGCTGATGCTGTCATGCCACCACCCCCTATGTTACGCTCACCTGACTCCCACAGGGGCGTTGATCGGAACTGGACAGCTGTGGTTTCCACCCACGTGACGCGTAGTGCAGAGAAGAGAGATTGGACTGGCCCACCTAATCTCGTATGCTTGATCCGAAGAAGTATTCTCCTGAAAGTGGAGATAGGGAATTAGCGACCCGTGGATTTGAGTGATAACCCCCCCCACTGTTCTCCCCTCTAATCACCTCCGATGTCTCTTTTTATATTCTCACCTTAGGTTTTTAAATGATGAGCTCTCCATCCTGCGTAGAATGCAGGGGCGCGTGGATAACCAGTTACTTCACTGGTCCGAAGGAATTGGAGAGTTCCAGAACAATATTGACTCTGAGGTTCCTGGCGAGGAGCCGTAAGTATATAGTTCGTAAGAGTTCAAAATGTCTGACTTTCACTCTTGTCTGATTCCTTGCAGCTTGCAGCTTGACCCTAGAGAAGAATGCCTCGTGCGGCTGGTAAAGTTCAGGTAAGAGTCTGTATTATCCAACTCTGTCCGGTAAATGACACCTGTATGTAATCTGTTGCTTTCTCCCTTATTACAGGTGCAGAGTGAGAAATTATGGCGTTTTGAGGAATAATACCTCCGGCGGTAAAATCAGGTAAGTCTATTATGGTGAAAGAGATTCCCTTGGTTTGTTCTTTCGGCCCACCTGGCTGTCTTTTTGTTCCCCTTAGGTCCCGGAGTTCGGCGAAGATGAATGGAGGCAGCGCCGGCCGGTGGAGATGAAGAATGCCTCTGGCGGTAAAATCAGGTAAGTCTATTGTGGTGACTAATATCGCCTTATTATTCTCTCGGCTCACCTTGCTGCTCTTTCTTCCCCTTAGGTGCCGGAGTTTGGCGAAGAAATGATGAAGACAGAGGTGAATCGTGGAGGTGCTGCGAAGACTGGTGAGTATAGCGTGGCGCTGCAGCAGGCGATGTGACGCGCATCAAATAACGTCTTTGATTGATTGATTGATTTATTTATTTATAGAGCGCTTTACACCAAGGCGCTGAATTTTTTCCTATTCGAAGGCGCGATGAATCCAGAATCAGGTGAGGAAATAAGTATTGTTCTTGTTCTAAACTTTTTCCGTCTTTCTCCCTTTTTCCTAGGAGCTCCAGACTCGAGGCGGGCATGGCAGAAGACTGGAAGCTGGCTTTCAGGCACGGTGAGCGTTACGCTGCAGGATGCAGAATAACGCGAAGCGTGAGCTGATCTTTGGGTGTGGTTTAAATAGCCTTCAAAGTAGTCCCAGGTAATAAGTTCCCAAGACCACACCCGAGTAGGAAAAGAGTCCCTGAAATAGAGTAGTCCCCCTTCAGACTTCACATTGGCTTGAATGCTGAGCAGCATGGTCTGCATGAGGTAAGTGAAAGCAAATGAGCCTGGCGCCTATGGCACCAGGACTGACCTCTTCTATGAGCCTGGCGCCTAAGGCGCCAGGACTGTACCCAGATAGCCCCAAGATGGGGCTGCTGGGTTTTTCCCAAGTATCTGGATGCCTGCTCCCAGGACAGATGGACGTGGTCCGGATGCCCGGGGGTAGGAATCATGACACCCTGCGGCTCCGGGAGATGCAGCTCTTGCATCTGGCACTGGCGCCCATGTGACCCGGCAGTCTGTTTCATCGACTGGCTCGGGCCCAAAGGTAGTGGTAGCTGCAGGTGCAGCTGTGGACACCACCACCCAGGCTCAGGGTCTGCCAGCGCAGGCTGCGTTGGCACCTGAAGAGTCCATGGAAGATTTCCAGGAGGTCAGGAGGCACACCGTAGGTGCACGCAGGGCTGCCCTGACCGAGGCATGTGTCCCTGGGGCAGTAATGTCATCTGCTGCACCGACCAGCCGGGTGTTGGCAAGTGCATGGGCAGATGCAGCCGACACGACCCCGGTTGTGAGTCTACCATCCAGGACAGTCCCGGTCAATGACCCTGGCACAGCAGATGTTGCTGCGCAGGGTCCATTCCAGGGAACCCAGCAGCCACTGACACAAGTCAGGGCTTCCGTCCTTGTTCCACCTGCCACTCCCTCGGTTCAATCCACCAGCGCCACTGCCCATACTGATCAGGGTGGTGTTTGCCAGCCAGGTCCGCACCACTGTCCAAGAGGAGGAAGGTTGCACCTGCAGTAGAGGCTGGGACCCCAGACACAGCTCCGGCCTCCGGCACATCGAGGAAGAACCCTTTCTGCAAGCAGGAACTGGACTTCCTTGTGGACTATGAGCGGGACCACAACCGTGATATGCTAGTGGGGCCGAATTGTCAAACTACGGCTGCCCATCCTATGTCCCACTGGAAGCAAGTTGCGGATCATGTGAGTGCATTCGGCCATGAGGTGCGCACAGCTCAAGAGTGCAAAAAGTGTTGGGATGACCTCAAATGCAGTACTAAGGCGAAACATGCCTCTAATTACAACATGACTCTGGTGATGGGCAGTGGGCCACCACCTAAGGAGGAAGACCTCACTTCGCACGAGTCAGTCGCTGCGGAGTTCATACCAGCAGGAATGGTCGAAGGAGTGGGAGAGATGCTGGACTTTGATGCCCCGTCCATTGAGTGTTGTTGCGTGTTTGTCGAGGACATGTGTGGTTTGCTTGTGTGATGTGTTGTGCTTGACTGCCAATACATGTCATGTGTACATGGTTCCCATGTGCAAGTCATGCAATGCTTCAATGATGCGTGCCTGCTGTGCAGGATGCTGGACATGTAGAGCAGACGGAGACTGTCCTCATGGCCACACTTGCACCCTACTCACATGCTACTCACCCGCTGCCCCTCCGGTCTATGTTCCAGCTCACTGGCCCTTCTGCATGTAGCCTGGGGTGTCTTTCCTCTCAGCACTGGGTCTATGTCATTGCATGACTGATGTGCATGTGTCTTCGGCCTGCATGCGGGTACTCCATGTAGGCATGATCCCTGGCCCCTCCACGCCTCCTGCACCACAATTTCACCATGGCACTGGTGTGCATCATGTTGGCGTACTGCAATGGCCTGTTCCTGTGTACATGCAAACTTCCACCAGCCAACCTGCCCGACACATGCAGTGGGGTACATCCTCTGTCCTTGATGCAGGGTGTCTCACTTGGACTGTGCAGATGGCAGATGCTCCGCAGGGACATGAGTGCCCATGCATGCTCCATGTGCATTCCATGCATGCCCACATGTGTCCTTGACAGGATGATCATAGTAGTACGTGTCCAGGCTGACCTACATTTCATGGCATTTGATCATCAAGTCCATGCCCACTCTAGCTCAGGCCAGCATCACACACAGGTTTAGGGTGTCACAGTCTGTGTGGGGCACATGCCTCACTCTGTTTCTGGCCCACTGACTCTGTTCAACTGGTGTAGTGGCTTCTGCACACATGGGTGTACTACTGAGGGTTCATCATGTGTCCTGCTTACTGTCCCATCATCATCTGCTGTGTTGTCAGTTGACTCAGATGATGCAATTGATGCTAGTCAACACTGTCTGGCAATACACTAGTCTCTGGTCACCCTTTCGCTGCCATGCAATGCCTCCCGGCATTTTCACTTAGGGGCGTGGGGGGTTTGCCTGTAGCCATGAAACCAATTGCATGCACATTGCACGTGATGCCTGAACTTGCCCTTGCACTGCCTACACGTGTATTGGTAGACTTCATAATGTACTTGTTCATGTAGATAGTGGGTCACATACACATGTTCTGCACTGTATCAACCGACTTCTGAGCCGGTTACACCCTTCTACATGACTACTCACTGATGCTATGTCAAAGTCACCTGGCATGTATGGACTGTTTTTCATCCCTTCTCTGTCATGTATGCGACGGGCACAGGTGCATCCTGTGACACATGTACTCAGTGTTAGGACTACCTAGTGGTTGTTTAGATGAATTTATTGGTCAATGTGCGGCCTATTCAACTGGCATAGGGCACTGATTGGATGTAGCCTGCCAATTGGGTTGTGATGACTGTGGAGCATCCTTCAAGTGTGTATGTGTGCACTGCCACATACATCAAAGCAAGCAGCGTTATAGCCGCTTGCTTTGGTCATGTTCACAATACAGGTGTATGGGGAAATGGGTGTTTTTGAACGCTTTCACATGTACATATGCAAGCAGCTTCAACATTGTGTGGTGCAACATTGCGAGTACTCACTTATGTGTTTGTGAAAGTGTCCATTTACACATGTGTCTTCCGCAGCTTTATTGTTGACTGATTAATATGTAGTTGATAGAGGTTCATGCTGGTGAGATTTCTGCATTGTGCACGTTATGTGGAACTGGCATGATCCCAAAGGTTCAGTGTTGTGCAGTATGTGTATGCCCAGGCCCACTTAGCTACTATGGTGGGTCCTGGGCGTGTAGATTTCCACAGGGAATGATGTAATAGGGCACATTCATAGCCCAATGTGGACACTCAGGCCCTGAGGGGTGTTGTGGAGGCCTCATGTCCTGCAGCTCGGACGGTACAGGGCATTAAGGTCCCTCATGCCTGGTTGCAGGCCCTTGCTTTGCTTGTGACATCCACTATTTGTACATGGCCCATGCCACTCGGTAGAGGGCGAGCTGCAGATGGATGTAGCTATGTTGATGATGATGCTTCAGTGATGCATTGATACATGCATGTTACCTGTGTCATTGTGTGTTTGGATTCACTTGGAGCAGTGGTCAATTTGCAGTTCAGGCATGCTTATGGTGTGTTGCATCTCTTAGTTGCCAACTGTCTTTTCTGCCTGTGACAAGTGCCTGACAGAAGTGGTGTCTGATGGAGTTCATATACTACATTTTGTAATAGTGTAGGCTTTGCTATTTACACAAATCCATTTCTGCTTTTGGGATATGTTTGCATACCAAGGCCACTGGATGCCAGGTTCTCATTTGTGTGTGACACGTCTGCTTCATGTGTTGGCTGTGTATGTGATGTTTATGTGTGTGTGTGTTTTATGTGCTTCTGACATGTGTACTAATGTTCATCTTTTCTGTCCTTTCCAGATGATGACACATTGGAGCCAGAGGATAGTTTTGTCATGCCAGATACAGGGTTGCTATCACACCAGCAATCCAGCACAAGTGGGGGTGATGGGGTGGTAGGCCACGAGAACCCACTTGTGTTCCAGACCATCTTGTCTAGGGCTAGAAATGAGTGTAGCTCGGATGATCACTCTGATGACAATGTCGAGTTGGATGTGCATTGGGTCAATTTGTCAGGGGTGAGTGATTCTGATGTGGACGCTCCTCTGTCCGCGACACCTGCACCGAGGGCCAGACCTGCAGCCGCGGGCGGTACCAACTCAACAAGGATGTCGGCTTCTTGGGCCCCGCAGGTGTCAAGCCCAGCAACGCAGTGGCCGTGCGCCACTGGGGTATTCTGAGTGGGAGCAAGCCATGGTTGCCAATTCAGAACACCAGGGGGCAGCAATTGATAACATCGCTGAGAGCATGGAACGTGTGGCCCAATCCGTGCTACCCCCAGGCAGGTGGAACTCCAGCAGCGGGTGGCACAGTCCACGGCCCGCTCACTCAGGCTGGGCATGGCAGTCTCAGACAGGGAACGCCGGGCTGAAATGGTGTCTTTGCATCAAGCAATTGCTGCTTACGCAGAGGCACACATGGAGACCATGAGGGTTGAGTATGAATCCCTCAGATCTACTCTGGGTGTGCTCTTTATGTCCCAGAGGAAGCAGTCAGAGGAGAGGTTGGAGCAGCTAGAGAGCACCATCTCGGCTGAGCTACGTGCTTGCCGGGAGGTGTACTAGTTGTCCAGTCAGGCCATGCAGGAAGAACACTGTGTTACACATGTTACCTTGCAAGAGGAAGCACGCGTATCACGCAAGGTTCTACATGCTGACCTACGTGTCATCGCTGCACAGAACCAGGCTCACCCTTCCCACAGACTTGCTGCTGACGAGGGGCAAGCGGCGCCTAGGCATGGTCAGGGTAATGTGCCACGTCAACCTTTTCAGCCAGAGGGTAACTCGGATGACGAGATATCTCCCACACAGGTCTGGCTGTGCAGGCGTCGAGCCCATGGAGGTTTTTTTTTGTCTCAACATCATCGCATGTGGGTGTTGAGGTGTACCCTGTACCTCCTTCCTGGGTGCCTTCCCACCCCCCCGGGTCGTATGTGACCATTTTTGATTTTTCTTGTTAGTTTAGTTAGTTAATATTGTTTTTGATAGTTAGTTTAATTAGGTAATGCGGGTTTTTTATAGTTAGTTTAATTAGTTAATATAGTTTCAAATTGCTTGTCTATTGTGCATTCATGTGATGGTGTGGTGCTTTGTGGCTTTTGAAAGCATCCACTGTCTGTTCCAGCTGGGCCCTTCAATCTTATCTCATGTATGTGTTTGCAGCTTGGGGTCCTGGCTCACATAGGCCACTCCTACTTCCCTTATCCATGGGCTTGCAAGGATGGTTCGGTGTAACAAACATTTACACAAGGGCTTTGGACTTTTGTCATATCTGTGGCCTGTCCGCTGCTGTACTACTTGTGTTAACACCCCTAGTGGGGATTGAGTGGGTTATATCCATGGCATGTCTGTAATCTATTTGGGTGAGTACATGATTGATGTGTCCATTAATTGATGTGGATTGTGATGTATGTTATTTTCTTGCCTGTATATGTGCTTGATGCACTTCATGCTGTAGACAGTAGCCTACACCCTTTGCCTGTCAAAGTCACACTGATGGTGGGGAGGAGTTCTGATGTAGGTCTGTAACATGGCCCAGTGACAACCAGCATGAAGACACACACACACAGGGTACTTTCCAGCATTATTAATATGTTTTATGCCCTTTCTTCAGGAAAAAGAGCCTCCAGACTACCTTTGCCAGCAGACACAGGGCCAAGTACTACAGAAACCTGCCCACGTTTGGTGATGCAGACGTGCGCATGTGTACCCAAGCAAAAGCACAGGGCTTGTGCTCAGACCTCCAACAGAAGCAGATGTGTTTCCAGGGGCTCCAAACAAGGTGAGCTGCACAAGGGGCCACACCGCAGCCAACCTTCCACCAGGCCACTTACACATACATGCTAAGTAGCGCAAGTGCTGGGGAGCTTGGCCAGATATTGTTGTAGAAGTGCACATTACAGCTAAGATGCGTTGAGGGACAAATGGCAAGTAGCTTTACAAGTTGTCAGGGGCACACGCAGGGGCCGTCGCACATATCCTCCAGTCCCCCCTGCTCCATAGAAGCTGAGTTATTAGCGCAGTAATGTTCCGAGCCAGAAACGTATACAGCGCACAGGGACACCTATTGAGGCACATCATTTGCATGTGCAAATTGCCACTTGCACTACCTATTGTAATCCACGGCTGCCAGAACACGACTTGTAATGAAGTCGCACCTCGCTATACGCGTCTAGCAGGTCACCCAGGGACCATTCTATCATGTGTGATTCTTGACACATTGGTCTTCCATTTACCGCGTGCCCACGTGCACCTGCCTTACTGCATTGACAGTGTATGAACCATCACGGGCAAGCTAACATATACGTACATAGCAGCAGACAAGAGTGTTTGTTTGTGGAGCAGTCACTTACTTTGGGTCATGATTGGTGTTGAGTGTGTGTTGTAAACACACACAGATTAGTAACTCACGCTCTCTTTGCAGCATTGAACTGATCCTGTTACCGGACCTGAGAGTGCGCAGGCAGGAGGCCAGCACTCACCCCAGAGATAAGTCTATCTTTGTCTTGCATTTGACTAATTTCCTACTATGTGCACGTAGAACATGATTTCTCTGATTGTGTATGTGTTATTGTCAATAGTTGTATTTTGTATTTTGACTACTTTCCCTTGCCAATCCAACTCCCCTCTCCTGCCCCTCTTTCCGGTTATCCTGAATACCAATGCCTGTCCAAACAATGGATCCCTTACCCTCTTTCCCCGACAGGGTCTCGGAGGCCTGTGTAAGTTTTACCTTGCAGGTGCCCAGACCACAGAGGGGGTGGTTGGTTCGTGCCACTCCTGCACCTGGAGACTGGAGCTGTGACACTACCCATCAGTTGTTGCATCCTCATTGTATGTTATTTCCGGAAAAAGTTACCCTTTCTGTTGAACCATTGTAGAACTGTGCTACCTTGGTAGTTCTATCATTCGGCTTGTACATGTGCCAGGACTTTTTTTTCCACTTCAAGTGATCTACTGGAGACTCTTCCAGGGTATTTTTGTGCCTAGAGGCTTTTTCCCTGGTTTGGGGGTTTGGCTCCTTGGAGGTCTCTGCGATTTGGTATTTTTACCAGTCAAGGAGGCCTCTGAGGGGGCTGGACCCTATTTACACGCAAGGTGGAACATGAAGACCATGGGGTAGGGGGATCCTGTAGCCAGGTAGACTAAAAGGGAGAAGGCTACACACCCCAGACACAGTTGTTCAGAAGGTCATGGTGATGTGTAAATGAGGGAGGGCCTTTTGTTGTTGGACAGTAAGCCTGGGCTACAGTGTTTGAGCACTCTCTGACAATGTCATTGTGGGGTACTATGTACATGATGTGTTCTGCTGGTCAGTGGCTGTTCCTGTGTTATATTTACTTTTCAGGTGTCAGGGGATTTTTGTGGTTTGACATGCTGGGGTGTACACATGGGCAATGTTCACATGTGATGTGTATAGGACAGTCAGGGTCACTTGATTTCACATGCATATATTGAGTGCATGTCCCTAATGACACACACACAGTTGCACAATGCTCCACCACACGTACAACCACCCTTCCATGCCCACAGGTGCAGACATATTGCCTTCTCGGGCACGCTGTGTCCCTGCAGCGCATGAGCAATTACCATTTGGGCATCCTGGACATGCGTCAATGGGTACATTTTTTTATTAGTCCTTTGGATGTGATGCTCAAGGTGTATCCCCAACACAATGGCTGCTCACTGTGCTGTGTGCTGAGAAGTGTGTAGCAGGAGACACACACAACGCACGGGTTCGGGAGTGGCGATTTTGCCTTGCCCAATGTGCATGTGAACAGGCATTCAGTGCTATGTTCAAGCTACCACTGGTGGACGGCATTTGTGTATGACTTGGTATGTGTGGGAGGTTGTTGGTCAGTCATTTCATCTGATTCCATGTCAGGCATCATTGTCTCGGGCCACTTTTCATTTCTCACATGCAGCTTCGTATATTATTGTTCATGTGCTGGCCTTTTGCTATTGTATGCCATGTCATGGTGCGGCAGACAAGGGTGATGTGGTTTGGGAGGGTTTGGGTGACATACCAGAGATTGTCATGGCCTGTTTTGCAGGGGGGTGTGATACACATCTTGCATGTGTTCCTTTTGGTCACACAGGATTGGTTATGTTTAAGTAGCTAGGGATGCACACAATGTAGCACTTCCATGGCAACATCCTCAGGGTGGTAAGGTTGTGACAGTTGACTGTCTCTTTGTCATCTTCGATTGTCACCTGGTATGTGCCAGGCCTGTGTGCACTCCGCAGGGGTGGGAGTTTAGGTGAAAAATGTGGCAACAAGCTGGGTCCGGGCTGCCTCGCCACTTGCCCTTTCCCCTCCCATGGGCAGCACCTGCGCCTGTGGCTGGGGATGTGGGGGCACCACCATGTCCACCGGTACACCCTGCCGTGTTGCAACATTGTGCAGGACACATGCTGCCACAATGATCCTGCACACTACTGGGGGTGCATATAGTAGCTGGCCGCCAGAGCGGTCAAGGGAGCGGAAGCGTGACTTAAGCACAACGAATGTGCGCTCCACTATGGCCCTGGTTGCAATATGGGCAGCGTTGTATCTTACCTGGGGTGGTGTGGTGGGGTTCCGGTTTGTTGTCATCATGTGGTTGCTCAGAGGGTAGGCACTGTCCCCTGGGGAGGTGATAATGGTTGTGATTAGTTGGGTTTGTGTATTTGTCTGTGTGTGACATACATGCATGTGCACAGGCATTTGTACTCACCTAGAAGCCATGTGTCACCATGCTTCCCAACTTCCAGGGCCCGGCTCAGGGCGGACATTCTATATATGAAACTGTCATGGGTTGAGCCAGGGTAGTTTGCATAGACAGAGGTGATGATTCCCTTTGCATCACATATAACCTGCACGTCGATGGAATGCCAGTGCTTGCGGTTTTCAAAAGATGTGCTCAGTGGCCCTAGGTGGACGTAGGACCACATGGTACCCTCCCATGCACTTTCCCCCTTTTCCCTTCCCCATGCACTTGCGCGTTCTCAATGTCACTGGGCCTAGTAAGATTGTTGTGTTTGTTGTCTCCACTGTTCCCCTCCCTTTGCCTGGTCGCGCTCTGAAACACCTGTGTATGAGCGCGATATAAATAAAATATCATATCATATCATATCATGGGTGCAATCTATGGCACTGAGCACTTTGGGGAAGTGTGCCACCCTGTAGAAGTCCTGTACCACGGCCTGCCTTTCTGCGGGTGTTCTGGGCATGTATATGTGCCTGCGGACTGAGGGGCGCGCAGTCATGATTGCCAACACCTGGTGTAGGCAGCGTGACTGCGTGGCCTGTGAGACCCCACCCCCCACTATGGCAGTTGTCCGCTGAAATGACCCAGTGGGCAAAAAATGCAGGACATTGAGCACCTTCTCCAAGGGGCTCAATGCTAGGGAGCAGAGGGTGGGGGATGTAAGGTCATCTTCCCACACTCTGACTGGGTCTAGGATGATATGAGGTGGAAACCTATACCTGCCTTAGACCTGGTCATCAGGCATCCCAAAAAGGCTGGTCCGGGGCAAAAAAATGCAGGGCCTGGCTATTCTCCTCCTGCGGTGTCCCACAATCAGTGCCGCGACAAATGGGGCATTCATTGTAGCTGTATATACGTGTTTGTTGTTGTGCACACTTTTATACTGTGCGCGGGGACGCTTCCGCCTGCCTTCGTGAGGCGGACGTGTTGACACCTGTGCGCGTCTTTTAGCGTGCGCGGGTTGCCCGTATTCGATTCCATGAATACGTGTTGTTCGCGTGCGTGTTGGCGTTCCGTGTATTTCCCTGCAGTACTTCCCCAGTTACGCCTTCTTTTTCACGCGTTGTTCCCCATTCCGCGTGTTAAGCCCTGTGTCCCGCCCCTTATTGGTGTGTGCACCGACGTGCGCTTTCTCTGTGCACGTCGCGCACAGCGTTCGGGATGTTGCTGTGACGTGTACACCTGTGCGCGCCACGCTCGGATTTGGCGCACATCTCGCTGTAAACACGCGCAGGCCCTTCCATAAATCGCGCGTGCGCGTGTGCTTGCTTTTTCACGCTTGCGCCAAGATTATCGGTGCATATTTGTTCCATGAACCGGCCCCTAATTTCACTGATAAAGCGCACAAACAGGCATTGAAGTGCTGTTACAATCCAGTTATTTACAGTACAAGAGGCGCCCAAGGCGACAATGAGGCTTTGTATAAGGATAGTTGCATGCATTACTTAGCAGCAGAAAACATTTGCAGATCGTCAGGTGAGTCTGATGGATTCTAGGTAAACAACCAAGTTTTCAAGACTTTTCGAAATGCCCAGTAAGAGGGTTCCACTCTAAGGGTAGGCGGCAGGGAGTTCCACTGTGATAAATGGAAAGCTTGCGCCTCCTGCTTTTGAGCGTTTGACTTTGTGTTGGAGGAGATAATGGGCATATGGGGACCTTGTTGGCCTAGTTGAGTGGGATCTGGTAATTTTGTGTGCAAGGTAGGGAGGGGCAGTGTTGGAGAGGCACTTGAGGGTGATGGATAATGTCTTGAAGGTGATCTGTTCACGTATGGGGAGCCAGTTAGCTGCTCTCCTGGCTGCAGGGATGTTGTCCCTGTTAGGAATGTTTAGGGCTGCTCGGAGAGCATTGTTTTGTATTACTTGTAAGTTATGGATGTTTTGGAGAGCCGGCCAAAAGGACGTTACAATAATCGAGCCTGGAACCAATGACTGCTCTAGGGATGGTTAGGCTGCTGTCTGTTGCTAGAAAGGGTTGTGATGCATTTATAGGTTTGGTTGCGTAGGCTGCCGTGGAGGCGATAGCACTTACCTGAGCGGACAGTGAGAGGGTGGCGTCAAGGTAGACCCCTAATGTTTTCACAGCATGGGAGACTGGGACAAGAATGTTGTCAATGTAGAATGCAGAGTATTGTTCATTAAGGTTTTAAGTAATGCAGGGGGCCTTACGAGTAGGAGCTCTGTTTTGTCTCCATTCAGGCAGAGGCGGTTTACCACCATCCATATCTGGATGGTAGAGTATGCTGAGTCGAGGAGTCTTCCACGTAATTGCCAGTGAGCGGGCGGAGGGTCTGGGTGTCATCGGCATAGTTGGTGTAGGCTATACCGATGGTGTCAAGGATTTCAAAGAGTGGTCTGATGAAAATGTGATAAAGGGTCGTAGATATGCATGACCCCTGGGGTACCCCGCGCAGGATGGGGTTTGGTGTGGCGCTGGCGTTCTCGGAAAATACTCTCATCATCCTCCCCTCTAGGAAGGAGGCGACCCATTTAGAGGCTTCAGAGGAGAAGTTGGCAGAGGTGATGAGATGGTGACAAAGAATGTTGTAGTCTACAAGGTAGAATATGGCCGACAGATCCGGAAGGAGGAGGAGGGCAGGCTTACTCTTGTCCCTGATCTCATCCATATATTTCTGTAGGTCTAGTAGTGCTGCTTCTGTCCCATAACCAGGGCGGAAACCATACGGGCGCATTCCAAGGATGTGGTTGGCCTCTAGAAAGTGCTGAACTTGCAGGTCGGCTGTCGTGTCTAGAATTTTCAAAAGGAACGGTACTGTAGTGATAGGTCTGTAGTTGTTAGGGGCTGTAGGGTCTAGCAAGGTTTTATTTAGGAGTGGGCATACCCGGGCTTCCTTAAGACTCGCAGGCACTATTCCTGTAGAGAAGCAGGCGTTTATTACAGAGGCTATGAATAATGCTAGGACTTCTGAGCAGTCTTTAACAATGGTAGCGGGGCAGACATCTCCCTTATAGCTAGAAGGTTTTAAGCTCTTGAGGATGGTTAGGACTTCTAGCTCTGTGAGATCTTTAAACAGAACTAAGGTGTATCTGGACTTAGTTCGTAGGAGATTTCTAGAGTGGGTACAGGATGGCTTGACAACTGGTGATTTTTTTATTGAACATATCGATTTTGTTGATCATTGCTGATTGAATATTTGTGCAACAGACTTCGTCCTTGTTAAAGGGGGAGGGAGAGGTGGCAGGAGTTCAACGTTCTCTGAAGATAGAGAATATTTCTCTGGTGTTGGACTTGGCATTGGCAAATCTAGAGTGGCAGGAGGAGTGTTTTGCAGTGATATATGCTTGCTCATAGAGTTTTGATACATTGGTGAGCTCTGCTCTCAGGTTGTCCGATTGATTTATTTTCCATGTAAATTCTGCTACACGTTTTTTGTTGCAAAGTTCTAGGAGGTCAGGCATAAATCAAGAGTTGTAGTGCCTTACAGGTTTGGCCTTCCAGGACACTAAGGGGGCAACAGAATCTGCTACCGAAGTTACAGTGGAGGCATAGAGTTCAGGCAGGAAGTTAGGATACCTTGAGAAAGGCAGCTTTATATTGGACATGTCCACAAAGGGCAGCATACGTTCTTTAGTTATCTTACAGGATCTACATGGTAGCTAAGGTTGTAGGGGCAGAGTGGTAGGCTTAGCTTTCCTGTGTTAATGGAGATGGTGAAACCGATGATGTTATGGTCCGACCAAGGGCAAAGGGTGTTAGAGGCAACAGTGATAGAGTAATTAAGGTCTGCAATCCAGTTCAATGTGCAGCCTTTCACGTTTGTAGGATTGTTAAAGCACAGCTTGAATCATAGAGTTCTGAGGGTGTTGGCCTGTGAGGTGGCTTGAAGGTCAAGGAGATCATTACAACCTATGTTTAAATTGTCTAGTACAATGATTTTGGAGGAGGTCTTAATGCTATCTCTGATGATATGGCATAGAATTTCTTTGAAGCTCATAGTAGGTCCTGTTGGGCGGTCTGTGAGATGTATAGTAATGGTACATGTGGGTGAGGAGGAAAACCTAAGGGAAAATATGTCTCCATGTCCCTATAGGATAGTGTTCAGCTGCCTGATCTTGAGGGAGTCTTTGGCCAGGAGGGCAACACCGCTTCCTCTAGAATTAGGTCAGTCTTCACGTTATATTGAGTATCTAGAATGGATGGCTAGTGATAACGTTAGCCCAGATGCCTAACGCAACCTTGTTTCAGAGATTGCTAGTGCATCTAGTTTACGACAGGTGATTGTAATTGTAATTGTTTATTTACATAGCGCTTATGCACAGGTGGAATGCTTCAAAGCGCTTCAAGGTGGGAGGGAGCAAGGGGATACAGTAGTCATCCTTAGGCTTTGAAGTTTCCGAATGATCTAACAGAAAAAAACTAGTATACTAGGCCTGACGGCATTTCTCCAACTGCAAGGGCATGAAATGTTACAATCATGGCCAAGCTAGAGAGGGGGGAAACAAAAAAGAGAGCGGGGGGGAGGAAAGGACAAACAAACTTACTAGTCCTAGTACATTCAGGTCATGCATGCATACAAACTGAGGTGAAGGGGAGGGGAACAAGGACGTCCAGTCCAGCAGGGCCCTGGGGTAAGTGCAGAGAGGTTGCTGCGCTCATGGAGCGTAAGCTGAAAGTGTAGTAATTCTGAACATAGTGCAGTGGGCCAGAGGCAAATGCAACAAGACTGGCGGGGGAGCCTGGGACCTGTAAGGCTCTGGAGGTGAACCAGGCAACCAGTCAGCAAAAACTGAACAGAGTTAGGGAGTAGAAGGAGGAAGGAGGGTGAAGAGAAAGGAAGTTAGCTGGGGAGAGTGAGAGAGGACGAGGAAGAGAAGAGGAAAGTCTTGAGGAGTTTCTTGAACTTAAGGTGTTCAGACTCAAGACAGAGAGAGGAAGGGCAGCTGTTCCAGAGGGAGGCACCTACAGAGGATAAAGATCTACCCCAAATCTCTGTTTGGAAAAACAGCTCACCCGCAGCGAGTTGGAGGGGGACGAGTGGAGGACTCTAGGGGCAGAGTATTTAGGAAGAGAGTGCTGTAGATAGTGCGGACCCCGTCCCTAGAAAGCCTTGTGGATTATGCAGAGGGTCTTGAACTTGATCCTTGCAGCCATGCGGAGCCAGTGGGGGGATTTCGGAAACAGAGAGATGCAGTCCCTGGGCTTGAGGCAAAAGATAAGTCTCGCAGTTCTGTTCTGGATGAGTTGTAGACGACGGAGAGTAGAGGAAGGAAGATTAAGAAAGTGGTTGTTGCAGTAGTCCAGCCTACAGAGAACCAGGGTGATGAGGTTGTTTGTGTCAAGGGTGTGCACCGGTAGGGAGCGGGTATTGATCAAGGCACGTATTTGAAGTGGTGGTCCTCTACTAATGGGACTGAGGCTGACTCCTTAGGTCTGATAGTGTTGGTAAGGTTTCGACTCTCTATGGGTATATGAACGTCTTGGTGGATTGGAGTAGTGGTTTGAGCATAGCTGTCATTAGCATTCAGGCTGTGAGCATACTTGTACACATAAGCAACTGGACAGCAAACATTTGGGTCAGCATTTGAATTTATGCTAGAATCATTCTTGTGAGCATTTGCATTTAGGCTGCAAGCAGCAGAAATGTGGCTGAAGGGATAGGGAGGGTTACAATCATGTTTGTTAGCATTCGCATTTAGGCTGCAAACAGTGGCAATGTGGCTGGAGGGATGGGGAGGCCTACAATCATTTTTGTTAGCATTAGCATTTGCGCTGCGAGCAAACTTGTACACATTAGCAACTTAGCAACAGGGCAGCAAACATTTGTTTCAGCATTCAAATTTAGAGTAGAATCATTCTTGTGAGAATTAATGTTTGGGCTGCAAGCAGTGGCAATGTGGCTGGAAGCATGGGGGCCTGCAATCATTTTTGTTAGCATTTGCATTTGTGCTGCAAGCAAACTTGTACATATTAGCAACTAGGTAGAAGACATGTGTGTCAGCATTCAAATTTAGTGTAGAATCATTCTTGTGAGCATCAATTTTTGGGCTGCAAGCGTTCTTGAAAACATTCGGATTGGGGCAACAGTCATTTTTGTACACATTGGCATTTAGATAAAGCTTTTGTTTGGGCATGGCCACATTAGGTTTGGCAGAATGCGTCTGTGTAGGTCTATTCATACAGGTTTCGTGGCAGGTGCGTGCAGCGTCCTTGGTGAGGCACGGTATGGTTATGGCAGTGGGGCGGGCATGTACAGCCCATCTCCTTCTTGCCAAAGCATGCTTATGGGCAGATGTTTGTTGTTCAGGGTGGGAGGGCGCGTTCAGTCCAACACTAGCTGCATGGATATATTTGCCGGCAGATGTAGGTGTCTTGGGGCCACTGCTGTGGGCCTCAGAGAAGTGCTGTGCTGTGTGCACTCCGAGGCAGTCATTTCTCGAGGCGGTCGGGTCGGGGTGAGCAGGTCGCTGTACCTGGCCTGTTCAAAGACAAAGGTTGATATTTTTCATTTCTGGAGCTTGTGGAGCAGAAGGTAGGCAATGGGCTTGCACAAAGTGTTGCCTCTCCGGGTGAAGTGGGCGGGTTGGACCTTTATTATGAATATTGGTGCTGTGCAGGCCCTTATCAACATGTCGGGCAGCAGCACACACAATCAGCTGTTTCTTGTGGCTGATGAACGCTTGGCTTGTGTGAGAAACCTGAAAGTGTCTCACCAGCAAGTCCCCGGTGATCTGTCGTCCAGGTGAACAGGACACGGCCATCACTATTGGATCCAGTTCCTGGGGGTGGACCAGTGGGGGAGGATCACCTGGGCGGGGGGTGTTCGGGGAGTGGAAGTGGGACATTGGGGACGTGGTATGCCCTTCCCTATAACACCTTTTCCCTATCCTACACTGTAGGATATTTAGAAACTCTACCCCCAACCCCTTTTCCCCACACAAAGACTTTCTTACACGGTAACAGACAATGTACTAACACCAAAGCCGTTTACTTGACATGTCCCAACACGTGGGTCAGCCAGAGTCAGGCAATTGACAATAACCACGCACACCTGATAGCCCTTTGCCTTCCCCACAGGGATAAAAGGCGGAGCACGAAAGCACACTTTGAACAACGCCGAACGCAGAAGGAGACAGCTACACCAAACCGGCAGTACAAAGGGAGAAAGAAAGCGGTGAGACCTGGAAGGACTTCAAAGGGGGAATTGCCCTTGCCCTTTTCATATCAGACCCGCGAAGCCTGCGAAGAGGAAAGCATAAAACCGGGAGTTACAGCTGGCATGCGGAGCAGCAGATGTCAATGGTACACAGGGGCCTCCTACATTGATAATGCAGGCAGAGAGGCAAGCTGGCTACTGTGGTACTATCCTTGACTCCAGAAAACAAAGAAGCCAACGGGTTAAGCACAGCCGGTGAGTCGGAAGAAGCTGATAGCACACCGAACTATGTTGGGCCCAAGGTTGCGAGTAGGAACATTTTGAACGCAAGAAGAAATAACTTGTTTGTATGTTTGAACTTTAAAGAAAGCTCAGTTGAGGTCCATGTGCAGAGGGGACCAGCGCCATGTGGGCGCTCATTCAAAGGCGCTGACCGGGACCTGTTTTTGAAACTTCAATAACCAGAAGGCCCTAGGAAAGGGTAGAGTGAGGCGTCAGAATGGTCCTACAAGGGTCACGTCAAATTCCTTGTACAATCGAAAGTCTCTGACCCATTGCCAGAGAAAATCCATGCATGGGAAGGCAACCCCTCTTTCCACTACAATTGTGAACTGTGATAATTGGCAAATGTGAACCCGACAGAGGAATGTCAAAAGAAAGCTAGGAGAAAGAAACCCTCCTTTTTGGTGAAACTGAGCAATACATGAACTGTATTTGGAATAAATTAACTGTGTTGAAGAAAGGCTGTAGTGAAACCGACGGAGGGTGGCACGTTTTTGTACGGAGGATCCAAGCGCAGCCGAGGGAGATCCTAGGGGCAAAGAGCAATTGCCCAAGGTGCAAGATCACCAAGAGAACTTTTGTGTGATTGTTACTTTGAATCAGCAAACCTTCTAAGACAAGAGACTTGCAGGAAAGAGACTTAGCCTCTGAATGGGGTTTTGATGTTGTTGAACTGAACTGTGAACCTCGTGCTGTCGAGGCCCAGGAGTGTGCTGTGCCAAAAAGTCTTGCCTTGTCCCATGCTCCAAACGTGGGAATGGAGACCCCGCCATACCATCATGACTTATCATTTTCAGAACACTTCTTTATTTTCTTCTGGTGAACATTATCCCACACTCTTTTGGTAATTTACTAGTAAGGATTGGCAATCGTTTGTTTTTAGAATAGGCCCTTTTTATCTGACAAGACGCCACTAGGACTGCCTTACCATTATTTGAATTTCATAGCTTGCTGCCATCTTAGATTTAGGTTTAGATTAGGTGTTTATCTCACCCATTATAAAGTTCAATAAACACCCTTGAACTGTGATCACTTGTGTCTGTCTTTACTGTTGCCGCCATGAGTTCCTTACACTTGGTCATCTGGGCAGGGAGTGTGGGAGCGGTAGAGGCATCCCATGTACTTCTAATACCTCTGTGGCTGCCAAGGAAGATGGATATGCAGCGGTAATGTTGGTACGGGTAATAAGGCTGTTTTATCTGCAATGCGTGGGTTAGGGTGAGGCTGCACATGGTTAAAGGGTGCAGCTGGCATGATGAATGGGGTCAGGTGTGTTAAAGTAATGTGGGATGCACATGTGAGCCTGACTGACCATGTGGATTTTATAGATTGGGCTTTACTTGGTCAGTACTCACGTGGCTTCATTGAAGTATGGGGCTTCCCTATTGAACGGTAAAGGATTCTGCTTACGTGCAGGAGGCAGAATGCTGATAGAGGCTTGTCCTCTGCATCACTGCTTCGAGGCTGAGACCGTCCGAGACGCACACTGTGGCTTTAAATCTCAGCCTTTAATCAGGGCCGGCTGCTCCTCTGTAGCGACTAGTTCCCATCCGAGAAAAGCACCATAGCAACGGCCCGCCCCCTCGTTGTCACGTGACCTCTGATGTCATTCGTGTGCTTTCCGCAGCAGAGAAGCGGTTCCGGAGCACGTTCAGTAAGCGGGCTGGGGCTGAGCGGGAATTTTGAACGCTCTGGCTGCCGCTGGTGCAAGTGCAACCGGACCCTGCCAGCCTTTTCCTTGCAGCGTTTGGGGTTGGCATTTCAACACCGGGAACATTTCTAGGAGGCCCTGGACCGTCCTGAGCGGCAAGGCTCTGACTGCCAGGCTGCAGGAACAGCAGCAACCCGTGTGCTTTTGGCTGGCTGTAAATTGGAATTTTCTTCCGGATACCGTGAACGTTCCTGCAAGACACCCGATTTAGACGGGGGAGCAGGAAATTACATTTACTTTAAAAATCATGCTCAGCTATTCAACATGAAAGGTATGGAGGGCTAAGAAAAGGAACAGGGAGACAGTGTATGCTTGTGTTTAACTGATCTACGGGGTTAATAGAGTGATTTAATGTTTTATGAGGGTGTGATTATTAGGATGCGTGGTTTTAGAGGAGGTTGGCTGGGGCTAACTGCGTGTGATTCGGGATGGCACACAGGCATCTGTTGCAAGGGGGAAGGGGCATCTTGCTATTTGGAAGAAGGATCAGGCATTATGTTATCGCACTAGAGGGAGGGATTGGGCATCTTGCTGGGGTCTGAATGGTTGGATAGGGGCATGCTGGTGTAGGTCTGGTGGGATGAGCCACTTTTGCGTGGCTCTGGAGAAAGGGGGCACATTGGTGTGGGTCTGGAGGGATGGATAGGACATAGTGGTGTGGGTCTGGGTGAGGGATAGGGACAGTGGTGTGGGTTGGGGTACATTGGTGTGGGTCTGGGGAGGGATGGAGGACATGGGTGTGTTTCTGAGGGAGAGATGGAGCACAGTGGGTCTGGAGGGTGGCATGGGTCATCTAGGTGTGGGTTGGGAAGTGGAACGGGGCATCCTGGTGTGGCTCTGGAGGGAGGTGGTGGGGCACTTTGGTGTGGCTCTGGAGGGAAGTGGTGGGGCACATTGGTGTGGATCTGGGTGGAGGGATGGTGCACATGGGTGTGTTTCTGGAGGGAGAGATGGGGCACAGTGTGTCTGGAGGGTGGCATGGGTCATCTAGGTGTGGGTTGGGAAGTGGGACGGGGCAATTTGGTGTGGCCCTGGAGGGAGGTGGTGGGGGCACATTGGTGTGGCTCTGGAGGGAGGTGGTGGGGCACATTGGTGTGGATCTTGGCAGAGGGATGGTGCACATGGGTTTGTTTCTGGAGGGAGAGATGGGGCACAGTGGGTCTGGTGGGTAGCAGGGGTCATCTAGGTGTCGGTTAGGAAGTTGGACGGGGCATCTTGGTGTGGCTCTGGAGGGAGGTGGTGGGGGCACATTGGTGTGGATCTGGGTGGAGGGATGGTGCACATGGGTGTGTTTCTGGAGGGAGAGATGGGGCACAGTGTGTCTGGAGGGTGGCATGGGTCATCTAGGTATGGGTTGGGAAGTGGGACGGGGCATTTTGGTGTGGCTCTGGAGGGAGGTCTGGGGGCACATTGGTGTGGCTCTGGCGGGAGGTGGTGGGGCACATTGGTGTGGATCTTGGTGGAGGGATGTTGCACATGGGTGTGTTTCTGGAGGGAGGGATGGGGCACAGCGGGTCTGGTGAGTAGCATGGGTCATCTAGGTGTGGGTTAGGAAGTTGGACGGGGCATCTTGGTGTGGCTCTGGGGGGAGGTGGTGGGGCACATTGGTGTGGCTCTGGGGGGAGGTGGATGGGGCACATGGGTGTGTTTCTAGAGGGAGAAATGGGGCACAGTGGGTCTGGAGGGTGGCATGGGTCATCTAGGTGTGGGTTGGGAAGTTGGACAGGGCATCTTGGTGTGGCTCTGGAGGGAGGTGCTCGGGGCACATTGGTGTGTATCTGGGTGGAGGGATGGTGCACATGGGTGTGTTTCTGGAGGGAGAGATGGGGCACAGTGTGTCTGGAGCTGGCATGGGTCATCTAGGTGTGGATTGGGAAGTGGGACGGGGCATTTTGGTGTGGCTCTGGAGGGAGGTGGTGGGGGTACATTGGTGTGGCTCTGGAGGGAGGTGGTGGGGCACATTGGTGTGGATCTTGGCGGAAGGATGGTGCACATGGGTGTGTTTCTGGAGGAGAGAAGGGGCACAGTGGGTCTGGTGGGTAGCATGGGTCATCTAGGTGTGGGTTAGGATGTTGGGCGGGGCATCTTGGTGTGGCTCTGGAGGGAGGTGGTGGGGCACATGGGTTTGTGTCTGGAGGGTGGCATGGGTCATCTAGGTGTGGGTTGGGAAGTGGGACGGGGTATTTTGGTGTGGCTCTGGAGGGAGGTGGTGGGGGCACATTGGTGTGGCTCTGGAGGGAGGTGGTGGGGGCACATTGGTGTGGCTCTCGAGGGAGGTGGTCGGGCACATTGGTGTGGATCTTGGCGGAGGGATGGTGCACATGGGTGTGTTTCTGGAGGGAGAGATGGGGCACAGTGGGTCTGGTGGGTAGCATGGGTCATCTAGGTGTGGGTTAGGAAGTTGGACGGGGCCTCTTGGTGAGGCTCTGGAGGGAGGTGGTGGGGCACATTGGTGTGGCTCTGGGGGGAGGTGGATGGGGCACATGGGCGTGTTTCTGGAGGGAGAAATGGGGCACAGTGGGTCTGGAGGGTGGCATGGGTCATCTAGGTGTGGGTTGGGAAGTTGGACAGGGCATCTTGGTGTGGCTCTGGAGGGAGGTGGTGGGGGCACATTGGTGTGTATCTGGGTGGAGGGATGGTGCACATGGGTGTGTTTCTGGAGGGAGAGATGGGGCACAGTGTGTCTGGAGGGTGGCATGGGTCATCTAGGTGTGGATTGGGAAGTGGGACAGGGCATTTTTGTGTGGCTCTGGAGGGAGGTGGTGGGGGCACATTGGTGTGGCTCTGGAGGGAGGTGGTGGGGCACATTGGTGTGGATCTTGGCGGAAGGATGGTGCACATGGGTGTGTTTCTGGAGGAGAGATGGGGCACAGTGGGTCTGGTGGGTAGCATGGGTCATCTAGGTGTGGGTTAGGATGTTGGGCGGGGCATCTTGGGGTGGCTCTGGAGGGAGGTGGTGGGGCACATGGGTTTGTGTCTGGAGGGTGGCATGGGTCATCTAGGTGTGGGTTGGGAAGTGGGGCGGGGTATTTTGGTGTGGCTCTGGAGGGAGGTGGTGGGGGCACATTGGTGTGGCTCTGGAGGGAGGTGGTGGGGGCACATTGGTGTGGCTCTCGAGGGAGGTGGTCGGGCACATTGGTGTGGATCTTGGCGGAGGGATGGTGCACATGGGTGTGTTTCTGGAGGGAGAGATGGGGCACAGTGGGTCTGGTGGGTAGCATGGGTCATCTAGGTGTGGGTTAGGAAGTTGGACGGGGCCTCTTGGTGAGGCTCTGGAGAGAGGTGGTGGGGCACATTGGTGTGGCTCTGGGGGGAGGTGGATGGGGCACATGGGCGTGTTTCTGGAGGGAGAAATGGGGCACAGTGGGTCTGGAGGGTGGCATGGGTCATCTAGGTGTGGGTTGGGAAGTTGGACAGGGCATCTTGGTGTGGCTCTGGAGGGAGGTGGTGGGGGCACATTGGTGTGTATCTGGGTGGAGGGATGGTGCACATGGGTGTGTTTCTGGAGGGAGAGATGGGGCACAGTGTGTCTGGAGGGTGGCATGGGTCATCTAGGTGTGGATTGGGAAGTGGGACGGGGCATTTTTGTGTGGCTCTGGAGGGAGGTGGTGGGGGCACATTGGTGTGGCTCTGGAGGGAGGTGGTGGGGCACATTGGTGTGGATCTTGGCGGAAGGATGGTGCACATGGGTGTGTTTCTGGAGGAGAGATGGGGCACAGTGGGTCTGGTGGGTAGCATGGGTCATCTAGGTGTGGGTTAGGATGTTGGGCGGGGCATCTTGGTGTGGCTCTGGAGGGAGGTGGTGGGGCACATGGGTTTGTTTCTGGAGGGAGAGATGGGGCACAGTGTGTCTGGAGGGTGGCATGGGTCATCTAGGTGTGGGTTAGGAAGTTGGACGGGGCATCTTGGTGTGGCTCTGGAGGGAGGTGGTGGGGCACATTGGTGTGGCTCTGGGGGGAGGTGGATGGGGCACATGGGCGTGTTTCTGGAGGGAGAAATGGGGCACAGTGGGTCTGGAGGGTGGCATGGGTCATCTAGGTGTGGGTTGGGAAGTTGGACAGGGCATCTTGGTGTGGCTCTGGAGGGAGGTGGTGGGGGCACATTGGTGTGTATCTGGGTAGAGGGATGGTGCACATGGGTGTGTTTCTGGAGGGAGAGATGGGGCACAGTGTGTCTGGAGGGTGGCATGGGTCATCTAGGTGTGGATTGGGAAGTGGGACGGGGCATTTTGGTGTGGCTCTGGAGGGAGGTGGTGGGGGCACATTGGTGTGGCTCTGGAGGGAGGTGGTGGGGCACATTGGTGTGGATCTTGGCGGAAGGATGGTGCACATGGGTGTGTTTCTGGAGGAGAGATGGGGCACAGTGGGTCTGGTGGGTAGCATGGGTCATCTAGGTGTGGGTTAGGATGTTGGGCGGGGCATCTTGGTGTGGCTCTGGAGGGAGGTGGTGGGGCACATGGGTTTGTTTCTGGAGGGAGAGATGGGGCACAGTGTGTCTGGAGGGTGGCATGGGTCATCTAGGTGTGGGTTGGGAAGTGGGACGGGGTATTTTGGTGAGGCTCTGGAGGGAGGTGGTGGGGGCACATTGGTGTGGCTCTGGAGGGAGGTGGTGGGGGCACATTGGTGTGGCTCTCGAGGGAGGTGGTCGGGCACATTGGTGTGGATCTTGGCGGAGGGATGGTGCACGTGGGTGTGTTTCTGGAGGGAGAGATGGGGCACAGTGGGTCTGGTGGGTAGCATGGGTCATCTAGGTGTGGGTTAGGAAGTTGGACGGGGCACAATGGTGTGGCTCTGGAGGGAGGTGGTGGGGCACATTGGTGTGGCTCTGGAGGGAGGTGGATGGGGCACATGGGCGTGTTTCTGGAGGGAGAGATGGGGCACAGTGGATCTGGAGGGTGGCATGGGTCATCTAGGTGTGGGTTGAGAACATTTTGGTGTGGCTCTGGAGGGAGGTGATGGGGCACATTGGTGTGGATCTTGGCGGAGGGTGGTGCACATGGGTGTGTTTCTGGAGGGAGAGATGGGGGAACAGTGTGTCTGGAGGGTGGCATGGGTCATCTAGGTGTGGGTTGGGAAGTGGAATGGGGCATTTTGGTGTGGCTCTGGAGGGAGGTGGTGGGGGCACATTGGTGTGGCTCTGGAGGGAGGTGGTGGGGCACATTGGTGTGGATCTGGGCGGAGGGATGGTGCACATGCGTGTTTCTGGAGGGAGAGATGGGGCACAGTGGGTCTGGAGGGTGGCATGGGTCATCTAGGTGTGTGTTGGGAAGTGGGATGGGGCATCTTGGTGTGGTTCTGGAGGGAGGTGGTGGGGGAACATTGGTGTGGATCTGGAGGGAGGTGCTCGGGGCACATTGGTGTGGATCTGGGTGGAGGGATGGTACACATGGGTGTGTTTCTGGAGGGAGAGATGGGGCACAGTGGGTCTGGACGGTGGCATGGGTCATCTAGGTGTGGGTTGGGAAGTGGGACGGGCATCTTGGTGTGGCTCTGGAGGGAGGTGGTCGGGTCCCATTGGTGTGGCTCTGGGGGGAGGTGGTGGGGGCACATTGGTGTGTTTCTGGAGGGAGGTGGTGGGGTACATTGGTATGGCTCTGGAGGGAGGTGGATGGGGCACATGGGCGTTTTTCTGGAGGGAGAGATGGGGCACAGTGGGTCTGGAGGGTGGCATGGGTCATCTAGTTGTGGGTTGGGAAGTTGGACTGGGCATCTTGGTGTGGCTCTGTAGGGAGGTGTTGGAGGCACATTGGTGTGGGTTTGATGGGAGGGATGGGGACATTGGTCTGGGGAGGGATGACCGCATATTGGTGTGGGTCTGGAAGGAGGGGACGGGGCACATTGGTGTGGGTCTGGGCGGATGGGGGCATACTAGGATGGGTGGTTTTAGAGGGGGTGGCTGGGGCTATCTGCATGTGATGCAGGATCGACACATGGCATCTTGCTATGTGGAGGGAGGATGGTGCATTATGGTATTGGTCTAGAGGGAGGGATGGGGCATCTTGGTGTGGTTCTGAGAGGAAGGGATGGTGCACATGGGTGTGGGTTTGTAGGGAGGGATGGGACATTGCTTTGGGTATGAAGGGAGGCACAGGACACATTGATGTGCATCTGGAGGGAGGGATGGGGCACATTGGTGTGGGTCTGGAGGGAAGGATTGGGGCTCATTGGTCGGAGGACGGATAGGGGCATCTTTCTGTGTGGAGGGAGCATGGGCCATCATGGTATGGGTCTTGAGGAAGGGATTGTTCATCGTGGAGTCTGGATCGGAGGGGGCATTGTTGATATGAAATGGGCATATGATGGGGGCATGTCAGGGAATGGTGGAGCATGTGGGTCAGGGCTGGAGCGCTCTGGTGGGAAGGAAGGGGGCATCTGGGTGTGAATGGAGGGATGGGGTATGTTGTCTGGAGAGAAGGATGTTGGTTTATTGGAGTGGTGGGAGCATGTGTGTGTCGAAGGGATGGGGTAATCGGGTGTGGGTATAGAGAGAGGGCGAATGGTGCCATCTGAGTGTGGAGGTAGAGATGAAGCATATGGGTGTGGCTCTGAGGGGTGGAGCATCTTGGTGTAATAATAATAATAATAATAAAAATAATAATTTGGCATTTATATAGCGTTACGAACCCTCAGGTATCTGAGCGCTGCTTATTATTACCCCCGGTGTGTGGTGCTCATTTATCGAATTCGGAAGGATGAAAGGCTGAGTTTGGCCCCGCCGGGATTCAAACCTGCTTTAGCAGGCTCTGCACGAATGTCAAAGCGAGCGCTCTACTCGCTGTGCCACTTGACCAGCTTGACCAGTAGGTATGGAGGGACGGATGTTGGTGTCTTTGTGTGGGTTCGGATGGAGGGATGGTGGCATGTAGGTCAGGAGGGAGGTGGCATTTGAATCTGGAACGTGTTTGGAAGGAGAAATGGGGCATTTCAGTGTGAATGGTTTCTGCTTGTGGGTGGGGGCATAAAGGATCATTAACAGCGGAGCAGCGTGAGGGAGAGCCGTGGGCCCGACCTCGGTTGCATCCCAGACGTGCACACCCACAGCCCGGGGCACCTCTCGCAGAGCGGTCCGGTGCGCGTGGTCAACCAGCCCCCTCTCCTCACTGAGCCCGCATCTGCGCTGGCCGGGGGGCGCACACTCCTCTCTCTGACCTGCCAGCAGCTGGGCATTGGTGGGCCCACCCCGGTCACCAGGGAAGCCCTGACTGAGGGCAGCCGGGAGCCGAGGGAAACCTGACTGCTCTCGAGGGGTGCCTCCCCAGGCAGACAGGCACCCGGGCAAGCCAGGCATGAGCCATGGTGCAGCTGGCTCACTTGACGGTGGGCGCCAAGGTTCCAGCCGCCCACATCTGTGTGTGAGCAATGGCCAGGCCCGCTGGCACAGTGGGTGACCTTCCCTCTTGCCCAGGTACCTGGAGCTGGGTCCTATGCGGCCGTGCTGGGGTTTGAAGACTCTAGTGGTCCCACCCGACCCCATGTCTGTGCTGTCTCTGGCCTGCCTCGTTGTCCATCTCCCAGCCCCCCTCCCAAAAGGGAAGCGGAAGGGGTCAGGGGAAGGATGAGTGGATCGGGCCGTGTGGGCAGGTGGCGAAGCGGCCTACCTCCTCCATCCCCCTGGGAAGCGCTGTGCTGCTGCAGCTGGCGGTCAGGCTGAGCACCTGGATTATTATTTTTTATTTTTTTTAAACCACAATGGTTTCGGCCGAGCTAGACAGGGAGCTGGGCTGTCCTGTCACAGCCAGCGCTGCCTCCCCCAACCTCTCCTGCACCGGCAGGGTCAGGCCGACGTCTAGGACAAAAAAAGTTGCCTGTGGCTCTTGGCGGTGGATCACTCGACTCGTGCATCGATGAAGAACGCAGCTAGCTGCGAGAATTAGTGTGAATTGCAGGACACATTGATCAACACTTCGAACGCACCATGTGGACCTGGGTTTTTCCTGGACTACGCCTGTCTGAGGGTGCTTGTACATCAATCGCCCCGGGGTTCACTCCCAGGGGCGTGGCTGGGGCTGTCGCAGGGACCCCATTCCATTCATCCCCCTAAGGTCAGACCCCGATCAGCACCGTCGCTGGATCCTTGGATCTTGCGCGCAAGCTCATTGCCGACGCGTCCTGGTTTCCCCAGTTTCCCCACCTCATGCTGGTTTCGGGAGGGCCAGGTGGCTGACGCGCCCCGGATGTGGTGGCGGCGGCAGCAGGCTTTAAAAAAGCCTGGCGCACCTTCACCCTACCCCGGGGCACCTGGCCGTGCTGTGTGTGACTGTCTTTGGTGTCCCACGGCTGCCGGCGCAGATGACCATGGAGCACGGACCTCGTGACCATGTGGGCTTCGGTCACAGATTGGGACAGAATACACTCGCCTGCGCCAAGGGCTTTGTGCTCCCCGACCACGGCCTCAGATCAGACATGGTGACCTGCTGAATTTAAGCATATTACTAAGCAGAGGAAAAGGAACTAACCAAGATTCCCTCAGTAACGGCCAGTGAAAAGGGAAGAGCACAGCGCCGAATCCCCATTCAGCAGCAGGCGTGGGAAATGTGGTGTACAGAAGACCGACTCCCCGGCATCACTCAGGGGGCTCAAGTCCTTCTGATCGAGTCTCCCCACGCGGATGGTGTTAGGCCGATAGCGGCCTCTTGCACACCGGGATCAGGTCTTCTTGGAGTCAGGTTACTTGGGAATGCAGCCCAAAGCGTGTGGTAAACTCTGTCTAAGGCTAAATACGGGCGCGAGACTGGTGACCAACAAGTACCGTAAGGGAAAGTTGAAGAGAGTTCAAGAGGGTGTGAAACGGTTGAGCGGTAAACTGGTGGGGTCTGTGCAGTCCACCCACAGGATTCAACACGGCAGGCAGGTTGGTCACTGGAACGGTGGAGGCCCTTGCGGGTCTGCGGCCCGGGCACATCCAGCCCCAGCAGGGTGCATTTGGGAAGGCCCCAGGGGGCAGGTGGCTCTCTGCTCCAGCAGAGAGTCTTACAGCCCCCTGACAGCAGTTTTGCTGTGTCCACGGGGCTGAGGGAGATAGACCACCACCGGGCCCTTATCCGGCAACTGTCCTGGCCCCTCTTGGGGGTTGCTAGAGTGGCCACGGGAGACGGGGCTCCCGATGTGACTGTGGTGGACTGCCCTCAATACACCCCAACCACATCGTGCTGCCGGGCAGGGAGGCCCACAAAGGGCGCCAGGGGTCGGTTAACCACCCGACCTGTCTGGAAACACTGACTAAGAATATAATGCCTGCCCGAGTCAGAGGGATGAATGAAACCCTGTGATGTAATGATGTTGAGGGCCGGTGCCCGGCGATTGCAGTGGCATCCTGTCGCGGTGGGCTCTCCACTGACCCGTCTCCCCCGCTCTGTCAGAGATGATGCATGAGCATGTGTGATAGGACCCGAAAGATGGTGAACTCGGCCTGGTGGAGGTCCGTAGCGGTCCTGATGTGTAAATCGGTCATCCTACCGGGGTATAGGGGCAAAAGACTAATCAAATGATATAGTAGCTGGTTCTCTCCGAAGTTTCACTCAAGATAGCTGGCGCACGGAAACCCCAGTTTTATCTAGCAAAGCGAATGATTAGAGGTCTTGGGGCCAAAATGATCTCAACCTGCTCTCAAGCTTTAAATGGGTATGAAGCCCGGCTTGCTGGCGTGGAGCTGGGTATTGTATGAAAGTGCTCAGTGGGCAACTTTTGGCAAGCAGAACAGGCGCTGCGGGATGAACCGCACCCGCGGTTAAGGCGCATGATGCAGATGCTCATCAGTCCCCAGAAACGGTGTTGGTTGATATAGACAGCAGGATGGTGGCCATGGTAGTCGGAATCCGCTAAGGAGTGTGTAACAACTCACCTGTCGAATCAACTAGCCCTGAAAATGGATGGCCCTGGAGCATCAGGCCCATACCAGGCCGGCGTTGAGAGCCGCGGGGGCTAAGTCAGGCGAGTAGGAGGGCTGCTGCAGTACGCACAGAAGCCCGGGGCGAGGGCCTGAGTGGAGCCGCCGCAGGTGCAGATCTTGGTTGTATTAGCAAATATTAAAACGAGAACTTTGAAGAATAAAGTGGAGAAGGGTTCCATGTGAACAGAAGTTGAACATGGGTCAGTCAGTCCTACGGGATGGGCGAGCGCCGTTCGGAAGGGATGGGCTATGGCCTCCATTGCCCTCAGCCGATCGACAGGAAGTCGGGTTCAGATCCCCAAATCCAGAGTGGCAGGGACGGGCGCCCTTGCGGCGTCCAGTGCGGCAATGCAAATGATCGCAGAGAAGCCGGCAGGAGCCGCACAGAGCACAGAGTTTTTTTTTTGGAAAAAACAATTTTTATTTTATATAACGCACAATTCTTGGGACTTCCATCATAAGATTCAGCGTCAGAGTGTTACAATCAGCATTGACCAGTCCCATGAAACTCCCTCCCCCCTAACTTGAGCCAATATGTCCAGTTCATCATCCTGTGATTTTTCAGGCGGGTTTATCGTCGTCTCTTTATCCGTTTTATCATCGCTCTGATCAGACTGGGGGGTCACTCATGGTAGCCACCAGCTGCCTCCATTCAATTAGGGGTCCTACCTCCTTCTCCCCTCCCCTACAAACCGTGTCCCACCAAACAGCCATTTCTGCCTCTGCCCATTTTAAGAGGTCAGCCCACCACAACTCTATCCTCGGCCTCTGGGCTGCCTTCCAGCACATTGCTATCCTTCGTTTGGCCAGGACATATGCTAGATCTTTCATTTTGCTTATGTGCTTTAAGTTACGTGGCCTAGGGAATCCCCCCAGCATGCATGCCCAGGCCGACTCCACCTCCAGTGTAATACCGGTTCCTGCTAAGCGTGCCTTCACTTCTTGCCAAAACCGCCCCACCTCAGGGTAGGCCCAAAACATGTGGAGTAGCCCAGCCTCCTCCACCCCACACCTAGGGCATTTCTGAGTCGTATGGCCACCAAACCTAGCGATCTTACTGGGGGTGGGCTATGCTCTATGTGTGACATATAGTTGGATCTGCTGGAGCCTTGCGTTCCGGGACACCTTTTTATGATATCTTTGGGCTCTTTTCCAGAGCCCATCCGACATGGGCTCTCCCACCTCATCCTCCCAAAGTTGTCATTTGGGTCAAGTCCTTCCCCACCTTGGACCCCAACAGCTCGTATATGCGGGAAATCTCATGCCCACCCTCTGAAATATCATATATAGCCTCCATGGTGGCATCTGGTTGTCCGGTGAGCACCTCTGTTGGCCACTTCACTCGTACTCTCTCGACAATTCTGGTGTAAGTTATGTACTGCCCTTTATGCACCCCAGTATCTTCGATCAGGTTCGGGAACTCTAATGCCTCCCCTTCCAGCCATATGTCTCCCAGGGTGGCCAGGCCCACTGGTTCCCAGTACTTGCGGACCCCTTGTATCAGCTGGGGATCCTCTCCACATAGTGCTGCAAGCGGCACCTGCATAAAGTACAGAACCAGGTGTCCCGCAATCTGCCACGTTCTGTGCCATATCTCCCATCCCAGTACCAGCAGCCCCGCCATCCCCCGGACCCTCGACTTGGACAGCCACACCACTTCTTTGTGAAAGAAGGGGAGCAGTTCCCTGCACAGCAGCCTGGTTTCTGCCGTCTCCTCGCCAGACAGCCATCTTGCTACATACTGCAGCTGCCCTGCCAGATAGTATAGCTCAAAATTTGGCAGGTCGATCCCTCCCCTATCACACGAGTTCTGTAGTTTCCAGAGGGCCACCCTGTTCCTGGAGTTGCCCCAGATGAAGCTCCTACACAGGCTATGGAGGCTAGCGAGAAAGCACCTCGGGATCCCATGCAGGATGTTAACAAAGAAATGCAACAGTCTGGGCAAAACTACCATTTTTACCAGAGCAGCCCTCCCCACCATAGCCAGGGGTAACCTGGACCAGAATCCCATGCTGTTCTTAATTCCTTCTACTGCTTTAACCGTGTTGCGTGCATGTTCTTCTGCCATATGGTATATGTCAATTCCGAGATATCGGAACGACTTTGTGTGCCAGGGTAATCGGCAACACTGGCAGACTCATGGGCAAGACAAGCTTGTATGTCCCCAGAGGGAACACGCTGGACTTTTTGGGGTTAACCGCTATGCCAGAGAGAACGGCAAATTGCTCCATCATGTCTAGAATATATTGCATGTTCTCTTCTGGGTAGCGTAAATATAACAGTATGTCGTCCGCATATAAAGAAACAAGGTGCATGCCATCTGCAGTGCGAATACCTATCTCCTCGTATTGCTGTCTCAGGCAGGTGGCCAATGGCTCCAGTGCCCATATGTATAACATGGGCGACCACGGGCAGCCCTGTCTAGTGCCTCTGCTTAGTTACCATTTGTCCGAAATGATAGCACCCGTTTTGACCCTGGCGATCGGGGAGCTGTATAACATTGTCACCCACCTGAGGTACCCCGGTCTCATTCCATAGCCCTTAAAGGTCGCGATCAAATAGGGCCTTTTCACTGGCTTGAAGGCCTTGACCACGTCTAGTGAAACTATTGCCAGTTCACCTGGGTCATTTTTTGTCTAGTCAAGGATGTGATGCAGTCTTCTGAGATTATCAGTTATGTTCCTGACATAGCCCGTTTGGTCGGCGTGTATCAGTTTACCAATGACAGCCTTAAGCCTATTTGCCAGTACAGCAGTGAGGATTTTACTAACCTGATTGAGCATCGATAAGGGCCTGTACGACCCACAATCAGTGATAGGCTTGCCCCGCTTCAGAAGCGGGATAATCACCGCCTCTCGCAGGGTCTCTGGTAGCCTGCCTTGCTCATACGACTGGTTAAGCATGGCCAGCAGCGAGGGAAGCAACTCTTGTTCATAGGTGTTATAAAATTCACTTGGAAGCCCATCGGACCCGGGGGCCTTACAGGTGGGCAAGTAGCGAACCACTAGTTCGAGTTCTTCCATCGTAATAGGGGCATCTACGTCTGCGCGTTCTGCCTCATCTAAGGTGGGTAGGCCCATGTCCTCCAATCTTACCCGAATTTCGTGGTCTCTAGGGCCACCTTGGTCCTCATAAAGATGTTTATAGAATCTCAGGAACTCCTCATTCACCCCCTCCTGGGTATTCTGAGTCCACCCTCCCTTGCCTTTAATTTCCCTGATCACCGTTCGCGGCGTCTCACTCTTGTATAGCCAGGCCAGCAACCTGCCCGGCTTATCTCCCCCCTGCGTGCTGTCTCTCCACGTATTTCTTATAGCTTAGTTTACATAACCTGTCCCAGCAGTCCCCACTGGCCTGTTGTAATTGCCTTATCCTGTCTCTGTCCTCATCAGCGGTGCCTTCCGTACGCATCCTGCCCTCCAACTCATCCTCAATTCCCTTCCACTCTGCTCTATGCCTCCTTGGAGCCCCCTAGACTTCGAAATGGCAACCCCCCGCAAAACCACCTTAAACGCCTCCCAAACAGTTCCCATAGAGCTTACACTACCAGTATTTATCTCAAAGTACTCAGTGATCGCCTCTCTTAAATCCTCCCTGAATCCCGGGTCCTGCAGAGCCTCGGCTCAGAGTTTCCAAGTGGGAATCCGTGCCCTGGGAGGTTGATGCCGCCACTCCAGGACCAGGGAGTGGTCCAAAAGCACCCTAGCTTTGTATTGTATTCTGCACCTTCCATCTCTCCTGCCAACTCTGTGGAGGCGAACACATAGTCTAATCTTGTGTGAAGGGTGTGTGGTGCCGTATAGTGCGAGTATTGTCTATCCACTGGATGCAACTGCCTCCAGACATCCACTAGGTCGAAGTCCCTCGGGAGGGCCTGCAGCACCTTTGCTGCTGGGGTTGGTTTGTCTATATTACTATCTGGTCTGTCAACATTAGGGTTAAGTACACAGTTAAAATCACCTCCCCAAATAATCCCACCACCCAGCAGAGGGCCGACTCTACTTTACAGTCCTAAAGTAAGCCGCTGTGTCCTGGTTAGGGGCATATAAATTTACAATACACACTTCTCGGTTTTCCAATATACCCTTCACAACAGTCAATCTGCCATCTGGGTCACCCGTGACCTGAAGCAGCTGAAATGGCACCTGCGGCGCCACCCAGATGATAACTCCTCTAGCGTAGGCCGAGTATGTGGATCCCACCAGGCACCCCCTCCACTTCTTCTTAACCACCTCCAATTTCTCCCTAGTGAGGTGGGTCTCTGGCAATAATGCTATGTCCGTCCTCATCCTTTTCAGATACATCAGCACCTTGTTACGTTTCAGATAGCTGTTGAGGCCCCTGACATTCCAGGTAACCACTGTAAGGCACCCTGGCGCCATCACCATGATATCCCGCCTCTTAAGGGTCACATTTTGGCTCAATACCCTTTCCCGCCCATCAAACTTCCCTCCAACCCCCTTCCCAACTCCCCATCCCCCCAACTTCAAACCACTGCACACCCCTCTCACCCTCCCACCTCCCCCTCCTTCGTCTACCCCAACCCCAACAAGTGCCCAGCTCCATCCCTGGATCTCGGGCCCCCCTGCGTTTGGTTCTGCCCTAAAAGGCCCCAGCCCAGAACCCAGCAGGGTGTCACCGAACTACCAGTGACCTAACTAAACTATTCGCTATGGGGGTGTGAGGTCATGCTCCGTATAGCTCCTATATCTATATCAAGGTTTCCAGTGCCACTGTCTCATATTTATAATTGTAGCTCTGAACACACTCCTCTGCCGGTATATGCAATGCTATATTCAAGTCCCATTGTCATGAGCTGCAGCACCTAGGGCGCTTTTCCGACGCATGTTACTTATCTCCACCTTCTGCTCCCTGGATGTCCGGTTCCTGGGGACAGCTCTGCGCATCTAATGATCCCATGGCGTCCTCTGGAGTGTCTTCTCTGAGGTTCTGCTCTTGTAGAAAACCTTCAGTTTAGCTGGAAAAAGCAGCATGTACCTATGGCCTGCATCCCACAATCTTCTTTTCACGGACCCAAAGTTCATGCGGCTGCGCTGTACTTGCAAGGTATAATCTGGGTATGCCGTTATGTTCGCAGCACCTCTTTGTATCGTGCCGCCCTTCCGAAAGTGTTCAAGGATTTTTTTCCCAGTCCCGGTAGTTTAGGATCTTCACTATCACCGGCCTGGGGGTGGGGGGTAGGGTTCCCCGGCGGTGGCTTCCTCATCAGGGCCCTGTGCCCTCTCTACAGCGAACCTCTAGGCCAGAGCTCCCGGGGGGATCTCCTGTAATAGCATAGACTCGATGTATTCGTAGGGTTAGTTCCCTCAGCTCCTTCCGACAATGGGAATATTGTTCCTTCAGGCGCGTCCCTCCGCCTCTTCCGACCTGCTCTCCAGATTGCCCAAACGTTGTACCAAGGCGTGAAGTTCAGATTTATGGGCAGCACAGGCTGCTGTGCTCGGGGCCACCTCTTTTTCCAGGTCCTCCGTGCGCTCAGCCAACAATCGTACGTCTTGCCGGAGAAGATTTACGTCTTCCTGCACCGCTCCAACTTTGAGCTCAAGTACAGCTTTCAATTCACTGATTGCCAGGCCCAGTTTGGTCTCCAAGGCCACTTTCAGGTCCGCAATCGCCGCAAGTACCTCCTGGTTGCCCATAATGTCTGGGCCCCCAGCGGGGGTCCTGTCTTTCTTCCTGGCCCCTTCTGCACCTGGTGGTGTTTTGGCAAAATCGTCCAGTGTGGGCTGCTTGCCTTTCTGTCTGATGGGTTTGTTGGACATCTTGTTGCGTCAGGGTAAAGTGAGTCGGCCCCAAAACGTGCTGTCCTCTTTCAGAACGTGCTAAGTTGCCCAAAATGTCTAGGCCCGGCCTGATCGTTTCAGGGGTGTCCTCCAGCGACCTCCCCTATTTCTAGAATGGACTGTGTCCTCCCACGTACCCATGTGGGTTCATTCAGCCTTCACAGGACTAAGGACCCTGCCTCAGTCGATCTAGCTCCCCGGGCTGTCTGCCTGGCGCTGGTGTGGCTCTGCGGGCTCCGGTGGCCACTCTTGCTGGTCCCCACTTTCATGGGGCAACCCCGTACACCTTCATCTGCAGTTACCTCTTGCGGCCACCTCGGGCACGTTGTCTGCGTCTCTTTGTTCCCACTTCAGGCGGCTGCAAGTCTCTGTGTTTCTGTCTAAGCCTGTCTGTGCCGCTCGGGTGGCTGGATCAGCATTCGTAAATCAATCATAGGCATGTCTTGTTCTTCGTTGTGCTATTGTGTTTAATAGCCTCCACAGGATGGTTTAGTGGAGTTTGTTGCAGGTTGGGTTGCCGATGTGTGCCTGCGCCTCTTCGTCTCACGGTGCGGCGCTGGGTTTATTGTGTCATGGGCATTTCAGCTTATCAGCTGTCTGTGAGCAGCAACGGTGCTCTTTTCTCTCCTCCCATCACCTCGTTAAAGGAGACGGACGCTCCCAGCGTCGCCTCCCTCTGATCGATCCGCTTGGTGCACAGCGTACTGGGCAGCTCCCTGCGTCTATATACACGCGCGCATTGGCGCCATTTTGAATGCGCTATCCAAGCTCCGCATCGCAGCCCATTCAAAGAATTGCTTGGCAACGTGATAGTCAGTTCAATATAAGTCAGTAGTGCTCTGGTCGTCACCGGTTCATTCTAGTTACTGGTTCCACATTCCACCATGCAATAGTTCCATGTTTGCAGGGTCAGCGCTCTGAATGACCCTGCCCTGTGCTGCAATTGCAAGATCAACTCCCTTGTCCCCGGTGGATGCGTGAACTTATACATGTTGCAAAGGGTAATATGATTAAGCTGGCATCTGTTTTGCTAGGAGCTGCTATCACATCTAATCAGGGGCCCCCTGTGTGCCTCCGTCAGGTCTCAGGCAACCCTTAGGCTGTGCTCGGCTTTATTATCAGTGAAACTTGATTGCATCCGTTTCAGGGTCTTCCTGTGTGGCACTCCGTATACTAAGCTGGCCCTGTACATCCGTGTTATTGCGTTACCTTCGGTCCGGATGGCCGCAACACGGAGCCTGCAGCCGTGGACACCATGCGCGACCCGAAAAGCTGCCCTGTCATAGGCCTGTCTAATGACCAAGTCTCCACTGCGGCTGCAAGCGAAACCGCCCATAATGCTTGGACGGCTCACACGCCGTCACTTCGCTACAGCTGCTTGTGGGCACGCCGGTGCCTCGTATGTGTTGTGCATACACTGCCGAGTATTGAAGTGTACATTGTACTGTCACTTATTCATGGGTGAGCAGCCTTGTAGTCTATCGCGCATACACGCGGACTGCTTGGGGTTCCAGTCCCGTTTCGTCACGCACCGGGCATGCGCTTTTCAATCACGGCACTGTTCGTTTGCCGTTTTACTCCGACGTCGGGCTTCTCCCCCGGGTCCCACGCTGTGGCCACAGGGGGTCTTCACAGCTCCGCTCTACTCGCGGCCCCTTCTGGCAGACCCGATCTGAGCACAGCTCTCTCTCCTACAACGGGCTGCTCGCGAGTCAGCTGTCCTCCACCTCTCTTTGTTGTTGGCGGATCGCCATTTTAGATTCCTCACAAGCGCACCGCCACAAAATTCTTCCGGCTGATTTTGCTCGCATCACAGCGCTGATCCTCACCATCTCCAGCTCCAGTTGGGCAGTGTTAGTTCATGAACTCGGGCAAACGATGTATTCAGACCAGGATGGTTTCAATGTGTCACATTTTCTCGGATCATTTCAGGATCATCAGGAGCCTCCTTGAAAACACGTCCTCCTACATGGCTCTGTAGCCACGCCCCCAGCCGCACCGAGAGTTCTTTTCTTTTCTTTGTGAGGGGCAGGGCACCCTGGAATGAGTTTGCCCCGAGAAAGGGGCCCGAGCTTTGCAAAGCGTCGCTGTTCCGGCGGCGTCCGGTGAGCTCCCGCTGGTCCTTAAAAATCTGGGTGAGATTTTGTAAATCTCACGCCAGGCCGTACCCATATCCGCAGCATGTCTCCAAGGCGGAAAACCTCTGGCATGTCAGAACAATGTAGGTACGGGAAGTCAGCCTCTGGATGCGAGCCCGTCCCTTCCTGGGGATCACTCCAGCTGCAGTGTTGGCCAATCTTGTTCTTCCTCTGGGGGTTCAGGGCAGGCATTCTGCCTCGGCTGACACCTAGCAGCTGACTTGGAACTGGTGTGGACCAGGGGAATCTGACTGTTTAATTAAAACAAAGCATTGCAAAGGCCTGTGGAGGGTGTTGACGCAATGGGATTTTTGCCAAGTGCTCCTAATGTCAAAGTGAAGAAATTCAATGAAGCGTGGGTAAACGGATGGGGTAACTATGACCTTTAAGGTAGCCACATGCCTCGTCATCTAATTAGTGATGTGCATGAATGGATGAATGAGATTCCCACTGTCCCTATCTACTATCTAGCGAAACCACAGCCAAGAGAACAAGCTTGGCAGAATCGTCGGGGAAAGAAGACCCGGTTGAGTTTGACTTTAGTCTGGCACTGTGAAGAGACATGAGGTAGGATAAGTGGGAGGCCCTCGGGCCGCTGGTGAAATACCACTACTCTTGTTTTTCCACTTACCCGGTGAGGCGGGGGGCGAGCCCCATGGGGCTCTCGCTTCTGGCTCCAAGCACGCGGCACCTGCCGGGCACGACCCGCTCCGGGGACAGTGGCAGGTGGGGAGTTTGACTGGGGTGGTAGACCCTGTCAAAGGATAACGCAGGTGTCCTAAGGCGAACTCAAGGAGGACAGAAACCTCCCACGGAGCAGATGGGCAAAAGCTAGCTTGATCTCGATTTTTCAGTGTGAATATAGACCGTGAAAGCAGGGCTTCACGATCCTGCTGACTTTTTGGGTTTCAAGCAGGAGGTATCAGAAAAGTTACCACAGGGATAACTGGCTTGTGGCGGCCAAGCCTTCATAGCGACGTCGCTTTTTGATCCTTCGATGTCGACTCTTCCTATCATTGTGAAACAGATTTCACCACGCATCGGATTGTTTACCCACTAATAGGGAACATGAGGTGGATTTAGACCGTTGTGAGACAGGTTAGTTTTACCCTACTGATGATGTGTTGTTGCAATAGTAATCCTGTTCAGTACGAGAGGAACCGCAGGTTCAGACATTTGGTGTGCATGCTTGGCTGAGGAGCCAATGGGGTGAAGCTACCATCTGTGGGATTATGACTGAACGCCTCTACGTCCAAAATCCCCCCTCCACCCCAGACCGTGATACTGCAGCGCTGTCGAGCATCAGTTAGCTTAGGACAGCCGGCCTTGGGGCCGGTGTGTAGAGCCGCTTGCCTCAGGACTTGAGTGTGGACAGAATGGGGGCCACCTCTCTCACCCATAGTGCACCGCATGTTTGTGGGAATCCGGTGCTAAATCATTCATCGACAACCTGATTCTGGTTCAGGGTTTCGTAAGTAGCAGAGCAGCTACGTCGCTGCGATCTATTGGAAGTCATCCTCTGAGCCAAGCTTTTGTTGCAAGGCGGCAGCACCGCCAAGGTTCTCCATCCTTCCTCCTGGGGCATGCGGGGTGCACAGGAAAATACCACGCACCATAGGGGCGCACCTGATGGCCTTGGGCCCGGGCCTTCGAGGTGGTGCCTTAAGCCCCCGAACAGGGCAGGGGAAGAGAGGGTGCAGCCACCCCAGGGCACGGGGTTGTAGCTAAAGCCTGTGCCCCTGGAAAGTGGGGTTGGGGCAGGCCCGGCTGGCCACTGGACCACCTGGCCTGGTAGTAGGCCCAGATGGCCCAAGTTGTGGCTGGTGGACCAGATGCCCGAGTTGCGGCTGACTCCTGCATTTGTCTCCGGTCGGGTTCCGTAAGCTTAATAGTCGGCGTGGAAGTGTCTCCCCGGCCCGAGAGCGCTGAGTTGGTGCCTTAAACCCAGGGCGGGGAAGAGAGGCAGCAGCTTAAGCACCCACCCCAGAGCACGCAGGGTGGTACCTTAAGCCTGTGCCCCTGGGCGGTGGGGGCAGGTACGGCCGCTGGGCCATCTAGCCCGGGGAGTAGGCCCAGATGGCCCGAGTTGTGGTTGCCACGGCTGACTCCTGCATTTGTCTACGGTTGGCATGGAAGTGCCACCTTGCGGCCTTCAGGGCGGCTGTGGCGCAATTACCGCCTTTAGTTCAATGGCGTTCGTGGGTTGCTCCCGGTCCTCTGGCAAGTATCAACCAGTTGTGGTCAGGTCCAAGACGAGGTGCGTGTGTCAAGGGGTGCCCTGAGCGGGTCCCTTTCCTCCGCGTGGGGGTAAATGCTCTCGCAGTGGCCGGCCCTGAGTTCCACAGTGTTTGTGGGTTAGTCCTGGAGGGAAAGTCTCTAATGTTGTGGGAGCAGCTCAGGCCAGAGCTCCAGGGTGAAAGCCCCTGGACCCAGTGGTAGTCGCATCGCTCCCCACAGGGAAAAGCTCTAAAGGGGCCCTGCTAAAGCTCCAGGGTGGCTGGCGGCGGGGGTGTCCTGGCCTTGGGTGCCTGTCTCACGTCTGGGTTGCCTGTCCCCAAGCCTGGTGGTGATCGTGGGGAGCCCTGTCCCTCTCTGGAGGGTAAAGCTCTAATGTGGCGGGCGAAGCTCTAAGGCGGCCCGGGCCAGAGCTCCACTGTGGCTGGGGCTGCTGCCCCCACTGGCCTTGGGTGCCAGCCTTGTGCGTGTGGGTGGAGTCCCCAAGCCTTGCGGTAGTTGCGGGGAGCCCTGGAAGGGGAAGCTCTAAATGGGCCCTGCTAAAGCTCCAGGATGGCTGGGGGGGGTGCTGGTCCCCCCCAAGCACCCAGCCTTGGGTACCTGTCTCACATGTGGGGCGACTGTCCCTCCCCAGAGGGATAAGCTCCAGGGTGGATCAAAAACCTCTTATGTGGAGGGGGGGGGAAACTCTAAGGTGGCCTTGCCAGAGCTCGAGGGTGACGATTGGTGCTGGCCCATGCCTTTGGGCACCTGCCGGTGCCCTGTCCTTTGTCAGGTGGGGGGGCCAAAGGCCCTTCCCATCCAGGCCCATTGGAATGCTTTGACCTACCAGATGGCCGCTCTCCGAGCCCGACCATCTAGTTATTGGCCAGAGGAATGTCTGCAAGGACCAGGCGGCTTGGCTGCTCTGGAAGTTCTGATGGGCGTCAGTTTAAAATGTTTCTCCAGTTGGGTCTCTAAGGAGCCCGAGGCTTTTGCCGAGAGGTCCCGCTCTGTCAATCTGGGTACACAGATGACGAAACTTAGTCTCCTTCCTCCGGATTACTATAGACTGGGTGAGAGGGACCTGTCTGCGCTCCTCTTGGTTCTCGTTGCCCAACCCGGGCTCTATGGTGAAAACCCGGGCCAGCCGGGGGGCGTGCCCCACGCAATTCCCCAGCAGAGACTGGCCTGCTGGGGGTGCTCTTCCGAGCACTCCATGGGATCGATTTGGTGCACTTGGTCTGTCTAGGGTTGGACTGCTTGGCCATCCTCGGCTGTTTCAAGCAATTTGCTTCCACCCACCTTGGGACCATGTCAAGGGTTTGCTTCCCTCGGGGAGGGCCCCCTCGTTTGTGCAGCTCTAGAGCGAAGGCTAAGCAGCCCGGCAGCTCCCCAGTGGTCAGATCAGACGGGTTCCCCTCGCAAGCCACGACGCGGCCCCTCCTCCACCAAGCACGTTTCTCCAGCAGTTCGGAAACACACGTTGGCTGCTGACCCCCTCTGTCGCCATACCAGTGGCAGCATGCTGGCAAACCCCACTACCGGTTCAAGTTGTGCCTGGCCTCTCCCTCCCACCCACCCTGTGGCATGGCTGAGCAGGCCCGGCCGCCGGCACCTGCGTGACCAACCTGTCCACCCGACACGCACACGTCTAGGGATGCTCTTTGGCGCTCGGGTCCTGCAGACAGCCCAAGAGGGTACGCAGGTTGGCTCTAAGGCAGTCGCGCGGCTCCCCCCGTTGCCACCCTCCATCAGGTGCGGCTACCTCATTGAGCCTGCCAGTAGCATATGCATGTCTGAAAAATTAAGCCATGCATGTGTAAGTACAAACGACTCGTACAGTGAAACTGCAAATGGCTCATTAAATCAGTTATGGTTCCATTGATCGTGCCATCTGTTACTTGGATAACTGGTAATTCTAGAGCTAATACATGCCGACGAGCGCGGACCTCCCGGGATGCATGTATTTATCAGACCAGGACCAATCCGGGCTCGCCCGTCCGCTTTGGTGACTCTAAATAACCTCAGGCCGATCGCACATCCATGTGACCGTGACGATGCATTCAGATCAACTTTCGATGGTACTTTGTGACCAAGGGCAATGGGGAATCGGGGTTTGATTCTGGAGAGGGAGCCTGAGAAACGGCTACCACATCAAGGAATGCAGCAGGTGCCGAAATTACCCAATCCCGACTTCGGGAGTTAGTGACGAAAAATAACAGTACAGGACTCTTTCGAGGCACTGTAATTGGAATGAGTACAATGTTTAAATCCTTTAACGAGTACCCATTGGAGGGCAAGTCTGGTGCCAGCAGCCACGGTAACTCCAGCTCCAATAGCATATATTAAAGTTGCTGCAGTTAAAAAGCTTGTAGTTGGATTTTGGGATTGAGCTGGCGGTCCGCCGTGAGGCGAGCTACCACTGCCTGTCCCAGCCCCTGCCTGAGCGTCCTGGGGGTCTGAAGCGTTTACTTTGAAAAAAGTACAGTGTTCAAAGCAGGCTGGTCACCTGAATACTTAAGCTAGGAATAATGTAATAGGACACTGGTTCTATTTTGTTGTTTATCGGAACTGGGGCCGTGATTAAGAGGGACGGCCGGGGGCATTCGTATTGTGCCGCTAGAGGTAACATTCTTGGACCAGCGCAAGACGAACCAAAGAGAAAGCATTAGCCAATAATGTTTTCATTAATCTACTGTTGTTTTTGGTTGTTGGTCTTCAGGTCTGCCAAATTCCCCTAGGAGTGCTGTTAACTTCCCGAGGGAAGTGTCCATGTCTGTTAGCACGACTAGGAGGTCGTCGGCAAAGGCCATTGCCTTATGGTCTTCCCCACCGAATGTAATCTCTTTTATTCCCCTCTCCTGTCTAATTCTAGCTAGGAAGGGTTCGAGAAAGTTTGCGTACAGGAATGGTGACATGGGCAGCCCTGCTTTGTACCCCTAGTGATCCTTATCGCCTGGGAGACATGCCTATTGATAGCCAGCCTGATAAGTGGTGCTCCATAGTTGACTTTGACCAGGTGGACAAGTCCCGGGCCAAACCCCATAACCATCATCGTAGCAAACAAGAATGACCATTTGACTCGGCCAAATGCCTTCTCTGCATCTAGTGCTAACACTCCCTGCCCTCAGGACTGCCCTGTTTGACTTCTCTATCAGGTGGGATATTCGCCTAATGTTGACAAACGTTTGTCGCCCCTTGGCAAAGCCTGCTTGATCCGGGTGGATCAGGTCAGTGATTACTTTATCCATTCTAGATGTTAGAATTTTTTGTAAAGATTTTGGCATCAAGGTTTATTAGGGCAGTAGGGCGGTAGGCTACAGAGGGTTTGTTTCTTGTTTGGCTTAGGGAAGAGGATTACCTTGGCCTCCTCCATGGATCTGCTAATGCTATTCTGTTATGCTAGCCTGTAGTTTACTAGATGGGCCTTCAGATGTGGGTGTCCTGTCTGCGCTTCTGTCCGTGGATGGGCGCCACGCAAAGTTAAAATCCCGTCAGTATTAGCTGGCTCGTTGTTAACTGGTTTAGCTTCTCCAAAACCCCCTGCAAGTATTGTTCCTGCCCTGAGTTGGGGGCGTACACTGTGGCGATTGTGAGAGGCCACCCCCCATTGTAGCTGGATGAAGAGGAATCTACCTTCCTTGTCGACTTTTGTGCCTATTATTTCGATGTCAGGTTGGTGTCTAAATGCTATGAGGACCACTCAAGCTTTGCTCTTGTCGTTGGCCTGCAGAACCTGGGGTTATCCTCAACTTCATTCTGTATCTGTCTTGCTTACGGATATCAGTCCCCTGGAGCGTCACAATGTCGGGCTTGGTATCCTGGAGGAGGTTCTCCGGTTTCTGTCTCTTTAGTCAGTGGGCCTCATTACGACCCTGGCGGTAAGGGGTTAGCGCCAGCGTTAGCTGCGCCGACCCCTTACCGCCAATTACGAGTTCCCTTTCCGCCATGGCGGTTTTTACACCTGCTTTTAGCGGGTGTAAAAAACCATGGCGGTAAGGGAACTTGGTGTTAATTACGCCACCGTAATTTACGGTGGCGTAATTAACGCCTTCCCCACTCCCATTATGCCCTATGGGGCAAAAATGGGAATGGGGAAGGGTAAATGGGGATTGGGGATTTACCGCCCCGCCAAGGTCGGAATGGGGCGGTAAATCCCCTTACCGCCATGGCGTTAACGTAGTTAGCACCATGGCGGTAAAGTCACGGCCCTGGCGGTAACTTACCGCCAGGGTCGTAATGAGGCCCAGTGTGTTTAGTCCTCTAACATTGAGTTTTAGTATTTGGATCCCTACCCATACCCCGTTACGTTCTGAGAGTAACCATGTCGAAACGATCCCCCTCCGGCTGGACTCGGCTCAACTTCCCCAAGCCTTAACGTCGTCCTAGGTTGCTTGATCTTGTTCCCATCCCAGAGAATAACTGTGCGGGGAGAGCCATTCATCTGCTCTCCCCTGTTTCCAAGATCCGTCACCCCCTAACCCCCCGTCTCCCGGAGCCGACCCTATTCAGCCTGGGGCTTCGGTTGCTATCCCCCCCCCCCCGGACCCTGCAATTGTTTGTGTCTCGGCTCTGACCTCTCTACTCTTCTCCACTCCCATGGCTTCTCTTGGTGGCTTTCATGTTCTGGCCTCCTATTAGGTCCTCCCCCTGCATCCCCTTCTTCTTCAATGTTCAGGATCTTGGGTCCCTCATCCAACGTAGTGATGTGGTGTTGGCACCCTTCCCACTTGAAGACCATTCCAAAGGGGAATGTCCACCTGGATCTTATCTGGGCTTTGGTAAGGGCTTTGGTCACCGGGCCCATTTGCCTCCACATTGATAGTATGGATTTGGCCAGGTCCTGGAAAAGTTCTGATGGCGCTGTTCACTTTTATCAGGGTTGCTTTCCTTGCTGCTTGGAGGATCCATTTGTTTTGGTCGTATCGCTGTAAAGCCATCGCCACTTCTCCTGGCCTGGCCCCGGGTTCTTCTCGCTGCGGACCTTCTATCTGAGAATTTCTCCCCCAGCCATGCCCAGCAAATCTTTGAACACATGCTGCATTGTTTCCCTGAGGTCGGCACCGCTCACACTTTCTGGCAGCCCCTTCACCCTTCCCGAGCGGTTCTCAAGTCCTTGGCTTGGAGCTCCAGGTTGTGTCGCTACCGCCTGCATCTTCGCTAATACATCTATCTTCCGGGTGTTTTTCTTGAATTGCGTTTCATTTGTATCAATTCAACTGTCGCCTTTGATTTCCTGCAGGGATTGTGCAAGTTCTGTGCGTATTATGCTTAATTGTGTCTGAAGGGTAGCAGTCATTTGGTCACTGAATGCCTTAAAGCACTGTTGCAGCCCCTTGCTCGTGACCTCTTGCCCCTGTGGTAGCGTCGGGGGCTCCTCCAACTGCTGCCTCTCTGTCACCCATGGATCCTCTTCCTCCGGGGCTTCCCCCTCATTTCTACATAGCTTTTGGAGGGTCCCTTCTGTTTTCTTGAGATCTTGGTCCTTGAGGGGCCTTTTTTGGCCTCCTTGGCCTTGTTGCGCAACATTGCCCGCTGATGGCGAGCATAGCTCCCAACCTTTTTTGTCTCCAAGGCGGGTGAAAACACCCGATTTTCTTTTTGCCGGGTGAGAGGCCCATAGAAGTGAATGGGCGCCTGAGGGACTTGGCGGGTGATTCATCTGCTTTCAAGGCGGGTGACACCCGCCAAAAGCGGGTGAGTTGAGAGCTATGTGGCGAGTGCCTGCCTGCACCTTACTGTAGGGGGCTTCTTCCCAGGCCTCTGAGGTTCCTCTAGACCCCGGGGTATTGGCCAGTTGTTCTGTAGGAAGGGGATGCTTTTATCTCCCTCCTGTGCGCAGCGGGGGTCTAGCTCCCCTTTAGAGCCTGGGTTGGTTGCCCCCTGGGGGCTGTGGGGCTAATACGCTCAAAGGTGAAAGTGGTTATGGTCGCAGTGTCACACTGGCCTGGAGCCCAGGAGCTTCTTGAATTTCTTCCCGGGGGGCCCCCGTGCTCCCACCACTCCTGAGCCTCTAAGTATGCTCTTGAACCCATGGAGGTTCCTTCTCGGTTAATCTTGCATGGCAGGGTTAGTTTTCATAAGGGTGGGTGGTGGAGCGAAGCAGCGCTCTCCTGCAGAGTCAAATGCTGAGGGTTGGGGGCACGTGCCGTCCCCACCCCTCGCCCCGGGTTCCTTCCCTGGCCGTTAGCGGGGGGGATGCTGCAGGAGACCTAGTGCTGTCACCCTTCTATTACTGCAGTTTGCCTCTGATGTTGCTGAATGGTATGGGCATGGGCCTTTGTTGGGGTCCGGGTATGCTGCGGGTCTCCTGCCATAGGGGGGGTCTCCTTTCAAGTGTAGGTTATGGTGCGCTGGGGCAGATGCTTTCATAAACCTCCATGTTCGTTGTTTGGGAGAGGAGCGTCTTGCGTGCGCCTGCTTCATGGCTGCCAACTCCTTTAATTATGCCTACTTACCCTGCGCCAGCTGGGACGCATCACAGCTCATGGGGGCCCTGTGCCGCGTGGTTCGTGGAGGCCATGCGCTGCGTAGAGCCGGGCTTGCTGTATGGGGCAGAGGCAGGCGCAGGATTTCAGGGGAATACTACCCGCTCCCTCTCATTTGTAGCTGGGTGTCCGGGCTGCGCCGGCTCTGCTGTATTGCCAGTGGATCCAGGGTGGTCCGCTCACACTCCCCAGTCTCGCCTATGTTGCCTTGGCTGAATGGGCACCCTGCATCTTCTGCACCACCTGCGTGGGTTCTCTGATCTCCTCCGGCTTGACTGCCAGTCCCCACACAGGCATCGCTGCTGGCGGTCTCGGGTCCCCCAAACGCTGCAGTTGAAGTTTTCTTGGGGACCGCTCGCTTCACGGGTCGTCCCCTTTGCTTTTGCTGCCCTGGGGTCTTGTAACGCTGCTTATTGCTCCTTTTTCGGATGGCCGGGGAGGAGCGCGCTCCTCACGGTGGGGTGGTCGGGGGGCCCTTTTGGAATCTACTTATGAAGCTTTTTGAACCTTCGTCTGCCCTTTCTTGAGTAATCTTTCTTCCACACTTCTCAATCCATTTTTCGTCCAGGATGTGGCACAGAGGGGGTGCTGGTCTCCAACGCTGATGATGCGGCTTGGATGCACAACTCTGGCAGCGTCAGTGCTTATTACTAGACTTATCTGCCGCCTTTGATACCGTTGACCATGCCGCTTTGCTCGTCTGGGCCGGCCTTTCTGGTGCCGTACTTTCCTGGTTTTCTTTGCTTTCCTCTAACCGAACAGTCAATTTCCATCCCCCCCTTTTCACTCTGTACCGTCTGCCTTGAGATGTGGATTCCCTCAGGTTTCCTCCATCTTCCAGGTTTTGTTTAACATGTACATGTAACCTCTTAGCAAGCTTATCTGCTCTCACGGCTTCCACTGTTATTCTTAACAGATCACACAGATCCTGGTCCGTTTAGATCTCTCTCTTGTCGAGACAGCGACCAGATTTAGGTCCTGTCTCGAAGCTGTGGGTGCAGGGATTTGTAATAGCTGCTTCAAGGGGAAAAAATGAGGTGTTGGTGGTGGGCCCTCCTTCCTCTACTGCCTTTTGGGCCCCCTCTTTTTGGCCATCTTTAGGGGTAAATATGTCATCTGAGATTCCGCAGACAGAAAAGCTAAGTCTAGTATGTCAAAGGGGCCATCTTCAACTGAAAACCCCATAGTAAGGTTCTTTGTTTACTCCTTTCTCAGTTACGTGCCCCTGTGGTGTCCTTACTTGTTATGTCCTCCATGGAACACTGCAACGCCCCATTTCTGGCACAAACTGGCTACTTCTTATGGCACCTTCAGGTCCTGCAGACCTCTGCAGCCGGAGTAGCCACTTACACACCTAGTTGTGCTCACATTACTCCATGTGTGCACCATCTTCATTGGCTACCCATGGCCAAGCCCATTCAGGTCAAGGGCTAATGTCTAGTACATCATGCCTTTTATGGAACTGGGGCAGAATGTCTACAGGCTTAATTCTGTTTGTACATTCGTGCTCGGCCACTCCGCTTGGAATGCCTGTTATTAAATACTGACAAACTGCCTTGTACATATAAATCCATTATACATCCATATAAAAGTGCTGTGTGCAAATGCGTCATAAAGTCAAAGCAGAACCATATTACTTCAAGGCAAATCGTAACTATTGCAAATGCCTGACTAAAGTGCCAAGAGTATAACGGATTCAAAAAGTGCCAGGTGCGCTTGAGAAACGTGTCAAGTGTTTCTGAGTTCCTTCCACTCTAATCGCATTTTTAATTTTAGGCAGTGTGAGTTGCTTTTCATGTTATTTTAACTCACTGGGCCGCATTACGAGTTTGGAGGTAGCCATGGTGCTATTAGTGCCATGGCTGCCTCCAAACTCTGGTCCGGGTTCCTTGAATGAGAAATTACCAGGCCATTCCAACCTTGGAGGATCCGTTAATTCCTCATTCAAAAAACCCATCCCCATTTCCATTTGAGCCCCCACAGGGCTCAATGGGAATGGTCCCCTTGCGGGACCCGCAAAGGACGTCTGGTCTGACCAGACTTTCCGAGGAGGGTCCCGCAAGGGAACCTCGTAATAGGGTGGATTGGGTTTACCGGCGCTGTTAAACCCATTCCGCCCACCTTGTAATGAGGCCCACTGTCCTATAAATCCATATTTCGAGTGACATTTTTTACTTGCAAATATTCTGAAACCTTTAGTTGTCTATAGTTTACCTGTACTTATTCACACTACAGCACCATTATGAAAAGCAAATAATTTATAGATCGATAATTGCGTCACAAACCTCCGGCACTGTGTATCATCGTTCCCCTGCTGAAGGTGTGAAGTCGTAATATCTGTTGAGCCCTTACAGGAAATATTGTGACAAAAGATTGTGAACATTTGCAATAATAAAGTTTACTTTTTCTTTTATCCAATTCTTGCAGCGACTCATGTGCAGTTATGAGAACTGTTTTTCCATAAATGTTTCACTATTCGGCTTCTTTTTCCTTCCAATCCCCCAGGTAAAGCAGGTTCACTCCATATGGCTCCACCAATTTGATCTTTGGTTTACACATGTATATGTATTATTTGTTGCTTTACAGTGTAAGCACTTGTCATAATAAAAACACTTCAGTTACCCAATTGTCTATTTCTTTAAGCTAATGTGTTATTTGTTTTTAACCCCTTAACTGCCAATGCCTCCCACCCCCCCCGCGCGCCAAGCCCTTTTTTGGTGGTTTCGGTATGTCGCCATTCAATCCCTTGTAATGCTTTATTTACATGTGATATCTCCCTCAAATTTGGCCCCCTTTCTTCCCACATGTAGGTGATCATAACGCCACCTAGGAATCCTAGTTTGCTGTATGGGGGTGAGAGAAAATAACCAAAAACGGAGCACATTTCGTGTTTTTTCAGACAATGCCAATAAAACTATGTACAAAGAAGCCTGTGGGTGTTTCCTTGTAAGAGCTAGGAACAAATGATTTGCTTTGCTGAATTTGCCATTTTCCAGGCTTTCAAGAACATGTTGAGTGAAAACCAAAAAAATAAGGTTACCATCAATTTTGTGAGAGCTATGCAGGTTTACCCCTTTCACCTCCCTCCCCCCCAATAGTCCATGCGGGGACGGAATGGAAGAGGAGGGTAGGAAAGCTGAAAGGGAAGACCAAGGCATACATTTCTGAAAAGTAGACACAATTCCAAGTTTAGGAAAGGGTGATTTGTGCAGGTGAGACAACATCTATGTAGGGAAAATGCCCATAGTTTGGGGAAAGATTTGAAAAATTACAGTTAAAAAAGGTATGTGCTGGACATGGTTGGACCTGTAAGGTAATGGCTTCTATGAATATTTAGAAAAGCAGTGCCCCGCTACATTCCCCTGACTTTTCCAGTTAGGAAATCGCATGTACCATAAGCCAAAAACGGAGCCATAGCACACAGGAATTTTATGTTGACGGCCTAAACAGACATACTTAGCATGTGTAAATAAGGAAAATAAATGTGAGGAATGGCAAGCATACCGTTTTTGAAAGAGCACAGGCAGCCCTTTTGAAGGGTAGGTGACTTGAGCAGGTTACAAAAGCATACAGTGCTTAAATCGGCAACTACATGTAGTTCACATTTGGGAAATTAAAGGGTTGTGTAACAAAGTGCAATAGCAAATGTATGAAAATGTTAAACCAAGAGAAAACAACAAATGTCCTACTATCCTACATACCCACACATGTCCTGACGAAATCTGTACCTCATGTGTCGGTGCAACTACCTGGGTGCCAATGGAAAGGGCTAAACCACTGGTAACCCAAGCGTTTCAGGAGAGCAGACTCCCGTAGGAACCCACAGAGGTCTGACTTGTGCCAATTGCCCTAGAATTTATTACCCAAAAGCCCGGCAAAGTCTGAAATTTAGGGAAAATAAACACAATTTTCAGACATTTCCAACCTGGAAACTACTGAAACATACCGCCAACACATGGCCTACCTTCCCAAAGGTGTCTGGATGAAAGCAGTACCTCGTGTGGGTGTACCTACCTGGGTGAAAAAGTGTTAACCATCCCCAAGTCCAACGGCACTCCCAAGGAGCACCAGCAGGGTCTCCATCCGTTCCCTGAGGGGAAATTCTGTAATGCTGCCTACCCAGAGCTCCAGGATGGTCTGCGGCGATGTCACCGGCCTTGGATGACTCTACCATGTGGGTCCACCATCCCCAAGTGCAGCAGGACTCCCGGGGAGCCCCGGCAGGTTCCCCGAACTTTCCCAGAGGGAGAAGCTGTAACACAGGCCAGCCAGAACTCCAGGATAGTTTGTTCCTGGCCTTGGGCAGCTGTCTCCCATATGGAGTGACCCTCTCCAAGTGCAGCGGCTGTCCCAGGGAGCACTGACAGGGTCACCTACCCTGAGGGAGTGGCACCCTTCTGGTGCTTCCTGGAACCGCTGCTGGGCTGCGGGATGGTCAACCCACATGGGAGACAGACGCCCAAGGACGGGCACTTTACCTGCAACCATCTTGGAGCTCTGGCTGGCCTATGTTACAGCTTTTCCCCACCAGGGAGCCCCGGCAGTGTGCCAAAACCTCCACGAAGGGAAAAGCTGTAATGTAGCCCAGCCAAAACTCAAGGACGGCTGGAGGTGATGTCCCCGGCCTTCAGCATCTGTCTCCCATGTGAGTCCACCATCCTCAAGTGCAGTGAGAGCGACCTACCCCAAAATCTGATATTTAAAAAAATGGGTACAAAAAATTGGGAAAAAATGCAACTACTTCAGGTTCAATTTAAACACATAGATCCATAATTATGCCAACGGCTAAGATATTTCACACTTTGATCCAATTAAATGGTTATAATAAATCTTGAATATGATAAATATGTAAGAACCATGAACTGATAACTCGAGTAATAAAATAAATGAAAATAAGGCCTACTTTAACAATATAAATACTTTCATGGAATATAAACGACTTAAAATATGAAACTGTCAATGAAAATAATTACATATTAAGTACAACAATGAACTGAGTGACAGCATAAAAAAGGAGAGAACTGTGACCATGTTTCTAGGTGGACATGTGGGAATGGAGCTACGAGACCCTGGAGGGGCCTGTACTTTCAGAAAGATAATAGCCATTATATAAGGTATTCCCAAGGCGTGTACCCTATACACTTTATCCTTTGCCAGGTACCAGTCTGTAATTCAAAACCTGGTAGAGTTTTGAAGAATGAACAACTCTGCATTAGAAGGTCAAAAGTTTTGTGGGTATCGTCTTTGATCCCACTAAAAGTACATTTGAATACACAGTCTGCAGGATGGACTGTGGAAAAGACCTACTTGAGCTTGGGTATGCAATGAAGTTGGCATATGAGGAGGTTCAAGGTTGGCAGAGTTATTGCGCAGCTGCCTGCAGGAGGCACCATGGTGGGGTCAGGCAGCTACCATGACAGCGCTGCTTGACTTCAAGTTGGCAGCTGACAATTTATAACTGATAAGAATCACTAGATCTGAAGATGGCGAGTTACTCAGAAGAGCCAATCACTTTGTCACGTACACACAAGGAGTTGGGCACATTAATTAACACCTTTCCTTTTCCAGTATAAAAAGGGGCAGGACTATACAGGGAGGCTTTGGTAGAAGGCCTAGTATGGGAGTTTAGAAACAAGCGTTGCAGTAAAGAGCGGAGTAAAAGAGGAAGAAGGAAGGCGAAGGGAGTTGAAGGAGAGTAAGACTTGAGGTGGATGGGAGAGGAAGGTGAAGATGCGACAAAAGAAGGGAAAGTGGAGAGCAGCGTAAAAAGGGGAAAACTAGCAATGGGGGAAAAGCAGAGATGGAAGGTGAGGCACAAGAGAAAGGAAGAAATTACTTGGAGAACAGTTTAAAAGGTAAAGACAAAATCGGTGTAGGAAGAGGGCCACCGATGGAGGAACATTTTTTGGAAAGGTACTGAGGAAGAAAAGGAAGGTGGAGGAAGGAAGAAGTGCAGAAGGTGGACCCTGAAAATAAGGTAAATGCTGTGGACGAAAGCCTGTGTCCATTAAGTATTATGCTAGCTGGTGCCTGGTTGTACATCTTAACCTAATACCTAGCCCATCAAAAGTAGAGAGGGGTATTGGAAAGATGAGGAGGAGTGCAGTACCCTGGGTAAACCAACTTGACCGTGGTTTAACTCTCAACACCAAGCTGAGTGGGCCTGTCTTCGGTTTCTGGCCCTGCCGATGCATCACATCATCAGTTTCTGGCCCCTGGAAGGGCCTATCTTTGTCTTCAAGCCCAGGAGTGCCAGCGCATCTTCAAGCCCGGGACAAACAAATGGTCTTTCTGGCCAGGAGAGCAAACAAATCTTCATGCCCAATAGGGCCAATGCGTCGTCAATCCGAGGAGGATCAACCCATGCTCATATAGAGCACTAGAGGCGGACTAACTGAAGCATTGCCACTTGGCAATACAACTCTAGTTGAGTAATATTAAAATACGGAAAGTGGCCATGGGATTAAAGTCCTCTAGAAGAAAGGGGGACTCCTTACAGTGTTAGGAATGTCAGCAGACGGAATTTTATGGGTGTGGAATGTGAACAGAGAGCACTAGAAGAGAATGCAAGGCAAGTTGTATGGTGGTTGGTGTAAGGGGGAGGACAGAGAGAGTTGTTACAGCATAAAAATGAACTTAAAAGAAATTAAGTCACACATACTGGCTGTGTTCTGGTTCACTTCCTTAACTGGTGATGAGCTGCGGCAATGACAAAGAGCCTGCACTTGCCATTGAGTGTGGTTGCCCTGGCTGAACAGGTACAGGGTTAGTTGCACAGTCAAAATGGTAGCTCAGTGGGACTCTCCAGGCATGTATTGGGGATTATCTGGGCTTTGCGTGAGCCTATGAGGACACAGGAAGCACCCTAGCAGCATAGCCGTGCATGCAGACGACAGAACACGTGATCCAAGGACGCATTGTCCGGTGTTGCAAGTTGTTACCTGGCAATTTTAGACATGATAAGGAGTTGACATGTCTGTTGCTTAGCTACGTAACAAGCTGAAGGCCTTCACTGCGGACACTGCGCTCCGGCGACCGAAAGAAACACTTGCACACATAAAGAAGGGAGCATGCCGTAGCACAATTGGCTGTTACTCTGAGAGGTGTTTTTTCATTGCACTTTAAAAGGGAGATTACAGACATTTGTCCCTGTGAACAAGGTGACAAATACCAAGAGCACAAAAATAGGGAAGCAACAGAAATGAATTCAAAGATTATGGGAAATATACCAGGCACTGGGATATTCCTAGGTTATTAAATCCAAAGAAAGATTCCAGAAGCATATGTTAGCAGTATATGGTCCTAATTATTTGAGTAAAAAGAAAGAGGCACTGTTTCTTTGTCGAGGTCGGGCTGGAGAACAATTTCTTAAAACTAGCTGAATGCATCAAGATGGGCAACCAGCTTGATGTATGCATAGCCAAGATGGACAAGCATTACGAGGTGAAGGGGAATAACATTTTGGCTTGTTATCAATTTTCCATCAGACAACAGAAATGTTGTGAGACCATTGAGGAGTTTGTTATAGCACTGTGAGGGTTGGCTATAAAGTGTTGTTTTGAACATTATCAGAAAGAGGACATTCGGGAAAAGTTGATGATCAACAGGAGATCAATTGGTCCCCTCGTCTAATGGGAACTAGCCCACTCACACTGAAGTAGCTATTTCCCATTAGAGAAACGGCCCTCTGACCTGGAGAGGCAGAAAAGTCGGAGGGCCGTTTCTCTAATGGGAAATAGCTGCTTCAGTGTGAGTGGCCTAGTTCCCATTAGACGAGAGGACCTTTCTGCCTCTGAAGGTCGGAGGGGCGCTTCTCTAATGGGAAATAGCTGCTTCAGTGTGAATGGGCTAGTTCACATTAGATGAGAGGACCTTTTTGTCTTTCCAGGTCGGAGGGCCCTTTCTCTAATGGGAAATAGCTGCTTCAGTGTGAATGGGCTAGTTCCCATTAGACGAGAGGACCTTTCTGCCTTTCCAGGTCAGAGGGCCGTTTCTCTAATGGGAAATAGCTGCTTCAGTGTGAGTGGGCTAGTTCCCATTAGCCGAGAGGACCTTTCTGCCTTTCCAGGTCGGAGGGCCGTTTCTCTAATGGGAAATAGCTGCTTCAGTGTGAGTGGGCTAGTTCCCATTAGCCGAGAGGACCTTTCTGCCTTTCCAGGTCGGAGGGCCGTTTCTCTAATGGGAAATAGCTGCTTCAGTGTGAGTGGGCTAGTTCCCATTAGCCGAGAGGACCTTTCTGCCTCTGCAGGTCGGAGGGCCGCTTCTCTAATGGGAAATAGCTGCTTCAGTGTGAATGGGCTAGTTCCCATTAGACGAGAGGACCTTTCTGCCTTTCCAGGTCGGAGGGCACCTTCTCTAATGGGAAATAGCTGCTTCAGTCTGAGTGGGCTAGTTCCCATTAGCCGAGAGGACCTTTCTGCCTTTCCAGGTCGGAGGCCGTTTCTCTAATGGGAAATAGCTGCTTCAGTGTGAGTGGGCTAGTTCCCATTAGCCGAGAGGACCTTTCTGCCTTTCCAGGTCAGAGGGCCCTTTCTCTAATGGGAAATAGCTGCTTCAGTCTGAGTGGGCTAGTTCCCATTAGACGAGAGGACCTGTCTGCCTCTGCAGGTCGGAGGGCCGCTTCTCTAATGGGAAATAGCTGCTTCAGTGTGAATGGTCTAGTTCCCATTAGACAAGAGGACCTTTCTGCCTTTCCAGGTCAGAGGGCCGCTTCTCTAATGGGAAATAGCTGCTTCAGTGTGAGTGGGCTAGTTCCCATTAGACGAGAGGACCTTTCTGCCTCTGCAGGTCAGAGGGCCGCTTCTCTAATGGGAAATAGCTGCTTCAGTGTGAATGGGCTAATTCCCATTAGACGAGAGGACCTTTTTGCCTTTCCAGGTCGGAGGGCCGTTACTCTAATGGGAAATAGCTGCTTCAGTGTGAGTGGGTTAGTTCCCATTAGACGAGAGGACCTTTCTGCCTCTGCAGGTCGGAGGGCCGCTTCTCTAATGGGAAATAGCTGCTTCAGTGTGAATGGGCTAGTTCCCATTAGACGAGAGGACCTTTTTGCCTTTCCAGGTCGGAGGGCCGTTTCTCTAATGGAAAATAGCTGCTTCAGTCTGAGTGGGCTAGTTCCCATTAGAAGAGAAGACCTTTCTGCCTCTGCAGGTAGGAGGGCCGCTTCTCTAATGGGAAATAGCTGCTTCAGTGTGAGTGGGCTAGTTCCCATTAGCCGAGAGGACCTTTCTGCCTTTCCAGGTCAGAGGGCCCTTTCTCTAATGGGAAATAGCTGCTTCAGTCTGAGTGGGCTAGTTCCCATTAGACGAGAGGACGTTTCTGCCTCTGCAGGTCGGAGGGACGCTTCTCTAATGGGAAATAGCTGCTTCAGTGTGAATGGGCTAGTTCCCATTAGACGAGAGGACCTTTCTGCCTTTCCAGGTCAGAGGGCCGTTTCTCTAATGGGAAATAGCTACTTCAGTGTGAGTGGGCAAGTTCCCATTAGAAGAGAAGACCTTTCTGCCTCTGCAGGTCGGAGGGCCGCTTCTCTAATGGGAAATAGCTGCTTCAGTGTGAATGGGCTAGTTCCCATTAGACGAGAGGACCTTTTTGCCTTTCCAGGTCAGAGGGCCGTTACTCTAATGGGAAATAGCTGCTTCAGTGTGAGTGGGTTAGTTCCCATTAGACGAGAGGACCTTTCTGCCTCTGCAGGTCAGAGGGCCGCTTCTCTAATGGGAAATAGCTGCTTCAGTGTGAATGGGCTAGTTCCCATTAGACGAGAGGACCTTTTTGCCTTTCCAGGTCGGAGGGCCGTTTCTCTAATGGAAAATAGCTGCTTCAGTCTGAGTGGGCTAGTTCCCATTAGAAGAGAAGACCTTTCTGCCTCTGCAGGTAGGAGGGCCGCTTCTCTAATGGGAAATAGCTGCTTCAGTGTGAGTGGGCTAGTTCCCATTAGCCGAGAGGACCTTTCTGCCTTTCCAGGTCAGAGGGCCCTTTCTCTAATGGGAAATAGCTGCTTCAGTCTGAGTGGGCTAGTTCCCATTAGGCGAGAGGACCTTTCTGCCTCTGCAGGTCGGAGGGACGCTTCTCTAATGGGAAATAGCTGCTTCAGTGTGAATGGGCTAGTTCCCATTAGACGAGAGGACCTTTCTGCCTTTCCAGGTCAGAGGGCCGTTTCTCTAATGGGAAATAGCTGCTTCAGTGTGAGTGGGCAAGTTCCCATTAGAAGAGAAGACCTTTCTGCCTCTGCAGGTCGGAGGGCCGCTTCTCTAATGGGAAATAGCTGCTTCAGTGTGAATGGGCTAGTTCCCATTAGACGAGAGGACCTTTCTGCCTTTCCAGGTCTGAGGGCCTTTTCTCTAATGGGAAATAGCTGCTTCAGTGTGAATGGGCTAGTTCCCATTAGCCGAGAGGACCTTTCTGCCTCTGCAGGTCGGAGGGCCGCTTCTCTTATGGGAAAAAGCTGCTTCAGTGTGAATGGGCTAGTTCCCATTAGACGAGAGGACCTTTTTGCCTTTCCAGGTCGGAGGGCCGTTACTCTAATGGGAAATAGCTGCTTCAGTGTGAGTGGGTTAGTTCCCATTAGGCGAGAGGACCTTTCTGCCTCTGCAGGTCGGAGGGCCCCTTCTGTGATGCTGGAAATGCATCAGAGGGACAGGGCCTCTGAATCCTTGTCCTTTACTGCTTTTTATCGTGTGTTCTGTCATGTTTTCTGCCAGGAGTCCATGTGGGACTCCTGGCAGTGCAGCTCTCTCTTTTGGTTTGGTGAACAGACCCATGGGATACCCTTATGGCACCCATGGGTAGGGGTACAATCCTGTGCCCCTAGTGTATGTTTTTGGGCACCTGTGGGTGGCCCACAGAGCAGGGTATGGGCTGGTGGCAGCTCCATACTGAATTGGACAGGTGCTCTGGGTGTCCTCCATTTTGGGATACCCAGGCCCTGCCATTGGGATCAGTTGATTCCTGATAGGAAACAAGATGGCCCCTGTGGCCTCTTGCTTTCTATTGCCTGTTACCTTGTTTCCCAAAGTCCTGGGAAGCCCTACTCTGTCCCTTCCCCCTGACTGGCTGTTGGGTGGAAGTTCCATATATGGTGTTGTTGTGAAGGCCCAGCTAGACTGACTGGAGCCTCCCCAGTGACTGTATGTTGTGGGTACCTCCTGTGGGTGGGACCTGGGTGAATGGAGTGTGTGACCAATACACTCCTTGTTGTGGTTGTCTGGTTTCTGGCATGAGAGACAAAGACTGAGACAGCCCTGCCCGAAACTGGCCCGAATGCAGTGTGTAGTGTTGAATGGCTGGGTACTTGTCCCAATCCACATTCCTTGTTGTGAGTGTCTGAAAGGGAGGAGTGTGGCCTGAATGCACTGTGTGCCTGATTGGCTGACTGACTGCATGAATACCCTCCTGTATGATTGGCTACTGAGTGTGTGCCAGCAGTGTGGATGAGAGACAGAATAGTATATCTGGGGACCTCTCACCGCTGGTAATTGTTCAGGAACGTTCAGAAGCGTTCAGAAGCGTTCTGGAGCTGAGTCTCCACTCTAAGAGTAACTGGAACTGCTGATCCTCGACGTCCAGCTGGAAGAAGAAGACTTGCTGTTGCATTTGCTTCGACCGATCCGAAGGCTGCCGAAATCGTCGAAGACTGACCCGAGAGAGGACCTGGTAAGGCACCCTCTTCCCGTGCTCCGAGGGACCATCGAGCACCGCTCCATCTTCGCCGAAGCGCCCTGGAAGACAGACCCTCGAAAGGCTGCCGACCCGAAACGGGACCGCCGAGGAGATCGAAGTGAAGCACCCGGACATTGACGCCGTCGAAGTCCATTGCCGTCGACCAGGGTTTGCAGGTTTGTGTAACCGCTGGAGGCCCGTCGAAGTTGTGTTGCCCAGCAGTGGGAACCACTCGACGCCGTGCCGCCGACGACCAGAGCCGTCCGCTCCTTGCCTAAGAACATTCCAATCGAAGGACTCCCTCGTCCGCACCGTCGACCGCTTTATCCTGCCGGAGAAAGTCGAGGACGACCAACACGCCGAGGAGAAACCTGCCGGTGGGTTTCCCGCCACCCGAAGATCACAAAGACTCGAACGACTCGACGCCCTTGCTGGGCCTCCGTCTCCACAATCTTTGCGGTCCAGAACTATTGTCACCGAGGTGCCCCGCACGCCTCTGCCTTGCAGGACGCCGACGCTTCGACGCCGACGAGCACCGCTCGGACGAAGCTGCCGCCTCCTCGACGCCGTTCTACCCTGTTTGTCGACGGACGTTCGACGCCCCGTGTCTCCCGCTTGAAAGGGAAGGCATTCAAGAAGGCCCGTCGATTCCCCGCCGCTGAACGCCGAGTCCCTCGATGTTTCTCGACGCCTCTCGACGATCCGTGACTCCCGCTTGAAAGGGGGTCGCTCAAGAAGGATCTGTCGACGCCTCTTCGAAGAACTCGACTCCACCAGGTACATTGGGGGGGTAAAAACATTATAGGAGGGAATAAGACTTGCAGAACAGTATATGGACTGGGCTTGTGCTATATCTTTATTTTACAGGTTGCCCAGGTGGGGGGATCTCCACACAGAACTGTGCCTAGTGGTAGGGGCCAGTATTCTGCCTATTGCTCAACCATCTTATTTTCTCTCCTCTCTCTATTGCTGGTTTCACTCTATTGATCTGTGTGACATTGTTACAGTATTGTTGATGCACTTTAATAAGATCTGATACAAAGGGTGGTACCACTTTAGAATTGTATATATTTGCCATTGTTGATTTTCCTGAGTACAAAGTGAGTTATTATGATAAGTGTGCATAACCTTGAATATTGATTATATAAAGACTGTGTTCTAACCAATACAGTGTGTGGATATTCCTTTGTGGGGGCTTGGGGACTACACTGTACTTAAGAACCAGCCCGCATCACCTCCTGAGAAGCTAGGCCTTGATTGCTCGACCATTGCTACCGTACTAGAGAATCTTGGCTGGGGTCCTCTGTGCCTCTCTTCTACCATATAGAGAGCAGAAGTACAGACACCCCCCACCGGTCTTCTTTACAGCTGGTGGCAGCGGTGGGATGCTTATGGTTTTAAGAATCAGTGTATAACCGTGCCACTTACAAAAGATATCTGCACTTTATTAAATTAAGGTTTAGTTGTGTACAAGATAACTGCATTACAAACAATGGAGTCTATTGCAAATGGCAAATTGACTCGGATGAGCTTGGAGGCTCTCCAGAGTGCTTGTGAAGCCAGGGAGTTAGACTTTGTGGATAAGTCTAGGGCTGAGCTGATAGCTGCCCTGGTGGACTACCAGTCTGATGGTGAAACTCTTGATGAGGGGGGGAATGCAACCAATGAGGACTCTGCCCCTGGGGTTTCTGCTGAATCTGTTTCTGGGAATGCCGCCATTCCTGCTGCCTCTGTTCCAAACCCCAGCAATTCCTTGGAGCTTGAGTTATTAAGGATGAAATTGGCCTTTGAATACCGCAAGTTGGAAATAGATGCTGAACTTAAGAAAGAGGAGTTGGCTCAACAAGTGGAGCTCAAGAATAGGGATCTTGAACTCAGAAATAAGGACCTTGAACTCAAGAGCCAGGACACTGAATGTCAGAGAATCCAGCTAGAGAAAGCTAGAGTGGAGGCTTCAGCTAAAACCAGTGAGAGTGTCAGGTTCCCAGCCACCAAGTTTATGAAAGATTTGGTTGGTGTATTTGTGGAGGGTTCAGATATCCTCCAATGGATTGAAGCGTTTGAAATGGCTTGTGCGATTCATGATGTTGATAAAAGAGATTGGGCTAAGTGTTTGTTAAGCAGAGTGCCTCAAACTGGATATGACTGTATTCTGAAGCTGAGTGCGGAAGAAAGGGGTCAGTATGAGTGTATGAAGTCTGCTTTGATTGCCAAGTTTGGCAAGACACCTACCCAATACATTAGAAGGTTCAGGGATTTTAAGAAAAAAGAGAATGTGTCTTGGGTTGACTGGGTGAGTGCTGCGCACATGAACATGATGGGGTGGATCGATGGATACAAGGTTAAGACTTTTGTTGAATTGTCCCACCTCTTGTTTTTTGAGCATTTTTCTGAAGCCTGTTCACCAGAGCTGCGTCAGTATGTGGCTGACCAGAACATTTTGGACCCCTTTAAGCTGGCTAGGTTGGCTGACAAGTGGGTCTCCCACCGGGTGTCCCCTAAGGACTCCAGTGGGAAGGACAAGGACAAAGAAAAGGGGGCCTCTCCGAAAGCTGAGGAGTCCCACAAGCAGTCACAGTCGGGTAAACCTAAACCTTCCTCTCCCAAGACCCAAAAATCTAGTGGGGATAAGTCATCTGTGGGTGGGAATAAGAGTAGTGGTCCACCTGCTGCAAAGCAGGCTCCCAGTGGTTCCAGTACCGTACCCCGCACTCCTGGCGCTTGTTGGGACTGTGGGGCTCTGGATCACAAAAGGGGTGACTCCAAGTGTAAAGGTAAGGCACTTACCCCGTGTCTGAGGTGGAGGCCACTGTCCTCCCCTCTTCTACCGGGATCACATTTGGTGCTCCGGTAGAGATTTCCTTAGTGTCCCTTGGGGCCTGGGACCAGTATGCAGAAGTACTGGTGACTATCCCACAGAACCCCCATAGGTTTTTGAGAAGTGTCCTCTTGAATGGCCAGCCTTCTACTGGTTTGAGAGACACTGGGGCAAGCATGACAGTGGTGGACAGGACCCTGCTCAAGCCAGAGGACTATGTAGGTGCTCCTCTGCAAACCACCAGGTTAGCTGGTGGGCCTCCCAAATTATCACCTGTAGCCTTAGTCACACTCACGATTGGAGACAAGACAGCAAAGCTTCCTGTCCTGGTTCAGGACAATGTCCCTGCTAACATTCTGTTAGGAAATGATCTAGTAGAGTTGGGGTTGATCTCGGATGGTCTTCCCATGACTGCTGCTGCAGTCACTAGGTCACAGGTGACACCGGGTCTGGCTGTGGGTCAGGTACCCGAGCCAAAGGCGAGGCCTAAGGCAAGAAGAAGGAAGACCAAGAAGGCCACCTCTGTGGAGGGAACACCTTCTCTTCCTGCTGTTCCGACAGCACCCATTGGGATCCATGCTCTGGACGGGCTGGGTCCAGTGGAAAACCCAAACTCCACTCCTGTGGGAGAAGAGACAGAAGACTCTCCTGTGGGAGAGGTTCTCAACCCGGAGGATCATCCCGACCTGCAATGCTTGTTAGCTGAAGGGGGACCCTCCCGGGCAGACTTCTGTAAGGGACAGAGAGAGTGCCACTCTCTCGAGGGACTGAGGAAACAGGCCCTGTCCCAGGCACAAGGAGAAGTGCCTAGGACATTCCGGATTTATTGGGAGGGTGAGCTCCTTGTTAGTGAACCCACTAAGCCTGAACCTGGTGCCCTCAAGAGGTTGGTGGTACCCCAGGTTTACAGGCCCTTCCTACTGCAGTTGGCGCATGAGGTGCCCTTGGCTGGTCATCTTGGGACCAAGAAGACTAAGCAGAGGCTCTCTGCCCATTTCTACTGGCCACGGATGGGAGTAGAGGTGGAGTCCCACTGCAGGACCTGCCCAACTTGTCAGTTGTCTGGCAAGACTGGAGGTAGTGTCATTGCCCCACTGCAGCCATTGCCAGTGGTTGGCACACCATTTGAGAGGGTGGGCATCGACATCGTCGGTCCCCTTGACCCTCCCACTTCAGGTGGACATCGGTTCATCCTGGTCTTGGTAGATCATGCCACCAGGTACCCTGAGGCAATACCCCTTCGGACTGTTACTGCCAAGGTGGTTGCCAGGGCTCTCCTGGGCATTTTCACCCGTGTTGGATTCCCCAAGGAGGTTGTCTCTGACAGAGGATCCAACTTCATGTCTAGTTACATGAAAACCATGTGGAAAGAGTGCGGGGTAACCTACAAGTTCTCCACCTCTTACCACCCCCAGACCAATGGTCTGGTTGAGAGATTTAATAAAACTCTCAAGGGCATGCTAGGGGCTTTGGAAGAACCCCTAAGGAGGAAATGGGATCTCCTCCTGCCATGCCTGCTGTTTGCTTACAGAGAGGTACCTCAAGAGGGTGTTGGTTTCAGCCCCTTTGAGTTACTCTTTGGACATCCCGTGAGGGGGCCCCTCGCCTTGATCAGAGAAGGCTTGGAAGCCACCCCTCCAGGTCCCGCCAAGCAAGTTGGGGACTATGTGTTAGGCCTCAGACGGAGGATGACACAGATGATGGGTCAGGCAACGGCAAATCTCAAGGCCAGCCAGGAATTGAATAAGTACTGGCATGACCTTAAAGCCTCGCAAGTGGATTGGACTCCGGGACAGGAAATCCTTGTGATGGAGCCTACCAAGCCTAGAGCTTTGGCAGACAAGTGGACTGGACCCTTCAGGATCATCTCCAAGATGGGCGAAGTCAATTATCTGGTTGACATGGGAGCCTCTGGGGTAGCCCCTCAGATATTCCATGTCAACAGGCTCAAGCCTTTCCACCGGCGAGCAGAAGTCTCATGTCTCTTGCTAGCTTCAGGGCAAGAAGAGGATGAGAGTGAGCCCCTTCCTGATTTGCTGCATAGCAACCCTCAGGATGGCTCAGTGGAGGGAGTACATCTCTCTCCGGATTTGACAACAGAGCAACAGAGGGCCTGCAGGGCTTTACTCCAACAGTATGCCTCTCTGTTTTCACTGACGCCAGGCCTTACACCGTGGTGTAGGCATGAAATTGACACTGGTGACAGTGTGCCTGTCAAAAGCAGGTGCTACCGTATGTCAGATACCGTCAAGAACCACATCCAGGCTGAGGTCACCAAGATGTTGGATCTGGGTGTTATTGAACCCTCAACCAGTCCCTGGTCCATTCCAGTGGTCCTTGTCCCCAAGGCAAGTTCCCAGGCGGGTACCAAGGATTGGAGGTTCTGTGTGGACTACCGAGGAGTCAATGCCGTCACCAAAACTGACGCGCACCCATTGCCCAGGGCTGATGAGCTCGTGGACACCATAGGTGCTGCCAAATTTGTGAGCACCTTTGACCTTACCTCAGGCTATTGGCAAATAGCTCTGACGGACCATGCCAAGGAAAAGACGGCCTTCTCAACACCTGAGGGACTCTACCAGTTTAGGGTCATGCCTTTTGGGTTGAAGAATGCCCCTGCCACCTGCCAGAGATTGGTCAACCATGCGCTCAGTGGGCTGGAAGCCTTTTGTGTGGCTTACTTAGACGACATTGCCGTCTACAGTTCCACCTGGGAAGAGCATTTGACACATCTGGATAAGGTGTTGCAGGCCTTGAAAAGGGCTAACCTCACTATCAAGGCCACCAAGTGCCAGATAGCTCAGGGGAAAGTTACCTATCTTGGTCATGAGGTAGGAGGGGGTCAAATCCAACCTCTCTCCAGTAAAGTACAGGATGTACAGAACTGGGAGACTCCCACTACTCAAACCCCGGTGAGAGCCTTTTTGGGCCTCACTGGGTACTATCGCAATTTCATGGCAGACTATGGAACCATAGCTGCACCCCTGACAGCTCTAACTTCACCCAAACAGCCTAGGAAGGTTAATTGGACCGAAGACTGTCAGAGGGCCTTTGATGGCTTGAAAGAAAGTCTGTGTAGGGCACCTGTGTTGTGTGCGCCTGACTACAGCCGACCCTTTATCGTCCAGACGGATGCCTGCGACACCGGAATTGGAGCTGTCTTGTCCCAGTTAGATGACAAAGGGAGAGAACATCCTATCATATTCATCAGTAGACAACTCAAGGGTAGAGAACTTAGGTGGGCTACTGTTGAAAAGGAGTGTTTTAGCATAGTTTGGAGCCTTAGGCGTTTTAGGCCCTACCTTACGGGGTCTACCTTCAAGGTCCAAACATATCATAAGCCCCTGAAGTGGCTTATGCAGATGAAGGGTGAGAATCCGAAATTGCTCAGGTGGTCCATTAGCCTGCAAGGGCTAGACTTCACCATAGAGCACAAGACCAGGGAAGAGTCACGATAATGCAGATGGCCTTTCCAGAAGGTATGTTGACCGTCTGGATGAGGCTGTCTATCCCGTGGGAGATTAGACACCCTCCACCTCAGTCTGGGGGGGGGCGACTGTGATGCTGGAAATGCATCAGAGGGACAGGGCCTCTGAATCCTTGTCCTTTACTGCTTTTTATTGTGTGTTCTGTCATGTTTTCTGCCAGGAGTCCATGTGGGACTCCTGGCAGTGCAGCTCTCTCTTTTGGTTTGGTGAACAGACCCATGGGATACCCTTATGGCACCCATGGGTAGGGGTACAACCCTGTGCCCCTAGTGTATGTTTTTGGGCACCTGTGGGTAGCCCACAGAGCAGGGTATGGGCTGGTGGCAGCTCCATGCTGAATTGGACAGGTGCTCTGGGTGTCCTCCATTTTGGGATACCCAGGCCCTGCCATTGGGATCAGTTGATTCCTGATAGGAAACAAGATGGCCCCTGTGGCCTCTTGCTTTCTATTGCCTGTTACCTTGTTTCCCAAAGTCCTGGGAAGCCCTGACTCTGTCCCTTCCCCCTGACTGGCTGTTGGGTGGAAGTTCCATATAAGGTGTTGTTGTGAAGGACCAGCTAGACTGACTGGAGCCTCCCCAGTGACTGTATGTTGTGGGTACCTCCTGTGGGTGGGACCTGGGTGAATGGAGTGTGTGACCAATATACACTCCTTGTTGTGGTTGTCTGGTTTCTGGCATGAGAGACAAAGACTGAGACAGCCCTGCCCGAAACTGGCCTAAATGCAGTGTGTAGTGTTGAATGGCTGGGTACTTGTCCCAATCCACATTCCTTGTTGTGAGTGTCTGAAAGGGAGGAGTGTGGCCTGAATGCACTGTGTGCCTGATTGGCTGACTGACTGCATGAATGCCCTCCTGTATGATTGGCTGCTGAGTGTGTGCCAGCAGTGTGGATGAGAGACAGAATAGTATATCTGGGGACCTCTCACCACTGGTAATTGTTCAGGAATGTTCAGAAGCGTTCAGAAGCGTTCTGGAGCTGAGTCTCCACTCTAAGAGTAACTGGAACTGCTGATCCTCGACGTCCAGCTGGAAGAAGAAGACTTGCTGTTGCATTTGCTTCGACCGATCCGAAGGCTGCCGAAATCGTCGAAGACTGACCCGAGAGAGGACCTGGTAAGGCGCCCTCTTCCCGTGCTCCGAGGGACCATCGAGCACCGCTCCATCTTCGCCGAAGCGCCCTGGAAGACAGACCCTCGAAAGGCTGCCGACCCGAGACGGGACCGCCGAGGAGATCGAAGTGAAGCACCCGGACATTGATGCCGTCGAAGTCCATTGCCGTCGACCAGGGTTCGCAGGTTTGTGTAACCGCTGGAGGCCCGTCGAAGTTGTGTTGCCCAGCCGTGGGAACCACTCGACGCCGTGCCGCCGACGACCGGAGCCGTCCGCTCCTTGCCTAAGAACATTCGAATCGAAGGACTCCCTCGTCCGCACCGTCGACCGCTTTATCCTGCCGGAGAAAGTTGAGGACGACCAACGCGCCGAGGAGAAACCTGCCGGTGGGTTTCCCGCCACCCGAAGATCACAAAGACTCGAACGACTCGACGCCCTTGCTGGGCCTCCGTCTCCACAATCTTTGCGGTCCAGAACTATTGTCACCGAGGTGCCCCGCACGCCTCTGCCTTGCAGGTCGCCGACGCTTCGACGCCGACGAGCACCGCTCGGACGAAGCTGCCGCCTCCTCGACGCCGTTCTACCCTGTTTGTCGATGGACGTTCGACGCCCCGTGTCTCCCGCTTGAAAGGGAAGGCATTCAAGAAGGGCCGTCGATTCCCCGCTGCCGAACGCCGAGTTCCTCGACGTTTCTCGATGCCTCTCGACGATCCGTGACTCCCGCTTGAAAGGGGGTCGCTCAAGAAGGATCTGTCGACGCCTCTTCAAAGAACTCGACTCCACCAGGTACATTGAGGGGGGTAAAAACATTATAGGAGGGAATAAGACTTGCAAAACAATATATGGACTGGGCTTGTGCTATATCTTTATTTTACAGGTTGCCCAGGTGGGGGGATCTCCACACAGAACTGTGCCTAGTGGTAGGGGCCAGTATTCTGCCTATTGGTCAACCATCTTATTTTCTCTCCTCTCTCTATTGCTGGTTTCACTCTATTGATCTGTGTGACATTGTTACAGTATTGTTGATGCACTTTAATAAGATCTAATACAAAGGGTGGTACCACTTTAGAATTGTATATATTTGCCATTGTTGATTTTCCTGAGTACAAAGTGAGTTATTATGATAAGTGTACATAACCTTGAATATTGATTATATAAAGACTGTGTTCTAACCAATACAGTGTGTGGATATTCCTTTGTGGGGGCTTGGGGACTACACTGTACTTAAGAACCAGCCCGCATCACCTCCTGAGAAGCTAGGCCTTGATTGCTCGACCATTGCTACCGTACTAGAGAATCTTGGCTGGGGTCCTCTGTGCCTCTCTTCTACCATATAGAGAGCAGAAGTACAGACACCCCCCACCGGTCTTCTTTACAGCTTCTCTAATGGGAAATAGCTGCTTCAGTGTGAATGGGCTAGTTCCCATTAGACGAGAGGACCTTTTTGCCTTTCCAGGTCGGAGGGCCATTTCTCTAATGGAAAATAGCTGCTTCAGTCTGAGTGGGCTAGTTCCCTTTAGAAGAGAAGACCTTTCTGCCTCTGCAGGTCGGAGGGCCGCTTCTCTAATGGAAAATAGCTGCTTCAGTGTGAGTGGGCTAGTTCCCATTAGCCGAGAGGACCTTTCTGCCTTTCCAGGTCAGAGGGCCCTTTCTCTAATGGGAAATAGCTGCTTCAGTCTGAGTGGGCTAGTTCCCATTAGACAAGAGGACATTTGTGCCTCTGCAGGTCGGAGGGCCGCTTCTCTAATGGCAAATAGCTGTTTCAGTGTGAATGGGCTAGTTCCCATTAGACAAGAGGACCTTTCTGCCTTTCCAGGTCAGAGGGCCGTTTCTCTAATGGGAAATAGCTGCTTCAGTGTGAGTGGGCTAGTTCCCATTAGCGGAGAGGACCTTTCTGCCTTTCCAGGTCGGAGGGCCGTTACTCTAATGGGAAATAGCTGCTTCAGTGTGAGTGGGCTAGTTCCCATTAGACGAGAGGACCTTTCTGCCTCTGCAGGTCGGAGGGCCGCTTATCTAATGGGAAATAGCCACTTCAGTGTGAATGTGCTAGTTCCCATTAGACGAGAGGACCTTTTTGCCTTTCCAGGTCGGAGGGCCGTTTCTCTAATGGAAAATAGCCGCTTCATTGTGAATGGGCTAGTTCCCATTAGACGAGAGGACTTTTCTGCCTCTGCAGGTCGGAGGGCCGCTTCTCTAATGGGAAATAGTTGCTTCAGTGTGAGTGGGCTAGTTCCCATTAGACGAGAGGACCTTTTTGCCTTTCCAGGACGGAGGGCCGTTTCTCTAATGGGAAATAGCTGCTTCAGTGTGAGTGGCCTAGTTCCCATCAGACGAGAGGACCTTGCTGCCTCTGCATGTCGGAGGGACGCTTCTCTAATGGGAAATAGCTGCTTCAGTGTGAATGGGCTAGTTCCCATTAGACGAGAGGACCTTTTTGTCTTTCCAGGTCGGAGGGCCCTTTCTCTAATGGGAAATAGCTGCTTCAGTGTGAGTGGGTTAGTTCCCATTAGCCGAGAGGACCTTTCTGCCTTTCCAGGTCGGAGGGCCGTTTCTCTAATGGGAAATAGCTGCTTCAGTGTGAGTGGGCTAGTTCCCATTAGCCGAGAGGACCTTGCTGCCTTTCCAGGTCGGAGGGTCCTTTCTCTAATGGGAAATAGCTGCTTCAGTCTGAGTGGGCTTGGTCCCATTAGACCAGAGGACCTTTCTTCCTCTGCAGGTGGAGGGCCGCTTCTCTAATGGGAAATAGCTGCTTCAGTGTGAATGGGCTAGTTCCCATTAGACGAGAGGACCTTTTTGTCTTTCCAGGTCGGAGGGCCGTTACTCTAATGGGAAATAGCTGCTTCAGTGTGAGTGGGCTAGTTCCCATTAGACGAGAGGACCTTTCTGCCTCTGCAGGTCGGAGGGCCGCTTCTCTAATGGGAAATAGCTGCTTCAGTGTGAATGGGCTAGTTCCCATTAGCCGAGAGGACCTTTCTGCCTTTCCAGGTCGGAGGGCCCTTTCTCTAATGGGAAATAGCTGCTTCAGTGTGAGTGGGCTAGTTGCCATTAGACGAGAGGACCTTTCTGCCTTTCCAGGTCGGAGGGCACTTTCTCTAATGGGAAATAGCTGCTTCAGTGTGAGTGGGCTAGTTCCCACTATTATGCAGGACTTGGCCACTAGGGGCAAAAAGGGCCATTTTTCTAATGGGTACTAGCCTTCTCAGTGTGAGTAGGCTAGTTCCCATTATTATGCAGGACTTGGCCACTATGGGAGCAAAAAGGGCCATTTCTATAATGGGAACTAGCCTTCTTTGTGTGAGTGGGCTAGTTCCCATTATTATGCAGGACTTGGCCACTAGGGCCAAAAAGGGCCACTTCTCTAATGGGAAATAGCAGGACTTGGCCACTAGGGGCAAAAAGGGCCATTTATCTAATGGGAACTAGCCTTCTCAGTTTGAGTAGGCTAGTTCCCATTATTATGCAGGACTTGGCCACTATGGGCAAAAGGGCCATTTCTCTAATGGGAACTAGCCTTCTCTATGTGAGTGGGCTAGTTCCCATTATTATGCAGGACTTGGCCACTAGGGGAGCAAAAAGGGCCATTTCTCTAATGGGAACTAGCCTTCTCTGTGTGTGGGGGCTAGTTCCCATTATTATGCAGGACTTAGCCACTAGGGGGCAAAAAAGGGCCATTTCTCTAATGGGAACTAGCTCACTCACACTGAAGCAGCTATTTCCCATCTGAGAAATGGCACTAACAACCGATGGTCCGTTTCTCGGATGGGAACTAGTATCAACCGCTGCTCCTCCCGCCTGGGGGACACACTTCCTGATATTGTGGCAGGCATCCAATCAGCTGGTGGGCTCTCCGGAGCCTTCCCAGTGCCATTGATGAAGCCGTACACGGCGGCAGCCATGTTCTTCTCCCCAGGCACCTCGTTGTGCAGATGGTGGATGGATGTTTCTTGTGGGCTGCTTGGTCTCTGATGCTGCTGGAATGAATGTGCACCAGCAGAGACGCACAGTGGCCTTAAACACAGCCTTTAATCTGGGCCGGCTGTGCCTCCCCGGCTGGGAGATGCGATTCCTTATTATGCGCCAGGCATCCAATAGCTAATCCCCCACACTAACGTGAGATGGGGGTTTAGATTCTATTAAAGACAAGGAGGCGATTATTATGCATTCTAATCTTTACTCTGAAACCACAGCAGCAAAGAAAAAACTTTACAAACAAAAAAGTTTAAAACAGAACTAAACAGAGTTCAATGTCAATGCAAGGGGGAACTCCCCAATCCATCATGGAGGACAGGTCATGCCCTGCAGGAGGCCAATGAGCAGGGACCCTTCCTTATATAAGTCCATTACTCTAAACCCAACCCCTCTTTCTGTAGCTGTCTTGAACCAGACGTCCACTGCACAGATCAGATGATAAACGATGAAGGCAAATCCAGCGAAGCTCTCGTACCACGCACTCCATAACTTGAAGCTGTGAGCCACCCTCCTGCTCAAAATCTCAACTCGTAGCTGTAAAACAAGCAAGAAGGGTGGGTGGATGGGAAGACCAACAAACCAAAGACTGTTCTTTCTTAAAACATCTGTGTACATGCGTGTCATAACTGTCATATCATATTATACCCAGGGTGGGTGGGTGGGATAATAATCGCCTCCTTGTCTTTAATAGAATCTAAACCTCCATCTCACGTTAGTGTGGGGGATTAGCTATTCTATGACAAGACAGGAGGCTCATATTATGCAAGTTTAAAGCCCTTGCATCCCATTAGTACAACATAATCAATACAATAGACAATGTAATAAAATAATAGGAAAGAAATGTTTTAAATGCTTTCATTAAATCAATCAGCTGACTGCAAGAGAATTGCCCAAGACTAGGCTGCCCTAATAACTGACTTAAAAGGCATAGCCAAATCCACTGTAAGAAAACAGGAAGATGTGCTAATTCCAGCGACCCTACCAGCCACCAAAACCAACTGGTTAAAAGAAATAAAACGCATCTGTTGTCCAAGCAAACCTTAAAACAGTAAAGCTCACGCCCTCTTTGGGAACCTGGATAGCAAACCAAAGAAAAGAAGCACCCAGCTCTCCTGGAGATAAAGAAAGAACCCCATAGGGGTGAAAGTTTTGTAGGGCTCCCTCCCCTGCGTTAAAGGAAGATATTGTAGTAGCAACAGAGCATGTCCCATAACTACACTGGGAAAACCAAGTGGGAGTAAAAGTAATTTTAATAATTTGTAAGAGGACGACCCATCCTGAGCGGAGCAGAAAACAATAGACTAACTCCCAATTGTCTTAAGACATATGTGTATACTAAGGAAGGATGACTTCTGGAGACAGAAGCAGAATTGAAGAGAGAGGGGCCATACCAGAGAAGCTGAACCTGTCAAACCGTCAACACGGAGACCCACAGACCTCCCGCGTTCGCGAAAAAGGACTCTGCTACCATGACAAAAGGCAGATATTTACCCACCTGACCCCTAAGAGGCCAAACATTGCAAGGAGAAAAATGTATTTTTACAACCAAACGTTCCCATTATATTGATATGTAAACTCCTTTGTATATATGCCCGGAGCTTGAACTTTGTTCTCTCCTCTCCGGGTGATAAAACCCGTAGAGGATCAAAAACTAACCGAAGGCGAACTCCTAAATTCCAAAGTCTTAGCAAGACTGTAACTGCAAAGAACCGATCGCTAAGCAGTTAAACTGGAGTTGCACACCAGAAGAGGTCTAACCTCTATTTCATCTAATTTGAAGATCCCTGAAGCTCACAGCACCCTGAGCTGGCACCGTATTGCAAAAACAAACTCTTGTGAAAACCCAAAGGTCCACCTGCCCTGCAGGTGACCAGGAGAAACAAGTCAGTAACTAAATATATATCCCAGCCCACTGGCAATCGCACTGACAGACACCTTCTGATAGTTAATGTAGAGACGCTGGAACGCATCGTGATAGAGGGTCATAATAATCTGATGGGAGATTAGTATCACTCCCAGACCTCACTATCCCACCGAGGGATATTGAGATTTCCCAAAGGAGGAGGACCCTCCCCACATATCCAAGGGAAAACCTTGCAATCCCAGAAGAAGGCTACCCTGAGGACCATATTAAAGCCCTGCTGTACACCGCTAATAGAAAACTAAATACACGCTTGTACTTTAACCAAACCCTTGACCGTGGACGGGTCCCCCTTAGTTTATTGAAATACCAGGGATTAGCGCAAAGGAAGGTAACTGACAGGAGGGAAATGCTCAGCGCGAGTATCATGATGCAATCTCGCCCAGGGATGGCGAAAAAAAGGAATGAGGGGGGAAAGAACTCTGGGAAAATTATTAATGCCCCGTAAATGAAAGGTTGTGCAATAAACCTGGGACCACAGACCCCTCAAACCCTGAGGTCCGAGTCTCTGAATCCGTGAGAGGCTGACTGGCCACTAAGGGAATCAGGGGAAGGAAAATCAAGCACATAGTTCATAGCAAAACATCACTTATATAGTACTACGACCCTCAGGTATACGAGTGGTGCTTATCACTACAACGAACAGAGTGTGGTGTGAGGTGTACACTTATCGATCTCAGCAGGATAAAAGACTGATTCAGACCCTTCCCAATAAGGGACCTGTATCCATACGGTCAGCACGGATGTGAAAACTCCATTCTATCCTCTGCACTGTAGAAAATAAAATATGTCTATATATATATAAATATATATATACCCAATGAAAGAGGTTAATCAACGCTCTTGAGGGTACCGAAGCCTGCTTGAACTCCTAGAGCAGAGGAGAAAATGCAACCCCTGTTAGACGGTTAGCTGAACCACAGGCCAAGCCTTGGGAGGAAATCCCTGGGCAGACGCCATAAAATCATTAATTGGCAACTCGTCTGTTAGATAGCATCAAGTGTTTCCAAACACTTCCTCCAAGTAGAACCTGGTTGCTGAACTTGCCATGCCACACAACTGAGCAACTCCTCTCGAGCTGACCCTGTCTCCACCAATAGTTCCAATAGAATAATGAATGTCCAAAGGGACAAATAGTAAGGGAAACACATCCCCATAAAGAGAGCTTCAAGCCCTGCAGACCTCAATAGAGGCATAACGCAACCTGTTTTCTTCCTCATGTTAGGAGAAAATACTGCAGCTTAATAAGCACAGGTATTGGGTGGAGCAATTAATATCGGGAAAAACAAAACCTAAGGAAAGGACTGAGTTGTCCTGAAACTAACCAAGGTAAAGGGCAACCGAATTTTAACTAAAAGGCAAAGGTGAACACCAGCGGCTAGAGAGGAAGTTACAACCTCCCACATGGGTCTGTATACAACAACCTCCACACACTCTTTTCTTTAAAGTACTTAATACATAAATAAATATATAAATAAATCCAAGAAGAGGGGTACGCCCTCACAGAGGTCTGGACCCCCAGCCCATATAGAAGCCGATACTTACCGAGCTATGCGGGCTACTGAGCATTCTGAAAATGCAAATGTGTTCCAGTCAACACTTAAACCTACTGGTTATCCAAAGTACACTGAGTAAGTGCGTCTCAACTGCTCACCCTAGCAGGGTGTGGCAACCAGCAGTACACGAGGGAGTTCCTCGCAGTAGAAACCAGGCAAAGCCTGAAAACCAAGCAGGTTATGGCGTGCTTACAGAAAGACAATGACCTCTGCCATATGCAGCACTTAAACAAAGTTGCCAACCTAAGGGAGGAAAAACACTGAGCAAGTGCACCTCCAACTGCTCGCCCGAGCAGGTCGTGATAACCAGCAATACACGAGGGGGTAACCTCGCATTAGCACTCAGGCAGAACCTGAACCCGAGCAGGTTATGGCACAGCAACAGCCATATGCAGCACGCAACAAAGTTTCCGACTTTAAGCGAGGAATACACTGAGCACGTGTACCTCAAACTGACCACCACAGCAGGGTGTGGAACCAGCAGTATACGAGGGGCCACCTCGCAGCAAAAAACACAGGTAAAACCTGCCACCGAGCAGGTGACGGTACCCCTCCAGGGAGAAGAATGACATCTGCCCCCAGCCGCAAGTAAACAAAAAACTGCCAAGTTTAAGGGAGGAATACCACGAGCCAATATACCTGAAACGGCTCACCCCAGCAGGGTGTGGAAACCAGCAGTAGACGAGGGGTTAACCTCGCAATAGAACTCAGGCAGAATCTGAAACCGAAATAGTGTATCGACCCTACAGGGAAGGCAAATCACCTATGCCCGGAGTAGCACTGAAATAAATAAATAAAAAGCAGCAGAATGGCAGCGTATGAGGCTCTTCAATAGGCGAACTGGTGCAAATATGGGCTGAAAATATCAATAAAACACCACATCAAATATCTATTTTTAAATATATAAAGACACATATCAATATAAATAAATAAAGGTATAAAAGCACATCCATATGTGTACACTGCCAATGGCGGCAGCGAACCCAGGTCCCACTGCATGGAAAAAACCTTTAACCTTCCCATTGAGCTATGTCACCTGTGCACTACAACAGAAGCCTTTCTGAACCATAAACACATAATATATATATATACTAAAGAAGAATAGCTCAAAATCAAGAAAACATGGTGTTTCAATGTAAGAGAGGGGACAGCAGCACGTAGTGGAAATGCTCATGAAAGAGCTCCACCAACGAAATGAGGGCCTAGGGAACTGCCTCCCAGCCGGGTCCCAGCATGCATGCATCTGAATCCAAACGCGAGCAGCGTCTAAAAGAAAAACACACACGCGATGCGTTTTAATTTGACATTTATATATCGCTACGAATTACCCACGGAGTGTGGTGCTCATTTATCAAGGCTGGAAGGAGAAAAGGAAGAGTTTGGACCTTCCGGGATTCGAACCTGTGTCAGCAGGCTCTGCACCCATGTCAAAGCGAGCGCTCTACTCGCTGCGCCACATTACCATCCCCATGAAGGGAGAAATAAAAGTATTAGGAGCCGCATTCGTGACGTGACACGCGTCGGTAAGAAGCTGAGCTTCTAAAACAGACCGCGCGTGCCACAAACCAAGCATGTGTGCAATGCGCGCTGCCTCCGGGACTGGAGGCAGCCGCACACGGAAAACCAGCCTTCCCCAGAGGGGAAGAATTTCAAAGAACACTTGGGCAATGCGCGGCGACTCCAGGCCGCCCCAAAATAAACAAACTTTCCTTGAGGGGAAAGAACGTTAAGCATTTCTAGGGAGACGTGGGCAATGCGCGCTGGCTCCGGGGACTGGAGGCAGCCGCCTCAAGATAAACAAACTTCCCCTGAGGGGAAAAAATTCCACGTGTCGCCGCCTGAGTTTTATGAGCAGGCGAAGCGACTGTAATTACCAGCGCTATAAATCACTTTCAATACATAAAGTAACAGAAAATAACATTCTAAACTCCATAAATTCCACACAAAGGTAAGAACTAGGAGGAGTAACTTAGCTGTGGATTTCAGCAGCAAAGAAAGAGGGGTTGGGTTTAGAGTAATGGACTTATATAAGGAAGGGTGCCTGCTAATTGGCCTCCTGCAGGGCATGACCTGTCCTCCATGATGGATTGGGGAGTTCCCCCTTGCATTGACATTGAACTCTGTTTAGTTCTGTTTTAAACTTTTTTGTTTGTAAAGTTTTTTCTTTGCTGCTGTGTTTCAGAGTAAAGATTAGAATGCATAATATGAGCCTCCTGTCTTGTCATAGAATCACCTATACGGCTCTCCTGAGCCTTCCCATCACCACTGATGAAGCCGTACACGGCGGTGGCCATGTTCCTTTCCCCAGACACCTTGTTGTGCAAATGGGGGAGGGATGTTTATTGCAGGCTGGAATGAATGCGCACCGGCAGAGACATTTTAGAAATGGTAGATCATTCTCAAGGTGCAGGGGAGAAAACGCAGTCATAGCACATGGGCTGTATAATAACAAGCAAGAATGAAAAAGTTCCTGAAGGTGTGGGAACTCCCGTCCCCCGCACACTATCTTAGGATGAAAAAACCCAAAACATTGTACGGTATAAATATAAGGTCTAATTGTGATACATGTGAAGTACGTCAATTATTCATGAAAGAAATACTTCTTGGACCACATTTTAATTGTCATAAACAAACATTAATACAAAACAAAACCCAACGTGTTTTGAGAAATTATTCTCGTCTTCTGGGGTATATTTCTTGATAAGAGCTGAAAGTAATAAGAACAATGCTATTATAAGTAATTAATGTAAATGATCATACAGGTATCACAGTGCTTGTATATAATCTTCACAATGTCACCAACGCTGATACATCGTGGGCTTGATTAGTCCCCTCATATATGTGAAGTTTCAATGAAAGCTATGAAGGTTGTATGAGACCATAGGTCAAATTTTGTGTATTCCTTGACAAAAATCGAAAAATGGAAGAAGGACCAATACGTGGTTACTGTTGATGTGAATACCAGTAGTCACTGGTTAAAGTGCTGTAAGATAACAATTGCCCTCCTTGCCACTAAGGAGGACAATGGACATGGCGGGGGGATCTAGAGGCCTCATCCAAAATGGTGTCGCACTGCCTCACAGGTCCTTCAATGTTAAAAAAACAACACTATTAAGGGAGTAAACGAAGTAAACCCACAAAATGTTCAGTCAAGATATAATCGCATCTGAAGTTGCAAGTAAGTAATGAAAATAGGGGTTAACATTCACATAGAAAAAGTCCTCACCTATAATTTTGTTTGTTGAGGAAAGTAAAGCGAAGATGAGACTTCTGATGTACTCCAATTCAGGGTTAACATTCTACGTCAAGTGCCTGAATGATCTGGAATGAAATATTAGGGAAACTAAGTCCTTAAAGGGATACTCTAGTAAAAAATTTTATTTCAAAAATAGATAGGCCACATTAAAAAAAAAATACTAGCATCCTCCGTTTTAAAACTTCCTATGTAAAATTTTGAGCTATTCAAGCTCAAAATTCGAAAAAGCAAGCACAGGGGGGCCGCCATTTTGTGAAATGGAGGCCCTCCTGTGCTGGCTTTTGCTTTTGCGGCACTAATGAAGGAAAAGCCAGCCAGCTGTAGTAAACAAAGTCTACCGCTGGGTGGCTTTCCCTTCATTAGTGCCGGGACTCGGAGGACGCGGACCGGAGACCAGGGCAGGAAAGCTGCAGCTGAATCTCGGTAAGTGCTATTTATTTTTTTTACAAAAAATAAGCACTAGCTGCGGTTTTTTTTCTAAGTTTTCCAGGCTGGAGGAGCCCGGAAAACTTAGAAATAAAACCGCAGCTTTAAAAACGTTGTATTTATGTTTGCGGTCGCTTTTGAAGCTCGGAGGAGCCTGAGAAACTTGGAACGAAAAACCGCAGCGTTTTCCAACACAACCGCGTGTGTTTCTGCCTGCTGTGGCTATCACTTTGGGTCTCCGGTGCTCCCAGGAGCACCGGAGACCCAAAGTGAAAGCCACAGCAGGCAGAAACACACGCGGTTATGTTTACATGCCGCGTAGTGTTTCTACCTGCAGCTGATTTCCCATTTGGGGCTCTCGGGCTCCCCGTGGGGAGCCCGAGAGCCCCAAATGGGAAATGCTACGTTGTCTGTCTGAATCTTCTTTTCCATTTGGGGCTCTCGGGCTCCCCGTGGGGAGCCCGAGAGCCCCAAATGGAAAAGCAGATTCAGGCAGACACAACGCGGTTGTTTTCTGCAATGCCGCGTTGTGTCTGCCTGAATCTGCTTTTCCATTTGGGGCTCTCGGGCTCCGGGAGCCCGAGAGCCCCAAATGGAAAAGCAGATTCAGGCAGACACAACACGGTTGTGTTGGAAAACGCTGCGGTTTTAAAACCGCAGCGTTTTCCAACACAATAACGTTGTATTTATGTTTGCGGTCGCTTCAAAAGCGACCGCAAACATAAATACAACGTTTTTAAAGCTGCGGTTTTATTTCTAAGTTTTCCGGGCTCCTCCAGCCCGGAAAACTTAGAAAAAAAAACGCAGCTAGTGCTTATTTTTTGTAAAAAAAATAAATAGCACCTACCGAGATTCAGCTGCAGCTTTCCTGCTCTGGTCTCCGGTCCGCGTCCTCCGAGTCCCGGCACTAATGAAGGGAAAGCCACCCAGCGGTAGACTTTGTTTACTACAGCTGGCTGGCTTTTCCTTCATTAGTGCCGCAAAAGCCAGCACAGGAGGGCCTCCATTTCACAAAATGGCGGCGCCCTTGTGCTTGCTTTTGAGCTTAAATACCTCAAAATTTTACATAGGAAGTTTTAAAACGGAGGATGCTAGTATTTTTTTTTTAATGTGGCCTATCTATTTTTGAAATAAAATTTTTTACTAGAGTATCCCTTTAATTGACAAAATCAGTCTATAAATGTGAGGGTGTATGCTTATTCTGAGTGTTCCATTAGTTTTATTCCAGATAATCACAAACTCATGGTTACTGGAACCCTACAAGAAACTCGGCCGTCACCAGTAAAGGAAAATGCTTTCTAACGGAAACTAAGATGGCCACTATTTAAATAGGCATGCACCACAACAGGATGACATCATCACATCACCCGTTGCAGGCACCATTTTAATTGTTATGAAGTTGTGGGCCGGTAAACCAGAAGTTAAATATACCACGGAAATGGTGGAATGAATTTAGAAAATGTCAAAAAGTCCTGAAGGCTTAAAGTCGAACAATAGAACATAAATATATACCAATAAAATCACAGAACTATACGTTTCAGCAGTGAACTGACACAAAAACAAGCGATCATAGTAGAACACTCTGATGGAATAATATAAACCAGAGGGATACATGACAATAAATTCAACTAGATGGCTCTAGGGTGGTATTGTTACATCGCACTACAGGCGCTGGTCTTGGTGGCGCCACGGGATGATCAGGTATACTGTTTCATCACTAGCCCTTCGTAAGATGGCCGCTAGGAAGCACCGTTCTCATGGTACTCAGCTTGCCGTCGCTGGGTTTCTGCCCCCATTGAGGAACATGGTTCTTGTTTCCTGGTTCTTTTCTCCCCGACATGGCCCTTACTGTCTTCCTTCTTTCATAGTTCGATTATCGAAGCGGCCAGATTCGCCTGCTTCTCTCACCTTCACGCATGTATGCCCGCGGACAGCGTGTCTTCCCGGCAGCTTCCGAAGAACAGCTGTCAGCTTTCGGTTTGCAAGTTTTCTTCTGTGTCTTTAGAACCTGGTAGGACTCTTTAACTGACATCCTTTCACCCTTGTGGCAGCCTCCCACCCTCATGGTTTTCATTTCCTCCAGCAGCGAAGCACTGTCTTGAAACCAATTGTGATGTTGGACGCTCCGTCACGGCGGAGGCCCGGCAAAGGTGATGAGGCCTGCTTGGAACTGGTAGCGCAGCGCAGCACGGCAAAGGAGACAGGACCACTCTGTAGGCTGCATAAACCCGGACTGGTGCCAAGACGTCAGTTCCGATGGTTCCTTTATTTTCCTGACCCCCCCCCCCCCGACACGTGGCCGGGATTTTCCCTGGCACGTGACATCACACCTATCTCTATACAGCAATCCTGTTTCCAAAGACTTGCGCTACCGTAAGGCACAGCAATCCCCAGCTTAACTCCAGAGTAGGTTTTCTGTGTTAGACTTTATTCCGACCTTTTTTGATAGGGCTTCAATTCACTTACTTACCTTCTCTTTCATACCACAGAACAACACTACTGTTCTAGGAAAACACCCAAGTGCATCCCTCCAAGTGATCACAGAAAGGTATATCCTCTCATGCTCTCGTGGCCACACACCTGCTGCTGGGAACTCACCTCCTGTTCTTTCTGGCAGACATCTTAAGCAGTCCGTCCAGGAGTCTTCCAGTCCAGCTATCGGTGATTCCAGACCAACCAGAGGATTCACGTTCTCCATTCCAGCTCGCAGGGTTTTTTCCCCAGAGGCTTTCCCTGGGAACTCTGCTTCCCTCTGTTTCCTATTTCTCAGGCTGATGGTGGCAAAGTGATCAGGGGGATCTTTCTATCATCAGAGAACTGCCATCTGCTCCAGGTTAGTGATTCTCTGCATGTTTTCTCGCTTTCATTACAGATAGCGACACCCAGAACGCAGAGGTCATGGATCAGATGCAGCAGCTTATGGCTGCTATGCAGTCTCTGAATCAGGAGGTACAAGGCCTTAAACAATAAAACGCCTATCTACGCCAACAAGTAGCCTGCATCTCTCTAAATCCCAAAATACCCCCTTCCTCGATACCCAGTGGAAAGTACCACAGAAGTCCCCACAAGCTGAAGGAACTTCTGGACTGCTGCACTGTCCAGTTTACCTTCAAAACTCATTTCTTTCCAATGGATAAGGACAAGGTAAGGTTCCTTGTCTGTCACATCGCAGGGGCGGCCCTGGCCTGGGCAATGCCTTTGGTGACTACTGGTAACCCCATACTCGATTCTTATCCTGCCTTTGTTAATAGTCTGAAATTCATGTTCAGCAGACAGGAAATAACCATTTCGACCCAGGAAAAGCTACTAGATCTCGGACAAGGATGACAGGACCTCTTGGCGTATGTGACAAAGTTAAAACAGTTGTCACCGGAGATGACATGGCCGTACGATGGCTTGTTGACCTTATTTCGGCAAGGTCTTACAAAAGAGCTCAAAGATGAGGTTTCGAGAGTCCCCCGACAAACAAACCAAGCGGATATGATTTCCTTGACATTGCAGATGGATTATCGGCTCCAGGAACGACACCAGGGACCCAGAAGAGGCAGAACATCTCAACCAAGAACTGAAGGACCATTGGTACCCCCTAAGGCAAACCCTCACCGAAGAACCCATGCAGTTAGGAACAGCTCTGGGTCCCCTCACCACCGAAGAAAGAAAACACAGACGCACACAAGGATTGTGTATGTACTGAAGGCATTCCACACATCTAGTCAGAGAATGTCCAGTGGCCCCCCCAAGGCAAAATTAACCTAGGACATCGGGAAACTACCAAGCCCGGTCGTAAGAGGAACCACGACTCGGGACGTAGGAGAAGGCTCCTCACGTTCACCTGTGTTATCACAGAACACAGAACACTGGCATTACTGAAACGCCCATGGTGGTCATATTCCTGAAACTCATTTTACAGGATCAGGAAGTCCAGAACATACCGGTCCTCGTAGAATGCGGGGCAGCCTTTATCGATGATCAGCGGGCAGAGAGTAAAAACATCAGAAGGGTACACAGGACAGTATCAATACCGGTGCATGGGGTTGATAGTAGTCCCTTGGTGTCTGGTCCCATCCGGGAACAAACCTTGCCTCTCACTTGCCGAATCTCCTCTCACGAAGAAGTCATTAGTTTCAACCTCATTAAAGCTGCTCACTTCCCCATCATTCTCTGATTACCCTGGCTCCGACTTCATAACTCCTTCATTAACTGGACTGCAGGTACACTTTTCCTGGGTTCCGAACATTGTGCCGCCCATTGTTTATCTCACGGCTCAGTCAGAGTACATACCGCTCCTTCAGGATCCAGTACAGGACCCTCTACCATCTTGAGTCATCTGAGTGGCATTACCGAATGCTATGCACAATACAATTTGTATTTTCTTTAAAACAGTTCTCGTCCCTTCCTCCTCATCGAAGAGACGACTGTCGAATTGAGTTACTCCCTGGTCAACCAGTCCCCTTCGGACGTATGTACATGCTTTCACAAAAGGAAAAGGAGGATTCTCAAAGAGTACCTTCATACCAATTTACAAAACGAGCTGATTTCAGAATCCATTTCGCCAGCAGGGGCTTCCCTGTTCTTTTTACCTAAAAAGAACACAGAGGAATTAAGACCATGCATAGACTATAGGGGACTTAACAGGATCACAGTACCCGATACTTATGCCATGCTATTGATCACAGACATTCTCGAGGCTGTTACTGAAGCTACCATCTACACCAAGTTAGGTTTGAGAGGGGCCTACCACTTGATCCGAATTGCTCGTGGGGACGAATGGAAAACAGATTTTAGGATGCCCTTTGGGCATTATGAATACTGCGTGATGCCATTTGGCCTCTCCAACGCCCCCACAGTATTCCAGCGTTTTATGGACCACCTATTCGCTGACATCTTGCTGCATTTTGTAGTAGTCTACCTAGACAACATCCTCGCATTTTCACCCAATGAAGCTGAACACCTTCAGTCTAGGAGTGTTTACAAGCCAATCATCTTTTCTGCAAGGCCGGAAAATGTGAATTCCACTCACCCAGGGTCACATACCTGGGATATGTTTTGTCAGCTCAAGGACTCTCTATGGATCCTGCCAAGACCTCTTTGGTCCTTTATTGGCCTTTCCTTTCATCCATCAATAAAATCCAGCGGTTTGTTGGATTTGCCAATTTCTATCGGAAGTTCATTCTACACTTCTCTGACATCATTCGTCCTCTCACTCGGCTTCTTAAGAAGAACACTCCGTTCCTGTGGGATTCCCAGGTTCAGAAGTCCTTTGTGGAACTCAAGAGATGTTTCACCCCAGCGCCCGTTCTGAGATCACCCGACCAAAACAAGAGGTTTATATTGGAAACAGATGCCTCCCATTATGCCCTGGGGGCTGTGCTGCTACAAGAAGATCCCATTCGAAGAGAATCCCCGGTAGAATATATATCTAAGACATTCAACATCTCTGAGGTAAACTATTCCATTCTGGAAAAGGAATTGTTGGCCATCAAAAGGGCCTTCGAAGAATGAAGGCATCTCCTTCTCGGATCACCACATCCTATTGAAGTCCAGACGGACCACCAAAATCTGAAAGCCCTCCCGTACGCACAGACTACCAATAGCAGACATGCTGTTGGGCCCATTTCTTCTGCCTGTATACCATCCTTTTTACCTTCTTGCCAGGGCACCTGAATCTCGGGGCAGATGCTTTATCCTGCAAAGACCACCCCACCGCCAGGTTCCATCCAGCAAAAATATTCCCTAAGGCGGTTTTCCTCCATGTAGTCACTGACTCCCTTCAAAAGATTAGACAGTCCATGTTGGACGATCAAGCCGGTTGTGTTGAACTCTCATGGACCGACAATTTAACCGGTGAAAGAGGCTACTATTTCTACGGTCACTGAGTGCTAATCCCTTTCGCGAATCTGCAAAAAGAAGTTCTACACATGTGTCACGACTCTCGAGCGGCGGGCCATAGAGGGGTGTCCACCACGATGCAGCTCATAAAGAGACATTTCTGGTGGCCTTCATTGGCAGCGGATGTACACGATTATGTATCTTCATGTACTACATGTCTTCAGTTGAAAAACTGCCATCTGCTCCAGGTTAGTGATTCTCTGCATGTGTTCTCGCTTTCATTACAGATATAGCGATTGTAGTAGATTGCACCAGTGAAAACATTTTATTAAAACATTGAGAGATAATATGACAAATAATCCCACTAGATGGCTCTAGGGTGGTATAGTATATGGTGTGTTTAGACACATGTTAAATAGGTCCAACAGTGTGTCTAAACTATAAGAACATTGTGCTGTGTCTATGGTGGCACACCTTATGATGAGGAACCTAATTGGCTAATCTCACTGTATGTTAATGATTAAGGTGAATGAGCAAGCCTATGGTGGTACAGATCCATCACTTACATAAGTGCTGATGTAAACAGCAAATTGGCTTGTCCCCTGCCAGCATGTCTCGGGACATGAAGACAAAGCACTTCCTCTTACCCATATTTCTCGTCAGGGAATGCAATTGTACAAAATATGTACATCAATAGCGTATTGTTACATGAAAGCATCACCAGAATAATTAATTCATGATCAGGATTTAGATATTAATAAACAAAGTGAGATCAGATCAAGTGATGGTCATTCAGTCATGAAACAAAGTACAATAGTCAGTCCAGCCTCAACCAACTTATTACAAGGTGTGTCTCCCTGCAGCAGGAGTTCAAGGTGAAAAATGATATAAAAAAAGCATTGCAGTGGATATGTAATATTCTGGTCCTAGATTAAATGTTGACTGCTGGTATACAATGGGCACTTAAATCATCAGAATTCTGCAATTCAACATGATACAACAATTGGGTCAAATAGAGACACAATATGTTCAAGCATTTTAGTAACTGAGTTGTAAGTAAGATTCCTAGAAAGGTTTGCATATGATCGTCTAGAATCATAGTCTCAACCAAAAGGTTAACGTAGGTATTAGTGTTGGTAAAAACAGTGCCCTAAAAAAAGGGGGCATGTACTATCAAACTGTCCTCTAAACGTTACATCATCATGAAACCAATCGGTATAGAATCCTATTAGGCCAATGTAAAAGGGTCCTAGGTAGAAGTATTCGTTCATATCTAGTGGATAAATCATATACAGATGATGTCTCCAAAATAGCTCCCTTTGCGCTAGCTTTTTCTGCAGGTCCCCACCTCGTGGATGGAAATGTACCACCTCAAGTATGACACATCTCATTTGTGCAACTGTGTGTCTCATATCCTTAAAATGACTGTGGACTGGTGACTAGTTATTAGAAGTCCTGATGTTAGACTTATGTTCAATCCAGCTTTCTTTCGCTTTTCTTATCATCTGCCCAACATAATATTTACTACAAGGACATTGCAAGGCATTGTGAGGAGTCAGCAATGCAAGGCAGACAACTGTTTGATGACTGTACAAAATATGCCATTTTATTTTTAAAAATGATATTAAATGGGGGGGGGGGCGCTGTTGCCCACGGGAGAAAATGGCCGCTCCTGTGTGAGCTCCGCAGTGAGCCTGGGCCGTAATGCAAATATAACTGCTCAACGGGTCCGGTTCTACTTCTATGAAACATGGATTGAATGGCAATCGCTACTGAACAGGGCTGTGAAATCTGGAAGCCAACGGTGCACGACTCTCCGAGATATAGCATTATACGAACTTCTCGGACAGCGGGGATCGGAGCCTGAGGTCGAGCCGGAACTCGAGGGGAGGAGCTCGGCGTAAATAGGCGCGCTTCGCGCCCAATACACTGGTGGCACATCGTTATTGGGGCCTGCTGCGGGTGATCTGCTCCTCGTAGAGCGCCTGCCGGGTCCCCCCCCACTGGCTCCCGCCGTCCCCCTCCTTCGAGCACCACTGAACGGCCGGCACTCGGCCCCTACCCGGCGACAAGAATCCACCGGCGACAAGAATCCACCGTCCAACTGCTGGAGCGGTACCTTCTCATCGAGAACAACTAAGATAAGTGGGGAGGCGAGAAGGAGGTGGCAGCATTGCACAAGACACGGACCCCCACGGCCCCCGCAATATATTTGGGGTGAATTATAAACACACACGGCAGACAGAAACGGTTAGAAAGAATTTTGGATTGTGTGTCGTAGACAGTCTATGCGAAGGCGGGAACCGAGGCCTCTCAGGGACACTCTCAGAACTGTATCTTCATAGCTAGTGACCGGGAGGCTTCGCGACAGGCCGTGTCGACCTTTTACTACGGCTCTGGTGCTGCGATACCGACCACGCACTACGGCTATGCACTACCTGCAACAAGCATATTGACCCCCCCACCGCTGATAAGACTTTCCGTGGAACGAGTGCTGTGTTGGCCCGACCAGGCCTGCTGTCGGCTGTGCACACCTCGACCACACATAGCAATTACCGCCATACGCCGATCAGAGAAGGCAGAGCACATTAATCCTGTGGAACAATTGATCAACAAAAAAGGGGATAATGCCCAAGAATTTTGGTCTTAAGAAGAACAAGGGGGCTATCGACAAATACACCACGACTATCCAGAAAGATCCAACGTCCGAGATGGAGGAGGTAACGATCCCGCTCGACCAGCAGGCTCCGCCAACCACGCTGATGGACTCGCAAACGGTCTTCCTCACAATGCAACAGGGGTTTGCAGCACTGAACGACAAACTTGACGGGATCACTGCAAACGTGGCGTCCATTAAATCAAAATTGGACAAAACGACAACACGTATAACGGAGGCGGAAACAAGAATATCGGGCACTGAAGATGCTCTTGAAGCCCTGAAAAGTACGGTATCCACGATGGCGATCAAACTAGGAACGGTGAAGATTAAATGCGAGGACTTAGAAGCGAGGTCAAGACGCAACAATATTCGCATAGTGGGGGTGCCGGAGGAAGCGATGAAGGGCTCCATGGAAAAAAGGAGTTGAGGCCCTCCTGCACACACTGCTGGGGGACCCCGGGTGGTCACCTATGTTCATTATTGAGCGAGCTCACAGATCTCTGGCCCCGACACCGAAGCCGGGAGCATATCCCAGACCAATAATAGCGCATGTGATGAACTACAGGTACAGGGACCTGATACTGAGGGCGGCAAGGGAAAAGCAGGAGCCGAGATGGGAAGCCAACGTGATACGGATCTTTCTGGACTTTACACTAGCGGTGCAACAAGAAAGGAAACAATTCAATGGGGTTAAGAAACTGCTCCGGAAACGGCAGGTTCAGTACGCCATGCTCTATCCGGCAAGTCTTAAAATTCAATATCAGAACAAGATCCACTTCTTCACCTTCCCTGAGGAAGCCGCCAACTTCATAGAGACACATATCCCCACTCCGTCGAGGACCACTGAAGTTAATCTTCATGAGTGCACACTAACAGAACGTTCAACCAATGATGCATTAGTCCTGTAGCATCGGCTCCCCCTTTTGGGGGTTGCTTTAAGTGGGGGCGGGAATGTCTCAATAAGTGTGATAAGCTGCATTGCAATGTCCCCCGCTGACAATAACAAGTGTGAGAGCAACGTATGGAACCGGTTACCCTTATTCAAGGTTTGGAAAAGCATAGGCCCTGGGAATCGCTTCAGGCCCCCCTGTAGCAGGTGCATGTGCAGTTGGAAGGGGGGAAGGGTTGGGATCCTAAAAGCACAGTTGAAGTTAGGAGAACTGTGAGGGTGGGGGGAGGGGGGGCGTTTGACACGTTGGGAGGGGGTTATGTTATGTTGGGGAAGAAAGTAAAAAGCACACAGTTAATGTACACTGGCAAATCTGAAAGCATTGTAAAGCAATTTTTGCAAACACACATTCACAATAATTTCGTGTGGAATGGCTGAAACAAGCATTGAAGATATTGAAGTAATGAGCTGGAATGTTCGAGGTCTAAGCTCCAGAGTTAAGAAACGGAAAACATTACACAACTTGCTCGAAAAGAGCTAAAGGTACAGCAATCTTGTTACACAAGACCTTGCGGTTCACGTGCAAAGAAGTGGAATGTGACTCTGGGGGGAGATATGTGTTAGTACATGGTACCCTACAAGATAAAGAGATAGTCCTCCTAAACATATATGGGCTGAACATAGATGACCCGGAATTCTACTCCACAATCTTCGGGAAACTGGCACCCTACCCCACAGCCCATCTGATATGCAGGGGGGACTTTAATGCCATTCTTGATGTGAACATCGACCATACTTCGACACAAGTGAGAGCATTATCCAAAGTAGCACAGACAATTATCACTCACATGGCAGATTTGAGACTGAAGGATGCATGGAGGACATTACACCCCTCTGCGAGAGGATACACATATTACTTGACAGTAAACGACATGCACTCCAGGATAGATATTTGGTTGCTGGATAACACAGTATTATCATGGGTCACTGACACTCAGATGCTCCCCAGGACATACTCAGATCATTCCCCCATACTGATGGCATTGCGAATACCCGGCGATGGGGTGGGCAGGCCCCCATGGATATTAAAACTGGCTGCGCTACGGGATCTGGTTTACAGAAATGCAATGGACCAGCACATACAAGAATATTTTGAACTCAATGAGAACTCAGTGTCCTCTCTCGCGATATTGTGGCAAGCATTTAAGGTGTATATAAGGGGCGCTTCCATATCAAAGGAAAGTGGCATCCTCAAAGACATTAGGAATAGATTGCAACGTCTAGAAGCGCAAATAGCATCAATACAAGCCCAATATGTGCTCACTCCGACACCACAACTCACGTTAGATATAAAAAACAAGCTAGACGAATATACGGACACAGCGGACCAAGAGATCCGCTACTTTGACAGACCGGTGGCTGCACGCCGCTACGGTGAAAGTGAACACCCGGGGAGGTTGTTAGCCAGAGCAGTGAGGGGGGAAAGGGGCTCAACAGATATCCCATGTATACAAACAGCAGACGGCTCGGTCACCACAGATCAGGGTAAGATACGTGACACCTTTCACGCATTCTATGAAGAACTTTACTCACCTCAATCCGACGCTACGGATGCAGAGATTGAACAATACCTCTCCCAGATCCCAACGACATTACTGGCGGAAGATACCAGAGAGTTGTTGGAGACTCCGATATCTGAGGCGGAAGTTGTGGAGGCAATTGAGGCACTCCCCAACGGGAAGGCCCCTGACACCGATGGCATTAGCGCAGAGTTCTACAAGGAGTTTAAACATCTTCTGGTGCCCAGACTGCTGGCGATGTGGACCCAAGCCCTGGACAGGGGAGAGCTCCCCGAGACTACAAGGGAAGCAGTAATAACGCTACTGCTTAAATCGGGGAAACCCCCGGACGACTGCGGGTTTTATAGACCTCTATCATTAATTAATATGGATGCAAAGGTCTTGGCAAAGATACTCGCCACTAGGTTAACACCTTTGATGCCATATATGGTCCATGAGGATCAGGCAGGGTTCATTCCTGGCAGGTCCACGGCCACTAACATCAGAAGATGCCATGAGATCCTGACTACAACACCCCCAGACCAGCAAGCCATAGCCGTGTCACTAGACATGCGCAAAGCATTTGATACGGTATCCTGGCCCTTCCTGTTCGGGGTCTTACGAAACTATGGGTTCGGTCCAAACTTCCTGAAATGGATACAATTACTATACACATGGCCCCAGGCCAGAGTTAGAGTTAATGGCACCCTAACAGAAAAGCTTGAACTCCGAGGGGGCACTAGACAGAGTTGCCCATTGTCGCCATTACTGTTTGCCCTAATAATAGAACCATTGGCGGACATATTGAGGGCTCGCTACAGCGCATACGGGCTAAGGATAGGGAATAAACTACATATCATAAATCTATGCGCAGACGACATCTTACTGTACCTAAAAACCCAGACAGAACATTGGGGAGGGTCCTGGTAATAGTAGAACAATTTGGTAGACTCTCGGGCCTACGACTTAACCCCAGCAAATCAGAAGTGTTCCCCATTACTGAAAACACGAGTAAACCCCATGACCTGCATGGCCTACAATGGTGCCTGACACATATTTTGTATCTGGGAGCATGTATAGCCAGGACGGCTCAGTTGTCTCGGGCACTAAACTATAACCTGCTGGCAGACGCTCTATGTATGAAGTTAAAGCGTTGGAGTGCTCTCCCCATTTTCATGATGGGTAGGATCGCCTTCGTGAAAATGATAATTCTCCCAAAGCTGTTTTATTTATTTAGTACGGTACCGGTCTGGCCGGGGCGGGCCTTATTCTCCAAGATGTCTAGTGCATGTGTTTCATTTGTTTGGGGTGGTCACCCTAGGGTGAGCTGGAGGGTACTTACTGATGACTACCCAAAGGGCGGTTTGTTGGCACCAGACCTCGAACTATACTATTTGACTGCACAGGCACAGCATGCTGCCCAGTGGGCCACAACATTTCTTAACCCAGCGGGCCCTGCACCGAGCCAGCCCGAAAAAGAGGCCGTGTTGGCGCTCCACCAACTTACGAGGCCCACTTCCAAGCATTATAACTCCCTGAAACCAACAAAAGTGGTGACTACGGCGTGGGCCAAAATAGTTGAGATATAGGGCACGGATAAGATATACCGCCCGAGTATGCCGCTCTGGGATGACCCCCAGACTCCCTTCAGTATAGAGGGGGAAGTAGCCCGCCATTGGTCCTCCAGGGGCATATCACAATGGGGTCAACTATTCACGGATGGGCACTTTACCCAGTGGGATGATATCAAGGATGTAGTGGGGAATACGCATGGGACCAGACAAGAATATTCCCGTATACGGGCAGCCATACAAAGTATATGTCCGACCTTTCCTAATGAACCACCACTTAACATGGGATTGGGATATATGTTCACGGGGGGATCTCAAAAGATAACGGCATCAGCACTGTATAAGATCATACTCCAGACACGCCCGATAGAGGGAACAAGACTTGGGTGAGCAGATTGAAGACGATGAATGGTCCCGACACTGTGCACTCACCAAACAGATTTCCTGTAATTCTAGATACAGGCTAATTCACTACAAGATAATACAAAGAACACACTACACTCCTATGAAGCTCAAACGCATATATCCGACCATGACTAGGAACTGCCCGAGATGCCATGCTGAAAATGCAAACATTTACCATATGTAATGGGCGTGTGTTAAACTGAGGGGATATTGGGAGGAGGTGTGTCTAGCATTGGATGGGATGGCAGATCAACCAGTGGAATGGACCCCACGGATGTGCCTGTTGGGGGTAGTCGAGAAAATTAACCCAATATGGCGGAAACTGCTCAACTTAAGTATGCTCCTGGCCAAGAGGGCAATCCTGCTCAAATGGAAGAGTGCAAATCCCCTAACCAAGGCGGATTGGGACAGGGAATTGGTATGGGCAAACGGCATGGAGGAACTGTACATAGACTCAGTACTGCCTGTTTCCCGGCCAAAGAATATTTGGGAAAGATACAAACTGTACCTATTTGAAAAGACCAAGCAAGAACACTCTGACTCTGAACAGTAATTGAAATTGTACAATGTATGAACATATTAATATTACAGCTAAGTGTTTGTATTAACTGTGTGCAGCAAAAATAAAGAATTAAAAAAAAATGATATTAAATGCCTCACTATCCCTACTGTGCCTAGGATTTCCCTGCCTAACCAAACTAAAGAGAAACACTCTAACACATGATATCTGACCCTCACACTTAAACATCAAATCCAAAGAAAGATAAATGGCAATTCAGTCAAAAACCAACAAGATTCACAGTTTCTTGATAAACTCTCAATAACCTGGGCAAATTCTCTTCGCCAGGATTCAAAGTGAATTCAACTCCAATGTTCAACAAACAAAATAAAGAAATCCCTGTAGGTAAGATAGTCTCAGATCAGTTCTTAGGGTTTCAATGTCATCTTCAGTTTGCCTGTATGACCCACTTCTCACTGTTGCGTAAAGTCTGAGGGTACCTGCTCACCCTGCCACCCTCCTGCACTGCCTCCAGGACACCCCCTGCACTAGGGTTCTATATCTGTACCCATACAGTCCCCCTCCCACATTTCTTCTGCACTTATCAGATATACCTTATCTGACTAACGTTCACCTGCCACTTGCTGGCTGCACTACCATGGTTTATCGCCCTTATTTATTTATTTAATTTAATATTTATTCTGTTTCTCTCCTCTGCTTTGCACATTCCACCCCCTCCCCCATGCACTTTCCCCCTGTTCCCTTTTCCATGCACTTGCGCTTTCTTAAATGTCACTAGGCCTACTAAGATCGCTGTTTTCTTTTTTTTTTTTGTTCTCCCTTGTTCCCCTCCCATTTTGCCTGGTTGCACTCTGAAACACTTGTGTACAAACACAATATGAATAAAATATCATTTAATTTAATTTCATATAGATTGTATCAACTAAAAACAACATTCATGAGCAGCAAGTCTCACTTCCCCAACTTTGACTTCATCTTTCTGCCAACTGTTAGCAAAATAATCACCCAGAAGCATTGGTGCCACTCTCTTGGCTTCAGGTAATGCTTGCAAACTTGTATCTTATGCAAGGTTAAACTTCTATTGGGCTCACAGTCTTGGTTAGATTGTTTTCTGGCTTTAAGAAAGGCTGCATTCAGTTTTAACAGGGGAATACTCATGGCTTGGGCAATGCTTGCTCTCTCTTCAACTGTAGATACAATGGTTTAAACACTTAACATTCTTTATGAACATTTAATGTTTGTGTAAATGAAGATACAAAGGTTACTCTTCCATTGAAGAGCAAAATTAGGCACACATGACCACTACTTCGTAAGATTAACAATGGAGTTCTGCAGCGTTTGCTCCTCATTCGAGTCAAAGGAGAAATCACTGATCACACAAGAGTGCTACATTTTCATTGTCCCATTGTTAAAGAGTTCAACGAATAACTTCAACTCGCTTCTACTTATATACAAGTGAAGATTGGAATAGATACTGCTGTCGGCAGTGCTCGCGCAAGGAATCAGAACGCCAGGTTGTCACTCCCCAGCTTCTGTGATCCTTGTTCTGGGGGTTGCCCAGCTTCCACGACTTCGGATACAACTTCTACTGCTTCTGGCTTCATTGTGACCTACACCCTTCCTCTCTGAAGGTGTCTCTGGTCTGGCCACTTCGTTAAAAAGCCCTTCTCGCTCCTGAGATCCATGGCTTGAAAACAGCTCCTCGCCTCAGTCTCAAACACACTTTTGGCATGGCAATCTTAACAATGAGGCTCACATAGGGAAAGTCAGCCTTCCTGCACACCTTCCGCTGCGCAGCCTCTGAAACTCAGAGTTTGGGGGAACAGGACCCTCTCAGAACACGCAGGTGAAATCTGCGTTTATCAATGTTCTGGCATCCCTTTGGTTCCCTCAATCCTGCCTGGATTGCCAACACTGTGTCTTCTTCCTTCTGCCTCTGCTACTACAGCACGTACTCCGGCCACAGTTCCCGCTCCTTACTCTTCCTTCAATTGCCTGCACCTGAGGGGGGCCTTTTATTTCTCTCAGGTCCCGTCAGGTGTGGGCTATTATACTTAATTGCCTGACTACTAACAGTGCATACATCTTCCTCGTCCCAGTACTTATGGGATTATGGGATTTGTAGTCCCCAACAACAAAGTTGGTATTTTTTAACAACTTATTTTAAGGGTAGATTTATTTCCCTTGAAGTCAATTAACAAATAACCATTAGAATTCTTTGTTACAGGGGAAGATAATTTATTAAAGGCAATATTTCCAGATTTCTTTACCTTATATCTTTGGGAGTAAGTAGGATGTGTATCCTGAAATACCTTGAAGGGTCTTTCTGTTGTTAAGGCTGGCTCAGGTTTTATGGTACTTATGCCCAGCTTCACATATTGTATATGTGGGTCAGGGACATTATAATGACAATAAGCCGTTATCTGTTAACCTTGAAAGTGTTTCCCTTTTATCTCATCCCATGGGATCTCCTCATGACCCTTAGTCTTGTCTTCTCTAAGGTGACCGTCCCAGAGTACACCACCCCCAGGTCAGGATCAGGAAGCATCTGCCTTTCCCTGTCCACCTGGGAGGGGACTTTAGGCAGTGTTTCAGTGAGGAATCTGTAAGATTCTTCAGAGCACATATGACACAGCAGGTGTCACAAGTTGCAAAGTGTTGTAGCATGATCTTTCTGCCTGAGTTGGGGTGTCTATTATGATCTCCCTTAATAATATTTGAGCAATGCTGGCAACTAAGGTAAGGATATGTCCCCAATCTGGGTTTGTGTAATACTCTACGAGTTGGTTTTTCAACCCTTTCGGCTTTGATCAAAGTGTCCCTGAAATTGTTTTCACTTTTAAAAGCCATCATTGGAGGTTCCAGGAATAGCTTATTTAGTTAAGGATCAAGTTTAATAAAACTCACTTTCTTTTGACAATTCTCGCAACCTGATGACTTTGTGCGGAATATCTCAAGGTATGAATCATCCTAGTGTTTTCCCTCATGGGTACAGATCTCAATAGACCTTCTCTCCTGTGTGTCTCTGTCCTTGGGGATTTTTCCAGAACATCTGGTGGATAGACTTGTTTTTTTAACCTCTCTGACATAAGGTCGTATTCGTTCTGGAGTGTAATAGTATTTGAAACAATCTGTTTAAGCTGCAGAAACTGGCTATACGGAAGGCTTTCTTTGAGGTGAGCAGGGTGAAAGCTCCCAAAATGAAGGGCATTGTTCACATCTGTGGGTTTTGTGAGGAAGGCATGGTATCAAACAGTATGACAGACACAAGTCACTAAAGTTCACGGGTGTTTATTGAACTTCAATTGGGTTTGAAAAACACCTATGTAACCTAAATCTAAAGATGGGAGCACACTACAAATATCAAATAATAATATTTGTCAAAATAAATGGGCCTATGCTAATGCACCTATTGCCAATCCTTACTTCTAAATTTAAATAGTGTGGGAAACAATATTATGCAAAAGAAAAGTGTTCAAGAAATGATCTGTCTAGCCCTAGCCCGATTCCTGTACATCCTGCAAAATGCCCCTCTCCATATCCCCGCGGAAGAATTCCGTAAAATAGATGGAACAACACGCAAGCTGCTGTGGGGAGGGAAACACCCGAGGATAGCCCTCAAAACCCTGCAACGTTCAGTCTGGGAAGGGGGGATAGGTCTCCCCAACATCCAAGTTTATTACTGGGCGACCCAAATGGCGACAGTCAATGATATTCTACATGGCAATTCAAAACTTCTGCATATACAAGCGGAAATAAATGCAAGGCATGACGTGTCCCCGCTCGAAAGTCTCTATGGGAAACAGTGTCGCCCTCCCGAGCGTTCGATAGTGGCACAGACAGCACAAATATGGAAAGAATCCCATAAATATATTGGCTGGGATAATAGAATCACCCCAGTCCAGTCTATCTGGAATAACGCCCACCTCACAGGCCTCAGTAGACCCCCAAAATGGCCCGTCTGGGCCGCAGCCGATATACACACTCTACAACAGATATTTGTGAATAACCAGCTCATTCCATTTGCCGAGATCTCTATTCAATATGCCCTCCCAGCTACCGAACGCTACCACTACGAGCAACTGCACCATGCCCTTTCAGCCCACAGGGACCAAATGATAGACATGCCGGAATGCACGCCTATTGAGCGAAATATAGTTGTAGACAAGGTAGAAAACAAAGTCACCTCCACCATGTACAATGCCATTTCCACTTTTGCCACGGCAGAACTATCGAGCCTGAAGCTGAAATGGGAAGGAGATGTTGGCCCAATACTCCCCAAAGATTGGATTTCGGCCTTGATGCACCCCAGGGAAATAGCAATCTCAGCCAGAATCAGACTTATCCAACTAAAGATCCTCCACAGAATATATTACCTGCGTCTAACACTGTATAACTGGGGGAAAGAAACCGATCCCAAATGTCTGCGCTGTAAACAGGAAGAGGGTACCTTCTACCACATCCTATGGCAGTGCACGCAAATACAATACTTTTGGAGACAATGTATTGATAGACTCTCGAGGGTCATGGGCCGCCCGATACCTAATGACCCCAAACTTCTCCTCCTAGGTATTGAAGAGGAAGGTGAACTGTCCCGCTTCGAAAAGCTGCTGCTTTCTACATCCGCAGGGATCACCAAACGAAACATTGCACAATTGTGGGGATCAGAAATCTGCCCAAGCTATGACCTATGGTCCGCGGACGTGGATGCTGTCAGCCTGATGGAACGTCGAGTATATCAAGCACGGGGCTGCCCTGGCAAGGCGGATAAAATATGGGGAAAATGGGAACAAGTAGTATGAACATGCACTGTTTGGCCGAATGAACTACATCACGTAGCCTTGCCATCAAGCCAGGACTTAACATTACGAAATGTCTCGTCAACATCCGGTTGTGCAGCCAAGACAATAATGCAGCTGGTCTTGTATATGTGTATCTATCCGTACTGGATGTGTATGTGCGCCCAGACGGTTGTCAGTTTCCATGCGCAATGCCTTATTCATATGTATGCAAATTATGTTTATTGTTATGTTTATCTTCACTTTTATTTTCTTTGTTTTGATTGGATATTGATTGTTCTGTATACATGCACAAAAACCCAATAAAACTTGTTATTAAAAAAAAAAAAGAAATGATCTGTCAGGATATCTGAGCCGTTGGCTCTCCTTCCCCACATTTTCAGCATGGGACAAAGTGGCACACTTAAGATTAGCACAGTCTCTGACTTCTCTAGCACGTGGATGCAGTTCAAAACTTCAACATCATGGCCTTCTGTGCCAAAGTCTCTTTGCCATTCAAAGTCTCTCATTTCAGAGGGCCTGATGTAACACAACAAACATTAAAGTTCCTTCACAGGATTTCACATATACAAGCCTTCAGGTAATTTTTGCTTCGCCCCTGGTCCCCCTCCGCCGGGCTCAGACCCACTTTAACACCAAACCTTCTTGGGTGAATTTCACTTCACCCCAGGTCCCTCTCCACTAGGCTCAGACCCACTTTATCACAAAGCTTTAAATTGATCTCCCTCTGCCAGGGTTGGACCAACGTTATCTAATTTGCCAAGCTTTCTTAAATGTATCAATATTGAAGACTTTCGACTGTGCGCATGATTTTGCTTGACCCGCCACAGGACCACTTCGATTCACACTTCTTTAGAACTCTTTCACTTTTGCCACTTCTCAGCTTAATACTTTACAGATACCTTCGATTTAGCACCCTCGCAGTGCTGGACCACTCTGTCAAAGGTATTGTATCTTGCTTTGAAAGTTCAATCACTCACCAGCAGTTCAACGTTTTAACAATGTTCTTTCCAGCGCTTGCCATACAATGTTGCTGCTTGCAATCTTGGCTTCAACACAGACCGGTCTTGTATCGGTCTCCCCAACTCACTGTTTGTGTTGATTTCACAGATGCTGCTTTCTTCTTGGAGCCAAGGTCAGTACCACAGCGGCTCATGCTTCTTCCCGCTTTGATTATTGACACAGAAGGGCCCCAGGTATCTTCGACACACAATGCAGGATTCTTCAGCCTGGTTTCCTTACGCTTTTGTTTCAATGGCTCTGGAAAGTAATTGTTCCTTGTCTAAAAGGTCAAGGGAATTTCACTCCTTGAGATCTCCTTCTGTTTTGCTGTCTTTCTTCCCGAATTCAGCTGCTGTTCCGAAACTGCTATTTCCTTGTGTGCTTTGCCTCATTGAGAGTGTACTCTCGTGCTCCGGCTTTTATCCCTGTGGGGAAGCTTAATGGAATGTGTGATGGCCAGTAATTGCCTGACCTCGCCTGACCATTGTATTGGGACATGTCAGGTGTACGGCTCAGGTGTGAGTCGTTTTCTCTCATAGCAAGTATTTCATGTTGTAAAAAGGGGGGTAGAGTTCCTTAATATCCTACCTGGTAGAATGGGGTAAATTTGTAACAGGGAAGGAGATACTGCATCTCACCATCCGGTGTTCCACTCCTACTCTCCGAAAGCCCCTCACCCAGGTGATCCTCCCGCACTGGTCCACCCCCATGAACTGTATCCAAAAGTGATGGGCATGTCCTGGCCTCCTGGATGACAGATCCCTGGGGACTAGTGGGTGAGACACCTCTGGTTTCACAGTTTCCTGTAGATGTTAGTCAAAAGATCATTATGCACATAGGTGACCATTACATCTAGAAAGTGCAGATTAGGTTCACAATCTCTAGTGTGAACTTAATATGGTCATGACATTGGTTCAGATATTCGTAGAATAGTAACAATTCTGTTTTGGTACACTACCAAACAGCAAAGATGTATGCAGATTCAAAATGGTACATACAAATATTGCCGTACGTGGGTGCCACTGCTAGGCCGATGGAGGTGCCAGATATCTGTAGAAAATATTTCTCCTCGTACCTAAAGTAGTTGTTGTAAAGGATGGTTATTAACAGTGCTTAAAGTGGGCCGGGGCCTGCCGTGGCTGGGCCCCGGCAGTCTCCAAAAAGTGGGACTGAGCCGGGGCCCTGCCGGGGCCCCCGTCCTACCGCAACATTGGCAACATGCATTATCCCGTCGCGGGCGCAGCCGCGACGGGAGATGCGCCTGCAATGAAGTCAGGCTAGCTGACAGAAGTGGCAGCCAGCCACAGCGACGCTGTGACTGCCTGCCACTTCCGTCAGTCACAGTAACTGCATCTGGTGACCCCTCGCGCGAGAGGTCACCAGAGGCAGTTACTGTCCCTTTGTTTCGCCAGGTCACCGAGGCGTCTTTAACCCTCGGCGAACCTGGGGATTCCTCGACATATTTCGAGGTTTATAAAAGATGGCTTTGAAAGTACACATTTCAAGCCATCTTTTATAAAGCTTTGCCGATGGACAATTTTGTCCGTAGTCAAAGCTTTATAAAAGATGGCTTGAATTGTGTACTTTCAAAGCCATCTTTTATAAACTGTCCGTCGGCAAAACTTTATAAAAGATGGCTTGAAATGTGTACTTTCAAAGCCATCTTTTATAAACCTGAAATGTTTAAAAAAGATGGCCTGAAAACTAGGCAAACCGTAGGGTATGCACACAAATATATATAAATGTTATATATTTGTGTGCGTACCTTACTATGGTTTGTGTACTTTGCAAGCCATCTTTTATAAACGTAGAAATATGTTACATATTTCTATGTTTAGAAAAGATGGCTTGCATAGTACACAAACCATAGTAAGGTACGCACACAAGTATATAACATTTATATATATTTGTGTGTATACCCTACGATTTGCGTACTTTTTAGGCCACGCCCCTCCCACAAGCCACGCCCCCAAATGAGGGCCCCCCCTCGATTTCTTACCCCACTTAAAGCCCTGGTTATTAATCAGCTCAATAGCAAAGACCTTGTGTATTTGCACATTGTTGGGTCTCAACAAGAACCACTCCATGGCTCCTATTCCTTCCGCATGTCGGATTGAAGTGTATAAGCTGTTGACGTCGAGTGAAAAAAGAATCAGGCCTGGGTCATTGAATTGAAACTCACTGAGTAATCACAAAAAGTGAGAGGTGTCCCTAAGACAAGTAGATGTTTGTTTCACCAATGGTTGTAGGGCTGGGTCAAGATAGACAGACAAGGGGTTGAAGACACTATCATTGCCCACCACTATGGGAATAAATGGAGGTCTTGTGGGATTTTTGTGCACCTTGCGGAGTGCATAAAACACTGGTATAATAGGGTGCCTTTGTATCAAATATTCTTTGGTATGAAGTGAAATTCAGTTGTGGTCATTGGCTTTATTGATGGTATCTTCTATCAGTGTCATGATAGTGCTGGTGGGGTCACTGTCCAGCTCTAAATATGTTCTGGGATCATGAAGTAACTCCAAACAACTTGAGTTGTAAAAGGCTGAATCCATAGTGACCAAGGTCCCGCTCTTATCGGCCGCTTTCATAATAATAGTTGTGTCTTCTGCTTACTCTTTGAGTAGATGTGTCTAGTGTTTTCGTAGGATACCGTGTGTGTGGACTATATTTAATCTTCTTGATGTCTCTGATGGCCTTGAGTTTGAACATGTCAATAACTGGATTATTAACCTTTGGGTGGAAGGAGCTTTTGGGTTTCATCTGAAGAAAATCAAAGGATATGGACCTCTCTTGGACCACTGGCAAAGATTCGAAAAAAACATTAAATTCCATCCTTCTAATCAGTTTGAGGATATTAATCTTTTTTTCAAAGCATGAGCCATTAAGTGCTGCAATAAAGGAAAGGCCTAGATTCAGTGTGTGCCTTTGTAAGTGCTCTAGAGGAGATGTTCACAACTACAGATTCACCTACTTGTTTGTGGCCCTTGGTTATCATTTTCCCTCTTTTGGTCTTCCAGTGTCTAAAAAAAGGAACCTGAGTAGGCACCACCTCAAATGTGCTGGCAGTTGGTTGTGTCAGAGCACTTTCCCCAATAACTGTGGTTGTGGGTGTGTGGGTGTTACTCCTGAGGTTCTAGGGATATTGTCACTCTCACCGCTTGTTATGTCACTACTGTCAGTGTTGTCAGTAGTGGTAGTTTGCCTTTGTGGTATGGTTGGATCCTGTCTGTTAGAATTATAAAACTCTTTCCAAGTGCAGACTATGTCTCTTGCGTGTCTCTATGAAATGTGCGTATCTTTCGTTGCTCAATCCCTTTTTGATATGAGTTAGTTTGTGGTTGATGTCCTCCAGTACTTTGTTGAGATTATCACTCGATTGCAGTGCCAAGAGTTGTTCCTTAATCTCATCTATCTCTTGATGGATGTTTGTTAATGATTTAGAGAGCTCCTCTATTGTGAGAAGAATGAGATCTAAGTTGCACTTATTCAAAATGTGCTCCCACCTCTTTACAAACTCATGTTTCTCGTTACAGAGAGTGGGTTTATGATAAACTCTAAGTCCTCATGGTATCCTTTGTGCCTTTTGGTATTGCGCTAGTGTGGTGGCATTTAATTTTGGGGAAATCTCCCTTCTGATGAGCCTCTTTAGTTTGGAAATGAGTCCATCAGGGTTTTCTGTCTGTATTGTGTCACAGTCTATATCTGATATCAATGCTAAGAGATGGCTAGTTTCCGCTTGACTGAAAGCTAGCTAAATTGCTGATTTATTCGTACATCACCAAACCTGAACCAGCAGGAGACAGAAATCCTGTCACACCCAGTGATTTAGAGGAGCATGGCACTGAATTTAGATTTTATTTTTAAAGGTTGGGTCTCTCCATGCAAATACTGCCATGAATGCACAAGGTTTTTCTGGTGCTACACATTTGATTCCATTTACTGACGACTTAACCATTACTATAGGGGAACATGATTTGTCCATGCCACTACTATATCCTTGGCAAACACCAGTTAACATCATGGGAATGGACATGATGAGCAAACTGAACATCACCCTCTCCTTTACCGATCAGGGAATAGTGTGGATTAATTATGTGAACGCGCACAAGTTTGTATTGGCCTTTGCAGGACAGAAAGCACAGAGGGGTGTGCCTATGGATTTCAAGGTATTTCAATATGGAGTGAATCTCCTGTTAGCATAGCCTCCTGGGAACATGGGCAAACCATTAAGATTAACCCAAGAGTTCGTATTCAGACCAGAGGTTCCTATGGGTGAGGAAGATGGACATGTATTTCCATTAGAGATAGAAGCAGACATAGTAAGGGAAGAAAGGGTGCTTATCCAAGGGACTGATGACGAAGGAAAGGCATGGTGAGCAGTGATAGCTTTGGATGAAGGACACAGACTGACTGATTTGACAGACGAGGAATTATTTACAAATGAAAATTCAGATGATTAAGTAGTATTCTTTATAGGGATCACGCATTGAGTGAAGATTGAGAACAGAGAAGTGCCACGGAGGATGGAAATGATAAAAAAGAGACCATCATTTTTCAAGGAAGTTTTGGCACAGGTGCCAGACTCATTGTGGACCGGCAGTCCCTATGACGTTGGCCTGCTTACAGGAGTAGGTGCAGTCAAAATTAAGCTAAAGCCAGGAGCAATTTTACCAGGAGTAAAACCATACCCCATGTCAAAAGAAGCAGATGAGGGCATTTATGAGACAATCACTGCTTTCATACAGCAGGGAACACTGATCCTGTCTGAATCCCCATGTAGCACAGCAGTGTACCAAATGAAGAAATCAACAGGGGTGTAGATTTATTCAGGATTTACACCCCTGAACAATATTGTTGGAGCGGAATTTCCATTGGTCCCAAATCCAGCCACAATATTATGCAATATTCTAGTCAAAGCCAAACGTTTTCCTGTCTTACACTTAAAAAACACATTCTTATCAATCCCCCTTCATGAAGAATCACAAACTTTACTTAATTTTCATATAGAAATACCAAGTGCATACTCGTTTACCAAAGGGGTACTGCGAGTCCCCATCCATTTTTAACAGGGTACTCCAGATGGACTTGGGAAATTTACATGTTGATAGTGCAGTCATCCAGTATGTGGATGATATTTTGGTGTGCAGTGACACAGAAGAGCAGTGCAGAAAAGATTCAGCACAACCAATGACAATCCTGGCAGACAAAGGGTATGAGGTAGACAAGGAGAAGTTACAGTATTGTCAGGAGGAAGTATTGTACATTGGACAGTTGACATCTCAAGACGGCAGGAAGGTGACCCCTGAAGGAGCAGAAGTGATCATGAAAACACGTCAGCCAAGAGAGATGCAGCAATTTCTAGGTCTTTTTTTAATTATTGTAGGGCATAGGCCTTTGACTACCGCACATACACCAGAACCCTTTTGAAGGGACTTAAGTAAGCTCAGAAAGATGACAGCAGTGTCATTTTGCAGGTGAAATGATAGAGGCATTCTATGAATTAAAGAAGCAATATGCAAGTCACCCATTTTAGGGCTTCCCGACTACAGTGCAGAATTCTTCTTATTTTCACAATCAAATGGAGCGTTAATGACAGCAGTTGTCACGTCTCACTTCCAGCGCCACTTGATGTGGCACAGCTGGAAACACAGGTTTCCTTTGGTTCTGTCCCTTCTCAAAATGGCTGACGTTGTGCCATTTGACAGTACAGGCATCATTCTCAGCACGGCCTCCTCTACGTCCATTTCCAGTCCGGGTATGCTGAAGTACCCTGGTTGCCAAGGAGATGGTGTGTTGCTACACTGCTCAGATGCTTCATAAGTTTGTTCTTACTCTACTGAATCTCCTTGTATCTTTGTTATCTCTCCTCTTTGTTCTGCCTGCTCTGACTATCACTTTCTTATTATCCCAGAGAAGCCCAGAGTACCTCACCTCTGACCGTCCCCCTCTATTTCCTGCCACTCGCTCTCCGGCCTCTGCAAGACATTAAGCTCCCCTTGTATTTACATGTTAGCAACGGCACCACAGGGTTACGATTACTTACCGCCCATTCCTTACCTACCATGCACACGCTATGTCCCGGACCTTCAGAGTCATGGTGATCGAGTAAACTGACCATGGCACAGCCATCATTGTTCTGTGCAGTGCTCTTAAGCAGTGACAATCAACCTCAGCATTCAGCGCAGCGCTCTCTTCTACAACATCGAACATCAGTAAAGTTTTTTTTCCACTGAAGGGTTTCCCTAGGGTTCCTGCAGTCCTCCTTTAATTTTTCGGTGGAGGACTGGCAGGAACAAAGGGGGAGTCTTCTCTGTCTTCCAACTACCTGAAGCTGAGCAGGTCAGTGTTACATGTTTTGGGGCATCTCAGTATCAATCACTAGCATTATTAATAGCAGTACTCAAGCAGGAAACCTCCTTCGGATACAAACCATTAGCCTATTACAGCAGGATCCTAGACCCAGTGACGAGAGGCCATTTCCCTGTGTGCAATCATTGGCCGCAGAAGCTTTTGCTATTGAGAAGGCAGCCACTTTCATGATGGGCTGTGAAATTACATTGTATGTGGAACATGCACTATTCGCCATTCTTGAGAAACCCAAAAGCACATTGACTACGCAGAGGGCATCTGGTTATAAAATTATTATCTCAAACCCAGCAGTCAAGATAGTGAGGTACAACGTTGTGAATCCAGCAACGTTCATAGCAGAGCCAATGAGAAAGGAGACGATGTACATGACTGCACAAAATACACTGAACATTATGATGGCTGGCATACCCCATGTTAGAGAAAATGCCCTCACGGAGTAAAATACTCTTTATTGACGGATCATGGACTATTGACCAGAAGTCAGGGGAAAGAAACACTGGGACCGCAGCGGTAAAACTAAACTGGAGTGATACATTTGAGGTAGTAGCGAGCGTAAGATTGCCTTTACACTTTTCAGTGCGAGCAGCCGGGCTAGAAGTGCTTATTGTAGCCCTTTACAGTGTACTCAGACTCTGCCTACATGATATCAACAGTACATGCAGGAGTGTCACATTGGAGAAGGCGGGGTTTCTTTCGCACAGACGGCACACCAGTGCAGCATGCACCATTGTTGGACAGGCTCATAGCCACATTACAACTCCCACTGTCCATCGCAGTGTTGAAGTGCGCCGCCCACTCAAGGTGCAGAGACCTAATTTTCCACGGCAACGGGGTATCTGACACAGAAGCCAAAAAAACAGCATATTTCCCCAAAGTAGTTGAATTTGACACACCACTTAATAAGCACACAGGAGCGCATAGCATAGTGATGAAAGAGGGGTTTCATTCTATACCCATAACCCAAATAATTGAACTGCAGAGGCTTGCACCACAAGAAGAGCAGGAGCTGTAGAAAAGGAGATGGGGCTAGTTATCCCCTACTAATGAAATGCAGTGGCAGAACACCTTTGGCAAACCATTCATTCCCCTTGCCGAACAAAAGATAACATTACATCAGTTCCACTATCCAGCATATACAACACGAGAAAGTCTTGCAGCCTTGATTTCTGAGGATTGGTTTTTGTCTAACCTTGCTAAGCATGTTGCCATTTTTATAGTAAATTGTACAGCGTGCCAGAAATATACTGCCGTGCATACACTGCAAGTAGTGACAGGAGCAATAGCCCATTATACTGGACCTATCCAGCACTTGCATATCAATTATGTGTATATGTTCCAAAATTGGATTGGCTACAGATACATGTTGGTAGTCATGTGCCCTTTCTCCCGATGGATCGAGGCTGGTCCATGCACACACACCGATGCCACCTGTGCTGCCAAATAGCTTGTAAGAGAGGTTTTCTTAAGATGCGTAGTGTGCGAAGTTCTTCGGTCTGCTCACAATCCTAGTGGGTATTAAGCACAAATTATCTTCTTCTTATCACCCGCAGGCAAGCAGGATTTGTGAGAGGCTCAATGATATCCTCAAAGAGAGGACAGTCAAATTAAAAATTACCCTAAACATTGTCTACCCGGCCTACACTGTCTACCCTTAGCCTTATTTGCACTATGAAATCAACCCGGGTCAGACCATCAACCTAACTCCTCATGAGCTGGTGACAGGACACCAGAAGCACATACCTCTTGCTACTCCCAGTAGAGCTCAAAAGGATGCCCATAGCACCACTGTATTACTTGGAAATGAAATGCATGAATATTTGGCTGCTATGACGGCAAGTATTTATTTTATATCCCAACAGATTTGCACACGGCAGGTGGGGTTGAAGAAGAATGATGAAGACAACCAACAGTCCGACTCACAAAGTTTACTCCAACCCCCGGCCCTATACACTGGTGATCTTATGTATGTAAAAAACTTTACCAGACTGGCACAAGCCAAGATTTGAGGGCCCATTCGTGGTGGACAAGGTAACTCTTACCCCCGTCAAAATAAAAGGAAGAAGTGCCTGGCTCTACCTCAGTGATATTAAACTCTGAAAAGGTGAGACCCACCTGACGTCAACCCCAGATGCTGAGACAGAAAAAGAAGTGATGAGGGTCCAGATGAGATCAGTAACCAGAAGCAGACAACTTCTATGGAAAAGTCAATAAAGCATAGTTTTCTTCCCACAAAGACAATTAAACTAGCTGGAACTAACTTTTCTACCAGAAAAACATTTTCACTTGCACAATAAAAATGTATCCGCACTTTAAAGGAACTAGAAGACTCAAACAGTTTCACACCCTGCTATTCTCTGTTACCTCTAAGAACATTACTGTACATGATTCTTGCTTTTATAACCGACAGCTATAAGGCGTTCAAGACGAGTAAAGTTCCTCTTATTTAGCTATTATTCGACCCTAAGACTGAGTTTGATTTCAAATGCATCCTTTTAGCAATTATCATGCAATGTTTCCTATAGGTATACACTGACAGTTAGAAGATCAAAGTGAAAGTATTGAGTAAAAAGTGAAGAACATTAATCTATTTAATTCTTTCAAGTATAGGCTATTGGCACATAGACCACCTAGCGGCCATGCCCCTTTGCAGCAAGCTGGCACTTTAGCAGTGATGATCATAGCTGCCTTTTGTACTTTCTGCTGTCGTTACCTCTTTATTTTCCTGGCACTATGAGAAGTGATTTTATATAATGTACCCAAGCAAATGTATACTAACGTGACGCCTATACCTGTGTTGGATGAAGCAAAAACCCAACCCTTCTCTGTTGATACTAAACAGATTAAAAGGTTAAGACGAGATGCTGACACCAATTTCCAGCACATACATACTTATATGGCTGGATCTGTCCAAATAAGTAATATTATGTTGTACCAGCACATGACCCAGGTAGGTAGCGAACGGGGCATCTGATTAGAGCTGCTATGTGTGTTCTCTCATTCCCTATGCCATGGCTGTTTCCAGGGTCTTTGTAGCCATGCAAGTACCTGAAGAAAAAGTACATTGCCTGACCCATATGGCACTCAGTTTAACCCAAGGACAATTTCAAGGGTAAACAACATCCTTATTATGGGAAAATGAAGCAAAGTCGCAACGAGAAGATAACTATGTACAAGGGATAAAGCCAATGATAAAAGGAGACAGTAAACCAGGTATTAAGGTATGAACAACCGGAAGCACCCGGAGAAGGAGTTAGATTCAAATAAAATAAAATGTTTCAATGCAATGATAAAAATGGGAAAAAAATACCCAGATGTTGGGAGCAGGGGCAATTACAAATAAAGGGAACAGTGCTCACACCTGAGGGAAGGACCGACAGGCTAGTAGTATGCAAAGCATTAGCATTACTAGAACAATGGGAAGATTTTGTAGTAAATGCAGATAAGGTGTGCACTGACCACTGGCCCAATATTACAAAAATTACTCACATGGGTCAATGATGAGGGGGGACCCGTACAAATACTACCCTTAAGAAATGCTTCCTTGTGTTTCGAAATAATGGCACGATAAACGTTGGGGAAAACAAAGGATGTAAATGAGTCTTTGATGTTCCAGGAATGAAAGCAAGAGCTTCAGTATTGATGGATCACTATTGGGCCTGTGGATCCAAGACATACATGAAATTACACCCAGATTGAGGAGGGCTGTGCTCCGTGGTACTCATAAACCTCCATGCTCTAGTAGTGACCGAAAGCGATATTGTCATACCGCCGAGTTCCTGGCGTCTATGGAGCCGCTGGCGACGTGGAACTTAGCTCCATTCGCTTCTGCCACGCCCCCTGTTTCCTGGTTTCCCTTCCTCTGATTCTTATTGGTTGGGCGCTCCGCGGCCCGGTGTTTTAACCGGCCACTTCCGGGTCACGGATGCATCGCAACGCTTCCGGTTTCGTCCGTTAGCTGAGTTGCTTGCTGCCTGTGGCTTTCTTCCGAGTCTCTCGCTTGTCTGCTGGTCGGGTCCTCGTACCCTGTCCGGCCCCTTCTGTTCTTCCTTCCTCCTTCCGCTAGTCCTATCTGCCTTTCTCTCACTCCCTTGGTTTTGCTTTCATTCACCCGTCTCCCTTGCCCTCCTTCCAACTTGCTTACCCTCCCTCCTTCCCATCTTCACTTACCGCTTTTTTCTCCTCTTGTCTGTTCAGCTCTTTCCGCTCTTCCCTTTGCCTACCTTCAGTATTGCTTGCTGTGACCTCCCGTGTACCAGACTCCCGCCTGTTCCCCCTGGACTGCCTTTGCTTGCTGTATTAGTACTTCCACTCCTAGCCTGTGTACCAGATCCTCGGACCGCCTACTGGACTGCCTGAGTTCTGGAGTATTCACTCCACGTGTTGCCTCCAGACACTTTCCACCAGCTCTTACCTTTCAAGCATTCCTGGTTCCACGCCTACAAGACACCCAACTATAATACAGGGTTTTTTTGTGCCTAAGGGCTTTTTCCCCTCTTGGTCGATCCCGGGGGTGGGGCCCCCTGGTCTCCCCTCTTGGGCGGAGCACGGTGGTTTCCTTTCCTGGGTCGTCCCTATCTTCATAAAAAAAAGGTGTCAGCTCGAAGAAAAGAAAAGAAGGGTTCTTGGAAGGAAGAAGAAGGTGAGGAGTCGGGGGAGGGGGAGATTTCAGAAACTACACTTTCGGACGAAGATATCACCGACCCCGGTGACAGTTTGCGACGCCTAAAAGAGATGGACACCCCACAGCAGGTACAAGAACTCGTAGCCGCTGTACAAAGTCTAAGTCTGGAGATGCAGAACCTTAAGACAGCTAACGCCACCCTTCAACAACGTCTGACAGACAGAGAAAGACCTTTAACCGATTTACCTCCACTTCCCCTAGTATCGGGGAAGTTCGATGGATCCCCAAAGAAGGTTAAGGAGTTTCTGGACGCATGCAATCTTCATTTTTCCTTTCGCCCTCAGACCTTTGCTTCAGACCACGCCAAGGTGGGGTTTATGATCACCCACATGACCGGGAATGCCCTGGCTTGGGCTACCCCTCTAGTAAACCAGCCAGACCCGGTTTTACAGGACTACAATGCCTTTAAGGCCCTGATTCAACAAACCTTTTTGCGAACAGAGAGTACATACTTGGCCTCGGAGGACCTCCTTGACATCCGTCAGGGGAATTCTGATCTACTGACATACATCACCACTTTCAAACAGGTGGCAGCTGAGGCAGGTTGGCAGGAACAGGCTCAGTATGCCATATTCCGGCGAGGTTTAAGGGAGGAATTGAAGGACGAACTAGCCCGAATAGAAAGACCAGTGTCTTTCGCCGAACTCCTGACAGCTACCCTCCGAATTGACTTCAGAATGACGGAAAGACGTCAAGAAAAGAAGAAGACTAGGCTAAGTGTACCCCCTCTCGTGGAGACTCACTCACCTGCATCTGTACCCTTCCAACGGACAACTAAAGAAGAACCCATGCAGATTGGAACCACCAGAGCCCCACTCACACCAGAAGAAAGGAAACGGCGCAGGGAGGGTTCCTTGTGTATGTACTGCAGATCTTCATTACATTTATTAAGAGATTGTCCATTACCGAGGGGCTGCTCTTAGTCCCTACGCGGCTCTTTCTGTATCCTCTACAGAAACATCTGAGGACTCCCGGTTGATGGTGCTCACAGTTTCTCTCAGAGTGGGCCCCAAGGAAGTAACCACTTTAGCCCGACTCGACTGTGGAGCAGCAGGGAACTTCATGGATACCCATTGGGCAGAATGACATGGAGACAAGAGGATAGCCAAACGAGAAGACCAAAAAGTGGAAGGAGTTGATGGCGAACCTTTGAGCGAGGGTTTGATCACTCACACCACTGAAGCACTTACTTTGTCCATCCAACAACACACCGAAAGTATCACATTCAATATCATCAGGGCTCCTCACTTCCCTCTTATCCTGGGTATCTGTTGGCTACGCAGACACAACCCCAGTATTGACTGGTCTAGAAACTTACTTAGTTTTCAGTCCTCACTATGCAAATCGGAATGCTTGCCAGAACCAAGATTCGAGACCGTCAAGACCACAAACAGCTGCGAAGTCAGAACGGTGCACTGTCTCCCACACTACCTGAAGGAGTTCAATGAAGTGGCCACTGAAAAGATACCCGTCGAGCTCCCTCCACACCGGCCTGAAGACTGTTGCATTGATCTCACCCCAGGTGCATTGGGACCTTCGGTAGGATGTTTCCACTGTCATTAGAAGAAAAACAATACCTCCGAACGTACCTGGACAGCAACATGGAGAACGGGCTCATAAGGCCTTCAAAGTCCCCTGCAGGGGCATCCCTGTTCTTCATCTCAAAAAAGGATTCAAAGGAGTTGAGGCCGTGTATAGATTACCGCGGTCTAAACAAGGTTACCATAAAAGACCGGTATCCTATGCCATTGATAACCGATATCCTACGAGTTGTACAGGGTGCTACCATCTTTACCAAACTCGACCTGAGGAATGCTTATCACTTACTCCGGGTGCAGAAAGGAGACGAATGGAAGACAGCATTCCGGACTCCTTTCGGACTTTTTGAATACCAGGTAATGCCGTTCGGGTTGGTAAACGCCCCGTCGGTATTCCAACGATTTATGGACAGACTATTCTCCGATCTCCTGTGTCAAACCACATTGGTTTATTTAGATGACATTCTGATATACTCTTGTACACCTGAAGACCATGTGGAACATGTCAGGGAAGTATTCAGAAGGCTACAGAGAAATCAGTTGTCTGTTAAGCTCGCCAAATGTGTGTTTTCAGCCTCCTCCATTCCTTATTTAGGATACATTCTGTCAGACCACTGTATCTCCATGGATCCTAACAAGGTGTCTTCCATCATTGAATGGCCCTCACCCACCTCGGTCAAAGAGATACAGAAATTCATGGGGTTAGCAAACTTCTACCGGAGATTCATCCCTAGTTTCTCTCAAAAGATACTACCCATCACCTCACTCTTAAAGAAGTCTGCAACTCCATTCAAATGGACAGCGGAGGCGGAAGACAGCTTTGGAAATCTAAAGGAAGCCTTCTGTTCAGCACCCATTCTACAACAACCAAACCAACATCTACCCTTCGATCTAGAGACGGACGCTTCTTCAGCCGCAATAGGGGTGGTGCTTCTTCAAGAGATCCAGGGTACAGAACATCCGGTGGCTTATTTCTCGAAGACTCTAAACTCCAGTCAAAGGAACTACTCGGTCATTGAGCGAGAGCTTCTAGCCATGAAAGCGGCCTGTGTAGAATGGCGCCATCTGCTTCAAGGAGGAAGGTTCCCGTTCACCATAAGGACCGATCATAAGAACTTACAGGTTCTCAAACAGTTCGAGTGCTACAATACTCGACAGGCCCGATGGGCTCACTTCTTCGCCCAATTCGAATTCCACATAACCTACATCCCTGGCAAAACTAATGTAGTAGCCGACTCTCTTTCCCGCCGGAGTGATTACCTGCCAGAGTCAGAGACGCATCTTGAACGGATGTTTCCCCAGTCCAGGACTATTGGAATTATTTCTAAATTCCTTCAGCAGGTACAGGAGGATTCTGGAAGGCCCTGTGTATCAGACTAGGTATCGAAAGAGCTCTCACCTCTGGATTCCATCCACAATCCAATGGGCAAACTGAACGCTTGAACGGAACCCTGGAACAGTACTTAAGGTGCTTTATCAACTCCCAACAAGACAACTGGTGCACGCTACTCCCTCTAGCTGAATTCTCTTAGAATAACTCCACACATGCAGCTCTGGGGTTCAGTCCTTTTTTTGGTACTTATGGTTTTCACCCTTGCTCCATTCTTCCTGTCTCGGGCCTCTCTACTAACGTACCATCAGTAGATTCTTCCCTCTCCCTCCTTAGAGAGACACACAAGAAGGTAGAGGAAGGCCTTAAGTCAGCCCAAGCCCGGTATTGCATTCAAGCCAACAAACATTGTAGACCTGTACCAGGATGGGATGTGGGTACCCAAGTCATGCTCTCCACTAGATATTTACCTTGTTGGGTACATCCCTCCAAGTTATCTCCCAAGTATCTAGGGCCATATGAGATCATACAGAAAATCAATCCTGTGGCTTTTCGCTTAAAGCTACCCAACAACCTAAAAAGGGTCAACCCTGTTTTCCATGCTTCCCAACTCAAGTCATTTCATGCTGACACATGGGCACGTCAGGTTAGACAGGCCCCGATTCCTCAGGATTCCACTCGAGCTGAATATGAGGTCGCCCAACTCTGTGACTCCAGATATCATAAGGGCAGGCTGGAATATTTGGTTAAGTGGAAGGGCTACCCTTCCTCGGAAAACTCTTGGGAACCCATCACACACATTAATGCTCCTGTCCTACTTCGCAAGTACCACTTCTTTCATCCAGGGAAACCAGGGGGAGGAGCTTATAGGAGGGGGCATACTGTCATACCGCCGAGTTCCTGGCGTCTATGGAGCCGCTGGCGACGTGGAACTTAGCTCCGTTCGCTTCGGCCACGCCCCCTGTTTCCTGGTTTCCCTTCCTCTGATTCTTATTGGTTGGGCGCTCCGCGGCCCGGTGTTTTAACCGGCCACTTCCGGGTCACGGATGCGTCGCAACGCTTTCGGTTTCGTCCGTTAGCTGAGTTGCTTGCTGCCTGTGGCTTTCTTCCGAGTCTCTTGCTTGTCTGCTGGTCGGGTCCTCGTACGCTGTCTGGCCCCTTCTGTTCTTCCTTCCTCCTTCCGCTAGTCCTATCTGCCTTTCTCTCACTCCCTTGGTTTTGCTTTCATTCACCCGTCTCCCTTGCCCTCCTTCCAACTTGCTTACCCTCCCTCCTTCCCATCTTCATGTACCGCTTTTTTCTCCTCTTGTCTGTTCAGCTCTTTCCGCTCTTCCCTCGCCTACCTTCAGTATTGCTTGCTGTGACCTCCCGTGTACCAGACTCCGGCCTGTTCCCCCTCGACTGCCTTTGCTTGCTGTATTAGTACTTCCACTCCTAGCCTGTGTACCAGATCCTCGGACCGCCTACTGGACTGCCTGAGTTCTGGAGTATTCACTCCACGTGTTGCCTCCAGACACTTTCCACCAGCTCTTACCTTTCAAGTATTCCTGGTTCCACGCCTACAAGACACCCAACTATAATACAGGGGTTTTTTGTGCCTAAGGACTTTTTCCCCTCTTGGTCGATCCCGGGGGGGGCCCCCTGGTCTCCCCTCTTGGGGGGAGCACGGTGGCTTCCTTCCGGGGTCGTCCCTATCTTCATAAAAAAAAGGTGTCAGCTCGAAGAAAAGAAAAGAAGGGTTCTTGGAAGGAAGAAGAAGGAGAGGAGTCGGGGAAGGGGGAGATTTCAGAAACTACACTTTCGGACGAAGATATCACCGACCCCGGTGACAGATATACACAGTACAGGGTTCCCTAAAATGGATGCACACCAGAAAAAGAAAATATCCCTCAACCTCAAATGAGAAAAAAGGGTACTAATTATATCTCTATCAAAATGGAAAGAGCACTCAATGAGATGTTGTGGGAGCAGAGGTTGTTCAGCAGGGAAGAAATGTTCCTTGCCTCGGTTTTCCCTAGGGTACAGGCAACCACAAATGCTATGTGGCTGCAAATAATCCAGTGGGAGTTCTTGCAAACAATTAAATCCATGGTAAAGGGCTTCAATACAATAAAGGAAGAGTTGAGACCAATAAGGCTCATGACTCTTCATAACAGACAAGTCCTTGATATAATCACAGCCATGGAGGGTGCCGTATGCACAGAAATTGGTGTATCTTGTTGTACCTAGACACCTGCCCACGACGAGGAAAACGGGACCCTCACGGAAGCCATAATCCTCCTGACAGACCTCCATACAAGGATGGATGAAGAGGTAGAAGAGATAGGGATTGATGACTAGTCACCTTTTTGTTCTCCTGGATCCCCTCCTGGCTGGCCACTGCATTGAAGGTAATTGTAACGCTCACCTGATTCCCGTAGAGGCGCCGGTCTTGACTGGGCGTATACCGTATCTTCAAAGGTGATGTGTAACACACGGCTGGCTCTTTGGGCTGGACCTCTGTGCACTGTATGTCTGACTCGAAGGGTAAGATGTCTTAGGTAAGTGAACGCTGTGCTCTCCATCTGCCTCGGGGCAGGGTGCTGTAACCAGTTTCTTCACTGGATAAGGGGAGCAGGCCTCTTGACTCCAGAGGACTGCTGTCCGTCGTTTACTGCACGAACGGTAAGTTTCGAGTAATTCTAATGTCTTTAAAAGTCTTTAGTAATGATGTCTCTTGTTTTGCAGGGTTCCGGCGATGGCGGATGACGGGCTGAAGTGAGTTGAAGATGGAGCCCGTGTGATGAATAGAAGCGCCTGGAAGCACGTAAGTAAGCGCTTGTTGCCTGCTTCACGATGCGCTCTAACTGTCTTTTTATTTTGCAGGTACAAGTTCGGAGCAGCTGCAGGGTGCCGGAATACCCACTGGGTTAGATGTGGAAAGGAGTAATGGCACTTGAGTATTAGAGTTCCCCAATGTCTTTAAACGCACCTTGTTTTGTCTTTCAGATGCGGGATGCAGCGCCGAAGGCCTCCGGAGCGTGCAAAGAGTTGGTAAGCTTTTGTCTTTCAGATGCCGGAATGCAGTGCGAAGACCTCCGGAGCGCACGAAGAGTAAGTAAGCCTTTGTCTTTCAGATGCCGGAATGCAGCGCGAGGCGTTGGTGACAGCCGATGGACCAGGTAAGTGAAGCGCTGTCATTGAAGACCGTAATGCTAACCTGTTCTTTCTTGTCTTTATAGGTGTTGCTGAAGACTGGATTCAGGATGGTAAGCCTTTTTCCTTAGGCCCAGGATCAGATGCAGAAGACACGATGAGCGTTCTGCTGCAGAGGATGCAGAATAACGCAAAGCAAGATTCATCCATCGGGTGTGGTTTAAATAGCCTCCTGTAGTGCTTAGGTGTCTCCTTCCACAGCCACGCCTAGGTAAGAAAAGAGTTCCTGCTTTCCAGAAGAGTTCCAGTGTTCTGAACCTAGGGAGTGGCTCCTGCCCCACCCAACAGGAAAAGTAGTTCTAAACAGAAGAGGATCAGAGGCTCAACTGGCAGGCAAGTAAGCAGCATGGTCTGCTGCAGGTAAGTCCACCCAAGCATTATGAGCCCGGCGCTTCCAGCGCTGGGACTGGGCATATTTATGAGCCTGGTGCCACTGGCGCCAGGACTGGGTCCAAAAGGTCCCAATTGGGACTGGTTGGCACTCGGAACCTGGGTTATGGATCTGCTTCCAAGGGAGTTGGGAAAACCCTGACCTTTTGGAAGCAGAGATCATGACAGTAATGATACCTATGCTAGTATTGGTGCTACTGGGATTCTTCACTTTTAGAATAGCCATAAGCCAATGCAAGAAGATGGCTAACAAGGCAATCGGGATGAAGATAGTGATAAACATGGATATGACAATGCATGAATGGGCGCAAGCTGAAGGTATATCTCATTCGTCCCTCCAGGATAAAAGTTCTGTTAGCCCCGAGACCCCCGTAATTACGTGGGCTGATGGGTGTTCTGCAAACCTGATTGGGAGTGCTGCTATATGACCTGGAGCGTAGACGAACACAAAGCATTTGGGCGACCTGAAAGGAGTTATGAAGATATGGGCACCCAAGACACCTTATAGAGGAGAGGAGCCTCTGAGAGAAGTGGTCGAGGACTCAACCAGAGGGGGGAATGTCGAAAGACAGATGAATGCGTCAATTGTGGCATCAGCCCGTCCCCGCCTCTATAAGGCCAAAATTAAAGAAGCGTAGCAGTTGTGACAACTGTCCCCCCCACCACCATACTGCAGACACGAAAGGCATTATTCACTGAGGCAACGCTATTGGCCTTACTCCGGAATGATCAAAGAAGATCTGGCATACACGGACATGCTGTTACCAAAGAATGACGAAAGCAAGTGATGTCATCCTGCTTCTGGCACACGTAGACACACGAGACACAAAGCAGATATGCATTCATCACGGAGTAACACAAACATTAGGTCAATCTGCATTTATACATGAAGAACGTACATTGCACTCAATAGATGCTGTAACAAAAGATGCATAAAAACACATATTATGTTTGCTTAATGCAGAAGAAGCAACAGTGAAAAGCAGACATTTTTGATAAAATGGATGGTGCTGCCATGCTCCAATGAATGAGAGACCTTGAAGGAGCATCAAAGCTGCAGGAATAACAAACTCGCTGAATTAGCAAAAAGCACAGAGATTAACAATTTGTACAATAGTTGCCCAACGCGCCAAGAATATTGAAGAAAAGGGAGGATTGGGCTGGCACCGAGGATTGCACAAGATAAACAATTCCCAAGCATAAGACATATTTCTCTTAGTTTAAATAAAGGAAAAGACAACCTTCGAGGACCAGGTGCTCATTAATAAGACTAATACTGAGAGAAGAATAGCTCGAACAAGTCTCCAGCGGACAGAGAGGGCAATGGGACCCATAGTAAAATAGGTTAAAATCCTGACAAGAGCCGAGTATAATAATTCAAAACTGGTCTCCTCACACCTGACTAAAGTTGAAGGACAAGAGCTACTCAACAGCTCCTTACATAGAGAATCCAAGACCTTAACTCCCTCCCAATACTCAGAATAAAGATAAGAGATAGAACCTAGCTCAAAGCAGAAGCCCTGGCTTATGCCCTAGGAAATCGGAGATGGTGGGTTATAATTGGGAAAGGCGGCACCTGGATGTCGATCTTGCTGCCATAAATTGTTGGTCATGTGCTGATGGCATGCCAAGTAACCAAGGTTGGCAAAGAAAATGCCAACCAATCATTGCTCTCAAATGGTGGTGTTTTGCAACTATTGCATTAACCAATCAAGGAACGTAAATATGGCGTGTATTCACCATTCTCAATTCAGAGGTGGTCCCAGGTGGAGCCATCAGATAAAGTAAAACCAATCAGAATGCTGGCCCATATAGATAATATATATGTATATGATACAACTAAACCTATCCCACGTTCCAGTAGGTCCTACTAAACCAAATAACGTTGTGACATCAGAAGTGACGTTTTTTTGCCTTTAAAACCATTTATTTGTATTTTGAAGTGAGAGAGCTTTGAGACATATGTGCTTACCTGCTTCCTCTGTTTGACAATTTTTCAATAAAACATGCCTTTGTCATTTACTCTGACCCTTCTGTCTTTGGGTCTGGGATTTCCCAGCCTACCTGGTCTGCGCCGAACTGGGATTTTGGGCCCTCCAATAAAATCGAACTCAAAATCTTTATTTTTTTCAAAAATTATGAAATAGTCACAACACCAGGGGGAAAGGAGAGAGTGGGTGAGCGATGGGCATGATAGCAGATAGCCCCCTCTGGTCCCCCCGTGAGGTTCCCTTGTGCCCCCAACCTTCTCGCACACAGGTGTTGCCTGGTATGTTTGATTCTTCTACCCTGCTCCCCGCCTCCAGCCTACCTCTGCAGGAGTCTGTCCTGATACATTCTGGTTTCACCATCACCGTCTTGTTACCAATGCTGGATTTGACTTTTATGGACTTAATTGATTCACGGTGCGTGACCCTTTCTCAACTCTCATGCTGGACTTACTTTCATCTTGTACTCATGGTGGCCCTGAATCATGCTGTTCCCATTTTCATCTTGTATTATGGCTTGAATCATTATGTGTCACTGCTGACCTCTGCAATTGTATTCATTCTCCCCTCTTGCTTCTCCACTGTTTTTGACTGCTTACTCTCTGTTCTCTCCTCCTCTTCCTTTCTCCCTTTTCCTATCTCCTCCACTTCTCCCCTTACTTTCTTCTATGCACTTACTCTATCAGATTTGTAACTGGACCTACTATAATAGCAACCTTGTCTGTCTCCTCCCCCTCTCCTTAGTTATCCCCCACCCCTCAGCACTATTTGAAATGTCATCAGGCCTAGTATGATAGTCAATTGTTTTGTTCCTCCCCTCCCTTTCTGCACCCCTCTCCCTCACCTTTTGTTTTTCACCAGCCCTACCAGAAATGTTATCAGGCCTAGTACGGTAGTCGCTTGTCTGTTTCCATTTCCTTCCCACTCTCCCCCTCCCTTCCTTATCTATGTCTTAGCTCTTGCACTATACGAAATGTCGTCAGGCTGAGTACGATAGTTAATTTCACATTCTTATTGTTCATGGCTTGTAAGAATGTCATTGTATTTTCCCTAGTTCCCTCCCTTGCCTTGAAGCACTTTGAAACACATTGGCCCTCATTACGACCCTGGCGGAAAGTGACTGACCTGACCGCCATAGCGTAAATAGCGTTTCCGCCATTGCACGACGGAGCAAAGTGCGGCTAATTCCGACCCATCGGGCACGAGCACTACGCCATGGCGGAAGTGCAAAGTCCGCGATGGCGGAAATGACCCCAAAACGCCCCTCACCGCCGTCGTACGGCGCCCAAGGTGCAATTCCGCCACCCATCTTAGTGGTCACCGTAATGAGCGGCAATCGGAAAGTACGGTGACCGTTAATATACGGAAACGGAAGTAAAAACATGGTTCCGGAACGGGAAACAGCACGCCGTACACCTATAAAATCAGAATTCCCACACAACCATTAAAAATACTACCCTGAGACACATCCCAACCCGTCATCCACCCTAGTGAAAGCAATAAAAATGGGAAAAGTAGCGAAAAAAGCGTGCGACCGCAAGCGGCAGGTCCACTTCTCCCGTGAGGAACTCACCGTGCTCACAGAGACCCTCCAGGAGAATGCTGCCGTCGTCTTCTCGACGCAAATGACCAGGACGGCACTTGCGAACAAGAAGGCCATATGGGCCCTGGTGGCACAGCGGGTAAGTGCGGTTGGGACCGCACCCCGCAACCCACAGCAATGCAGAAAGCGATGGGACGACCTGCGGATCCGCGTCCGTAGCATACTTTCTGCCAACCGAAACATTGCCACAGCTACCGGGGGAGGATCGGAATCACCCATCAAGTTGACCCCCTGGGAAGAAATCTGTGCCTCCACCATTGGAATGGAGAGTATAGAGGGAGTCGGAGGGATGGAGAAAGGAGTGCAGACATCCGAAGAATCAGGTAGGTGGGCCAAATTAAACAATGCCAAATCCACAATGTCCAATCATGTGAAGTACCATGTGTCCACATAGTCCAACAGTAACACATGTCCAGGAGAACGTCCACATACATCGGCCTGATAGCGCACTTTAAAACTCACATTAAATACATAAATAATTAAAAATCCTAAAAACACCCTCTACACGTGCAGCAGGCACACCCTAACTGCAGGCTGCAAAACAACTGCATCCTCAATCCACACAAAAATTAAACCACCTCCATGGCCCCGACCCAAATCACCCTCAGGTACCACCCCAATGCATGTGATACATTGCCATTCCAATTTCAACAGACCCATTAATAACGCTCGCCCTCCTTTACTCCACCACAGGGTCCGATTCAAACGACGAGCTCCAGGACACCCCTACCAGCACACCTGCAAAGAGGGCCAAGACCAACGGCCAAAGACCCTCCACCTCAGCTGCACGCATCAAGACACGGCAGCAGCACAAATCAAGTGGCAGCACACAGGAGGGAACTCCAACAGGCACCCCAGCAGCCAGCATGCCCACGTCAGCACCACCACTGGTCCCCCCAATGGATGCCACAGAAGGCACTGCTTCTGGTGGCAGCAGCACCATAGGTGACACTGCATTAATGGCAGCATGCTCCGACACAGAAAACGGGGATGTCGAAGTAAGATCCATCCATGACCTGTCTCAATCCCCCTGTATGTTTCATCCCGTACACCATGAGGATACCACGCAGGGGCACCCACAAGACGACGACTGGCCATCCCCCACAAGCCCTGTGGCAAGGCAACATGAGGTGACCAGCCCCTCTGTGACACCACCGCAAATGGCCATGGCACAGCAGAGGCAACAGTCCCTCGACCTGGTGATCGTGCAACAGCAGCAACTGGCCACGCTCCTCAAGGACCATGCTGATGAATGTGGGGCTACTAAGGCAGCCATAGAAACATCAACTGAGACACTTAGGGCAGAAATGGAGAGAAGCACCGAGAGCCTGAGAGTACAAATGGAGAGAAGCACCGAGAGCCTGAGAGTACAAATGGAGAGAAGCACCAAGAGCCTGAGGGGGGAACTGCATGCGACGTCCAAAGACGTATGTGCTGAACTTGCCGCTGTGCGCCGTGTGCTCACTGAGCTCTCACAAACCCTTAGGGACATGCATGGACGTGAGCAGGCAGAGACATCATCCGTTGCAAGTTCCGTCCAGGGCAGCCCCCAACGTAGATCTGGGAGGAACCTGCGCTCCACAGGCAGGGGTGCCCCTGATACCCGGAGAGGGGGCTTGCAATAGCGTCTGCCCACTGACTATGAGCATCTTCGGACACTGGTGTTCGGGGGGGAGGTAGGAGGGTGGAGGGGGTGTGTTGGGCTCACTTGGGTGGCGGGTCGATGGGGTGTGTAACATAATTTCACATATGCTATAAACAATGCACGATCATCCAATGAGATGTGTGGACATTGATCTTTGTGTACGAGGCCTTTATAGGCGTACAGTCCATATTGTGCATGTTCCAGACACACACAGTGCCACAAGTCCCGTGTCCATGTATCAGCCACCAGGCGTGAGTGCTAGAAGCATGAATCAATGAGAATCTGACGAATGTCACGGCCCTCCTGTGCCTCGCAGACTCCTTGAGGTGCTGCCACATCCCCACCCTCATCATGACCATCTTCAGGTGCTTGCAGTTCTGCGTCAGGGGGCATGGGCACATTTCTACGTACGCACATGTTGTGTAGCATGACACATGCCATGACCATCTTAGCAACCTTCACATGGCGGTACAGGAGTGCCCCGCCAGACCTGCTGAGGCAGGGGAAACGAGTCTTCAGTAGGCCGAATGCCTGTTCTATGACTACACGGGTACGTGAGTGGGCATGGTTGTAGTCCTCCTCAGGCTGGTTCTGTGGGTTCCGGAGTGGTGTAAGGAGCCATCTCTTCAGTGGATACCCGGCATCACCTGTATGTAGACAATAAAGGATGTTTGTGGAATGACATTGCTACGTAGGCCCCCCCCCTTCCTGCCAGGTCATTGCCGCATCACATACCCCACATTATCATGCATGAAATGAGACTCACCGAGTAGCCAGGATCTGTTCCCTGCGTGTCGCTCCATGTAGCGTGGTATTTTAGAGTTCCTCAAGACCATAGAATCATGGGTTGATCCTGGAAATCGTGCACAACAATGTGTAATGATCCTGTTGGAGTCACACACCATTTGTACATTCAGAGAATGAAATTGTTTTCGGTTGCGGTACTGGGCCTCCATGGCATGTGGGACGACCAATTCCACATGGGTGCAGTCGATGGCACCAATGCAACCCGGTATGCCGCCAAGTGCATGGAATCCCACTTTTGTGTTCGTGATTTCCTGCTCCGAGCGTGGTAGAGAGATGTAGTCGTCTGCGTGCTTCAGGAGGGCATCGAGCACTTGCAATAGTGTCCGTGAGAACACTGGCTGTGAAATGCCATGCAACTGTCCGACTGTGTGCTGGTAGGTGCCTGTGGCCAGGAAGTGGAGTACAGACACCACCTTCAGTAGGGGTGGAATGGCGGTTGGGCTATCTATCATGCTGACAAGGTCAGCCTGTGTCATGTCCACAATGGCGGTTATGGTGTCCCGGTCCAAACGGTAGAGGGTGTGGATCTGCTCATCCGTGAGGTCGAACGGATGTGCTCGGAGGCATGGGATTGCGGGCTGCCTGCGTGGTGGTAGTGGCTGTGCTGGCGCGCCTTGCTGGACCTGCCTTGCCCTCCTCCTCCTCCTGCGTCTCCTCTGTGCGGCCGGTTGTTGTAGTAGTTGGTGTTCGTCTTCTTCTTGAAGTTGGAGTACTTGCAGTGCTATCAGGTCCCCCAGGGCCAGCATCGCTAGTCCTGCCGGTAGCATTTTGGAGTGGGTGTGGTTGTGGGAGGGGGTTGGGTGTGCAATTTATGTGTTTTCAAGCTGTATTGCCTCCACCTGTGGTGATTAATTCCACCTGCGCAAGCTGCAATCCCCTTTGGGCGAGCACGTCCCGCACACAACGCTGCAATTCGACGCATGGCATCTTGCTATTACAACCATGTATTTGATCCCGATGGCAGTGAAATATTGGTTCATATGTTCATTCTGCTATGGTCCCATTGTTTCACATACTATCTTTGCAGTCGCGAACAAACTTGTGAAGGGTCAGTGGAATGTAGTACTCGATTAACGGTGGACCCTCATGCAGCACTGTACCGCGGTTCACCGACGGGCGGGGCGTCCCATTTGTGAGTGAAGCCACTTTGCATTTTCACACATTGCCGCACTACATGGATGGATTTGTGATTTCGAGCGGTCACAGATGCCATTTCGACGTGATGTTGCAAATGAGGAATTCGAAGGACGGCGCTTTCGGTCTTCAGCTAGCGGCGAGGAGACGCCCACAGGTCTGACTGCAAATATAACGTTCTATTGTTTAATGTCCTTGGGACAGGGGCCATGGCGAGAATGCAATGATTGATATGAATAGTATGGGATGCGCAATAGCGTAGTGGGCGATAAGGCAGGACGTTCCCAAATACATGTTACTTCACAACACTGGAATTCCTGCCTGGAGCACAGTGGATTTTGCTGACTGCATTACGCACGGACTCAATGGAAAATTCACATGTTATGTGAGTAAATAATCAGGCGTTTTCATACCGGGATGAGGGAATGATGTATGGATGCATGGACAGATGATTTGATGGAGAGTTTGCCATTTACAGGGCTTTTTGGGATCTATCCACCTCCCCTGCGCTATGTGATGCAGAGCTGCCATAGTGGGACCATCGTCTATCTGCCCTTGTTGAACCCTCCCTGTCTCGACGCGCCTTCAGACACTTGTGTCTATGCACGTTACTAATCCCATCGAATGGATTCTGTTTTGACAGACGCATGCACACGAACACTCGTTTGTAATAGTGTTTTCACCTCGATTTTCATAGTTATGATTCGCAGGTGATTTTTGGGTGGGAATAATCCTTTGGAGTGGGCTAGCATGCATATGGCTGTGGATTTAGTGTGGTGATTGAAGTGAGTAATACAAATCAAGTTCTGATGGCCTACTATTCTTTTTCATTTCATTTGGGTGACAGGTATCTCCTCCCCTTTTGCCGCTGCCATCTGTATGCCACTCCTGCAGATGGCTTTTACTCCCGACACCTGCTGCTTCGAGTTAATCAGTGGAGCACCATTACGATCTTATGGGACGATCGACAATGGGCAACATGCCCTTACGCAGTTCTAGTGGCTAGGAGCAACATTTCAACCCTTCAGCTGGATTAGTGCCTACCTAATGGGACGGCCCTGCGGTTCTAGGCGCTTCCATGTTGCCTTTTTGAACGTGAATGTAGCCCCTGTGTACCATGGAGGAACAGGGCGTCACACAAGAAGAAGCTGGTCATTTATTGCGGATGCAGCCCACAATGATGAAATGTATTTTGTGGTTCATGACCTAATGGCTGTATGGGCTTGGTGGTTTTGTGGTGCATTAAATTTCTATTCTGATATTAACCGTGTAGCGTTCTTCTTTGCAAGTAATGTAGCATATTCCTATTTGTGGTGCGATTTATTGTGAGGAGATCTGCATTGGGTTCTGGCTTCTGGTTATAGTTGCGTGGTACTGTACTGGCCGCGTTTGCCTACGAAGCCCAGTGTGGTCAGGGATAGGGGCTACCATTATGACTGTTTTAATGATGTCATGCTCATGGGCGGGGGATTAGCTTTTGTGTAACAGATGCCGGTCAGCCAGGTGGATTGGTGGAATGATGTGATTATCAGAATATGGCTGGTCACAGGTGCCTGTGTTTGCGTGCGTTTCTTGGAGGGAGACTGAGGTCATGTCCATTGGAATAGCTTCTGTATTCGTCCCATCTGTGCCCTGCAGCTCCCATTGTCCCCTCTTGAGATGAGCCTGGCTGCTCAGTCACTCTGCCAACTTGTGTGGTACATGCTTATGCTGATGGTTGGTTTGTTTACTGGCAGGAGTACAGGGCTGGTGCAGTCTCACTCAAGATACTGCTTTGGATGTTGCCTTACACTGGTGTCAAGCGATGGGGGGCCTGTTTTTGTTTGTCTCATATTTCAGTTCATGTTGCTGTACTTGAACCTTCACATGCCTGTGCTGCATCAGTGCGGCAATGGCATGGCAAATATGGATGGCCACTCACAAGGCACTTGGAGCCCCTAGATTAATTTGTTCGTTGGCATGCATGGGTGACTTGTACATTTCACTGGTTGCATTGTGTGACTTCATTGCACCTACGGGGAGTTGTGCAATGTGGCCAGGGAGTGGTGTACAGGCACTCAGTAGGGCCGTTTACGGTTGATTCGCGATGCTGTGCTTCTCACCATGGCGGAATGGTACTTTCCGCCATGCTTGATGGCGTTAGGTACATGTCCGCTAGGGTCAGAATTCGCGTACCATTGCGCCATGGTGGTAGTTACGGGTTGGCATGGCGCGCATGCGCGTACTTGGTGCAGTTAGCGTTGGCGTTCACTACGGTGTCGCTAATGGCATCGTACTTTACGGTGACGGGTCATAATCGCACCGAGCGCTATTCGATGGCGGTATTGCATTTCCGCCATCGTTTTTCGATTTCCGCCAGGGTCGTAATGAGGGCCATTGTGTATAGGTGCTATGTAAACTATCATACCATATCATATCAGTGGTAGAACAATGGACCTCAGGGGGAAGTGATGGGCAAGTAGGCAGAGAGGGAGCACTGGGCCAGAGGTGGGGCATTGGGCAAGAAAACAGAGATGGATCGGCAGGCCAGAAAGTAGAGAGGGAGTGAAGGTCCAGAAAGCAGAGGGAGCAGTGGGCTACAGAAGCAGCGGTGGGCAAGAAAGCATAGCAGGCACGGTTGGCCAAGAAGAGGCAGCAAGCAGCAGATTGGGAGAAATGATGCAAAATAGTGTGATTGAATCAGAAAAAAGGATGCAAGATGCAGAAATAGAGATAGAGAATGAAGGACTGTAGATTACAGGAGTAACAAGGGAGCGTAAGGTGTGAGTTGGGAGCATGCCTTGGGGTGTGGCAGGGACTGGAGAGAGCAAGTTGTGACTTGGCAGTGTGACAGAGCACGTAAGTATGACCATGGCTGGCAGAGTGATAGGCTTGGAAGCGTAATTGGTGAGTGTGAGAGTGTTGGTGTGTAGGTGATAGGGGGATTGGAGAAACTAGAAGGGGAATATTTTCACCATTAGAACTGATAATGATCAATAGTGTTAATAATATAAAATAGGCATGCACATTAAACCAAAAAAGTTAAGTAAAACACTGTTCTGTCAAGCCAAGGATATCTGGGCCTTTTCCGATTTAATGGATACAAAAGGTGCAAATAATGACAACCTGACTCTCTTGTAGCCTCGCATACTGCCTCTTTATTACAACCTGCCAATCTAACAGCCTTCAGTCAATAATAGATTTGCTGCGAAAATGCTGCAATAAATATAAGTTGGTTGTGCCAAAATTAGTTTTTATATGGTGCTAAATGTTCTATTTAATGGCGTGATATCCTGGAGGGTCTTACTATAAGGCAATTCTGCAGTAAATGAAAACTGCCATGTCTGCGCAGGCACAATCCCTGTCCTGACATGACATCCTTGGAACCTGCTTGGAGCTTATTTCTTTTGACAATTTAACAGCACTTAGCTTTAGTTAGCACAACACTATGGGCCTCATTACGACCCTTGAGCTGACGGAATGAAGGGGGCCGATACGGGACCGGCCCCATTCATTCCATCAGGGCTGATTACGAGGTTCCCTTTGCGGGACCCGGATCAGACGTCTGGTAAACCAGACGTCTTTTACAGGTCCCGCAAGGGGAAGAGGGAGGCAACAACGGGACACTTGTAATGTGCCCGTTGTTACCTCCCTTCCCATTCCCATTGAGCCCCATGGGGGCTCAAATGGGAATGAGGACTGGTTCCTGCAAGGAGGACTTACCGGGTCCTCCTATGTCGGAATGACCCATTAAGTCCCCATTGCAGGAACCCGGTAATGGAGCCCGGTTTGGAGGCAGCCATGAATCTAATAGCTCCATGGCTACCTCCAAACTCGTAATGAGGCCCTATGTGATGAATCCTGCGGAGTCATCTCTAAGTCCCTGATGGTGGTCTCTTCCCACATGGCCAGGAAAAAGGCAGCTGCTACCTGATCCTGACCCTGGGGGTGGTGTCAGAAGGGCGGATCATGTGGGGGGGGCTGTTGGGGGGAGATGATGGCTCCAACAGGGGAGATGCTGTATTCTTCCCTTGACTGTGAAGAAGAAACCGTCTTAAGCAGAAAAGTATTCATCCTTCACATGTACATAACTCCTCTAAAACTCCTTTGACATCTTATGTTGATGATGATTGTTATGTAGGTAATAATGTGCAACAACAGAACTTAAAACACGATAGAATGGCCCGCCGCCACGTGGTCGCTCATTTGCAGGTCTCGGGCTGGTGCCCCTCTCCTGAATAAAGAGACTGTGTTCAGCTAAATGGGTAAAGAAACTACAAGTACCAAGTGGCCATAGGGCAGGCCGATGTGAGGTGCAAGGTGGTCATACAAGGGTCAAGCCAAACCCTGTGTACAATCGAAAGTCCTTGACATTTTACAGATGTTTTGACGATTGTAAAATAGTGAACCCTACTGTGGGTATTGTGAAACAGGTGTTTTCACCTGGTGGAGGGGAACACCATCTGAACTGTGATTTTGCGAATAAACATGCACTTGCTATATGCAAACAGAGTGATCCTGCGAGACATGATCGCCCTTCGGAAGTCTCTGCAGGGCACACTCTGGATGCTCTGATCTCTACAGACCTTCCCTTTTCTATCCCTCTCACCACTCCTCTCTCCTGGAGTGATCACTTTCTCCTCTCCTCCCAGCTCACTATCTCCACCCCCCAGGCCAAGCCAACTCCAGCACTGCCACCTACTTTCTCAATTATCCAAACCATGAAGCGTGTGCCAGTTGAGGCTTTCACTGCCACTTTCTCAACTCCCTCCCCCTTCAGCTGACTCACACCCTGATACAGCCCTTTCTATACTCCACTTTGCTATATCTGATACTCTTGATGTTCTTGACCCTGTCATGAGGATCGGCTTGAAGCCCAAAGCTAAGTGCAACTCTTGGTACGACTCAGACTTCATCAACCTTAACCTTAAACAGAAGAGCAGGGTGGCTGAGAGGAAATGGCGTGCTTCTTGTACATCCTCTGACAAACTGGCCTGCCGCCAACTCCAAAGGCAATACCGGCTCTCTGGCCGCACCAAGAAGTGAGCTCACATCCAAGCCCGGGTCTCTGCGGCATCCAACAACTCGGCCAAACTCTTTAAAATCTGCAAGGAACTGGCCAATCCTGCTGCAGTCTCTACCTCTCCTTTCCCCTCCCAGGCCCAATGCATTTCCCTAGCTTCTCATTTCATCTCTAAATTTCAGGACATCCTGTCCTCTGTCTATTCCTTCCCTCATCCTTCTCCTCTGGCCCTTCTGTGGCCACCTCTCCACCCTCCTTTTCTGCCTTTCCCCTGTTCTCCACAGACAAGGTCTCTAGACAAGTTTGATCTTTGAAAGTCTCGTCAAAACAGGTTCTCCCCTATTCCTCTAAAACCATCAAGGACCACATTGACACCCTGGCTCTTGCTTTGGCTGACTTCTGCAACCACTCCTTTGCCACTGGAGTCTTCCCTTCCCCCCTGAAACACTCCCTTGTGCACCCTATTCTTAAGAAACCATCTGTCGACCCCTCCTGCCTTGATAACTACCACCCAATCTCCATCACTCCTTTCCTGGGTAAACTCCTGGAAAAGCTGGCCATCTCCCAGCTTAATCTTCACACTCAATTGGTTGGTTGTCTCCATGACCATCATTCTGGCTTCAGAGCTGCCAGAAGCATGGAAACTGCTCTCGTGAACATCCGTCAAGACCTGTTTTCCAAACTTGACTCCAATACCCCGGTGTCCTCATCATACTTGATCTCTCTTCTGCCTTTGACACGGTCAACCATGCCATCCTGCTCAACCGTTTTTTGTGATTACCTGGGTATTACCGATCAGGCCCTGGCTTGGCTGACCGCTTTCCTCTCCGATCGACCCTCCCAGGTCCAACTTGAGTCCTTCCTCTCCTCTATCTCTATCTCTACCTGTGGTGTTCCCCAGGGGTCTAACCTCTCTCCCTGGCTGTTCAACCAATAACTGGCACTTCTTGCACACCGCATTGCAGCTCTCTGCCCCAACTTTCGGTGCTATGCGGACGACACTCAGCTCATTTTCAGGATCCCTTCCACCACCTCTTCTCCTTCTTCTCTTTTCTCTGACTGCCTGTCCACTATCCAGGAGTGGTGTGCCGCCACCAATCTCTGCCTTAATGCCAGTAAAGCTGAGATTCTTCTCATCGGCACGCCTGCTCCCTCCTTTGCTGTCGCTTTTTGGCTGGCCGCTCGTGGCCCTCTTCCTTTTCCCACCTGTGAGGGTAAAACCCTTGGGGTCATCTTCGACTCCACTATCTTCTTCTCTGCTCACATCTCTGATGTTTCTAAGAGGTCACACTATCAGCTGTAACTCCTCAGAGGTATACTTCCTTTCCTCTCCTTCCCCTAGAAGCTCACTGTCTCCAGAGCTCTGGTTCTCTTTAGGCTGGACTACTGTAACAGTCTCTTTCTAAATCTGCCTGCTTCTACTCTCTGCCCTCTGCAACTCATCCAGAACAGGAGTGCAAGGCTTGTCTTTGGCCTCAAGCCCATGGATTGTATCTCTCCAGGACTGAAATCTCTGCACTGGCTCCCAGTGGCAGCGAGGATTAAGTTCAAAACCCTTTGCATTGTCCACCAGGCCTTCTGGGGCCTGGGGCCTCAATACCTCCAACTCTCTCTTCCTAAATATCTTCCTTCTCGAGCTCTTCACTCATCCGCCTCCAAGTCCCTTAGGGTCAGTCGTTTCTCCAAGCCGAGTTGGTGGTAGATCTCTTTCTTCGGCTGGGGCCTCCCTCTGGAACAGCCTCCCTGCCTATCTGAAACTTGAGGAGAACCAACTGCGGTTCAGAAAGCACTTCAAGACCTTCCTCTGCTTCTGCTTCCTCTCCTCCTCTCCCCTGCTGAACTCCGGACTGTAACTGCACTGGTCACCTGGCTACTCTCTGATCTCGGGTCCAGGTCCCTTCCCCGCCAGCTGCACACCTGCACTGCATCCCGGGCAATCCCTGCACTTGGGGACTGTTTCTGTATCCCTACAGTTTCCACCAGCTCCTGCCACTTGATTTCTGCACTTACTCCTGCACTTGCCACTAGCTGGCCGCACTTTTACCTTCTGTTTTATTTATTTTATTTATTCTTTACTGTTGATCCTATGTATTGCACTGCCCCCTCTCTCTTCCCCCCACACTTACCCTCTTCCCCCCTCCCCAGCACTTGCGCACTCTCAATGTCACCGGGTCTAGTAAGATCGTTGTCTTTGTCTTCCCTCTGTCCACTCTCTCTTGCCTTGTCGCACCATGAAACATTTGTGTATAGGCGCGTTATAAATGCCATATCATATCATATAATTTATTTAAAATTGGCAAGTGCTGTGGCAGGTCTGAGCCTGGATGAGGGGCACCTAGGTGGTTGTTTAAAAAGACATCGGGCCTCATTATAAGTTTGCTGGTCCGATAGTAACAGCGCTGGTAAGCTACCAGCGCCGTTACTACCACACCAGCAAACTACGAGTTCTGCTCGCGGGTGCCTTTTCGCCCGCCGGGCTTACCAGCACCCGTGAGCAGAGCATGTCAGATGCACCGGCACCATTCATGAATGGTGCTGGTGCATCCGGCTTCCCCATTGCCACAGAGCCCTGTGGGGCTCAAATGGGAATGGGGAAGAATATTATCCGGCGGCCGCGAAGGGGCAATTACCGGATCTGGCAAGGCTGTAATGACCTGGTAATTGCCCATTCGCGGGTGCCTGAAAAAAAATGATACCAGCACGGCTACCCCCAGTATCATAATGAGGCCCATTGAGACTTTTGAGTATTACAAATAAGGAGATTTTGATTGAAAGGCAGTAGTGAACCCGTCTGAGGGACGATTAGAGAAAAGTTGTGAAGAAGCTAAATAAACATTGTGACGACAAGTGTGAACCCGACTGAGGGATGTCCACAGTGAGTGGTTGCTCCGAACCCGATTGAGGGAGGCTAACGAGTGAGAGAAGGATCGGAGTCTGGCTGAGGGGATCAAAGGGTAAAGGGTAATCACCTGATGTAAAGGTTAACAGAAGGAACTTTTGTTTTGTTGTTTTAGCATATCAGGCCCTAAGAAGCAAGAGACTTTGCATGAGAAGAGACTTGGGCACAGAAGGCCCTGATATAGACAAAAGGAACTGTGAGCTTGTGCCAGAGAAGCAGAGAAGCCCAGGAGTATGATGTGCTCATGAGTCCCACCTTGTCCCGTGCTAAAAATCTGGGGAAGGGTGACCCCGGCCATAAAATCCTGGCTCATCATTTTGTGAACACTTCTTTCTTTTCTTGTGAATATTATCCCACACTGTTTTGTAGCATAGCGGTAAGGATTGGCAATTGTTTTTCTTTTTAGTATAGGTCCTTTTCATTTGGCTAGACTCCACTAGGACTGTATTATTATTATTTGATGGTCGTAGCTTGCTCTCATCTTAGATTTAGGATTAGATGGGGCATTTATCTCACCCACTTTACAGTTTAATAAACACCCTTGAACTGCGATCACTTGTGTCTGTCTTACTTTGATACCATGCCTTTCTTAAAGACCCAACAGAGGTTGACAGCCTCCAGAGAAGGGCAGCAAAGGTGTCAGCAACCGCAGACGGATTGTTCAAGATGCTGTCAAGCCAGAAAGCAGCAACCGTATCAGTGAGGGACCACAAAGCCAGCAGAGGGCCAGAAAAGGAGTCGGACAAGCTGGTGACATAATACCTGAAGCAAAACTCTGCCGCTAAAGCGACCCACGAGTAGGAGACGCCAGGAAAAACCAGTGAGTTGGCCCTTTGATAGTGGCGACCCTGCGGCGTTCCAACAGACATGTGGACAATTAGGTGAAAGTTTTGAATATTGGCTAAATAGAGTTACAAAGAGAACAAGAGGGCAAACATGATGCAATTCTCCTGATAAGAGATGTCAGTTGGGGGAAATTTGGAACCAGCATTGCCACAAGTCAAAAGACATTGTAAGAGAAACCAAGAGACAGAAGTTGTATAATTCTCCTGACATGATATGCCAATTGGGGGGAACCTAGAACAAGTATTGCCAAGAGCCAATAAATATTGTAAAAGAGGTTGATAGAAGGAACTTGAACAGACCCTCATATAGGGGATGTCAGTATGGGGGACATTGGTGCAAGTGCTAACCGAAGTCAACAAGGTTGTGCCACTGAGGAGGTGCAATTGTGCAAAACATTTAAGAGAAATGTGAATGTTGCAGAGAGCCCTGATAAGAGCATGAGGTAGTGAAACCTTTTTTAAAGAGATACCTGGCAGGAGAGTACACCCTGGCATCTGTGTGAGTCAAAAGAAGGATATTCGTGGCAGGAGAGTGAACCAGGATATCCAGATTTTTCAGTTGAACCTACTTTGGATAAAGATACCTGAAGGAAAGTACACCAGGGGATCAGTGTGAGCCAAAAGGAGGATATTCCTGCCAGGAAATCCAAGGTTGTGTTGGAAAAGTACTATATATCAACACACACAATTAACTTAGAGAGACCAGAGGCAGTATTTTCTACAACCACTAGTGAACAGCCCTCTACAAAAGAACACTTTTTTAACAATACACAATGTTCACTCGGTCACTTGCTTCCCCAAATCCATATCTGGTTGTACCTTACTGCATGAGATTAATAGCCATTAAATTCTCATATAATACACCAAATTGTATGAAAAAATAGTTATTTATTTTCCGTATTTCAACAATAAAAAACTTTTTTTTCTCTTTTTCTCACAACTCCAATTTGTAGAGAGTTTTTAAATAGTATGCCAAATGACAATATAAACAACATTTACATACATTATTTCTATGTACATTCAATCTCATGTAATATTCAATCATTTAATACTTTTCGAAATTCATCTCTTAACCTGGATCTGTAAATTGCTTACCTCTCTCATAGAGATAAACATCTCAGTCCGTAAAACATTTCACTTTGTCATCATAAAACCCATGCTTACTTTCATACCGCATTCATACCATACCCGACATGTTTCATTCCTTTCACACTTACAAACTACTAACAAGGAAATTCTTCAGGGGTAAAATTTACAATAAATTCAGTTAAATGTACAGTTGTATTTGTCTTTTTATATACTTAGTTTCTTGTAGGGATCGGCTTCACTCGCAGTTCGAGAACGCACTCATCAATGGCGTTCACCTTGTATGTCTCCCGCTCGGTAAATTCTAACAATTGTGTTTCGTATCTCGAGCCTTCAGCGTGGCGCAACCTTCCGCCTCACAAGCCTGACAAAAGCCATTCAGCGGCTCAAACTCACCTCTCTTAGCTCCCGCTAGGCGGGTTATGTTGATATGTGTTTTGTTTGTCTAAGGAGGGATCACGGCACATTTGAGCTTTGGAATCATTTTTCCGTGGTTCATAAGTCCCCGTGGGAATGCATACACTTAGCTCTCACTCGATGGGTTATGTTGATATGTATATCGTTTATCTAAGGAGGGATAACGGCATGTTAGGGCATTGGAACCATTTTTCCATGGTTCATGGATCTCTGTGGGGATGCATATACAGCACAAAACACCACTTGTTTGCCTAATTAAATATTATTAGTATGGACAGGAGCTCATGTTACTATTTGTAGTCAGAATTGCCTAACTATGCAAGCTAAGCTAAAATCTCTATTTCTTACAACAGACTTATTCTTACTATGGGTTATCTTTCACCCTTAGTCTTCCTAAAGTGCTAATTGCACCAGCGGGTACCGGGATTGGTTTTTCATTCACTCTTCTCATTAAGCCCCAATTCTGTACTTTTTGTTAGAAAGATCACTTCTTTTTCTTTCTGAGCTAGCTTTCTTCTGTCAAGGTTCAAGTCGTTCGTCGGACTTACCACATAAACAACAGACCATCTTAGATCTTCTACTTTGTGTATCATCTCTATAAAGTGTCCCACAAGGGGAGCCGAGTGCACTCTATTTCTTATACAACTCTTGTGCTCTGTGATACGGGTTTTGATTTTTCTTTCCGTCTTCCCCATATATATTTTTTTACAGGGGCACCAGATGACATAAACCACAAACACAGAGTTACAATTGGTCAGAACTTTCTGTTTCCATGGGTTCTTCAGACCTAGGTCTATTTCCGTTGTTTTTTTAGTCTGTGGGCAGCAGGCGCAAGATCCACATGGGTAGTGCCCCTCTGGAGCTCGCATCCCCCAGGTTTCTGTTAGGGTCATTTGTGGTTTGATCTGTTTAGTAATATCATTCCGCATAACCTGGTCTTTTATGGATCTACTTCTTCGGAATGCCATCAACGGTCTCTGCAGTGGTACTTTACCTTTCTCAAGAATCCCCCAATTACGATGGATAATTTTTGGGATATTTGAGAGATTACTAAACGTATTAACAAACACTAAATTGTCTTTGTTTTTCTCTCTAGGGTTTTGCTCAAGAATTGCCTCTCTGTGATTGTTGTCTGCTGTCTTCATTGCTTTTTTTATCAGCCTGGTAGGGTAGCCTCTTTTGTGTAGATTAGTTCTCAGTTTTTGTGCTCCTTCTTTATAGTCTGCACTGTTGGTACTGTTCTTTTTTAGCCGTAGAAACTGGCCAAAAGGTAAGTTATCGCGTGTGTGCCTCAGATGGAAACTTATATAGTGCAACAGAGCATTACGATCAGTGGATTTCTTATAAGGTTTCACAAAAAGTTCTCCCTTTAGTAGATCCACTTTAATGGTAATATCCAGGTAATTAATCTCTACCTTGCTTGTGTTTTCCGTAAATCTCAAGTGTTGGTTTTGTTGATTAATCCAATCAAAGAAACTGGTTGCAGCATCTTCTTCTCCTCTCCAGATGATCAGCATGTCATCTATATACCTCTTCCATAGCAGTATCTTCTTCTTATATGGATTGGTATCGCTATAGATGCAGTGTTTTTCAAAAGCCCACATATACAGGTTCGCAATACTTGGGGCTATATTGGCTCCCATGGCCGTGCCCTGTATTTGTTTATAGAATGAACCATTAAAATGGAAATAACTTTCCATCAGTGCCATTTCGGCACACCACATAATGAAAGACACCGGGGTATTGGTATTCATCGTTTCTGTCAGTAATCTTTCTTTCAACACATCAAGAGATGCACTCTGTGGTATATTCGTGTACAAGGCTATTACATCTAGGCTGATCAACATCTCAATATTGCTGTCAAAAGGTCTGCCTTCAATTTCGTTTATTATCTGTGTAGTGTCTTTGACAAACAAAGCCATCTTCCTCACCATTGGTTGCATAAAATGGTCTGCAAACTTCGATAGTGTCTCCAAAATTGAGTCGCACCCCAACACTATAGGTCTCCCTGGTGGTCTAGTCAGGGACTTATGTATCTTGGGGAGTATATAGAATTGTGGAATCCTTGGTTTATCTACTACTAGGAAACCCGCCTCTTTTTTCGTTATCCATCCTCTTTGTTCCGCTTTTGTTACCTTTTGATGGATCAATTTTTCCAGTTTTTGTGTAGGGTTTTCTTCCAGTTGCTGATAGTTGTTATTATCACCAAGTTGGTTCATACACTCATCTATGTAGTCCTTTCTATTCAAAATGACCGTAGCTCCACCCTTATCTGCTTTTCTGATTACTATCTGATCGTTAAATAACAATGCTTTTAGGATGGCTTTCTCTGCCTGATTAAGGTTTTGAAACGTTTTTTCTGTCTTAGTTTTGTCTTCCAAAGCGGCGACTTCTTGGATCACCCTACTTTCAAAGACACTTGCTTCAGCCGTCTGTGTTTGTGTTGGGGGACAGAAATCAGATTTCCTATGTAAGCCACTGTCTAATTCGCTGTTATCACTTTTGTCTGTAAAAAATTGTTTCAAATGAACTTTTCTCATAAACTCAGAGAATTCTTCTCGGAATTGGAAACGATTGTGTATATTAGTGGTGACAAACCCTAGGCCTTTGTTCAGGGCCTTTGTCTCTTCTAGAGTCAGTTCATAATTTGATAGTTTTACCACAGTGTCTTCATGCTGCGAGTAATTACTCGTTGGTCTGGGTCCCATTCTTGTTGGTCCTGCTCTAAAAAATGTTGTCCAACGGGGTGTCCTCTATTGCTATTCCTTCTTGTGCCACCTCCCCTCCTTGAGCCCCTTCTCCTTATTTATATCAAGCCTTTGTTAAAACTGAATGGTTTTGCTTTGGCCATCCTAAAGACTATAAAAGACTATCTTTCAATATATTGCAACCCTTATAGTAAAAAGAACATTTGCCTTGCCAACATGTGGAAAATCCACTGGAAAGAGACACATTCTCATTACCTTTAATGAACTTTGCTGAAACTGAGTCATTTTCATTATGCTTAAAGGAACTTTGCTGAAACAAAGTATTTCAAAAGCCTTTTTCCTGAAACCATTCAGGGAAAGGGGAACTAAATCCGGGCGACAGTGCAGAGTCTAAGGAGCTGTCGGAGCTGTCGGAGCTGTGTGCTGCCCGTTCAGTCTTTCTACGCTGTCCTCTACTGCTACTGTGGGCATAGCTGTTCTACCAAGACTCGACTTCCCCACAGAGCGGGCGCGGAGTCAGTGCAGAGTCTAAGGAGTCCGAGGAAGTCCGTGGAATCAGTGGACCAAGACCCCTCGTCCTCTCTAACCGAGCAGAACTACTTGATCATGAGAGACAGCCTGAAGGCTATCTCATTCTCAAAAACTCGTGCACAAAGAAGGCTTGAAGCGGCATCGTCCTTGGAAAAAAACGTTTTTAATGGCCGCGACCTGGATCTTATGGCCCCCACCCCGGTCTGCAGTTGCGAGAGTTTCGCCAAGTCCATCACCGACTCACAACAAGTAAGTGACAATGCGGACGCAGGCCCTGAGCCATGTCTGAACCCTAGTTGCACCTATAACGATTGGCAGCATTTTCTTGCCTAAGGTGCAGCATGTTTCCAACGTGTCTCTGCTGGTACGGTTTGCACGACTTCGGCGGTGGAGCTTGGGTGCAGGAGCAAGAATAGCACGACTGTCCCCTTGGCAGTCGCTGATCGCAGTGAACTTATTTATGCCGTACCTGTTGCCAGCCTCGCGGCTCCGACCGAGGGGGCAGCTCAAACTGCAAGCCTCGTGTTGACTTCTCCATGCGGTTTTCGATAGCCCTCTGTGTCGGTAAGTCACGACGAGCAGCCCGTTAGCACTCCTGCACAACGCCTGGAGTGGTACCTGATGCCTCAACTCACAATGCCCAGAACTCGGAACTGTCAAGAGGTGCAGGACTAGAATCATCTCGAAGCCGCTTTTACAGCGCTGTGGATTCCATGGCCAATTTAGGAGAAGCGACCGCCGACTCCCGTGCTATAGTCCTCCTCGGCGGAGAAGACGGTGGCTCCATTAGTGAGGACGACGCCCCCATGTTCCGTCCCCCACAGGGAAGCGTGGAAAGTGGCGGTGAGAGTTTCCAAGATGGCCACTGGTCGCAGCCTGCGATGAACAACTCTGGCATCGCTGAAACATCCTCTGGCCTCGTGAGAAGAAATTCGATGGAGGTCGTCAATAAACTACTGGCAGACCTCACTCGCATTAATAAAGAAAGAACTAACAAAAGCGCACCAAATTGTGGGACAGCCATATTGGGAGTGCGGGTCCTGGAAAAGGGAGAATCTGACGGAGAATATGGGATTCCCCCCAAGCAACCACTGCCCCTTCCCTCCAGGGCAAAAAACTTAAACAAACGCAGGAGAATTGACGGGAGCATCTCCCCTAGCATCAGTTGCTCACAGAACAAAAAGGTCAAAATGGCCACCTCCAGTTTCAAAAATCCTGTGACCTCTCCACCTGAGTGTTTACTACGAGAGCATGGTACCCTTGATGCGCGTTCATCAACAAGCGACTCCAACTCCGATCCAGTTTCTTCTGATTCCTCGTTGATGGAACGCCCGTTCCCGAGGATCAGATGCCCTGCGGACCGTAGAAGAAGAGGACCACGGTCTGGGGGCACTGAATCGGGAGCCGTGGGATCTGTCCAACAAACGAAAGATCTACAGGTGCTGATACTGTCTTCCATGTCTATGTCCATCGCCCCTTTTATAAAACTGTATGAGCACCTTAACGAGAACCTCAAAGAGCTCTCGTCTGCAGTGGTAGCGATGTCCAGCAAACTCCGGAGTATAGAAAACGAGAGTTTGAACTGTAAGGACGTACTCCAGGAGATGCACAAGAAGGCGGACTGGGCCTTTGAAGCCATGACGGATCATGCCAAAAATGCAAACATGGACAAAAAAACTGTTGGCGGAAGTAGCAAAAGAAGCGCTGAACCTTTTTCAACATAAAAGGGAGCATGCTGTAGTCAACGGCATAGAGTGCCAAATCTCATTATCTCCTGTTAAGGCCCGGACCTGTAAATGCCCCGCTGCGACTCTAGTATGTAACAACACCGAGAACGAAGTAAGGCTGCTCGGAGGCACTGGTCCGCCATCAAAAGTAGCGGACGCCTTAGTGCCCCAGGCAGTAGCCCTTTCTCTGAGTGAGAAGACTAACAATGCAACTTCTCACCTTGACCCTGGCCTACCCCGTGCAAACACAGCAAAGGATGGCTGTGTTGACTTCCAAAAATCTCAAGATAGAACAAGTGTGGAAGCAATTCAGCTCAGCACTGGGTTCGCTACGGCTGTAAAGGAGTCGCAGAATGTCGCTAACCTGGCCTTACAAAACCCACAAACAGCCTCGACTTCAAAGATAACCACCAACTAGGAACAGTTGGCTATTTGACCGCCACCAGCAAAAGAGGCCGTTCTAGGTGTCTCGCCAGCGCTATTTGATATATTCAAGGACTCGGCGGACACCCTAAAGGGGGACACACTCAAAGACCAAGTTCCAGGCGGTCCTGCAAAAAAACCTAAACATTTACCGTTCAGGAAAGTGAGACGCAGTAATGACTCTCGAAAATTCCTGCGCAACATCAAAACTGTGAATGTAACCGCCAATGGTCCTATCTCCAAGGACAAATTCTTTGAAAAAAGGAGGACCGCAAAATCCGCCAAGGCTGTGGTAACTGAGCCAGAGGGACCCCACATCTGTATTAGTGACGTCTCTGACGACCTGATGAACGTATCTGTATACGACGAGGAAGATGAGATTCTCACTGTTCCGATTCCGGCTACTACATTGGCTATTCCTCTGTCGCCCTCAGGCCTTTCTTCCCATGACGCACAGGCTGAGTGCAATCCAGTCTCAGGCTCCGGCGTGCAGCCAAACATTTTCTCGTTGAAAGCCTTAAATGAGGGGAACAATGGCAAAAGTCACCCGAAGAAAGCACTAAGATCCTGCCAATTGATCCAACCAACGCCCTTGCCCCAAACATCAAAAGTCGCACAGGAGCTGCAATTTCTGACTCTGGCTGCCAAAAGAACACTGCTAGCAGCGAAGTTCAGTTCCTCCTGGGTCTGGCCAAGTCGAAAAGCAGCTATAGTCGATCTGACGTGCACTAACACGCTGCACGCCAACAATCGGACAGCGCTCGCAGCCTGTAACGGCTTATCAAAAGAGCATAATCAAGCCAACAGTGCGTCCCGAACTTCATCTAGTCAACTAAACACTCAATCAGACATGCGGAACAGTAATACCTCAAACCGCCAAACCTCAAAGACGAAAGAGAGTAACCAACAAAGCCATCTGTCTCAAGCCTTACAACGGCTTATTTTAGAACAAATCGAATCCTCAGACGACTTAATCCTAAACCGCCACAACGTCTTATGGCTGTGTCACTTGATCCCAAGCTTAAGAGCAATCGAATCTGAAGATCTGAAGATTGTCGAATTTTGTAATGAAAAGAAAAAACGATGCTGTGATACTGCATTTGCAGTCCAAACTCATAGCCGATGCACTGCTTGATGCCGGTCCAGTGCTGATGTCATTGGGGTTTGACATCTCAAAAGCAGATGAAAGTTTGCAGTCCAATGTGCCCAAGGCCGACTCCTACAACAGAACAATACGTGCAGTGAGTCGATCGAGGTCACAAGAAAAAGCCCCAGGAGCATCTGCAGCGGTGATACAGGCCCTGCCGCCCACCGCTGCCCCCACGGTATCACTTTACACGGGTGAATTAATAAGGATAACAGTCAACGGAATGGGCACGATGGACGACGAAATACCAACAAACAATACGACCTACATAGACGACGACTGGTCGTGGTTGGCTGCAACTCTATATACGGTCCCAAATAATAAGCGCCAGGCAGCAGAGACCGTAAGCACCTGTACCATGCGATCTTGGAACACTAGAGGATTCTCTCACTTGTTTGAATCATCGTGGGCGATCAAGCTCGATCTTCTGTGTTTACAGGAAACTTGGCTAAGTGAAGTCCCACTCTTAGAAGGGTTTGAAATAGCAATTATTCCAGCGATTAAGCAACAAAAGGGCAGACCTATGGCTGGACTGTTGCTCGTCGTCAGAAAGACATCAGGACTCAGGATACTGAAATCTATCAATTTAATGCCATTTATTCAGGTATCCGCAATTGGTGTCCAGTCGAATAATAAGGCCAATGATTTGTCCCTATACATCATCAACGTATACTGGAACCACTCATCGAAAGATGCAATGACATTTATCGATCAAGTGACAACGGCGATTGATACTTTACTCGACAAAGAACACCTGTTGGACTTGATTGTACGCGGTGACCTGAACATCGTATGCACTCCGAACACAGCACCTGTTGGAAGTAAGAAAAGCCAACTAAATCACACTGCGTCCAAATGGTGTTTGGAAATGGATCTCTGTGGGTTGTCGATGCTAAATGGCAACACCAGGGGTGACATTCCCGCCAAGCCAACGTGGAGACGGCTTGATCAAAACTCGGTCCTTGACTATATATTTGTTTCCGAGAACATCCACAAGAGAGTACTGCATCTTGAAGTTATCAAAATGTCTCACAGTGACCACGATATGGTACAACTCACAATTAACAACAACAACTCTTACGTTCAAGAGAATTGGTGGTATGTGGTGAACACAGGCTCCAGTAGGATTTGCCCAAATCTTCTGGATAAAGAAGTTTCAGTCATTAAACCTAACTTTGAGATGAATACAGCGGGTCTGGAATACCAACATCTCCTGACCCAATGCGAAGAACGCAAGCATACTCTGAAGCATGTCGAGTTACGGCCAAAACATAAATTCGACATGTTGGTTCTCCAACGAAAAAGAGCGATGAGGCAGGAATTAAGGAATCTAAAAGGCCAAAACAACGAAACCATGAGAGAGAGCAAAAGGGCGATCAAGCAAAAATATAAAAACTGGCTTAAAACACATGCGGCCACTATGCTCCAAAAAGATTCAGAGGACATGATGACTAAGATGGAAGGAAAGAATTCAGCAGAATACTGGAAGCTGATAAACAACAGTCTGGCACCTCAACACGCTTTACAGGCAAACGCAGTCTCAGAAAAAGCATGGGCAGAGTTCTACATGGCCCTTTTTGCCAAAGATGCAGGAAATGTAGACTGTGAACCTAATGCTGTAAACCAATGGGAACTCGTGTTTGAGAAGGAAGACATCCTACTCGCAATTAAAAACGTGCGTGAATCCAGAGCCCCAGGGCCCAATGGTTTGACGAACTATACGATCAAGCGTAACCCGGGACTTTGGGCAGATTTCTGTGTCATCCTATACAGCAGAATTGTTAAGAACCGCTCCACCCCTAAGTCATGGAAGAGCGCTGTGGTGGTCCCAATTTTTAAAAAAGGGGACCGAACCAACCCAAAAAATTACAGACCAATAGCGCTCCTTGACGTACTGGGGAAGATCTACGCTACTCTCCTCCAACAAAAACTCTGAAAATGGGCTGAAGAGTCCAAACACGTACCCAAGACAAACAGGGTTTGTAAGAGGGGTTGGTTGCAGCCTAAACCTGCTCCTGCTAAACTTGGTAAAGATGGAAGCAATTAGATCGAACTCTAAGATTTACTTGGCACTGATAGACCTATCCCATGCGTTCAACAGTATCAACAGGGAGTTGCTGTGGAAAAAACTGACCAAGTGGAATTGTCCTCCTAGTTTAGTGGACGCAATTCGTGAATTACACACGGACACCTCCATCAAGATTCGACTAGACATGAAGGGCACGCTGTCCGCCCCTATTAACACATATAGGGGTGTGAAACAAGGCTGCCCCTTGGCAGCAATAATCTTCAACTTGTTCATCTCTGATGTAAATGAGGCATTCCACGGCGTAACTACGTTCCCGCCTAAAATCCACGGCTCTCCTTTTGATTATCTAGTCTACGCAGATGACATCATTCTGGCAGATCAGACCCCAATAGGACTGCAGCACAAATTGAACCTCTTGGATGCCTACATTTCATCTAACGGGCTCCACATCAACAAGCAAAAATGCGAAATTATAATTTTGGAGAGAATATCTGGTCCCAGTGGAAAAAGCAAGAAGATGAACTGGTACCTTGCAAAGGAACGAATTCAGGTTGTAAAAAACACCACATACCTAGGCATGAGGGTCAGCACAAGTAGGAACGATGCACCTTGGGCTGAAGTGGCAAAAAGCAAGTGTCGGCAGTTAGCGTGTCAAGCCTCGCTGATTAATACAAAATTTGGCAAATTCTCACTAAAACCAACCATCATGTTCTTCCAGCAAAAAGTCGTCCCTGCCCTAATTTATGGCAGAGAAAACGCTTTTGGGTGCACGAGTGACCTGTGGAGTTCGCTTGAAAACATCTTCTGGACCCGAGTGTTACAGCTTTCGAAAGGTACCTCAACTGTCGGCATACGGTACGAATTGGGCCTCATCTCAATTCACGCAAGAGTCTCATGGACCTGTTGTGCTTGTTCCAAAAAACCATGATGCAGACTCCAGCGGCCCAATTTCGTATCTTGCACAAACCTGACACGGACACAGCATATACCATCCTTTCTAAATGGAACTGCCTTTGTCAAGATGTGCTAAAAGAATACGACATCACTCTCCAGATGCTAATAGAAAACCCAGATATGGCAAAGGGGAAGATCTAGAGACTAGACTGGATTAAGACCTGAGACTCAAGACAAAAATCGAAACTGATGAGAGAAGTTCCAGGAGAAGCAAAAGCTTATGGCCGCCGCCACACTCACCTATCTCGCCTACCAAACCAGCATGCCAGAGCCCTATATATGCGCTTCAGACTAAATATATTCCCAACGAAAGAACGTCTAGGTGCTTGGGCGAAGCATGCCGAACGTGATCTCAATTGCCGCTTCTGCAAAAACGCTAATGAAACTTTAAAACATCTAATTATGACATGTCCAGAATTTCAGCATCAGAGAGGACTCAACTTTGGCCCAGTGATCAACGTCCATGTGCCTCGGAGTGTCGAAGAGTGGCGAAAAGTCCTCTTATAAGGGTCTAACAGAGCAGTATTGTTTGCTTTGATAAACTTTCTCAGAGTGATAAAAACGCGGTTAGACGACACGAAAGTAAATTAACAGGGAAGGTAAAGCTGAAAGTCTGCTTTCCAAGGCTACGATCAATGGACCTAGCGAGTAAAAAATTGGACCTGTCAAATGGAAAAGGAGGGAGGGAGCGAGGGGAGATGATGATATGTTATTTGTCTTGTTTTCTTTTTAAAGGTTGAACAAACCAATAAAAAAAAAAAAAGAATCCGGGCGACAAGGGTTGTTTTGTTGAAACTGTATATATATATATATATATATATATATATGGTATTTTGCACAACTTAGTTGAAGTGACGATAGAAATGATATTGTACCTTTTGATTGTGTATGTAAGCATGTGGACCAGATCCATTTTGGCCAAAAGGTCATCTTGTTTTAGTTTTATTTTCATAGGTAGGGTCATTCTCTTTTGGTTAGGGCAAGATAAGTCTTTTTGCAAAATATATTTTCTTTTCGATAAACTTGGTGAATATTGAGAATATTGCAACTTTGTGCCTGCCTCTCATTGCTAACACCTCACAGCAATCACCATATTTTTCCAATGCCTTCCACAGTCTGATAGTGTTTTCAACCCAACATTTCAAAAATACCTTTTTGCAAACAATATTTCTACCAATTACATCTGGAAAGAGACGTGTCATGTGGCTGAATTGCAGGCAGGTCTCAAATCCTGGCTTTGCCACTTAACCCTGGCTCATTCTTTTTTCTCAATATGGTTTATTTGACAAAATTAGAAGATTCTACAAGGTTTTAAGCTCACACTGTCTGCTACTTTAAAAACAAGCATCACTCCTGATATTGCCAAATAGGTAAATATTAACAGTGACAATTGATATAATGGACATCAGAGTGTATTTGTCTCCTGCCTTACTCACGGCAACCTGTTTTTAATGTAACATTCCATGATAACTTTGTCTAGGGAAGACTCATTCTGTGATATCATTTTCTTAAATATCACGGATGTCAATATGCAGATAAGGTGGCCTGCATCCTTTGTCGCCACTAAGGGCCCTCTAAATCAGTAGTAGAAGGGGACTCCTTTTTCACAAGTCAAAATTTGGACAAATGGTCATGCCCCCTGTTTACGGTCTTATCCCCTACCCCTTTTCATGTGCTCTGATAAGAACTTAATATAAATTTAATCTAAAAATTATATAAAAAAATGTTCATATCGATTTTATATCCAATGTATATTGGATATAAAGTGTTTTCTAATTTATATCAGCTTTGATATAAATTTTATATACAATCTATATAAAGATGGGAGCAGCGCTCGATGATGTTGCTCAGTCGAGCACCGAGATCGATGTGAACTGTGAAGACTAGGACTGTAAATGTAGAGTTTTGCAGAGTGAAGCTTTGATGATGTCACAGAGGGTCTCCACCCTGGGGTGATAGGAAGCAGACATACATTTTATATCAAATTGATAAGCCCCCCCAATGTTTTTGATAGCAATTTTATTGAACTCCAATAATTTTAATATAAACTTTATAGCAAATTAAAAATATCAAACAATTTTTATATCTTTTTGATATACAAATGTATATAAAAACACTATACAAATATTTTTTGAAATATACATGTATATACAAATCAATATAAACAATCATATTTTTGGATATAAAAAAGTATATTAAAAAATCATATTTTTATGTAGACATTTATATAAAAAATGAATATTAGAAAATCATATTTTGTATATTTAAATGTATATACCAAAATGGGAGAACATGGGTTCTAGAGTGGAACCGACCTTGCTGAGCTCTAGTATTGAAGGTCTGTTTGGTTGGCTTTTGCGGCAAAATCACAGGTTAGTGTTGAGGTGCAGCCCACACCTTGTTTGTTGGGTAGATAAAAGGAGGGAAAACCTGGATACCTTGCATCTGTTAAGTCCAAGAAATATATTTTCCACACAGTTTTTACATTTTACATTTTGTGCTTGATTGTATAGGGGTTTGTTTACTTGGTTTTGTTAGGTTGTAAACACCCTTTATAGGTACAATCGGGGTTCTTATGTCCCCATGTGGTCAGCCGACACGTATTTCGACCCATAGGTCATTCTCAAGGCTGATACATGTTCAAAATCACATATAGTGACAATTAGTGTTTTGTGTGACATTAGGGTGACATGGTGTGACATGGTACACGTTACATTTGTGCAAAGTGCATAGTGTTGGGTGGAGAAAGGTGTATTGACAATTTATTTCAAAAATGACACATTTACACATGCTTGGGTTTGTTCCATCATGATGAACCAAAGGGGAAAGAAAAAGAGAGAGGGAGAGATGTAAGAAGGCAAGGTCAGCACGAGATCCAGAAGGGATTGGGATATGTGTTCTGTTTGGATCTGGGTTCCTCTTACCTGTGAAATGCGGTCCGGTGCTCCCTGTGGGGATCTGGTTGGGTAGGTAGGGTTTATCCTGTGTATACAGTGGGTCCTGTTGGGCCCTGTAATGGATAAGAATAAATTGCTGGGGTTCAGTTAGTTGGAAGTCAATTGTGGCTTCTGGCGGTGGATACCGCTTTACTCATGCAGTGCCTTGGCCATAAGGCAGTGACAGGGTGCCCTGATATTGTCGGGCTTGCTTTAATAAATCTGGCAGTGGCGTGTTGGAGTGCATGGCATAGCGTGGTGTGCAGATAAAAGTGAACTTGGAAAAGTTCACAACTCACCATTGTGAAACTTTTCACTTGATACTCCTTCTTGGTGGGTTCTTAGAGCCATTTTGATTTTTTGGTCATGTGTTTTGTAGTTTTCTATGGATGGAGGCGTTTTAGCCTCTTGGTGTAATCTTTGCAGATGAATTTGGCATTTTCTACTCACATGATCCACTTGAGTTTTTGAAGCCCCCACGCTCTGTTTGTGGGATAGTTATTTCTTCGGGGGTGGGTTCTAGGAGTTCAGGAACCATGAGCCTGCAGGAACTGCGAGGAACAACTGCCTCAGCTACAGCATTCTTCTTCTTTTAAGGTACTGTGCAAATTGCGGTTGTTCGTTCGTCCGACCGCGGTGAAAGTGCTTAAAATCTTTCGCCTCTTTGAAGGCTTGTCCTTCTCTTCTCCTTTGAATAACTTTTCCTCTTACCAGCTTCGTTTTGAACTCTTGGCAAAGACTTAACCGCAAACTACTTTGAACTGTGTGATCCTCTGCAAAGACTCTGAACCATTCACATTGGCCCAGACCTATTGACTTGAATCCTAGTTGTAGTAGCCTTTTCTAGATTGCCCTGCCTATAACTTGTTGGTGCTGTTGATTTTAAATAACCTTGTCTTTTCTCCCTTTTAAATTGCTGGAGTGCCATTTTGCTCACACTTCATTTTGAGCCTAACTTGTCCAGAATTGATTGGGGGTTGTTGTAGTATATTCGAACTGTGATTTTCTGCTGCTTTATGATAGTGAACTGTTTTATAACTGATGGTGTAAATAAATGTATATTCTTTTACTCAGAAACCTTGAATCAGTGTTTGCTTGAATCATAGTAATTGTTGTCCTTTGTGTAAACTCTTGTACTGCCCACTTTACTCTTGAGATAAGTCTGGCTGCTCAGCCATCGCTACCACTTTACTGTGTAGTACAGGCTTGTACCAAAGGTGAAATTGTACTTACACTTGTAGTCTTAATTGTGTGTGGTGTTCCCAAAGGGTACTGCATATGATTCTGCCTAACACAAATTACAAGTCCAACTGCACTTAACTAATTTCTCCAGTAAATAATACCTAATCGCTAACGTTTAGGGTATACCAATTTGCAGCAATGGGTAGAAGAAATGGCTAACACCTCGTCCATCCCATCTCCCATTGCGCCACCTGACTGGCTGGACGGTGTCTGCCTGTCTCCTGCCTGCCACCTGATACACTGTACCCCTCCTCTGTGCCCTTCTGTATACCACCCCCGGCTGTATATATCTTCTATTGTTACCTCTGAAAAAAAATATATATATATGTACCCGCAGTTACTATTTTCTTTCTTTCTTTTATTTATTGGATACTTTGTAAGTCCCCTACACAACAAATGATGTTTCAAGGCACCTCAAGACAAAATAAAGGGGGTGGGGGAGGACAAGTGAGAAAGATAACAACGGTCCGGCTAGGCCTTGTGACATTTGGATATTGGCAGCAAACCATGTTTGTGCGCTTTATAAATGCAAAAAAAAAAATAACTACTGTTCCTCTTTGTCTATGCTATATCTGCTTTCCTTCGCCAACCCATTATTTCATCTGTGTCCATCCTGTACTTTCCTTCACCAACACAGTCTTTCCTCTCTGCCTATCATGTACCTGCTTGGGCATGGGTGAGATCTTGGGGACATACGGCCAATTTTCATCAAAAACGCACTTGCTAAACTGGTTGGAGAGATTGAGCTGATATCTGCTTGAAGGTAAGCACATGCAGCTGTATTTTTGTATGGGTCACTGTTTGCGGCAGCGCTTTGTTTTTAAATAAAGGCAAATTAAACACCTGTGACAACGCTGTTCTTAGCTGCAGTACATATTGCTAATACACCAATTCACAGACACGCACATATATTTTACACCACGCTAACTTTTTTTGGGCATACTGTATAAAAGAAATCACTGAGTTTATGATCTCTCTTAAGTATGTTTTCCTGTTTAAGGAAGTAATGTCTCTACAAGATGCTCTATGTATCGTCCACACTTACGTGGAAAATGTGGATGGGGAGCTCTTGTGTTTTTATGTTTGTTACGTCATTCATCAGCAACGTGGTGCCAGCCCACCGACCCGAACAGGTGTTGCAAACTCCTGTGGAATTGGTTTTTGATCTAACCCGGCGGCTGTAAATGAGTGGAAAATAAATTCAGGTGAGCGCCGCCATGAGAAATGGAAACATCTTGGGTGATGTGAGTTGCTGTCATTTCTCCTTCCCCTCCTTCATAACCGAACAGTAAGAGGCTGTGTCGGAATTTCAAGGGCTCTGAGCGACTGAGTTTTTTCCCATGTTCCCACCCTCCTTGAGCGCTTTGAAACACTTTACGGTGTATAGGTGCTATATAAATAAACAATACAATACAAAACAATAGATGGCCAGCCAGAGGGAGTGAACCACTAAATCCCCACTGAAAAGCTACAAATCCTTCTTTGTCAGCAAGTGGCTGATGTGGAGAACCCTGTGTTAAAGGGTGACAAGATATGAGAATATAGCCCAAGGGAAGTGATGGACAGAAGGGCTCCAGGAAACGCAGCTTGTAAGTCAAGCGCTGAAAAGCACACATTCAAAGCCCCAGAAATGGAAATACAATTTTATTTCCAGCTCATAAACCGAAACAATGCCTATATTGTTAAAGGATATTTTGGGGATTGCTTTGTTTTTTTGATTTGTAAAGTATTATTTGGTGACTACATTAATTGCTTTTGGATTTCAAAAGCTTTATTTGGGGATTGCACTGCATTGCTTTTGGATTTCTATGAGGAAGGATTTCTAAATAACATATTTCGGGTACATTAAGCCAAAAGGAAGCCAGATGTAAACCATTGCTTTTGGATTTATTTAGGGATGGCATTGCTTTTGGATTTTTATAGGATTGTTTGGGGATTGCATTGTTTTGGGATTTTTGCTGGATTGTTTGAGGATTGGATTGTTTTTGGATTTTTATAGGATTGTTTGGGGATTGGATTGCTTGTGGATTGTTTGGGGATTGGATTGCTTTTGGATTTGTAGTGAATTGTTTGGGGAAAAGTGAAAAGTGAAAAGTTCAGGAGCTCACAGTTCCTGAAGCTTCAGTCGTGGTGACAAGAAGGACGACGGCTGAAGGGTCCTGCACTGCCTAGGGATGAAGCTAGCAGTGGAGCAAAACGATGAATAAAAGGTGCGCTCCTTAAAACCCAAACTGGTTCTCTTCCCACTGGCTATCTGATCTACTTCAGCGATGCACAGCAAATTCAACCAGGAGAGGGAGGCTGGTGTTTGGTGTTTGGCAAGCTAGTTGGTCCCACCAAGCTCAAGGGAAGAAGATTCCTTGCAGATCTTCTCTGTCGTCGAAGTTTCGGGCGATTCGGACCTGCAGCAGGGCTTCACTGGGATGTCCAGTAGTTGCAGCAGTCGTCTTCCTTCAGCTTCTCTTTGGTTCTCTCGATCCAGTAGCGACTCTACCTTCCAGTCCCAGAGACTGGCTTTTTAGGCTTCAAATCCCCCATTCACAGCCTGGCTGTCAATCACATAGCAGGGTGGCTGTCCTGGCAGGACACCCACCTAGCCAATCAAACAAGAGTGCGACTTGGGTCTCCAAGGAGAACCTGTGCAGGGGGCCTCAAACCCCTCCCTCACATCCTGTCCACCCAGACACTCAGGCACCTAAAGAGGGCTTCTGTGCAGAAGCCCGCCAAAGGACGGCGAACAAAGGAACCAAACCTGGTTTGGCGCGCATAGTAAAACACTAGAAAGACGTTTACAAAAAGATATGTGCAATAACCCGACAGGAACCAAGTTAAAATAAACGTGGATTACCGGGTTTGAGTTTGAGGCTACCACCATAGCCTCTAACGGTACTGAGGCTATTTTCATAGTCCGCAGTAGAATAAAAATGGTAGATACCACTGCCACCAGCCAAATCTTAAAGAAAGGGGAACATTATAATGTTCCATGAGAATCAGACAAAAGGGGATAACTATTAACCCCTCCAGTACTCTTTTGGAAGAAATGGTGTAATGGTTCTGTACATTTAAAAAGAATAGTAAAGTCAATGGCAACTTTACATGTTCTGGAAGACAGTAGTCAGTCCCAGAAAATTGAGTTTAAATTGGGAAGTCTGAAAAAGACAACCCTGTGTCACTGCACTGAAGGTGCTGGGTGACACACAGTACAAAGATGATGCCTATGGGGTGGGTGAGACTCCATGGTCCATGAGCATAAAATGTACAACACACAGCAAAACACATCTAAGAGTGGGAAACAAAGGCTCACACTCTTACCAGGCAAAACAATTAAACCCTATAAATCCAGCAAAGCTCTCCACAGGTAAGGGAAATTAGCCATTCTTGAGAATTCTCCCTAACACTTTGCACCAATAAAATGCAAAATCTAACCAGATTAAAATGCTAAATAACTATAACCAGCGTTGAAACTAGTTTGACATTATTTTTCCATAGTTGGAGTCCAGAGTTTTTACAGAGTTGGAAAAAATCCAAAATAAATCTTCCAATGTATCCTTGCGTGTAAAAGAATCCAAAATACATGCAGTAAAAATGTGTAGTGTTGTTGGATTGGTTTTATTGAGAAACAAGTTTAAAGAAATCCAAAATAAATACTCCACTTTAAGACCAACAATATTTGCTAGTCAAAAAGTCCAAAATAAATCCTGTAAAAACGTGTGCCTGCCAATTAGTGTTAGTGGATTGTTTTTACTGAAAAACAAGTCAGTAAAAATCCAAAATAAATCCTCCAACCCAAGACAAATAAATCCTTGCTTGGAAAAATCCCCCAAAAATCCTAAATAAATCCCAAAAAAATCTGCAGCTTGAAAACAAGCCAGAAGCAATCCCAAAACAATCCAAAAAGTGGATTTCTTTTTTACTGGGGGAGCCATTCAATTCCCTGTGTGTCCTGAAGTGCGCATTAAGTAAGAAAGAGGGAACCTGGTATAGGCTGTTGAGTGAAATCCAGCCACTGTTTCTCTCCTGAACAGCTGCACAAACTGGTGCCAATCCGTCTGGAAGACAGAGACGTCTTTATGGGGTGTGGGGGAGTGGGCGGGGCACGTGCACTGTTTGCCTGCAGGGGGAGTCCACACCTACTGCCCAACTTGGGATGAGGGGGCAGGAGCCAAGCTTTGAGGGAGAAGCAGTCCACTACCAGTGCCAGGTCACCAGTGAGGGGCCTGGAAAGGAAACTGCAGGCATATTAACAAACACAAGTCACTGGGGACTGGGTACTGCTGCTCTTCCCCTCCCTTCTTGAAGCCCCCACACCATGCCAACCAAAGTTTACTCCCTTGCTAGCCAGATGAGTCAGACCCAGGGGCACACGTTCACTGGTAGCGCATGTTGCATGGCACCCCTCTGCATGGTAGCTTCCAAGATGTTGTAATGGGTCACACGGCAGTAGCCACATGACCAACCTAATAAAAGAGACGAGCCGTTTCTGGCTCGTCAGTCACTCCGCAACTCGCTCCGGTGTCGTTCCTCATGTGCAACAGGTCGGTGCACCACCGCGTGGAGTAGGCCCAGGGACAGGGCCCTCCACGAGGTCGGCGCCCCTGCTGGGCAACGCCGCCCTCTTCTGCTGTGATCATGGTTGCTGGTGCGACCCTGGCATGGGTGCCCCCAGTCACGTGGGTAGCTCCGGTGATCCGGAGCGAGTGGGGTGACCCCCGCCCATGTATCCGCAGCATGATCGATGCACTGAGGAACTGTGTCGGGTGCTCCCGACAAGCCGATAGGGCCTGCCCGGTGGTCCAGGGCAGGCCCCCAACAATGGCGACGAGGGTTGGAGCCTGTGTGCGCATGGCGGCGTCGGCCGTGGAGGTGGCTCAGTGGGTGGCCCAGGGCCCGTATTCATGGATAGGGGCCGCCTGGTGCCCGCACGGGAGCCGTGCTGTGCGCGGCCAGAGTGGCCGCGCTGCCCAGGAGATGTGTGGCTGGAGCGGCCTCGGCCACGCTCAATGGGGGTGTGGCCATAGTGCCGGGAGCTCGGTGGGAGCCCGCTCCGAGGAGCGAGTGGTCGAGACAGCTGCAGATGGGGGGCGTCAAACAGCTGAGGTGGCCCTGAACAACAAGCGGCATCGGCCGCAGCATTAAGGGGGTGCTGGGGATGCCAAACAACTGAGGCAGCCCCCGGGAAGATGGATCTGCGGCCCCCTTTCCCCACAGGGGAAGGTCCATGCTGGCGGCTGTGCCACAAATGAGGAGGCGCTGCCCCTCCCCCAACCGCCAGCCGCAGAAATGATGAGCGGCGATGCTTCCCGCGGAAGGAAAAATGAGACAGGCCCAATTCCAACTGGGCCCGCAAGAAAAAAAAATGAGGCGGGCCCAACTTCAACTGGGCCCGCAAGAAAAGAAAATGGAGGCAAGCTGCCTGCCCCTTCCCCTGCGGGAGACGGAACAGGTTGGCGGCAGCGCCGCAATGAGGGGGCACTGCCCCTCCCCCCCTTGACAGGGGCGTAATCGCCAGGGAAGAGGATGCCGGGCGCGCAGTCATCAAGAGGATGCCGGGTGCGCAGTCATCGCCGCTGTGCAGGTGGATGGGGGTGCATAGGCGTGCACTGCTCCGGCCGCTGCTCTCACCAAGGAGGGTGCTCGTGCAGCCGGGGTCGGTGTGGGCCCGCACCTCGCCGTGTCAAGGGACACAGAGGGACGCAGCGGTCCCGGGAACAACGAGAGGAGGTTCACCCGAGGAGGACATGAAGCGGCACTATGAGGAGGTGAGTTGCCTCTGCCTCCCCTGCTCTGCGGCCCCAGCTGCAATAGGAAGAACGGGGGTTGCAACCCGCAATGGGGAGGAGAGATGTGGCCCCCCCAAGAGAACATGAAGCGGCGGCCGCAATGAAGGAGTGAGCTGCCCATCCCCCACCCGCAAGCCGCGGAGGTGGAGGGTGGCGATGTTCGCCGCAATGAAAAAAAAAAAGAAAAGAACTGTGTGGCAGCGTCCCCGCCCTGCGGTGGGAACGAGGAAATGCTCTGAAACGGAGCGTGTAAATAAGTAAGAAACGGCTCCTCGGCCCTCCAGAGATCGGGGCAACCGACTGTCGCACAGCTGTGGCACCCCCCCCCCATCGGTTGTGGGCCCAACTCCAAGTGGGCCCGCAGAAAAAATATATATGTATATATATAGGTGTGGACAGTGGGCGGGGGGAGAGACAGCCCAAGCAACAAAGAAAGGGGCATAATGACCATCCTGTCTTCGATAAGGCTCCAGGGACCCAGCCCCTAGAAGAAAAAAAAGGATGGGTGGCAGCTCTTGTTCTTTTAGGGGTTTTGTGTGCCTTCACAATCCTGCAGCTCAGGCACCCTGCCACTGGGGTTGTCCTGACACCTGCCCCACGAGGGAGAGTTAGTGGAAGAAGGGGCCTGCCGCCAAGGTGCCAGGAGTTCATCACAGGTGCCCCCAGACTATGGACTTGGCCGATGTGGCCCCTGGGCCTCCCCAGGTGCGGCTTTGCTGGTCTTTGTGACTTTGATGTGGCCATCCGAAATGAACATTGGTAAGGACACAAGCTGGCTTCCTGCAACTCCACGATGTTGGAAGATGGACGTCATCACAGACATCCCCATGAAGACTCGGAACTGGCAGACACAGACTTGCTTAAAATGGCCTGGTTGGGGGGGCAATGTGATGTCGTGCACACCCGTACATGCGGAATGCTTCATGTGGTGCCAGTGGCTCTCATTGGTGTTTGTGATAGTAGGACCACTCACCCAGGTTAATTAAGGGTGTGAAAACTAGTAGAGTGGTGATATTAGTATTAGGGTGTGGGGTGTGGTGGGGTTTGGGTTTTGTTCTGTTTTACGTTGTTGTTATGAAAAAGGAGGAGTGTTGCATGGCACCCCTCCTGGGACCATAGTAGTTCCCAGGATGTTGTAATGGGTCACGTGGCAGTAGCCACGTGGCCAACCTAGTAAAAGAGATGAGCCATTTTCCAGCTCGTCAGTCACTCCGCAACTGTCTCCAGTGTCGTTCCTCATGTGCACCAGGTCGGTGCACCACTGCGTGGAGTAGGCCCAGTGAGGGGGCCCTTCACGAGGTTGGCGCCCCTGATGGGCAACGCCGCCCTCTTCTGCTGCTGGGCCATGTGATCATGATTGCCGGTGTGACCCTGGCCTGGGTGCCCCCAGAGCCGGCCGCAGTGTGCTGGGTGCCCCCAGTCACGTGGGTAGCTCTGGTGATCGGAGAGGGTAGGGTGACCCCCACCCATATATCTGCTGCATGATCGCTGCACTGAGGGACTGTGTGAGGTGCTCCCGACATGCCGATGGGGTCTGCCCGGTGGTCCAGGGCAGGCCCCGAACAGCGTAGGCGCTAGGTAGCATGACAGGAGAATAACAATAAGATTGGTGGAGTCGCAGGTCAGCTCGTGTTGTTTATTGCTCCACCCCTGCTGGTCTGGTTTTGCCCTGCCTGCCTCACACAGCAACCAATAACACACATGCCTTTCAACATGACTCATGCAGGTTCTAGCTGCAGTGAGCCAATCATCGGCGCTGTTCTCTCTCTCTCTGCCTGAATGCCTTGGGGAGTAGGTGTGTAGCAGCGTGTGCCATAGAGAGCCAAGCATAAGGTGAAGATCAGGTCCCCATTCTTCAAACTTTAAGTTCGAGTTGCAGGTCTGGCCTACCGAGGAGGTAAATCGCACTTGCATACTTTTTATATGATTTAAAAAAATTATAAGATTAGTAAGTGGCCGAGAGACCAATTGACGAGTTGAAGCTTTTTCTGGTCGCTTGTCCCCCCTGTACCTAACATTTGTTAGTGGAAGGGCAGGGCTGGAATCCTGACTAATTCATCTATGTGAGGAGGGCTGTGAAAAATGTGCAGATAGAATGCAACCCTTTAACCATGGTAAGCCTGAAGTGGATTGTTTGTTTAAGAAAATGAATGGCAGTTGGCGTCAATACGTACCAGCTTTGTTTGTTTTTGTGTTCACCTGAGAACATCCGTGTGAGAAATCACGTTGAATTATTAAAGTACAATGACGCTCTGCTTTGCAAGAAGGCATAGGCTTCACTGGCAGCAGAGGAACTGGAATGACTGCTGGATACAAACATGAACACTGAACGTCAATCATGGCTCTGTGGTGGGCAACCCTGTCCTGGAGCAGCAGAACAGCAACTGGGACACAGAGACTAGACGCAACCAGCCAGAGTGCACAGAGGCTAGAGGTGAGGCTAAACGAGGCTCACATAGGGTATAGACCAGACGAGCCCAAGCGCTCAGAATAAAAGCAAGACTAGCCCAAGCCCGGCGGTAGGTGAGATGGTGCCATGGGTGTAAGGACAAATAGGAGAAAAAAGGTTGGTGGAGAAGATAGCAAGTAAGACAGTTTAAAGGGACGGAACATTAAGTAATAGTCGATGAGAAGGAGAGGGGAAGACTAGGCACGAAAGGAAGAGGAGAGAGAGAGGATTGTGGCACAGACTGTTTGGGGTATTGGAGTTGGAAGCAAAAGAAATAAGAAAGAGTACACGCTGCAGCTGTAAATCCAGGGGCAGCTGGGTGGACTACAAAAGTGGCACAAAAACTGAACTCTCTACGCACGCTAATTCACTCACACAGGGAGATATCCAGCGTTTGCCTTTGTTAGCTCCTTGCATACGATGAACATGTTGTCATCCTCTAAAGATCCTGCAGGTAAAAGGTGACTTTCATGGTGCCTGTTGACCACCTTGCAGGGAGCTGTGTCTCTGGCTCACAGTATGCACACCCCTCCCTGTCTCTAGATGTATTTGCACTGGCCCTCTGTATTGTTTATTTATTTATTTTTTCATTCATTAAGCACACTAAGCCCGGGAGCATCAAGGCATGGTTACAAACCTGTTACACATACATAGAGATTAGAAGGGGCTAAGCCTTAGAATGCTGCTGTGTGCAGTTCTGCTAATAGCCATGTTTTAGAGCTGTAAACCACTATGAAGGCCAGGAGTCGCTGTTTTGTATATTGCATCTTGTGTATATTTTAAGGACTCCCAAGAAAGAGAGTCTCTGGGATACGGCTGTGAACCAACTACCCAATAAATCTGTGTTTTGGGAAAGGCGGGCAGTATGAATACGGCCATGTCATGGTCCAGTTCATAGATGGAAGGTGAGAGCGCTCCTGGCTTCTCCGACTCTGCTTGATAGCATTTTTTATTAGTTGTGGTAAATAACACCCAACTGAATAATACAGTAAATTAAAGATGTACATGATGTTCTGGCTTATGATTGCCAATTACTATAAGGAAAGGAGACAGAGTCACCCATGTAGCATGTGCACACTTCGGAGAACACAAGGTTAATGTTTTTTGTGTGTGAAACTGAGGAGGTGGATTTAATGAAAAGTTGGTCGAACAGGAGAGAATAGTTCATCTGGCTCTTACTAGTCATAGTCGATATCGCTATGAGTGGGTACCAAGGCGATCAGTAGAAGATGGATGTTTGTTTCACTCGGCCTACCTTTGACCACTTCTACTTATAGAAAATGTATGAGGCAGTGGGTCTAAGCCAGTAAGTACAGTGGCGGCTGGTAATATAGTTCGGTTAGCAATCTGTGTGCAGATAGTGAACCACAAAGGCTCTCTTTCTTGATGAGCCGACTCAACCATCCACCTTCAAAAGTAAATTAAAGGAGTTCCAATGAGTGAGAGTGAGTGATCGCTTGTGATGGGTCGTACTTTAGAATTCAGTTAGAGAGCATTGAGGCGGGAGTTAATCAGCTACCAACAAAATCCATATACCCAGTTAGATTCACTAGGACTCAACTATTGTTTACAGTACGTCCATTAAAAAGGCGTAATTGATAGTAGTCTATTCCAACTGGTGGAACTGCAAAGACTGCATAAAACCGCTTAACAATGATCTGGTACGTCATTAAGTGGACTGCTGATGTTTATGGCTAGTAACCGCAGGCTTTGCTGAGATGTTTAAGGTGCACATTTAGGTATTGCAATTCTTGACAAAATTAATTTATCATTCGATTTTAAACATTGAAGGCAATTTATATGAACATTTAGACTGTGCTCATATGTTGACTCGTTTACTTTCCTTGCATAGGACACCACTTTCTTTGGCTGCTTGTTTATAAATGAATCTCGTGTTTTTTTAATTTTTTATTTTTAAAGCGCTCACACAGCCCAGGGGCATCGAGGCGCTGTTACGGGAATATGTCTTAGTTGCGTATTTATAACACGCGACCCGGGGATCGAACCTGTGTTGCTTCTTGTCGTCTTGTTTCCAAGGCGAGCACGTTGCCGCTGAGCTATCCTCCCGGAACACAGGTTGCGCCTGGAGGTTGTCCTGTTGTGGAAAAGTAGTCCGCTTTGCACTGAGTTTGCTCGCACTTCAGCCTGATGCTCTAGGAATCGATGCTCTCAAAATGGCCCCTCAGTCGTGCTTATGAGCAGACGCGTCACAGCCACATTCATGATCTCAGCTGCACGTTTTGACTGTGTGAGTACTCTTGTTCAAAACCCTCCTAGGAGGACCTGCGCACTCGGTAATGTGGGCTTGACGGCACATCACCCAAAATGAGTGCCCTTATTCTGCTCAGTACAGCATGTCAGCTTGAAAGGCTCACAATGTGTCGAGAAAGAACGCTCATAGGCGCCGAGTACACACGGGCAGAGGGGGCACTGAGTTGCAGAGGAGCCACCATGCCTGCCTCTTAGGTATTTGTTTTGGTGTGCCACTCCAAGATTTCCAGTGACCTTAGTAGGCCGCCCCTATGAAAAATGTCTGAGGGCGCCACTGCTGAGTTGACCCTGTACTCCTTGTGCCACAGAGCAGGAGTGTCATTTTGCCTCCATTGATATTCAACATGTATTTGTAGAGGGGGTGGGGGGCAAAAACGAAAATAGGAAAAAAAAGATTCCCCTCCAGCTTGGCTGAGGCTAGGTGTAGTGTTAGCATGCATCTTGCAATTAGCAAGTACTGCTCACTTCTATGTTGGAAGTCGGCCTGAGACCTCATCAATGGACCCCTTGAGCCTTTATTGCAGGGTGGAGGGCGGGGTGAGAGGGAGGGATAGGGCACAGCTGTTTGGCAGGCACAGAAGAAGTCGGGGGAAGGAGGGGATCCAAAAGCAGAATGCTGAGGAAAGACAGTTCAGCAAGTTAGGCGACTGTTGCTGAAATGTTTAATGTTTAGACCTGCCTGGAAATCCTATGTATTTTTTTTCCAATTCTTGCGCTAAATGTGCTCTAAAATCGATCGTTTAGACATGGGGATTGGTACATCTCCCTTACTATGCTCGGTGTGGGAATTTCTGCCCCCCTAGCGAAAATAAAACATTGGCACCCATTAGAACGCTGTGGTAAACCCCTTCCCCAAGATGCATTGGTGGCCCATTTAGCAAAGGCACCTGTTTCTATAGTTACATCACCACAGAGCAAGCTGCTGCTGTGTAGTGAAAAAGAAAGCGCACACGGCTGTTGCTGTAGGCAGTTTGGATGGAGCGACAGACCATAACCACCATATATTGCTTAGGGACAAGCATTTGAGTGGTTTGACTTCAGGTCATCCAGTTTTCAGCCACAGGGTAGTTATCTTCCAAAGCGTGGAAGGCTTGGAATTGGATCCTGTATGTCTTGCAGTGGGTACAATACCAGGAAGGGCTGCCTGCTTGGCTCTGCCCTGGAATCCAAGGCTGGCTTTGGGAATGTGGTGACCCAGGTCCTGGGTGGTGGGGAGCATGCAGCTTTAGGAGAACATGGAGGGGTTCCTTGAGGAAGGGCTGGGGTGGAAGAGCAGAAGAAAAAGGGAAGAGGGAGTTTCACAGATGGAGAAGTACCGCAGGAACGAAAGTAGTGGAGGACAGAATGAGGAATTGGGATGAAGTATGTGATCCCTTCATTTTGCAGATTGGGATGGGGGAATGGGTTTAGGGGGGGGGGGCATGAGTGTCAGGGGGTACATGGGGTTTGGAGGGGAGAACATGGGTTTCAGTGAAGGCAAGGTTGTCTGTGCCCTGGGCACCAAAAACTGTTAAGATGCACCTGTACACTGTTAGTGCTTGTTGACTTCACAGATAGGCTCATGCTATTGAAACCCAGCTCATACATACTTGCCTACATACATATCTGAGCACACTAGGAGAGCAGAAAAAGCACTTGTGTGAGATAAGTAGGTTCAGGCCTTCAGTCATTGTCTAAAATTAGCACCTTTGGATTCCCCCGGAGCCCCCACCACTTCACTAACTGTGTGCAGTACCATTCTGGGGACCCTCAAGAATAAAGCCCAAAAGGACATGAGTTAAACAGCCATGGAAAGTAAAGATTTCCTCACCTGCATGGCGAGGATGAGGGGCACTAGTAGGTAAAGACATTACAGGTATTTGGGGATGTAACAGCATTAACATGTCAGGTTATGTTGGTCCCCCGAGTGCCTACCCTCAGTATTTGGCCCGAACTTCTGACAGGTGTCACACTCAGAGGCATGTGCTGTTATACTACCAACAGTCTGCACCCTAATTCGATTTTTCATGGTACGCATCATGTTTTGTTTCCTCTTCCACAGGACCACCTATATTCCCTTGAAGGCCAACGAGAATGCTTAAGTCATGGGTGAGAGTGGCCAGCTTCTGCCAGAAGCACTTGCATGGCACCAGGTTGGGCGGTAGTATCCAGAAGAGAACAATGGCGGAGACTGCCAAAATCCATGCACAGAAGGTGGCGATCATCACCGGCTCCACAGAAGGGTGAGAGAAAGAAAATAAATTAACTATAAATGCCAAGCAGATAATATCATTTCCAAAACAGATTGCTATTGACATGAAAAAAGCTACTTTAAACATAAATAAAGTCAAGATCCCACCCAATTCTTATTTTTTCAGATTATTTGGTTTAGAAGGCTTTGGGCATGTGACTCAATCATCTAAAGACCTGCTCAGAAAGGATGGAGAATGTAAAGAAAGAAAGATGACATTCTTGCTTGGTGGGACATTGGCAGCTTCTGGAGATACTAGTGAATGAGTTGTTAAAGGGCCACCAACAACCTGACTTTAACCCTTAGGCTTGGCATGGTCGGCAGCCAAGATGGCACACATAGAATACATCAGAAGGATGAGACTAAGTCTAATGGTCTCCTTTCCATACTTTTCTCAAACGGCAAAAACCATGCATTAATGGATCACAAAACACACTCCTTACCACATGGATAAGACTGGTAGTATATAAAAGGAGGTGTAAAACATGACGCACAATATATCCACAGGAATTGCACCTACACGTAAATCCGTATATTCCTTTAAAACATGTCTTTATTTAATTCATTATAACACTCTTAAAATGATCATATTACATAAAATTCATCATCCAACACACAAGATATAAAACATTCAACTTTACAACACATAACAATCCCAAAAAATCGGGTTAAATCTGCTGATTTTTACATTGACTCCGTGTGGGACTCCACACTGAAGAAATTTCTTTTCAATATGAAATTTCTTCAGTGTGGAGTCCCACACGGAGTCAATGTAAAAATCAGCAGATTTAACCCGATTTTTTGGGATTGTTATGTGTTGTAAAGTTGAATGTTTTATATCTTGTGTGTTGGATGATGAATTTTATGTAATATGATCATTTTAAGAGTGTTATAATGAATTAAATAAAGACATGTTTTAAAGGAATATACGGATTTACGTGTAGGTGCAATTCCTGTGGATATATTGTGCGTCATGTTTTACACCTCCTTTTATATACTACCACTCCTTTCCATACTTCTCAGACATTATTTATGATCCTTAGGTTATCTAGCTCTTGGGACGTGTCACAGACGGAGGGATAATAAAAAAGAACTCGAAACACAAGAAGGATTGGAGCAAGTAACCAAATGTGGATGATTCCCCTTAAAGGAGGGAGAGGGATCGAGGATAATGAATATATGTGAGAGGAATGTCCTAAACTAGAGAACCAGCCTCCTGGTATGACTGAAGTCCTGAGTAATGTAATGTAATTTGTCATTTGTATAGCGCCTCTTCCCATTGGTATGGCCTTAAAGCGCTGTAAGTGAATGCCCTCGGAGGACCGAAGTCCAAGCAATGGGAAATTTGTCTGAGGAGTTTAGAATGCGTGTGTGCATTTTAACCAATACAAAGATAGGTAGGGATGGCCAAGTCCCTGTTAGCTACCCATGTCAAGCTGGCATGTGGATGGGTGCTGTGAGGTAGTCTGGAGAGAATGAGAGTGCAGGAGACTCATTATGTGTCTAGCTAGACCACATTTCTGTCATGGGGAATAGCTGCATTCTTATGGCAGCAGTGTCGTGCAATGTGTCTTAAGTATTGTACGATAGCAGATGCGTGCAGGTAGGTGGTTGTGCCTTCGGCTATCTTCCATAGGCATGGAGTGTGATACTTACCCATTCCTTGGTTTCGTAAAAGTGGCGGGGATTCTGTCCTGTGGTCTGCTTGAGTTTATTCTCTCCGATGCTCAGTAAATTTCATGGCGGGTTCATTGCTGCCCTGGCCTAACTGCGAGAATAGCCTGAAGAGAGGCATGTTTGTCAGGATACAGTGGGTAAAAACCATGTGTTGAGGGCCCTCCAGAAGGCAAGGTGATCCTCTATGCGATGGCAGTTAAGGGGAATTGTGTTCCAGATTGAGGGGGCTTGGATGGAGAAGGAGGATCCCCCTATTCTTGTCGATTTGAAGGGAGGGATCACAAGAAGGAGTATGGTGCCTGATTGCAGGTTTCTATTGAGTTGATAATGGAGGAGTTTCTGTTGAAGGTATTCTGGGCCGTTCTTGTGGAGGGCACAGTGGGTGATGCACATTGATTTGAAAGTGGCCCGTCGCCCGACAGGGAGCCAGTGGAGGACAGAGAGGGCATGTGTGATGCTCTCTCTGGGGCCAAAGGCTAAGAGGCTGCAGTGTTGTACCGGTTGGAGCTTTCGGATTGTATATGGGGTGCATTGGTAAAGGGAAATGGAGTAGTCTAGGCAGGAGAGGACAATAGCCATGATTGCTGTGACTCTGTAAGGGTAGGCGAGGTAAGGGAAGATGTGTCTGAGAATGCCGAGGTGTAGATAGCAGTGTCTATGGTGCATCCCAGGTTCTTTTGGATGTGTTGGCAGGAAGGTATAGGGAGGACATCCAGGAGGCAATTGGGGGAAGAGTGCCATCCTCCAGCAGAGCATGATTTCAGTTTTTCCAGGGTGATGAGGAGGTGGTTAGCCATCATCCAGTGACTGATTTCTGTGAGGCATGAGGCGAGGCTGGGATGAGGGATGGAAGAGGTCGTGGTGATCTTGAACATGATCAGTTATGTTATGGTTATTTATACCGTGCACCGCTGCCATTTACATGATCTTCAGCTGCCCACATGGCTCTGTAAGAAAAGTGGGTAGGGTTGGTAAGTGAGGGAGAAAGGAACAGGATAGAATTTGTGCTCTACCTGTTGATGCGTGCACAACTAAGAGGAACTGGTGTCTGTGTGTGTACGTTTTCTGGGTGTGCTTTGTTATGTGCACTGAACTTGTTGTGTCCGTAAGGGTAGAATCCAGTGTCAGAGTTGTTTGTTGCTTGCAGGTATTGGGTTAGTAGTATGATTAGAGAGGGTGTGCCATTTGCACGTTTTGTGGAGGGTTGTTTCACTAGCCCTTTTGGATCTGCTCTCCAACCTTGACTCTAACATTCCCTCTGTCCTCATCCTACTTGATCTCTCCTCTGCCTTCGACACGGTCAACCACACCACCCTGCCCAACCATCTCTTTGACAACCTGGGCATCACTGATCAGGCTCTGGCCTGGCTGACTCTTTCTTCTCTGATCGACCCTCCCAGGTACAACTTGGGTCCTTCCTTTCATCAATCTCCCTCTCTGCCTGTTGTGTTCCCCAGGGGTCTAACCTCTCGCCCTGGCTTTTCAACAATACCTGGCAGCTCTCGCCTACTGCATTTCCATTTTCTTCTCAAACTTCCAGTGCTATGCTGATGACACTCAACTCATTTTCAGGCTGCCCTCGGCCTCCTCCTCTCCCTCCCTCATTTCTGATTCACTAATTGCCATTCAAAATTGGTGTACTGCCAATGATCTTTGTCTAAATGCCAACAAGAATGAGATCCTCCTCATCGGTACACCTTCACCATCCTTTCCCTTCTCTCTCTGGCCAGCCTCCCTTGGCCCTCCTCCTACCCCCACCTGCGAAGCCAAGAACCTCTGGGTCATCTTTGACTCCACACTTTCCTTCTCCGCACACATTTCTGACGTCTCTAAAAAGTCAAACTTCTTACTTCACCTCCTCAGAGGTACTCTGCCTTTCCTCTCCTGCCCCCAGAAGCTCGCTGTCTCTCAAGCTCTGGTTCTCTCCAGGTTGGACTACTGTAACAGCTTCTTTCTAAATCTACCTGCCTCCACTCTCTGCCCTCTACAACTAATTCAGAACAGGACTGCGAGACTTGTCCTTGGCCTGAAGCCCTGTGATCATATCTCTCCAGCTCTGAAATCCCTTCATTGGCTCCCAGTGGATGCAAGGATTACATTTAAAACCCTCTGCATTGTCCACAAGGCTTTCTGGGGCCTGGGTCCAAAATACCTTCAACGATCCCTCCGCAAATACCTCCCCTCTCGGGCCCTTCGCTCATCTACCTCTAACTCCCTCAGGGTCAGTCGTTTTTCAAAGACACGAGCTGGGGCTCTGTCTTCGGCTGGGGCCTCCCTTTGGAACAACCTATCAGCCACCTTGAAACCTGAGGAGAACCATCTCTGGTTCCGGATGCACCTCAAGACCTTCCTCTACGCTTCCGCCTTTGCCCCTCTTCTCCCCTGCTGGCCTGTTTTCTCTCTTGGCATTGTGCACTTGGACACTCTCTGTCCTTCGGGCCCAGGTACCTGCTCAACCTGCCTCCCTCCTGCACTGCCTCTGGGCCTCCCATTGCACTGGGTTCTGTATCTGTACCCATACAGTCCCCCAATCTTCTTCTGCACTTATCAGATATACCCTATCTGACCAATCTTGCACTTGCCACTTGCTGGCTGCACTACCACCTTTACATTGCCTGTATTTATTTATTTATTTAACTTATTCTTTATTCTTTTCTGTCCTCTGTTCTGCACTTTCCACTTCTCCCCCTGCCATGCACTTTCCCCCTTTTTCCCTTCTCCATGCACTTGCACGTTCTTAATGTCATTGGGCCTAGTAAGATCGTTGTTTTTATTTTTTGTTCTCCCTTGTTCCCCTCCCTTTGCTTGGTCGCGCTCTGAAACACTTGTGTATGATGGCGATATAAATAAAATACCATATCATATAACTAACTCAGTACAATTCTAGTGTGGCTAAATTCAAAAGCAGCGAGTTGCAATTCTTGTATGGATAAATTCAGGAGCAGTGTTAACTAACTCAGTGCAATTCTAGTGTGGCTAAATTTAAAATCAGGGGATTGCATTTCCAGTGTGTCTAAATTCAAAATCAGCAGGTTGCAATACTAATGCGGCCGAATTCAGAAGCAGCGTTAACTAACTCAGTATAATTGTAGTGTGGTAAAATGTAAAAGCAGAAAGTTACAATTCTAGTGTGGCTAAATTCAAAAGCAGCGTTACATAACTCAGTACAATTCTAGTACTGCTCATTTCAAAAGCAGTGGGTTGCAATTCTAGTGTGGCTAATTCCAAAAGCAGTGGGTTGCAATTCTAGTGTGTCTAAATTCAAAAGCAGCTGGTTGCAATCCTAGTGTGGCTGAATTCAGAAGCAGCATTAACTAACTCAGCACAATTTTAGTTTTGAAAATTAAAAAAGCAGTGGGTTGCAATACTAGTGTGGCTAAACTCAAAAGCAGGGTTAACCAATTCACTTAAATTCTAGTGTGTCTAAATTCAAAAGCAGATGGGTGCAAGCCTAGTGTGGCTGAATTCAGAATCAGCGTTAAATAACTTAGTATAATTGTAGTGTGGTAAAATTCAAAAGTAGTGAGTTGCAATTCTAGTATGGCTATATTCAAAAGCAGCATTAACCAATTCAGTTAAATTCTGGTGTGGCTACATTTCTAAGCAGTGAGTTGCAATGCTAGTGTGGCTAAATACAAAATCAGCGGGTTACAATTCTAGTGTGGCTAAATGCAAAAGCGACGGGTTGCAATTCTAGTGTGTCTAAATTCCAAAGCAGTGTTGACCAACTCAGTTCAATTCTAGTGTTGCTAAATTCCAAAGCTGCGGGTGGCAATTCTAGTGTGGCTAAATTCAAAGCAGTGGGTTGCAATCTTAGTGCGAATGAATTCAGAAGCAATGTTAACCAACTTATGCAGCAGCAAAACTCAAATGGGGTGCAATCCACGCAGTAGCATAATTCAAAATGGGGTTAATTACTTTTGGGACACCCCGGTGGGTGACATGCAAAAAGCGATGAGATTTAATGAAACACAGCCTCTGTTGGAACACCTTGGGATGCCCTATGCCGGCATGACACAGTAAAGTAAGGATAAGATTCAATAAAGATGCCACTTACCTGGAAGTAGCTGTAGATGAATACTGAGGCGTCCGGCAGGGCTAGGCTACCAGGCAAACAGGAAAACAGGGATGGTTAGCCCATTGAGTAGGCGTCCTTAGACTGTGCCATTCAGTAGCTGCCTGGGAGATGTGCTTAAGAAATGGAGAGTGGAAGGAAGCAGGAAAAGGACAGAAACAAACAAAGGACTGGACCACAAAGGAAATGCCCTCTAGAAGCAATCCAGCACCAAAAACGGATTGGAAATCACACTAAAACTCAGATAAATCACTCCAAAAGGACACCAAATAGGCTGTGTAAAGACCTTACCAGGTGCTTGCTGTACAGGATGGATATGGATTACTATCAAGAAGGCAGGGGAAAGCAGTAAGAAAGGACTCCAAAAACAGAGGACAGGGACACCTGACTGATTCAGCCAATTGGTATGAAGATGGGATGGAGGGAGGGAAAAAGGACAGAAAGAATCAAGAACATCTTTACCTATTTTGAGTGGTCAACAAGGTGAGCATTCCCCAAAAGCATTATGTAGTCACTCACGGTTTTCAGCGTTACAGGCTCTAATTAACCTCTACTGACAGTTGCCAGTGTGAAGTAGCACTCTTCTTCTGTGGTCACCTGGATTTCTGATGACAGTCTATTTCTTCCCCACCCATTCCTGATCCATTTTCATGATACAGTCATTATGAGCCTGCACCCAGCCGAGTGTATTGCTACTGAATGGAATAGCTACTGCCGTCCAGGTCACTTCAGAGTTAGGATCTGGCTTGTGTGTATCGTGGGCCAAAACAGGCTCCGTGTAGGTTACAAGTGTTGTAGATCTTAAAACTCCAGTCCTCAGAACACCCTTACATTTTGGTCTTCAAGAACTCTTACAGTAGGTTTTTGCCACAAGTCTCTTCTGGATTTCTTATTGGGCTTCTCAAGATCAGTTCTCTTCTAGCAGACTTCTCTCTCTTTAGTATAGAGGGAGGTAATCCATGCTTAAGTTCACTGGTGGGTCATGTCTCCCCTACCACAACAGAATCCCGATCATGGCCCCCTGCAAGCCTGGCATTGTCACTTATCCAATTTGTTTCTGGTTCTTTTTCCTGTTAGAGTTCCCAATCTCTAATTTCCATGGTTGGTTGGCTAGTTCCACAAGTATCCAGAGTAGGGCTTTCAGTTAGCCTATCATTATTCTCACTTCTCCTTTTCAGCTTTTCTTTGGACTTCAGGCTTGGCCCTTTTCAGTTTTCTGGCATAGGTCCATAAGGCTCCCAACCCTCTCCGCCCTGGTACCATGTCTGTGTCCCAGCACTGTCCCCCCTGCTCCAGCCTTATGCTTTCAGAGCCCTTCTTAGTCATTCACCAACATAACTTAACCAATGTTGGTAACTTTCAGTGGCCCTCCATGTCCACATCCACAATATTCCTCCTTTAACTCACCACCAATGGCTTCCTCCTTCTCTTGCTCTCCTCTACCCTTCTCCTCGAACGTACCTGTTTCTCTTCCAATTTCTTTCTTTCTCTCTTTTTTCTTCCTCTGCTGCTGTCTTGATCTTTCATTCCTGCAATGCCTTCTTTTGCCTTCTCTTTCCCCCTTCATCCACTCTCTTGGTCTTGCCCTCCCCTAAACCTACTTTTCTCTTATCCTTTCTCCTTCCTTCACTCCACATCTCGTTCTCTCCGCATGACTACATGGCCTTTCCTTGTCTCCAAAGGCCCACTACATTGATTAACTCAGGGCTCCTTTTTTACTTTGTTCTGCCATGAACTGGGGCTCTTAGGGCTGCAGTGGAGATGCTTGTGATCCGTTACTGGCCTCTGAGTGGAAATGGATGAGGGTCATGTGTCCGATCCTCTCTCCGTGTGTAACCATTAAAGTTTGCATTACTAATTCCTGCCCCCGCTCTGCGGGTCAAGGGGTCAAGCTTTCAAAAAGGGATTTTATAAATCAGGTGGCAAGCACATGGCAGATTCATGATTCTGCCCTTGTGCCTCTCTATACTTGCCTTAATCATGGAAGAAAAGCTTTGGCCATTGCCCCATCGGTGATGGGATTTCCTCATTCCTCCTCTTCTGGCCTTAGTGTGTGCTGGATTTGATTGCATAATTGTTCATAGCACCCTCCTCACTCTTCCTGGCTACCCGATCTTGAGGCTAGGATCTTCTAGAATTTGCTCATGAGTTTCAGGTACATTTTCTGGTAGCTCTCAATTTTGGAAAAGTATTGGTATGGTATTGTTTGTTTATATAGCGCCTGCACACAGGCAAGTGTTCCAAAGCGCTCAAAGCGCTATTCAACACTTCTGAATGACAAACTGTGGATCTATCTCTCCTGGTTCTTCTCCTGTCCTTATCAGTGCTGATGGGAAGATCAGGAGTAAAGGGCTCATCCCTGACACAAGAGCAGCCTGCACTTCACAAATTTAAATACAGAGACAGAGCTAACTTACCTTTTCCTGCTTCTGAGATTGATAAATGTAATACAATTAAACTGGGGTATCAATAATAGAACCTTTTTTTAAGAACACTTAGGAGCTGGAGAAATCTGGCCATTAGTGCTGTACAGATATATAAATCCTAATCATTATTAGTAGTAGTAGGAGTACGAGTAGTAGTATTACTCTGATTGTAAATTGAAAAAGGCCAGTGTGGGTGCCAGGGTCCTGTTCATTCTGCCATTCTATTTGGCTACAGTTTGTTAAACTTCTGGGTCAACTGCTGGATCTCTTTTCCCACTGGGTCATGTGTCTCTGCTTGTTGTCCTATCTGGGTCTCCAGCACTACCTCTCTGGTTTCTTTGGTCATCCTCTTCTCAGCTACCGCCTTCAGCTCCTGTAAGGAATCATCCTCACTCAAGCTGACGAATCTACCAATACCCAATACCTCTGCTGAACGTCTCTCACTAGATATTAAAACTAGGGGGGCTTCCAACAGTGTTTCAGCCCGGGTCATCCCTATTGCGCTCTATTGAAACAAAGCACAAGACATACCAACTGCATTCTTATTAAGTATTTGACGCACACAGATTATATCACAAATGAGTTGAGCGTATGTTTACTCATCATAAGCATTGAACTGATTGTGCTTTCAAATACACTTGACTAGCAGCTCCCAGCCAACCAATCTATACAGTACGTCCTGATTTCAGGTATCCTTAACAAAGTTCAGTGAATTGCTTCTTAGCAGGCTTCAACGATAACCTCATAGGTGTAGAGGAAAGCCTGAACAGCAGTCCCACATGGAATCAACATAATCCAGGAAGGGCTAAGGTCCACAACATCTGAGCCCATCATGGCAAAATGAAGGCATGAGACATGAGCTGTTTTTTTTATAAAGGAAGAATTCATACACTTGCACCAACACTGAATACTGCTGGAAGGGCAAGGTTCCACATCATTTGATAAAAACATCAGACATGAGCTGGACTTTAAACTGGAAGGAACTATGCACTTTCACTGAGAATGTATGTAGTGAGTGAGGGGAAAGTCACACAACATCTTATTACCTCATGGCAAGATGAAAACATGAGCCCGACTACATACAGAAAGTGACCCTGTGTGAGGCTCCAGCGGACCGCAACACGCAATGCTGAGCATTCCCACAACAGACCCGAGAGACACCAGTAAATGGGAGGTGGAAGGTGAAGTGTCACTGGCGCCTGGTAGGAGCTGCTCTGATCATCAGGTGCCCCTGGTGAGATTGGCGGGCATCCTGTCCTGTGGTGCCACAACAAATTAGTGGCGAGTGCCATATTTGCTGGGCGGGCGTCAACCCAGTTCTGAGGAGGTGTGGGCCCTCAGTGGACACAGGAAAAGCTTGGCATATGGGGCAGATTTCTGTGGTATGAGATGTGTGAGATCCCCAGTGCAGGGGAAAATCTGCTCCCCCAACCACTGCGCGCCATAGAAGAGCGCAGTTGAGAGGCAATGACGGAGTAGTAGAACCACATATGGCAGCACAAACACACAGTGGGACTGGAAGTAAACTGTCTACAAGGTCGGGAATGCAGGATGAAGGGGAATTGTGATTGACGTTGGAGAGGCTTGAGTTATGCCACCAAGTAAGTCCACGTTGGGCGTGCCGGCTGACACTTTTAATAGCGGCAGCAAGAAATTGAAAGAGGGAAACTCAGGGAGCCCCCTTCGGAACAGAATACAACACCCCAGGGGCACGCAGACACATTTGGAAGGTTACTGAATAATGGGGGGGGGGGGTGGAGGGCAGGAGAATAATGAGTTGGCAAGGGATCCCATTGTCCATATTTATTCGCCATAAAGAAACACTACACCCACTGGCACCACAACAGGCTGCTAATGTAGAGAGCTTCCAGGACAAAGTTCAGTGCTGTGAAGGGTAAACTGAACCATTTTACGTTCAGCCCTCACCAGCCTGTAGAAAAAAAAAATATATTTGAACAAGATGGCCGAATGTACAGGGTCAACGTGGAACAGGGCTGCAAAATCCTGAACATGGAGGTGCCCCAACAACAACAGGCTGATGTACAGCGCAATAAATCCAACCTGGGAGAAACAAAAATCGCTGGGCTTCAGTTCCTACTAAAATGAGACCCTGACAGCACAGCTTGGAACTGAAGAGGGAATCCTCACGCGCCTAAATTGCAGGGCCCGTGACAGAATTGAAAACAAAACTAAGTAGGGAAATGCATGGGGACAGGGTGCAGGTTGACCACAATCGAGGGGCAGTCTCTGCCCTGGTGACGGGCCACCGGGAGACATGGTTCTGAGAATGGTGAATGGTATATCGGTTATAATTGGGGATTCAGAGTCGGAGCTGAGATGAGCAGAGCTTAGGAAAAGGACAGGACTTTAAAGAGGCCTGAACCCCCCCATGACCTGAGAGAATTGCAGGGAAACACAAATGGGTCTTGACTCATTGGGAATGAGTGAAGTTGCAAGTTCATGCGTCAACAATCGGGCAGTCCGCCAATAGATTTGAACTTCAAATGATCAGACCAAGGTGCCCGTCTTATCACACTTGTAACATAGTTGGGGAAGGGAAGTTGTGGGGGAGGCGATCCAACAAGGAAGAAAGAAAGGCAGCAGAGTGGAGAAGAAATTCACTACTGTGTGATAAATGCCAGACACATTGAAAATAGTCACGCTGAATATAAGAGGGCTTAACTCGCCGAACAAGAGGACACGTTTCTTCCACCTACTGAAGGATTTGGAAGCCGATCTAGTCATGGTCCAGGATACCTACCTGTTGCCCAAAGACAGGTTGAGGTTCCGTGACAGGGAATTTTGTAGGCAAATTCATGCTGCGGTGCAGAATTAGAAAGCAGGGGTCGCCACATTGTTCAGTAGGCACATAGATTTTGAGCCAGCAGGCACACTGGTAGACCCGGAAGGAAGATATTTAGCCATCACAGGGAAACTTGGGAACACACATCTCACTTTAGTTAGCTTATACACATACAACATAAACAAAAGTTTTTGCTCTAACTCTTACCCAACCTCTGATCGTTTGCAAGAGGAGAAATTATTCTGCGGGGTGTCCTAAACACGGTGCTAGACTCAAAACATTGACCACTCAAGGGAGGCGCCATTCATGGGGCCCAAGCATCTAAGAGAGTGAGGCAGGAGCTAGCCAGTATGGCTCTTTATGACACATGGCGGGAAGAACAAGCAGCTGAGAAGGCTTTCTAATTTTTCTTGCATGAACCAGAGAGTTTGATTGGGATGCGATAAAAGAAGTAAAAATGGGGCATATAACTATCTCCGAACACTGCCCTGTTAGCCTGCAGCAAACAGTGCATGATCAGAGGAATTACCCTCTCACCTGGACGCTCCTCAGACACCGCCGTAGGAATGGACTAGTGCGTATGGAAAAATCATCCCAAATTAAATAATGTTTTGAGGTGAATAACCCAATGGAAACCACTCTCGCTAACATCTGGAACGCCTTTAAGGCCACAATCAGAGAACAATTTTTCGTTCTGGGCTCTGAATTAGCTAGGGTGGGGAGGCTGGAAGGGGAGAAGTTGAGCAAGGAATTAAAGGTGTTAGAGGCAGGTTAATGCAGTGAGGGTAAAGATTAATACAATGGCAAAAAAAGAGCAGAAAAAACACTTGAACCTGAACCATACATTTTATATACAGGCCAATAAAGCAGATTAACTCCTTGCCCATGCGATCAGGGCAAAAGAAGTGAGGTCAAGTATACGATCCTGGAAAGATGGGTAGGGGGAGGCGATTAACCAGGAACAAGGATATACTAGAGCCTTTAGGAAATTCTATGACAAGTTATATAGTGCAGAACACATATGTCAGGGAAGGCTCCTCAAAAAGATTAATCACCAATTAGAGATCCCACCTGGACCAGCCCAGAGCAGTGGAGGAAGCTCTGCTTGATATAAAATCGCTGAAGGTGAATAAACCTCTGGGGCCCAATGGTCTGACCAGCCATTTTCATAAGGAATTCAGTGGAGACCTGTTAAAACTATTTAGTAGAGCTTTTGAACTTTTTCCTGGCTTTGGGAAAGATCGCAGACTATGAATCGGGCTACTATACAGATAATACCAAAGCCTAGGAAGGACCCCAATCTATGTGGTCTATATAGGCCCATAGCCCTTTTGAATCTAAACAAAAAATATTTTTTCCAAAAATAATAGCCTCAAGGCTAGAATAGCTGCTGTCAACTCTCACACACTCAGACCATACAGGCTTTGTGATGGGCAAGCAAGGTTTTGCCAACTTAAGGAAAACTGTATACTTGATAGACAAGACGTCAGATTTAAGGTGGATCCGTCAATGCTACTGGCGTTGGATGCAGAGAAAACGTGATAGGGTCAATTGGGGCTTTCTGAAGGCAGTCCTAGAAGCATCAGGATTCGGGGTTAACTTTATTAAGTGGATCTTAGCTATTTACGTGCTCCCACTGCTAGGATTAGGAGCAGCAGCTCACTACCACAGGCATTTCAACTGGGGAACTAGACAGGGCTGCCCGCTCTCCCCGTGGCTATTTGTTCTGGTTATGGACCCCTTGGCCAGGAGAATAAGAGCCAACCTGGATAATCAGGGGATAAAATGTGGCCAGACTGAATATAAGATTGGACTATTCATAGATGATGTGTTGCTCTCAATCAGAATATCAGTGGGCTTCCCGTGGTGTGTCCACGGTGATGAGGAAAATGTGGAGGGGGCCTCACATCTCAGTATGTCCTCCTCATCATCTAGATATGATGATAATATATCCTTACCATTTTCCTCTACCTCGCAGCTTAACACTGTCATTGCAAAATTAGACGCGTTATTCCTTCTCTGTTCAAATTTAGCGGACGGGCAGCGAGAAAATTCACAAACTTTAGCTCTGGTTGGGAACACTATAATTGATCCTCATCCAAAACCGATGGCCACAAACACCAATAATTACCTGAAGGTGGGTCATGGTGCCCATGCTCAGGAAGGCACATATTTGTCAAGGCAGCAGGTCCAATGTTGCCTGCAGGTGGAGCACCACTTCAGGATGTGGTGGAAATAACTGCCAAATCGATGGAAGCAGCTGCTGAGGTACTGAATGTGGAGAAATCTTGGTTTAACAGCCCTTCTAATAACTCTGAAATAAAAAAAGGCACAAAAAAAACAGGCAGCGGATTTCCCGGCTGTCAACACAAAAAAAACAAATTGAGTACAACGGAACCCAAGAAGAGAAAACAGCTGTAAGCAAGGTCGCATTGACGTCAAGTCAGCCTATCATCTCTAATGCAATGGAGTTATAAGACAGGCCCTGATTTGGGGGCCCCTTGATGGCTGGATGAGATCACGCAGCCATCCGGTAATAGAATCAAACTCACTCACTATGCAGACAGAGTGCCTGCCAGAAACTCCAATCAATTAGCCGCACAGCAGGAGAATCCAAACAGGTTTTTTTTCCAAAGCTGGCCTGCTGTCAGAAATTCAACTCCAGGTAACAATCCACACGGGTCCAAGGATCTTTCCCTGCCCTAGTCAGAAGTGGGTAAAGATATGCACCCCTACAACCCCTCACCTGCTGCTTCCTCATCACAGAGGCACGATGCATCTACACTCTACACTAGAATTAGCTGTGCCCTCTGGGCTTATGCCCTTTTTCCTTCATATCACCCCGGTGTCATTGTATCAGAAGATAAAAATACCAAGCAGCCCCTGTGTGTAGTTTTGGCGTTGGGAATCCTGTCATACAGAGCTGACATAGCAGAGCTAAAAATACAACCCCTTCTTATTAGTACCCATGTGTGATCTCTGCTGGTGTCTGCAGAAATGGCAACACACAGTGTGAACCATCAGCATTCCTGTCATTTCAAATATCACGAGTCACTGTATTGTGTCAGCTGGCCCTGAGCTTCTCAGAGCAATGCAGGCTTCAGCCCACAGCAACCTCAGTCCTCGGATATCTTTGTGGCACCAACAGCTGAGCTCTGTCATTTATCTTTGTCTGCTGCAGCGCTATGGGCCTCAGCGGCTCTGGAGCCCTGGCAAACAGCATGGGGATATCTGAAAGCTGGGGAGGGCTGGTGCAGAGTCAGCGAGCTATCAAAAAACAGGTTGGTGCCTCTACATTGGCCCTTTTTTCACGTACATAGTGAATAGCTTTCGTTTTTGTGCAAGTCTGGTGAAGACACTTTACATATAAAGTAAACTCAAATGCCTAGTCAGCATTAAAATGCCGGTGCATTCCTGCATGCTCAAGCATTGTCACAGCCAATCACTTGGGCTTTTGTGTAGGCCCTGGAAACTCATGGCACAGTTGTTTTCATTATTTTAAAGAAACATGCATTGCCAAAGCCAATAGCTCTGGCTTTGTGTAGGACTGGTGAAGACACTTTGCGTATAAAGCAAACTGAAATGCCTAGTTGGTGTTAAAATGCCGGTGCATTCCTGCAAGAACGTGCATTGTCAAAGGCAATAGCTCAGACTGTTGTATTGGCACTGGGAAACATATTTTGTGTTTAAAGCGCATTCAAATGTTTTTTTTTGGCTGTCATCAAAGGTCTGCTGTGTCCTCATGACATCTATTTATACTATATATAAAATTAATATTACATTAATATCAAAGTGTGATGTTACTGGTCGATCACACACCTAAATACTGCTTGTTACTTTGCTTGTACATGCCATCCTTCAAGTGTAGCGTGAGCACGTCCGCACCAAAGCATTATTGCAGTTAACTTACTCTTTAACCTAGGCAACGTCTGGTACAAATTTTCCCTTTAAGATTCTATTTGTACCAATAGTGCCATCCCCATTATCCCTATAACCCAGGGAACTTAGCAGGGTTTCCACCCAGCTACTCCTCAACGTTCTAATGGGCTTACTAATATTGTATTTACACCTGCCAGCTATGCTGACTGCTCCTTAACCTGCAAAGAAAATGCCTCCCCTCTGTGAGGTTAAACCCATGCTCTTCCTCCCACCACTACAAGAAACTTATCACATTTCTACCATCAATCATACTCCATTTTTACCCAAGCTGATGCTAAATTCTAAAAGTAGCCAGGCAAGTCTAACTAGCCCTAACTGCCTATCCATCCTCACTCCCACGCAATGGATTGAGCGGTTCACCTCCAAACCTACCCCTAACCAACCATGCCGTGGCAACCACAGAAACAAAAGACTTGGTTCTAGGTTCACTATTGACGTACCCCTAGTTAACATCTACCAGGAGACAACCCCCAACCTAACTCTCCTTATGCTTCTACGCACAGCCCACCGCGCCCTATCACCACTAGCTTACTACCAAAAAAACCTAAGCAAAAGTGAGACAGACCACCTGCCTTACCTCCTCAAACAAACTTGCCTCAACCCACATCACAGACCAAGCCCCCACTTATCAAAGGTGCACTGATAAATGCAAGATCCATCGTTGCACATGCAACAGACATAGCAGACTTAACAACAACAACATGACTTCCTAGCAATATCAGAAACATGGCTCCATGCCGCCGCAGGGCCCTCTCTAATGCTAGCCATTCCTGAATCCTATACCATCATCCGAGCGGACAGGGAAATCTCAAAAGGCGGAGGGGTTGCCTTCATTGCTCGGGCTAACCTGGCTTTCAGACCGTCAACCACCCCTATGCTCCAATCCTGTGAACTCCTCACAGTTAAATTAACAACTTACCTTCATCACAAATCCTAGTTCTAGGTGATTTTACCTTAGGCTTGGCCGACCCTAATGACCAGGCTGCTAAATCTCTGGAAGATTCCTTAAGTGAACTAAACTTCACGCAAAGAATTAACCAACTACCCATGTGAAAGGACAAACTTTAGATTGGCTGGCTTACCATAACTGTGTCACTATAATAACTGCCATTGAACCCCAGTCATGGACTGACCACTCGCTTATCTCTTTCACCATCAATGCTAACCAACCAGCCACTAAAACCAAGATTATCGCGCCACCCTTACTCACTAGAAACAAGCGTAGCATCACTGCTGAGAAACTTACTCCTATCCTGATCCCAATACTGAACTCCACCAGCATTGAAGACCCTGAACAATTAATTGATTTATTCAATAACACCATGACCATGGCCCTTGACACTATTGCCCCACGGAAACTCTGCAAGAGTAAACCTAATGCCCACCTCAACACCTGGTTTACCCCCTCCCTGAAAGCCCTTAGGGCTGAAAAAAAAGGAAATATTAAAGTATATGGAAGAATCTACCTTCTAAAGAGAACAAAGAGAAAGTAACCGAAATCTCCTCTGATTATAAAGCAGAGATCATCAGAACTAAACATGAAACTTACAATGACAGGATTCAGAACACCAGCTCCAGTATTAAGGAACTATTTGGAATTCTAAGGGAATTAGAATCACCCATAGACCCTGATGAATCTCACCCTAAAAATAAAGACTGATGTACGGGCATTCAAATTTCCTTGGCTAACACAATTGCCACTCTACAAAATAAAATTGCCACCAAACGACTCAACATCAACGGCACTGATACACTTAAGAAATATGAAAAAATCCTCCCCATGAATACTTTACAAGAATTCAAATTTGCCCAAGTCACGACAATATAGGTCGAGAAAATGATAGCCTCTCTGAAACCTTTGCGATGCCAAGGCGACATCTGCCCAGCCCAAATTATAAAAGACGCAGTTAGAGATTTTGCCCCTTTTATCACAAGGTTAATAAATGTGTCTTTCAAATCTTGCCATGTTCCTACCAACCGTAAAGACGCCTGGGTACTCCCCATACTAAAAAAAGCCTCCCTTGATCCTACCATCCCAACTAACTACCAACCAATAACCATGGTCCCTTTCTAAGTTAAAATTATTGACAAGGCAGCCTACATTCAAATCCAGACTTACCTCGAGATGAATAACTTCCTAGGGTTCAGAGAATCTGGTTTTAGACCCCTCCATGGAACTGAAACAGCCTTAATTGATTTGAAAACGCGAATAGACCTAATGAAAGATAATAAACAATGCACACTTCTCCTCCTGTTAGACCTCTCTGCCGCCTTCGACTTGGTGGACCATAACATACTCTGCGAGCACCTCACATCAGCGGCCAACTTCTCTCAAGAGGCTGCAAATTGGATCAAGTCCTTCCTCAATAATAGAACGATGAGAGTCTTCTCTCCGTCCGATGCTGCTGACCCTATACCCATCACCTGCGGAGTGCCGCAAGGTTCCTGCGTCTCCCCTACTTTGTATAATGTCTTTACCAAGCCTCTTTTCGACATACTTGACCACCTGGGTGTCATCTACACGAACTACGCAGATGACATCCAGATACTGATACCACTATCCGGCAACTATGACTCTGACAATGACCTACTAAACAAAATCTACCTCGTCATTCAGGCCTGGATGGCTACCCATAGTCTGTGCCTGAATGATGAGAAGACAGAAATTCTCATTCTAGGTGCCCCACCCACCTTAATAAACTGAATCCTGAATACACCTCCTTTAATATAGATGGTAACACTATTAAAACTGCCAAGGAAACTAAAACTTTATGTTTTTACCTTAACTCCACTTTGAACCTCTGGAAACAAGTTAACGCCACTGCGTCGGCTACCGCCAACATACACTTGCAAGCTTATCCATGCTTGCAAAGCCTATCTGTCCACCAACAGCTGCATCAATCTAGCGCGAGCACTAATCTTGTCTAAACTTGATTACTGCAACGCACTATACGCAAAAGCAAATAAACAAGTGCTAAACAAACTACAAATCCTGCAAAATAATGCCTTGAGAACAGCCATGAGTATTCCAAGGAAAGACCATATTACCGAAACAAGAAGGAGCCTCAAATGGCTCTCAATTCAGGACAGAATCTACTTCAAACTTGTCTCCATCTCCCACAAATGTCTCAACAATGCTGCCCCTAAGTACCTGACTTCATTCTAAAGACTTCCTAAAGACTTCATTCAGACCTACGAGATCAGCTAATTCCTTTTGCATCATAACGCCCTGCTTTAATCTGAAAAGAGCTGGCGGCACTAGCTTCCCGGTACAAGCACCCTTGGCCTGGAATGCCACTGACAATCTCCTCAACAGCTGGAAGGTGGTTGAAAGCATTAGAAGACTGACTGCTTGCAGAGCTGATTAACCAGTACACTCCAGGAAATGTAGTGATGCCAATAATCATAACCTTTTTTACCCATCAATGTCTAAAACCTTTGTATATGGCATTCCAAGTGCAAGAAAGAGAAAGATGCGTATTCTCCCTTCCAAGGTCCTCACTTTGTAGTACAGATACAGTTAACTTTGAAACCAGTATAATTGTTGTGGGCAGCTAGAACCAGTTGTACCATTGTGAGTTCAAAGTGTGTTTATGAGCATTATCTATGTGAAGGGCCAGATGGCAAATTTTTTACCATCTTTTCCAGCTCCACAACAGCACCTTTGGCTCTTGCACCTCTTTCTCCCAAGGACACTAACAGCAATGGCGGTACGCAGATTGCATCCACCGTTCCCATACTAAGTGGTTCTGGTAGGGCATTTTCTCTGGCTGGCGATGAGGAGCAGGATACCAAGAAAGGGAGGTCTGCAAAGACAGCAGCTTCAGAGGGGCTACTGACTACAGTTATATTCTGGTGGTCCCCCTAGGGAGAAAGAGGCCCAAAGAGCATGCTGGAAAGTGGGTGGTTGGCCTTGGAGGGACTTTTAAGTGTCCCAGAAGGGACTATTAGGCAAGTGGCCAGGGTGCGGGTGCAGTCAGAAGGTACAGTGGCAGCTGGTAAATGAGAAATGGGAGCAAAAACATGGTCTGGACAAGGGGATGCTAGTGCAAGAAATAGATCAAAAGTGAAGGGAGTGAAGGATGAGCCCAGGGAACAGGAGCATTCAATAGCTCTTCTGAGGGCGCGGTATGGGAAGAGAAAAGGGGAAAGTGGAAAAGCACCTGTAGCGGAACATGACACTGAACAGAAGGGAAAGATAAAAATAGATAGAGTTGGTTGACAGGATGCAGGAGTGGTGGCAATCGAGCATGTGGAGCAGCCACCACTGGGTTTCGATGTAGTGGCAAGGGCCAAAGATGGGAGTTGTTGGGGCCAGGGCCAAAACCTATGTACCATGTACAATGAAGTGGCCGGGATAGCTGAAGAAGCAGACTAAAGTGCAGGTGCTGTTAGACAGCAATAGTACATGGCAGAGACAGGCACAGAAAACTAGGGACATGTTCCTTTACTAGGGACCTCACTACTACAAGTGGCCCAAAGCAGGAGCAGGGGGTCGAAAGAGCTGAGTGGGTCTTCCAAAAAAATTAGCTTTGGGTGCTCCAAAGATTTCTATATCTTCTTTTTGTGGCCACCCTCTCCCACATGTGCAACAGGAAAATCATTTTCTCATTTGGGGAGTCATCAACCATGTCAGGGTTGTACTAACTCAAAACGTGCACCCTGTTTAAATACCATCCTCAATAAACTATGATGCTGTTTCCGAAAATTAATTTGTGTATACGTTCAGTCTTTTTAAGTGCCACCCTTGGACGGTTGGTGGGTTTCCAAATGTGACAGTGAGTCTTCTGAGAAAGAGCATAAACTACACTGTTTCTGAAATGGGGGGGGGGACTGGTTTGAAGCAAAGGGCGAATGATGAAGAATGGGGAAACAAATGGGTATTGCTAGTAGTAGTGCCAAATGATTCTGAGAGTAGCAGCCTTAGGGACGGGATGAGACGGGAGTTGGAGTGAAAGAACACAAGGGTGTACAGTAGTACGACGAGTGGGTGGGGACTGCCTTTGGAGTCAGATGGTGGGAATGACAATAGTGGAGCTATGCTGAAGTTGCAGAAGGACAACATACCCAGGGTGGCACCTAAGGATGTTAGGACAGGAAGAATGGTGAGAGGGATATGGAGATGGGAGAGATTTATTGATTGATGAGTGTATATGGCACGACAAAGTGGTGAGGGTGGATGGAAAAAGGGGAGATGGGAATGGGACAGACTGAAAGAATGGTGGAGATTCTGGGATAAGTTTTCAAAAGAAGAGGCGAGGTCCAGGTTAGGGAAGAAGGTGAAAAAAAGAAAAAGGGAGCAAGGAAGGAGCATGATTGAATGAAGGGATGACATCAAACGTGTGGTATTGGTATTTATGGGGGTGCACATCTCCAGATAAATGGTGTGATAGGACACCAGTGGCTTTTGAGACACAGACAGGGGACAGTGGTGGTAACATGGGAGCAGGGGACACACCAGGAACATCACTGACAGGGGAAAAGGGGACTGAGGTAGAGAAGGCAGAAAAGAAGGACATTAAGCTATCTTATATGGGGTACATAAAGCCAATAGAGGCACATTTGATTTCAGCAGCCACCAAAGATAAGATCAGGGTTAGGGAGTTTTTGGAGATTTGCAAGCCATTGCATAGAGAGGTGTGATGCAAGAAGGGGTCAAAAGAAGGGGAGAGGCAATGGGCAAAAAGGATAAGGGTACCAATGATAACTGAAAAATGGATATCAGAAATGTATGGATATTACACAGAAGATTCAAGTGAACCTCATGGGGTTTGCTTAACATACAGTGAGTGGGGTGTGTGAGAATCCTGAAGGTATTCTCCTGAGTAGACCTCGGGAATCCCTTATTTAGGTGGCCAGGGAAGGGATGTTGCTCTCAGATCCAAACCCTGGGGGTGGACGAACAAGGGAGGATCCCCTGGGTAGAGGATCCCAGGGTTATTGTTACGCTCACCTGGCTCCCACAGAGGCGTCGATCTGAACTGGACAGCTGCGGTCTCCACCAATGTGACGCGTAGGGCCGAGATGATGGACTGGACTGGCCCACCTAGCTTCGTTTGCTTGGCCCGTAGGAATATTCTTCTGCAAATGGAGAAAGGGAATTAACCACCAGTGGAGTTGAGCGTAAATCCCCCCACCCCCGCTGTTCTCCCCACAGATCTCCTTTGATGTCCCCTCTTATAGTCTCACCTGATGGTTTGAAAAGATGAGCTCTCCATCCTGCATTGAGCGGAGGGGCGCGTTGATAACCAGTTGCTTCACTGGCTCGAAGGAATTGGTGAGTTCCAGAACAATATTGACTCCTAAAAGCATGTAGTTCGTAAGAGTTCACAAGTCTGACTTTCACTCTTGTCCGATTCCTTGCAGTTTGCAGCTTGACCCCAGCGAAGAGTTCCTCGTGGTAGCTGACGAAGTTCAGGTAAGGATGTGGCTTATCCTACACAGTTCAATAAAATAAGGCCAGAATGTAACCTGTTGCTTGCTCCCTTATTGAGGTGTGGAGAGAAAATATGAAGTTCGGGGAATAATGCCTCTGGCGGTAAAATTAGGTAAGTCTACTGCGGTGAGAAGAATTCCCCTTGTTTGTCCCTTTGTCTCACCTTGTTGTCCTTTTGTTCCCCTTAGGGGCCGGGGTACGGCGAGGCTGCAATGGAGACTGCGCCGACCCGTGAAGAGGAATAGTACCCCCGGCAGTAATCAGGTAAGTCTATGGGGGTAGTTACTATTGCCTCTGTTTATTCCCTTGGCTCACCTTTGCTGTTCTTGTGTTCCCCTTAGGTGTCGGAGTGCGGCGGGAACGTGCAGAAGGATGCAGTGGATCGTGAGGATGCTGCGAAGGCCGGTGAGTTCAGCGCGGCGCTGCAGCAGGCCAGGCGGCGCATGTAAAATGCTTCTTTCTTCCAGCTCGAAGGCGCGGTGGATCTGGAATTCAGGTAAGGATTGAAGGTTTTGCTCTTATTCTAACACTTTCTCCTTCTGTTCCTCCCTTTTCTAGGAGCTGCAGACTCGAGGCGGGCGTGGCAGAAGACTGGATGCAGGCTTGCAGACAGGGTGAGCGTTAAGCTGCTGGATGCAGAATAACGCAAAGCGTGTGCTGCTCTTCGGGCGTGGTTTAAATAGCCTCCAAAGTAGTCCCAGGTAAGTATTCCTCCCCAGCCCCACCCGAGTAAAAAATAGTCCCTAGGTAAAATAGTCCCTTGCAAGCCTCATTTGGCTTGGAGTTCTGCAGCATGGTCTGCATCAGGTAAGTTTTACTCTATGAGCCTGGCGCCTATGACGCCAGGACTGACTCTCCACATGAGCCTGGCGCCATAGGCACCAGGACCACACCCAAACAGCCTCTAGCAGGGGTTTTTGGGCTTGCTCAAAATAACTTGATGCCTGCTTCCGGGGTTGCTGGACCTGGTCTGGTTCCCCGGGGGTAGGCATCGTGACAGCACTCCCCCAAGGCCCCTCCTAAAGTCGTTCTTCCCCCTGGTTTTGGTTTGTCTGGGAAATTTTGGTGGAATCTTTTCACCAATCGAGGTGCATGCACATGGTCACTAGGTTCCTAAAACTGTTCCTGTGGTCCGTAACCTTTCCAGTCGATTAAATAAAAAAGTTTTGACTTCACCATCTTGGAGTCCAGGATGTTCTTAACTTCAAATTCGGGTTCCCCCTCTATAAGGACAGGGTCTGGTGGCTTGGTTAGTCTTGTCCCTGGTTGCACTGGCTTCAAAAGTGACACATGAAAGACGGGATGAATTCGTATATTAGCAGGTAAATCCAACTTGACGGCCACCGGGTTGATAATGGCCTTAATAGAGTAAGGTCCCAAATATCTAGGGTTAAAGGTCCACGTTCCCTTGAGAGGTATGTGTTTTGTGGCCAACCATACTTGGTCCCCAATCTGGTACTGTGGAGTATCACTTCTATGCCGATCAGCATCTTTCTTATATTTCTCCTTCGTCTGTTTTAAATATGCAGTTGCCTCCTTAAAGGCTTGTGTAATCGTAGCATGTAGATGGTCCACTGGGGGTATTTCTAAGTGTTGGGGTGAGTCAAGGTCTAAGGTTCGAGGGTGGTGCCCATATAGGGTATAAAGGGACTTTGTCCAGTTCCAGAATGTACTGAATTATTGTATGCATAGTCGGCGATCCAAAGAATGTCCTTCCAATTACTCTCAGTTTGATGTAACATACAACGCAGGTATTGTTCAAGAGTCTGGTTGGTCCTCTCCGTTTGACCATCGGTCTGGGGGTGGTGACTGGTTGATAATCTCACGTCGATTTGCGCCAATTGACAACATTTCTTCCAAAAATGTGAAATGAATTGACTCCCCCGGTCAGAGACCAACACAGACGGAAATCCATGTATGCGAACAATGTTTTCGAGGAATTCTTTGGCCAGGATTGAGGCTGAAGGTAGTCCTTTTAAAGGAATGAAGTAGGCCATCTTGGAAAAAAGATCCACAATAACTAGAATGGTGTTAAACCCATTACAAGGAGGTAGATCAGTAATAATGTCTAACGATAAGGTGTGCCATGGTGTAGGCGGAATGTCTAAAGGTTGGAAGAGTCCAGCTGGTTTTTTCTTTTGGCTTTTGTTTTGGGCGCAAATGCCACAAGACATCACAAATGATTTAATATCCTTTCGCCAGATGGGCCACCAGAATTGTCTTTTAATTTTAGCTTCAGTTTTTGCAATACCTGGGTGCCCCTCCATTACGGTATCATGATAACGGGAAATGACTAGCTCTTGTAGTTCCTTGTGTGGCAGAAATAGTTGCCCTTGGTAATAAGGCAGATCATTGGTGACAGAGTAGTCCTGGCCTTTCTTTACCCAGTCCTGCAGGGCTGTAGGATCAAAGAGTTGCTGGATCTTTACCTGAATGTCCTCTAGTGTCTGTAGTCATGCCAAGAATCTTTTGTTCGGAAATTATAGGTACTGGTTATGGGTTCACTTCTGCCTCTCCCATCCCTATTCGGGACAAGGCGTCTGCTTTACCATTCTTACAACCTGGTCGATAGGTTATCACGAAATCGAACTCGGCAAAGAACAATGCCCATCGGAGTTGACGTGACGATTGGGCCTTGGATGTTTTTAAATACTGTAAGTTTCGGTGATCGGTGATCAGAGTAATGGTATGCCTGGCACCGAGAAGATAGTGCCGCCAAGCCTTGAAGGCGGATTTAATGGCTAATAACTCCTTGTCGGTAACCGCATAATTTAACTTTCTGGACCAAAATGCTACTGGGTGAAGCTGGCCAGTTTCAGGGTCCTTTTGAGACAGGACCGCTCCCATGGCTAGCCTGGATGCATCAGTTTCCACTATGTATGGAAGTTCAGGGCGAGGGTGCTTTAACACAGGTGCAGACGTGAATTTCGCTTTCAGCTCTTGGAAGGCTTTTTCAGCTTCTTCAGTCCGTATAAAGCGTTTATTTTTTCGCAAGAGTGCTGTGATGGGATGTACGACATGTGAAAAATCTGGGATGAATCTGCGGTAGAAATTGGCAAAGCCGAGCATGCTTTGCACTCCTTTAACTGAACTTGGTGATGGCCACTTAAGGATTGCGTCCACCTTTCATGAGTCCATTCGGACCCCCTTTGGGGTCAGGATAAACCCAATGAATTCAACTTCTGTGGCATGAAAAACGCATTTTTCTAGTTTTGCATATAGTTTGTGCTGGCACAATTTCTCAAGGACTGCTCGGACGTGCTTCACATGGTCAGATTCTGAAGAGGATTATACTAGAATATCATCCATATACACAACAACACAAACGTCAATGAGTTCACGAAGGACATCGTTCATGAAGTATTGGAAGGCTGCTGGTGCATTGCACAACCCGAAAGGCATCACCTGGTATTCGAATAACACATACTTAGTGCGGAAAGCAGTCTTCCATTCGTCGCCCTCTTTTACACGTACCAGATGGTATGCACCCGGAGATCCAATTTAGTGTATATACAAGCGTCCTTCACTTGGTCTAGTAGTTCAGGGATCAGAGGCAATGGTTATCGGTTCTTAACAGTTATCTGGTTCAATGCTCGGTAGTCTGTGCACATTCTGAGGTCACCTTCCTTTTTGGGCACGCAGAACAAAGCTGAAGATGCAGGGGACTTGGATGGGTGAATAAAGCCATTGGCAAGGTACTGGTCTAAGTATTGTCGTAGGTGAAGGTTCTCAGGTTCCGTAAGGGCATAGATCCTGCTACAAGGGGGTTGTGCACCGGGTATGAGATCTATTTGACAAACGTACGATCTGTGAGGAGCTAAGGTGTTTGCCTGTTCCTTTTGGAAGATATCCTGGAATTCTTGGTATTCTGGAGGTAGTTGCATGACTGCTGTGGTTACTGTGGCCAGGCCTGCATTCTGATTTTTCTTTGGGTAACAGTTTTGTGCACAATCCGGGAAGGTTATTTTCTTCTCTCGCCAATCAATACAAGGATTATGTGTTTCCAACCAAGGTATCCCCAGTATTATTTGGAACTGAGGGGCTTTGATTAGATCAAACACAATAGTCTCTCGACGCCCATCCTGACCCAATAGTGTCATCCTTGCGGTGGAATGAGTTACAGGCCCAGAGGCAATTTCAGTTCCATCAACTGTGGTGATGACATCTGAGGTGGTTTTTCGGCAGAGAGGTAGATTCATCCTGGAAGCCAATTCACAGTTTCCTATGGCCCCGCTATCAATGTATGCCCTTACTGCGTGCATACGCAATGGCTGCCCTGGATCTACAAGGACCATTGGTATGATGAAATGCGAGGTCTGAGTATCCTTCTTCAAGCTCGGCAAGCGGACCTCTATGCTTGTCGGGCGTGGTTGTTTCCCAAGTCTGACTCCATATGGCTTTTATCAGCAGCTCCTACCACCTTCTTGGGTGGTTTTACAGGGCAATCCCGTAGAAAATGCCCAGAAGTTCCACAATATAGACACAATTGCATTTGCCGTCTCCTTTCTCTTTCCTTCTGGGTTAAGGGTCCTTTAACCCCTCCGATTTGCATGGGTTCTGAAGCATCTGGTCCTTTGGGGTTAGCGTGGGTTTTGATCAACACCCGATTCTCAAACTTGGCTCGATCAGCCTTTCTGTTCTGAAGTCTGTGATCTAACTGGACCACTAAGTCTATATATTCAGCGCAGTCTTGAGGTGGGTTCACGACTTGAGCCAAGACATCCTTGAGTTCTCCTCGAAGCCCTCGATGAAATAACATGATTTGTTTGACCTCAGGCCATCCAGTTTCCACTATCAACCTATTAAAGGTCGCGATGTAGGATAGAAGGTCCTGGTTACCCTGTCGTAGGGACAAAAGTTTGTTGTCCAGGGCCTGTCCTTGGGTGTGCCGGGCAAATACTCTTTCCATGCTAGTTTGAAAGCCCTGAAAATCCCGAAGAATTGGGTCATATTGAGTAACTAGTGGAATTGACCAATCAGCTGCACTGCCGCTGAGATATGACAATACAAAGGCTACCTTGGCTTGATCGTTTGGGAAGGCTCCAGGTCTGCATAAAAAGTGCAAGCGGCATTGGTTCATAAACACGGCGAACCTTTTGGGATCTCCGGCAAAGCGTTCGGGTGGAGCTAATGGAATATTTCCTGGTAGGTTTATTTGCACAGGGTTACTCGATAACACAGGAGCTGGATTTTCCCCGGAACCAGGTAGGGGTGCTTGTCCAGCATGGCTTTGCAAGATTTGCCTAGCAAGGTCATCAGTTCGTTCCTTTGACAAAAATAGTTCTCTCCTAAGAGCATTAGTTTCTTTACGGGCGGAATGCACTTCAGCCCTCAGTTTCCCTAGTAATTGGGCCGATTGGTCAGTCTCTAAGGTATCCATAACGCCCGGATGGGAATTTGTGGGTAGACTTCGCCTTCTGTTACGCTCACCTTGCTCCCACAGAGGCGTTGATCCCAACTGGATAGCTGCGGTCTCCACCAATGTGACACGTAGGGCCGAGATGATGGACTAGACTGGCCCACCTAGCTTTGTTTGCTTGGCCCGTAGGAATATTCTTCTGCAAATGGAGAAAGGGAATTAACCACCCGTGGAGTTGAGCGTAAATCCCCCCACCCCCACTGTTCTCCTCACAGATCTCCTTTGATGTCCCCTCTTTTAATCTCAGCTGATGGTTTGAAAAGATGAGCTCTCCATCCTGCATTGAGCGCAGGGGCGCATTGATAACCAGTTGCTTCACTGGCTCGAAGGAATTGGTGAGTTCCAGAACAATACTGACTCTGAAAAGCATGTAGTTCGTAAGAGTTCACATGTCTGACTTTCACTATTGTCCGATTCCTTGCAGTTTGCAGCTTGACCCCAGCGAAGAGTTCCTTGTGGTAGCTGACGAAGTTCAGGTAAGGATTTGGCTTATCCTACACAGTTCAATAAAATAAAGCCAGAATGTAACCTGTTGCTTGCTTCCTTATTCAGGTGTGGAGAGAAAATATGAAGTTCGGGAATAATTCCTCTGGCGGTAAAATTAGTTAAGTCTATTGCGGTGAGAAGAATTCCCCTTGTTTGTTCTTTTGTCTCACCTTGTTGTCCTTTTGTTCCCCTTAGGGGCCGGGCTACGGCGAGGATGCAATGGAGACTGCGCTGACCTGTGAAGAGGAATAGTACCCCCGGCGGTAATCAGGTAAGTCTATGGGGGTAGTTACTATTGCCTCTGTTTATTCCCTTGGCTCACCTTTGCTGTTCTTGTGTTCCCCTTAGGTGGCAGAGTGCGGCGGGAACATGCAGAAGGATGCTGCGAAGGCCGGTGAGTTCAGCGCAGCGCTGCAGCAGGCGAGGCGGTGTGCGGAAAATGCTTCTTTCTTCCAGCTCGAAGGTGCGGTGGATCCGGAATTCAGGTAAGGATCGAAGGTTTTGCTCTTATTTTAACCCTTTCTCCTTCTGTTCCTCACTTTTCTAGGAGCTGCAGACTCGAGGCGGGCGTGGCAGAAGACTGGATGCAGGCTTGCAGATACGGTGAGCGTTACGCTGCTGGACGCAGAATAACGCGAAGCGTGTGCTGCTCTTCGGGCGTGGTTTAAATAGCCTCAAAAGTAGTCCCAGGTAAGTATTCCTCCCCATCCCCACCCGAGTAAAAAATAGTCCCTAGGTAAAATAGTCCTTTCCAAGCGTCATTTGGCTTGGAGCTCTGCAGCATGGTCTGCATCAGGTAAGTTTTACTCTATGAGCCTGGCGCCTATGGCACCAGGACTGACTCTCCATATGAGCCTGGCGCAATAGGCGCCAGGACCGCACCCAAACAGCCCCTAGCAGGGGTTTTTGGGCTTGGTCCAAATAATTTGATGCTTGCTTCCGAGGTTGCTGGACCTGGTCTGGTTCCCCGGGGGTAGGCATCATGACAGTTATGCTCGGGGAAATGCCCCAGGTGAGACGCGGTACTATACCACGGAAGAAGAAGAGGAGGACGAGATGCCGGAGACCTTTGTAGGCTGAACCACATCTGTCTCCTTTTCTCACAATAAAACTCTCTTACCCAGATCAAACAAGCCCCCTCAATATGACAAATCCCCTATGAACCCTTACCCCATTGCACGTGGAAACTATCTCTCCCAGAATCCCTATTTCCATGTGTCGTACCTGAATACTCCCAGTCGTTCCCCTCCACATCCCTTTGATTACTATTTCCCAAACTCACAATCTGCTTTGACAAAACACAGCTGCCCCCACTATTCATTCCACAAACCCAACCAGACTCAGCCTTCCGAATACACTGACCCCTCCCTCCCCCAGGAATATGATTCCTCATGACAACAGTAGGAAACTTAGAAACTCTACTCTCCCTTTTCCGACACAAACACTAGAGCTGTTTACCTGACAAGTCCTGACACAAGAGCCAGGCAATTGACAGGACCCGCACACCTGACGGCCCTTTCTCTTCCCCACAGCGATGAAAGGTGGAGCACGAGAGCACATAGTGAGCAAGGCAGACAGCACAACGACACAGCTATCCCAGGGCAGCAGTTCAAGAGGAGGAGAAAGGCTGTGAGAACCCAAGGGGGGTAACATGGAGAGAAGTGACCTTACCCTATCCGACCCAGACCCGCGAAGCTTCCGTGGAAGGAATCTTAAGACCGCGAACAATGGCCAATGTGTGCTGCAGCAGATGTCTACGGTACACAGAGAGGACCCACGCTGATAACTAGGCAGAAGAAGACGCTTTCTACCGTTGTACCGTCCTTGACCCCAGATACAAGGAAAGCCAAGCGGCTCATCACAGCCGGTGAGTCGAGGGGAGAACCAATAAGAAACCGAACTGTGTTGAATGAAAATTGCAAAAGACAAGACAAGAGAAATTCAAAGTACTGTTAACAAATTAGGGGAAACCCAGCTGCAGAAGGTTCCGGCACCAAGTGGGTGCTTATCGGAAGACTCTGGGTGATTCCCCGTTTGGTTAAAACTACCGATACCAGAAGGCCTCGGGAAGGCCACAAGATAAAAGTCAAAGTGGTCATGCAAGGGTGCAGTCAAGGGCACAAGCCCCCCTTGTATATTTAAAAGTCTTTGACCGGCAAGTAATTGAAAAGCTAAGGGAGATGAATCCTGCATGGTGAGAGAAGAGAAAGAGTTGTGTGGTTGGCAAGAGTGGACCCGACGGAGTGACGCGGATAAAAAGGGGTAAAGCCTGATGCCTCAATGAACATTTGTATTGACAAAAGTGAGCCAGACAGAGGGATGTTCACAGTGAACTCTTTAAAAGGACATTAAGAATTGTGAATGCCAAAGCCGTAGTGAACCCGATGGAGGGAGGCAAACATTCAAGAAGGGTCTGAGCCCGGAAGAGGGGAACACTAGGGTGAAAACCCCTCACCCACCAACACGAGAATGTAACAGATAAGTGATGGAATACAGGCACTAGTGAAGCCGACGGAGGGAGGCTGATATTCGAGAGGTGTCTGAGCCAGGAAGAGGGAGACCCAGGGGTTAAGAAAATGCAAGCCATAGTGAACCCGACGGAGGGAGGCTGATATTCGAGAGAGGTCTGAACTCAGAAGCGGGGAGCCCGGGTGTGAAGAATCTTCCCCCCTCCAAGTGCAATCAGAAAGGAATTTTTGTATATTATTTTTAATATAACAGGCCCTCGGAAACATGATACTTAACCACCGAAGGTCCTGATATCGTGAGGAAATTTTTGTGGATCTGAGCCCGGAAGAGGGGGACCCAGGAGTGAAAAATGATCACTCAACTTGCCTACGGAAAGGAACTCTTTTTTACTTGTTGTTTGTTTTGAACCCATCAGGTCCTCTCAGGCAAGAGACGTTTTGTAGAAAAGAGACTTAACCACTGGGGATCCTGATACCTGAGAACGGAACTGTAGTCTTGTGCCGGGAAGGCTCGAGCGTCTGCTGTGCTCTGGAGTCGCGCCCTGTCCCATGCTCAAAATGTGGGGAAGGGACACCCGGCTACCACATCCTGACTTATCATTTGGGAACACTTCTTTCATTTATTACAGGCCCTTTTATTTGACAAGACGCCACTAGGACTGCCTTATTATTATTTGATGGTCGTAGCTTGCTCCCATCTTAGATTTAGGTTTAGATTAGGCGTTTTTCCAACCTATCTATACAGTTCAATAAACACCCTTGAACCTTGATCACTTGTGTCTGTCTTTACTGTTGCAACCATGAGTTCCTTACAGGTGCTGGTGCATTATTAGTCATTTCCATCTTGTCCCACTTCTAGATCATTAGGAGAGCAGATATGGCATGGCAACAGAGGAGTTGAGGGCGGTGGGCATTATAACAGGGGTTAGAGGGGAAATGCACCAGAGTGGTATGCCATTATAAATGTGAATGAAGTAAGTGTGCAGTGCGGCACCCATTGCTGCAATGTTATGGATGAGAGGGAAAGGGTGGGATGATAGGTATTGGCAACAATAAGAGGATGTTGAGCAAAAACTTGTACTCTCGTTAGTAGTGATAGACTACAGGAATGGCTAGACCGCTACCTACATAGAGAAGTGGCCAAGATGCTCAGGGGTGGTTTCAGGGATGTTTTTTTAATGCAATACACAGGCCCATGAATATACAGGTGGCCAGAAAACATGTTGTTATGTAAGCACTGCAGTTTAGCAAACAAAAAGTTACAGAAAGAGGTGGTGGAAGTGAGGATAGGGAGTCAAATAGGGAGATGCTGCTAGTGGATTTGATGATATCACTGTTGGGTATATTGCCCAAGACAGAAAAGGGCTAATTCCGACTGATCCACCATTTGTCATGGCAGAAGGGAATTCATCAATGATTGCATAGACTAGAAGGAAAACGTGGTTTCTTATGCAGGTATTGATGAGGTGATTGAGCTCAAGCTAGACAGAAAGTGCAGCAAAGGGGTGGAAATGCAAAGGGCAGAAACAAGTCTGCCTTTAGGCTACTACCAGTGAACTCAGATGATATTCCATGACTGAGAAAACAATTTGATGGCATATTTATTCTGACAAGGAATTGCCCATTGAGTGTTCAGTGGTGTGTGCCTTATTAGAATGCTTTAGCAGATTTCCCAAATGTGAATTTCGGAACTGGGCAGACTCAGAACAGAAACTGCTCTATTTGGTCACTTTCTTCATGGTGGGGAGGAGTGAGCATCTTGGCCACTTCTCTATGTGGGCACAGGTCTAGCCACTCCTGTATCACCACTAATCAGAGTACAAGGCAGGTATTCATGAACGTGCACAGGACCTGGGCATGCCACTGGCTCCAGATAAGATTTTAGGACTGGCCATGATATTGCATTTCTGGTGGCTGTGCTGGACGCAGTTGCAATTGAGTGAATATGTCTACCGTACAAGCTGGGGACTCTTAGGGACTCCTAGGGGCTTTGGAGAAGAAGTAGCAAGTGTAAAAAAGTGTATGATACGGAAGGTGAAGAAACTGTTGGGGACCCTGAAAAATATTTCTGTAGTTGGTTATGGCACTACCAGGAGGCAATAAAACTGCATCATAGAAAAAGAGTAACTGCTAAAATCAGGGAGGTCCTGAATGTCTGGCGGGAGTTCCTGTGCAAATATAATGGTGTGGTGACGTGACTGCCAGTGGAACAATTTCAGTTGAAAGTGCATTTCTTGATGAATCTAGCAATAGCATCACTAGTTCTCTGGAGGGAAGCTTCCCTTGCATGCCCAGGGAAAGGCAGAAGCTACCTGGCTGACTCTGGGCGTGGCCATCTGCGGGAGGACCACACAGGGGATGTCAAACTCCAGAGAGACAGAAAAATACTGAATCCGAATAACCCTTCAGCTGTAATATTTTATTACACCCATGTGCCTTTGCAACATTCATGTATTGCTTATTGTGATGCAGATAGAGAATTCCTGGGTTTTCATGGCCAAGAACAATATTTACCTCCCTCCCCCTGTATAGTACTGAGACGAGGAAGAGGGCTGGAGTAATGAGACTGGTGGCCTGGTCCTCGTGAATCACACAGGTAACCAGGCCCTCCACCCAGTCGACACCAGTACCCCCAGCTCCCCTCAGCACTGCCCCCTGCAGGCCCCCAGCCTGGCAGCAGCCATGCATCCGACTCTGCAATTTGTTCACCCTAGCACTTAGCCTGAGGCCCTCCTTTGGCTCCCCTTGGGACTTCCTCCCCAGGCACCCTCCAGCACCTGTCCATTCCTTGCTCCCTCTTCCCTGCCCTCCCACCCTTCCCTATCCCCTGTACTTCTCTTCACTGCACTTGCACGTCAGAATTCCACAAGGCATAGTTGGACCACGATTGTATATTTACTGTTTTTTGCCAATGTAATTTCTTCCCTTGTTCCCTCCCCACTTTGCTTTGTGGCGCCTGGAAACATCATTCTGTTGTATAGGCGCCTAACAAATGCTCAATAAATAAAATAAATAAATAAAATGAGGATGACCAGAAGCGGTAAGCCAATGCTGTGTTCTAGTCTTTGGAAAATGCTAACCAATGCCTGGTTATTTAAAGCTGACACAGCTGAAGAGAATGAGAGAGAGAGATGGCACTGCTGCTGAATCCAACTTGTTCTGATGCTGGTTGGTACACCAGAGGTGAGCATACTGCAGGACACAGCATAGAGGCTGATGAGAACGGCATGCAGAGAAACCAAGCCGAGAGAAGTGCACCGCATTATTGCCAGGTGCAACTGGAGCCGTCAAAGAGGAAGTGTAACCCCCGGGTCGGGGGAATGAGAGCAAGGATCCCTGGTGCGTGAAGCCGTGTCAGGGATACCAAAAATGAAAAAACAAAATGAAACTCGGAACCCCAACGTGAGACCCGAGCTGGGGACCATGATAAGGAACACATTGGAGTAAGGGCCCCTCGAGCATGCCAATGCGAGGGTCCCTTTACTCTAATAAAATAAAAGACCTTCGCTGGCACGAGCGGGGCGCCTAGGTAATGGAAACACCCTTCAAGAGGGTTGGTGATGCTCCCATCGGCACTGGTCAACTTGGCAACCCGGGCATCTATGCTGGCGCTAACCTTGTTAGGGTGAGCGCTGTGAACACTGTGTTGGTGCGACCCCAGGTGGCCACTGATTGTTGGGCCTAGGGCATATATTGAATTACTGCTGCTCCCCATCGGAGGGGAGCACCCTAGATGTGTTTTGAGCCCTCCTGGGGGCTGAATTTAAATGAAGGGCCACACCCTTTCAGGTGGCACACCTGAACTCCCCGGGCTACACCTGGCAGACATGGCCCAGGTGGAGTGAGTAGTTTGGGTCTCCACGTTGCCTCTGAGTATTGGGCTGCATCTGACATATGCAGCCACACCCATATAAAGACTTTGGGGCCCCCACACACTGTTGCTGCTGCTGCCGCCCACTCCCAGGACCATCATATGAGAGCATGATGCCAGAGAGCAATATCCATAAACCGGCAGCAGCAAGGACCTTGTGACAAACCTGGTCAGGTTGTCTTGCAAGTAAGGTCATTATAAATAGTTTTTAATACAGTGCACTGTATAGATATTATATATATTTTGAAAGACACTTTTATATTTGTAAAGGACTCTTTTTATATTTTTATGTTTTATTTTTTTGTTACACAGCTGTTAGGTTTAAGGTAATTTGTACATAGTGGCTGGTGTTTTGCCACTTTTGTAAAATAACTTATAAAACCGTGCTGGTTTACTGGAAGAGGGAAAGTAAACTTTAAACAACTAAAGAACTGTACAACAGCATTCCTTTTGCCCGCCTTTCCTATTGTGCTCCAGTTATTCTAACCTTGTGTTTTCTCCTTAGGGGTATTTTGGGAACCTGCCTGCCCTAACCTCTTGATCTTCCCTACCCTTACCACTTTCATAGCAATGTACACCGAGGTGACCTTGAACCTAGGAGAGCAGGGTTTGGAGACAGGTAAGAGGCGGGTCAAGTTATAAGTGAAGGTTTAAGCTGTATATTTTTTGCCCGCCTACACCGGTCTCCCAATTAGGCACGTTACTTGATCACCCCACTACAGAAGGCAAAGCGGGAACCAAGTGGCTAACTGGACGCACTCACAGTCAGTGGGCCGAGAGTAAAGAAGATGGTGAGAAATGAGGAACGCCAAAGCTGCCAGTGAAGACTGGTAAGCCCAGTGAGAGTGAATGGGACACCGGGGAGCTTCAGGACAAATGTCGCTTACGGTTGACAGCCTGAGAGATCCTAATGAATGGAATTGGAATAGTTGATACTAATAAGAACATCGTTCAGAAAGGGTCGGTGACCCAGTAATTGAAAAGCATTATTTCCTGAATGCAAGAGAGAGTGAATGGAGAACGGAAAAGCCCTGGCAGGCTAGTGAACCAGACAAAAAAAGTAAATATGGGACTCACACCCATGAGAAGATATGAAAGTCATGGCAGTAGAGTAAACCAAGGGTTTGAAGAGAAGTGAAAAAACTCTGGGGTAAAAACCCTGTCTTGAAATTGTGAAACAGAGGCCCTCAATACAAAAAGAGAAGAACTCTTTTGAAAGATAATTGAGACCCAGAAGACGAGAGAAGTAATAAAGCTGCAAGTACCCTGGCAGGGGAGCAGGAAAAGGATTGAGAAAGATTAGGGGTCAAACCACCTCCTTGAAATCGTGGAACAGTGACAATCAATCCTTTAAGGATAACTGAAATCCAGAGAATGACAGATTGAAACATTGAAAAGAACTGTGTGCTTAAGGGAGACTCAAGGGAGGAGTCGTCCCCCTTGAAACTGTGAAGTAAAACATTGTATGAAAGGAGAAACGCAGGAGAAGAGCCTTCCCCCTGTGAAGCAGTGGAACATTATTAACTCTTTCCGGAAGTTCCCAGTAAGACAGTGAAAGAACCGAAGAAACATAGGGGATAGGAGGACCCCTTTTCCTGGTGGAACTTTTATTTCTTTTCTTTTCTGCACCTTAGAACATCATGTTTTGGAACTTTGAAAGAAAGCTATAGGTGTATAGTTTACAGAAATGCCTGAGGTGCACATTATATTGAGTTTAGCGTGTAAGGGTCAGTTTAGGGGTTTTGGACACAGGACGGAGGGCGCTTTTTGGTTTAACATCCTAACAAAGATGGACCTTAGTTTTGTTAAGGCGTGGAAACTCCTCTCAGGATTAGATATAGAAAGAATTCCTCCAAACCCCTTTTTTCTTTTATGGTAAATAAAAGTATGCGACCATCATTTAACATGCCACTGTGTCCGAGTCTTACTCTTGATCCCTTAAAATATATTTTCAGAGGTTGCAGACCTCTGCATTTATTAGGATTGGACATGATGTGCTGAAGAATGGCATGTTGCATGGTTGCCAAACAAACACAGCCTAGACGTTTTGCAGTTATTTCCTGTTTTAACAGACCTACAGTTGTAGGGCATGTACGAAAGGGACATGAGAGTGACACTTATGGCTAATGAGAGTGCTGCACTGGTTAGAAACAGGCAAGCTAGCCAGGACAGGTGGATCTAGAGGCTTTTATGGAGAACGGTTTTATGGTGCTTGGGGTGGAATATTTGGAATATTGTGTTCAGAGCCCGACATATTTGCTGCAGTGAAAAACTGGTTGGCTGATGCGCTCCCTCATGGTCGAGATTGCTCTGGCTAGCTCCAGCATCAGATTGGTGGCCATCATCGGTAACAGAGGAGATGTGGACGCTAGGAACGTGAAAGTGATGGAGCTTGTAGAAGGTTTGTGGGTGGAATCAAAGCAGATGTTGTACAAAAGAACATGCAGGTTGGTTGTGCCAGAGAGGGGTGCAGAAGGACTTGCACAGCGTTATATCAGTGGTGATTCTGCAGTAATTGTTGGGACAGGTCAGCACAGTTTGCTAGTTAGGATGGGAGTACCGATTGCTTCAAGCTGTGTTTGTTTTGATGTTCTTCAGAGATTTTAGGGTTTTGGAGAGGATGGGGCATGGCGGATTACCATGCCTAAGAGTGTAAAATGTGAAACGATGAGGTGAGGGGGTGCGTTTGACAGTCAGAAAGTATATAATAGACCAAAAGGTACTTAGCTGATGATAGGCAGCTCAATAGTGCCACATATTTGTCCAGTAAAAACATTTTAGGTTTCCAGGATGTTGAGGTTGCGAGAGGTTGGGTGGTATTTCATCCATGAGTATAGGTCCACTGTGAGCGGAAGAAAAGTGCAGGTGCTTACGGATGTTTCTGACAAATATTGTGCGGAATACAGCTCAATTTTGGAGGCACGCCTACCGCATTGGGACAGCATTTGAGGGCTCACGCTGGATATGAATGGTGGATAGCTGAAAGCATTGGGAGGAGGTGAAGATCAACTAGATACCGTGGGTATGTAAGTCAGTTGGCTTAAGGGTTGGAGGTAAAGATGGTGTTGATGTAATCTTATCAGTTTTAGAATTGGACCAACAGAAGACACCAGGTGGAAGCAAGGAATTATGGGTGACAGATGGGTGCTCTTACAGCAAGGCTCTGCCATCATGGTATGGGATTGGGGGACTAGGTACAGTTATTAGCAATAATTAGTGGGAAAAGAAATTGCACTGACATTGTAATAGGTTTTGGGGAAAATGACTTTGTTCTACAAACAGTTTTGAAAACAAAAAAGCTGATGAGGAAGGAGTTAGGGTAATAAGGTAGCAATAAGGAAGCTGTTGCTGGACATGAAAGTAATGTGAACTTAATTGCTCCTTTGAAGGGTACTGAGAGGAGCAAAGAAGTTGGCAGCAATTGGTATGGTCAGAAGAGAAATAAACAGAGAAATTGTAGGGTTCTGCAGGACCTTGGATATTGTGGTGAGACACCAAGTGGAAAGGTTTGATAGTTCAGCTTACTTCCTCAAAGATGGCATACATGTGTCATTCATGGGTAAGGAGATTAATCTGACAAACTAGATACAGTTGGTGGATGGGCTGATGAAGGAACAGTAGATACAGTGCTACAGTGATTCAGACAGGCAGTGGAAATACCATTGGTGGAGGGAGGTCCTGCTCAGTGCCATGTCAAAAAATAAAATAAAAATGTTGTGGAGAAAAATGTTAAGTTAAGCATAGTTTGGGGAATGGTAAGTTAGAGCAAAAAAGAAGTAAGTTTAGCTGGTCCTAGAGTCGGCAGGTATGTCAGAAAAATAAAAAATAAAAGGGAAGACAGCTTGGCCAAGGGAAGGGTAAAATGGGCCAAGGACTGTGAAGAAAGGACAAAGCTTGGAGAGGCCAGAAGAGGAAGAGGAGGGGAAAATGCATTTGGAGGAGAGATTTTACATGCATAAAAGTACTACACTTGTTTTTACGCCTTGATTTAGCAGTCTACCCCATTTTTGTGGGCCTCTGCCTGCATTGTCGGTGGCTACTGTCCCATGCACTTCACTCTTCAGCAATAAGCCGATCAGATAAGTTTCATTTTCCCCTATCACAACACTGTTATGCCTTATGACAGAACCTGCTACCATGGATAACAGACTATGCGTAAAAGCTGCACAGCCAACTGAGAAAACATGGTATGGAATCCTCTGTTTTTCGTTTAGTGCTTTTTGCTTTCTGTAAATTTGTAATGATACATATAACATTTGAATTTGTATTCAAGCAGCTAGTGGCATAAAATATTTGTAAAGGGAATGCATAATTACAAAACATCAAAAGCAAATACACTTATAGAACAGGTTTGCCGCAGGATCTATTAAGTTTGATAATTATTCTTCATGAGAACTCTGACATTTATATACGCCGTGATCAAAAAGGGAATCTCTCACAGAAAATTATTGGGATTGAGTCAGGGATGCATGTTGGCTCCCTGCCTCTATAACCTATATGTCTCTGACATCAGGGAAGATTTATACTCGGCAGGTCTGATTGCCTGTAAACTGGGGGCCGTGAAAACAGCATGGCTGCATATGCTGACAGCTTTGCTCGAGTTGGAATGAGGAGGTTATTATGTCCTTTCTCTAAATACGCAAAAAATAATTGGGCTCAAAATAAATCCCTCAAAAACAAAAATTCTAAAACTATCGCGGGGTGGGAAGTGTACCTTGACCAAATGGCAACTTGACGACCAACCTTTGGCAAAGTATAACTTTTTTGGGCTTCCATCTTAATTTGAAACCGCAGATGAAGGAAATACATGATCTTCTTGGTATCAAGGCTAAGGCTCTGACCAACCAATTACTCCAAGTTGCTAAGAGATTTGGAAAATTCTCGAGCAAAGCGGCACTACAATTCTATGAAGGGAAGGTGGTCGCAAAGCTAACATATGGCCTACAGCTATGGAACGATAAATTAAACACATGATTGGACACACTTGAGGGAATAATGTGGAGACATGTGGAACAAGGGCGGAGGGTCCCAAACTTTGTCCCGGGAGCTGCAATAAGATATGAGGTGGGCCTCCTCTCCTAAAGATAGACGTGGATTGGCAATGCCTGACTCTCTATCACACAATCATATCAGCAAACTCCAATGACATAAGTCTTGCCCCGAAACAAAGAAGAGAAGAATAACTGGGATACGTTTCTGGGACAGTTAAGAGCAAAATGTGAAGGCATCCTAAGTGACATTGGTCTAGACAGGGAAGTATTGAGGGACAACCTGGGGAAGGGGAAGAGGGAACTGTATAAATGGGACTGAACGAATACCATCAACTCGTTCCATAGTTACCCTTCACTAAGTCATCTGTCCCAAGAACACAAACTTAGAGGTGTGATTTCCCCTTATCTAAAGCAATTCCCAAATCGGTATTATCGATCACTTAATATGAAACTTTGTTGGAATGTATTCCGACGGGGGAGATTTTGATAAGGCGGGAACAATAGCTGCAACCGATACATGCTGCAGACTCTGTAAGGAGAAAGGGTCGACAGAATAAATTGTGCATTTCTTTATGGAATATGAGGCCTTAACCAGACAAAGAAATATATACTTTAGGAATAAAACGAAGTTGAGAGGGGTGTATGATGTAAACATTTTGTGGAAAAGACTGCTGAATACAATGAGAAGCTCAGAAGCAGTTGCTATTCCGGAATTCATAAAATCATGGAATTTGTTTGACTTAAAAGTAGTAAGCAAAGTAACACCTTGTCTAGATACTGTAAGGAGTAAAGGGAACACTAAAAGAAAGAATTTGTTGTCAAAGTTGTGAAATTGGTAAACGTTGTATTTGCTTATGTTTTAAATGTCCTTTTCTTCTTCTTTTTTGTTTGTGTATTTTGTAAAGGTTTCTAATAAACCAAATGCAAATAAAATAAAAATTAGAAGGGGTACCCACTCTACCACCCACCATTCCCACCTTCTTTTCACCATCCAATTTGTACTCCACCTAACTCACTGAGCCTGGTTTTTGTTCAGCTAACTCATCTTGTTCTTCCATCATCCCCTTCCCGCCATTAATAATGAAACGACTTGCACCAGCCACCACCTTTTACCTTTGCTCCCTTTGCAATCTCTTCTTCACAGCGATATCCTCATAACCAAGAAAGCATCCTCCATCCCTAACAATTCCTCTTTATAGAGACCCATCACTCTCCTGCCCCGCCACTCTAAAATCTTTAAGAGAGCTATTTTTAACTGCATTGTCACCTTGATAATCACTCACTCTCTGATCCTCTCCAGTCAAGTGTTAACATCCAACACTACACTGAAACAGATCTCAACCATGTATCTGACATTCTATGGACTGCTCACCACTGTAATGAGGTCTATCCTGACGAAAGCATGCAAAGAAAAATGCTACATTTAAAAATCAACACGTGAACTGCATCCTGAGCAAAGAATTTGAAAAATGCATGTGCAAGGAAGTTTTATGAAGTCAGCAGCCCATCTACAACAAGACAACAAGAGTTTATATTCACATAATGGCAAGGCACAAACACAAATCTTTTCAGTTACTAGAAAATATTCAGCAACCTTTTATTAAAGGGAGAACATTCCAATCTGGGATGAAGAACACAGCATGTTACAGAAAAGCAAAAACTAAATAGTGTCCTGCATTGTCTATGTTTTCCTTTGCAGGATTGAGAATCAGCATTGTATAAAGAAACATACACAGATGATAAACATGTAAACCTTAGACAAGATTTTGCTTACAAAGAAAAAGTTATAATGTTGCTCTGTTTAAGGTGACAATTGCAAAGTGGTAAAGAAAATTACTTTTTTATTTTTTATTGTGATTTAGTTAATAGAAACATAGACACATTTAATTACTAAAAAAATAACATAATCATAAAACAAGTTAGAAGTAATAGCAACTAACTACATCATTAATTCATTTAAAGCTTTCTTAAAAATATAGTATATTTTGTATAAGTACAACTTTACAAAAACACCACAATCATTTAGACTGAGAACCTTCTTACAGTCACAGTCACTTCTCTCCTCTTTCGTTTTTATTTACAGACATGAACTTATATGGAATCTTACAGTCCCAGGTTTTTATGAGGCCTCAAGTTCCAGCAATAGTCCTACCTTAGCCAAAGCTTAAACACAGCCATGTTCAATCTGCGGTCTGAGGCCATCAGGCACTTTCTCCAGGACTGGTCACTTTTTATTTCCTCAATCCAATGAGTAAATTCATGCAGGTAATTCATATATAAATGGTCCAAATGTGTACAGCGTGTTAGTACATGTTGCACTGATTCTATTACCAAGGGCACTCTACATAGCCTGCATCCTCTATCTTCCTTATGTAAGCGTAACCTAACTACCCTCACTTCCAGTACCAGGATAGTTTTAAAACTTAGTGGCATGATAAACCTTATCACTGGCGACAGTGACTTTAGTATGTATTTTTGTGGGGTCAGAAACATTGTTTGGATCTTCTGCATACATCTTGTATTTATTTAGACCTGACAGGTACATATGATTTAGTCCCCAGTCCCACATTCTTACTTTTTTATTAAATTCCTTGATCAGGACCCCAGTTTCCTGCTCCCAATCCGGCAACCATCTGATTTTCTGAAACAGACCCTCACACATGTTACCCATGCACTCCAAATCCCTGCTTCCCCTTCTTGATAATGCCTCTCCCATAAATTCCAGTAATGGCCCACTTGAGTTCTTTTTTATATTGATGTATAGCGTTCTGTGTCTAATCAGTACTGTGTGTATACAAAACATTTTTTTTAAAAATGGTTGGGTGACTGAATTTATGTACACTCATACAAATAACCCTACACAAAGAAAAACATTGCTCTAGATTGAAGTATGAACAATTTGGGTGTTTTGCCCAATTATTTTAATGTGTAAAATATAATTATCAAAGATGTTTCTTCAAGCAGGACAGAACATTTAAAATCAAATAATAATATCTGTCAGCAGTACATTAGTATTCTATCCAGTTGAATTCGCTGGATCTGAGTGCAAATGAACATGTATCATCCCTTACAGAGTTTTAGGGATTTTGATGAACGAATAACAAGTGAACATAACACAAAGCAGTACAAACAATTACAGTGTAGACACTATACACTGGGGAAAGGAGGGTGGAGCCGACACTACTGTGTTTTGGCCATTCGTCAGCTGACCCATAAAGCTGGTAAGTGGTTGGCCTTCATCAGGACAGGAAAACAGTTCAAAAGGAGGTGTCCTACTGGTCTCTGTTGGAAAATGACAAGAGACGTGTGGTTTAGAGTGTATATTGGTTCAGTTGTTGATTGTATTATTTATAGAAAGCATTTAATGCTATTCATTGCACCAAAAAGAGCACTATTTCTCATGGGAAATAGATCACTGATCTTACTGTGTTATAGGTATGACACAGCGTGATCAATACTGGTCGAGACAAACTCCTGATTGGATCCAGAAAAGTGTTGCCAAATTTCTTAATGTTTCTTACATACCCAGGTCTGATACAAGAAAAAACGATGTTGCTGGTGAGGCTATACCAACCCATATGTATTCTGGGCTGCAAATTATGGTATAATAACAAGTCTTACCCTGCAAATGAATCGCGTTGGATACAAACGTCTGTGTCCTTTTAGATGGACACATGTGTTCAGGTTCACGGTGTGAGTAACTCCGCCGGAGTGGGTCCCTTGACTGCAGAGATAAGATGTGCTTTTTTTGTTACCACATGGTTTGAGTACATGTGTGGCTTTCAAAAGGAAACATGGTGAAGCAGTCCACTTATTAGATCGTAAACGTGAACCCTAGATAATTTTAGACTATTGCCCCTGGTTGGGTGCTATTAGTAGAGCCGCCCCTCCCGCCCCTCTAAGGTTTATGGGGAGGGATATAATTGTTATCGGTTGAGGGCCAAAATATGGATGTGACCAGCGTGAGGCTGGAGTCACACCCGGCCTCTCACACGTAATAATCATTTGAAATTGTGGATCGAGTTGCTACAAGTATCATTGCTGTTGGTAAGATGCTAGAATAGCCCCCTTGGGTGAAAGAGTCCCAGGTATGGGTCCCCTAGGACATTTAATATGTCCTATTGACTCCCATGGTGACATTTAGCACGTGTAATACATTCACTCTTAGGTGTAGACAGCCACAGTTAGTGCGCTAATTAACCTGCATCAATTATGTGGTTCCCCGGATCGGTAACATAATTGTGATGCCGCGTCTGATAAGACAAAATGGTGACAGTACGATCCTTACCTATAGTTGTTAGTATCCTCGGGGTGGATGAATCCTCCAAACGTGCAGCCTGTGGGAGTTGCATAGTGCTGCAGCGGTATCACCGTCCATGTTCGCAAAGCCGAGAGACGTTGTCATGGCAACATTTGTGTTTCTAGCCAGGCAGCCATTTTGGAGTACTTGCGTGGCTATGGAAACCAGATTGTTTGGGCTACTGCGATGTGGGTACCCTAGGGCATTTGATGTGTTGTAGTGAGTCCTGTGGCGACATGTGACACGTATAATATGGCAGCTCTTACGTGCAGGCAGCCCTGCTTAGTGCGCTAGTTAAACTGCATTTGCTATGCGGTTCACCGGATCACTCACACAATTGTGATGCCGCGTCTAACAAGACGAGAAGGTGGTGGTAGGATCCTTACCTCTAGTTGTTAGTGTAATCGGTCCAGATGAATCCCCCAAAAAAGCAGCCTGTAGGCGCTGCGTCGTGCTGCAGCAGTCTTGATGTATGTATTCAAAACGCTGAGAAACGTTTGTCATGTCAACGTTCGTGTTTATAGCCCGGCGGCCATTTTGAAGTACTCACATTACTATGGCGACCTGATTGTTTAACCCACTGGGATCTATAATGTCAAAATGAATACAGTCTTATTGAGCAACTGAAGGCCGGATCTCACTGTTATTTGTGTAAATCTATGGCTGGAGTTTTCGACTGTGAAAAAGGTGAGGCTCAGTTCTGCCCTAGTCACGTGTCCGTGTTGTAGTCATTACGCCATCATTGGTGACTCAGATGCAGTTCGATTGAGTATTCCGCATCGTCTCAAAACAAATTTTTATCATGCAGTGCACCATTTACATATTACATTGCATTAAAACCAGTTACCAGGTGTTTTTCGATGCAGTACATAGACAATGGGGGTCATTCCGAGTTTGGAGGCAGCCATGGTGCTATTAGCACCATGGCTGCCTCCAAAGTTGGGTCCGGGTCCGGGTAGTCAGAATGGGGACTCACCGGGTCATTCCAACCTTGGAGGACCCGGTAGGTCCCCATCCTGAATACCATTCCCCATTCCCATTTGAGCCCCCATAGGGCTCAATGGGAATGGGGAAGGAGCTAATAACGGGCCCGCAAATAGCGGCCCCGTTATTAGCTCCATGGTCCCTTAACGGCTCCCGCTAAGGGCGGCTGGTAAAACCAGCCGGCCTTATGGGACCCGCTAAGGGACCTTGGAATACAGAGGTAAGGGGTTACCGACCGGCATCCGTACCGGTGCCGGTAACCCCTTAACTCCAAACTTGGAATGACCCCCAATGAAAGCTATTATAAAAACATGGTTCACATTTTTTTAAGAGTAAGCATCAAGTATATCTATATAACTCCTTGACATAGTCTAATTGGTGCATGGTCCTGATTACGTACATAGTCTATCAGTCTCAGGAATCGCAATAATATGTCCATACTGCCTCCATCGTTAATGAACACAATATACATATATTACTTGCTACATGGGACTTAAATGTCCGGGTACATGTGTTATCAAGTATTTTTAGGCCCTATTGTCGTGCAAAATGGTGACACAGGTTCAGTATCATATAAAGCAATAGAGTTGTACATTTCAGGAGATACATTTTCTTGGTTGTACCAGATGTCAGATCTCGCTGGTGGCCTATGTAGTTCACCATTGGACCAAAAAATGCTGGTAATTGATGCACTACCCATTTTGAATGTATTGGCTGGGTAGGTGGCAGGGGGGCCCATGCTGATTGTCAAACCCGGAAGCTATCCGGGTACTGAGGTTTAGGCCAGATGTTTTTATAGAATCAGCTGAATTTTAAATGTGCCAAACGTTTTTCCACTCTACTGTTATTTTGAGGCCTTCCTTCACTGTATCGAGCCGATCTACCCATCTTTGTTCAAGTATTGCTGTCTCCCCCCCGTCTCTGTGGGATCATATTGTGTAGCACAAACCATTTGATATCATTATTGGTGTGTCCCATTTTGGTGTAATGGTCTAATAGAGGTTTGTCCGGCACGTCCTTTTTGATGCAGAATCTGTGTTCTGAGATTCTTTGTTTGATTGCTCTAATAGTTTTGCCTCTAATCAGTACTGTGGCCAGTATGGAACTTAGACCTCACTCTACTTTTATGGCTTGTAGCGGGATGCCCTGCGGCAAACCCAGTATGCCTCACCAGATTTTTCCTTCTACTATATTTAACCATTCCTGATATAAATACGTTTCCCTACCATAACTTAATGTTTATAAATGGTTATAATTCCTGCTATACAGAAACCTGCCAACTGACTGGCAAATCTCTTTGCCATCACAGCCAGGGCTGATGCTTTTTGGCTTTTTTCCACATGCAAGAAAGTGTCCGTTGTTTTTTCGTTCAGAGTAACCCCCAAGTATTTATATTCCAGCAGCTGCTCAATAACACTTGCCACTTTTTCCTTTTCTCTTTTTGCCCAGGATCAAAAACTTCATTTTATCAGGGTTGAGTTTTAACCATTCTGCTCAGCAAAATTGTGTAGGTAGTCAGCCGAGCGATTTAGACCCATTAGTATCTGGTCTAGTAGGACCAGATCATCTGCGTAGGAGACCCAACCCATCGTCTGGGTACCAATCATCGGTGGGAAGTTGTTCACTTTTCACAAACCAGTCTGGAAGTCAGCTGGATACAGGTTGAAGAGCATGGTCACCAGCACACACCCGTGTTTTAATCCTTAACTTAGAGGTATTCCAGCGGTGCAGGCGCCCATGCTGTCCAACCTGACCTGCACAGTGTTTTCGGTATGGATGTCCTTCAACACTCGCAACAAATCTATCGAGAGACCCCAAGTTTCTGCCAAAGTATTTCACGGTTGACAGTGTTGTAAGCTGATTTGAGGTCCATGAATAGCCCGTAGATGGGGTTCCCTGATCTTAACCTGGTCTTCTTAACGAGGGTGTTCAACATTAACAGTCTGTGTGATGTACCTGACTTGGTTCTGAAGCCAATATGGTGTGATTGGTCATTTGCCCATATTTTCAACCTGTCCAAGATTACATTTCCAAACAATTTCTTTGTTGCGTCTAGCACAGACAAGAGTCTATAATTTGCCAGATCATTGCACGCAAGCTTTTTGTACACAGGAAAAAGTATTGCCTTTTTCAGCCGTTGGCAACTTTCCATTTCTACATATCCGTTCAAATTGCCCCCTCAACAGATGTCCCCACATTTCCGGCTTTTGCTTAAGAACCAAGTTTGGTAAACCATCCGGACCGGGGGCCCAAGAGCCCTTCGACATTTGTATTTTTTAGATTATTTCTTCCTTATTAAAGGATATGTTGAAAGGTGTTCCTACTAGTTCTAGTGGTACAGAAGGAGCCAATCCACCATCTCCAAATGCTTTCATCTCATGATGTCATGTCTCCAGGCTGTTTCGTCAGTGAGGTTACTCAACCTCTTTGCTACAGCCCCGTGCTTCATTGGACATTTGGCATAGTTTTTTGTAGCTGATATTGTTAGGATTTGGAGCATTCTTTGCCAATTGTCTTTTTTTGTCAACCTTTATTTATTCAGTTTCCTGTACAAAACATGTGCGTTAGTGAGGGCATGAAGCCAAGAAGGTCATGGTATTTAACACTTATCATAGCATTCAAAGCAAAACAATTAAATCAGATAATACAATTCAAACAATTCAAACCCTTCAAACTATTCCCCTGTTCTTTGGCCGATTGTGTATCTTGCAGTCTTGGACTCAGATTCTCCTCTGGAGGGAGGAGGTTGCGGTCATAGATCATTTTCATTTCAAGGTTTTGTGTGGCGGCCTTGTCTGCACCCCCTGTCCGCGCCTGTCTCACCCACCCAAAGAGTCCTTGATTCGGTCTGTTCCTCTTGTTATCAGGTATGTAGGTCGGCTGCTTAAGTTCATCGGTATATCGGCCTTTCCCATTAGTGCCTCCGACTCAGGTTTTTTTGGGGGGATTCTCATTGTCATTAAAATGCTGTGGGACAGGGAGACAGCATTGCGAGCATTGTCTGGGTGCAGGTTCCAAGTGGTGTGGTCAGATGTAAGCTTCTAGTAGCTCTCCGAAGCACCGCGCTTAGCGGGGTTGGCGATCATTAGTCTGTTATATGCCGCCCGTTCTAGTCTGCACATTCTGGTGAGTGCCTTAGACAGACAACTCGGCGTATGTCGGTTGTCGTCTCGAGTTCCACATTAATATCAGGAGTTTACTTGATTTCAGCTCCTTTGATGTTGTTCACTGTCTGATGTACCTGTCTCCAGTAATCGCTTATATCGGGGCAGGACCAAAGTGTGTGACCCAGCATCCATATTTCATGGCAGCTTCTGCAGCATTGGTTGCTGGGACGGATTCCCATTTTGTGCATCTTGACTGGTGTATAGTATAGACGTTGTATGATTCGAAATTGGACGTCTCTGTTTCTGAGATTGAGGAAGGTCGATGGGATTGCTGCGAAGCAACTTTGAATGTCTGGTGCTGTCACCTGAATGCCCAGGTCCTCCCTCCAGGCTGCTGTTAGGGCGTTCAGTCTATGTGCATTGTTGGGGATGGCCATTGAGCAGAAGGTGCGGATGCGCGGGAAGGCCTTAGTGTTATGCTCCATTGCTTTTTTGCATTGTAACAGTGGCTCTGATCTAGATTCGCACGTCGTGAGGCTGAGAATTGTCTTTTGGATGGAGCGCTACAGTAGCCAGCCCTCTGGCCCCAGTCCTAGCTTTGGGCGGGCCTCAGCGAAACCCATTAGCACTCCGTCCTCCATGATGTCCATTATGCGAGCTTCGGACAGCGTGTCTGCCCGCTGGTGGTGTTGTATTTGAGGTGCTCCCCATGTAAGGATTGACCTTATCCTGGCCCATGCTGGTGGGAGTTTGGTTATTGGTGACACCTCTACGCAAACTACCGAACAACGTCAAAACGCACCTGTTAATTAGACCAACCCTCCAACAATGGCACAGACTCTGAGCGGCACAAGGAGCGCTAGCCAATTGTCATTTTTTATATTCATATTCTACCTCTTGATCCAGTTTCTTTATGAGTTTTTCTTTGATCTGATTTGAGACATGTTTTCTCCAAATGGCCATGGCGGATTTTTCAAAACATGTAATTTTCACGCTCTAATTTCGAGATCGTAAGGCCTTTTCTTGGTTTGGTCACCTGAGTCTATGTATCGCCTCCTACAGGGGTATACTTAGTTATGAGTTTAGTTATTATCTCCAGTACATCGCAATTCACGCACCCCCCACAGGCCCTTGTAGTTATAGTTCTTACTGATGTATTGTGCCAAAAACTCATTGAAAGATTCTATTGCCCCTGTATTTACATTCACATTTCCTATCTTTTTTGGAATGGTTTTTATGTAGACGCCTTTTTAAAAAAAAATGATTTTATTGATTTTTAAGCAAGGACATTGTGGATTTCAATACAAATATAATAGAGTAACGTGGCAATTGCAAGTTGAGAAAAAAAAAGACAAGAAGAAAGAGGGAGAAAGAAGAAAAGAAGTTGCATTACAATTATCGTGATACCAAAAATCCCCGTTTTGTTCCCCGCCCGCCTCTCCCCACCCTACAACCCTGATGGTTACGGTGAACAACAAAGATTATCAAAGTCCGGGAAAGGAGTTCTTGAATGGAATCAGATGCTGAGACATTGGCAGTTCATGTGACAACGAGAGACAGGATTGACAGTACGGGCTCATCACTATAATGGCGTTTGGACATATCGTGTTGCACACTTGGTATTTTACGTGATGTACTTGGCTCGAAACTCAGACCATTCATTATCAATGGAAGTGTGGTCTCCATGGATGGTTGCTGTCAGTTTGTCCATGTTGAAAATATTACGGGAGACATTGATCCATTCGGCTTTCGTTGGCAGACTTGTTCTTTTCCACACGGTTGTGAGACATGCCCTTGCTGCCAACAAGAGCCCATGTGTCATTTTGGGTACTTTGATTATTTTTTCATCCGTCTCCACTAGGCTGAATAGGATCATGAGTGGTTGCTTCTCCCTCTCCTCCCCTTCAAGCTCTTTAATCTAGCTGAGCACTTCATTCCAATATGCTTGGACCGCCCTACACCCCCACCACATGTGCCAGTAGTCTGCTTTCTGCCTGCAACCCTGCCAACAGAGTGGGCTTACATCCTGAAACATTCTAGCTAGTCTAAGTGGGTCGTATTGCCATCTATATAATAGTTTGATCCAGTGCAAGTTATACTGACATGAGATAGAGGTTTTCGAGGTCCTTCTACATATCCTGAGCCATGTCTTTGGGGGGAGGTGTCCGTCGAGATCTGTTTCCCACTTGTGCTTTAATGTGACTGAGGGGGTTGTGTTAACTTCAACTAATGCTGTGTACATTGCGTTTTTAAGGCCCTTGGAACCTTTGCGGGTGTCCAGAATTGTCTCGAACGGAGTAAGATCTCTCTGTAGAGCTTCACTCCAGACCTCTCGAGTCATGACACCTTTCATCTTCAGATATTGAAACACTGAGAGTGGACCTAGGCCTAGGGCTTCCTCCAGCTACTGGATGGTGATAAATGTGTTATTCCTCCATAATTGCCCCGCCCTTTCAAGCCCTGCATCATACCAAGAATCAAAGCTGCCTGGATCTGGGATATCGTCCCGAACACCCAGTGCCCATAAGTGTGATAGGGGGGGGCAAGTTGTGATCCCTTTCATTCCTTTATTTGGTTTCCATATAACCCATATGGTCCCGAGAATGGGATGGTTTTTAATGCTGTCACGTAATAGGGGCCCTGGTACCCATAACCATTCTCCCACAATGAATGGTCGGAGGTGATAGTTGTCTAGACCTATCCATTGGGGTTCTTTTTGCTGCCTGACGTGTGGAATCAGTACTCGTAGTTGGGCTGCTCTATAGTAGAGCTCTATATCTGGGAGGCCTACCACACTATTATTTTTCCGAAGATGGAGTAGAGCAGCGGGGACTCTGGGTTTTTTGTTCTGCCATAGAAAGGTGTGCAGGGCCTTTTTAGTAGTTTCTGGGTAGTTGGATAGGGAGCATCTGGAATAGATAGAGCAACTTTGGCAAGATGACCATTTTAATTGTGTTCAAGCGGCCCATCCATGAGATGGTGAGCCTTGTCCACTTCTCAATATCTTTTTGAATTGTGTGTAATATCGGAGGAAAGTTGGCTTCAAATAAGTCACGCAGGTCTCGGGTCACATTGATGCCCAGGTAACGCAACGTGGTGAGACTGACCTTCATCCCCAGAGTTGCAACTCACTCCACCTCCGCGTCCTTAGCCTTGTCGAGCGGGAGGAGGGCCGATTTTCCTGTGTTAATTTTTAGACCTGCCAGTTGGCCATACTCCTCGATTATTTCCATAGCTGCCGGTATCGAGCTTAGAGGGTTGGTTGTATGCAGGAGGATGTCATCTGCATATAGACCTAATTTATATTCTTGGTCCCCTACTACAATTCCCTCCACCCTTTTGTCAAGCCTTAGCCTCTGTGCCAGCGGTTCGAGGGATAGTACAAATAATATGGCGGACAGAGGGCAGCCTTGTCTGGTTCCACTCTCTAATGGAAACCATCTCGAATAACCACCATTTACTGCCACCAAGGTTTTGGGGGATGAATAAATTGTTTTGATGGCGCGGTGGAGTTTGGGTCCAAGACCTATCCAGACCAGAACCCTTTCCAAAAACCCCCAGTCGACTCTGTTGAAAGCCTTTTTCGGCATCGAGTGATAGGAGAGTTCGGTCGTCGCGCCTCCCCTATGACTCATATCAAATTCAAGGTTTTCCTCATCGTGTTCGCACCCTGTCTACCCATCACAAAGCCGACTTGGTCTGTATGTATTAACTTTGGTAGGTGTGTTTCTAACCTGGCCGCGGCTACTCTGGCATACATTTTGGTGTCTATGTTGAGAAGTGAAATGGGGCGATACGACCCGCAGTGTTTTGGGTCTCTGCCTTCTTTTGGGATGACCATTAGAAGGGCCTGGGCAAACGTTGGGGGTGCCCGGCCTGTCTCAAAGATGTTGTTAAATAGGTTCACCAGGAAGGGGGTAAGGAAAGCAGTGAACGCTTTGTAGAAGCCAGGTGTGAAGCCATCATCCCCCGGTGCATTCCCTAACTTGAGACGTTTGATGGCATTGGAGACTTCGTCTCCAGTGACCGGTGCGTCGAGAGCTTCAGCCTCACAGTGCGAGAGTGCAGGGAGGCCGGTCTCTTTGAGATAAGTGTCTACACTCCCTGGTGGGGAAGGTGGGTCATGGTGTATAAGTCTTCATAAAAGAAGGCAAATGCTTCTTGTATTCCTTCTGGGGAAGATTCTATTGTGTTTATTATGGTGCCATCCGTCCTCTCTATCGTATCTACCCATCTTTCTGCACTTTGCGCTCGAAGCCGTGCGCAAGGAGGGCGTCGGCTTTATCTCCCTTTTAGTAATAATTTTGTTTCAAATATTGTAAGGTCTGGGTAACCTTGCCTATTTCAAGGGCTTTAAGCTCCTCTCTAAGTGCCTTGGCTTCAGCAAGATGTATGGTTCTGCTTTGTGGGGATGTCTGTGCCAAACTCTCCGCTGTGTCTGGTTTCTTTCTGATGTTAGTCTCTATTAGAGTGCATTCTCTCTTTTTTCTGGCACCTTCTCGAATCAGGATCCCTCACCAAGTGGCCTTAGCTGCTTCCCATACATTCATTTTTGCAACTTCACCTGTATTATTAGTTATGAAAAATCGTTTGATTTCATTTTCCAATTCTTCCCTGAAGACTACGTCAGACCATAATGATTAATTGCATCTCCACTTTGTGTTGCGTGGGGCAAGGCCATCCCAGTCCAGGTCCACCACGACCATATCATGGTCCGACAATGCAATGGGGTGTATGTCTGCGTTCTGGAGTATTTTCATTAGGCCGTCACAGAGGAATAGATAATCTATTCTTGTAAGCGTGTCATGGGGGATAGAGCGGAAGGTGAATCCTTTGTCCGCTGGATGTATGTGGTGCCAGCTTCCGAAAGGCCATATAGGTGAAGGGTTGTTTTGATTTCTACGTACTCATTTGTCTGAAGAAGCCGGGAGGTGTCTCGTGAGGTTTGCCTATCGATGGCGCTATTCATCCATGTAATAAAATAGCCCCCAAGTATCGTGTGATCTTGTGATCTGTTAAACAACCATTCAGTCGTTTTAAGGAGGAATCTCTTTTGACCTTGGTTAGGTGCATACATTGTAGCTAGGGTTATAATTGTATCCTTAATGGATCCCACTACTGCCAGGGCTCTACCCTCCGTGTCGGACCAGGAATTTAGGATTTTCAGCGTAGGCTCTTTCGGATCAGGATCCCGACCCCAGCCTTTTTCATAACACCCGAACTCCAGAAGGTATGTCCCACCAAGCCGCTGGGGATCGTTCTCTCGGCCAGATTCTGATATTTAGTTTCCTGCAGGAACATGATATCCGTATTGGACCTCTTAAATTCTCTCGCCACTATAGAGCGTTTTGTGGGGGAATTCAGGCCTTTCACATTGAGTGTGCATATACGTAATTTATGAGTTCTAAGTGTTGTCACCATTGTTATTTTCATGTAAAAGGTAGCCCAATAAGTGCATCTGTCTCATTATCGCAGCTCTAGGTTCCAGCCGTGTATCTGATGTTTTGCGATTGCGCCAGATCCAGTGTGGTCCTGGTAGGACTGTTGCATATTCCCGGTGCTCTGCAGTCTGTAGTTTCAAAGATGTCTCCATCCCCCTTCCCCACACATACTGTTCCGTCCCATTTTCCCCTTTGGGTTGTGCTCCCCCAACCTCCTCACCCCCAAACCACACAGCGTCCGATTCGGCTGGGTTATATTCACCCAGACATTCTCGGACCACCTGCGGGAACTGTACAACAAACGGTCCCATCTATATTGTATTACAACATAACAATGAGCCCCCAACTTCCCCCCTGCCTTTCAAAAGCTTATTATCAACCTGAACTATATTTCAAACTTGGGTTTTTATTTGTGCTTGCCCGGTATCGGGCTTCCGCTAAGTCAGCCCATGGGCGATTGTAGGCATTGTGTTAATTTACATCACATTTCTACTTTTCTGTGTCTCCCTTTCTCCCAGATGGCCCACGAACCCCTGCCTCCTCCCCTCTCCTGAGTGCCAATTAAAGTGCATTGGCTCCCATCATATGGGTGTGACCTTACCCTCGGCCAGTTCTTGGGTATGTCATCTGCTTTGGTTTGGGCGGGGTAAGGGGGGTTGTAAGTCTCACCTTCGTCCGCCGTCATTTGATGTGTGTTGATTCGTAGTTGACGGCGGCCTTCAGTCAGCTAAATGTCCGTCTTAGGGTGCACCCGTGGAAAAGTAACTTAAAGATCCAGGCGACATCAGTGTTCGGTGTGCAGGGAGTTGTTCATCCGCCTATATTTCCTAGCACCGAGCATCTTCTTTCTTCGCGGGCCCTTAGTGTGCCATTCCTTAGCCTCGGGTCTTTTCCCACTCTGAGTTGGTTCTTCTTCATGGGTTCCTAACAGATCGGCAATGCAATTCCGAATGTCCTTTTCAGAGATTAGTTTTATGGCGTTGCCCTCCCATTCGAAGGTGAGCGAGAAGGGGTATCCCCAGCGATATCTCACATCTTTTTCTTTCAACATTTTGGTGAGAGGGAGACATTTTCTTCTCATTGCCAATGTGAGTGAGGAGAGGTCTTGATAGATGGAGATGTTCGCGGTGCCCAACATCACTTGTGGGGTGTGTCTGGTCTTTTCCAGGACTCTGGCTTTGTCTGCGTAATTATGGAACCGGGTGAGCACCGATCTAGGACCTCCTGGCTTTCCACCGGCTCTGTGGACGCGGTCAATTTTGTGCTCATCAACTGAGTCATCATTGAATAACGACTTCATTATGGTATGTAGAGTTCTCTTCAGGTCTGTTTCAGTCTCGCCTTCATTTTCTGGAATGCTAAAAATGCGTATGTTATTACGCCGCTCCTTATTTTCTAAGTCATCAATCTTTAGGCGATACTCTTCCTCTCTGGCCTCAAGTTCCGCAATGCGTACATCCATTTGGGTCTCTAGGGTGTTCAGGGATGACTGATTGTGTTCGACCTCTTCAAGTCTATCCTCTATCTTATCTATCCTCTGGGTGATTTTATCAATCTTGCCACCAATATCTGCTCTCATACTCCTCATCTCAGTGAGGATATCGGCAACATCCGCTTTAGTCGAGGCTGCTTCAGATTTCTGTGATGTCATTGTAGCGGCTCCAAGAGAGCAGGGGTTATCCGGCGAAGGTGAAAAGTGGCGTTCATGTGGCAGTTTATGAGATGCTTGTACGAGTGGGCCCTTTCAGATGTGCTGTAGGATGGGTGGTGGGGCCCGTCCCTGATTCCCAGGTCACTTTTGTCGGGTGTGACTCACTGATTAGAGGGGATGGGGCTCCTGCTGTACTTTGGATTCTCGGAGGACACACTCCGTGCCCCGCAGGAGTTCCCCAAATTGTTTGGTAGATGGGGGGGTAGCTGGAGGAGTGGATCTGAGAAGGGCACACGCAGGGGACCAGCTCTCAGCAAGATGCGCTCAGGACTTTCCAGAGGTGCTCAAAAAAGTGTGGGATCTGGTCTGCTGTTTGTTCCAAATTTTGTGGGTTGCTGACCACTTTCAATTTGTAACTTTTGGCGCAGGAGCGCTTTATTTACCACCGCAGACGGCAGGTTTTGGGGCGTAATCCAGGGATGCCTGTGTAACAGCGTTGCCCCTGTTCGCTGTTTCTGAGGACCTGCCCGGTACTGGTTCCTTACACCTAACGTGGTCTGCTATAGTCTCCTGAGTAGGGGGAGGTGGTGGAGGCCTCCCGTGGCAGTCGCCACCCAATCCGCAGCCAAGCACCCTGCAGAAGTTGTTTTGGGAGTCTGCTTGTAATAGCTCACTTGGCCAAGTGGGTTGTGCAGGTCAGGCCCAGGGGGGACTGTTCTGTGCAGGGCCTGTGCGCGTCCTCCCTCCGGGGGGATCTAGGATCTAGGCATGTGTCTCTGTTTCACCAGGATAACTGAAGCCCAACGAGGGCCTCGCCGAGCCCAGGGCCCGGGCGTGCGTGCTGACAGAAGGAGGATGCAGCGCTTGGAAACAGAGCTCCGAGGCGGAGGGGCTGCTGCAGGGAACCCGCCTCAGCAGATGCGCGGGGGTGTCCCCACGGCAGAGGGCCTCGATGGTGGTAGTCAGAAAGGGTGAACCTCCCCCCAGGCCGTGCCCCGCTCCGTCTGTACCTTTCCTGTGGTGACTGCGGACGTCCTCGGGTGCCTGTGGAGTCCGGGCCACTGCTTCCCCGAATGGCGACCTCGCGTCTGTTTTCTGTGAGGAATGGTGCTTGTGCAGGGCTGCCGGCGGGTAGGTGGGCTTATTCTTCCAGAGCCGCGGGTGTGTTGGCACGGGCCAGACAAGCTGCTCGTGGGCCGGGTGTTGAGGGGAGATCGCTGTCCAAAGGTGGGAAGCAGCAGCCGCGGGCCTCGTTCAGTTTGGCTACGCAGGTTCTTCTCTGGATTGGTCGATGTGAGCGTTGAAATGTACCCTCATTTCTTCTATCGTATCAAAATCTTCCTTTGTAATTAGGATGTGATCTAGAACTCCCTCACTCCCATTTCCTCTCCAGTTGTTTTTACTAGGGGTACTGCCCTGTATATTGCCATTTAAGATGGATAATCCCCATTCTTTTGCAAATTTTAAACATTGTCGACCTTGCCTATTTATTAATTTGGTCTGAGAGCCTGTTCCTGATCCCTGTACTTTCTTCTCACAGCAAGCATTTAGGTCTCCTCCAATAAGGATTCTACTGTTTATGGGGGCTGCCTTTCAATCTGCTATCACTAGCCCAATTGTTTTAGGATCTCACTTGTTTTCACGCCCCTTAGCGGAAATTATACATTATACAAATATACTTCCAGGCTCGGCCCTGAAAGAACAGCACACAAATATTCCCTAGGTTAGATATTGTAGACCCAGTTGGCAGAGGGATATGCAACCTCAGACACTTACTGCATCGGACTCAGTGTAAATGTTTGTCATTAAACCGTACTACACTGTTATTACAACATACAAACATATATTTTATTTGTCGCTCTTAAATACAAATCATTAAAAATGTTACTGTCTTGGCACAATCATTGTTGTACATGTATTGTGGAAAAGCATCAATAGTGTTTGACAAATGATAGCTACCATTTCTACCATCATTCCACCTTTTCATTAAAACTTTTCACTCCCGTACTACTCTAAATATCCACAGTCACTCCAACTCTTAATTCACAACCCAACATGTTTCACTCCTTCTCTCTCACTATTTAAAACTAATTATCCTGGATTTTCTTCAGGGGTACACTATTATTAGTTTCCACTCTTTTATGGCATACTTTTAATACATCACTTCATCACTTAATTATGAAATGCCTTTTCTTTTTCCTATCTTTAGGACATCCGTATGTTGTTTTTCCTGTAGCTCAGCTTATGGCTTCCATGTCCCACTTCCATTTCTACCCTTGGGTATACAATACACAAAAACAAAATGGGGATTTTATTTTTCCCATTTCTTTACAGCAGCTCTACGTTTCAAATGTCTTCTTTCCTTTAGCGTCAAGTATAGACACAGCATTGTTCACCTCCTTACTGTTTTGTTCAACCTCGGGCCTTACTTCAATTATTTCAATCAGTTCCTTGATGCCATCTCGGTCTATATAGTACCGTATTTTAGATTTTAACATTTGTGTCCCATTAGATTGTGTTTTTAGCATTATATTTTAATTGCCTGTCAAGCTTGAAATCTTGATTGTGGTGCTGATTGGACACTGTTGAGTTGAGCAAAAACCCAGCCAGATTTGAAAGTGTGTGCGGTGCTAACGGGAGTTAAAACAGAGAGGCTCTTCTCTGCACGTATTATTCCAGATAAGAACTACAATCCCCAGAAGGATTGTAGTTCTAGGCAGCTACTTCCCCACAAACCCGGCGATGAACGCGCCGGCGTGCACGGGAAGGCACAGTCTGCTACAATCTGTGGAAGGAGGCGGAGGAACGGCTTGATCATGCTAGAAACACCCTTCAAACTTATAACAAATCCAGATATTAGGCAGTGTCATGATGCCTACCTCCAAGGAGCCAGGTCCGACCCAGCAACCCCAGAGGCAGGCATCATTTCCCCCAGGGGAGTGCCAGCGGGCCCAAGCTGGGGCCCTTTGGACGCAGTCCAGGCGCCTTAGGCGCCAGGCTCATGTAGGACCTCTGTCCTGGTGCCTTAGGCGCCAGGCTCATAAAGCTAGACATGTGTTCAAGTGTTTTAATGTGCACTTACCTGATGCAGACCATGCTGCCACATCCAGGCCCTCTTGAGGCCTGAATAGGAACTACTTTACCTGTGGGACTACTTTCCACCCAGGTGTGGTCGGGGAAGGATACATACCTGATCGGAAGAAGGATACACACTTGGAACTTCTTCCAAAGCTATTTAAACCACACCCGATCAGCAACTCACGCTTCGCGTTGTTCTGCTCCTCGCAGCTGGACGCTCACCGTGTCAGCTCCTGCATCTGGACTTCAGCCACGCCTGTCAGCATCCTGGGTCACCTGCAAAGGGAGACAAGAGACCTACCAGCTAATCTGCACCACGGAGACATCACCGACGATCCTGAAAGGGAAGACATCATTTTTAAAAGCATTTCGTTACGATCGCTGCAGTGCTGCATTTCACTCACCTTTCCTGGGTTCCTCCATCTTCAGCAGCGATCATCCGGATACACAGCCACTTCCCAGAGCCTAGAGAAAAAGACAAGAATAAGAGGTGAGAGAAGGAAGGGAATAGGAAAAGCTCAGTTTCCTTCTAAGACTTACCTGTTGGGTCATTCCCATTTCATTTCGGGTCTTGCTGCTTCCAAGCAAAAAAAAGACAAAGACATTAGATGAGCGAATGCAAAAACATTACCTGAGCGCTCATCTAGGACTTACCAGATCTTTACTGGAACTGCACGTTTCACTTCGGGTCGGCGCCATATCTCCGGCATTCCGAACCCCGACCCCAATGGGGAAAAGACATCAACATCAGCGCTTTGTTGCAAGAAGTCTCCAAAGTAATCTTCATTCATCACCTGAAAAAAGACAATGAACATTATTATTTAAAGCTTGAACTTTTGAACTTGCAACAGAACTTTTACAGCGCCTTACCAGTATAATCAAGCTTACCTGAACTCCCATCCAACCTCAATCCAGTGAAGTAACTGGGTTCAACGCGCCCCTGCGTCAGAAGCAGGATGGAGAGCTCGTCCTTTCAGACCCTAAGGTGAGACTTCACGGGGAATCGTGAAAGGGTATCGTGTAGGGTTGGAAGAGAGTGGGAGGCTTGAGCATAACTCAGTCAGTAGGTAATACTCCCTTTTCACGCACAGGGGAATATTCCTGCGAGCCGGAGATGCCAGAGTAGAGGGCCCTTCCTGTCCATCTCCAGAGTCCTGCGCTTCACCATTGAAGAAGCATCAGCGCTCGAAGCCAGACCTGCGCCTCCGTGGGAATCAGGTGAGCGTTACAGGCAGTATAACGAACGGTGAGTTGACAAAAGGGTGGCGGCAAAGCTGTCGGAAGCGGCCTCAGCGCGAAACCGATTGTAGTGGGAGGTGCGGCTTGACACGCTTACACACGTACGTGGGTCCTTTCCTTGAGTCTCCGTCCGGGAATTGGAACTCGACGGAGACGGAGCGGAAATGAGAGTCGGGCGAGCGAGTGAGCAGGAAGCCTCACGCGGGGAGACTGAGGCGAGCAGGGCTGACTTGGCAGCCAGAAGGTGAGAAGCGGGTTTGGAGCCGGAAGAACGGAAGCTAGCCGTGCCGCGTCCAGCCGTGGAATTCCTTTCCCTGCTGTAATACAGCACGGCGCGGCGGCTCCCTGTGGCTTCTAGTGGCTCCCTGCAGTAACGGTTCCTGGCAGCCTTTAACCTCAGTATGCGGCCAGCTGCTGCGGTACTGGGTGATAGGCGCCCTCTATGAAAGGACCCCCCCCGCCCCCTGAAAGAGGTGGTCTCTGATTAGTTAGCTAACTACAGTGGCCACCATTAGAGTGAGCCTATGAAGGCCGTTGCGGGGTGAATAAATACACACATTTCTGGCTAATTCTGACCATCCCGTTGCCTTAGAAGTGGGCTTGGAGTTGACCCTGTGAAGAAGGGGAACCTGTGAGCTTCTACCGGAGACTGCGGGCTATAGCCTTTGATCCGGGCTTGCAAGCTCCCCGGGTCACTATACTGGTGGGGGGGGGTGCCAGTAAAAGGTGGGAAATTCAATCCAGTTACCTCACCAGTGCAGATCTAGAGGTAAAACCTTTCCCGCCCTCTAGCAGCAGCCCTTATTACCTTCCTTGCCTGGATTGACCTGCACTTATTGGATATAAACTCTTGAAGTGAATTGAGCCATAACGTAGACATGCAGCGGGGAAGAAGAGCACCCCACTCGATTTATAATCTACATAAAAATAAATCTCAACCCATAAAGGAACCAAAGGAATCCCACAAGAAAGGGGGCAAACCCAAAAACAATGCCAAATATGCTCTTCCGGTGGCACAAGGGGCTACAACTGAGTTCTTTCCTGTGAACCCACCCCCGGCCACGAATTCCATTCTAATTGAGGAAACACCGGCACCCATAGAGAGTGGCGGCATTTCTTTAAATACCTCCAATTTCGACGACATAGACAATAATTCCCTCTTAGACCTTTGTCTAACGATACAGAGAGGGATGCGAGCACAAACTCCCCTGAGGTCACCCAGTGGCATAACGCCATTAAAAGAAAACAGCATGAATAGTGTCTCGGGGGAGCATACCGGTGGGGGAATCAGCGGACGTTTGTCTGCTTCTCCTAATCTGGTAATGGCGTCAATGGAGGATGAACCAGATAATGTGATGGAAGATAATATCGAATCACAGCCAAGTTCATTACAGATAACTGAGCTACAATCATCGGTGGCTGCTCTCCAATTGAAATTACTCCTACAAATGTCAGGGCGTATTTTGGCCAATACTAATACCATCACATTGGCCTTAGAGCAAAAGGATCTCCGCCGAGAAGAGGCAGAAATGAATCTATCCGATGCTTTACAGACAGTCGAGGAGATTGATGAGCAGTATGATGTGGCGGAGGGGGGTGAAGCACAATACGTGCCCAACAGCGACAGCATAATTGAGGAAATCCCTGTGGAGGCTGATGATCTAGAGCATGACCAAAGCCCTCGGTGTCCTCCCACACGGAAACAACGAAGACTAGCAAAAAAGGCACTTAAAAATAAGTCAGCTGCAAAAGGGGCCCAACCACTCATAACAGGCCCAAACCGGCACCAGAGACCCGCTCAAAAAAGGCCAGGAAAAGACTGGTGAGAGCAGCTCAAAGGGCGGCAAAGGCTAAAGGCCCACTAATAGACTGGCTGATACCCGAAGAGAAGTCAATGGGAATGGACCCAAATGATGCTTCAGTTTTGTCCTTTGAGCCTGATATGGAAACTAGTATCCATATGCAGCCGGAGCCCCTCCCTGAAATACGGGCGGTGGAAGAACCTGCCGAACCCTTACCATCGGACCCGAAGAAGGCAGTGAAGGACATAAATATGAACCGTATCTGTTTCATTAAGAATTTGTATCCAAGTGACAAAAATCCCTGGTTATCACGCTCGGAGCTATTAGCAAGAATATATCATAAACCTCAACTTTGTGTCCTAAAATCTGAGGATTTCTTTTTTGTGGAACCCCTGTCGGGCCCCAACCCTAATGTCTCCGCCTTACATTGCATTTTTCCGACTACGGCGCAACTCATCAAAAAACATAAAGAAGATCTGAATGCAGTGGACATTGACATTGATGTGGACCCGCTGGAGAAGGTACTCTTGGTCGATCCAGAGGACTCTATAGTAACAGCTCCTGTGGCTAATGTGCTCAAATCTGGGGGAGAGGACAATCCTGCTCTAATTGAAATACAGCAAGTCCTGAAGTCACTTCTAGAATCCATCCCGCAACTGCTACAGAACCGTTGATGTTTGTCTTTACTTTCTTGGAACTGCAGAGGCTTCTCCCATCTCTTGAGGGCAGAGGGCTCAGTTGACTTACTGTCCCAACATAGTTGCATATGTCTACAAGAGACATGGTCTCTTGACCCTTTATTGTTAGATGGTTTTGTTATACATCAAGTGTTTGCTAAATGTGGTAACAAGGGGCGTCCATTTGGTGGTTTACTTACGGGGGTAATGAACACGTTTCTGTCCCGAAAGATTCAATGCAAATCTGAGGAGCTGCTGTTGGCAGTAGAGGTCGAATATCAAGATGAAAATGGCTCGGGAAGGTTTCTCTTAATTAAACTGTATAATCCACCAGGAGAATTGTTTCGGGACTCACTGCAAGAGGCTATACAAGACCTACTGTCTTCTTGGCTTTTGAGAACGGGCAATGTTGCGGTGGTGGTTGTGGGTGATTTTAATTGCCATATGACGGACAAGACTCTCATATCTTCCAACTCTGATCTCAATGCAAGGTGCTGGATGTCCCATGGAAAGAGGGAGGTTGAAGGATTAGGCTGGCTGTAATTGTTTGGAGCCTGGGATATGGCTATGATTAATGGCCGTACTTCGGGAGATCGGCCAGGGAGACACACTTGGGCGAGTGGATCATCAATGAGCACATTAGATTATATATTCATGTGCCCTGAGATGCAGAGTAGAGTAAGCGATATGATAGTTAAGCCTAATATATGGAGCGACCACGTGTCGCTACAGTGTATATTTAGCATTCCTATATCATCTTCCTCTCCTGCTAACATGGGTACCATCCAAGCCAACCGTGCAGGATCTAGAATAGTGTGGTATGAGAAGAACATAATTTTGGCCACTGAAGCTCTTGAACCCATCTTAGATCGGGGCTTCTGTGACTTCAAACTTATGACGGCAAATGAAATTGAAGACTGGATATCGGGATTCTCAGGTCAGCATGCCACGGCCAACAAAAGACATATGTTAAAAATTGGGGGTGCCACACTTCCCTTTAATAGGGAAATCAGGGATGCTAAGAGAGGGCTAAGAAAGTCAATCAGAGGCCTGAAACACATGAACTTATCTGGAGCTCTATACCGCGAAAAATTAAGAAATATTAAAAACTGCTATAAAGCGAATATCAAGAACATTAAGATAATAGAGAAAAACACCAGATATCAGCGGCTGATACAAACGATTTGCGCTAGAAATTCGCGTAGCATTTGGTCATTACTTAATGAGAATAGAGAGAAGACAAAAGGCCCCTTAATTAACCCAATATGTGAGGAGACATGGATAAAATTCCTATTAAGCTGAAATTCAGGGGGAGTAGAATCCATGAGTAGAGTATTGGAGAGGGTTCCTATCCATCCGCCTTTCGATGTATCAGTAGAGGCAATACTGAACAAAATAGCTACCCTTAAGTCCTCTAGAGCCCCTGGCCCTAATGGGCTAGCTAACGTAGTGATTAAGAACCATCCCCTTTTTTGGGCCGATTTGTTCTCTCTCCTATTCAATAAGATTCTAGTGCAGGGGACAATTCCCCGGTCCTGGCAGACAGTGATTCTTATTCATGTATTCAAAAAAGGCAGCCGCTCTGACCCTAATAACTACAGGCTTCTATCCATGTTTGATATTTCAGGTAAACTTTTTGCCTCACTATTGCTTTGTGAGATGCAGAAATGGGTAGAAAATGCCAAAATACTCAGCAGATTCCAATGTGGCTTTAGACAGGATTTTTCCACCTCACATAACCTTTTGGTCATGGAAATACTCCGTACATGGGCACTTAGTAAGGGGAAGCCCCCGTTGTACGCTCTGTACATCGACTTTAAGGCCGCATTTGACTCCATCCCAGGTGAGAGGTTATGGATTAAGTTAGAGAAATTGGGATGTCCGCCAGGTATATTATACTATCTTAGATTACTCCATCAAAATACTACGGTGCGCCTGAGGTTAGATCAGGACGGAAATGTGACCAGAAATGTGATCCAAGATAGGGGGGTAAAGCAGGGCTGCGTCACAGCACCCCTTATTTATAATCTATATGTGTACAATATTCCTGCAGTATTAGCTGAGGTTGATAATTGCCCTCCTAAAATCGGTGAAGCATCGTGTGCCGTATTAGCATATGCGGATGATCTGGTTATCTTTGACAACACCATAGGTGGCCTGAGGCGTTCCGCTTCTGCCCTATGGGACTATGCCAGGACAAATGGATTGACCATCAATCTGGACAAAACAAAAGTCCTTAGATTCACGAGAAGAAGAGTGTCGCAAGTGAACCTGATAGTACATGAAAATCTTATACCCTATGCTCCATCCTATCGTTACCTAGGAGTCGAAATTGAGCCTCTTGGCGATTACTTACTATGTAGACAGGGTCGCATTACTACAAGCAGGGTGGCTTTACCCTCTGGGGAACGCGCCACCTTTATATTGAAGTGTTTGCCCCCATGATTATATATGGCCTGGAGTCATTGCACACTATAGACCTAGCGTGGCTGCAAGTGCTGGAGGGCAAGTTCTGGCGACGGATATTGGGGCTACCCCCAGAGGTCCCCATGGCCCTGATTAGACTTGAACTGGGTCTTCCCTCTCTGAAGGCAATGGTATTGAAGAAAAGAGCAGGGTTTTACCTTAAGATGATAGGTGGCACTATGAACCTCTTATTAACCGTGATACATCAGGAGGTGACCAAAAAATATACTACTTCGCCACTACATAAAGATATGACCAAATTTCTCGTAGATATTGGATGGACACATAGAGGAGCTACTGTCACCAAGGAAAGCTTAAATGCACTAGGAAAAAAAGTAGACCTCTGGGATTGGCTCAAGAACTTTACACACATAGGTAGCCTTAAGACACACCAATTTGTGAAATATAGATTATTCAATTTTATGAAACCGCAAGCCTATCTATATCTATGCCCCTCGAGAAGACTTAGACGCTTTATCATACTGTTCCGATTGGAGCAATTGCCTACTCTGTACATCAGAGGAGCATGGGATAATATCCCGGCAGCTGAGCGTATATGCTGTCTTTGTGAATCCTCAGAATGTCTGGAGACAGCTAGACATCTTCTTACGGAATGTCTGACTTTGAAGAATACAATCTTATGCTATGTGGGTGAATTTGTGCACGATCCTACAACTATATGCGAAATGTCATTCTGGCGATATTGCACAAACACCTGCAATATGCACCTATTCATTGCGTTATATAACGTCTGGCAACAAGTCGAACTTAGCCTGGCCCGTGGACTGTAACTATTCCAAACACTAGGGGTATCAAGGAATACACTGAGTACTCTTTATGAGATAGAAATTAATTATGGTCTAAAAATATTCACTCTAATGACATCCGAGATGCAAGTTGTTCTATGTAATACACATAGATATGAACTTCTGTAAATAGCATAAGGAAAGTTGTTTAACTGCCCTTTTTAGTTGATTTTTATATTGTTATTAATTCACGTTTTTTTGTGTGTATATTTATGACTTGAGTATAATGTTTGTAATTTGTAATATGTGTAAAGTTTGAATTTATTTTCAATCTATACCACATTAAAGTATTAATTAATTAAAAAGGGTGTTGGGTTTGCCAATCAAATGGAAAGAGATGGTTTTCTGGGAGATACATCAACCCTTACTCAGCCCCACCATACGTTCAAAGTAGGACTACTTAACACCCGGTCTTTGTGTAAACATGCTAACAGAATACACAAGTTGATCATAGAGAAGACATTTGATGTGCTATGTATTACGGAAACATGGCTAAAAGATCCAAAAGGGCCCACCTGTGACATTGCAGTACCAGAGGGTTACACAGTGTACAATACAAACAGAGACAGCGGTCAGAGTGGGGGAGTGGCTATCATAGTGAGAGAGTCAATTCAATTATTCAAAGAAAATCTTTCTTGCAGTGGATGTGAAACCCTACAGCTGAAATTAACCTACACACCAAACGACTGCCTCAATATAGTAGTCATTTATAGACCTCCTTCCTTAGTGTCAGACTTTGCTAATGAGCTTAGTTCCCAGCTGATAAATCTAAAATCACCCAATACATCCACATTGTTAGTTGGCGATTTCAACAATTGGAGAGGGAATGTGGCAGACAAAGAAGCTATCTCACTTGAGAACTCTTTAAAAAACCTTGATTACTTAGTGATCAATAATGAACCTACAACCCCACAAGGTAACCAATTGGACTGGGCCTTAACTCAAAATGTGCAGACCCAGAAAATTATTACAGAGCCATGTATATGGAGTGATCATTTTTTGGTTTCTTTTGAGATAATATTGGAAATCACCAAACAGCAACACAATCCACACATTAAAGTACTGTCACAACCTTCACCCAAAACCCCCTCTGGCAAACCCATTGGCCAGGTGGAGTCAGGACTCAGGCCTCTAGAGCCTTTGTCCTTTATTGATTATTTTGCCACATCTCGAGGCCTCCAGGCGCGCTCTGACACTATATCAATATATGATCCTAGTTGTAGTGACCATCATATGTTACAGCTAAAGTTGGACTTATGTGTCACTCACCTCTCCATCGATCCGCAACAAGATCACTTGATATGTGATCGTCCAGGACTGTCACTTCGATGGGATAACAAACTCTGTAATAAGGTAAATGACATGATTGCTCTACACTTGCAATTACACCACAGTTCCTTTACTGATCAGAATACTTCAAACCAACAAGCTTGCATTATATCCAACGTAATATCTGAGATACTGCAATCTTTGAGGGCTAGCGCACCGCATCCTCTTCGGTGTGCGACTCAGCAGAATTCTAAGTTCATTCTTGAAGCAAAAAGAGTTAAGAGGGTAGCTCTGCGGTTACTCCTCAAAACTTCAACTACATGGGGACAATATTTGATTGAAAAAAAAAGTGTGTTGAACACTTATCGCAACAAATGTAGAGATTACAGACACTTTATACACACCCAGGATAACTTAAAAATGTTTAACACACTTTGTCATAGAGATAGACGCTCTACCTGGGGTCTGCTCAGGGCAGGGACTACTATACTCCCCGTTGACCAGTCCTATTCGATATCGGCACAGGCCTGGCGGGATTACTTTGAACAAAAGTTTGCCCTCCCGCATACATTTGACAAAATTGAATTTAAATGGACCCGTTTGGCCCCTGCTTCCTTTGCACCTTGGAATACATCGAGTATAGTGAACACGATATCTTCCCTTAAATACTCGAAGGCAGCAGGCCCAGATGGGATCCCCGCGTGTGTTCTCAAACGGCACCCAGCCATGTGGGCTCGCATCTTGAAAGAACTGTTCGATGGCATGTTGACAACTTCATTTACTCCTCCATCATGGCTAAATTCCATTATTGTGCCAATTTATAAAAAAGGTGCAAGATCCCAACCTTGCAATTTCCGTCCTATAGCACTGATTGATACCACTGCGAAAGTGTTTGCCATCTTGCTGTTGGGGGAATTGCAAGCGTGTATTGAGGAGCGAAAAATTTTGTCAAAATATCAGATTGGGTTCCGTGCAAGGATGGGCACGCCCCTAAATGCCACAATTATGGCACATCCTCTAGCTAAGCACAAAATCAAGGATTCAGGACCGTTATACATAGCTTCCATAGATCTTACCTCCGCCTTTGATTGTGTTATCCGTGAATTATTGTGGAAAAAAATGGTTGCCATGAACATACCATTATACATTATACAACTTTTATCAAAACTCCACACTAACACCTTTTACTTGGTTAGAGTGAACAACGAAGGTGCAACTACACATCCAATAAAGATCAACACTGGCGTTAAGCAGGGATGTAATCTGGATGCTACGCTGTTTAATCTTTACCTTTGCGGAATTAATGATATATGGAACAAACAAATTTCGTATCCACCAAGGTTGGGACATCTTAAAATTCAATGGCTGGCCTTTGCGGATGACATTGTATTATTTGATCGTACGCCTAAAGGCATGCAAATTAAATTAGACCTATTTTCATCATACTGTCTTACGCACAATCTAAAATGCAATGTGGAAAAATCCAATCTAGTAGTGTTCAGGAACTTTAAGAGGAAGAACATCACCCGTGATTGGAGAATTGACAACTTCCCACTAACTATAGTTCCTCAGATTCGTTATTTGGGGTACACCATAACTGACTCGCAGTCTATGGCAATGTGGAGGGATGTTTTAAATAAAAAAGCTGCTCCCCTCTCCACCCAAATGCAGATCGTTTATCTAAAGTTCTGCAAATTTTCTTTGCTTCCTTTACTCCAATTTTACATCTTAAAAGTAGAATCCATCTTTCTTTTTGCCATGGACATGTGTATATTAAATATTAACAACTATCTCGACCAATTGCAAGGTTGTATGTGGAAGAGGGCGCTGAGGTTGGCCAAATCTATACCCAATATTGTGATAAGGCAGGAACTTGGCATCACTGCCCTCTCTGCACGTAGAAACTGGCGTATGTTGGCTAACTTTGCTAGGATGTTATATCCTCCTGTAAATTGTCTATATGAAGATTTGGGTAAAATAATGATCGCAAATGAAAGATCTTCCCTCACGACTTACTATGCGAAAATGCTTGCTCTTCTCAACGAAATTGAACTCACACCAGCTGATTTGCAATACAGATCAGATTATGTTAAATATCGGATTGTTGAGAATGACTGGTGTAGAACGGTAACTGGCATGGTGACACTTAAGGGCTACAAAGAGGCAGCTCGTTTCTGTTCATCTAGACGGCCGCATAAACCTTACATAATTCAATTCCCCTGTAGCAAAGCCAGGGAGATCTATTTTCGCTTTAAATTGAATCAATTTCATACTTTGGAGCGTATATATACCTGGAACCCGCATTGGAAACAACTTGCGGGGTTAGGATGCAGATTGTGTAAGGATGGTGCGACCCTGGAGACCTTAAAGCACATGGTTATATTCTGTCCATACTTTGAGTCAGCACGTAAATTAACAATTACACCTTACTGTGTATCAACTGATGCATCAAGGGAATGGCTATGGCTTGACTGTATGTGGGGGACTCGAACAAGTTTTATTCTAGCCCTATGTCGACTTTTAAAGTCTATAGACAATGAATTAGAGAAGTTATTCCAAATGAAAACTGAGCAAGCTCAGTGTTAATGATAATAGCATTGTAATTGCATATCATCTGTTTATCCTGGGAAACTTTGAGATCAATGTAGCTTTTATGTAACCTTACATCTTTTACCAGCTCTCTAAGTCTATGCATGAATTTTTGTCTTAGTACAAATTGATATGAATGTTTCTTGAATGAAGATCTAACAATAATATGAAAATATAAGGATCTTTAATGATGCATATTTAATGAATTGTTTATACATGTTAGAAATAGAATATTAAAAATGAACTTTAATAGACCCAACCAATGGGCTATAGCAAATGGAAAACTATTAAATAGAAAAAAGTGTTTTTAAATCTTCAATAAGAAGAAAATATATTCTAATATATTTTTAAAAAATGTTGTAAAAGTTTGTTGATCGAACTAATAAAACAACGGTTTGAATAAAAAAAAAAAAAAAGTACTGTCACAACCTTCACCCAAAACCCCCTCTGGCAAACCCATTGGCCAGGTGGAGTCAGGACTCAGGCCTCTAGAGCCTGGCATCCCCTTCAAAAGCCTCATGGGGCCAGTCCTGGCCCCTATGGCGCCAGGCTTATACACCATGAACAACAATGTGCTTGGGAACTACTTTATTGTATTGTCAGCCAACATGGAGGCATCCACATAGCTTGGTTTTCTAAGAACCAAGCTATGCGGTCTAGTGTTTTGGGTGTGGCAGGCCTGGAACTACTTTCCCTGGTACTATTTTACCTAGGCTATATAAACCCCACCCTGACTGCGGAACATGCTTCGTGTTACTTTGCAGCTTGCAACGTGACGCTCACCGTGTCCAGCTATTCCCTCGAACCTCGGAGAAGCAGAACCTGCAAGGAGACAAAAGGAACATCATTAGCAGCAGCATCTTACCTGCAGTATTCATTTTAAACACTCGCAGCTACTGAGAACAGCTTCCTCGAATCTGCACGCCTCCCGGACAGAACGACCTGAAAGAGGAAGATAGAGGCAACATTAAAGAAAGCTGCGAGACATTTACAAATTAAGAACTGCTAAAAAGGCTTACCTGGCTGGTCGCCTCTCAGCTGGCACCACTCCAGACATTCCACTCACGCTGAAGAACACCGCGGCCTACAAGGAAGGAAAACACAGGTTAGCAAAGGCAAGACTTCGCAGCGCTGCGCATAGCGCTTACTTAACGCATCATAGCGCTCTTAATGCGCCATCATTTACCAGCGGGGCTCAACCAAGACAGTTCGCCGCGCTGAAGCTCTGCATACCTAAGGGAGAAAAAAGAGACATTTTAAACAAAGAAAGGCAAGCAGGATAGCAACAAAACTAAAGGACAGCAATAAGACCTACCTGAACAATATCAAACGGCCGGCATCAGTGAAGTAACTGGACTGCACTCACCCATGAAAGACAACACGCCCCTGCAAAGAAGACAGGACGGGGAGCACGCCTTATTCTACCACAAGGCAGAACCTTTCCCGCAGACCATATCAGGGCAAAGCTGAGAAGCATACCAGCGAGTAACTCAGCTGGGTGGCGTCCCTGTGGATACCAGGTGAGCGTAACAAGTACAGAGCAGACATTTCAAAAGCACAGGGGCAGAACAACTAAAACCTTGTATCTCCAGAATTCTGAAATTCTACCAAGATCAAGATAGCTGTGAAATGATGCTAAATAAATACCTTTTACAGATTCAAGACTTGGTGGAACAAGAAGCCCCAATGAAAACCAAAATAGTTAGAAAAAAAAAGCACCAGAAGTGGTTTAACGAAGAGCTAAATAAACATAAAGTAGAAAAAAGAGCGTTAGAAAGAATCTGGCACCAAAATCACTCCAAGGAAAACAAAGACCACTGGAGACAAGTCAATAAAAACAACAGAGAAAGTGTAAGAGAAGCTAAGGCTAATTACTATAATAATGAAATAGCAGCAGCATCAAATGCTACAAGTAAAATGTTTGAGATACTAAAAAGTATCGAAAAAACCAAAGGTTCTTACACCACCCCTCTCCCCATCTAAGGAAGACTGTGACATAGTCCAAAATGCTTTCACGGCAAAAATGCAAAAGGCAAGAAATAATATAGTCAAGGCCAGAGAAAATTCAGGTGAATAAACGCCAGAGAAAGACTGCCCCAATCTGGGAGTCATAGATACCTTTAACTTTGTATCAGTCTCGGAAACTGAATTGCTGAGGGTAATGAATCAAATGAAACCAACATTGTGTGCCGAAAATATACTTCCTTCAAAAGTCATACTAGATAACAAGGAAATATTTGCGCCAGTTTTGGTCAAAATAATCAATGCATCATTTAAAGAAGGATCAGTGCAAAAGGAAATCAAGAATGTTGCCATTACGCCTTTGATTAAAAAGGCTGGTCTTGACCCCAGGGACCCTGATAATCTTCGTCCAATTACTAATTCCAATTTCATATTAAAGATATTGGATAAAATAGCGACAAACCAACTACAGAAACACATTGAAGTTCAGGTAGCACTTCATCAACAAGAATCAGGCTTCAGGGCCGTTCATAGTACAGAAACGGCCATGCTGGACGTGCAAAGCCAAATGCTTGAGTTAGTTGATAAAGGTAAAACAGGAATGTTGATGTTGCTTGACCTTAGCGCGGTCTTCGATCTGGTAGATCACCAGCTCCTAGTAAAAGCGCTAAAAAGGATAGCTGGGTGCTCCTCTGTGGCCCTGGACTGGCACACATCATTTCTCACAGAGCGCCAAGCCAGAGTGCATTGGGAGGAAACGTTTTCCGAGGCCATTTCAATCATTTTCGGTGTACGTCAGGGAGCAGGTCTGTCTCTGTTGCTTTTTAATATATATATGTGAAGAGTCTACAACCTGTTGGATGACATTGGTGTCTTTTTGGCTAATTACGCCGACGATACTCAACTCGTTATTGAACTGGAGGGAGAATACTAAAGGGATAGTGCGAAAATAGCTGAAATATATTGCATAATAGATCTATGGATGCAACAAAACTGGATGTGTTTAAACAATGCGAAAACAGAGCTCTTGATTTTCAGAACCAGTTCAATCAGAGCCAAATTAGGAGAGGAGTATACAATCCTCTCCATTAAATCTGCTAAAATTCAGGTCTCGACCAAGGTTAAGACACTGGGGATGATGGTAGACGCCATGGTGAGCTCAGAAGCTCAGGTTAATTATTTACATAAAAACAATGCATACTACCTATGCCAATCCCTGCTCCAGCAGTATGCATATGCCCTCTTGATTGGTGGTGTTTTCATAAATCCTGCTCCACAATTGCAGTCATATTTTTATTGCAAATTGTACTGGTTCTGCGTGAGTGTCTTCCACAAATACTTCTTCACTTTCTTCAGATGCAGATACCTGCCCAAACATCAATGCGGAGGCAGTTAGGCGCAAGGGCAGCAATCCTCTGTCTATCGTTTCCTCCAGTTCCTGCCCCAACTGTGCACTTTCCACAGTGGCCAGAGGCTCATTTGCGGACATAGGTCCATTTATGGTTTGCTGCAGTAACTCGCATAGCTCCAGCAGCGAATTATCATTGTCGATCCCTGCCGATTTTGAGTGATTCAGTTGACTATTCTCTACACTATTATATTGTGGTCAGGGTGGGGTGTACTGCCACCTCAAAGAAGACCGTTATTTTGCCCTTAGTATTTATAGTTTCACAAGCTCCAACATTTTGAGCTTTTGATGTCTCAGTTCTCACCATATTTGCAGCTTCTGCTGCAGTCCTTCCTTTTGGCTGCCGCTCCCGTTTGCCCTTTGATTTGAAGTTATACTTCCTTTGGTTTTGCCCCTTGCGACTCTGCATATTTAACTGGTATTTATTTACAAATGCTAAGCGAGCGTTGTCACAGCGTTAAACCTGGCTAACTGTAACAGATAAAAGGTGCATGTTTAAACCTTGCTGACTTCACAGATACGAGGCGCACGATTAAACGTTGCTGATTTTAAAAGATAGGAGGCGCACGTTTAAACGTTGCTGACTTCACAGATACGAGGCGCACGTTTAAACATTGCTGACTTTAGAGGTACGAGGCACACGTTTAAACGTTGCCGACTGTAGTGGCCTTCAATGATTACAGTACACTAGCGTGTTAGGAAAGGTGTTTATTTTGACATCTAACACATAAGAAGTAACAGGGGTATGTATATAAGTCCAGGAATGGGGGGGAGAGGGCTGTACTCATAGTTCAGTTCCTTTGCCCCATGAAGTTAGCTTCACTCGACAGTACGTGTGCAAGGGCATTGATATCCCCTGCTAGCTGGAGCTCCCACGAGGCTGCTCTCAGCCATGGTATTATGCTCAGCTAGGTAGGGGTCTGCAGATGAGCAGACTTGCACAGGAGGGCTGATTTCCCTCAGGGTCTACAGATGTGCAGACTTGCACAAGAGGGCTGATTTCCGTGAGTAAGGAGGAACGCAGAGGCCCGACTGTCTTCTCTTGCCTCGCTCCACTTCTGGGGCGTATCTGTCGTTCTTCTCGCTTCGTGCACAAACTCTCGCAAGATCTCACGTGGCTAGTCCGCACACACCTTGTTTCGTGGGAAAAGCTGGTTCCTAGTCCATGACAAAGTCTGTGAATCTGGTTGGCTTCCTTCTTTCCCGTTCTGGTCAGTGGCTGCTTTGGGGGATTGGGTGGTTATGCAGTATGTGTCACAAGGGGTTTGCTCTGTTGAGGTTGCTTCCCGTTATGGGTCTCTAGAGCGAGATGTGTACATGTTCATTTTGGTTTCCTTCTTCATTGACTCCCATCTCTGGTTGTTGGGGGTTGTTAGCCAACTCCTATGGCTCATGGCCATCTCCTACTCCCATGGAGGGGCAGGTTGTGGACGCTCTTTTCTTGTTCACGGCCAGCCTTTTCAGGTTCCACCTTCTTCCATCACTGGTGTGGACACGGTTGGTTCCTTTCCATGTGACTTCTGTGGCCTTGCTATATTTGGAGCCTGTTGCAGTGCCTTTGTGGGGTAGGTGAATTTTCACCAAGTCCCCTTTGTAGACCTTGATGCGTTATGTTGCTCTGCGTTTGTCTCCCTGAGATTTCATGATCTCCTTGTTCTTTTGCAATCTGAAGACAATGTCGCTCATGTCGATGTCATTGTCCTCTCTAACTTTGTGTAGCCAGCGTGGATGCCAGCGTGGATGCAGCCCTTCTCCCTCTAAACATCTGAAATGGAGATACTCCTGTGATGGCATTTGGCATCAAGCGATGTGCTGCCACAGCCTCTTTGATGATTTTGTATGGATTAATGCCTGATGCGCATGCTAATTGTAAGGCTCCTTTGATGAAATGGTTTGCCCTTTCTACTAGCCCGTTGGCTTTTGGGTGCTACAGGCTTGCTCTCAACTGATGGATATTGTGCTTCTTTAGAAAGCTTTGCATCTCACTGGAAACTAGTTACACTCCATTGTCCATCACAATCTCTTTGGGGAGCCCTTCTCTTTGAAAGACGGAGCTGAGTACTTCTATGACTGTGGTCGTGGTGATGTCCTGCACAAATTCAACTTCGACCCACTTGGAGAGAGAGTCCACCATGACTATCCCATACCTGTTGTCACTCTACATGCCGTCCAGTGGGTCAAAGAAGTCCAACCCTATTTTGTGCCAGACGCTGTGTGGAATTTCTGTGGGTATCATGGGTGCTTGCCTCACCTTTAATCATTTGTCGCTGTTTGTGCATTCATGGCATCTTTTGATCATTGCCCTTACGTCTTGGTCCATTCCAGGCCACCAATACACGATGCGCACTCTGCGTCGTGTCATATTGCTGCCTAGATGACTTGCATGCGCTCTACACAATATCACCTTGCAGACGCCTTTTGGATGAATTACTTGGTCGCCTTCCATTATTAGATCATCCATTTCTGCGATTTTGTCGCTAACTTTCCAATATGTTCGCAGACCTTCCGGCACAGCTCTGTCATTGGGCCATCCCTTGTGGGCCCATTCTGCTACTCGGCTTAGGGCATCATCCTTTACCATTTCCTCCTGCCAATGCAACTGGCTCATCTCCATGAAGTCTTTGTTCCTTAGATCTCCTATGGATGCCACGACACATTTGTCTTCCAGGAATGTGGTGCCCGGGGTGCTTTGATCTAGTAACCTGGACATGCAGTCCGCTTGGGCGTTTTTCCAGCCCGCAATGTGGGTAATCTCATATGTGTACTCCTGTAGTTTGGTGGCAATTCTTGCCAAACGTGGTGATGCTGTTTTTGTGTCGCCGGGGAATTTGGTTCCCCAAATGTACGACCCGAAATAGTCCACGGCCCAGGAGCAAGCCAGCATCTCTTTTTCAACAGTAGAGTAGTTTTTCTCTTAGGTGGACAGTTCTTTTGATGCACTGGCAACAATATTTTCAGTGTCTCCCTTTTTTTTGGGTGAGGGTGGCGCCCGGGCCGTATGCACTGTTTCCCATTCAGGATTGAATGGCTTGAGACATGGTGCATGCAGGATTCTCTTCTTAATTTCGGCAAAGGCCTTGACTTTTTGTGATTCCCACATGTACTCTGCACCTTTTTTCAGGAGCTCTCTCAAGGGAAATGTGGTTTCAGAGAATCTGGGAACGAATTTTGCGTAATACTCCGCCAGACCCAGGAACAACCGAAGTTCATCATTTGACATCAGGGCTAAAGCATCAACTATAGCTTGTAGCAGGTTTTTCGTGGGGCTTTCTCCTTCCTTTGAGATGCAGTACTCCAGGAATTCTACTTCGCAAGCTCTGAATATGCACTTCTCGTGAAGCAGGTGGACTCCTGCGCTCTGTAGTTTGCCAAGTACCTCTCCTAGCACTCTTTCATGGGTTTCTGTGTCCTTGGAATTCACCAGGATGTCATCTTGGAAATGCAACACGTAGTCGATGCCGTGCAGCAGTGAGTTCATCATTCTATGGAATGCTGACACGGCGGATGACAACCCGAATGGCATTCGTGTATATTGAAATGTGCCGAAAGGCGTGATCAGGAACAAGTTACTTACCTGTAACTGTTGTTCTCCAGCATGGGTCTGGTATGGATTCACATGCTCATGAATATTCCCCGTCATCAGGCTGGGAATCCTTGGTAAAGAAAAAATCAGTTTCAGTTTTGTTTCTGAACTGTTTTTCTACTAGTAACCAATCACTGGTTTCTGGGTCATACTGCCCCCAGCCAATGACTGCCCTCTACCTAAGCCCCTCCTCTGGCAGCCATCTTCAGATTTTTACCACACGTTCAAGTGTTTGGAGTCCTTGTGCTATAGCTCTCGAGCTTTTACTGCATTTTGTTTTTTTCCAAAGAGTTTACTCTTATTTTTCGGTCAATTCGAGACTCAAGCTCCACCGATTCTTCTTCCGATCACCGGGGACCTGTTTCAGATTTTTCTACGCCCCTGAAGGGTGAATTTTCATTGAGTTTTCTTTTGTTGGAGGATTCCGGAAGATCTTTGAGGCCTACCCTGTGTGGACATGGCCCAGGACAAAGGAGAAACGACGCCAGTTGGATCCAAGCTGTTTAGGATCTCCCCAGGATGTGGATTACAGAATGTCTTCAAGGAGGATGAGCACTCTCAGTGCCTCTACTGCCTTCACGACGACAAGTCGCACGTGGAAGAGGACTGCACGTTCTGTAAGAACATGTCCGTCCCGACATTGAAGGACCGTCAGACTCGACTCACTAACTGGCTGGAGGGGAAGAGCCCAGCAGCAGGTGAGAAGAAGAAGTCTGAGCAGTCTTCTAAGACCTTTGAGGGCGCTCTGGCGACGGGGGCCCAACAAAAGGCAAAGCACTGCGAGTCCGCGGGCACCAGGAGGCCGTTGGTTCGGGCTCCTCGCTGCCAACCAGGGCGCGATGTCACTGACGCCATCATCCACGAGCCAACGCTCTGGCTCGGGGAAAAGGAAGTCGGAGAATCCGGGTAAGCTTCGGGAGAAGCCCCAGTCGATCCCGACGGAGAAAGCCAAGGGGGGGCGAGGCGGTGACCCTCCCCCGAAGGTGAAGGCCCCAGACGCGCCCAAGGTCATGAAGCCCTGATTCACCTGGCGAAGGCCTCGATTGAAGGAGTCTTGGTGGCCCTGGCGAAGACTTCTGGGCCTAGAGTTTCCCTGCCACCCCGGAGGGAATCATCTTTCCAGCCTATCAAGAAGACCCCCATGAAACCCCGGGATTAGAAAGAGGGGGGAGCACGCTAACCATAACGGACACAGATACCACCTACGAAGATGAGCTGGCTGGCGTCAAAAAGATCCTGGATAAGACATTTGAGGAAGTCAGGTCCTATGGGAGGGATCCCGATGAGACAGACAAAGAGAGCAACGGTGGGGCCAACGAGGAGTAGCGGGCTGCGGAGGAAACGTAGGTCCCCGCACCCCAGCAGTCACTCCCGTCGCTACTGATTCTGATGCCACAGGGCAATTCAGGAGCAATCTTGATGGCTATCCAGACCCTGTGTACGGAAATTAGGACAAGGTTGCCCTTACCCCCAGCAGACGGTCCAGCAGCGCCTGGACCATCGGGGAGCCCACCGAACAAGCAGAGGCAAATCCATCCTCCCCCTCCCTTCTAGCCTTCACCTCCATCCCCTCCACCGAGGGATGAGACGGGAACAGAGACGGCGACGACGGGGACGGACGACGACGGTGGTGATGCCGGGACGGATCTCCCATCACCCGCTGCCCGTGCCCAACCCGCGACGAAATTGGCTACTTTCACGCCATGATCGCCAGGGCATCAGAGCTTTTCCAGTTTTGCCCGGAAGAGCAGAAGAAGGAGGGTTCCCTCTACCAACGACGGGAGGCCAAGAGGAAGACCGTCCTCTCAGTCCCCGTACTGGACGACATCTGGGACGAAGGACTGTCACTGCTGAAGAACCCGTCCATGGCTCCGGAGAAGAGGGACCGGTACGAGAAGAAGTACCGGGTCCCAGACTCTGCCCCTATGTGCCTCAGAACACAGCCGTACCCTGATTCAATGGTCTCCGCGGGCCGGGCCTTGGGTTCTCTCCATCAACAATGGTTGTCCTTTTGGAACTCCGGAGGCAAGTCTCAAGGTGCCTCCAAAGGATTTGGTTGTGGTTCCGCGTCATACCGACAGGTGGCCTGCTCCTCGTCGCAGGAAGCCTACAGAGGCTGCAGCAAGTCTGGAGGACACCGCCCTTGTCGCCAAGGAGGCCAAGGTGGCAAGGCCTCGGTGAAGGAAGACTGAACCGGCCGTGACATCAGGCCCCCACCCGAGCACCCCGGTGGGAGGCCGGCTGGCGAATTTCGGCATCGTGTGGGAGTCCATCTCCACCGACCGTTGGGTGCTAAATACCCTGGCCCACGGGCACACTCTGGAGCTCCAAAGAAAGTGCCCCCGTCTAGCACCCGTGGCCAGGAAGGAAAACCACATGCTACAGCTGCTTCTGGAGGTACGAGCAATGCTAAAAAAGGGCGCAATAGAACTCGTCCCGAAGAGGCTCTGGGGCTCCGGAGTATACTCGCGGTACTTCCTTGTCTGAAAGAAGACCAGCGGCTGGCGGCCCACCCTAGACCTTCGCCGTCTCAACAAATACATCAAGTCCCAGAAGTTCTGGATGGTCACCCTTCAGCATGTGCTGGGACAGCTGGAGGGGGCGATTTCCTGTCGTTGCTGGAATTGGAGGATGCCTACTTCCACATCCCCATACACAAAGGACATCGAAAGTTCCTACGATTCATGGTCCAAGGGCGACACTACCAGTTCAAGGCCCTACCCTTCGGGTTGAAGTCGGCGCTGAGGGTCTTCACCAAGTGCTTGGCACCGGTGGTGGCACGGCTGCGCCTGCAGGGGCAGGGGATCCACGTATATCCCTACCTGGACGATTAGCTCATCCGAGCAAAGTCAAGAGAACTCACCGTCGATCACACAGCGAAGACCATCCGCCTGCTCTCGGATGTGGGATTCTCGATCAACTTCACGAAATCCCACTTGGTATCGTCACAAGAGTCCCTGTTTCTGTGAGCCAGACTCGACACAGTGGCACGGTTGGCTTCACCGTCGGAGGAAAAGACAAAGGCCATCCTGGGCAAGGTACAACAGCTTTTGACCATGGAAGTGGCCAGGGTGAGGTCCATCAAGTCCCTGCTCGGCATGATGTCATCATGCATCTACCTTGTGCATCTATGCAGGTTGCGGATGCGGCCACTGCAGGAGTTCCTCAATGCCCGTTGGATGCAAGCAGTGGGCAGCTTCGAAGACAAGATCTCCCTCAATGAGACATTCTATCTAGCGATCCAGTGGTGGGGCTCCAGCGCACACCTTATGGCGGGCATGGACTTCCAGACTCCAGTGCATCAGGAGACGGTGGCAACGGACGCCTCCCTGGAGTGATGGGGAGCACACACTGGAGATCTCCACGCAAGAGGCCTTTGGCTCCCGGAGGAGAGGTCCCTGCACATCAACGTCCTGGAGCTCCGGGCCGTGTTCTGGGCCCTCAGGTTTTTCCTTCCATCCCTCAAGGGCCAAGTGGTATGGATCTTCACGACAACACCACCATGATGTTCTACATCCAGAAGCAGGGGGGGCACCAGATCCCCAGCCCTATTCAAGGAAGCGCAGGATCTGTGGCACTGGGCCATCGCCCAGGAGATGTTCCTGGTACCTTTTTATCTAGCAGGAGTGAAAAACACTGTTGCCGCCTCACTCAGCAGGGAGCGGCACTCTTGCCACAAGTGGGAGCTTCGGCAGGATCAAGTGGACCTCCTATTCTGACAATGGGGCAGTCCCCAGTTCGACCTGTTCGCGATGGCGGTGAACACCAAGTGTCGGAGGTTCGCCAGCAGGTTTCCCCAGCCGGGGAGCATGGGCGATGCATTCTCCTTCCCCTGGGACGGCCTGTTCCTGCACAGGTTCCCACCGTTGCCGTTGCTTCTGTGACTCATCAATTAATTCAGATGGTCCCGGTGCAGGATGATCCTCGTTGCACCGGCGTGGCCGAGGCAGATATGGTTGCCGGATCTTCTGGACTTGGCAGTATTCCTGCCAGTCAAACTGCCGACGGACGCAGATCTTCTTGCCAGGGAAGGAGGCGCCATCCTACACCACAACCCGGGATCGCTGAACCTGCAGGCCTGGCTCCTGCTGCACTTGAGTTCGGAGGCTATGATATCCCCGTGGCCTGCAAGGAGGTACTTGCAAAGGCCAGGGTGTTCTCGACTCTTAAGTGCTATGGACATATGTGGAAGAGGTTCTCTGCCTGGTGCCGTGCACAGAAGATCAACCCTCTATGGATTACGGCCCCTCATGTGCTGCCGTACTTGCTGTCGCTGGCCAAGGCTGGGCTGGCGCATGCCTCCATCAAGATCCACCTGGGGGCTATCTCCCGCTACACCAGAACTCCGGGGCGGTCGTCGCTGTGGTCTCACCGCCTGGTGAAGGAGTTCATGAAAGGACTGTTCCGCTCGTCCCCTCCTTCATGCCCAAGGTGCCGTCGGACTTCCATCTCAACAAGCCTTTGGTGCTACCTGTTTTCTTCCCGTCGCCTTTGTCGCCGGCTGAGTGGACTTTGCACTCTCTGGATGTGATTAGAGCGCTGAAGTTCTACGTGGACCGCACAAGGATTCTTCAGAAGACATCACAGCTGTTTGTGAACTTTGGACCTGTGAACTAAGGGAAGGCCCTCTCGAAGGCTTCCATTTCCAGATGGCTCTCCGGCTGCATCATGCACTGTCACCGGTTGGAAAACCGACCATTACCCAGCCGTCCGAGAGCCCATTCAATTACAGCAATCGCTGCTACCATGGCGTTCCTGTCTGGTGTGCCCCTGCTGGACATCTGCAGGGCTGCTACGTGGAGGTTGACACACACCTTCACGAGATTCTACTGCGTCAACCAGGATTCCAGGGAGGAGTCCAGAGTCGGCCATGCAGATCGGCGCAACCTGTTCGCTTGAAGGTGAGCCTGGTGAGGAGGTAAGAGATGCTTAATGCTGAGTTGTTGAAATGCTTAATGTTGAGCCTTGCCACCTCCCGTGGTTGTGCATGTGTGTACTGCTATGCATTCTTGTATTCATGAGCATGTGAACCCATGCCAGACCCCATGCTGGAAAAGGAACAAGGTACTTACCTATAACTGTTGTTCTCCAGCATGGGCCTGGCATGGATTCACATGCAAACCCTCCCTCCAACCACTCTGTGGCTCTTCTCTTGGTCCTACTGCTACTTTACGTGCTAACAAATCCGAAGATGGCTGCCAGAGGAGGGGCTTAGGTAGAGGGCAGTCATTGGCTGGGGGCAGTATGACCCAGAGACCACTGATTGGTTATCAGTAGAAAGACAGTTCAGAAACTAAACTGAAACTGATTTTTTTCTTTACTGAGGATTCCCAGCCTGACGAAGGGGAATATTCATGAGCATGTGAATCCATGCCAGACCCATGCTGGAGAACAACAGTTACAGGTAAATAACTTGTTCCTTATCATGAGATTGAAGAAAAGAGCCAAATATTGTGACTTTGGCAGATATTCTACTGATGAAGCTCTCAAGTCCCAAGCCATTGCAGGATGTGGGTCCCCTGAATTTCTCAAATAAACTTTTACAAAAAAGCAGAACATTGGAAGAAATCCTCCAACTGGCAAGAGCCGACTCAGCATTGGCACTACAGACTGAATCCCTTAGCAACATCACGATCACGCAGACAGCCAATGCGGCAACCGTGTGCCCCATCCGCAGCCCCAACGACACAGCAGAGCAAAATAAATGCTACAGATGCGGTTTCAGATTTCCCCATGTAGGGCCGTGTCCCGCTATAGGTCACCACTGTGATAAATGTGGGCGCGAAAGCCACTTTACGCCTGTCTGCAAAATTATCACATTCTTCCAAAGTAATGAATCTAGCAGAGAATCCTGGAGGCAAGATGGCCGGCATTCAAGGCGGGAAAGCCTGCGCCCGCTCACGAGTCAATTTTCCGCGCCCAGCAGGCGTCACTCACATAGCTCATCGCGTGACCACGCACCCTCATGCCGCAGATGGGAGGCAAGGAGGGACAGCTCCAGCCATCACAAGAGCAAGCATGATTCCCAGCGCAGAAAGCCAAGACAAAGAATAAGGTATTTAGATGAATCACTGCAAGGTAGACGGGCCTCTCATTCGTCATTGTCCAGCGGAGATAGAAAAAGGGCTTATGTTCGTGCCATTGGCAACAACACAGCAGTCAAATACAGCCCAACATTGCTGCTTCAATTAAATGGACAAAATTTAGAATTTCTAATTGACACTGGTGCCACAGTCAATGTAATAAATGACGAGGTATACAAATCCCTCACTGTGAAGAAAGAATAGAAACAAGCTGATACATTAATATACCCATATGGCTCCAACAAACCTCTGAACTGCAAAGGCATTCTCACTGCCATGTGCAAATATAAGGAGCAGCGCCAAAAGGTACAAACATATGTTATCAAGGGAGAAGTCCCGGGTGGAAGCACACTAAGCTTCAAGACAGCCATACAAATGGGTTTAATCCACATCATGTACCAAATTATGGCCGCATACACCATCAGCTCAAAGGACATGATTCAAAAGATGTTCCCAACACTCTTTAAAGGTCTGGGCCGGCTAAAAGACAGACAGATCAAATTACACATTAACACACAGATACCGCCGACAGCGTAATATTACCGTGGCATCCCGCTCAACATCCAGCGTCATGTCGAAGATGAAATACCATCATTGCTACAAAAAACATTATTATCGAGCCAGCATCCGGGCCAACACCATGGGTATCATCCATTGTACCAGTACCCAAAAAAGACAACAAACCAAGCATACGCAACTGCGTAGACATGCGCACCCCGAACGTGCCCACTGAAAGAGACTGACATCTTTCACCACGAATGACTGATATGATGCACCTGTTACACTGCGCCACAGTCTTCTCAAAGCTTGATTTGAATAAAGGCTATCATCAGCTTGAATTACATCTGCCCTCTCGATACATCACCACATTCTCTACACATCTGGGTTTATTCAGATACAAGAGACTGAGCTTCAGAGTATCATCCGCTGCAGACATTTTCCAAAATGAGATCCATCAAGTAATCAAACCCATCCCCAACTGTTTAAATTATAGCGATGATATTCTAATATTTGGCATATCTCAAGAGACTAATGACGACACACTGAGATGAGTGTGCATGGCATTGGAAAATGCACATCTCACTCTCAACCCAGAGAAGTGTGAAATTAGTAAAACCACGCAAAAATTCTTTGGACACATATTCTTGAACAAAGGTATGCAACCAGACCCCAAAAAGGTACAAGCATTAGTAGATGCGCCCACCCCGACCTCCATGTCAGCAATACGGTCATTTCTAGGGATGGCCAGTTATTGCAAGAGATACATCCAGGATTTTGTGTCAGTAAGCACTCCCCTAAGACTTCTTGCAGGAAAAAACCAAGAGTATAACTGGACAAGTGAATGTGAAGAGGCCTTCCAGGAAATCAAGCGGTGTATTGCATCTGCCTCATGCATGGCATACTACGACCACGAAAACGACACAGAACTCACAGTAGATGACAGTCCCGTGGGACTTGGGGCCATTCTGGCACAATGAAGATCCGGAGCGCCGCTCAACACACCAAGACGCATTGTGGCATATGCGAGTCGAAGCCCATCACCCGTGGAATGCTCCTACTCACAGCCTGAAAAAGAAAGCCTAGCAGTGGTATGGGCGTGTGAACACTACCATCTATTGGTTTAGGGCTGCCCATTCACCGTCGTCATGGACCACCAGGCACTCACCACCATCTACGGGAAACCTACTGCCAAAATGCCACCTCGAATAGCCAGATGGGGGTTGAGGCTACAAGAATACTCATTCAGCATCCTTCACCGCCCAGGAAAGGACAATAACCCAGCGGATTTCCTGTCCAGGTATCCACTACCAGCTCAAGAAGAACGTCAGTCAGCAAAGGTGAATCAGTACATCAGTTACCTCATAGACAATGCACTCCCGAAATCCATCTCCGCAGCCCAACTGGTCGAAGCTACGAAGAAGGACATACTCATACAAACTGTCCAGAAGTGTTTAAAATCAGGTACATGGCACTGGAGATGCCATGTCAAGCACAACTTATCTGACGAGGAAGAAGAACAGATGTGCACATTCAAGCTCATACAACATACCCTATCCACATCCCGGAAGGACTACTATTAAAAGAAAACAGGCTCATCATTCCATCCAGCCTACAAGATCAGGTCTTAGCTATCGCTCACTCTGGACACCGAGGAGTGGTATCTACAAAGAGACAGCTCAGGACAAAAGTCTGGTTTCTGAAAGTGGACGAGAAAGTAGAAAAGCTCCTACACACGTGCATCGCATGTCAAGGCGTTTGCTCCACGTATGTTCCCAGCGCCACTAAGACCCTCGGAAATGCTGTTACAAGTATGGGACGAAGTGGCGGTTGACATGTTTGGACCACTCGGTAATGGAAAATATGCACTTGTAATCATAGATGAGATGTCCCGCTTCCCCAAAGTACACCTTATCCACTCCACCAGTGCTCAGGCAGTGATACCCGCATTGGACAAGACATTCGCAGACTATGGAATCCCATTGACGGTCAAGTCGGACAATGGGCCCCCCTTCAGTGGTCATGACTTTGCAATGTTCGCAGAACACCTAGGTTTTCAACACAGGAAGATCACGCCACTGTGGCCCCAAACCAGCGGCATGGCTGAAAAAATCATGAGCAATCTTAAACAAACCCTTCAAGTCTGCTCCATCACCAATGGGTCGTTTATGCAAGCCATCTGCACGCTACTCAGGGAATACCGCAATAAGCCTCACAGCTCCACAGGCGAATGCCCATCTGCCCTAATGTTTGGCCGGGTCATATGGACAAGACTTCCCCACAACCCTAGTGCCACCCTGCCAATGTCCATCATTGAAGATGCCAGGGCAAAAGACAAGGTGAGCAAGACGAAAATGAAGGCATACTCCGACAAAAGGAGACAAGCAAAACCAAGCCTCATTCAAGTAGGTGATCGGGTACTCGGCAGACAAACCCAAAATGCCAAAGACACTCCGGCATTCAAACCCGAACCCATGACAGTAACTCACATAAGTGGGTCCATGATAACAGCAGCAAGCCCGCATGGAACCATAACGAGGAACTCCTCGTTCTTCAAAAAACTTGAAGGTAATCAAGAACTTGAGAACCCAACCCTGATTACAACCTACGAGTCCTCAGACATAGACTTTGAATATAGAGGAGACGATCATGACGCAGATGATAGCGACAGTGACACCTCTCCCAGCCTGGCCCTGATGTCAGCGCAAAGCCCATCAAATAGACTGTACGCAAACCCACCAGATGGATAGAGGAGATGAACTGACAATCCCAATTAACTGTTTAAGTGGGGGGAAGATGTTGTGTCCTCTTTTGTTGTTAATTGATATGATATGATATGATATGGCATTTGTAACGCGCCTATACACAAGTGTTTCAAGGCGCGACGAGGCAGGGAGGGGGGAACAAGGGGAAGACAGACAACGATCCTACTAGGCCAGGTGTCATTCAGACCGCGCAAGTGCAGGGGTAGGGGGAAGGGAAAAAGTGCAAGGGGAAGGGGGAGGGGGGGAGTGCAGTACAAATAAGTAGAATAGAAATAAAATAATAGATAAATAGGGCCAGCTGGTGGCAAGTGCAAGGTAAGTGCAGACAAGTGCTGGGGGGTGGGGGGCCTGTAGTGATACAGAGACAGTCCCGCAGTGCAGGGGTTGCCAGGGAGGCAGTGCAAGTGAAGAGTGACTGGGCCCAGGACCGAGGTCGGTGAGAGTGGCCCAGTTGCAGAATCAGTGCAGTATTGGTGAAGAATTTAGCAGGGGAGAGGGAGAGAGAAAGCAGAAGTGAAGAGGAAGGTTTTGAGGTGCTTCCGGAACCGGAGATGGTTCTCCTCAAGTTTCAGGGAGGCAGGAAGGCTGTTCCAGAGGGAGGCCCCTGCCGCGGAGAGAGATCTACCCCCAGCTCGTTGCTTCGAGAAGCGGCTGACCCTGAGGGAGTTGGAGACGGATGAGCGTAGGGCTCGGGAAGGAAGATATTTAGGAAGAGAGAGTTGAAGGTATTTAGGCCCCAGGCCCCAGAAGGCCTTGTGGACAATGCAGAGGGTTTTGAACTTAATCCTCGCAGCCACTGGGAGCCAGTGTAGAGATTTCAGTCCTGGAGAGATACGGTCCCTGGGCTTGAGGCCAAGGACAAGTCTCGCAGTTCTGTTCTGGATGAGTTGCAGAGGGCGGAGAGTGGAGGCAGGCAGATTAAGATAGAGGCTGTTACAGTAGTCCAGCTTCGAGAGAACCAGGGCTCGGGAGACAGTGAGCTTCTGGGGGAAGGAGAGGAAGGGACGAATACCTCTGAGGAGGTGCAGCTGGTAATGTGACTTCTTAGAGACGTCAGATATATGAGGAGAGAAGGAGAGTGTGGAGTCGAAGATGACCCCGAGGTTTTTTGCCTTGCAGGTAGGAGCAGGAAGAGGGCCAAGAGAGGCCGGCCAGAGAGCTGCAGGGAAGGAGGGAGTGGGTGTGCCGATGAGTAGGATCTCAGTCTTACTAGCATTAAGGCAGAGGTCGTTGGCAGCACAACATTCCTGGATAGCAGACAGACAGTCAGAGATGAGGGAGGGAGAGAAGGAGGCCGAGGGTTTCCTGAAAATGAGCTGGGTATCGTCCGCATAGCACTGAAAGTTGGGGCAGAGGGCGGCGATGCGGTGGGCAAGGAGTGCCAGATACTGGTTGAACAGCCAGGGAGAGAGATTAGATCCCTGGGGAACGCCACAGGTGGAGAAAAAGATGTCAGAGAGGAAGGACCCAAGTTGGACCTGGGAGGGTCGATTGGAAAGGAAAGAGGTCAGCCACACCAGAGCCTGACCAGTGATACCCAGGTTATCACGGAGACGGTTGAGCAGGATGGCATGGTTGACAGTGTCAAAGGCAGAAGAGAGATCGAGCAGAATGAGAACACACGGAGTGTTGGAGTCGAGGTTCAAGAGCAGGTCCTCACGGATGTTCAGGAGAGCAGTTTCCGTGCTTCTGGCCGTTCTGAAGCCAGATTGATGGTCATGGAGACTATCAACAGCTTCAGCATGGAGGTTAAGCTGGGAGATGGCCAGTTTCTCCAGGAGCTTGCCCAGGAAGGGAGTGATGGAGATTGGGCGATAGTTAGCCGGACAGGAGGGGTCGGCAGAGGGTTTCTTAAGGAGAGGGTGCACAAGGGAGTGCTTGAGGGGGGATGGGAAGACTCCAGAGGCGAAGGAGTGGTTGCAAAAGTCAGTCAGGGCAGGAGCCAGGGAGTCGATGTGGTCCTTGATAGTTTTGGAGGAACAGGGGTGAATCCGTTTAGACGAGACATTCATAGATCGGACTTGTCTGGAAACCTCGTCAGCAGAAAAAAGGGGAAAGGCAGAGAAGGAGGGAGGAGGGGTGGCTGCAGAAGGGCCAGAGGAAGAGCAGGGAAGAGAGGGGGAGAGGTGATAGGAGGAGAGTGAGGACAGGATGTCCTGAGTTTTAGAGATGAAGTGGGAGGCCAGTGCAGTGCAGAGGGCCTGGGAGGGGACAGGAGAGGTAGAGACTGCAACAGGGTTGGCAAGCTCCTTGCAGATTTTAAAGAGTTCAGCCGAGTTGTTAGATGCCGCAGAGATGCGGGCTTGGATAAGGGCTCTCTTCTTGGTGAGAACAGAGAGATGGTATTGCCTTTGGAGCAGGCGGCAGGCCAGTTTGTCAGAGGATGAACATGAAGCACGCCATTTCCTCTCTGCCACCCTGCACTTGCGTTTTAGGGTGACGAGATCCGAATCTTACCAGGAGTTACATTTGGCTTTGGGCTTCAGGCGGATTTTCATGACAGGGGCAAGGATATCAAGAGTATCAGATATAGCAGAGTGGAGCAAGGAGAGGGCTGTGTCAGGGTGGGAGTCAGCCGAAGGGGGAGGGGAGGGCGAGAAGGTGGCAGCGAAAGCCGCAACTGACACGCGCTTCATGGGGCGGATGACCGAGAAGGTGGGTGGCAATGATGAGGGTGACTTTGCCTGTGGGGTAGGGAGGGTGAGGTGGGAGGATAGGAGAAAGTGATCACTCCAGGAGAGAGGAGTGGAGAGAGGGACAGAGAGGGGAAGGTCAGAAGAGATCAGAGCATCAAGAGTGTGCCCTGCAGAATGAGTAGGCCCAGACGGGAGAATAGAGAGTGAGAGAGAGTCGCAGAGGTCACGAAAGAGTCCAGTGGGGGGACAGGAGGCATCTATGTGGATGTTGAAGTCACCAAGAAAGAGGAGTTGAGTGGTAGAGGACAGGAGCGAGGAGGAGAGGTCAGCCCACTCAGAGAGGAAGGAGGAAATTTGACCAGGTGGCCGATAGATAGTAGCCACGGTAAGGGAATGGCTAGGAGAGAGAGAGAGTCGGCAGACAAGACATTCAAAAAAGGAGTAGGTCTGCGTAGGAGTGACAGTGGCAGGAATCCACTCGGGGAAGAAAAGGGCAACACTCCCCCCTGCACGGTTGGGCCTGGGCACAGAGAGGATCTTGTAACCTTCAGGTAGGAGTGTGTCAAAGCTCGTGACAGAGCTGGCTGTGAACCATGTCTCAGTGAGACCGAGGACTTAATGTTGTGTTTGGCAGGGAGCAAGTCCCATTTCTATTTTTCCCATTATCTGTGGGCTGTGCCCACATGTTAGGCTAGAAGCGGGGTTACCGCCCGGCACTTCAGTTTGGCGCTGGAAATAAAGGCAGCTAGACGCACCATATCGAGTTCCTGTTGCTTTATTAAAACGCTTCATTTCTCTTGACTCTTTCGCATGCGGTTCGAATGCGATATCCCTCTACATCTAACAAGTGCCAATCAAATATTGTTAATGCTGTGGAGTACATGTTCCGAACACAGTCTTTAATGGGTACAGTGTAGTGTTACACTCAATGTACATTCGTGTATAAGATCTGGTGTATCCCAGTACAGTAAACCATTGCTTGTAAGTAGCCATTATTAGGCCACAGTGATCACAGTAATTGTAAGCAGAACGTTTTGCAAACTACTTTTTGGGACATTTTCTTACAACACGTAGTTGTGTAGTGTGAGGAGAGCAGAATGGTATACATTTTTGCGAAGAGGGAGAATACACGAAAGAAAATGTTTTCAGAAGGCTTTATTTTAAGGGCATGAGAGAACATCCAATCCTCAGTGATACAAAGCTAGTCCCTTACATGGATGACATCAGCTGAGAGAACACCCGAAGACGTAGGTAACTGTCTTCAGCGCACCGATGAATGGAGACACCTGCCCTATGACCAAGTCACCAAGGAGCTCCTTGCAGATGTTCAATAACATAGACGACAAGATCACACTTTGTGAAACATCACACGGCCTGGTACTGAGGCCAACACTGGATGGCCCAATGAATATACTATATTCAATTTCTAAAACAGAAAAAACCCAGTACTGAGCAGTTCTGGCCCACAAGTGTATGGGAGTGAACAGAGGGTTAATCACATCTGCATGGCTGACCATTTCAGAAGAAAATGCATCTCCCTATCACTGAGTATGCACAAGGCATCTTCTACCACTTGAAACATAGCACTCTCAATGCTACACAAGGAACAGAGGTTTGAGTGATAGAACCGAAGAAGATTATAAGCCTCATTCCGAGTATGGTGGTAGTCATGGCGCTATTTGCACCATGACTACCTTCCATACCGGTACCGTGTCCGGTTTGGTGAGATGGGGACTTACCGGTCCAGTCCGACCTTCGCAGGACCGGTAAGTCCCCATTCACCAAACCATTCCCCATTCCCATTTGAGCCCCTAAAGGGCTCATTGGGAAGGGGGAAGTAGCTAATTAGGGTACTGCAATTTGCGGTACCGTTATTGGCTCTGATTTCCCTTAGCGGGTCCCGTCCATAACGCCTGATCGGACCAGGCGTTAAAGGAGGGACCCGCTAGGGGAACTCGTAGTAGGGGGTAAGGGATTACCGGCACCGGTCTCTTTACCGCCCCACTCGGAATGAGGCCCTATATTTGGTATATACGGTGAAAGTTGGTTTCTGCACACATCTCAAGGAGCTTGCCCAAAAATTGGAGGGTGGTAATTGGTTGAAGATTTGACAGGTTTGAGAAGTCGAGAGACAGTTTTTCGAGGCAGGCAGGGCATGCCAATTGTTTAGTGAACTGGGAAAAACCTCTGGTGACAGGGAAGCATGTATAGTGGCAATGAAATAAGGTGACCTCAGTGCCTTGCTTTAGTGGGTAAAATTCAAGATGTTGTCACAGAAAGCGGTAGCTCACATTGATGGAAAAATAGTAGGGATAGGAGAAACTAAATTTCAAATAGTGATAGCTCTTGGTGCCATCTGAACAATGGCAACCAATGAGCGTAGATCTTTCAAAATACGCTCTTGAAAATTGGAGATTTTATTGGCAAGCAATATGTTCAAATCTAATTCTTGTTGTCATAAGAAAACTCAAGGCAGGGTTGGAATTAGTTGTACCCATTGGTTTTATAATACAAGAAAGAAAGGTGACGATAACTGTTTAAAGCAGGTATCATTTTATTGGTTGGATAAGCAGATTTGTCTGTCAAAAATATTCTGTGTTGAGCTCTCTGTGATGATAACTTAAGCCCTACAGCTTATGCCACAATGCCAAAGGCCATCTTTCTTAGGTTTAAGTTTGGAAGCGTACGTTAGAGCAGAAGGGTAATTGTTTACTCGCAATGTACTCTGGGGAGCAATCTCATCCTCAGCTTGGAATGTGATAGCAATACAAATGGATGGCAAGAGATTAACATCGGTCGAAGATACAAAGTTATTTTCCTCAAAGCGAGTTCAAACATTGGAGGAAAGTAATTAATTTTAGGTGTGTTTTATTGTGCAACAAACCCATAAAGCAAATGACGAGGAGAATACGTAAGACTGCACGCATGTTAGTAGATAAAACATATAAAGCAGAGATCTGACCAGTCAACAATCAGAGGAAAATCAAACCTGATAAGACCTCGGCATGCAAATAACAGAAAGAGTGGGGCGAGACCAAATTGGTATAAACCTAAACCTTCGATTGTAGCTGAAAGGATGTTCACTGCAGTATTGCAGACCTGTGCCAGTGACTATTTATGATGCCTAGAATGTCAAAGGAACGAGAATATTAAAAGTAAAGAAATCTGAAAATGAAATAAAATGGCTTCATGGACTGAAATTCTGCATTTGTTTTAGTTTATATGCTAAAACAGGGGCCAACCTATGCGATATGGCCATGTCACACCAATATTTTCAATTTAATTGAAACATATTATCTCAACATTAATGTCCAAATGGGCAAAGAGAGGTGATTGCAGATGGCCTTAATAATTTTCAGATACTTCGGGAAAGTTTCAAGGGTTTTATTCCTTTTTGATTCGCACAACAGTTTACAGTAAGGATTTCCCAGATGTTTCAGTGAAATGATAGGCAGGTTCTTCAGTGTAGTGCCTGTGCTGGAATAGGGGCTTGGGGAGTGACCTAGGGCCACCCCCCTCTCTGTCATCTCCCATGAGATTTCTTCCCTAACCAAGGCTTCAGTATCCCCGTTTAGCGCTATCAAAAGTTAACCCATACTGTCTAATAGCTGGTGTTGACTAATGATGGTTCCCTAATACACCGGCTATCTAAACTCCTTCAGGGACTTTCTAACTGGGCCCATCCCTAGCAATGGTTAGTTCTACAGGGGTGTGGTATGATTGTGCCATTCGATCTTCAAGCCATGCTTTATCTCCTTACTACTATCCTCCTCCATCTACTCTCCTCTGTCCTAGTTCACCCAGTTTCTCTCCTCTGCACGACTTTCTCCTCTGCCCCTCAGATGTTTCCCCCTCTCTCCTTCTGCCATCCACCTCCATCCTCTGATGTTACTATCTTCTTCCTGATCTTACTACTCTCTCCTACTCTGCTCCTCTTAAATACTACCCTTATCTGCACTACTACTCCTCTGCCCTCTACGCACTAATACTACTCTCCCCTCTCCATACTAATTCCCTATTCCCCAGACTCAGACATATGGTGCCCTGCTCACACTTCCACCAACTAAACTCTGCCTCACTATTCTCACCTCCTCAACACTTCTCTCCTACACCCTTCTTCTTGCACTCCACTCTATGCTAGCATCACTTACTCCTAACTCACTCCCTCTTAAATTAACTACTATCCTCACTCCCCTACGTTTACCTCCTACTCTATCTCTATCTTTCTTTCCCTCTTTCACCTTCTATGCACCCCTTCCCCACTTCCTACACTACATTACACACAACTGGTACCACTTTCTCTCACAAATACCTCACCTGTACTAAGCTCTGCCACCAACTCTCAAACACTCCGCTCCTCCATCTGTCCTCTGCCTGCTCTGTCTATCATGACCTCCTCCTATGGCCTCCCCCGTAAAAGCCACCCTCTGCCTTTCCTTCTGTCTCCTTTTATATTGTGGAGCGCATCAGAAGTGGCCAGAAAGTGGCTGTTGGGCTGTAGCAAACTGCCTGCCACGTACCTTGAACGTACTTTGGATTGTTTTGGGACTTGCTCTTTAGCCGTTTGGCTACTCAGCACCGTCGGCAAGAAGAAGACGCTTTTAGGCGTAACACTTGCTTCGTGTGAAGTGTCCACTGACTCCGCCTCCTACTTGCCACGCCCCCACTCCACTTCCTACTTCTGGGTTCGCGCATGCGCAACGCGCGCGCGCATCGGAAGTGGGCAGAAAGTAGCTGTTGGGCTGTAGCAAACTGCCTGCCACGTACCTTGAACGTACTTTGGATTGTTTTGGGACTTGCTCTTTATCTGCTTGGCTATGCAGCACCGTCAGCAAGAAGAAGCCGCTTTTAGGCATAACACTTGCTTCGTGTCAAGGTGACTGCTTATGGACTTTGCTTGCTGTTTGTTATATATATTATGAGCCGCAGCTTTTACCGCGGCTTCTGTGAGCTTCTCTACGCTTCACGCAGAACTTATTATTTACTTAAGCGGTCCTGTTTCTTTCTTATTTGCAGTGTCTACTGACTCTGCCTCCTACCTGCCACGCCCCCACTCCACTTCCTACTTCTGGGTTTGCGCATGCACATCGCATGCGCGCGCATCAGAAGTGGGCAGAAAGTGCCTGTTGGGCTGTTCGGCTGGCGGGTGAAGGGGCCGGAAACTTTGTGTAAATTAATTACACTGTAAATTTTGAATTTACGTCTGTGCCAATTGGAAAAAAAAAAATAATTAATTGTTTAGTATAGGGTCTCAAATTGTCTTCTTCTCCTGATCGAATATGGGGAAAAAGAAACAACCTATTGCAATGAAAGACATTAGAGCTGACTTTCTCAATGCGGTTAGTACTAGACGTGCTAGCCTGGCGCGAGCTGCGGCTCTGCTTCTTTCCACTATTAGCGACGAAGAAGAAGCTTTGCTGCAATGTGCGCAGGATTGCTCACCCAATTGTAAAACTATAGAGGACCCAATGGATCCTCCGCAACCTCTCTTTGTTGATTTGGACTCACCTGAGTCTAACACAGGGAAGGTCAATACTTTAGATAAGGACGACGCTTCGGCGGAGCCGAATGCCTCAAAAGAAATAGCTTCTGTTATGACAATTTCGCGGACTCTTTATTTAATCCACCTATAGAAGCAAGTCTTACAATGGACTCTGATGCTGCAAATAAAAATGATCTGGCCCCCATAGGGGTAGGACCGGATTTTGCAGCAACAATGAGTATATTTAATAGACTACTGCTGTCTGAAATGAGAAAACAGACAGCTGTGTTAGTTAATCTAGTCTCAGAGTTTGTGAAGCTGCCACAGTATTTAACTGAGTCTTTTGCTGTAGCTTTGAACAAGGAAACCCCTTATATTCTGGCCAATGTGAAAGGGTTTCTAAGGGACAACGGGAAAACTGACTTGGATAACTCTCCTCCTATGAATGAGATAATCATAATACCATCTACCCAGGACATTGAGGGGCGGGGGGAGTTCCATCAGCTGCTGTTAATAACGAAACACAGGAGGAGGGCTCAGGGTATGTTAAAGAAGTGAACGGTTCGCCGAAGACACCTATAAAAGATGACTTTGAGGTAAAAATATCCAAAAGACAGAGTAAAAAATTGGCCAAACAAAAGAAAAAAATAAACAATAATGTGGCCCGAAATAAAATGTCACTAAAATTTATGAGAAAATTGGATACGAAACAACCCATGTTTGAGGGGGGTGTTGCGCCTTCTGAGTCTATAATGAATGACACAAGCTTGGGGGTTAATGGTCAGACTCTGGGCACTGTGCCTGGACAAACAATTGATATGGACCCTGCTCCTCGGGGTGTTTACACTGAGGGGGAGAACTCTCTGAGTGATGCCCTGAAAAGAAAGAAGGACGCTATGTTTCAAATATTTAAAACCACTCATTCCTTAGATTTCAGTAATGAGAATTCTAACCCTAAATTCGTTTGGGGCAAAAGCTACATGAGGCCTGTACAGATACCAGTGTTCCCAAAGTAGCAACAGTGTTTCACCCTGTACAAACTGGCTGTTTAGGTGGGCCTCGGGAGATAACTAATGAAATGCGTCCCATGGGGGCCACTTGGGGTAAACAATCTGAAGTCACTGTAAATACTGGCCTGGGCAATTCAGAATGGAGAAGAAATGAAGTTGCTTGGAAGACTGATAAACACACTGATGCTAACAATGATGTTAATGGGGTGTGTGAACCTTCCCTTCCCAACAATGAGTGTGAGATAATTGCTGGCTCAGAGGGTAAGGACGAGGAGGCAAAAGAGAATGAACTAAGGCGTGTTATTTTGAAGGTGCTTGGGGAGAATCAAGCCACTAAATATAATCTTATTACCTTGGGAGCAGCACACCCAAGATCACTTCAAGAACCTGTCCCTGATTTATCCATAGAGAATGTATCTGGAGGGTCGTGTAAAGCTGCTCCTGTTGTTAAACTCAAGGAGTGGGAATCTGACAAGATGGGGCAGGACTCTTGTAGCCAGGATACTGATCTAAGACAACCAGCTTTTTCAGAGACCCCTGGGCTAATTCTCAAAGTACTATTTAATGACAGAGGCCATGTATCACTGAATAGATCATACATCTTGTCATTATTGGCTACTATACTTGAGCTCAGTTTGATCACTTGTGCCGATATTAGATTGGTGGACTACATACATAGATTCAGATATGACTATATAAGTCTTGTCATTCCCTCTCCCTTGGTAAGGTCTCTGCTGTTAAAAGAGGCTGAACAACTTCAAATACGAGGTTTCGACATTTTTTAATCTAAATCCTCTGTGCCAACATAAAATAAGCCCATGCTGTATGAAGCAGGGCAACTAGAATCAAACTATGGTAAGGAGACCACCAAGGCTGGCAAATGCTGACTTACAACTACGGGTGGGAGGAAATGGCAATTTACGGGGAAGATTGTGGATGCACTTTGCCGAATCCTGGGGGTTCGAACTTCTACAAAGTGATCCCTATACTTGGGAAGCTGGAGGTCTTGAATCAGTCATAGATTATATTTCTGTTTCGTCTGGCATCTCTAGAGTCTTGTATAACTTTGAAATTTTGAATTCAGGCACTAGTTATCATTGCTTTCTTACTTTTGAAATGGCAGTTGGTTATCAAAGCCCTAGATCATATTCGTATACACATGGGGTGATGTCTAATCAGCAAGGGAATTGAATTAAGTGGTACCACAAAAAGAATGTTAAATTCACCTCGACAGTGATCAAAGAGTATCTTTCTATGTCTGAATACCACCGCGAGGAATGCTATTCGACCTCAAATTTCTCCAACTATATTAAATCTACTATTGACAATTTGGCTACTCTCCCCTATAAGAAACAAAAGTTTAATTCCTGGCATAGACATCACACTGACTTAGTGGTCCATGAACGCAAGAATCTATATAGAAAGGAACTCAGGCACTTAAAAAAAGTAGGTTTACCTCTATTAGACTATAAGCTGGAAAAAAGTAAAATTAAACAGTCCTATAAAAACTGGCAAATTCAGTATAGAGGCTCTCGTATGCAACAGGATGGTGAACTGATGCTGAAAGCTCTGCGTGGTAATGGTTGTACGAATGTTTGGTACTTAATTAATGACATTGAAAGACCTCAACAAGATATGGTTATGAATCTAATTGATGAGGGTGTATGGCTGGGTCATTTTTCCAAACTATACACTGCCAATAATTCGCTGTGCAGTATTAACATCTCTGGAAGCCAGCAATGGTCGTTGAAGGTCACAGTGGAAGATATAACAACTCTTATTAATAAATCCAAAAACTCAGGTGCCTGTAGACCGAATAACCTGTCTAATAAGTTGTTGAAATTTGACCCAGTAATCTGGGCCAAAATTTTGTCTATACTTTATGCTAACATTCTAGAGAACAAGATTATTCCACAATCGTGGAAAGTCTCCATTGTCATACCAGTTTTTAAGAAGGGGTCCCGTATGTGTCCATCCAGTTACAGGCCAATAGCTATTGCTGACCCAGAGTCAAAAATATTCTGCTCCTTGGTATTACTTGAACTTCAAGAATGGATTAGGGAAAAATCCATTCTTGATCTGAAACAAATAGGTTTCAAAAACAATATTGGAACTGACTGTGGCGGCCTAATACTAAAAACGTTAATAGCAAAATCTATGAAATGGGGTGAGAGACCCCTTTTTGTGGCCTCGATAGATCTGAGCTCTGCTTTTGATCTTGTGGATAGGCAACTCTTATGGCTAAAGTTAAAAGACCTTGGAATTCCAGCTCATTTACTTGAAATTCTTATTGCCCTATATACGGACACCATGTTGAAGGTACGCCTAAACACAAGGTTCTACTTTCTAAGGAAATTATTATCCCGAATGGCCTACGTCAAGGGAGTATGCTGGCCCGACAGTTTTGAATCTATATGTATGTGGTGCTCACAACGCCCTTTGCAGTAAAGGTTTGGTTTGTCCAAAATTGAATAATGCGTGTATATCGTGGATGGCATACGCGGATGACTTTCTTCTCATGGATAAAACCAAAATTGGACTCCAAAGGTTACTTAAAGCTTTTGAAATATTTATAAATAATTTAAAACTTAAAATCAATCCATCGAAGACTGTAATTGTCCGTTTTGGTAGTCATAATAAAAGAGAGAATGCCTTTTCATGGGTCTGTGAAGGTAGGACGATTAAGGCACAACTGTCATTCAAGTATCTGGGTTTTTATTTCTCCTGGTCGGATTCCATTAATCTTATAAAAAGTCAGCTGAAACTGAAATCAAAAATAGCCATTAGACAATTGAGGGCCATTGATAATACATTTGGGAAATTCTCTATGGTCCCGTTAAGGGAATTTTATAATAAAAAAATCATACCACGTCTAACGTATGGCTCTGAATTATTCCCAAATGGACTATATGAACATCTGAATTGCATTGAAGGTAAAATCTGGTGATCTGTGTTGTGGTTTTTGCCCAAATGTGTTCCTTTAGAATAAATAAAATACGAATTGGGTCTGCAATCACTCTCCACTTATCCCACTTGGAAAAGACTATGTTTATGGAAAAAATGCAAAACATCTTTGGACGAGACTCTCTATGCCTGCGCTTATCGAGAAACAACAAATCCTTTCATGCTTGCGTTCAATGTTGAGACTACGAACTGCCTGAGTTAGGCTTGTCAACGGTTTCATTATGCAATAATCCTGAAAAAGTTAAAGCCAGCCTTATGGGCTTTGATTGGCAAAAAACTAAATGTAAAATTCTGGAGTCAAAACTTTATAATTTTGCCTACTCCACTTGGAAATGGCAGCCTGTCATGGAAGATTATCTGATTCAATATCCGGGTAAGCGCCTGCGTAATGATTTTATGTGCTTTCGTTTTAATGTTTTACTTACAAATCAAATAAAATGTATTAGAAATCGTGATTCTGAACAAGGGCCTTGGTGTTGATTCTGCAATATGAATGGTGTAGTTGAAACATTGCAACACATTTTGCTGGTATGCCCTGAATTGAAGGCACAAAGGTTACATTATTTTGACCAATTTGTAAACTCAACTCACGATGTGAATAGAGATTTCATATGGTACAGAATGTTACATGATAACTGTACAAGTTTAAAAGTTTGCATGATAACCTTTTTAAGAAATGTGTGTTATTTGAGTTAAAGAAGGCTAAGATCTTAGGACTATGGATACGTTTAGTGCTTTTAATGAATTAGAATTAATGAACAGTTTATTTGTTAACATTTTAATGCAAAATTGTTTTGTGAGTCTGTAGAATTGTGATTATGTTGCCGATGTTTTTCTCTACAATATGTACTTCTGATCGTAATGACTACATAATTTGCATTTTTTTTTGGTGTTTTCTTTTCTTTAAATTCATTGTAATGTTTGATACTCATTGTGATTTTGTAAAGGTTTGTAAATAAACCAAAACAAATAAAAATTAAAAAAAATATTGTGGAGCTAGCAGTTCTGTGTCTCCCTCCCCCTTTCAAAGCTGCAGTGCTCACCTGACACAGCACCAATCAGTACCTGCCTTTTCCGCAGGACCCAGGCGAGAGCATTAACAACAAATTTTTACCAGCATGGTTTCAGTCTCTGTTTTTTCCCTGCTCTTTCTCTGTTATGCTGTGGGTCTGGAAATTCTTTGGTATGCTTTCGTGGTGAGTTCTGGGCTTGTCTTTGTAACGCTCACCTGATTCTCGCAGAGGCGCCGGTCTTGACTGGGCGACTACCGTATCTTCAAAGGTGATGTGTAGCACCCGGTTGGCTCTTTGGGCTGGACCTCTGTGCACTGTATGCCTGACGTGTAGAGTAAGATGTCTTAGGTAAGTGAATGCCGAGCTCTCCATCTGCCTCGGGGCAGGGTGCTGTAACCAGTTTCTTCACTGGATAGGTAGCGCAGGCCTCTTGACTTCAGAGGACTGCTGTCCGTCGTTTACTGCACGAACGGTAAGTTTCGAGTCATTCAAATGACTTTAAAGTCTTTAGTAATGATGTCTCTTGTTTTGCAGGGTTCCGGCGATGGCGGATGACGGGCTGAAGTGAGTTGAAGATGGAGCCCGTGTGATGAATAGAAGCGCCTGCAAGCACGTAAGTAAGCGCTTGTTGCCTGCTTCACGATGCGCTCTAACTGTCTTTTTTATTTTGCAGGTACGAGTTCGGAGCGGCTGCAGGGTGCCGGAATACCCACTGGATTAGATGTGGAAAGGAGTAATGGCACGTGAGTATTAAAGTTCCCCAATGTCTTTAAACGCACCTTGTTTTGTCTTTCAGATGCGGGATGCAGCGCCGAAGGCCTCCGGAGCGTGCGAAGAGTTGGTAAGCTTTTGTCTTTCAGATGCCGGAATGCAGTGTGAAGACCTCCGGAGCGCACGAAGAGTAGGTAAGCCTTTGCCTTTCAGATGCCGGAATGCTAACCTGTTCTTTCTTGTCTTTATAGGTGTTGCTGAAGACTGGATTCAGAATGGTAAGCCTTTGCCTTTCAGATGCCGGAATGCTAACCTGTTCTTTCTTGTCTTTATAGGTGTTGCTGAAGACTGGATTCAGGATGGTAAGCCTTTTTCCTTAGGCCTAGGACCGGATGCAGAAGACACAATGAGCGTCCTGCTGCAGAGGTTGCAGAATAAGGCAAAGCAAGATTCATCCACCGGGTGTGGTTTAAATAGCCTCCTGTAGTGCTTAGGTGTCTCCTTCCACAGCCACGCCTAGGTAAGAAAAGAGTTCCTGGTAAGAAAAGAGTTCCTGCCTTCCAGAAGAGTTCCAGTGTTCTGAATCTAGGGAGTGGCTCCAGCCCCACCCAACAGGAAAAGTAGTCCCAAACAGAAGAGGATCAGAGGCTCAACTGGCAGGCAAGTAAGCAGCATGGTCTGCTGCAGGTAAGTCCACCCAAGCATTATGAGCCCGGCGCTTCCAGCGCTGGGACTGGGCATATTTATGAGCCTGGTGCCACTGGCGCCAGGACTGGGTCCAAAAGGTCCCAATTGGGACTGGTTGGCACTCGTAACCTGGGTTATGGATCTGCTTCCAAGGGAGTTGGGAAAACCCTGACCTTTTGGAAGCAGAGATCATGACAGTACCCCCCCTCAAGGCCCCTCCCAAACCGGGCTTCTCCGGGGGTTTTGGCTTGTCAGGAAATGTTCGGTGAAATCTTTTGATTAGACGAGGAGCGTGGACATATTCAGCAGGTTCCCAGGATCTCTCTTGGGGGCCATAGCCTTTCCAGTCAATTAGGTAGAATAGTTTAGATTTGGAGATCTTGGAGTCCAGAATGCTTTTGACGTCAAACTCGAGTTCTCCATCAACTAGGATAGGTTTTGGAGATTTGGTTAGTCGGGTTTGAGGTTGCACGGGTTTTAATAGAGAGACGTGGAAGACCGGATGTATCTTCATGTGCGGGAGCAAGTCCAACTTGACCGCTACTGGGTTTACTATGGTAGTGATGGAATAGGGACCAAGGTATCTTGGGTTGAATGTGCGTGGCCCTTTTAGAGATAGATATTTGGTGGATAACCAGACTTGATAACCTACATGATAATGAAGGGCTTCCTTCCGATGTTGATCTGCTCCTTTCTTGTATTGTTCTTTAGCCCTTTGAAGGTGAGAAACAGCTTCTTTAAAGGCTTGGGTGATTGTAGAATGCAGGTAGTCTACTGCTGGTGTTTCAAGATCTTGGAGGGGATCCAACTCCGAGGTTCGAGGGTGACTGCCGTACAAAAGAAAAAACGGGGTTTTCCCAGTTCCCGAATGGACAGAGTTATTGTAGGCATATTCGGCTATCCAAAGGATATCTTTCCAAGTTTTTTCAGTTTGTTGCAGCATGCAGCGTAAATACTGTTCCAGATTTTGATTGGTCCTCTCGGTTTGTCCGTCGGTCTGAGGGTGGTGACTGGTCGATAGTCTCACATCAATTTGAGCCGACCGACAGCAACTTCGCCAAAAATGAGAAATAAATTAACTACCTCGATCCGAAATTAGAACCGAAGGAAAACCGTGCAGTCGGACGATGTTTTCGAGAAATTCTCGGGCCAGAGTTGCTGCTGTTGCCAAGCCTTTGAGCGGAATGAAATGCGCCATCTTGGAGAATAAGTCCACGATTACTAGAATCGTATTGTATCCGGAGCATGGAGGTAGATCGGTGATGAAGTCCATAGAAAGCGTATGCCAAGGGCGAGGTGGGATGTCAATAGGGCGTAAGAGGCCTGCTGGTCTTTCCTTTTGACTCTTGTTTTGGGCGCATACTCCACAGGACATTATAAAGTCTCTGATATCTTTCTTCCAAGACGGCCACCAGAAGTAGCGCTTGATCTTTTCTGAGGTCTTGGCCATACCGGGATGACCTTCCATTAAAGAGTCGTGATAACAAGAGATTACTTTTTTCTGTAAATCTGTGCTGGGTAGGTATAATCGTTCTTGGAAATACAATAAGTTGTCCTTTGCTGCAAAGTCCTTTCCCTGCAGATGCCAATTCTGTATGTCTGCTGGAGTTACAAGTTGCCTGGCTTTATCCTTAACTTCCTCTATGGATTCGGTGGCGATTACACCCAGAATTCTTTGTTCGGGAATGATTGGTACAGGTTTAGGGTTGATCAAGTGTTCTTCCACTCCCATCCGAGAAAGGGCATCAGCTTTACTGTCTTTGTACCAGGTCGATAGGTAATTATGAAGTCAAACTCGGCAAAGAATAATGCCCAACGGAGTTGTCTAGAGGATTGGGCTTTTGCGGTTTTCAAATATTGCAGGTTTCGGTGATCCGTAATCACAGTAACGGTGTTTCGGGCCCCCAGCAGATAATGCCGCCAAGCCTTAAAGGCAGACTTGATAGCCAGAAGTTCCTTGTCAGTAATCGTGTAATTGATTTCAGGAGGCGAGAATTTGCGGGTCCAAAATGCCACGGGATGCAACTGATTGGTTACCGGGTCCTTTTGTGATAGAACTGCCCCCATGGCAAGGCTTGAAGCATCAGTTTCCACGATGTAGGGAATTTGGGGCGAGGGTGTTTTAAGATTGGTGCAGAGATAAATTTAGTCTTCAAATCCTGGAAAGCTTGTTCCGCCTCGGTAGACCATTCAAAACGTTTGTTTTTCTTTAACAAGGCAGTGATGGGCTGGACTATTCGAGAGAATTCGGGGATAAACCTGCGGTAAAAGTTAGCGAAGCCTAACATGCTTTGCACACCTTTTACGGAGGATGGTGATGGCCATTTGAGAACTGCATCGACCTTCTTTGAATCCATACGCACTCCGCCAGGTGATAATATGAATCCCAAGAATTCAACTTCAGTCACGTTGAAAACACATTTTTCCAACTTAGCGAAAAGTTTGTGTTGACGCAATCTTTCGAGGACCATTTTCACGTGTTTCCGATGTTTCGATTCCGATGAAGAATAAACAAGGATGTCGTCAATGTAAACAACAACACATACATCTATGAGCTCTCTGAGGACATCGTTCATAAAATATTGAAAGGCGACCGGGGCATTGCAAAGTCCGAAGGGCATGACCTGATATTCAAATAGCCCATACTTGGTGCGGAAGGCCGTCTTTCATTCATCGCCCTCTTTTACTCGTACCAAGTGGTAAGCTCCTCTAAGATCCAGCTTTGTATATATGCATGCTTTTCTGACTTGGTCCAGGAGTTCAGGGATCAAAGGTAACGGATATCTTTTCTTAACGGTGATCTGGTTCAGGGAGCGATAATCGATACAAGTTCTAAGGTCTCCTTCCTTTTTTGGAACGAAGAACAAAGCTGAAGAAGCAGGGGACTTGGAAGGACGAATAAACCCATTTGCCAGGTATTGATCCAGGTATTGTCGAAGGTGAAGGTTCTCAGGCTCGGTGAGGGCATAAATTCTACTACAAGGAGGAGTAGATCCAGGTATCAGGTCTATCTGGCAGTCATAAGACCTATGAGGAGGTAGAGAGTTAGCCTGATCCTTCCGGAAAACATCTTGGTATTCTAGGTATTCGGGAGGTAACTGGGGAGTCTCTGAAGAAATTGCGGCCAGTGCAACACCAGGTGGAGGGTGACAAGTAGAGACACATTCTGGAAACTGGACCGTTCTTGCTCGCCAATCGATCAGAGGATTGTGTTTCTCTAACCAAGGTATTCCTAGAATAATCTGAAACTGAGGGGCCTTGATCACATCGAACACGATCTTCTCATGGTGTCCATCTTGACTTACTAGCGTCACCTCTTGAGTGGTATGCGTTACTGGCCCGGAGGCTATCTCCGTACCATCCACTGTAGTAATGACGTCCTTTACAGCCTTGGGACAAAGAGTTAGATTCATCCTCAAAACCATTTCATGATCCACATAATTGCCGATGGCACCGCTGTCGACGTAAGCTTCAATTGCATGTAATCGATCCGGATTATCAGGGCTAATGAGGACCATAGGTATCACGAAATGCGAGGTCACGGAACTGGTTTTCACGCTCGGCAAGAGGACCTCTATTCTTGTCGGGCGAGGTCGTTTCCCTGCTCAGAGTTTGTAACTTTGGTAACTGCAGCTCCTACTGCCTTCTTGGCAGGTTTCACCGGACAGTCTCGAAGAAAGTGCCCTGAGTTTCCACAATATAGGCATAATTGCAACTGTTTCCTCCTTTCCCGCTCCCTTTGTGTTAGAGGACCTTTCAGACCCCCTATTTGCATGGGTTCCCCGGAGTCTACTCCTTTGGAAGGAGTTGGCGGTTTGGAAAATACTCGAGCATCAAACTTGGAACGATCGGTCTTCCTGTTCTGCAGCCTGTGATCTATTTGAACGACCAAGTCTATATAATCCGAACAGTCTTGTGGGGGATTCACTACTTGGGCTAAAACATCTTTGAGCTCTCCACGTAGACCTCTATAAAGCAGCGTAATCCTTTTGTCCTCAGGCCATTGAGTTTCCACTATTAGTCTATTGAAAGATGCAATATAAGCCAAAAGGTCTTGATTACCCTGTCGCAACGAAAGAAGCTCATTGTCCAAGGCCTGCCCCTGTGAATGTCTTGCGAACAGTTTTTTCATACTAAGCTGAAAGGCTTGAAAATCATGGAGAACCGGATCATTTTGATTAACTAGAGGGATCGACCAGTCTGCCGCATTGCCACTAAGGTACGAAAGTACAAAAGCTACTTTTGCTTGATCAGTTGGAAAGGCTGCTGGCCGGCATAAGAAGTGCAACCGGCACTGATTGATAAATACTGCAAACCTCTTTGGGTCACCAGAAAATCGTTCGGGCGGAGCCAGAGGTACATTCCCAGGTAGGTTGATCTGCACTGGATTCATAGAGGATGTTGAAGGAAGATTTGCCCCTGATGCGGGTAACAGGGTCTGTCCGGCTTGTGACTGTAGCACTTGTCTAGCAAGATTGTCTGTTCTCTCCTTGGAAATAATTAGTTCCCTTCTTAGAGCATTCGTTTCCTGACGAGCTGCATGCACTTCTGCCCTTAGTTCCCCAAGTAACCGGGCTAGGGGGTCAGTATCCGAGGTTTCCATAGCGCCTGGGCGAGAGTTTTGCGGTAGGCTTTGCGTTCTGTAACGCTCACCTGATTCTCGCAGAGGCGCCGGTCTTGACTGGGCGACTACCGTATCTTCAAAGGTGATGTGTAGCACCCGGTTGGCTCTTTGGGCTGGACCTCTGTGCACTGTATGCCTGACGTGTAGAGTAAGATGTCTTAGGTAAGTGAATGCCGAGCTCTCCATCTGCCTCGGGGCAGGGTGCTGTAACCAGTTTCTTCACTGGATAGGTAGCGCAGGCCTCTTGACTTCAGAGGACTGCTGTCCGTCGTTTACTGCACGAACGGTAAGTTTCGAGTCATTCAAATGACTTTAAAGTCTTTAGTAATGATGTCTCTTGTTTTGCAGGGTTCCGGCGATGGCGGATGACGGGCTGAAGTGAGTTGAAGATGGAGCCCGTGTGATGAATAGAAGCGCCTGCAAGCACGTAAGTAAGCGCTTGTTGCCTGCTTCACGATGCGCTCTAACTGTCTTTTTATTTTGCAGGTACGAGTTCGGAGCGGCTGCAGGGTGCCGGAATACCCACTGGATTAGATGTGGAAAGGAGTAATGGCACGTGAGTATTAAAGTTCCCCAATGTCTTTAAACGCACCTTGTTTTGTCTTTCAGATGCGGGATGCAGCGCCGAAGGCCTCCGGAGCGTGCGAAGAGTTGGTAAGCTTTTGTCTTTCAGATGCCGGAATGCAGTGTGAAGACCTCCGGAGCGCACGAAGAGTAGGTAAGCCTTTGCCTTTCAGATGCCGGAATGCTAACCTGTTCTTTCTTGTCTTTATAGGTGTTGCTGAAGACTGGATTCAGAATGGTAAGCCTTTGCCTTTCAGATGCCGGAATGCTAACCTGTTCTTTCTTGTCTTTATAGGTGTTGCTGAAGACTGGATTCAGGATGGTAAGCCTTTTTCCTTAGGCCTAGGACCGGATGCAGAAGACACAATGAGCGTCCTGCTGCAGAGGTTGCAGAATAACGCAAAGCAAGATTCATCCACCGGGTGTGGTTTAAATAGCCTCCTGTAGTGCTTAGGTGTCTCCTTCCACAGCCACGCCTAGGTAAGAAAAGAGTTCCTGGTAAGAAAAGAGTTCCTGCCTTCCAGAAGAGTTCCAGTGTTCTGAATCTAGGGAGTGGCTCCAGCCCCACCCAACAGGAAAAGTAGTCCCAAACAGAAGAGGATCAGAGGCTCAACTGGCAGGCAAGTAAGCAGCATGGTCTGCTGCAGGTAAGTCCACCCAAGCATTATGAGCCCGGTGCTTCCAGCGCTGGGACTGGGCATATTTATGAGCCTGGTGCCACTGGCGCCAGGACTGGGTCCAAAAGGTCCCAATTGGGACTGGTTGGCACTCGTAACCTGGGTTATGGATCTGCTTCCAAGGGAGTTGGGAAAACCCTGACCTTTTGGAAGCAGAGATCATGACAGTCTTTCTTTCTGAACCTGAATGCTGTTGGGTTGTGGTGAAGGCTCATGGGTCGTCTTGGTTGCTGTGTTTTTTTGTGTCCCCCTTGTTTGAATTCAGTCCTAGGTTTCTTGGTTGCGGGAGATGCAGGCCTGCAACAGAAAAGAAACAGTTACCACCAGCTGTATTTTGAGGAGTTGGGAGATAAGGATTGACACCAGGGATGACATCTGTGGCACATGGGGGTTTTCTGGGACTGGGGACCCCCAACTCCCACTTTACATACATGGTGTGGGACTGTTTCTGGTTTTAGTCTTAGAGAGCCTTCTGCCCCAGACTGAGGAGCATCCTGTCTTCCCCCCTTGACAGGCTCATGACCCCGACCCTATCACACAGACTCCTTCCCCTTTTCCCAGAGAGTTAGGCAGGTGTTTGTGTTGCCGCCCTTCTTTTCAATCTCTACATAATCTCCCTATCACAGGGTCACTCCACGTGTTAGGAACACGAATATCAGCCTATTGGGCTACACTGATGAGGTGGTCCTTGCAGTCCCTTCACAGAGGTGAGGCTGGTGTAATGTCACAGAGATCAACACAGCACTCGAGAGACAAAGTTCATTGAACAAAAGCAGGTTTATTGTGTTCTATCCTAAGGTGGCACCAAAACATGAAAAGCTGAGGTAGGATCTGTCTCCTTAAACACACTAAATCTATGTGAAATGATAAAAAGAGAGATGTTTCAAATCCGCCTGTTGGTTTCTCGGATGACCTAAATCGTCAGCGCCAATCTGCCCATTGGCTGGAACGTATCTGGTGCTCTTCCCCTTCTACTGACAATTTAGGGACCTTAAAAAACCCCTGCCGATGTTATTCGACCAGCATTTCCAAAGCCAAATGTACCTACTACAAGGCTGCCATAGAATCAGCTACCAACCAACTGAAAGCTCTCCTTTTGTTATTACCTATGATACAAACCCACTTCTCCCCACTCAATCCGAATTGTCAACCTTGAAGTGCCATGACTTTGCTAAGTTTTTTCTGATAAGATTCTAGACATTCAAAGATGAATTCCACAGGTTGTATCTGAGCCTCCATTTTTAAATTGGAAAACTTTGCTGACTTGGGACTCTTTTCATTCCTGATGATTGTAAACTTATACTTTGGGCCTCATCACAAGTTGGGTGATAGCCCTTAAATGCAATGGTAATGGGATTACTGGTGCATTTAAGGGCCCCCAATCATGAGTATGGTGTGTTTTCCCCCAGCTCAGAGCTGGGGGTAAACACAGCAGAAAATTGCTGGTTTTCGGCGCATTTACCATGCAGAAAATTCCCCAATTGAACCAATGGGGAATAATGTTTACTGCCCAACCCGTGATCCGGTGGTAATACTGCCGGATGGGTGGGCGGTAAAGAAAATAAAGTTGGGCGGTATCCCAATCGGGATACCGCCCAATTCGTGATGAGGCCCTTTTGGATGATACTTGTCATGCGTGCAAAATAAAAGACATTCTTTGATTTCCCTTCCTTTTTTTCTTAAACCTGTTCATTACTCAGTTGAGGCAGTATGTTTTCCCGACACTCTTAAAACTGGTCACGTTACTGAACTTCTGAAAAACGAATCTGGACATTGACTGACTGTCTAACGAACAACCAGTGACAGCCTTGCATTTTCTAGGAAAATTCCTGGAAAGAATTGTTTCAGAGCAATTAAATAATTGCGTTACTGAACAAAACCTATTTGCTCCATTTCAATCTGGGTTTCATTCGGTTGTAGTACGGAGGCAGCCACATTAAAGATTTTAGATGACATTTATAGAGTGTTAGATGACAGAGGTTCTTGTCTCCTGGTTTTACTTGATTTGTCAGCCATGCTTGACACAATTGATCATGACATTTTGTTGACAATCCTTTCTGAGTGTATGGATATTGGAGGTGTTGTCCTTGCCTGGTTTCCGATCATTTTTTTAAACTTCAAGAAAGCAGATTGTCGTATTTTGTCAAGAGCAGACTGATTCTTTTTTTTTGCCTCTTTTGGTGTTCCCAAGGGGTCTATTTTATTGCTCATGCTTTTTTACTTATACATAGAACCTTTAGGCCTTTCAATGGGCAAATACAGAGTCTCCAATCAGAGGTATGCAGATGATACCCGAGTGTATCTCCGAATATCAGTCGAAAGTGATGTGTGGCGGCTACAGAACTTTTTGCAGGATCTGGAAGCCTGGATGAAGTCTCACTTTTTTAAATTGAACGCGAGTAAACCTACATTATTATTATTTTCTCATTCCCAATATTTAAAATGAATGTATTTATTTATGTATTTATAGCTGGGAAGAAGAATGCTGTTAGCTAACATATCATATTTGATGGGAAGCAGTGAGCTTCTTACAATGGGTGTGAGTTCGGGTGACTTTCTGACCTGGTTGTGGAGGGAAGTAATAGAACTAGTCACCTGGGACAATACATCGATGGAAACATAGATTAAGGAAATCCCTCAGCCATGTACACCGAACCAGCAAGGGAGACTCCAGAGCCCGCGAGTTTCAAACTCACATAAGCATATCAGGGCCAGCAAATAGCCACAGAAAACAAAAAGGCCAGAGCCCATCCAAAGGTGGTGGCGAGACCAGGGATAGGAATCCTTGGTGGACCAGGTGTCCAGGTAATGATGCCAATACCACGGACGAGTAGAAGCACCAGTTAGTGCGGTTGAGCGCAGGATGACCGCAGCGCCGTGCTGAAACGAGAAACCATGAGAAAGAAGACACTGAAGCAGGAGAGATGCCGGCAGTCTGGGCAATGAAGAAGGAACTACAACGAAAAGACTTCCACAGAGGTTCTCCTATCATCAGAAAGGTAACAGGTAGAATGGAAAAGGCCTGAGGAGATCTCAAATGATCATAATAACAATCAGTTCACTGATCCCAGTAACAAATCTGGAAAAGAGTTGAGTTGGAGAAAAAGGGAACCCAAGAGCAATAATCTTATGAAATGAACTTCTGAATGGTTAAATACCGAAGGAGAATTAGAAGAGAAACAGTTGCCCTGGGAAAGGGGAAAGTTAATTTGACATCCTGTACACAGTTAAAATAAGTTTAAAGAGTAAACAAGATATGAGCAAAAATCTAGAAAAAGTTGACAATTGAATCACAACTTAAATAAAGTATATCAAGAGACTGTAAAAGTGTCACGATCCTCGCCCAAAACCCCCTCTGGCAAACTCATTGGCCAGGTGGAGTCAGGACTCAGGCCTCTAGAGCCTGGCATCCTCTTCAAAAGCCCTCATGGGGCCTGTCCTGGCGCCTATGGCGCCAGGCTCATAGACCATGAAAAACAATGTGCTTGGGAACTACTTTATTGTATTGTCAGCCAACATGGAGGCATCCACATAGCTTGGTTCCTAAGAACCAAGCTATGCGGTCTAGTGTTTTGGGTGTGGTAACCTAGGGACTACTTTACCTGGACTATTTTGTTGGGGCTATTTAAACCACACCCGAGCAAGACATCACGCTTCGCGTTACTTTGCAGCTTGCAACGTGACGCTCACCGTGTCCAGCTATTCCCTCGAACCTCGGAGAAGCAGAACCTGCAAGGAGACAAAAGGAACATCATTAGCAGCAGTATCTTACCTGCAGTCTTCATCTTTAAACACTCGGAGCTACTGAGAACAGCTTCCTCGAATCTGCACGCCTTCCAGACAGAACGACCTGAAAGAGGAAGATAGAGGCAACATTAAAGAAAGCAGTAGAGACATTTACAAATTATGAACTGCTCAAAAGGCTTACCTGGCTGGTCACCTCTCGGCTGGCACCACTCCGGACATTCCCCTCGCACTGAAGAACACCGCGACCTACAAGGAAGGAAAACACAGGTTAGCAAAGGCAAGACTTCGCAGCCCTGCGCATAGCGCTTACTTACCGCATCACAACACTCTTAATGCGCCATCATTTACCAGCGGGGATCAACCAAGCCAGTTCGCCGCGCTGAAGCTCCGCATACGTAAGGAAGAAAAAAGAGACATTTTAAACAAAGAAAGGCATGCACGATAGCAACAAAACTAAAGAACAGCAATAACACCTACCTGAAGGATATCAAACAGGCCGGCGTCAGTGAAGTAACTGGACCGCACTCACCCATGAAAGACAACGCGCCCCTGCAAAGAAGGCAGGACGGAGAGCACGCCTAATTCTACCACAAGGTGAGGAGAGGGGGCCAGAGGGACTGAAATCATATGGGAGTGGAGGGAGGATACTTACCCCAGTCGTTCAGTCTTGAACACAGTCCTCCTGTATTTTCAGGCAGAACCTTCCCCGCAGACCACATCAGGGCAAAGCTGAGAAGCATACCAGCGAGTAACCCGATTGGGTGGCGTCCCTGTGAATACAAGGTGAGCGTAACAGAACGCGAAGCCTACCATAACAAATGCACCTGGCCGCCATGGAGACATCAGAAATGGACCAATTGGCCCAATTACTAGGAGAGCTTTGTGCTGAGGTTCATTCTGCCTGACAAGAGACTAATGCTCTCTGGAGAGACCTAATAGTGACCAAAGAATGCACTGAAGAGATTAGCAGGCAACACTTGCAATCACAGGCAGGACAGACGCCTCTACCTGGAAGCAATCCAACGATGCAAAACCCCGCTATACCACCCACTCCGGTACAGATCACGTTACCTGGAACAGTGCCCCTGGCACCACCAGAAAGGTTCTCAGGCGACCCACGGAAGTATGCAGCATTCATCAATCAGTGCTGCCTTCATTCTCGTTGTAGGCCTGGAGCATTTCCAAACGACCAAGCTCGGGTAGCTTTTGTTTTATCATACCTGAGTGGTAGTGAAGCAGATTGGTCGGTGCCGTTGGTAACCCATGACGATCCTCTATTACATGACTTTGGGGGGTTCCAGAGAGAAATGGAAAAATGTTTCGCTCGCCATACCCAGGCACAAGCAGTAGACAATGAACTCTTGTCCCTCCAACAGGGGACTCAGGACTTGTTAACGTACATTGCTACCTTTAACAGACTGGTTGCCGAAGCTAGGTGGGCAGAAAACAAAAGAACCACATTATTCCATCGAGGCTTACGAGGCGAATGAAAGAACATCTTAGCCCAGGTGGTTGATCCACCCAGAGACTGTGCAGAATTCATAAATCTGGTCATGCAGCTAGACCACTGGTTGCAGGACCGAAAGGCAGACCGGTCTAAAACGGACCCTCGGACCGTGTATGTTCGACCAAGGCAAAGCACACCCTGTGTACCTGAAAATGCTGTAGAACCCATGCAGATTGGAGGGATATGGCCTCCATTAACAAAACAAGAGCGTGACAAAAGAAAACAACAACAGCTTTGTTTGTATTGTGGGAAACCAGGACATTTCCTGAAGGACTGTCCAGTAAAACCCCCAAGAAGAACAGTCGGGGCCACAGAGAAGGAAGAAGCTAAGGAATCAGAAAACTACCAAGCTCGACAAACGTAGAGGTCAGTTTGTCGAGTGAGAAGAAAGAGTTGCTGACCTCGCACTTTGCAATACCAGTGATCTTAATTAACCACCAACAGTCGTCAAGAATGCATGCCTTTGAAGCATACATCGATAGCAGAGCAGTTGGAAATTATATTGATCAAGAACTGGCAGCAGAGATGGGGCTTCCTTTGTGTTCTAAGCCAACTATGGACAAGATAACCACCGTGGATGGGACAGAAATCGCTTCCGGACCAGTAACCCAGTGCACAGCCAGGGTAACCTTGCTGTGCCAGGACGGACATCGGGAATCTATTTCATTCGATCTCATCAAGGCACCTCAGTTCAGGCTAATACTAGGGATGCCATAGTTGGTTGCTCACAACCCTTTGATAGACTAGCGGGCACGAAAATTAACCTTCCCCGGTGACTGCTGCCCTGCCTGCTATTACCAAGAGGAGAAACCCGACGTTTCTATCCCCATGACTCCCGGAGCGACAGCATCAACCCTGGGAGCAACTAATACCTCGCCAAGTGAATATCATGATTTCCAGGATGTTTTCCGAAAGAACCAAGCCAATACATTGCCGCTGCACAGGGCCTATGACTGCCAGATCGACCTTGTTCCTGGTGCACAAATCCCTTGTGGCAGGATCTACGCTTTCACAGAACCAGAAAACTGTCATTTGAAATCCCATTTAGACCAGTAGTTTACAAACGGATTTATCCGTCCTTCGAAGTCCCCCACAGCCAGTCCTTTGTTCTTCGTACCGAAAAAGGAAGGAGACTTGAGAACCTGTATTGACTACCGCGCATTGAACCAGATCACCGTGAAGAACTGCTACCCCTTGCCACTCATCCCTGCGATGCTAGACCAAGTTAAAGATGCCCAGATTTATACCGAATTGGACCTTCGAGGAGCGTACCACCTTGTCCGAGTCAGAAAAGGAGATGAATGGAAAACCGACTTCCGTACTAAGTATGGCTTGTTTGAATATCAAGTCATGCCCTTCAGGTTATGCAACGCTCCTGCGGCATTTCAATATTTCATGAATGACGTCTTAAGGGAGTTAATTGATGTGTGCGCCTTAGTGTACATAGACGACATCTTAGAATACTCAGCCTCTGAATAAGATCATGTCAGGCACATTCATTCAGTCCTCACCAAGCTCCGTCAACATTGCTTGTTTGCAAAGCTTGAAAAATGCTTTTTTCATGTCACCGAAGTAGAATTTCTTGGTTTTATCCTCACTCCACGAGGCACCAGAATGGACGTGCACAAGGTAGATGCCATTCTGAAATGGCCTTCACCGACATCTCTGAAAGGGGTTCAAAGCATGTTGGGCTTTGCGAACTTCTACCGCCGGTTCATCACAGCCTTCTCTCAGGTTGTGCACCCAATCACAGTACTATTACGAAAAAACAATAAAAAGTTTGCTTGGACCAAAGAAGCAGAAGAAGCCTTTCAGGAACTTAAAGGAAGGTTTACCTCCGCTCCAATCCTGCAACATCCTCGTCCAGACCTCCCTTATGTCGTTGAAACTGATGCGTCCAGTCTCGCAATGGGGCCTGTCCTTTCACAGAGAGACCCGGAAACCGGCCAGCTACATCCTGTGGCCTTCTGGTCGAAAAAGTTGTCACCTCCAGAGATTAATCATGCCATCAAGGACAAGGAACTCCTGGCTATCAAATCTGCCTTTGAAGCCTGGAGGCACTACCTTCTGGGGGCCAGACACACCATTACAGTCATCACAGACCACCGAAACCTGCAATATCTCAAAACAGCCAAGGCCCAGTCCTTGCACCAATTACGGTGGGCCCTTTTCTTCACCGAATATGATTATGTAATCACATTTCGACCAGGAGTCAGAAACGGAAAGGCAGATGCCTTATCTCGCATGGGCATAGATGAAATAGTATATACAACTCCAGACCCAGTACCTATTATACCTGAAGACAAACTCTTGGGTATCGCGACAGCCTTAACACAAGCAGAACTACGAAAAGAAATCCAATGGACAATGAATCCTGATGCCTACCTCGCCGTGGCAAACTCAAGGAGAACAATATACCATCAAGGACCATCTACCCTTTTTTAGGGATCGCCTATATGTACCCAAGAAGGAATCACAACAGCATATTATTTCAAACTATCACGATTCACTGATTGAAGGGCACCCTGGGATCGCCAAAACCCTAGCTAAGTAAGGTGAAAGAGAACTTTTGGTGGCCTACCTGGTGTAAGGACATCATTCAGTATATTCAGTCCTGCGGTGTCTGCGCACAAAATAAATCACAGAAACAAAAACCATCTGGTCTCCTACAACCATTGGACATTCCTCCAGTTCCATGGCACACTCTTTCCCTTGACTTCATCACTGATCTACCTCCAAGGGTTCAACACCATCCTTGTAGTTGTGGACTTATTCTTGAAGATGGCCCATTTTATTCCTCTCAAAGGCCTCCCCGACGCAGCCACTTTAGCAAAAGTGTTCCTGGAGGGCGTTGTTAAGCTACATGGCTTCCCTTCGGTTCTGGTCTCTGATTGAGGCAGCCAGTTTGTTTCCAACTTCTGGAAAAAATGTTGTGCAATGACGCAGATCGACGCTCGGCTATCTACCAGTCACCATCCCCAAACGGACGGCCAAACCGAGAGAACCAATCAGACACTCGAGCAATATTTACAGTGCATGCTGCACCACGAACAAAGGAAATGGAAAGACCTACTATGGATAGCCGAATAATGTGCATATAACAATTCTTTGCATTCAAGCATGGGGCAAAGGAACACTGTATTCATGCCAAAGAAAAACAAAAGAGATTCGCCGACCAACACCGGAAAAAGGCCCCTGATTATCAAGTAGGAGACAAAGTTTGGTTAGCCGCTAAATTCGTACCCATCAAGGGAACACGAACCTTTCATCCCAGATTCTTAGGACCCTATACCATTAAGGCAATTATCAACCCAGCAGCCGTGAAACTGGATTTACCACCTAATCTACACATCCACCCGGTATTCCATGTGTCCCTCCTGAAACCAATGCAACCCGGCACATGGATTGGGACACCACCTGAACCCATACTTGTTGACGGAGAACCAGAATTCGAAGTCAAAGATATCTTAGATTCTAAATACTCTAGGACCAAGCTATATTATCTTGTCGATTGGAAAGGATTTGGACCACAAGATAGATCCTGGGAGCCCAGTGAGAATATCCATGCACCACGTCTAATCAGGAAATTCCATCAGAACTTCCCGTCCAAACCTGGGCCAGAGAGAAGGAACACCATGGGAGGGGCCTTAGGGGGGAGTGCTGTCAAGACCCTCCCCCAAAACCCACTCTGGCAAACCCACTGGCCAGGTGGAGTCAGGACTCGGGCCTCTAGAGCCTGGCATCCTCTTCAAAAGCCCTCATGGGGCCAGTCCTAGCGCCTATGGCGCCAGGCTCATACACCATGAAAAACAATGTGCTTGGGAACTACTTTATTGTATTGATAGCCAACATGGAGGCATCCACATAGCTTGGTTCCTAAGAACCAAGCTATGCGGTCTAGTGTTTTGGGTGTGGTAACCTAGGGACTACTTTACCTGTACTATTTTCTTGGGGCTATTTAAACTACACCCGAGCAAGACAACACGCTTCGTGTTACTTTGCAGCTTGCAACGTGACGCTCGCCGTGTCCAGCTATTCCCTCGAACCTCGGAGAAGCTGAATCTGCAAGGAGACAAAAGGAACATCATTAGCAGCAGCATCTTACCTGCAGTCTTCATCTTTAAACACTCGGAGCTACTGAGAACAGCTTCCTCGAATCTGCACGCCTTCCGGACAGAACGACCTGAAAGAGGAAGATAGAGGCAACATTAAAGAAAGCAGTAGAGACATTTACAAATAATGAACTGCTCAAAAGGCTTACCTGGCTGGTCGCCTCTTGGCTGGCACCACTCCGGACATTCCACTCGCGCTGAAGAACACTGCGACCTGCAAGGAAGGAAAACACAGGTTAGCAAAGGCAAGACTTTGCAGCGCTCCGCATAGCGCTTACTTACCGCATCATAGCGCTCTTAATGCGCCAATGCGCCATCATTTACCAGCGGGGCTCAACCAAGCCAGTTCACCGCGCTGAAGCTCTGCATACCTAAGGAAGAAAAAAGAGACATTTTAAACAAAGAAAGGCATGCAGGATAGCAACACAACTAAAGAACAGCAATAAGACCTACTTGAACAATATCAAACGGGCCGGCGTCAGTGAAGAAACTGGACCGCACTCGCCCATGAAAGACAACGCGCCCCTGCAAAGAAGGCAGGAAGGAGAGCACGCCTAATTCTACCACAAGGTGAGGAGAGGGGGCCAGAGGGACTGAAATCATATGGGGGTGGAGGGAGGATACTTACCCCAGTCGGTCAGTCTTGAACACAGTCCTCCTGTATTTTCAGGCAGAACCTTCCCCGCAGACCACATCAGGGCAAAGCTGAGAAGCATACCAGCGAGTAACCCGATTGGGTGGCGTCCCTGTGGATACCAGGTGAGCGTAACAGAACGCGAAGCCTACCATAACAAATCCACCTGGGCGCCATGGAGACATCAGAAATGGACCAATTGGCCCAATTACTAGGAGAGCTTTGTGCTGAGGTTCATTCTGCCCAACAAGAGACTAATGCCCTCCGGAGAGACCTAATAGTGACCAAAGAATGCACTGAAGAGATTAGCAGGCAATACTTGCAATCACAGGCAGGATAGACGCCTCTACCTGGAAGCAATCCAACGATGCAAAACCCCGCTATATCACCCACTCCGGTACAGATCACGTTACCTGGAACAGTGCCCCTGGCACCACCAGAAAGGTTAGAGAAAGGGAGATGAGAGGCACAACAATAGACTGAATGAAAGAAAATTAATTAAACTAAAGCGTTAGTATGGAGACAGACAGTTTCCTATTCGATGAATTGAATTGGTCAGTTTGATTTTACTTCAGGTGCAAAAGGGATAACTCCGTGGCCAGTCGAAGTCCAAAGCAGAAGAAAAACAGAACACACACCGGGTATTGCTACCCGATAACCCTGTGCTGCACTCCTATTGGGACGCAGTCCCAGGTATGTTAACAGCCAATAGTGAGGAGGGATCTCCCCGTGTACAGGAGGTCACAACACCACTATGGTATATTTCATTTTCTCAATTGTGTAACATATAATGATACTTTCCTACTCTCTTTAATTTATTGTTGCGGCAAATCAATAAAGATAATGTCCATCTAACCTAGTGCAATCAAGAGCCACCAAGACTGCACATTATGTAGGTAGACAGATGTTTATATGAGCAAAAGTCAAAGTAAAAGTAAACAGGTAGACAGTGATCACTCTCACTGTAAAAACCTCAGTGTGTACAGTATGAATCAGAATTGTTCCATCATACATGAATTCAATTCAATAAAGGTTAGATGAATCAGAGCCGTATTGTCGTACACTCTGAAGGCATATTCAATTGTAATAAAGCACAGAACACAATAAGACATTCAAAACGTAGACATTCAAAACGTGATAACATGTAATACAGTGTGTACATCAGCATGAGCAGTACATTCTCTTCTGCTCTATGTAAATCCTAATGGTGCCAACACGTTTCGGATTCCGATGAACCCATCTTCAGGGCAGGATGTGTATAGTTTCAAAAGGTTGTAGGAAGTTTTCCTAAAAACAACAGAGATAAACTAATTAGCTAAAGAGTATATACCAGTGCTTGATGAAGGTAAGTACCAGTTGGAATCACTAACCTTATAGTCTTAGTGATAGCGAAAAAGCCCCAACCTGCATGGACAACCAAAATGAAATGTCTCAGTTCGCTAGTCTGCTGATTATCATACTAGTAAAGGTTCATATTGTATGTGTGACGTCACTTACCCGGTCCAGAGGCTACTGCATCGCCCCGGGTCTGAGAAAGCATACCAGCGAGTAACCTGGCTGGGTGGCGTCCCTGTGGATACCAGGCGAGCGTAACAAAAAGTCCATGCTGAGAATTCCAAATAAGAAACAAGCAATAATAAGAAAATCCCTAGAGGGATAAGACGGGATAAAAGAAAGCCAAGTAATCCAATTAAGGAAATAAGGAGTTTCATGAGAAGAATCACAAGAGACTGTTCAAGACTATGAAAAGTGGTTATTATGAGTACGCTCGAAGATTGACCTCAGAACCCTTTTTGATAGAAATGTTTTTGTATTCACATATAGAAAATCTAGTACTAAGAGTACCTCAGGAGAAGGGAGTCATTCTTCTGATTTAAGTTAATTTTGCCTAGTGGTAGAATCAGTGAGGACAGCTGACTTATTTTGTGTGGACAAACATGACTGACGGCCGAGCACCTTAGTTATTAAAGTAGGCAGCGAACACCCTCATTTCAATAAAACACTGACTACAATGCCCACAATGAGTCCTTGTCCTTTGTCTGATTCGCCACAGTACACAGTTTGCGGCTATCGTTTGGCTTTTTACTCACCCATTGACAACCCATGGTCATGTTAATCCCTATGACCTGTCTCTTCCCAAGAAAAACTCAACCTCCTAGAATATGTTTGAAAAAGCTACATCAAAAAGTAACATCAAACTTTGTGCTGTAAAGGCGCTGTGAGTGTTATCTGTAAGAGTTAATAGCTTAATTTCAACTATAAAGAGCTCCTGGGGTAATACACATATCTTAACGAGGTGTGCCTTCAGCCACTTGATCTATAAGCAATATGTGAGACCTCATATCTGTTCATTGCACTGCAGTCCAGTTAAAAACAAGTACTGAAAAGCCAACTAACAAGTACTGAAAAGCCAACTATTTTGGCTTGTGCATAGGTATTAGATAGGACATCATCAAGGCACTGGCATAGAATGCTCAGATACTCACACCATTTAAATCTATTGCCATTTTAGGGTCAGGTACTAAGATTATGACAGTGCTTGGAAATGCTGATACCAGGCTTACACAAAAGTGAAGACATTGGCTGTGCAAAAGTTGGTTAAAACTTGGAGTGGACATTAATATGACTTACAGTCCTGCTCAATGAGATTTTGAATTACACATGCCTGGCATGTCTCCAAGGAGCATGGTTAAACAGATGTTTAATGCGAGCGAAGAAACTGGTCTTGAGAAATTGGAAAACACATTCTAATCTAATAATCAAAGACTGATTGATGTGCTCCTGGCCACACTACAAAGTGTTTCTTACTGCTTTTGTGATGATGAATGTGCAGGTACTCGAAACTGCATCAATTCTTGCAACTTTACAAGTGACTATTCTCTCAAATATCACCCTGTTGTGAGGGAATGAGGACAGAGCCCCTTTAAGGGAAAAAGCTCAAGACTATGGGAGGGAGCAGGAGGCGGTAGGAAAGGGAGGGGCAAGGGATGAGGGAGAGTTAGTTACAAGGAGGAAGAATAAAGAGGTCATGAAAGACCCTGGCTCCTGTGTAGTATGTCCTAGGGTGTGTATGAGGCCCATTTAAGGGGTACAACAGCTGGCGACGAAGCCAATATGATCCCACGGTGTGCAGAAGGTGGGACTGGAAAACCCAGCAGTGCCCTGGGTAAAGCATACCCAGCAGCATGATGACAGGAGCAGTGTGGCGCCCAGCGGACAGGATCACCCTGGCTAAACTGGCCGTGGAGAAGAGCGGGAGAGCAAGGACGCCCCCAGCAACAAGACCGGGCGAGTGGGAAAGAGCCCAGTAGAGTGACGGGCCAGGTATGCCCACAGGTCAGGCATACAAGCCCAGCAGTAATGGTGCAGGAAGGATGTGCCCTGCAGCAGGACGACGAGCCACGCGCCCAGCAGGGACCCGACACCCGCCCCAAAGGTATGGTGTCATCCTGTGCACGTTGCACCAACAGAGCAGAGGGCAAGTGCCCAGCAGCGCAGGGAAAGGGATGAGTGCCACAGAAGAGGAGGACCGCAAAAACGGCATCCAGCAGAACTACGCTGGGGCACAGAGGACGTGCCCAGCCGAGAGACGAACCCAGCATGAGACCGCATGAGAGCGCAACAGGAGACAGCACACCCGACAATGGAGGGAGCCACAGCATGGTGAGACGGATGTCCACAGACAAGGGGAGCCCGGCTGTCAGAGAGGGAGAGGTTAGGAAACCAGCAGCGCAAGGAAGAACCGGAGTGAGGGAGGACCCCGCCGCGGGAACCCTACAGGCGGAGATGAAACGAACGAGCCCCGAACACCAGAAGAGGACCGCAGCGATCTGAAAGGGGAGACGCCAGGCACTGGTAAGGAGAGTCCACGCCCCTGCCCCACCGCCGCATACACAGTAGAGGGCAGTAGCATAGAGCGACACACAAAAGCGCGCCAACAGGACATTAAGATAGGACCAGAAGAGAAAACAAACAATTAAACAAAACAGGGATCACTGATCAGGACACCGACATCCCGCCACCCCAGCAGTAGCGAACCGCCTACGAGCCAGTGCCAAAAAGCTCCCACGAGCGTGAGAAAAAAAAATATATATATATAATTTTATGCGAGGAAACATAGGAAGTTAACAAAGAGGCCACAAGATGGGAGACAACCGCATCCTGCCAGCACCCGAGCCACCCCACGGCCTCACTTAACGATAGCCCCAATGAAACACCACAACAACTGAGGTACCCAAGAGGTGAGACACACCAGCACCTCAAGGTCCAGAGAGTGATGCCAAACAGGTGAACGCTATAAAAACCGCCAGCCAGCACCAGAGCAACAAGCGTGCCACCACGCCTGCAACTTCAGTACCAGTCACCCCACACGCTGCAACCCAACAGCTAACTCACGACAGAGGTCACTCTACATAAACCAGCAAGAGTGGCAACACAACGCACATCTGTAAACGCCACCACTCAGGTGCAGGGGCCAGGACATATAGAGCAAACCCCTGCCGTAACACCACACCGTCATGGCCAACCGAGCACAGGTGACCACAGACGCGCAAGCACCTGCCCCGGCCAGTATAGAGCCTGCACCACACGCCACCCTTATGCATCGGCCCGCCCCATTTTCATTAAACCCACGTCACAACCAAGGACGAAGATGAGTAGAATGGGTCGAGGAGTTTGAGGACTTCCTAGGAGCAATCGGAGGACAAAACATACCCAACAAAATATGTATCTTCAACAACCTGACAGGAAAATAGATAAAGGGGATTACCAAGATGATTCCCACACAAGAAAGGACTGCGTACCAACGCCTCCTCACGGCAGTCAACGCCAGGCTGATAGTAAGCCCCAACAAGGACTACGAACGCTATGCATTCAATGAACATGTGCAGCTTCCACATGAATCCATTGGAGAATATGTCATCCGCCTCCAAAAGAACATTCTGTGTTGCGACTTTGCCAACTTCAATGATAAGGAGGCAATGCGACTGAGGATCATAGAAGGGTGCACCTCGTCAACGCTCAGGAAACACCTTCTCAAACAGCCGATGCCCCTAATGAAAGTACTCAATCTGGCAAGGACGTACGAGCGAATAGAAGAACAGACAGCTGCCATTGAATTAAAAAACAAATGTAACTCCATTCCGGCCCTCACGGTAGGATGAATGGAATACTCCAGGCCCACAGGACTCTGGAAGAGAAGACGACTCAGACGCCACCGGCACCCAATCCTGAGCAATGCACAATGCCGCAAATGTGGACTCGAGGTCCCACACAGACAACCATGCCCGGCCATCGGACGGAGGTGCCGGCGCTGTGGCCAAGAAGGCCACCTTCAGATGGCATGCAAGTCGGGACCGCCTACAATCGCTGCATACCAACCCATACCACCACCAAACATGACCAGACAACCTGAACAATCAGGAGGCCCCCAGGACCGGCCCATGCACTGGAGGATCCGGGCACCAACGCCCCAAGTGTGGTACCCAACTTCACCGACATTACGGCTAGATGTCAGGAAGGGCATCAAAGACATGGACACCAACCCACCCAGACCATACGGAGATGAACGACTCCTCCACACAGAAGTAAGAGACCCAAAGATATATGGACCGGCACATGGCACACTAAGACCACCTGTCACACGAGACGATCGTGAGCCACGCAACCGCCCAAGACCCTTCAAGATGTCACACCGGGGGGGTATGGAGGCCACAATAAATGGTGGTACAGGGCAGCGGTACCAGACAAGAGCAGCAGCACAACCCCTGGGCCAATCCCAAGCCCACATAGCCCAGTGGGGCACAACCCAGCCGGCACAGCCAAAAGATCAGTCAAGATGCGACCCAACCCAGGTAGACTGCAGAGTGCCCGCCACCATCCACATGATACCGAGCCCCGCCAGAGGGCACAGCTGCCTCAGCCATCGGACAGCACCACAGAGCACCCCCATCAACATCCACTATAGATCGTTCGGGGTAACCCAGATGAGGACCACGTGCCCGAACAATAGACGGGAGAAACAAGGAAACCAAAAGAAAGGACATACCGTACAGATCCCATCCTAGCGACAAAGGACCACAGTGAAATGTCACCACAGGCCTCCCTCTTCCACGAGTTATACTTTGAAGAATATGAACCAACGAAAGAGGTAGTGATCGAGATGGAGGAAACAGAGAACAAAGAGACATATGAAACACAGCAATGAGAAAATGCAGAGGAGACCCGCGAGCAACCAAACAGACCTCATCGAGCCACAAAGAGACCCCAAAGGCTTACTGAACAAATGTAGTCCGGGAAGTCTCATGTTAAGTGGGGAGGAGGTGTTGTGAGGGAATGAGGACAGAGCCCCTTTAAGGGAAAGAGCTTGAGACTATAGGAGGGAGTGGGAGGCGGGAGGAAAGGGAGAGGCAAGGGACTAGGGAGAGTTAGTTACAAGGAGGAATAATAAAGAGAAGGTCATGGATGACCCTGGCTCCTGTGTAGTATAGGGTGTGTATGAGGTACAACATGCCCGACTCCAAAAAAAGTCTCTGGGGCTGATCAGTTTGAAGACCTGCTTCATGCCTGCTGTCATTCGGTTGGCAGTCCATATTTTCTGCTGTTATTTGGATAATATGATTTGGCTAATGTGAATATTTATCCTGTGGGGTACAGCAGCCTCTGCTGAATACAAATTTGCAAGGGTATATCTAAGGATGATTCATTTCTATATTTTCATTATTGCTTCCATCAGGGGTGTTTTACTTGTGATTTCTACTGGTGCTATTCAGATTCCATGACTTATGAATAAGTATATTCATTCAAAGGATAAGAATATTAGCTTATAAAAATGTGCCTTTGCAATGCTTATACTGACCCCTAATAAGTTTGTTTTCCTGAATAATATAAAAATAATTTTGGATGGAATTTCTATTCTGGTGAGTCTTTGGATGTCAGCCCTGTGTCAGTAGCATTTCCACAAGCCATGGCCCTGTCACAGTAGTTAGAGGTCATGACCACATGTGTACTTCATCTGGGAAATGAGCAGAGGACATCTCCCAGGCAGTGTATGCATATGGCATGCTATCAGACTGTTATCTCTGGGTTTGGTCAAAGGGATACTGTGCCACTTTGCCTACATTTGTGAGAAGGTACACCCAGGCATGGGACCCTTGCTCGCAGTACAGTAGGTAAGGCAACCCAGATGCACCTCACTGATGAGACTCAACAAGGCTGGAACATTCTGGGGGAGGTTGTGCATGCACAGTTGGCGTAGCCTAACAGTTCAAGGCAGATTGCTCCTATTGGTGGCAGCGCCAATCTGATTTGTATATGGCTCGTACTCTTTTGCAATTATGCTGATGGGCTTAAAACTATGGCATGGAAGGTTGCACAGATCGTTGCAAGTCAAAACCTCAGGTCCATGGCTTTCCTTCCGTTCTTCAGGGTTACCGGGATATATGTGATTAGCAATACTATGGAGAGTCTCTGTTCTTTTATTGTTGTCTATTCATTCATTTTTTGTCCAAAATTCATTATCTTTCATTAAGACCATCTAACTGAGATAATAGGGGCAACCTCTTAGGATGGTGTCTGGATAAATGTTACCAAAGAACAAATGAGTGAATGAGGCCCAGAGGGAGGCAGGTTGGCCCATCATCAGCCTCCAAAGATGAACCAATGTGAAGGCAAGTGTGGACCCTCATCCCCCAACACACGTTTAATCTTGTGCCACTTGTTTGATCTCTTCCAGGATTGGACTGGAGATCGCCCGGCGGCTGGCACAGGATGGGGCACACGTTGTGGTGAGCAGCCGTAAGAAGGTTAATGTTGACCGGGCTGTGGAAGAGTTGGCCTCTGAGAAACTCAGTGTGTCAGGAGTTGTCTGCCACATTGGGAAGGATGAAGACCGGCAGAGGCTTGTAACCACGGTAAGCGATTGCCCTTCTTACCTGTGAAAAATCTAGCCATACCTCCCACAGGATAGCTACCTTCTTTGTTCAACCCAGCCCAGCCCTTCGGGTTCCTGAACCCGTCTGAGAGGCTTTGAGATTTATCCAGTACAGAGACCAGTCCTATCATCAATCTTTCATGTGGAGAGAGGGAATTTACTTTCCATATTTATTAATTAATTTGTGGGTATCTCCCCCCACACTCCCACTGCAATATCAATCTCCACTGCCCTGGAGGGATCATGGTCTGCTGGGGTGAAATCAGTGCACACTCTAAGTACATTCATTCAGTTTGGCCCTTTTCCACTTCCTAGCAAGAAGCCCTTGGCATAGCTCAGTCTCCCACCAACGGGTGAGTAATTCAAATTAGCAAGGTTTATCAAAATATCATGGCAGAAACAAACTTTATTCTTGAGCAAGGCTGTGCTAAACCTATATTGTTCTGTTAACTAAAATATTAGGCCATAGTAGAATCTGCATTGTGACAATAGGGTCACAGTTTTGGAGCGAAGTGTGCACAATTCTCACTTAGCACTCTATCCCCATTGTAAGAAGACATTCCCATCGTAAGAAGGCACACCTGTCCCTCAGGAATTGTTATTAGGGCCTGATTAGATCATGACCCACTGCCCTCAGTTGGGAGGAACAAACCACTCACACATGCTTTGTGAAGAATGATTTTTATTTCCATATTTCCATCTGAGCAAAATGCTGAGGTTGTTAGGGGGTAGGAGTACAGAAATTGGAGGGTTGCATACTTGGCAGGAGGTGAAAGAAATTGGTGTCTCAAACATCAGATGGCTTATCTAGCAGTACTTGGCACACTGTTGGAAGAGGAACAATGGCCAATGTCATCGATGTATCCCTGCACTGTTCCCTGGATTCATGTAAGGATTCTCTGTTCTCCCTGGTTAAATCCTCGTGCTTCTGCTAACCTAAGTCCTATGGTCATGGTAAAATGAGAGAGACTCTTACAGTATCCACGAGAACATCAGACAAATGTAAAAGGTGAATTCACCTGTCAACAATGTCCGGCTAGTGGAAGAAAAACAAATCAAATGTAAGGGTCATAATAAACCAGGACCTACATGTCCTCAGTCTAATGTCCAATTGCTATTTTAATTCAAACCCAGTTCTAGGGAGGTGTGCTCCCAGAAAAGCATACTTCAATGAACTCACAGTCTCAGGTTTTCTTTAAAGTGCCCAAGTGCAATCCTTTACTTGACTTTGTGAGTTGATCTATAAGATGAGCAATCCTTAAGGATATACAGCTGTGTGACTCTCCTACCATGGCAAGATGATGCTATGTTACCCCTCTTGCCCGATACCCTTTCACTCTTACTGGGGCAGGACTGTGCAGTTCTTCTAATTATACAGCATGAATAGGATTTCTGTCCACCTATAACTAGGTCCTTTACAGGCTTCAGTAATTCGAACCTCTCCAGCCAAAAGTCACCTTCTTGGGGTTCAGCCCGCTACGGGTCTCTCTCTGTTTCTTAAGCTTACAAAATCCCTTTCAGCTTTGGTGGCTTTTCAGCAACCATCAGGAACTTGGTTAGAGCCGTCAGTAGACTGCTCTCTTTCTCCTACTCTTCAAAATTCTCTGGCTCTTATTATCTTCCATGTCTAGGATGTGGAGAGGGTTCTTGTTTCATTCCCAGCAAACAGTCTTAACTCTCTCACCGTGTGGTCTCATGGGTTTAGCCATCCCCTGTTTCTGAGCTTTTTTTACCAGGCTCCCTATTTGGCATGACAACCTCCATTTCTCCCCCTCTTGTTCTTCTGCTGATCTTACAGCTACAATACTGACTCTATACATTTCCATGCTAAGTTCCACACTACTAGCCTGTTTCTGACACTTTGTATACCGTAGCCCAATGACTCTGACAGCTCAATAATGGTAGTGACTGGCTGTCCACTTCTCGCACTAACCTGGTTATGGCTAGCTGGTGTCACATGCACCCTACCTCCCACTCAGCTGAAGCCCTCCTCCTCATTAGTATGTTCATTTAGGTATAGCTCTGGTATTGCTTGTGGACAAAATGCAATCAATCTGCTTTCTCCATGATGGCTGAGAGCTTAAAAGTGCTGTCTGCCATCTTTGAATCAGGCAAATCCAAAATGGCACTTGGATGAGCCCTTGGTTCGGCGCAGTGCCAGCCAGTGTCTGTCGCCTCTCATTCTCCCAACCCTGTGCTCCATGAATGTGTGATTGGCCAGCAGGGGTTTGCCCATCTTTGTTTTTCTACAAGGTCTTGTCTGTGCTCCACTTTATGCTTCCCTAACCTGCAGCACACATGTCCCAGGACATGTTTGATCTGTAAGTAACCTTTCTGAGAGATACCAAATTAAGCGGCTTTGGTTGTGTTCTGCCTAGAAGCTGAACCATAGATGAAGACGTTTTCTCCACATTAATAAAGTGCACCAACCTCGCTGGATTTCCAAGCGACCCTTGCCACCCGGGCATCTACAAAGAAATCCTCAAACACAGCACCCCAGCATCAAACTTCCAACTTCTGATGAGCCTATCCCTAAACAGTCATGCAATGCGAATCAGCAGACAGGAGGAATGCAGTGTAAAAGACTCTGCTTTAAAATGGCTAAAATTATTTCTCACAAATCGAACCAAAATAACCTACCTACCGTCTTTAACCTCAAACACTAAAAACATCTCCTGTGGAGTGCCACAAGACTCTAGCCTCTCCCTTCAACATCTACATGTCCCCCTTTATGAAAACATTCAAAACCACAGATTAACTGCCTACAACTATGCAGTCGACCCACAACTCATCGTCAAGATAGCTACGTCCCAAGAACCAAGCAAACCAGCATATATAGCTGGATGACAACAAACAACCTCAAATTAAACCCAGCCAAAACAGAAATAATTATCTCAACTCCAGAGGACGATGGTACTGACCCACAACTGGATGGGTCACCTGGCATGGGAACCCAACCAGAGACATCAAACGTGGTAAAAAACCTGGGAATTCTTATGGACAAAGGACTCTCACTGGAACCACAAGTTAACGTTATTACAAAGAAATGCATGTACCTCCTGAGAATAGTCAGGGGGATGCTCCCGTACCTCTCCTTCCCACACAGAACCCTCACAATCATCTCCCTTGTATTGTCAAGAATCGACTATGAAAAGAACCTCTACCTTGGAATGCCGTAACGGCTAACCAAAAAACCTCAACACATCCAAATCACTACAGCACGGATACTCCTGAGACTAAACAGAAAAGACCACATCACACCAGTTCTGAGAAGCCTATATTGGCTCCCAGTAAAAAAACGCATTCAATTCAAAGCCCTCTGCATTGCCTACAAATCTTTACAAGGACAAGAAGATGAATTCCTCCAGGCCAAGATTAGCCACTACCTACCAGGAAGAGACTTAAGATCAAGCGACAGCCTCCAAATCGAAACAAAACACTACAGAAAGAGGAAATTTGGAGGAACTGCATTCTCACGTCTAATTGCTCATCTATGGAACACAATACCAAAGGAAATTAGGACAAAAGAAGACCATCTCACCTTCATAAAATGGCTGAAAACATGCTTATTCAACTCCATGTGAAAAGGACATAATGGACATTGACAGCAATACCAATAGGGACCAAAAGAAAGCAACCAACCATTAAGCCCATGCTTCCAAATCCTCTCCAGCATACTCCACACTTACCTCACACAATCCTAGGATCAGTCTAATGTCCACTGAAACACACAACTCACTCATCCAACTAACTGCTGCAAACAAACACCCAATTACTGGACGCTGCCCATCCGGGCACAATAGACCTAGTGCGCACAATCCAAACACGCCTAGAAACCTGACTCGCACTAGGTGCCAGTTCCTCCTGGTTCTACAGGAGGAGCACCAACAGAAAAGCACAACCTTCATCCTACTCCCTCTTCCTTCACTACCCTACCCAACCCACCCTCTTAGTGAAGGCCTGGAGACTATGCCAATAGTAAGGGTGTGCGGTACAAAACAATTTAACATAACCTTTCTGAGAGTGAACAAATTAAGTGGCTTGGTTGAGTTCTGCCTAAAAGTTTTCATAAGCATCTTCCTATCCTTTAATAACATGATTTGGGGACAGCTGACATCTCCCCCCACCCGCGCTGGCCTATCATGAAATTCTTAGCTTTCTGCCTAGCATATGTAATGGGTATGTGACAAATCTGAGGATGTCGTCCCTTCTCCGCCAAGGGGGAGACCGTTCCCATGGGTCCAGGGTGGTGCATCCACAGTACAATAAGCCCCATGGGGGTGGTGCTCTGAGGGTTTAAAAGAAGTACTGTGAAGAAGAAGATGACTGAGAGTCCAAGGATCATTTTGGAGGATCAACGTGAGCGGTCTAGCTTCTCACGGAATATCATTGGCTCAAACCAAAGCAACAAACCAGCATGGGAATTCAAAATAATTCAACTGAGACGCAGAAAGAGAATGATGCACCGAGGGGGAACTGCGGGAGCTGTGTCCTGGGCGAGCGAACGAGAGCCATACGGGAGCCGTGAACGGAGTAGCAGGAAAACGCAAACCTGGTCTATGCTGGAAAGACCGCTTGCGCTGCTGCTGAAATGCACCTCTGGGCACCACAGGCCCTGGCGAAGTATCTGAGATGAGGTACGCACCACCGGGCAGATTCAGATGCCCGCCAAGCCTCTCTGCAGACCCTGCCGTTCACCTGATTGCTATCAGAGCATCGAGGAACATCAGAGCTGCTCTGTAAAAGCCAGTACCTACAACTAAAAAGCTAACAGGTACGTGGGTTATCTGAGAGGCGTTGGAGGTCTGGGGAAGCCAAAGAGTGAAGCGAGAAGTTGAAGCAAGAGGGTCTGGGACCCTGAGAAGCGACTGCGAGTCCGCGACCCACACACATATGAAAGTTAAAGTATAAGTCGGTCTGGGACCCCAAGGAATAAGAAGGTCTGGGACTTGAAAGAACATTGCGAGTCTGGGACTTGCATCCCTTCATAAATCAGAGGGAGACAGAAGGGCCTGGGACCCCAATAATAAACAAGAGAGGAATTGTATGTTTGGCAGGAGAGTGAATCAAACAGTCTGGCACCCACACCCATGTGAAAGGCAACGGCCTGAAGAAACGAGGAACACGAGAGTCTGGGACCCTCTAAGAGAAAGAGAGAGAGGACATCAGCTTGGCAGGAGAGTAAACAAAGATGTTCACGTCTTTGTAAGTCTGGGACCCGCACCCACATAGGAAGTTGAGACCAAGGAGGTCAAGTACCCTGGAAGTGAAAAGGACATCATCCTAAGCTTTTAAGGAAAGTGTGCCAAGTTGATGGGATAAACGAACTGTGACATTCACCTAAAAGGATACAGGGTTCAGAAGCCCAAAAGGAATGAAAGTAGAAAAAGTCTATGGGAAAGGAACACAACCCTAGCCTTGGAGTCCCATGCTTGTGAACATTGCTTATTTCATCACATTTTGCCCAAAAAACTGGGAACTTTTCTGTTTTTTGGAACTATTATGAACACTTTACTTTGGGAAGAGATCATCCTTGTACAGTTGGTTAAGTTGTCAATCTTAGGGACAGAGGTAGGCTTTTGAGACACAACAGTGCCAGACATTTTGGTTTTGAACATCCTGACAATTTCGCTAGTTTTCTTTGAGGCAGAGAAACCCTGCTTAGCTTTAGGGATGGAGAGGCCTTCTTCCAACCTTTTCTTGATGAATAAAAGTCTGTACCCAAAAATTTGCCACCATTGTGTCCGAGCCTTACTTCCGCACCTTTACAGGTACTATAAAGGAAAGCTATTTCTGGCAGTGTGGCTGTGAGGTTTGGGGAAAACACAGAAGATGGCATCTGGGTGGACTCAGCAGGTTCCTCATACCATCTCCAGGGGTTGCATCACAAATAGGGTTGCTCATCCTTGCTACTGAGTTTCATGTGCCCTTTCTAGGGCCCTCTAAAATGTGAGTCCATCACACACCCCAGAAAAAGAAATGAGGAAATTGTAAAGTGTTCAAAACCAGGCTGGCAGAATAAGTCTTGATGGAGAAAGAAGAGAAAATAACAGTGGACACTTGCGGTACTGAATACCAAAGGAAAAAACATTTCCACCTGATGTAATAACAAGGGTGGAATTACTGGTAATTTTGGGGAAACCAGATGGGGTACTGTGATTAAACAAAGCAGACAAAACATAGCAATGGCAAACAACCAGCAATTGGCCAAGGGCGCATATCGATCAAGCAGGGTGAGGCCCCAGTAGTGAAAGCAATGAAGAGTGATGGGGTAGAGAAAGAAGGATCTAGTAGAAGTACCTGAATCAGGGGCAGCACTATAATATGCAGGGAAGGATGGATGTGCTACTATAGAGAAGGCGGTCACTGCTCGCTGCAATCACGTTGCAAAGACCATAGTCAGAGCTGAGGGTCACTGCTAGCACGTGGGTGCAGGGTCGTGAACGCACTAATTTGTACTTATTTAAATACTCCATATAGCCACAGAACAGAAGAAAACAAACATTTAACAGACCAGACTAGGCAGAGGGTGGCATACAAGCTTCAAAAACAGGATTGAGCAGGTTAATGTCATGAAATCTTTGCTGCAGTACATGCTCTACCAGATTGACAGACCATTTTGGTTCTCCGCCTTCATATCTCAGCACATACAGCAGCAAAGTGAAACACAGAAAGCTCTGAAGTAACATCAGCAAACTCTATGAAACCCAAATCTCTTCAGGGCGCAAAGTACTGTTTAATAAGACTCCAAGCCATGATGTCTCATCTTCTGTGTATAGTTCTGTGGTTGTCCTCTTACTTTGATGTTCTTGTTTGTGATCAGGCACTGGAGAAGTACGGTGGAATAGACTACATGATTAACAATGCCGCAGTCAGTCCCTTTGTTGGAAATGTTTTGGATTCAACTCCTCAAGTTTGGGACAAGGTAAGGCTGTATCCCCATATGCGGGACATTATGGGGTTATGAGACAGGCACAGAGACAGCGGTCCTGTGGTTTGTATTCAATGTGCAAATTTGCTATTGGGTCGTCATATTTTGCATTTATTTTATTAGCAGAGAACACTTCGACTAGAAGCCTTCTCCATACCAAGTATTGCTCGCAGGGCAGTAATGGGTGAGTTACAGTGATATGAAGTAGAGCTGGCAGACATATAAAGCAGATGACATATGGAGGGTGTATACAGACAGAGGAGAAACAGAAAACACAATTTAGCCCTACATGGAACGGGATTTAGCGTAGAGACTATTAACATTTGGTACATCATTGTCATATTCACACACTTTAATGAGGTTTCGGGGGAAGGGGACTATGAGCTGAAAGGTTGGGTATCCCTTTAAGTGAGAAGATGTGCCCTTTAAAGGCAGATTTGAAACCCCATACAGTGGGGATGGATTTGACTTCAGCGGCAGAGCGGCCCAGCCCTATGATAAAAGTTGAGAGAAAGAGCGAAGGCGAGAGGTTCCACAGGGAGAAAGCAGTACAGAGAAGTTGTGGAGAGCTTGAGAATGCAGAGTTCAACGAGGCAAGTAGGGAGAGAGCGGATTAAGTGGGAAGAAGTCCACGGTGGATTTAAATACAGGTAGAAGATATCTAAAGAGTGAGCGAAATGTACATGGAGAGCCATCCTGTACAGAGGCAGTGCACTTCAGTGGATGAAGATCGTGGGAGATAAGAGGGTGCAGGTAACAAAGTTGAGCATGTTGCCTAACAGGGTAAAGGAATATAGAGGGAATCCCATAAGGAAGCTGAAACAGTAATTCAGCCTGCTAAGGATGAGGGTGGAAATGGGAGCCTTAGCACAGCGAGAGGTGAAAAGGGGGAGGATTTTCTGGATGTTGAGGAGATTAATCCTGTCCGTCGTTGAGCCTGAAATAATGAATTACTGCAGGAGTAGGGGGTGAAGGTGTCAGGGTAAAGGATATGGAAAAGGGAAAGGGGCGGGAAAGCATTGAAGGCAGGTAGTTAGATTACCTCAGTGCTGGAAGAATCGGGCATTGCGCAGTGAAGTGTCATTAGGTGTCTAAGGACGGTCAGGCAATCACTATTGTGGAAAGAAAGCTCTGGGATGAAGGAGGGGACGAGAAGAAGATGTGGGTGTCATCAGATATGAGAACGTAGAGGAGGAGATGAGTTTGCTAAGAGGCAAGATGTAGAGAGTCAAAAGGAGAGGACACAGAACTTACACACAAGCAACCCCAACCGGTAGAAGGGTAGCAGAGGACGTTTTGGTGTTCCAGAAGGTGGCAATGGAGGGTCCAGATAGGTAGGAAGACACCCAGGCATGAGTAGTGCCTGAAAGCTGAGGTTCAAGAGAACTAGAAGAAGTGATGGGTGGTCAACCATATCAACGGTTAGGGGGTGTTACGTCTCCAACACTTCCAGGTCTAGTCCGTAGCAAAAGCTCTAAGAGCAATACTTGTCTATTTCCTGCTGTAAAGCGTGAGTTACTTCCAGAACAATCCAAATCCCAGCGAGGCACTGGAACATCAAGGCTCAGCTCCTCCTGTGCACAGGGTGTTTTACCTAAGCAGCACTCCAAGCCAAGGATAGCACATGCCTTTACGAAAGCAGCATTCATCTCTCCCTCTCAGGGAACTGTTAGTACCACTCATCTGGGCATGTGGTTTCCTTTAAAACATTCTCCATTTCTTGTACTATTGCAGATTTTTCAGGTGAATGTGACGTCAACCTTCATGATGGCGAAACTATCGGTCCCTCATATGCAGAAGCGAGGGTGAGTGCCGGGAGAGGGCTTGGGTTCATAAATATCAATACTGTTTCCATGGTCAATGAGTTATCTGAATGAAGGCTTAATCCTCTTATAAATTCTCTGAAATGCTTCTCAATTGCTTTGATTGAGAATCGATAGTGAGTGGTGGGCTGTACAAATTGGCTTTGTTTTTTTTTAATATCAAATTGCGCCCATGGACTCAGCCTGAAGGAGGACAAATCTTCCTCACCAGCTTCTGATCATTTTTACAGTCCACAAATGCGAAATCCAGAAACGTACAGCATGACTATGACAATAGACTGTATTCTTCTTCCATGGATAATTGACCAGAAAAAGCCCAAAGCCATATGCAAGATATGAACAGTGTTGGCAAAAGCTTCCTCCATGCACTACCCCAAGAAATGTACTATTAGTTTTGGCTATTAGGCTAAAGCGCCACCTATAAACCAAAACTATTTCAGTGGGGAGAAATGGCATTTGAGGAGGGACACAAATCTTGTAGCTGTTGTTTGGTTATGTGCCCATGCATTGACAGCCCATGGCCATGCTAATCCCTACAGCCATTCCCAGTTCTTGCCGTCCCCACCCAAAACCCCTCCTCATGGGAACTCTTTGAGCTTGCTTTAATCAACCTCTACCTTCAAACTTTGAACTCCCAGTGCCTGCCAGTGTTTTTAAAGCAGTAAGAGAATGACTTATTTGGAGTTGTAAACATGCTATGTTGGTGTAATAGAAATGTATTAACCAGGTCTGCCTTCAGCTACTCGATTTATAAGCACTATGCCTGTCCTTCACTGAAGTCCTGTTAAAACAAGCATTGACAAAGCCAACAGTTGTGCCTTGTGTATAGGTATTAGGCATTTCCCAGGCACTGCTATTATGTACCAAGGTACTTCCACCATTTTGCAGCTGCTACCATCAATGGTCAGTTATTACCACTGCAACAGTGTCTGGCAAATGTCTTTACCATGCCTACACAAATGCGAAAACTATTGGCATTACCAATGCTGGTTTACCATGCTATGTATCTAGCATTCTGATGCTTAGTGAGACGAACCGCGACAAACATGTTGCCACATACCTCATCATAAGCATTATTAACCTAATGTGTCTTTGCTCCCAAATTGTCGCTAAATGCTGGACTAAAGTTTTATTTATTTGTAATACTAGTCGGATGTTGACACTTCACCCTTGTTTCTAGTGATCGTTTAGGTAAATAAATATATACTGAGTTTATGTACTGATTTTTTTATATCTACATGTGTGCCTTATACATATATTGTGCCTATACCTGTTTCGCTCTATGCAAGCTGTTTCAAAGCAGATAAAGATTACAATATATTTGTCTTCCATTGTTAGTACATACAGTGTTTGTAACAAACATAGAGCGATTAAAAATAAAATGGGTGCTAAAAAGAAAACGACATAAATCATAATTAGAAATCTAACAAAACTATATTCAATAGTTAAATTATAAACATTAAAACACGATATTATGAAAAAAGTGAGTAGTTACGCATTAAAGGAATATCATTCTCAAAAAAGAAGACATGTGGGTGGGGTTGCAAAGAAATGATGCTTCCCAATGTACATTAAGGTGATTAGCAATGCTCTAACATCTAATAAATAATTTTAGCTACATGTTATTTAAATATAAATGATATCTGACATCTAGTCGTGGCCTAATCTTTTTGAGTTACTTTGATACAGGCACCAATATATTGCTGCATGATAGATTTTTGAAACCTGAGCATTAACAAGATGTCAATATTGGGAATCCATCATATAATCCATAGCTTCTACTGTGCGCTGTGGCACACGCATAGGCATGAAGGCGATGCTGGGTGCACCAGGCCACCCATGGCCTCAACATTGCTCAAGTTCCTTCTTTACAAGTTACTGAATCAACAGACATCACTAATCAAGTGCCACTTATAGCTATTGTGCTTTTTGTTGTTGTCATAAAAGAACATTTTCTTTTGTTGTAAAGAATTACCAGCGCAAACAAACTGCAAAGCCATTATTCCAGCTACAAATGAATTGATGCAAAATCAAGGAACTTAATGCAAAACCTACACAAGACTATACACTGGGACTGCTGCGATGACTCGCGAGCACAAAGGTTTCATTTCAAATGTCACAAGCCAAATGTAACAGTGCAAGTCTTTCATTGTTTTACATGCTATGACGTGCTTATGGGCAGGGGTATGCTAACATGTTTGTGTATTTCAAATTATTCATATCGTTCTCTTCTACTTCACATTGAAATACGCTGGCTGTATGCCGCACAAGTATAATGCGTCCTCTAGTGTTCCAGAAGTCAAAAAAGTGGGCACAATAGCACTGCTCTAAGGCAACTCATTATTGCTGATATGTGTGGATTCTTGATAAAGAAATTATAGCCACAGCGATGTGGGGAGTAGGTCCAGAGGCCACCTCTTGATAATGATGTGCTCAAATTGTTTGATAAGTGGTCAAGGATGCCGATATTGACCAATCATTAAGGCTGTTTGGGGGGTATTAGGATCCTGTTGTAATTGCATGTATTTTTCTGACTCACCAGTACTATTCCTGTAACAGTCAAATACTATTTTCTCTCTGGGTTGTCAAGGTCATTCCAAAATAGCAATTGATGAAACCCATGTTAGGTTTCCTCATGAGTAGAACTCATATTGTCATACCTTGCAGTAAGAGAGATTCTGCTCATAAACAGCTTGGGTATATCTTCGCTCATTATTGGCCATACACAGTGCGTGCATCTAAGGGAATCTGTTTCCAATATCAATGTCAAAATAATGACAATACATGTTTTAAATAATGTGTTCATTTTGTGGTTTTGGGAAAATGTTTACTTGTTCATGGTTTCTATGGGTATAGCAATCTAATAAACAATTGGGTGAGATGTGAACACTGAGTAGCTCGAAGTCAGTGTGTGCGTCCACAGGAATCCATCACGTAGTTGCCATTTGGAGCTGCTTCGTTGAATGAGTAATTTTCTATACCAATACAGAATTGTTCTGGTTCTTGTCCCAGGTGGGCAGCCACATTGAGCATGTGTGCTGCTTCAATGTTCTCAGTGAGTTGCAAGACAACTGGAATACATTTTCCATTTTCATAATAAAAAATAGTGTTACCAAAAAAAGCACTTGGGGTTTGTAGGCTAGGGGCTTTCCCTGTACGCTTTCCCACATCCTTGAAAAGGCCCCTCACCTCTCAAGCCCAGGCTCCCTAATCAAACCTGCCTGGTGAGAGTACAGATTATCCCTAGAGCCAGGATTCCGCCACTGTCTACGCTAGCCCTACTGTAGGGAGGCCTACACGGTATATATCTCACTCGATCAGGGACCTTCTAGAGCACCCATTGGGGTAATCTATTTGCCCTGTCTCCCTTTGCCTGGATGACCATCTCTCAACCTTTATTTAACTCTCACCTGTCTCCTATCTCTCTCTCCATTCTCTGTCTCCTGATCTTCTCTCTCGCCATCTGTCTATCCACTCTCCTGATTTCTCTCCACATTCTGTATCCTGGTCTTATAACCGTGTCTTACTCCTCTGATCTCTACACTCTAGGCCCTTCTGATCTCTCTAATCATCACACAACCACCGTCTCTACTGCCCTCCACTCTACTGCCTCTCTCTCTATCACTTTTGTCTCTCTCTTGCTGTGAAACACCCTCCTGCCTTCCTTACCAAACTACCTTCAATCACTCTCACTCACTCACACAAAAACTGTCAAACGGGTACTACTCTCTCAGTCTCAACACCTTACCTTATTTTTTTCCTTATGAGTAGAAGTCATTATCATACCTTGTCGGACAAGGTTCACTCAGAGAAGAAACATTATCTCATATACTAAACTGCAAAGCCTCCAATGCAGTGACTCTATTCGCATATATAACTTTTCCCATTTTGACAGGGTCATGGCACTGACTGGGTCAAGGGAGGCGGCCAAGTACCCTTCCTAACCTGGGGTAGGTGGCCTACCAAGATAGCTCCAGAGCCAAGCCTACCCGAGAGACGGTGTGGGGAGTTAAGGGAGACCTCTGTCCCATACTCCCTGGTATGCATGGAGCCATGTCTCTATATTGGCCTCTTTCCTGGCCAGGTCTCGTTCTCTTCTCTTTCAGATGTCATGGGACACAATACCATACAGAAGACTACACGTACCACAATGCACCTGGGCCCAACAGCCAATACCTAGCCGAAACATGAGCAATGGACTGGTTACCAAAATAAGAATAGATTAGGCTTCCCCATTCAGGAGCTGAATGGTAGACCAAACACTCACCCCTCAAACCCCAGATGGGCTAAAGGGAGCAGAGGACCTGGAACTTATAAGAGATTGCATAGAAATAGGAGAGACCCAACACTCTGCAAACCCTGACTCACCAAGCACAGGCGAGATCCAGAGAACAAATGACCCAGGGACCTCATGGCTGGCTGGAGGAAAATTGAGACTAGAAAAGGGCATGACGAAAAGGTGCTTATGAAGACTTCCATGGGAAGTTCCAGTTCCGAAGTGCAAGAGATGGGAGGAGATGGAGTAGCTTAGGTTGGTCCAAGAAAGCAGCTGACTTAGGTAGCCAGTGGGAGCATAGAGAAGCTTCCAGACAAGCAGGGAAGGTGCATAAAAGGCTAGCAGAGTCAGTTGGCATGGGAGGTCTTTGGGTGAGGTCAGAGGAGGACCAACAGGGCAGAAATTAATGAGGGTATAGCAGGTGGAGAAGGATTTGGAGTAGACTTTTGACATGTTTCTAGAGATTGAAGGCATCTAGAGAATGGTTTTACTCCATTCTCTTTTATGAATGACCTTGCCAACCCTTATGAAAAGGAGTGTTTTACTATTACAAGGCATATACATTTTACACAAGGCCTTACCCACTGTATGGTGTTGAACCTTCCTACTAAATGGGAGTTCAATATCTGCAATTAAACAAAAGAAAGGTCACTATCTATTGGTAAAGAACCATGTGTACCCTTACTCACACCCAGGGACTCTTGTTATCCACCTCTAAACAAATACAAGGTGATAACACTAGGTCAAAGGATGTTTCTTATAAAAAAACACATGTTTCTTAGTACATCAGAGTGCAAGTATAACCACCTGCTGGTTTGTATCAAAAACATTAAAAAACGAAAACACAAATCATTATAATTCAATACATCAATCTACATATACAGTGTAAATAAAACATCAAGTATCAATGACTCAAACCGAAACAGTGCTGATTAACTAAACCCAATTCTCCACTATATCCATATTAGCCTGACTTATATAAGTTTCTGTCCTCGATGGCTGATATTAGCTGGACATTGCTCAGGGGCAAAAATGTGCAGAAAATGTGTTGCTTGTAGGTGGCAAAGGACATTTCTCTCTTATAGATCTTTGTGTTATTCCACAGAATCCCTGAAACCGTCTGTGTCGTTATGTCATCAGACAGTGTAGCAACTCCAATTGTTGCTTGGTCTCGCTCTTGCGATTTGTTATTGCCACTGGGGTGAATGCCTTTCACAATACTTAAAGGTTGTGGTACTGGCTTAAAGGGATATCTGTTGCTGCATATCTGCATCATTCACTCTTCTGCTGACAGTTAGTTCTTTAAACACACCCGTGTTTCAACAGAAGGAATAGTTTCCCTTTTTCATTTTTCTTTTTTTCTCTTTAGTTAGGTCTTGATATGATATAAGTCATTTATAACACGCCCGTACACAAGTGTTTCTTGCTTTTCAAACACTATATTAATATAAGAAATAACTACTAATTTCTTCATAGTGTCATACTCTATTATTGTGTTTATAATTTAACTTCCGAACATGTTTGTTCTATTTTTAATTATGATGTATGATGTATATCCCTTTTTTATCCACATTTCCTTTTCTTTTAATTCGTCCTGTCTTTGTTCCGAACATTTAATGACAATGTAAAGATCAAATATATTGCAATGTGTCTGACTTGAAAAAGTTTCCGTAAAGCGAAACAGGTGTAGGGACAATTTGTGTATTTTCAAATGGCTATATGCATAAGGCACACATGAACTTAAAAAAATCCTTGCATAAACTCAGTGGTCCTCATTACAAATTGGGTGGAATGGTAAAAATGTGGTGGTAATCCCGTCACTGCCACTTGTTTTAGTGGTAAGGGAATAACCGCTGCATTTGTCGCACCACAAAACTAGGAGTTTCATGTTGCTGGAAGTAAATCCTCAACGGAATAATGGCCCAAGGTAAATCCACCAAAATCCTACATGGAGTCCTATGGATTCCAAAAATGGGGACTAATACCCCCTTAGCACCACTCGCAATCCCGTGGTAATTCCACAGGACCAATTGGCAGTAACGGTAACCGATTTTCGACTGTAATTCAGTGCATTTACCACCAGATTACTGCCAAACACGGGATAAGGCAGAGTGTGTATTTTGAACTTAAAATATCACTAGAGACAAGAGTGAAGTGTCAAGGTTAGAACAATATTTCAAATAAAAAAGCATGCTAGGTTAATTACCCAAACACATTGTCTGCGGTCAGAGCACTCCCTGCAGGATTCTCGCCATTATTCGCCTGGAGTGGTGATAAGCAAGGGAATCCGGCAAGTCACTTGGCCCTGCCTATTATGACTCCATGCAAATGATCCGTATGGATCTTTGTAGTGGGCGTAGAGGTCAATAAAAGCGGCCATAAAAAACATGGTAGCCAGCATCAAAATGGATTCTGGTCTACTGCACTTGCTTTTCAGCAGTCACATACAAAACAAGTATTTGTAATGCCAACAGTTTGGGCTTTTGTATAGGCATGGGAAAGGCACTTGCCAGGCACTGCTGTAGTGGTATTAATTCTATGTCAACACGGAGGCGAGCATTAAGCTTCTTCTTCTTTTATTTTCTCTCTCCAGCAGTTTCAACAAATAATATACATTTTGTAAACTTTTCTTTTTAAAAAAAACGTATTTTTTTAAAGAAAACTTCAAGTCCCATCATTCCTGTAGTCCCTTAGTCTCTGGTCATGTGACCTAGTCCTTCCTGTTCCTCTGTCCTTCCTCTTTTTTTCCTGCTGTCCAGAGATAAGTACCATTTCATACAAGCTCCGTAACATGATTGTGTTTTGAGAGTGATTTACATGGTTAAATAATACTAAAGGTCAGTAGTTAGGCCCCAGAGGTGCGCAGCGCAGCGCTATATTTGTTATAAATATTCTGGTGTGAGGAGTCTGTGGCTCCGTGCCGCACTACCCGGCACATCAGGGGCCCGCAGATCTCCTCACAACGTTCGTAGTACCCGCAGCGCTGCGTTTGTGCCTAGGAGCGGGTAAGCCTCCACCCTCGTGGGGGCGGAGTCAGATGCGAGCAGGAAATCCCTTCCCGATAGTGTAATACAGGAGGAAGCCCCCACCATCGGGGGGGGAGGAGCGCGACGCGAGCTGGAATCTTTTTTCCCAGCTGCGTAAGCAGTAAGCAGCAGCCCCCACCCTTGTGGGGGAGGAGGCACAGCGAGTGAGCACGGCTTACGTCAAGAGAGCTGCTCCTCCCTGGAGAGGGAAATCCCTCATATCACAGAGGCGTATAGGAGCGAAATGCTCGCCGTGAAGGGCCCCCACCCTTGGGGGGGCGGAGCCTAACAAAAAAAGCTCAGTTGTGAAGCTTCGATTAAGAAGCAAAAGCAAGACACAACGCTACGGAGCAGGAATAAGCTCTGGTAGCGTTCTATTTGGAATATATCTTGAATATAAAAGCATTAAGAAAGTGTATTGTACACGAGGGATACAAGAAGAGTCCCTAGAAAGACACTGCACATCTTCCTACTTGGTGCAGACAAGGTGCAGCCTCACAAGAGTGGATCAGTGGACGTGCCACTACACCTGCAAAGGAATTATCAAGGCACCTTACAGCACTAACATGTCCAATTTTGAGTGGAGTGAGGAAGAACAGGAGGCAGTCTATCAAGAAGACTTAGCCTATAGTTTTAAAGAAGTGCTGGGGGATTCACTCACAGAGGCAGTGGCTCAGGGAGTCAGACCCCTGCAGGAGAGAGTCCATACCATCGAACTATATTTGAGCCAGAAAGAAAAGAGCACCGAAGAAAGCACGTCCACTAGGGTCGCAACAAAGGACCCAAAGGGCTGTAACAAGGCCCGGAAGAGCAAAGACTCTTCCGACCCCCCGGGCCAGATGGAAAGGGCAGGGACAATGGCCCCGGAGGCTTCAGACGCTTTCAGTAAACTAAGAGAAGCGTTCATGAAAAACTCACCGGTGCCGAGCCTTGAGACCCCCTACCCAGGGGCCGATAATATGGGCAATAAAGAAGAAGGTTTCCCCGAAGAGGAACCACAGAATCCCCGTCCTCTTCACAAGAGGAAGCAGATAATGAAGGGGACGAGAGTAGCCTAGCCCTGCCGAAGAAAAGACTGAGAAATCTTACAACCTAGAAGAGGATGAAACCTCTAACATGTTTCAGCCTGAAGACATCAGAAATCCTAGATCATCCGAATGGGTGCCCTCACCGAGGGTCCCGAAATACATGATGCAAAGGTTGCGAAAAGCGCTAGAGAAGGAGGTCAGACAGAGGATCAGAGCGGAATGTCCGAGACCGGAATTACCGGGCAAAGTGGCAAAAGCCCCAGAACTTGACCCAAAGATGCTATCTTTTGTCTCTAAATCTAACAGATACCCCAGGAAAGGTATAGACCGTTTTATGGAAAAGCTGCCAGGAAAAAGTCCTCGACATAGCTGGGCCGCTAGCAAAGATTATGGACCTAGCTGAGCGGGCAAAGGGCACAGGAGAGGAAGCGGACCCAGGAGTCCTAGCAAACTGGGTGCAAAGGGCTGTATGCCTTTTAGGCAATGCTAACTGCGCAATTTCGTCCGAACGCAGGAGAGGGCTCCTGCTCAAGATCGACCACAAACTACGTGATTTGTCGTCATATGAGGCAGGCGAGGCGGCACAAGGACTCTTGTTCGGCGAAACTTTTGGCAAAGAAATGGGGAGATTCGTGGGAACCTACACCTCCCTAGAGGAGGCCCAAGCGTCAATGAAGAAAATCTTCCCCGGGAGAGTTTTTGGCGGGACCGGTCGGTCCAGAGGCCGAGCGACCAGTCGCTATCAAGCGTTCAGAAGGCCTCAGGGAAATTGAAATAACTACTGGGAGAACAGACAGCCAGACTCATTCTTCCCGCCAAGAGGTTGTTTCCCTAGAGGAAGGCGAGGTAGAGGACAGGGAAGAGCACACAAGTTCCCCACAGATGAGAGTTTTCACGTACCCACCAGTTGGGGGAGGACAGCGGTATGCTGGGAAAATTGGCGTTCGCTTTCCAGCGACGCCTGGGTTCTGCAGACAGCGAGAGGCATGCACATAGAGTTTAAAGAGACCCCCGCTCAGTGTCAAACACCCCGTCCTATAGCCGCGACACAAGTAGAGAAAGGGCTAATACAGGCAGAACTACAGAGGCTAGTAGAGAAGCGGGCGATAGAGCCATGTGAAACATACCCAACATTTGTGAGCAACATGTTTTTGGTCCACCGAAAAGACAAAGTAAGGCCAGTAATAAATCTAAAGAACATGAACAGATGGGTAGTCTACAACCATTTCAAGATGGAAGGGACTCATCAGCTCAGAGATACACTCAGGCAAGACGACTGGCTAGTGAGGATAGATTTGAAAGATACCTACCTGACGATATCAGTACACAGAGATTTTTGCCCCTTCCTGGCATTCGACTTGGACGGGTAATTATGGCAATTTGCCACAATGCCATTTGGGCTGGCCTCAGTGCAATGGGCATTCACGAAGATCATGAAACCGGTAGCAGCAGCGATCAGGGAGAAAGGGATATGTATGATTATATATCTAGACGACATCCTGCTGTTGGCCAACTGCAGAGAGGCACTCCTCTACCAGACCATCTGGGTAGTGAAACCCCTGACGTTCCTGGGATTCCTAGTGAATCAGGAGAAGTCAGCGATGAAACCAACCAGGAGGTTAGAATTCCTAGGGTTTATCAAAGATACCAGGACAGCAACCCTAGAACTTCCAAACACAAAGATAAAAGACATAAAGAGAGAATTAAGAACATGTCTCAGCAAAACAGTCATATCACTCCGCACAATAGCACGAGTAGTAGGCTTACTAGCAGCCTCGATACAAACGATATTTCCAGGGCCGCTACACTATCGACCTCTGCAAAGGCTGAAGATAAAACAGCTACAACAGGGTCTGCATTACCACCAGCTAGTACACATCATTCAAGAATCCAGGACAGAGCTGGAGTGGTGGCTGGCGATCATGGAAGCATGGAACCCGGAGAGCCATATTCGGCGACCATCCAGACTTGATAATAGAATCGGACGCCAGCAGAGCAGGCTGGGGAGCCTGATGTGGAGATCTCCAGACAGGAGGGAGGTGAAGCTCGGAAGAACTCCAGCTGCACATCCACTGTCAGGAACTGTTAGCCGGATCCTTTGCGATCAAGGTGTTTATGAAAGGAAAAGTGAATTCTTGTATTCTGTTGAAAATGGACAACATTTCAGCAGTCAAGTACATCAATCATTTAGGAGGGACGAGATCCAAGTTACTGGCGGAAATAGCCAAGGACCTCTGGCACTCCTGCCAGGAATCAGGGATCTCAGTAGAAGCTGAATACCTTCCAGGGTCGCTGAATGTAATAGCGGACTGGAACTCCAGGTACCTCTCAGACACCAGCGTTTGGATGCTGGATCGGGAAATATTCCGACGGCTGGAAGAACGTTGGGGACCGATTCACACAGATCTGTTTGCGTCCAGACTGGATGCACAGAAAGAAAGATTCATCAGCTGGAGATTAGACCCAGCAGCAGCTGAAGCCGATGCTTTCCTGCAGGACTTGAGCGAGCAGATACTCTACGCTTTCCCGCCGTTCATATTGATGAGCAGGGCATTGGCGAAAGTGCACAGAGAAGCAGCGAGCCTGATAGTAGTAGTTCCGATATGGAAATCTCAAGTACGGTTTCCAACGCTCATAGAGCTGTTAATAGACTACCTGAGACTACTACCACAAGGAATGAGCCTGCTCACGGACCCAGTTGGGTCATATCACCCTCTGAGAGTGAAGGGGACGCTGCCGCTGATGGTGTGCAGGATAGCAGGAGATGCTGGAATCTCCCTGGGATTTCGGCGCAAGCTGCGAGCCTCATCGCCGAGTCATGGGCACCCTCAACTAGAAGGAGCTACGATGCAGCTTGGAATAGGTGGTCGACATGGTGCAGAAGGAGAAGTATTCATTCGGTTTCTGCCCCTCTGGTCGAAATACTGAATTTCTTAGCGGAACTTCTACAAGATGGCAAAGCTTACAGGACTATAGGAGTCTATAGGTCTGCAATTTCAGCAGGACACCTGCCTTTAGAAGGAATGCCAGTAGGAGAGAATGTAGCTGTGATAAGACTTCTAAAAGGAATAAGATTTAGTAAACCATCACAGCCGAGGTACGAAGTACTATGGGACGTATCTGTAGTATTGAAGCTACAGCAGATTGGCCCAATAACAGATACCTGTCACTAGGACAGTTGTCAGGAAAACTAGCTATGCTCCTGTGCATAGTGTCATGCAGGAGAGTAGCAGACATCAAAGCATTGGAAGTAGATAGAAAGACATATGGGCGAGAAGGAATGACATTCAACCTGGCCAGGAGAACTAAGACAGACTCTTCTACAATCACATACCCATACATGCAAAACCACCCAAAATGGTGCGTAGCCGTATGCATAAAGGAGTACGAGAGTAGAACTGCAGAACTGAGGCCAGTAGGGACAACCCAATTGCTAATAACGCGAGGAAACCGCACAAAGGAGTAGCAACAGCCACTATAGCGCGATGGGTCAGAGACATCATGAGCCTAGCGGGCATTGACATGGCTAAGTTTGGAGCGCATTCAGTCAGAGGAGCGATGGCCTCAAATGCGTTAGAGCAAGGCGCAGCTTTGCAGGACTTCATGAAAGCAGCAGATTGGGCTAGCGATACAAAGTTTAGGACGTTTTATTTTAGACCAATCAACACGATAGTGGAAGCAGTAGTAAGAAGCTTTGAACAAGCTTAATGCTCGCCTCTGTCTTGACATAGAATGAAGATTCCCCCTGCTAATAGCGCAGATTCTATTAAAGACAAGGAGGCGAGCATTAATTTCCCAATACACAGAGCTATGAAGCAATGATAAAGTAAATGAAGTGATGCACTGCCTATAACTGACATGATTATTCCTTCCAGAATAGGGTGTGTATTCCTCACCCTAACATATGCAAGTGTTGTTTTTCTGACACTAGGAGATGAGCAAAAGAACAGCTGAAAGACTTAGAGAGAACAAGTTGCCCGGAGTGAGCCCGCAAGTTTAAATGTGAGAGACCGATCCGGCATAAAGCCGGAAGATCAAAACCAAGTTGACCAGTTGGTTACGCAGTTTTGGAAAAGATTGCAGTTCGAAGCAGTAAAAGAAGAGGAAGGACAGAGGAACAGGAAGGACTAGGTCACATGACCAGAGACTAAGGGACTACAGGAATGATGGGACTTGAAGTTTTCTTTAAAAAATAAAGTTATTTTAAAAAGAAAAGTTTACAAAATGTCTATTATTTGTTGAAACTGCTGGAGAGAGAAAATAAAAGAAGAAGAAGCTTAATGCTCGCCTCCTTGTCTTTAATAGAATCAAGAGCTCCCAGCGCTATTAGCAGGGGGAATCTTCATTGTCCATTGATGGTAGAGGTGCAAAATGGTGGGAGTACCTGGACATATAATAGCAGTGCCTGGCAAATATCTAATACTTATACAGAAGCAAAACTGCTGGCTTTTCAAATCTGTGTTTTTAACAGGACTTTGTGAAGGACATGCATAGAGGTTCTAAATCAAGTGCCTGAAGACAGACCCAATTGAGACATTTTTATTATACCAGTAGCATGTTTAAAACCCCAATTAAGTCATTCATTCTCAGAGGACTGCTTTGAAAAAACAATAACAGACACTTCAAGTGCAAAGTTTAATTCATTAATTCATTCATTGAAAACTGATTTCGGAAATGAGAAAACATGTCCATAAAAACAATAACACATACAAAAATAGAGTTTTAAAACATAAGCCAGATAAAACCAATAAAAAGACATAGAAAAACGAACAGGCTTGGACATAAAGTCAGAAGTTCAAGCCAAAATTCTAGAATTTCAATAAGCATTTCCTTATATTCAATACATGCCTCCAATATGACAGGAGTGCCCAACCCACTTGTGATGAATCAGCTCAAACCAGGTAAAGCAAAGCAGGTTTATACTGAAAAAGACATGTTTTGCGCAGGATCGGCCTCAACAGTTTTTCTCTTACCTCTGAAAAAACTTTTCAAAACAGCAAAAAGTGGCCCAAGTCCTCCCTGGGGGCGTTACACTGAAGGAAAGACTGTATATCATTATCACTTTCCCAAACCACCACCATCGCTCTCGGGGGGAGACAGCTAAAACGCGTCCTTGTTAACGGAACGTTGCAAAGGATTCTAAGCCCACAACAAATACTTCTGGAGAACTGGGGCGGAGATGATTGCATGCCTCCTATTCAGGGGCTTCAGCATCTCCATGAAGTCCCTTTTCTCTGTAAGGTGTGAGAGAAATCTAGTTTTTACAGCACTGACCACGCTTAGAGACAAAACATCCAATAGGTATAAATATTGGCCTGCATTTATTTACACCAACTTGGCTTTGACATATACCAGCCAGGGAATTCTAGGATTTGGATGTTTAAGGATTAAATGTCTAATCAGCTTGTGAGTCAACTCTGACTTATGATTAACCAATAATCGAAGCCAATGAGATAAAGACTGTGTGTCAGAATGATATTGCCAATCAAATCACAACATAATTCCAGGTGGACTCCGAAGTTAGGAGCCACACGAGCAAGTCCTAGCAATCTTTTGAATAAGTTGTTTGTTTTCCACCACTTGGATTGAGTTTACATTGATGTAACCGCACAATTCCATACCATATTTTGCAACCAAAGCTGCCTTTCGATTGTATATTTTTAGAGCCAGGTTCATCGGTTTAGCTTTAAACATGGCCATGACTCTGGCCAACCCACCAATAGCTGGCTTGAATTTCATGCTCTGTTTGTTTGCATTTGTATATGTATTTTGTATTTTATTTAATTGTATGTATTGCATGTAATTCGGAAGAGAGGTTTGAGGAAAATCTGGTTCCTAGACAGTCAAATTCACTAACTGTGGGAATTAAAGAGTCCTTGTTAAACATTGCTGGAAATTTCGGTGGGCGTTTCCCCTTGTAGCAGACCCTGACAGCCGATTTTCTGGGCATTAGCCCTGAGATCCAGCGCATCCATAAATATGGTATAATCTTGAATGAGTTTTTGCAATGCACGAGGCATACTCGCAGGTAGCACTATGTCGTCTGCATGCGCCAGGAGCGGGAGAACTCTCTTTCCTAATCTGGGGAAATCTGGACTGGAGTTTAACAGGCACCCATATAAGCCATTGATATATAGGCAGAAAAGTAGGGGGTGCCAGGACATATCCCTGACACACACTTGACTACTGAAAAGAAGGCGTACAATGCCCATTTGTCTCACTCCTCACATAGGCCTGAGTTGAATGATGCTGAGCCTCAATTAAGTTGGGCGGAGCAGAAGAAATGTGGTGGGAGCGCTATTACTGCCACATTACCACTCCGGCCAACTATGAGTTGGGCGGAAAGTCACTCAGCTTTACCTCCAGCTTTCAGCAAATCTGGTGAGTTTCCGTCCATTTTCGGCGCTATTACTGCGACAGAAATTGTGCCGCAACAATAGTGCCCAGCATGCCCCACAGAGTCCTATAGACTCTTAAAAATATGGGGACTTATACGAAAATAATGTGTTTAGTAAAGAGATACATAGAATACCTAAACAGTAAAAGATTATGTATATTGAATGGTTTTTCCGCATTGCACGGATCTTTTAACAAAGATGTTTTATTTAAAATCATCGAGCTAGTCGAGCACACTTCACGGAGGGCGATTAAATTGTCATTTAAGACCTGGAGACCCACGTGAACTGCATGACAAACCGATGATTGCAGTTTTGGAACAATCTACCTGTTCCACTGCTCTTTTACCATTATTTTTCAATGGCGTTCAGCCACGGCCGGAATAATAAAATAAAGATTGATAACATAGTTATTCTAAAAAACATGACAAATTAATTGTAGAAATCAGGGTCAGTTTCCCTCTGACCCTGATTTCTACAATTAATTTGTCAATTAATTGTCAATTAATTTGTGATTAATTACGCCCTTTTAGACAGGCTACCTAGGGCGTACCAACATCGAAAAGGGAGAGGGTGTTCTTCTAGTCAGGGAGAGTGTTAGAGTCCACATTAATAGTGTGAACATTTATTGCCATAATGAAAGCCCCACATGTCCTTTGTTTTGTGTGATACCGATTTACAGCCTTACCGCATCTCGGGATCCAACGCTAACAGTGCCGGACTGAATTGCGGAACACTATTTGCATTGGCGCTATCCGTGCGGATTTACCACCGGTACACCGCCAAGCTTCTGATGATGCATGCAGTCTAATTAGAATATTTATTAGCCCTATTGGAGAATTCATGGATCCGAGCACCCTCCATAATTTCTCCCGATTGACTTCATTGAAAGCTGTTCTCAGTTTCATGAAAGCCCCAAAAATTGGCTCCTCTTCAACAAACAGAGAGTGGGCTATAATGAGATATAAATGTAAAGACTGTTCAGGAGTAACCAGGGCAGGCGTGAACCATAGCTGGATAGGAGATAGAATATTTGTTCTGGGAGGGCCAATCTTCCAGAATGGCCTCACCAAGAATGTTAAAAATGCAATCTAATAGGGAGATCAGTCTATAAAATGCAAGTAGTGCCCTCAGGCCTTTCTTATAAATTGGTTGGATTATGGCCTGGGACCAAGAAGTGGGTATCGCACCCCCTGAGCATTTAGCATTAAACCCCAAGGTCAACATTGGGGCCCACAAATCAGGCTCATATAAAAAGAGGTCTGCGGGCACATGGGCCGCATTGCAAGTTGGGCGGTGCAGGCTAAATGCATCATTATTACCGAGATGTGGGTTGTCTGCAAGCTAACGTTTTGTTCGCGGGTGGACTGCCCACAGTGTAACTGCTCAGGCTCCCATTTTGACAGTTCATAAAAAACAGGAGCCGAGCAGTGTTTGTCCTCTGCCTCCAATCTTATGGATGTGGGGGACACTCCTGCAACCTCTGAGGCCAAAGATACTGAACATGGGCAGCAGGGAACACCCTTGCATCCCCCGCTCTTTATGTTCGGTATTTTCAGACCCAAATTGATCAAAAGAATTCATTCTAATGTTAGTGACCGAATTCAGTCAAATCTACCATTTGTTCAAATAGTTTCGATCAATTTGGGTAATAATTTATTAGCATATAACGCTGCATTACCGCACCACCCAACTATGGGTTTGGCAGAAGGTTGGAGGATTCGCCTCCTCCAGCGATGAGCTGCAGGTAAATATGCCATCTTTCTGCCAAATTTTGGCAAAATTACTGCCGCAGTAATACCACCAAAAATACCCCATTGAGTCCTATGGACTAAAATAATGGGGATTTGCACCACCACTGCCACTTGTAATCTGGTGGTAATAACTTCGGACCAAGTTGCAGTATCGGTAATACAGTTTGGTGATATCTGGATGGATTTACTGCCCAGCTACCAACAAGCTCGTAATGCAGCCCAATCTGGGCTTGGCACCCTATTCCTGTTCTGGTGTTTTATCACAGAGATTTCTTCCATCGTAAATACGATCTCTGTGCCCATATCTACCCCCGTTATCAGTGGGATGCCCTCCTTCAAACCCTATCAGGGGTACCCCACATGCTCCCACACTATATAAACTGGAATAATGCTCTGGCCAGGCCTTGTCCAAGACCATGGTGTCCAACCCCTGGGACATGTATTTATAGAAAGGTATATTGTTCACTATTTACCAAAAAAGCTTGGAATCATTATTCTCGGTCGTAAAACCCAATTGGCCCAGGCAGTGGTTTCAAACTCTCTCTTCCTAATAGCTTTAATCTCTTTATAGGGGGCCCTGGCAGTAGTAATATCACTTTTGGAGGAGAAAGGATTCTTTTATACCGCCAGCAACCTTGTTTTGGCTTTGGTGCATTCCGAGTTGAACCAGCCCACACTGTCCTGCAACTTCTTTTTGCAGGCTGTAATGGTAAAAGTGTCCGATATTTTAGACATTAAGGACGAGAATCTGAATAGATTACCACTCTGATCACTCAACCCTTCCTGCAAGGCATCAATCCACACCAGTTATTGGAAACTAGCTCCCTCATTAAGTCCCCTTGATCTATCGACTGCCATTTCAGTCCACGCGTAGTGCCATCCAGTTCCACATCCGACAAAAAAGTCTGCAAGAGTGGTTTGTGCCTCGCTAGCTTTTGGAGCTCTAACACAATCAGAAAATGACCACTACAAATCTCACCGGCAACATGAACATTTAAAACTAAGCCCCAGAATTGTACAGGGACACACAGATAATCAATAGTGGAATGGCCCAAAGCTGAAGAAAACGTGAGTTTGCCCGGTATATCAGCAGAATAATGACCATTCACTGAGCGCAGCCCCGAGTCAGAAGCACTGCCACAGCCTCAATCCTTCCACACAGATTCTAGAATCCATCATCCCCTGTGTGGGGATCCCTGGCGAGTTATCTCCAGTTACATCAAATAATACACGTTCTGGTCCCTCCCCAATCTTTAAGACTCATGTCCTGCGATGCAACCATATTGGAAAGACTCTCAACCACAGTAGACAGTGCTGATAGACAGCCTCTTGAATATTGAGAATTGGATCATTTGCATTAGCCCTATTGACCCTGACCGCTTGGAGAAAAGAGTTCGAAATCTCAGTTAAAATAGATTCACTTGCAAGATTAGTCATTATCAATGTTGACAAGCCCCCAAAACAATGGCCGCTGGCATTCTTCTGGGCCAAAATACAATATGCAATAAATCCATCCGCAATCACCTCCTCCAGCGACCAAGTCTCCTGGAGCAGGATGATGCCCGCCTGCTCAAGGGAAGTCAATACGTCTGGGATGGCCAGGCTTGATTCCACAACATGACCATTAGTGACTGAGGAATCATCAAGGCTAATTGGATCAGGCCCCTCCATTACCACCCCTTTTTGTGGAGGACATAGTAATGAGGCCCCGGGTTTAATATTTTAGCAATATTACCCGAGCAACAGGTGCTTTTCCGGGCCAGGTAATGCCCCGGGCCAGGTAGAAGCCTGATCGAAACTTTTTGTTAAGTTGAGAAAGGATGCAGTTGTTTCTGAACTTAAAAAAAAAGAAAAAAGATGGCCGACATGGTTCCGGAGAAGGGACTACGTAGTCCCTTCTCCCTTTCCATGATGGGCATTTTCAAGGCTGCAAGGACGTGCCAGAAACACTGCGGTTCCCAGCATCGGTGAGGGACCAGGCAGCGCAAGGTAAGAGGGGTGCGGATGGGAGGGGGAAAATATGTGGAAAGGGGGTATTTGGGAAGGGGATATGGAGACAAGCATCAGCACAGCAGTACTTACCTGAGTACCCGGAGGGGGAATCTGGTGGCCTCCCGCTATGAGGATGCTCGGATTGCGGGATTGCCATGTGATAATGCCCTAGGTTTTTTAGCCTCATTGGCTGGGAGGCTGGCAGCCCCCTCGCCAGGTACTTATGAGGCTTGATTAAAGCGAGCTGAAAGAGGTCCAATGAGGAGGAGTTTTGGCCAGTGAGGAGCAGGAACTGGGTGGGAATGGCCATAGGGATTAGCAGGGTCATGGACAGTCAAATGGGTGGGCAAATATCCAAACAACACCTTCAAGCTTTGTATCCCACTTCATATGCCATTTCTGGCTATCTGTACTTTAATGCTATAGTTTCTTCTTATAGGTGGCACCTAAAAGCCCACATTAATCACAGCCTGTCGGATGGCAGTCTCCCTGAAGATTAACGAGTGCTAATCCTGGACAGAGGCTTCAGGGTTCCTGCAAAGAGCAGAAAACCCTGCCAGGGAAACGTTGCTTTGAATTGAATGAGGTGGACCCAGAAAATGAATGCCTTTTCCATGTGTTTTGTTTCATGCACACTCCCTTCGTAATAAGGCTTTAATAATGGTTGGGAATGTTGAAGTGGTTAAGTTGCTTGGGGGCGGGGCGGTCGCAACGAGAGGCTGGTAAAAGTTGTGTTGCTGTTCTTATGCTTCTCATTGAATCCAGTTGCACACCTTTGTTGCAGGGGCGGCTCCATCATATTTATCTCATCCATAGGTGCCTTCAACCCTGGACCCGTAAGTCATGTACTGTTAAACAGTGTAATGTTGGGGGTGTCTGCGGCATGCCATAGCTCTCAACCTTTTGTGGCCCAGGGCGGTGAGAAACTCCCGATTTTGTTTTTTGCATGTGAGCCCCTATTGGAGTATAAAAAAAAGCACGTGAGTTGAGAAGTATGGCGCACCTCGCCTGCCAAGGTCCCAAGGGCACACATTGATGAAATGTTACTGTCCATAAAATATCCTTTAGAAACAACACAACAGTAGCTATCGGTTCCAGGGCAACACAACCTCCACAAAGAAAAATTAATTGCAATGTTGGTGTGATGGTATTAGCTGAGCAAAATACAGATGGGTTTTTAGCTCTTTAGTCTATGGTGATACGTTTGGATTTACTGTGTTTACCTGGGCATTCTGGGATGATCATGTTAAGTGAATTAGATTGTGAGGCTTTCCTTCCAGCATCGTGTAGTGGTTAGTGACTGTGTGGTGGCATCATGCCGATGTCACTGGTGGAACCTTGGTGCGCATCTTCTGTGTGGGAGGTCTAAGAGTGTCAGTTAGAGAAGAGTGCAAGGTAGCGTGGAGGGTGGCTGGGTGGTGGCGCCAGTGCTTCCCTTCGTTGATGCCTACTTAACATCTGCATACATCTAAGAGGCACCTGCAATGAAGTGGACTTACCTTGAACTTACCTGATGACTCTGTGTCCATCTTTCAGGTTTACTACACATCTCCCTCCGGAGAGCTTCCTAAGGTGGATGACCTAGAGCTAGATTTTAATGAGTGCAACTCTCCAGAAATGTGGGTGATGCCAGTGCCCCAGATCTTCTGCCTCCGTTTGATTTCCTTTGCTGTGAGCGCATCCTCCTGTTTCTTCCGTCACACTGAATGTCTCACTCTTGTTCCCTTGCTTAGACTGTTGGTCCTTACTGTGTCAGTAAGACAGCCATCACCTGCTTAACCAAGGTGCTGGCCCCGACCTTGGCTCCTATGAACATCCGAGTAAACTGCCTTGCACCCGGGATGACAAAGACCAAGTTCGGCAATGCGGTAAGTGATGCGGTGGGGGTGGGGCAGATGGTGTGAGGAAGTTGCAAAGTAGGAATGCCATCTTGAACATTAAAGACAAGTTAATGTCCCAACGGAAGAGTGCTCATGAAACAGCACATGAGTTGAAATGGAAGTCCGCGGTGGGCTTTATTAGCATGCACAGCAATGAGATCGGTTTTGGGGTGAATTGTAATGTTCATACTCTTACATTCATGACGTACTGCATATGTGTATATATTCCGAAATTGTCCAATGGTTATCTTCTGATAGCTCATAACTCTTCATCATCTAATGTGGGTTGGAAAAAATATCTTTCAGTCTCCTCATCTCCCACTCACGTCACATCAGCATCTGAAGGACCCGATAAGCAGAGACTTGCGTAACTGGGTGCAGAGAGTTGTTCAAGGGTCTTTCCTCTTGATGTACATAGCTGTACTCATATGGATAATAAAGAGTTGTACGAGTGAGGACAGGCTCATTAGCTTGTGCATTGGACTACTGGACAAAACGATTGCAGATAGATGACCTTGGCAATCGCAGATTGCATGATAACAGTATAGAACGGGCGTAGCGTGTGGAAGGAACGGGTGGAAGGAACGGGTGAAGTATGTGGAAGGAACGGGTGAAGTATGTGGATGCAACGGGTAAAGTATGTGGATGGAACGGATGAACTGATGTAAACTGGGTGAAGTGGGTGGAACGAGTGAAATGGTAGAATGGATGAAGTAGATGAATGAACAGGTGATGTGTTTGGAACGGGTGAAGTGGATGGAACGTGTGAAATGGGTGGACCCAGTTTAAGTGGATGGAACGTGTGAAAGATGATATATGTGGATGATGATGCGTGGAGAAAGGATAACGTGGGTAGAACGAACGAAAGGAGCAGTGCATAAAATGGTTGCAGTGCATGAACGGATTGGAGTGCATGGAACGGATTGGAGTGCATGGGGCGGATTGGAATGCACAGAATGGCATGACGTACATGGAATGGTTTAGAGGACATCGAACGTCCGAAAGAGCATTGAAAGGAACGGTCTGAGTGCTTGAAACAGTCGTAATCTACGGAACAGTCGGAGTACATGGAACGGGTGGAGTACATGGAACTATGTGGAGTGGGCTTGATCTCAAGCACCTAAAGTAAACCACCATATTCACATCTATACGCTTACTCTCTTCTTTACACCACCACTCAAATAGAACACAGCGATACTATGACACCATTCGGTATAGCTGTTCTCATAACATCATCTGCCTCATGCTCCCCATCTCTCTAACGAACACTGCTGGCTACGCACCCTCCATCCTAGGCGTTCTCCTCAGGCCTAACGCAGCCAGAATCGATCTGTACTACAACCTGCCAGAACGAACACATACTCCTGATCTCCCAACCACCACACCTACCGCTAAGAAGCAGCTATCACACGAATGCCACACCAGCTGCACACATATCCGGTGCTCACACGCACCCTTGACTCTCTCTCCTCTCTCTACTGACTTGAACTTCGGTTCCCAATGGCGTTCAACCTACCAGCGCCTTGAGACTATACCAATGGTACATAAGGCGCTATATAAATGCAAAGTAACAACATGTATATTGCTGAGGCTTGTAAATCTGCTTACATTCCCATGCTTTTCATCTAGTGGTTGACTCGGAGTATAAGACATTTTGAGAATTCAAAAACATGGCATTACACACACTATTCTACGTGTAAAGGGACCCATGATCCTTCACGTGAAGACATCGTCACTCAGTAGATTTACATACTCTGGCTAGGTCCAAGATGCCTTGCTCACAAAGATGTCAAATAACATCTTTATTTATGCTACCAATAGTGACAATTGGGAAGACGTCATAAGTCGGTGTCATACATCATTGGTCAACACTGCAGCCGTTGAATGAATAAACCGTTCAAGGTGGCGTGTCCTGTGGCTTGAAAATGCTGGGCACATGACTAAATGGAATAAAGACTTACACCCAACTTGGGGCCCACAACCCCCAGTGTTGGCAGACAGTTCCGCCGGAATTTTAGATACAAGTTGCGATAGTGGGAACTTGGAAACTTAACTAAGTAAGGTCTTAGATGAGTTGAGGGTAGGTGCACTAGTTCCATGCCCATATAAAGATTCAGGGGACTCAGAGCCGGAAGATCTGTCGACCTGTCCCACCTTTTAATCTTATTTTTTAAAACTGTTTCAGACCCTGAACCATCTAAATCGATCATTATAGCGAAATGATCACATCTTTTTCAATTTTTTCAAGAATGGATTGGTATTTTGCTTTAGTAAGATGTTTAAGTGGAACCCCAAAGAGTTCAGGTCTGCCTTTTCCAGACTGTAAATAACAGATAAACGTCTGCATAATATACTGGGCCCACCAAGATGTGAGACCCAGTTCAAGTCTAATTACACTTATAGGAACTGAAACTGGAATGCCCAACACCTGTTTTAAAATGTTGCATTCTAGCACCTCAAAGAACTTCCTATTCGAGATGTTCATCAGTTCACACCTATAGAGCATAATAGTCAAAACTTTCGGTCTATAGAACTCTATTAGCAGAACCAAGGAATAGGCACATAGTTAGCTCTTTATCATTTCCAAAAGGGATAGGCATGAGGTATTTTTTCTTCAATTTGGGCAGTTTCTATTTCACTTTGTTTCTTTACTGCGATATGGTGGCCTAAATACTGAATTGAATCGACTCACTTGATTGTAGAGTTATTCAATTCCCATGTATATTCCCTGCCTTTATTCTTGGTAGTGCTGACCATTACATAAGATTTTGCAGTGTTTATTTGCAGCATGTTTTCTTTCAAGTATTTTTCTACCCCGTCCAGTTATTGTTGAAGACCTGCAGGGGTATAATCCATTAGAAGAATGTCGTCTGCAAATGCAATGCACCTCAATTTTAGTCCCAACCACATGGGCACATATCCTCCCCACTCTTTGGTGGCCTCCCACAAGTCAGCCAGATAGAAATTGAAAAGACTGAGGGCCAGCACACAGCCCTGACGTACACCTTTTTCCCATGGGATTTCACTAGATAATTCCCCTGAGATGTTCAGTCTTGCTCTTGTGGAATTGCAGCGTATAGCAGTTGGAGCATTGCTGACAAAGAGGGATCAATGTCCCATTTCAGCATTTTTGACCACAGCTTGGAAATATCGAGATTGTCGAACGCTGATTTATTTATTTTATTTGTATTTGTATAGCGCACTAACAGCCCGAAGGCATCTATGCACTGTTTCAGGAAGGTTTCTTAGGTACATTAAGATTCTTTGCTCAGGGTTACAACGAGCATGTAGCATGGATGTTACAAGTTACATTCACAGACGATTATAAGTTACATTAGCTAAAACAGTTGAGGCAAGGTACTGGCAGTAGAAACCGACCGAATATCAAGAGTACATTGGGGGGACACATTCTCCCAAGAGTCCAACAGCTTCTGTGGCGTCCCTCAATGAGCTAGCCTCTCACCACTGCTATTTAACTTGTACCTCTGTTTTCTCTGTGAGGTACTAGATAACATCCAGGCCTTTTTCACCAACTATGCTGATGACACTCAGCTGGTGGTGGAATTGAGCGGTAATTATGGTAAGGACAGTATACTAGTGAAAGACCTCTACAACAACATAGAAATATGGATGGACCAAAACTGGATGGGTTTGAATGGTAATAAGACCGAGCTGATGGTCTTCGGCTCTAATCAGGCCAGGCCTAAACTAACATCAGAATATGAGTCTTTTGAGATCAAAGACACACACATCAAAGTAGTGGGCAAGGTCAAAACCTTGGGCATGACTTTGGAAGCTTCAATGAATTCAGATGCCCAAGCCATGTAGCCATGTATGTAATCAAAAATGGCTCTTACTACATTAGGTTGCTGAGAGCAATTAAACCTCTTCTCAGTGAAGTAAACTCCACTACCATCGCCATAGCAACCATCTTATTCCACCTGGATTATGGCAACGTGCTTCGACTTGGTTCCAGTAAACAAAGCTTGATGAAATACCAACTTATTCAAAACAACAAGGTCAGGGTTCATGTTGTCACCACTGCTTTTTAATATATACGTCAAATGCTTATGTGATCTCCTTATCTCTCTGGGGGTCAAGTTTTCAAATTATACAGATGATACCCAGATGTATAAGGATGATGTAGCACACGCTGACGATGTTTTTAAAGCAATACAGAACTGGATGGCCATGAATTCCTTGGCCCTAAATGATTCAAAGACTGAGTTACTTATTCTGGGAACACCACACAGACTGAAGAACCTATATGTACAATATAAATGTCTTGTGATTAATGGGAATACTATCCCAGTATCCGACTCAGTCAAGACACTTTGAGTCTTTTCTGATTTGCATCTTTCCTTTCTGGAAATCTTCATGTTCATATTATGTTCACTTGCTGTGGCAGATTCGTCCTTACCTATCGGAAGCTAATAGGGCCCTGATTGCAGCAGCTATAGTGAATTCAAAGCTGGAATATTGCAATAGTCTTCTGATGGGTACATCTCAAGCCAATATTAAAAACCTCCACGTGTCACAGAATGGAGCAGTGCATGCTGTCTATGGACTTGATTGTCGTTCAGAGGCTTATAAATCCCACAGGAAACTGCATTTGTTTCCAGTTGAGCAGCATAATCGCTTCAAGGGCTCTTTTCTGGTGTTTAAATGTTTGGCGGTCAAAGCCCCACTCTATCTTTCCTCTAGAGTGAAAAGAACCCCTGGTTGATGGACCCTCAGTTCAAACAACAGGGTAACTTTAGATCAACCACGTGTAATTTTAAATAGACAGGGCCCACTTTAATGCCTGGGCCCCTTTTCTTTGGAACTCGCTTCCGCCAGACATTAGAGGTTGTGTTTCCATATTCCACTTTAAAAAACGCCTAAAAACATTTCTTTTTGATAGTAAATCTGACTAAAATAATCATATGAACACAGAATTGTGTTTGGGGCTTGCCCCCCCCTTTCTGCATGTCTTAACTCACACACTCTCTTTTTATGTGTTGTGTCTGTGAGTCCCGTGAGCGCCCTGAGGCCTTCAGGCGTGTGGCGCAATATAAAAAATCTTTAGATAGAAGTACCTTAGTAATTTTTCAATGCTTTAGTCTGATAACATTAAGATTCTGTGATGAATACTGGGTATCGTAGTAAGCTTCCAGCTAGTGCTGAACACATCAGCTCAAATTCTAAACCTTCTCTTTGGTGTCCAGCACATAACTCCTGCTTTCTGTACTATCCACTGAATACTCAGGTGTTTCCAAATTTAATTTGATTTATTTAATTGTTTTTTATAACACACCTAATACCATACCTGAGTTTGGTTTCTTAGTGCAGATCTGGGATTCGAAGCTCTGTTGCTCTGCCTGGTTTGCTTCCAAGGCCAGTACGTTGCCCCTGTGCTATCCTCCGTTCACTAGGAGCATATTCAAGTTGGTATCCAGGGTCTTCCTACTCTGCATGGTGGTGGGCTTTGATATCTGGGAACCATTTGCCTCCGTGAGGTTACAGGAAGACTAAGACCATCTTAAAGATTTTTGGGGCCAAGGGCACAGGCACATTTTGCTGTCTCTCTTACCAAAGCTTGATCGCCTGACCTTGCAGCAATCAAGAAACTCACTTAAGCTCCCCTGGCCCCCTTAATCCATGCTTGAATTAGAATAATAAACATGTGCTATTTTCAAGAGCAACATTATATTTATATGTATGTTTAAAATGTGCATTTTTGCCACTGTGAAGGCATCATGGAGCTGTTGAATCAAAGAAGTAGAAGGCAGCGGAGACCAAAGCCTCAAGGTTTGCAAAAGCGACAGGATTTCAGATGTTTCCTAAAGGGTATGAAATCGGGTTCCCTCCTCAGTGAGCAAGGTAAGGCCTTCCATTGTTTCCCAGCAAGGAAGGAGAAAGACCTACCTCCTCCCGTGGCTTTCTTTATCTAAGAGAGGACTGGTATAGTCAACTGCAAGGAGAATATTTAATCAAACAAGGTGTAAGAAGGGCAGGACTATTCCTCAAGGCACCTTATGAACAAGGCACAGACTTAAAGAGTACCCTCTCCTTGATTGGCAGCCGAGGTAGGAATACCAGCCATTGGGAAATATGTAATTGTTGTCTTACTTTAAAGCAAATTAGCCACAGCATTCTGAAAACTCTTTACTCTAAGAACAAGTTTCTCTGGAAAACCTAGATAGGGACTATTTCCAAAGTCTAAGTGATCTGAGACAAAGGCGTGTATTTCCATTGTCCTCAGTAGAAAAGATAGAAAGGGCAACAGGTGCTTTAGCTTACAGAGCTGGAAAAAAACAGGATCTCAAAACTTGAAAACCTGGGGTTCAAGTGAGAGTTGTGTGTGAAACCATCACTATTCCAAGATAAATCACCACAGGACAATAAGTACCAAAGAAGTCAGGCCAGAGAAATGAGCACCTTGGGTCATGCTAAAATTGACAGCTAGACTTTCATTTTGTCTGAATTATTTTTTTATGAATTTGCATCCATCCAGTTTTTAATTGTCATCATGCAATCTCTAAACTTAACACACAACAGCTCTTTGCTGGCTAGGAGCCTGAACAGAATTTGCCTGGCATCTGCATAGTTTACAAATTGGCGGTCATCGTGTCTAATAAGATACCTGGGAGAACAGATGTACATATTGAACAATATTGGTGACAGAGAGGACCCTTGCGGTTCTGGGTACTTTACAAAGCAGTGGTTTAGATTCTGAAGAAAAAATGTGCAATCTACATTGGGAGTAGATGGGCTCTAGCATAGGAACAGTACATTAACAGCCGCATTGAGGAATACAGCTTGTAGCATAGATGCACAACACAGATCAGCATTCGTATGAAAAACGTACACATACCTCAGCATAGAGATCTCAAATTAACAGTGGTGAATGTGCAAGTGCTCAAGTATGAGTACTGGAGACAGACAGGAAGCAAAGAGGAAGGAACATGTACAATAGTACAGAGGGAGGATACAAATGAACAGTTATCAGAAAGGTGTGTGTATCCAGACAGAGGGAGAATAGAAGAGGGCTCTGGTATTCAAGTGATGTTGCTATGAGCGGGCCAAGAATGTTCCAGGAACATTTACAGAAGAGTGATCAAACGGATTTAAGAAATAGGTCAGAAACGTAATCTCTCTGTTTGCTCCAGTTCTTGTGGTAAAAATGAAATGTTGCCACAGAGTATCACATGTTCTCTCTCCAGCCTCCTCCCCCTGCATGTTTCTTGTTCTGCCTCCTCCACCTCTTCCTCTGACCTCACCTGAACAGCTCACAACTTCCTTCTTCCTGGGGTTGCTTTTAAATCCCACTGTATCCTCTGGTTCGGCTGTTGTCCCTAGTCAATCTGGCCCTGTCTTCTGTGCCCGGTGGGTGTTCCATACAATGTTTTGACATAGTACCCTAAGTTCTGATGCCGTTTGCGAAGGATTTGTGACAGGTTAGCCAGGACTCCGGCTGTTTTCCAGTTAGCTCTCTCCACTGGAGTGCTCAGAAGGCTTGGCATGGAGCACTTGTGGTTCTCTATATCATGGGTGCTTTTCTCGGTTTCTCGAAAAGGGAAAGGAAAACCTTACTAGCCTCTGCATTCATAGGCATGGGGTGATGCAAACTGGCACTATACATCTACAAGTTGGGCGATAGGGAGGGGACAGAAATTGGGGCCACCCAAACTTGCACCGTCCCCCCATTGGGATAGGACTGCCTCTGGATTCCACCCTGGTAAGCCTCCCAACCCTATGCTGAGAGGAGTTCCTATTGCCCCCTTGACAATGGTACTGAGCTTGTAACACACCTCCACCCTTTCTCCTAAGTCCTCCTCCTCTCCTTGTCTGCTGGCAAAATGAAGATATAGGAAAAATAAATCCCCATGTGCCTTTTTGGACCCAGTCAATGTTCCACTGTGAAAGAATATAGTTGTAAGGCAAAGAACTATCTCAGGATACAATAATTCGTATCCTTATTCCTTGCCATCCAAACTAATAGGACGGGATCTCTCACCAATTTAAACTGCCAGCCTGTGATATAATACCACAGACTGAACACAGCCCATTTGATGGTTAAGAATTCTAATTCAATGAAGGGTTAGTTATTTTCCATGGGAAATTATTTCCAGCTGATGTGCATTATAGGTTTCTCCTCCCCCTCCTGTATTTGCAAGTATTGCTCCAAGGTCATGTCGATCTAAAGAATAAACTCCTTGAAAAAGTCTACAATGGTTAATAGTGGACTTCTGCATAAGGCTTCGTTGAGCTGGTTGAAGGCAGCTTGTGCATCGCTATCCCAATGAATGATATTTGTGTGGCTTTTTCCCAGTCTGTCGGTCAAGGACCTAAACGTTTTTCTCTGAAAGGTTTGGTATGAACAGTCAGTATATCTGACCAAATGAAGGAAAGCTTGTGTGCCCTTTTTGTGATTGGTTTGAGAGCTTTTTGTACTAATTACATCTTAAACATTTGAAGTAAAACCTGTCTATTGTCAGACTGAAACCCTAGCTAATTTACACTGGACTGGGCAATGGGACACTTTGTTGGGTTGGCGGTTAGGTGGGCTTTTTGAAGTTGTTCATGGACAGCTGTCCAATCATTGAGATGCTATTTTCCAGGGAGCTGGGGACAACAATATCATCGAAGTAGGGTTCAGCGAAGGAGCAGCAAGAAGCCAGGATTCGGTCTATTAGTCTCTGGAATGTTACTGAAGCTCCATGGATACCAGAGGACAATACAGTGAACTCAAACAGACCTTGGGGGTGAAAAAGGCTGTCTTGGGCTTGGCTTCTTTATCCAAAGGTACTTGCCAGTAACCCATCATCAGGTTGAGTGTGGAAATACATTTGCTTGCTTAAGGTCTCAACCAACTCATCTATCCATGACATTGGATAGGCACCAAACCGGGAGATTTAATTTGAACTGCCTGAAGTCAATGCAAACTCACCATGTGTTGTCAGGTCCTGGGACAAGGATGACATGGAATGGAGAACCAGTTGCTGTATGACTGCTCAGTGACCCCTGGGTCGAGAATCTTTCTTTCTCCTCACAGATTATTTGCTTTCTGGCCTCAGGTACTCTTTTGTGCTTCAGCCATACTACAATTCTGGGAGGTTTTTGGATCTTGTGGATTACTCCCTGAACTCATCCAAGCTTTGTACACAACATATCTGCATAGCCGTCAAGCAGCTTGACCTTTTCTTGGTGTTTAGTCATGAACAGCCCCACCGTCATGGTCATCCCATGGATTTCATTTAGCAAGGAGGTTTCCCTCATGTTGTTGGCATATAACTGTAGCAGCTGCAGGTTACTGTTTTCTTTCCAGGTCATTTATATGATATAGCTGGGAAGGTTTCCACTTGTCAACTTGTTGGACCTCATAGGTTAGGAGTGAGAACACTTCTGTAATTGCGCAGGGGCCTGGCCACCTTGCCAGTGGTCTGTTCTGTGTGGTGGGGAGAAAGACCATGTGAAAAATGTGTAGTCTGGCTTCTTTGGTCTATGCCTTTTCATAACTGGTCTGGGAATTTTGCAGATGGGTACTGACTAGTTGGTGCACCTGCCACATGAATCTCAGGTGTTTCTTACCATGGGATTGTCGCTAGTCTGCTGGCTCTTGGGTCCTCCCTTTCATGCTTCATGATGGTCAGTAGATTGCTGGGGTATCTGCCATAGACTAACTCAAACTGTGAGAGCCCTGTGGATGATTAACATTCTCTAAACAGGAAACAGAGCCCACAGGATTAGGTCATTCCAATTTCATCCATCTTCGGTGACCAATTGCCTAAGGATGCAATTCAGAGTTTGATTAAACTGCTCTACTGGGCCGTCTGACTCAGGTGTAAATGGAGGCAGGGAGGGTTTTGATGTTCATGAGCATCTTCATTTCACCCATTAGTTTTGACATGAAACTACTTCCCTTGTCTGTGAGGATTTTAGCTGGAAAACCCACAAGAGTAAAGAGAGAGGACCTTCAAGATGTGTTTTGTGATGTTGCTTCTCTAAGGGAATGCTTCAGGATATCAGATCCGATAGTCGACGATCACCAGGATATATCAATTGCCTGATTTGGCAGATTCCAACAAGGTTACTATGTCGCTTTTAGCCCAATTTTTGTAAGGTAGCCATATTTCGCTTTTAGCCCAATTTGTGTACGGTAGCCATTCTTAGCATCTAGCCTAATGTGTGCAAGGTAGCCACATTTTGCTTTTAGCCTAATTTGTGTAAGGTAACCATATGTTTGCATTTAGCCTTTGTGAGAAACCTGAGGGTATTCTCACTCCTACTCTCCTTGGATCCTCTGCGAAGGTGTCCAGGGACAGTCCATCACTCCTGGATACTGACCCTGGGGGTGGAGAAGCAAGGGACGATCACCTGGGTGGAGGATCCTCTGGGATCAGGAGTGGGGTGCCTTCGGGCGAGACATGGTAGCCCCCTTTTCCTATTGATGACCAACCTAACCCTCCCCCGACCTTTATGCACTATTATAAGCCGACTCCCATAATTTCTCAACATGTGGCACTTGACAGTACTGAGACGAGGAAGAGGAGACTGAGAGTAATGCACATTAGACCCTGTCACCACTTTGGTACTGGGACGAGGACGATGCTTGCAAAGTGTGATGAAGGTCAGGCATTTCCTCTTAAATATGGTTAGGCAAATCCAATTTTAAGTATACACCTGCAGCGTGTTACAACGGTACAGGTGTACCTACTTGAGGTGGCAGATCAGGGGGAGATGAATCTGCTGATTATGTTAGATCTCTCAGCAGCCTTTGACAAAGTGGATCGCTTACTTGAAAGACTCCAAGAGATTGGCAACATTTCATTTCAAACTAGTAAGTGGGTTGCTTTCTTTTTGACAGAGACGCAGCAACAGGTGAAGTTGGGCAAATTCATTTGTATCCCTCTTGTATCCCTCTTTCACAGGAGTGTGGAGTCCCTTAGGGCTCATCACTCTCTCCTCTGCTATTTAATCTCTATTTGCACCCCCTTGTAGACCTACTTAGAACACACAAGGTCCACACTCATTCATCTGCTGATGGCACTCAAGTGTTTGTCAAGGTGGGGAAGGTGGAAGAAATCTTCCAGTTGATTGAACAATACCTGGTGAAGGTGAGGATGCTAATCAGCTTCTGCTGAATGCTAGTAAAACTGTAATGCTCACCTGGTATCCACGGGGACCTCACTCAGCCTGTTCTGACCTCTTACAACCTCAAACCCTTCCCTGGAGGCTATTTGACTGGAGACTGGGCCTTGTTTTCTTAGATAGTGTGCTCTACGTCCTGCTTTCAGCGCAGGGGCGCGTTGATTGATGCAGGCTCGTTGCTGCCTAGTTACTTCACTGGCAAGAGTCCGACAGGTAAGTATAATGAGTCTTTTGAACAGTTCTCTAACTATGTTCCTTTCCTTCCTTAGATGATGGCCGGCGTCCGGGGATGGCGGCGTGCTGCTGAGATGAGAAGCGCTGAAGGTGAGTGAGAGCGCGATGCACCCCTTTTGTATTTGTATTGAACTGAGCTCTTTTCCTGTGTCTTTTAGGTGACGCTACGTTTTCAGCGTGGATGGCAGTTATGAAGAACAAATGCGGTGAGTAAGCGCGGTATGCGGCGCCTCTAGATGTTTCCACGCTAACCTGGAGTGTCTTTTCCCTCTTGCAGATGGATGAGAAGTTCCAGAGACAGAGTTCCTCGAGAGCGACTGGGATTCAGGTAAGCGTTTGAAGCTCGTACAATATTTAAAAATAAGCAAAGATTTGCTGAATGCTTACTAATGCCTTTTTTCTGTTCTTTTCCCTTTTCCTTAGGAAGCGGTGTGCCGGGATGGGAATGACACCGCCGAAGATGCCCGCAGAACAGAAGGAGCGATGAATGATGGGCAGAAGCGCCCCAAGGTAAGGCTGTTCCTAACGGTGTTCTTGTTCTTGCAGGAGCTGAGCGCAGAAGAAAGATGCCCGCCTACTGGAGACTGATCCGAACACGGTGAGTGTCATGCTGCAGGTGCAGAAAACACAAAGCATGTTTCTCAGTCTGTCTTTGGCATTTTGCGCCTCCTCCTGCCTGCGGAGGACCATGCTGTGGTGGTGAGGGCCATGGTGAATGCCCGCTTAGATTATGGTAACGGCCTACTACCAGGTATCCCATATCTTTAGAGTAAAGAAATCCTCTCCATTTTCCAGTCCCAGCCACTCCTTGAACTGGTTGACTTTAAAATGCAGTGTTTAGTGTACAAATGTGTAAATAATTTTGCTGCACTTTACCTGTCCAAGAAGATCCGGCATCCCAACTCACCAATTTCGATCTAGTGACAAACTTCTGTTGGACATCCCTGGGTCTAAGTACTTATTTCGAGGGGACCGCTGTTTTGGAGTGTATGGCCTGACAATCTGGAGTAAGTTGCCTCTAGGGATTAGAGCCCTTAAATCACTATACCAATTTCAAAAGGCGCTAAAAACATATCTTTTAAAAGTAAAAAAAATAAATAGGTGGTAGCACTCTAAAATGGATTTCTCAGTTCAGCTAATGTGAGTGGTGCGTCGACCTGTAATGTTCCATTGCGATTTCGGGTAAGACTTTTTTCTTTTTGATTCCATCTGCGCCAAGACACGATTGAGTTTGACAAGTGCACGTTATAAATCTCACACATCAAATTATAAATATAAATGCTGACAGAAGTTGCAGCCAAGAGAGCGACAGGGGGACCTGTGGGGAGAAGATCAACAGGTGGCCCATGTGTGGAGGCATAAGCCATGATGGGACCTCTGGGATAGCCGGCCCGAAGTCCACTGTGCTGGAGCAGGAACCCCTGCGACGAGACACGTCCAGCCGGAGCTACGAAAGCCTCAGAGCGAGCTGTCTGTATCCAGTTGGAGCCCGTGGAGCACTCAGCGGGGCAGAGCCAAGCCCAGAACATGAGTGGGGCTCGTACCAGCATGCCCGCCAACCTACGAAGCTAGAGGAGGGAGTGGGAGCTGCTGAGGAACATTGCTGCAGATCGGTGAGTGTCAGGAGAGGCACTCAACAGCTGGAGGCGTTCCTAGCAGATGGCGAGGCCTCAATACATTCCCAAACGAAAGGTAAACGTACAATTAAGGCTGCTAGTGCACATTGAATACAGAACCAAATGGGAATTTGAAAGCAAGCATATTGAAAATGTATTTTACCCGGAACAGAATGCAACTCAACATTTGAGCACAAACAAGCATATTGAACTTTTATTATGCAACAAACTGAATGAAGCTTAACCATTGAGCACATTTCCTATCTGATAAATACCAAGCATAGTGAAATCAAGTAATTCCCAAACGAAAGGTAAACGTACAATTAAGGCTGCTAGTGCACATTGAATACAGAACCAAATGGGAATTTGAAAGCAAGCATATTGAAAATGTATTTTACCCGGAACAGAATGCAACTCAACATTTGAGCACAAACAAGCATATTGAACTTTTATTATGCAACAAACTGAATGAAGCTTAACCATTGAGCACATTTCCTATCTGATAAATACCAAGCATAGTGAAATCAAGTAAATAAGCTTGTGGATTATAAAACTAAAGGAAGCTGTATGGGCAAACAAGTGATACAGAGACTACTAAAGGGAAAGTGCCCAAGTAACAACATCTGAGAAACTACATCAGTATAAAAGAGTGCCATAAAAGGTGTGACAGAAGTAAGACCACCACAAAGTGAATTTTATGAACAATTGCAGTGCGGCAAGGCCAAAGACTGCCAAAAGGTGTGTCACAAACTCTGGCAGAGCCAGGGGAATACCAAGGAGAACCCAAACAAGTGTAACTATTATACCTAAAGCCAAGAGGCCACAAGGAGAGGGATCCTGGTTGCACAACCTGTGGTGGGGGGACTGTGTGGTCCGACAACTGCGCCTAGACCAGTGAGCCCTGAACTACAAGTACCAAAAAGACATCACTGAAAGGGGCACTACCAAAGAATGGATGAGGCAATCCAAGGACATGGTCAAGATGACCTTAAGTTGTGTTAACCTTTTTTTTGAAAGACTGAAACAAGTATAATTGTCAGAGGTGAAGTCATGCGGAAGGGAGCCCTCAGATGTGAGACAGTACACCTTTTGTCTCGGGGCAAAGCTTTGAGACCATTTTCTTTTGAACTATTTTGCTTGGAACTTGGGTAAGGGAAACCCTGAGAATGTGTGGAACTATATTACTTTGAGTGGAAGAAAGGTAACTAAGACTTTTGTGGTACTTTCTTGAACTTAGGGAACGGAGCAGAAAGAGAAGTTGAGAGCTGGAAGCAGCTCCAAATTTTGTGTTTAACACTATTTCTGTTGACTTTAATATCCTTATACAGTGTTTATCTTTAGTTGTGAGGGCATGCATAGGTTTTGGACAGGAACAGACTTTCAAGTTGAATTATTTGGCTCAGACTTTCCTTAATTTTGTTGAGGTAGGGTCATCTGACCTTAGCACAGGGCAATTTAGGCCTTCAACCATCCTGACATTTAAACTAATAAATATATTTTATTTGAATGTTAAGTCTGTTTTCTGTGTCATACCTCATGATGCATTCACACCTTATGGTGTAAGGTTGCCATATGATGCATTTAGCTTACATGTGTAGGGCAGCCTTATCTCACATGTTGGCAATCCGGCGCTAGTTAACCATATCTTGCATTTAGTCTACTTGAGTAACGTAGCCATATGCATGCATCTAGCCTTACATTGCAAGGTAGACGTATTGAGCATTTAGCCTAAGTGTGTCAGTGAAGCATATTTGCATTTAGCCTACTGGTGTAAGGTATGTTGTAGCCTAATTGTGTAGGGTAGACAGTTTTTGCTTAAGGTGTCTGCTAAAATCGTTCACTCAATGCCTGTATATGCATTTTAGGCCATGCTCTCCTTTAAATTTAGGCATTTTTCTAACTTTTTCCACTCTACATCTGTCTACGCATTTAGGCCCTGCTCTCCTTTTGAATCTATTCGCACCTTCTGCTTCTAAACAATACCTCCACCATGCCAAACAATTCCAAGACCAGATTCTATTGTACTGCACACTAGCTCTATGCTGCTCACTTTTGTTGCCTAGACACTTTACAGCCTTTTAGCATAATATTAATATATGGACAACTTTTAGAAAAATTGAAATTGTATCTAGATTTGAGTTTTTAAAAATTGTGAAATGTTCACAGTAAATCTGCTTTGGGAGTGGGCAAAGCAAGAGATTAGCAGGCACAATCTCTCTTTGTTTGTTTAGACTGCATAGCACCCCTCACAACGCTCTGCTTACCTAGATTGCTAAGAAAGGCTGAACTACAACTCCCAAGACAGTTGTAGTCCATGGCTTTCTTTTATTGTCCATCAGGCGCAACAGTGCGACAGAGACCAGCCAGTCTGTGTTGGCATAAAAAGGAAATCCTGACCCTCATTTTGTTGATTGGCACGTAGCTGGGAGTGTGGGGGGGGGGGGTGACTGCTGGATACAGGTAGTGTGCGAGTGGAGGGGAATTGGGTGTGGGGGACGGGGATAGGAAGTGGGAGGGAACAACCACATTTTGAGGGCTTTCCTGAAGGCCAGGTGATCCTCTATGAGACAGAATGCGAGGGGGAGGAAGTTCCAGAAGCTGGGTGCAAGGACAGAGAAACAGACACCTCATAATATGGAGAACTTGAAGGGGATCTGCCAGGAGGTATGCAGGCCCTGATCTGATGATTCGGCTGGGGCAGTAGCGTGTGAGCCTGTGAGCTTGTTTTTGAGGAATTCTGGGACTTTCATGTGGATGGCACGGTGGGTAATACCCATGGCTTTGAAACAGACCCGTCGGATGATAGGCGGGCCAGTGAAGCATCCAGAGTGCGGGCAGAGCGCAAGGAGGAGTCTTGCTGCAGAGCTTTGGATCTGTTGGAACTTTCTGAGTTGATATGCAGGCACACCTCGGTAGAGGGATTATGGTAGTCTGGGCGCGTGAGGATGATGGCCATGATTTCAGAGACGCTATGAGAGTAGGAGAGACATAGAACGATCCGCTTGAGGATGCAGAGTTGGTAGGTGAATGATCTGGAGACTGCATGGATATGACGGGAGAGGGTCAAGTCCAAGCTAAAAGTGCATCCTAGGTTTTTGGCTGAGGAGGATGCAGAGGGCGTGGGTCCTAATGAAGGCGGCCAAGGGATGGTTTGGGGAAGAAGAGCTGTTTTGCCGCAGAGTAGGATTTTGTTTTTTCCAGGGTTCAGGAGCAGACGGTTGTTCGTTATCCTGAGGTAAATGTCTGAGAGGCAGGATGCAAGGTATGGGCGGGGTGCAGAGCGGGAGTTGGAAATCTTGAGGATGATCTGAATCACCTGCATGGTTGAGACAATGCATTCCCTACACTTGGACTGCAGGAGCTCTGTTCTTCTGAAATCCCGTATAAAGGTGGCAGGCATCGATCTACTAGCACCCAAAGAAAACGATTCAATAGCACAGAAATTCACAGTTCCCATAAGCTCCAACCACCTCACCTTAACTGTAGACATTGTTGTTTGTACAGTTAACCCATTTTCTCCCCCCGCACACCGCACCTTCGTACATTAGCCGAAGGCACACGCTCATTCCATTCACCCAGCACCCACAAATAGCACAAACACTATTGCACAGCATCTCTGCCATAGGAATGAAGCTGCCTTTAATGACAAAAATTAGAACTGTAGCTTCTCACATAATTCGCCTTAAACAAAATACCCCTATTTAGTTCATAGTTTACATCCACTGCGCCCATCCAAATGCCATTCAGACATGGCTGACTAGCCGGGCATTGGCCACCCTCACATAACTTTAAATGGCTGAAATACATGCACGCATGATAGCTTCTCCTAATTCTGGACTCTGGTGCCACATCGGGACCATCATTATGGTCAAAGGCACCGTACAAATGACAAAAAGGAATGAATGAATGTCCATACTGATCCTGAAGAAAGAGACCTCTATAATTGCCAACAACTGGATAAGTTGCCAAGGTTCATCATCTGGAGAGGATTGTTGGCAGAACGGACACCAGGGGCAAAACTGTGTAATCTCAGTGAATATTTCAGCCAGTAAAAGAGGATGAGCAAGGAACTCTGTGTTTTCTCCCGTCCAAGGTGCCCCACTGTCAGGTAAGAATGTGTTAATTCGAAATCACCCTTGTGGAATTGCTTCTACACCAATAGTTGGTGACAGCTGGTACCTTCTCCTCTTGGGTCAACAACAACTTGATGCAAGAGTCCACTCACCGTCAATAAAATGTTTCTTTTTTTTAGAGATCACTTCTCAGCTTCTGATACCAAGTTCTTCAGAGCCTGCTCTATAAGCGCATCCCTTCTATGCGCTTCTGCAATTTCAATGGAGGCTAGTCCCGAGAATAATCTGAATTGGACTTGTTTTTTGTTGTGCCTCTGTTATTCCGCCAAACCCTCCTTCTGTTCTTCCAGTGGGTTCCAGCGTCTGCACCATTTTGATCTCTTTGATCAGTATCTTCTTGCATATTAGTTGAGATCTGGGTTGGCCAGATCTCATAATATAAGAGGTGTTCTCAAGGTTCAAGAAGATTTATTTTAGCTCTCCTCTGTAACCTCTATAAATAATTCCTGCCCCAACTTCAAAGGAATGCTTATGGGGCAACTCAGACTTTGGGGTACACTTCCATAGGTTCCCTCCGGTATCTCCATTTGTAAACTGGCCTGATCCATGGCTTGGGCAGGGGTTGCTCAGTGAAACTCTCACTGAGCATGGAGATGCCCGATACGTAGTAAATACTACTTTAAACAAATAATATTAAATAGTTAATAGTTCTATCTTTCATTGAAAAAATGAAAGTTCAATAATCTTCACATTTTCCAAAATTATGAGTAATCCAATTATCTTTATTCAAAGGTGGTCAGCAGAGGCCCTTTGCTGTTGCATTTTCGGACTTGAGTTCCTTCTTCAGGCCGGGCTCTAAAAATTTCAACAGACATGAGGTTATAGAAACCCATTTTTTTCACTCAATTCCGATATTACAATTAAAAAAAAGAGAAATTAACACAGTTGATGTGAAAGCATACCTGTCAAGTAATGGTCCTAGCTCAAGTGCTATAAAATCCATATTCCTTACTGTAATTCTCACATTGTTTGGTCAGAGATCCTTCGATGCGAATTAACTAATAAAAACAGAAACATTTTCAATTCTGTGATAGTAATCAATATATCTGGTTGACACATCATTAACATTGATATACGCAACAACCATCTGTTTTGTAAAATGTATCTGTTACCTTGGTCTTTAGCCCAACTTTCTATCGTGTGTGCAATTCTGTAAACAACAAGTTTGCTGTTGTTGATAAGGAAAAACTGTCCTGATCCCTGCAATGTGTGTAAAAAAGTGTAAGCCTAAACTTTAAAGCATATATATAGAAATACAGTGATGGGCAATACTGATTGGTTGTACAGTAAAAATGCACAAGGCTAATGTGCAATTTAAATACGCTTACCTAATTTGTATTTGTAGTTATTGATTTATAAAGCACCTTACACCAAGGCGCTGATAAATGCAACCATCTATATCGAAATGAGGAAATATCGAAGCTCTTGTCTAAGCATAACTGGGTTGTTCCTATATCCTATCAGGAAAAAGCACATGTCAATATCAGCGTTCGGGAGGTCATAACGCTCATGGTGTAGCTATTCCTAAGAGGGATGGCCATCTCTTACTGTAAAGTATTTTGGTGGAGCATGTGCAAAGTGCTGGAATCCGAAGGTCGAGCAGCGTCTCCGCGTCAACAGCAACAGTGGTTGCCATAGACACGGGGACGCCAGGACCACCAGATCGCTTATTTGATGAGACATCATCACGTTAGGACGTGATGGCGTCTAGGCGTGTTTCCCCTAGTCTGATGGGAATTTTAGTCAGGTTATGTTGCTAGCACGTCTCTAAGATGAGGTGTAGTTAGACTGGCGTGTTTCCCCTAGACTGATGGGAATTGTAGTCAGGTCATGTTGCTAGCGCATCTGTATGAACGAAAAGCAGATAGAATGGTAATGATTGATTGTAGAGGCGACCGCCTGCAATGAGCCGATGCACATACGACGGTCGGTTAGTATATGATATGATATGATATGATATGGTATTTGTAACGCGCCTATACACAAGTGTTTCAAGGCGCGCAAGTATATCTAATATACTGTTCCTTGGACAAACCAATAAACATAAAAAGGAATTTATCCCGTGATGACTGCAGAAAGTTCTATCAATAGACACAAAAAACTGATGAGGGAACTGTAAAGGACCGCAGGGTGTCTGTACTCCTGCTCTCTATATGGTAGAGGAGAGGCACAGAGGACCCCAGCCAAGATTCTCTATTGTTGCTAGCAATGGACGCGCAATCAAGGCCTAGCTTCTCAGGAGTTGATGGGGCTGGTTCTTAAGTACAGTGTAGTCCCCAAGCACCCACAAAGGAATGTCCACACACTGCATTGGTGGAAACACAGTCTTTATATAATTAAGGTTCAAGGTTATATACCCAATCACAATAACACACTTTGTGCTCAGTTAATCTACAATGGCAAACATATACAGTTCTAAGTGGTACCACAATTATTATCAGATTTTATTAAAGTGCATCAACTGTACTCTGGTCAAATATCACACAAACCAATTAATAAAGGTAACCAACAATAGACATAGGAGGAAAGCAGTTGGTTAGAACAATTGGCAGAATACAGGCCCCTACCACTAGAAACAGTTCTTTGTGGTGATCCCCCAACCTGGGCAACCCGTAAAATAAAGATACACTACAAGCCCAGTCGATCGATTGTTCAATAAGTCTTATTTCCTTCTACAATGTTTCTACCACCCCAATGTAGCTGGAATAGCAGAGCTTGACGATGAGTCGTCGATGGATGCTTCTTGAGCGGCTTCCTTTAAAGCAGGAGGCATGGATCGTCGAGATCCTACAACGAAAACGGTGAACAAAGGCCGTGAGGCAGCAGCTTCGATCCTGGCGGTGCTCGTCGACGGTCGGTCGTGGACATCCTGCGAGGATGAGGCATGCGGGGCACCTCAGTGACGATAGTTCAGGGCCACAAAGAGTTTGTGAACAACTTTGGCCCAGCAAGGGCGTCGAGTCGTCCGGCATCTCTATTCTCTTTGGGTGGCGGGAAATCCACCGGCAGATGCTCCTCGGCGCATTGACAGCCTGGCCTTCTCCGGCGGGATAAGGCGGTCGGCGGTGCGGACGAGCATGTCTGGGAATCAAATGTCTTAATCAGTGGAGTGTTGCGGCTCCAGTCGTCGATGGCACGGTGGCAAGCAGTCCCCGCTTCTGGGCAACTAACTTTGACAGGCCTCCAGCAGTTAGAGCAAACCTGCGAACTCTGGTCAATGTCGGTGGATGACTGTCCGGTGCTTCTCTTCATTTCTCATCGGCATTCCCTGTCTCCAGGCGACGTCAAGGGCGCTTCTGCGAAGGTTAGTAGTGCACGATGGTCCCTCGTAGCTCAGGAAGAGGACGCCTTACCAGGTCCTCTCTGGGTCAGTTCTTGAAGACACAGCAGCTTTCAGATCAACAAAGTAGAGCAGCAGCAAGACTTCTCTTCCAACAGGGCTTCAAGGTTAAGCTTCAGTTTCAATGTCAGTTTCAACACCAGCTTCTGAACGAATTCTAGCAGTGAGAGGCCCCCAGATATACTAGTTGATCTCTCATTCATTCTGCTGGGTCACACTCAGGCAACCAATCACTCAGAAGGGCATTCAGGCAGTCAGTCAGCCAATCAGGCGCACAGTGTATTCAAGCCATTCTTCTCCATCCAGACACTCACAACACAGAATGTGGATTCGGACAAGTACCACGCCTTTCGACACTACACACTGCATTCATATCAGTTTCGGGCAGGGCTGTCTCAGTCATTGTGTCAAACAGCAGATACTAGACATCCACAACACAGAATGCATATTTGTCACACACTCCATTCACCCATGTCCCACCCACAGGGTGTACCTACAACATGCAGTCATTGGGAAGGTTCCAGCCAGTCTGGTCAGCACTTCCCCACACTACCATATATGGAACTTCCACCCAACAGCCAGTCAGGGGGAAGGGACAGAGTCAGGGCTTCCTGTAACTTCGGGAAAACCAAGGTAACAGGTGATGGAAGGCAAGAGGCCACGGGGGCCATCTTGTTTCCATCAGGAATCTATTGATTCCAATGACAGGGCCTGGGCATCCCAAAATGGAGGACACTCAGGGCACCGGTCAATTCAACACGGAGATGCCACCAGCCCGTACCCTGCTCTGTGGGCCAGACACAGGTTCCCAAAAACATACACTAGGGGCGCAGGGTTGTACCCTCACCCATTGGTGCCATAAGGGTATCCCAGGGGTCTGTATACCAAACCAAAAGAGAGAGCTGCACCGTCAGGAGTCCCAAATGAACTCCTGTGCAAAAACATGACAGAACACATGATAAAAAGCAATAAAGGACAAGGATACAGAGGCCCTGTCCCTCTGATGCATTTCCAGCATCACAGGAACCTACTGTTATCTAAAGATGTTAGATGCCTGACACGTATTATCATTACTGGTGGTGACCTTTTTATGTGGGTAATAAATGTGTATGTTAAGAATAATGCATGTGATAATCAAAAGGAGGGTGATGAAGTAGTATCCCTTCAACAAGTATTATTGAAAGTCCACTTACATAGCAAAAGAATGGATGCATGAATGGCAGTATGCTTGTCGTCTCTAAAGGGTACATAAATGGTGCAAGCCGGTGCTACCCTGCTTGGAAATGTGCTGTTAAAGCTGTCTCTTTAGAGAAGAGCAATGGTCTGTATGTGGTTGTAGACTGTACATTGTGGGAGAATGTGATTGTGTGAATCCTGTACACCAAACCAAAAGAGAGAGCTGCACCGTCAGGGGTCCCACATGAACTCCTGCACGGAAAACACAACAGAACATCCAATAAAAAGCAATAAAGGACAAGGATACGGAGGCGCTGTCCCTCCGATGCATTTCTAGCATCACAGTCACCCCCCCCCCCGCAGACTGAGGTTAGGGTGCCTCCCACGAGATAGACACCTTCAACCAGATGGTAACTTACTTTCTGGAAAGGCCATATGCATTATCGTGACTCTTCCCTGGTCTATGCTCTATGGTGAAGTCTAGCCCTTGCAGGCTAAAGGACCACCTGAGCAGTTTTGGGTTCTCACCCTTCATCTGCATAAGCCACTTTGGGGGCTTATGTTCTGTTTGGACCTTGAAGGTAGACCCCGTAAGGTAGGGCCTAAAACGCCTATGGCTCCAAACTATGCTGAAACATTCCTTTTCAACAGTAGCCCACCTAAGTTCTCTACCGTTGAGTTGTCTACTGATGAATATGATCGGATGTTCCCTCCCTTTGTCATCTAACTGGGACAAGCAGCTCCAATTCTGGTTTCGCAGGCTTGCTGTAGTCAGGCGCACACAACACAGGTGCCTTACACAGACTTTCCTTCAAGCCATCAAAGGCCCTCTGACAGTCTTCAGTCCAATTAACCTTCCTAGGTTGTTTGGGTGAAGTCAGAGCTGTCAGAGGTACAGCTATGGTTCCATAGTCCACCACGAAATTGCGATAATACCCAGTGAGACCCAAAAAGGCTCTCACCTGGGTTTGAGTAGTGGGAATCTCCTAGTCATGTACATCCTGTACCTTACTGGGGAGAGATTGGATTTGACCCCCTCCTACCTCGTGACCAATATACGTGACTTTCCCCTGAGCTATCTGGAACTTGGTGGCCTTGATAGTGAGGTTAGCCGTTTTCAAGGCCTGCAACACCTTATCCAGATGTGTCAAATGCTCTTCCCAGGTGGAAGTGTAGATGGCAATGTTGTCTAAGTAGGCCACACAAAAGGCCTCCAGCCCACAGAGCGCATGATTGACCAATCTCTGGAAGGTGGCAGGGGCATTCTTCAAACCAAAAGGCATGACCCTAAACTGGTAGAGTCCCTTTGGTGTTGAGAATGCTGTCTTTTCCTTGGCATGGTCCATTAGAGCTATTTGCCAATAGCCTGAGGTAAGGTCAAAGGTGCTCACAAATTTGGCAGCACTATTGGGGTCCACAAGCTCATCAGCCCTGGGCAATGGGTGCATGTCAGTTTTGGTGACTGCATTGACTCCTCGGTAGTCCACACAGAACCTCCAATCCTTGGTACCACCCTGGAAACTTGCCTTGGGGACAAGGACCACTGGACTGGACCAGGGACTGGTTGAGGGTTCAATAACACCAAGATCCAACATATTGGCGACCTAAGCCTGGATGTGGTTCTTAACTGTATCTGACATACAGTAGCACCTGCTTTTGACAGGCACACTGTCACCAGTGTCAATTTCGTGGCTACACCACGGTGCAAGACCTGGTGTCAGGGAGAACAGAGAGGCATACTGCCGGAGCAAAGCCCTGCAGGCCCTCTGCTGCTCTGTCATCAGATCTGGAGAGATATGTACTCCCTCCACTGAGCCATCCTGAGGGTTGCTATGCAGCAAATCAGGAAGGGGCTCACTCTCATCGGCCCTCATTACGACCCTGGCGGAATTCGGAAAACGATGGCGGAAATGCAATACCGCCATCGAATAGCGCTCGGTGCGACTATGACCCGTCACCGCAAAGTACGATGCCATTAGCGACACCGTAGTGAACGCCAACGCTAACTGCACCAAGCACGCGCGCGCGCGCCATGCCAAACCGTAAACACCACCATGGCGCAACGGTACGCCAATTCCGACCCCAGCGGACATGTACCTAACGCCATCAAGCATGGCGGAATGCACCATTCCGCCATGGTGAGAAGTACGGCATCGCGAATCAACCGTAAACGGCCCCACTGACTGCCCGTACACCGCTCCCTGCCCACAAAGTACAACTCCCCGTAGGTGCAACGAAGCCACAATGCAACCAGTGAAATGCACAAGTCACCCATGCATGCCAACGAACAAATGAACCTCAAGAGGGGCCAATGGGAGCTGCAGGGCACAGATGGCACGAATACAGAAGCCATCCCAATGGACATGACCACAGTCCCCCACCAAGAAACGCACGCAAACACAGGCACCTGTGACCAGCAATATTCAGAAAATCACAACATTCCACCAGTCCACCTGGCTGACCGGCATCTGTCACACAAAACCCAATCCCCCGCCCCTGAGCATGACAACATTCAAACTGTCATATTGGCAGCCCCCATCCCTGACCTCACGGGCTTCGTAGGCAAACGCGCCCAGTACAGGACCACGCAACAAAACTCCAAAGCTGGAACCCAATGCAGATCCCCTCACAATACATCGCTCCCCAAATAGGAATATGCCACATCACTTGAAAGAAGAACGCTACACGGCCCATATCAGAATAGAATTTTAATGCACATCAATATCACCAAGCCCATACAGCCATCAGGCCATGAACTCCAAAACACATTTCACCATTGTGGGCTGCATCCGCAAGAAATGACCAGCCACTACTTGTGTGACGCCCTGTTCCTTCATGGTACACAGGGCCACATTCACGTACGAAAAGGCAACATGGAAGCGCACAGAACCGCAGGGCCGTCCCAATGGGGAGGCACTAGTCCAGCTGAAAGGCCGAAATGTTGCTCCGAGCCACCAGTACTGCGTAAGGGCATGTGGCCCATTGGCGATCGTCCCATAAGATCGTAATGCTGCTCCACTGATTAACACGAAGCAGCAGGTGTCGGGAGTAAAACCCATCTGCAGGAGTGGCATACAGATGGCAGTGGCAAAAGGGGAGGAGATACCTGTCAACCAAAAGAAAAGAAACAGAATAGAATGGCCATCAGAACTACATTCGAACAACTCACTTCAATGATCACACTAGATCCACAGCCATATGCATGCAAGCCCACTCCAAAGGATCATCACCACCCCAAAACCACTTGCGAATCATAACTATCTATATCGAGGTGAAAACACCATCACAAACGAGTGTACCTGTGCATGCGTCTGTGAAAACAGAATCCTTCAGATGGGATTGGTAACGTGCATGGACACAAGTGTCTGAAGGCGCGTCGAGACAGGGAGGGCTCAACAAGGCCAGATAGACGATGGTCCCACTATGGCAGCCCTGCATCACATAGCGCAGGGGGGGGCGGACAGATCCCAAGAAGCCCTGTACATGGCAAACTCTGTATCAAATCACCTGCCCATGCATCCATTCATCATTCCCTCATCCCGTAATGAAAACGCCTGAATATTTACTCACATAACATTAGAAATATCCATTGAGTCTGTGCGTTATGCAGCCTGCAAAATCCACAGTGCCCCAGCACTTAATTCCAGTCTAGTGAAGTAACATGTATTTGGGAACGTCCTGCCTTATCGTCCACTACGCAATTGCGCATCCCATACTATTCATATCAATCATAGCATTCTCGCCATGGCCCCTGTCCCAAGGACATTGAACAATAGAACGTTATATTTGCAGTCAGACCTGTGGGCATCTCCTCGCCTGCAGCTGAAAACCGAAAGCGCCGCCCTTCGAATTCCTCATTTGCAACATCACGTCGAAGAGGCATCTGTGGCCGTTTGAAAACACTAATTAATCCATCGAGTGCGGCTGTGTGTGAAAATGGCAACTGCCTTCACCCACGAATGGGACGCCCCGCCCGTCGTTGCAACTCGGTACAGTGATGAATGAGGGCCCACCGTTACTCGAGTACTACGTTCCACTGACCCTTCACAACTCTGTTCGCGACTGCACAGATAGTATGTGAAACAATGGGACCACAGCAGAATGAACATATCAACCAATGTTACACGGCCATCGGGTACAAATACAAGATTGCAATAGCAAGATGCCATTCCACGAATTGCAGCGTTGTGCGCGGGACGTGCTCGGCCAAAGGGGAGAGCAGTTTGCACAGGTGGAATGAATCACCACAGGTGGAGGCCATTCAGCCTGAAAACACATAAATTGCACACCCAGTCTCCTCCCACAACCACACCCACTCCGAAATGCTACCGGCAGGACTCGCGATGTTGGCCCTGGGGGACCTGATAGCACTGCAAGTACTCCAACTCCAAGAAGAAGACGAACACCAACTACAACCGGCCGCACGGAGGAGACGCAGGAGGAGGAGGAGGCCAAGGCAGGGCCAGCAAGGGCCGCCAGCACAGCCACTACCACCACGCAGGCAGCCCGCAATCCCACGCCTCCGAGCACATCCGTTCAACCTCACTGATGAGCAGATCCACACCCTCTACCGTCTGGACCGGGACACCATAACCGCCATTGTGGACATGACACAGGCTGACCTTGTCAGCATGATAGATAGCCCAACCGCCATCCCACCCCTACTGAAGGTGGTGTCTGTACTCCACTTCCTGGCCACAGGCACCTACCAGCACACAGTCGGACAGTTGCATGGCATTTCTCAGCCACTGTTCTCACGGACACTATTGCAAGTGCTCGATGCCCTCCTGAAGCACGCAGACGACTACATCTCCCTACCACGCTCGGAGCTGGAAATTACCAACACAAAAGTGGGATTCCATGCACTTGCCGGCATACCGGGTTGCATTGGTGCCATCGACTGCACCCATGTGGAATTGGTCGTCCCACATGCCATGGAGGCCCAGTACCGCAACCGAAAACAATTTCATTCTCTGAATGTACAAATGGTGTGTGACTCCAACAGGATCATTACACATTGTTGTGCCCGATTCCCTGGATCAACCCATGATTCTATGGTCTTGAGGAACTCTACAATACCACGCTACATGGAGCGACACGCAGGGAACAGATCCTGGCTACTCGGTGAGTCTCATTTCATGCATGATGATGTGGGGTATGTGATGCGGCAATGACCTGGCAGGAAGGGGGCGGGGGGGGTGTGCGTACGTAGCAATGGCATTCCACATCATACGTTTATCGTCCACATACAGGTGATGCTGGATATCCACTGAAGAGATGGCTCCTCACACCAGTCCGGAACCCACAGAACCAGCATGAGGAGGACTACAACCATGCCCACTCACGTACCCGTGTAGTCATAGAACAGGCATTCGGCCTACTGAAGATTCGTTTCCGCTGCCTCAGCAGGTCTGGCGGGGCACTCCTGTACCGCCATGAGAAGGTTGCAAAGATGGTGATGGCATGTGTCATGCTCCACAACATGTGCGTACGTAGAAATGTGCCCATGCCCCCTGACGCAGAACTGCAAGCACCTGAAGATGGTCATGATGAGGGTGGGGATGTGGCAGCACCTCAGGGAGTCTGCGAGGCACCGGAGGCCCGTGACATTCGTCAGCATCTCATTGATGTATGCTTCTAGCACTCACGCCTGGTGGCTGATACATGGACACGGGACTCGTGGCACTGTGTGTGTCTGGGACATGCACAATATGGACTGTACGCCTATGATGGCCTCGTACACAAAGATCAATGTCCACACATCTCATTGGTTGATCGTGCACTTTTTATGGCATATGTGATATCATGTTGTACACCCTATCGACCCGCCACCCAAGTGAGCCCAACACACCCCCTCCACCCTCCCACCTCCCCCCCGAACACCAGTGTCCAAAGATGCTCATCGTCAGTGGGCAGTCGCTATTGCAAGCCCCCTCTGCGAGTATCAGGGGCACCCCTGCCTGTGGAGCGCAGGTTCCTCCCAGATCTACGTTGGGGGCTGCCCTGGACGGAACTTGCAACGGATGATGTCTCTGCCTGCTCACGTCCATGCATGTCCCTAAGGGTTTGCGAGAGCTCAGTGAGCACACGGCGCACTGCGGCAAGTTCACCACATACGTCTTTGGACGTCGCATGCAGTTCCCCCCTCAGGCTCTCGGTGCTTCTCTCCATTTGGACTCTCAGGCTCTCGGTGCTACTCTCCATTTGTGCCCTTAGTGTCTCTGTACCTCTCTCCATTTCTGCCCTAAGTGTCTCAGTTGATGTTTCTATGTCTGCCTTAGTGCCCCCACATTCATCGGCATGGTCCTTGAGGAGCGTGGCCAGTTGCTGCTGTTGCACTATTAACTGGTCGAGGGACTGTTGCCTCTGCTGGGCCATGGCCATTTGCGGGGGTGTCACAGAGGGGCTGTTGTCCTCATGTTGCCCTGCCACAGGGCTTGTGGGGGATGGCCAGTCGTCGTCTTGTGGGTGCCCCTGCGTGGTATCCTCATGTAGTACGGGATGGGACAGACAGGGGGATTGGGACAGGTCATGGATGGATCTGACTTCGACATCCCCGTATTCTGTGTCGGAGCATGCTGCCATCAATGGGGTGTCACCTATGGTGCTGCTGCCACCGGAGGCAGTGCCTTCTGTGGCATCCGTTGGGGGGACCTGTGGTGATGGTGTTGTGGGCATGCTGGCTGCTGGGGTGCCTGTTGATGTTCCCTCCTGTGTGCTGCCACCTGATTTGTGCTGCTGCCGTGTCTTGATGCGTGCAGCTGAGGTGGAGGGTCTTTGGCCGTTGGTCTTGGCCCTCTTTGCAGGTGTGCTGGTAGGGGTGTCCTGCAGCTCGTCGTTTGGATCGGACCCTGTGGTGGAGTAAAGGAGGGCGAGGGTTATTGGTGGGTCTGTGGGAATTGGAATGGCATTGTATCACATGCATTGGGGTGGTACCTGAGGGTGATTTGGGTCGGGGCCTTGGAGGTGCTTCCATTTGTGTGTGGAGTGAGGGTGCAGTTGTTTGGCAGCCTGCAGTTAGGGTGTGCCTGCTGCACGTGTAGTGCGTGTTTTAGGGGTTTTTAAATATTTATGTATTTATTGTGGGTTTTAACGTGCGCTATCAGGACGATGTGTGTGGACGTTCTCCTGGACATGTGTTTCTGTTGCACTATGGGGACACATGGTGCTTCACATGGATGGACTTTGTGGTTTTGGCATTGTTTCATTAGGCCCACCTACCTGATTCTTCGGATGTCTGCACTCCTTTCTCCATCCCTCCGACTCCCTCTATGCTCTCCATTCCGATGGTGGAGGCACAGATTTCTTCCCAGGGGGTCAGCTTGATGGGTGATTCCGACCCTCCCCCGGTGGCTGTGGCAATGTTGCGGTTGGCAGAGAGTATGCTGCGGACGCGTATCCGCAGGTCGTCCCATCGCTTACGGCATTGCTGTGGGGTGCGGGGTGCGGTCCCCACCGCACTTACCCGCTGTGCCACCAGAGCCCATATGGCCTTCTTGTTTGCGAGTGCCGTCCTGGTCATTTGCGTGGAGAAGACGACGGCAGCATTCTCCTGGAGGGTCTCTGTTAGCACGGTGAGTTCCTCACGGGAGAAGTGGACCTGCCGCTTGCGGTCGCACGCTTTCTTCGCTACTTTTCCCATTTTTCTTGGTTTCGCTAGGGTGGATGACGGGTTGGGTTGTGTCTCAGGGTAGTGATTTTAGTGGTTGTGTGGTTTTAGTGGTTTTATAGGTGTACGGCGGGTTGTTTCCCGTTCCGGGCCCGTGTTTTAACTTCCGTTTCCGTATATTTCCGGTCACCGTACTTTACGGTAGGCGCACACTGCGGTGTCCGCTGTGATGGGTGGCGGTATTGCACCTAGGGCGCCGTACGGCGGCGGTGTGGGCCGTTTTGGGTTCATTTCCGCCATCGCGGACTTTGCACTTCCGCCATGCCGTGGTGCTCGTGCCCGATGGGTCGGAATGGGCCGCACTTTGCTCCTTCTTGCAATAGCGGAAACGCTATTTACGCTGTGGCGGTCCGGTCAGTCACTTTCCGCCAGGGTCGTAATGAGGGCCATCCTCTTCTTGCTCTGAAGCCAGCAAGAGACAGGAGACTTCCGCTTGCATATGGAAAGGCTTGAGCTTGTTAACATGGAATATTTGAGGGGCTACCCCAGAGACTCCCATGTCAACCAGATAATTGACTTCGCCTATCTTGGAGATTATCCTGAAGGGTCCAGTCCATTTGTCTGCCAAAGCTTGAGGCTTGGTAGGCTCCATCACAAGAATATCCTGTCCTGGAGTCTAATCCACTTGCGAGGCTTTAAGGTCATGCCAGTATGTATTCAATTCCTGGCTGGCCTTGCGGTTCGCTGTTGCTTGACCCATCATCTGTGTCATCCTCTGCCTAAGGCCTAACACACAGTCCCCCATTTGCTTGGCAGGACCTGGAGGGGTGGCTTCCAAACCTTCTGTGATCAAGGCAAGGGGCCCCCTCACGGGATGTCCAAATAGTAACTCAAAGGGGCTGAAACCAACACCCTCTTGAGGTACCTCTCTGTAAGTGAACAGCAGGAATGGCAGGAGGAGATCCCATTTCCTCTTTAGGGGCTCTTCCAAAGCACCTAACATGCCCTTGAGAGTTGTGTTAAATCTCTCGACCAGACCATTGGTCTGGGGATGGTAAGAGGTAGAGAACTTGTAGGTTACCCCGCACTCTTTCCACATGGTTTTCATGTAACTAGACATGAAGTTGGATCATCTGTCAGAGACAACCTCCTTAGGGAATCCAACACGGGTGAAAATGCCCAGGAGAGCCCTGGCAACCACCTTGGCCGTAACAGTCCGAAGGGGTATAGCCTCAGGGTACCTGATGGCATGATCAACTAAGACCAGGATGAATCAATGTCCACATGAAGTGGGAGGGTCAAGGGGACAGACAACGTCGATGCCCACCCTCTCAAACAGTGTGCCAACCAGTGGCAACTGCTGCAGTGGGGCAATGACACTGCCTCCAGTCTTGCCAGACAACTGACAAGTTGGGCAAGTCCTGCAGTGGGACTCCACTTCTACTCCCATCCGGGGCCAGTAGAAATGGGAAGAGAGTCTCTGCTTGGTCTTCTTGGTACCAAGATGACCAGCTAAGGGCACCTCGTGTGCCAACTGCAGCAGGAAGGGCCTGTAAACCTGGGGTACCACCAACCTCTTGAGCGCACCAGGTTCAGGCTTAGTGGGCTCACTGACAAGGAGCTCTCCCTCCCAATAGATCCGGAATGTACTAGGCACGTCTCCTTGTGCCTGGGACAGGGCCTGTTTCAGTAGACCCTCGAGAGAGAGAGTGGCACTCTCTCCCGTCCCTTACAGAAGTCCGTCCGCAAGGGACCCCTTTCAGCCAACAGGCATTGAGGTTTGGGATGGTCCTCCGGGTTGAGCACCTCTCCCGCAGGAGGGTCTTCTGCCTCTTCTGCCTCAGCAGTTGAGTTTGGGTTTTCCACTGGACCCAGCCCATCCGGAGCATGGATCGCAAAGGGTGCTGCAGGAACAGCAGGAAGAGAAGGGGCCCCCCTTACAGGGGTGGCCTTCTTGTTCTTCAGTTTTCTCACCTTAGGCCTTGCCTTTTGCTCGGGTACCTGACTCACAGCCAGACCCTGTGTCACCTGTGACCTAGTGACTGCAGCAGCAGTCATGGGGAGACCATCAGAGATCAACCCCAACTCTACAAGATCATTTCCTAACAGAATGGTAGCAGGGACATTGTCCTGAACCAGGACAGGAAGTTTTGCAGTCTTGTCTCCAATCATGAGTGTGACTAAGGTTACAGGCGATAATTTTGGAGGACCACCAGCTAACCTGGTGGTTCTCAGAGGAGCATCTACATAGTCCTCTGGATTGAGCAGGGTCCTGTCCACCACTGTCATGCTTGCCCCAGTGACTCTCAAACCAGTAGAAGGCTGGCCATTCAAGAGAACACTTCTCAAAAACCTATGGGTGTTGTTTGGGATTGTCGCCAGTACTTCTGCGTACTGGTCCCAGGCTCCAAGGGACACTAGGGAAATCTCTACAGGAGCACCGAATGTGATCCCTGTAGGGAAGGGGAGGACAATGGCCTCCACCTTAGACATTGGGTAAGGGTAGGTCAGGCTGAGAGCCTGGACTCCAGGTGCCTTACCTTTACACTTGGGGTCACCCTTCTTGTGATCCAGAGCCCCACAGTCCCAACAAGTGCCATAAATGCGGGGTACGGTACTGGAACCACTGGGAGCCTGCTTTGCAGCAGGTGGGCCACTATTCTTATTCCTACCCACATAGGACTTATCCCCACTAGAATATTGAGTCTTAGGAGAGGAAGGTTTTGGTTTACCTGACTGTTATTGCTTTTGGGACTCCTCAGCTTTCTGAGAGATTCCCTTTTCTTTGTCGTTGTCCTTCCCACTGGAATCCTTAGGGGACACCCGGTGGGGGACCCACTTGTCAGCCAGCCTGGCCAGCTTAAAGGGATCCAAAATGTTCTGGTCAGTAACATACTGACGTAGCTCTGGTGAACAGGCTTCAGAAAAATGCTCAAAAAACAAAAGTTGGGACAATTCAACAAAAGTTTACACCTTGTATCCATCAATCCACCTCATCATGTTCATATGTGCAGCACTCACCCAGTCAACCTAAGACACATTCTCTCTTTTCTTGAAATCTCTGATCATTTTAAGGTATAGGGTAGATGTCTTGCCAAACTTGGCAATCAAAGCAAACTTCATGCACTCATACTGATCCCTTTCTTCCACACCCAGTTTCAGAATACAGTCATATCCATTCTGAGGCACTCTGCTTAACACACACTTAGCCCAATCTCTCTTATCAACATCATGAATTGCACAAGCCATTTCAAACGCTTCATTTCATTGAAGGATATCAGAACCCTTCACATACACACCAACCAAAACTTTCATAAACTTGGTGGCTGGGGACCTGACACTCTCAACTGGTGTCTCCACTCAAACTTTCTCTAGCTGGATTCTCTGACATTCAGTTTCCTTGTTCTTAAGTTCAAGCTCCCTATCCTTTAGTTCCAGATCCCTGGTTTTAGGGATCACTTGCTGTGCCAACTTCTTTTTCTAACATCCTTAATAATTCAAGTTCCAAGGAATTCCCTGGAGAAACATTGCTGGAGGTCGGAACAGAGTCAGCAGGAATGGTGGCATTCCCAGAAACAGATTCAGTAACATCCGCAGGGGCGGAGTCCTCATTGGTTGCATTCCCCCCTTCATCAAGAGCTTCACAATCAGTCTGGCAGTCCACCAGGGCAGCTATCAGCTCAGCCCTAGACTTATCCTCAAAGTCTAACTCCCTGGCTTCACAAGCACTCTGGAGAGCCTCTAAGATCATCCTAGTCAATTTACCATTTGCAATAGACTCCATTGTTTGTAATGTTATATTTTATACAACTAAACCTCAATTTAACAAAGTTTAGATATTTTGTAAGTGGCAAGGTTATACACTGATTCTTAAAACCTTAAGCATTACACCGCTGCCACCAGTGTAAAAGACAGAGGGGGTGTCTGTACTCCTGCTCTCTATATGGTAGAGGAGAGGCACAGAGGACACCAGCCAAGATTCTCTATTGTTGCTAGCAATGGACGAGGAATCAAGGCCTAGCTTCTCAGGAGGTGATGCGGGTTGGTTCTTAAGTACAGTGTAGTCCCCAAGCCCCCCAAAAGGAATATCCACACTGTATTAGTGAAAACACAGTCTTTATATAATTAAGGTTCAAGGTTATATACCCTATCATAATAACTCACTTTGTGCTCAGTTAATCTACAATGGCAAATATATACAGTTATACGTGGTACCACAATTATTATCAGATTTCATTAATGTGCATCAACTGTACTCTGGTCAAATGTCACACAAATCAATTAATAAAGGTAACCAACAAAAGACGTAGGAGGAAAACAGTTGGCTAGAACAATTGGCAAAATACAGGCCCCTACCACTAGACACAGTTCTGTGTGATGATCCCCTCACCTGGGCAACCTGTAAAATAAAGATAACTACAAGCCCAGTCCATATATTGTTCAATAAGGCTTATTTCCTTCTACAATATTTCTACCACCCCAATCTACCTGGAATAGCAGAGCTCGCGACGGGTCGTCGACGGATCCTTCTTGAGCGGCTCCCTTTAAAGCAGGAGCCATGGATCTTCGAGATCCTACAACGAAAAGGGTGAACAACAGCAGTGAGGCAGCAGTTTCAATCATTGGCAGGTGCTCGTCGATGGTCGGTCGTTCCCAAAAACAAACACTAGGGGCACAGGGTTGTACCCCCACCCATGGGTGCCATAAGGGTATCCCATGGGTCTGTACATGAAACCAAAAGAGAGAGCTGCACCATCAGGAGTCCCACATGAACTCCTGTGTGGAAAACACGACAGAACACACAATAAAAAGCAATAAAGGACAAGGATACGGAGGCTCTGTCCCTCCGATGCATTTCCAGCATCACAGGAACCTACTGTTATCTAAAGATGCTAGATGCCTGGCACGTTGTCTCATTACTGGTGGTGACCTTTTTATGTGGGTAATAAATGTGTATGTTGAGAATAATGCATGTGATAATCAAAAGGAGGATGATAAAGTAGTATCCCTTCTACAAGTATTATTGAAAGTATACTTACTACTTACATTGCAAAAAATGGATGCATGGATGGCAGTATGCTTGTCGTGTCTAAAGGGTACATAAATGGTGCAAGCCGGTGCTACCGTGCTTGGAAATGTGCTGCAAAGCTGTCTCTTTAGAGAAGAGCAATGGTCTGTATGTGGTTGTAGACTGTTCATTGTGGGAGAATGTGATAGTGTGAAATTTTGACCCATCTAAGCCAATCAAGATCTGTGTTGGTTGGAGTTACTAATGATAATATGTGACAATCTACATGTGATGATAGACTGTATGGTCTATGCTTGTGGTAGTTACGAATAATAATTTGCGGTGATCAAAATGTAATTGTAGACTGAATGACGAGGTAATATGAGAGGGATTATCATGAGCTAAATCACTAATCGTGATGTTGCTAACTGAGGGTGATGCTCATTTCATGCATGAATAAAGCTGCAGTTGTTGCCTTTTCACATTGTTACTCACAAAAAGCAATATAAGTGGAGCTCTTCATTGAGACCCACTGGAGAGACAGTGTCAAGTCTATCAATCCAGAAGGCCTCTCTTGGTTCAAGTGTCTTTGTAAGATTGATCCAGAGGTCTTTGATGCTGATCACATCTAATATCTGGAACCGAATTTGTGCAAGCTGATGTTTGTACTCATGGAATTGTCTTGCAACTGGAGAGTGTCGGTTGTTGGTTCTTATATTCAACTTATGCTCGTTCCATCGTATATGAGCTTTGCGGATGGTTTGCCCCAAATAAGCCAAGCCATACGTGTCATGAACCACCGGCTGCGTCCCTTCTGGACTTCGTGGTCCCTGACACATAGGAGATTGAACTCAGTAATCCTTACAACATGGCCGCTTGATGCAGAACGCTGCTTACCAGTCTTTGCGTTACACGCCCTACGTTCTACAAAACAGACACGCCCCCGCGGCTCTGCGCGTCTCAATGCTACTGCTCACCGTAGCTGGTCGTGTGCTGCTGGAGTTCGCTCGGGGCTGTTTTCCTGATCTCTATTCCCGGTTCCTTGTTTTCTTCCTCCTTTTTCTTTCATCCCTCAACTTACCCAAAACTTTCCTGGATTTTCGCCCGCGCTCGAGCCACAGGTTCTGTGCCTCCGCCCGCGGATATTGTTCCTTCCTGGTTCCTTCCTGGACAATCTGAACGAAGCACGCTGGAATCCAAAGACCCGCGCGCAGGCTTATACAAATCCTGGACCGTGCGGAAGAAGTCACAAAAGAAGGTCCAAGCAGGTGAGAAGGGGAGAGACTTGTGACAATATGGGCATTTGATGGCGTAAATGACATTCTGGGTTTCACAAGTTGCATAGTCCTTCAGTTTTACGCTCTCTCTCCAGTTCTGAAGTGGGTGATTACGTACCTGGGTGCCTGCTTGGTTGTTGTTTTGCTGTGTTTGGTTGAGTCTTCACTAGTAAGTGCTTCAAATTGTGACTCCTTTTAAATGCAAAAATGGGTGTTGTGGTGAATTGATTTTGCAATTTGCTATCACAAGCAAGTAACGGCCAGTGTCTCAGTATTTATCTTTTTATTCTAGTTGCCTGTATGCTATATTTACTCACAAATACAAGTGGGGCTTCACTTTCTGTGTTCTGTATTTTAGGTGCTTGCAGAGCGCCCACATTCTTGAGGTTGACCGAAGCTTTCGCAGCTGTTAATTCCTCTTCATTGTATCCTCTTGCCTGGAACTTGCTTAGCATTATTTCTGATTCAATTTCTCAGTCGCTCGAGGGTGAAAGCTCATTCTATGCAAAAGGTTGTCTCTATCGGTAGGTTTATGGTAAATATTAGTCTTGAAACCTGGTGCTTAGGTAGAATCTGTACGTCAAGGAAGTGTAGCCCAGGATTGCCGATTTCTAATGTGAATTGAATTCTTGCATCAATAAGATTAAGGTATGTGACAAAAGAGATAAGGGTTTCAGCTGTGTCGTTCCATATAAGGAAAATATTGTCAATATTGCGTCCCCAGTGTCTGATATTTTTGTGCCATACTGGATGATGTAGGATGTGGCCTCCTCAAATTTTAACATAAATGCATTAACATACGCAGGGGCCATAGTGGCACCCATTGCGGTGCCGCTTGTTTGTAGGTAGAATTTGCCTTCAAAATTGAAATAAGAGTTCTGTGCGATGAGTTCTAGAATGATCATTATGAACTCTTTAAATGCCCCAAAGTCCTCTTCCTTGAGCAAAATCCACTCTACTGCGTGTTGTCCAAGATCATGTGGTATTGATGTATACAGACTACCTAAATCTATAGTTATCAGGATGTCACTCTGCTGAATTTTGATGCCATGCAGCCTGTTCAGGTAATGGGTTTTGTCTTTAATACAGGAGGGAAAGTTCTGAGTGATTGGTTGAAGAATCTTATCGATATATATGCCCAAGGGTTGTAATATACATTGGTAGCTGCCACAATTGGTCTTTCAGGTTGTTTGTGTACTGTTTTATGAATTTTAGGTAACAGATAAAAGTGCAGAACAGGATAATGTGTGGTCAAAAACATCTTTGTTTTGTCAGAGATCCACTCATTGTCTTCTGCCATTGTTAGCATTGTTTCTATATCTGTTTTATTTTCTGTGTCGGATTTCCTGGTAGAACATTGCATGTTCTTGTGTCACTCAATTGTCAGTGGCATTCTTCTCGATAATCAGTAGTGTTCATGATTACTAGTACCCCTCCTTTGTCAGCTGAGTGAATCACAATATCGTTGTCTTTGTATACATTTCTAATCATTGCCATTGTGTTGTTATATACATTGCTGCATTTGGGGTTCTTGAACCAAACTTTTCACAGATCTTTCAATACTGCCTCATGAAACACGTCTATAGTTCCAAGGGAGATAGGCGGTACGGAGTTGTTTTTGGAAGTAATTCTAGAAATTCTGCATCGGGGTGTGGGTTGTCAATAATGGTGTCTGTGAAGTAAGATTTTAATTTTAGTTCTTATTTAAACTCTTATTTTTAGTATTCATATAAACTTGAATATCTCCACCTTAGTATCAAATATGTAGATGTATACTTAGATATGATGTTCAGACCTTTTTGTAGGATAAATGTTTCAGATGTACTTAGAGTTCTCTCTGACAAATTAATAACTAGGTCTTTCTGCTGGGATAGCGACTCTGGAAGCCGGATACTTCTGGCCTTTCTTCTCCCCCTCCTGGTTCTTTTCTTCATATGTTGTCTCTCTCTAAAAAAGGTTGCTGTCTTGGTGGTGTGGTGGTGTATCACAATAGGGGTAGCCGCTGATTTGAATTAAAGCATACCGTTAGTTCTGTATGCTATTCTGTTCTGATAGAATTATATCGATGATAGCTGAATCACCTGTGGCCCATATTTTTCATTAGGTATTGAAATACATTAAGCGACAAGACCATCTGTGAATCAATAACATACTAGTCCATAGACTCATTTTTCAGGCTTATACATGAGTTTTATTTCATGTTTCTCAGCATGATGGTTGTAAGACAGTCAAGGTAGTACATCCCAATTCATCTGAGATAATTAGCAAGGTTAGAGCATAAGTCTCAAATTAATGTTGAATCAAAAATTTTCAAAAAGAAAAAAAAAAAAACATGAAAGACAATACTTTAACAATCAGTGAAACGATACAGGGTACGTTAAAACCAACAACAACTGCATTACATTGTTGAACATCAGTATCAGCAGATATAAGAGCTCACCCAGCATAGTGAGACAAGTATATCTGTTACACAAGTTAATGGTGCAATAGAGAAAGAGAAAGGAGAGAGCGTAGGGTATGCAGGAGTACTTGTCCTTTTTAGAAACAAGAGATTGACTGTGTCTGATAAGGGTTTCACTATAGTATGGTGATGACCAGTCATTGGTGGTGTGGTGGGTCTTGATGCAGGATGTCTGTCTTGATTTTTGTCTTGTTTCTGTGTGCAGATTTTGTGCAGTTTTATCCTCTGGTGCGCTCCCCATTTGTGTGTCTGAGTCTGAGCTGGAATCATCGGTTGAACTTTTCTGTGGTGGAAGATTTGGATTGTTATACTTATTCATCCATGTGTACACTTCATCGTTGTGATAATCATGCATGTCACGTTTGAATTTACGTACTTTCTTTGTCTCCTGTTCTTCTTTGTAACTTTCTAGTTTGCTGTTGATGTCCTCAAGGTTTTTTTTTTAACTTGTTTTTACTCAGGGTCTCAGTCAATTCGGTCTTGATGTCTTCTATTTCTGTTGTTAATAGTTGTAGTTCATTCGATAATTCCTGGATTGTTAAAAGAATCAGGTCCAGAGAGCACTTATTGAGAATATTCTCCAATTTCCTTATGAATTCTTTATTTTCTTTACACAATGTAGGGCGTAGGGGCATGTGTAGGCCTCTCGGTATTCTTTGTGTGCAATTGTATTTGGTCAGTGTGACATCATGTAGCATTCTGTTAATTTATTTGTGAAGTATTCCAACTGTTTAATTTTTTGGGTTGAATCTGATGGATGTACTCTCAGTCCTGATATCCATGGCTTGACCAATAGAAATCACACCCTCCTGCTCCCTAGGTTAATCTTGTGGAGGGTTGGGCCATTCTATATGGCAGTGGGTGACCTCTATATCGGGGTCTATAGGTTCCCAGGATGACACCAAGTGTCGCAGATGGCTCAAGGAATACTCTACTACAGTCTTAGAGATGGTTCAAAGGTTTATAGTTTCAGATTGCACTTGGCCCTAGGGCTGTCCCCGCTCTCTTGTCTATCAAGCACAATCCTCAATAGCCCAGGCGTCCCTACCCACCAGGTTAGATGATATTGAATATTGACCCTTTCTGTCTAGATTCTGACTTATACTAAGGGTGTAATCCTGCAGGCAAAATGTCTTATCTATTGAACTTACTGACACAGACTATCCTTAGTTTCTTAGGTAGGGAAATCCCACATTAGCATAGGGCAAGTTAAGCCTTACACCATCCTGACATTCAAGTTAAAAAAGTATTTTTGTTAAATATTGAATCTGTTGTTGGTGTCATGCTTCATGGTGCCTTCTGTGAGAAACCTGAGGGTGTCTCACTTGCTCGTCCCCGAGGATCTGTCTTCCAGGTGGCTAGTACACAGACATCGCTATTGGATCCAGTTCCTGTGGTTGGACCAGTGCGGGAGGATCACCTGGATGGGGGCCCTTAGGGGAGTGGAAGTAGGACGCTGATGGGTGAAACGCGGTGCCCCTTCCTTAAAAAACCTTTTCCCCACCCTACCCCGTAGGATATTTAGAAACTCTAACACCTCCCCCTTACCCCCTTTCCTACACTAACACTTTCTCACACTGCGAAAGACAACAGACTAACACCAGAGCCATTTGCCTGACATGGCCCAACACAAGGGTCAAGCAGAGTCAGGCAATTGCTGATAATTACACACACCTGGTGGTCCCTTCCCTTCCCCACAGGGATAAAAGGCAGAGCACGAGAGCACACTTTGAGCAAGGCCGAACGCACAAGGAAGCAGCTATTCTGGGAGGGCAGTAGCCCTTGCCCTTTTCAACCCAGAACCACAAAGTCTTCGATAAAAGAACAGCGAGACTGGGAATTGCAGCTGGTGACTGGTGTGACACATGTCAACGGTACACAGGGCCCTCCCGCACTGAAAGCCAGAGTGGGGGAAAGAGCTTGGCGCCGTGATATTGTCCTTGACTCCAGCGGAACAAAAGCCAACATGTTCAGCACAGCTGGTGAGTCAGAAGAAACTGGTTTTCGACCGGACTGTTTTAAACTCAATGTTGCAGTGGCAACATTTGGGAAAAGAAAAGAAGATAATAGACAAAGGTCTTTCTGAACAACCAAGGTATTAAGTTTAAGTGGTTGGGTGCCACATGGGCGCTCATTCGAAAGACTATAATGAATGCCCTGCTCCGGAACAAGGAGGAAATGTTGAATTGAGAAAAACTACGAAAACTGAGAGGCCCTAGGGGAGGTTGGCGTGAGAAGTCAAAGTGATCATACAAGGGTCAAACTAAACCCCTTGTACACTCGAAAGTCTTTGACACGTTGTGAAAGTGAAGTCAACTATGTTACTGAGGGGAACGCCATGAAAATTGTGATAGCGTGAAACCTACACTTGCCAAAGAATCAGGGAGTGACCCAGCGAGATGTAACCGCCCCTCGGAAGACTCTGTGTGAATTGTCAAATGCTTTGTGAGGCAGATGAAGAAGGTCTGAGCCCAAACGAGGGGGACCTAAGTAAAGTGGAGAAGGTAACCCAGAGGATTGTTTAAAAAGACATTAAGATTCCTGAATATTACAAGATGATGATGCTGTGAATTGAAAAGCTAAGTGAACCGCATTGTGGTGACAAACGTGAACCCGACTGAGGGATATCCACAGTGAGTTGTTGGTCTGAGCCCGATTGACGGAGGCCGACATTAAGAACGGGCTAGGAGCCTGGCTGAGGGGGATCTTTTGTTTGTTGTTTGTGATACACCAGGCCCTCTGAAGCAAGAGACTTTCCATAAAAGAGACTTGGGCACAGAAGGCCCTGATATTGGAAAAATGAACTGTAAACTTAGGCCGGAGAAGCCCAGAAGTATGCTGTGATCGCGAGTCCCACCTTGTCCTGTGCTTCAAACATGGGGAAGGAAGACCCCGGCCATAACATCCTCACTTATCATTTTGAGAACACTTCTTTCTTTCTTTGTGAACATTATCCCACAATATTTTGTAGCATAGTGGTAAGGATTGGCAATAGGTTTTTCTTACTGTAGGCCCTTTTGATTTAACTAGATTCCACTAGGACTGTATTATTATTATTTGATGGTCGTAGCTTGCTCCCATTTTAGATTTATTAGGTGTTTATCTCACCCATTTTTACAGTTTAGTAAACACCCTTGAACTGTGATCACTTGTGTCTGTCTTCCTTTGATACTATGGCTTCTTTACACTTCGCTGTAGGTAGTCCTCCAAATTCCTGGTATTCATGAATCTGTTCTCCATGGGTTCCCCTTTCCTTTGCTTTAGGCAAAGTCTGGCTATATGTCCAGGTTTTCCATGAGCATAGCACCGTACTGCTACTTCTGGGTGTGGATTGGACGATGGCTGACTCTTGTCTTTTGGTCAGGGAACTATAGCTTTTGTTTCTACTGAAGGCTGGAGAGGAACATATCTCCTCATGGCTGGATTTGATTTGGGTTTGATTTCTGTGTTTTATCTTGTTTGGTTTGTTGGTCCCCACATATGGGTCTCAGGCATATGTTGCCTGATGGTGTGGATTGGCAGTTTTGATGGTCTCCTCGAGGGAAGGTTCAAGTAACTGATATATTACGTTAGTAGGTAAGAGAATAGAGAGCCAATTAATTGTTCCAACATTAATATCCCCTTGGCCTCCTCATAGGTATTTTGTTTGCTCCATTTCTGAAGCAAGCCTTTCACCCAATAAGACATCTGTTGGGCCGGGGGTCTCACTCTCTCGTAACCGAAGATGTCAATATTGTTGCCTGTAATGTTCTCTATACTAACCTAATCTTTCCAGGATTGTCTGCTTCAGTTCTTTATACGGGGTGGATCCCTCTGAGTTGAGAGCTTGGAAGGCCTGCTGGGTTTTCCCCGTGAGGAGTGGGGCTATATATTGAGCCCATCTGTCTCGGGGCCACCTGGAGGTCCTCCTACATGCTCAAAGTTCACAAAGCGGGATCTTCTGCACTGTTTAGCTTCTGTAGTGCAGTGGGTGGTACCCTGAGTTAGGATGTCTTTTGATAATGGCCTTAAATGTCACTGCTAAGTTTTCTTGATGTTATCTTGTGATGGCTCGTTGACCTTTTACTAAATCTCTTACTATGCCTTCCATACAGACTTCCAAACTGGTAAGTCTTAGCTGAGGTGTTTCTAGCTTGAGGTCCCCTTCCAATTGTTCTACTGAGGATTCTGCTCCTTCTTCCTCCTCTTCCCGGGTAGGTGATTCTCTTCACTGGCAGAAGGCAGACGTGTTAATACCCTCAGTCAAACCACTTCCACTGTCTTCTGCTCTCTGTATCTGACATGATTTCAGCCAAGTTTCCTAAATTTTCTCCACTAACACACTCCTTGACTCCGGTGCTGGATTTATTGTTACGCTCACCTGCTATCCACAGGGACGCCACCCAGCCGGGTTACTCGCTGGTATGCTTCTCAGCTTTGCCCTAATGTGGTCTGCGGGGAGGGTTCTGCCTGAAAATACAGGAGGAATGTGTTCAAGACTGACCGACTGGGGTAAGTATCCTCCCTCCACCCCCGTATGCTTTCAGTCCCTCTGGCGTCCTCTCTTCACCTTGTGGTAGAATTAGGCGTGCTCTCCGTCCTGCCTTCTTTGCAGGGACGCGTTGTCTTTCATGGGCGAGTGCGGTCCAGTTACTTCACTGACGCCGGCCCATTTGATATAGTTCAGGTAGGTCTTATTGCTGTTCTTTAGTTTTGTTGCTATCCTGCATGCCTTTCTTTGTTTAAAATGTCTCTTTTTTCTCCCTTAGGTATGCGGAGCTTCAGCATGGCGAACTAGCTTGGTTGAGCCCCGCTGGTAAATGATGGCGCATTAAGAGCGCTATGATGCAGTAAGTAAGCGCTATGCGCAGCGCTGCAAAGTCCTGCCTTTGCTAACCTGTGTTTTCCTTCCTTGTAGGTCGCAGTGTTCTTCAGCGCGAGTGGAATGTCCAGAGTGGTGCCAGCCGAGAGGCGACCAGCCAGGTAAGCCTTTTGAGCAGTTCGTAATTTGTAAATGTCTCTACAGCTTTCTTTAATGTTGCCTCTATCTTCCTCTTTCAGGTCGTTCTGTCTGGGAGACGTGCAGATTTGAGGAAGCTGTTCAGTAGCTGCAAGTGTTTAAAGATGAAGACTGCAGGTAATATGCTGCTGCTAATGATGTTCCTTTTGTCTCCTTGCAGGTTCTGCTTCTCCGAGTTTCGAGGGAATAGCTGGACACGGTGAGCGTCAAGTTGCAAGCTGCAAATTAACACAAAGCATGTTCTGCAGTCAGGGTGTGGTTTATATAGCCCAGGTAAAGTAGTACAAGGGAAAGTAGTTCCAGGCCTGCCACAACCAAAACACTAGACCGCATAGATTGGTTCTTAGGGAACCAAGCTATGTGGATGCCTCCATGTTGGCTGACAATACAATAAAGTAATCCTAAGCACATTGTTGTTCATGGTGTATGAGCCTGACGCCATAGGTGCGAGGACCGGCCCCATGAGGGCTTTTAAAGAGGATACCAGTCTCTAGAGGCCTGAGTCCTGACTCCACCTGGCCAATGGGTTTGCCAGAGGGGGTTTTGGGCGAGGGTCATGACAACACTCCCCCCTAAGGCCCCTCCCATGGTGTTCCTTCTGTCTGGCCCAGGTTTGGTTGGGAAGTTCCGATGGGATTTCCTGATTAGACATGGTGCATGGATATTCTCACTGGGCTCCCAGGATCTATCTTGTGGTCCAAATCCTTTCCAATCGACGAGATAGTATAGCTTGTTCCTAGAGTATTTAGAGTCTAAGATATCTTTGACTTCGAATTCTGGTTCTCCGTCAACAAGTATGGGCTTAGGTGGTGTCCCAATCTGTGTGCCAGGTTGCATTGATTTCAGGAGGGACACATGGAATACCGGGTGGACGTGTAGATTAGGTGGTAAATCCAGTATCGCGGCTGCTGGGTTGATAATTGCCTTAATGGTATAGGGTCCTAAGAATCTGGGATGAAAAGTCCGGGTTCCTTTGATGGGTACGAAACTTTGTCTCCTACTTGATAATCAAGGGCCTTTTTCTGGTGTTTGTCGGCGAATCTCTTTTGCTTTTCTTTGGCATGAATAAGGTGTTCCTTTGCCCTTTTGAAAGCCTGAGTAATGGTTGTGTGTAGAGTCTTTACTGCTGGCATTTCCAAGCTGGCTGGAAGGTCTAGTTCAGAGCTACGTGGATGTCTGCCATGAAGGGTATAGAAGGGCGTTTGTCCCGTGCTTGAATGCAAAGAATTGTTACATGCATATTCGGCTATCCACAGTAGGTCTTTCCAATTCCTTTGTTCATAGTGCAGCATGCACCGTAAATATTGCTCAAGTGTCTGATTGGTTCTCTCGGTTTGGCCGTCCGTTTGGGGATGGTGACTGGTAGATAGCCGAACGTCGATCTGCGCCATTGCACAGCATTTTTTCCAGAAGTTTAAAAAAAACTGGCTGCCTCGATCAGAGACCAGAACCGAAGGGAAACCATGTAGCTTAACCACGCCCTCCAGGAACACTTTTGCTAAAGTGGCTGCGTCTGGGAGGCCTTTGAGAGGAATAAAATGGGCCATCTTCCAGAATAAGTCCACAACTACAAGGATGGTGTTGAACCCTTGGCTTGGAGGTAGATCAGTGATGAAGTCAAGGGAAAGAGTGTGCCATGGAACTGGAGAAATGTCCAATGGTTGTAGGAGACCAGATGGTTTTTGTTTCTGTGATTTATTTTGTGCGCAGACACCGCAGGACTGAATATGCTGAATGATGTCCTTACGCCTGGTAGGCCACCAAAAGTTCTCTTTCACCTTAGCTAGGGTTTTGGTGATCTCAGGGTGACCTTCGATCAGTGAATCATGATAGTTTGAAATAATATGCTGTTGTAATTACTTCTTGGGTACATGTAGGTGGTCCTTGATGTTATATTGTTCTCCTTGAGTTTGCCATGCAAGGTAGGCATCAGGATTCATTGTCCGTTGGATTTCTTTTCGTAGTTCTGCTTGTGTTAAGGCTGTCGTGATACCCAAGAGTTTGTCTTCAGGTATAATAGGTACTGGGTCTGGAGTTGTATATACTATCATCTATGCCCATGCGAGATAAGGCATCCGCCTTTCCGTTTCTGGCTCCTGGTCGAAATGTGATTACATAATCATATTCGGCGAAGAAAAGGGGCCACGGTAATTTGCGCGAAGACTTGGCCTTGGCTGTTTTGAGATATTGCAGGTTTCGGTGGTCTGTGATGACTGTAATGGTGTGTCTGGCCCCCAGAAGGTAGTGCCTCCAGGCTTTAAAGGCGGATTTGATAGCCAGGAGTTCCTTGTCTGTGATGGCATAATTAATCTCTGGAGGTGAGAACTTTTTTGACCAGAAGGCCACAGGATGTAGCTGGCCGGTTTCCAGGTCTCTCTGTGAAAGGACAGCCCCCATTGCGAGACTGGACGCATCAGTTTCAACGACATAAGGGAGGTCTGGACAAGGATGTCGCAGGATTGGAGCGGAGGTAAACCTTTGTTTAAGTTCCTGAAAGGCTTCTTCTGCATCTTCAGTCCAAGCAAACTTTTTATTGTCTTTTTGTAATCGTACTGTGATTGGGTGCACAACCTGAGAGAAGTCTGGGATGAACAGGTGGTAGAAGTTCGCAAAGCCCAGCATGCTTTGTGCCCCTTTCAGAGACGTCGGTGAAGGCCATTTCAGAATGGCATCTACCTTGCGCACGTCCATTCTGATGCCTCCTGGAGTAAGGATAAAACCAAGAAATTCTACTTCAGTGACGTGAAGAAAGCATTTTTCAAACTTTGCAAACAAGCGATGTTGACGGAGCTTGGTTAGGACTGAACGAACGTGCCTGACATGATCTTGTTCCGAGGCTGAGTATACTAAGACGCCGTCTATGTACACTAAGGTGCACACATCAATTAACTCCCTTAAGACGTCATTCATGAAATATTGGAATGCTGCAGGAGCGTTACATAACCTGAAGGGCATGACTTGAAATTCAAACAAGCCGTACTTAGTACGGAAGGCGGTTTTCCATTCATCTCCTTTTCTGACTCGGACCAGGTGGTACGCTCCTCGAACATCCAATGTGGTATAAATCTGGCCATCTTTAACTTGGTCTAGCATCTCAGGGATAAGTGGCAAGGGGTAGCGGTTCTTCACGGTGATCTGGTTCAATGCGCGGTAGTCAATACAGGTTCTCAAGTCTACTTCCTTTTTCGGTACGAAGAACAAAGGACTGGCTGCGGGGGACTTCGAAGGACGGATAAATCCGTTTGCAAGGTACTGGTCTAAATAGGATTTCAAATGAAGGTTTTCTGGTTCTGTGAGAGAGTAGATCCTGCCGCAAGGGATTTGTGCACCAGGAACAAGGTCGATCTGACAGTCATAGAGCCTGTGCGGCGGCAATGTATTGCTTGGTCCTTTCGGAAAACATCCTGGAAATCATGGTATTCACTTGGCAAGGTATTCGTTGCTCCCAGGGTTGATACTGTCACTCTGGGAGTCATGGGGATACAGAAGTCGGGTTTCTCCTCTTGGTAATAGCAGGCAGGGGAGCAGTCACTTGTGAAGGTTAATTTTCGTGCCTGCCAGTCTATCAAAGGGTTGTGAGCAACCAACCATGGCATCCCTACTATTAGCCTGAACTGAGGTGCCTTGATGAGATTGAATGAAATAGACTCCCGATGTCCGTCCTGGCACAGCAAGGTTACCCTGGCTGTGCACTGGGTTACTGGTCCGGAAGCGATTTCTGTCTCATCCACGGTGGTTACCTTGTCCATAGTTGGCTTAGAACACAAAGGAAGCCCCATCTCTGCTGCCAGTTCTTGATCAATATAATTTCCAACTGCTCCGCTCTCGATGTATGCTTCAACGGCATGCATTCTTGACGACTGTCGGTGGTTAATTAACATCACGGTATTGCAAAGTGCGAGGTCAGCAACTCTTTCTTCTCACTCGACAAACTGACCTCTACGTTTGTAGAGCTTGGTAGTTTCCCGATTCCTTAGCTTCATTCTTCTCTGTGGCCCCGACTGTTCTTCTTGGGGGTTTTACTGGACAGTCCTTCAGGAAATGTCCTGGTTTCCCACAATACAAACAAAGCTGTTGTTGTCTTCTTCTGTCCCGCTCTTGTTTTGTTAATGGAGGCCGTATCCCTCCAATCTGCATGGGTTCTACAGCATTTTCAGGTACACGGGGTGTGTTTTCTCTTTGTCGAACATACACGGTCCGAGGGTCCGTCTTAGACCGGTCTGCCTTTCGGTCCTGCAACCGGTGGTCTAGCTGCACGACCAGATTTATGAATTCTGCACAGTCTCTGGGTGGATCAACCACCTGGGCTAAGACGTCCTTTAATTCCCCTCGTAAACCTCGATGGAATAACGTGGTTCTTTTGTTTTCCGGCCACCTAGCTTCAGCAACCAGTCTGTTGAAGGTAGCAATGTACATTAACAAGTCCTGATTCCCATGTCGGAGGGACAAGAGTTCATTGTCTACTGCTTGTTCCTGGGTACGGCGAGCAAAACGTTTTTCCATTTCTCTCTGGAACCCCCCAAAGTCATGTAATAGAGGATCGTCATGGGTTACCAACGGCACTGACCAATCTGCTGCACTACCACTCAGGTATGATAAGACAAAAGCTACCCGAGCTTGGTCGTTTGGAAATGCTCCAGGCCTACAAAGAAAATGAAGGCGGCACTGATTGATGAATGCCGCATACTTCCGTGGGTCGCCTGAGAACCTTTCTGGTGGTGCCAAGGGCACTGTTCCAGGTAACGTGATCTGTACCGGAGTGGGTGGTATGGCAGGGTTTTGCATTATTGGATTTCTTCCAGGTAGAGGCGTCTGTCCTGCCTGTGATTGCAAGTATTGCCTGCTAATCTCTTCAGTGCGTTCTTTGGTCACAATTAGGTCACTCCAGAGGGCATTAGTCTCTTGTCGGGCAGAATGAACCTCAGCACGAAGCTCTCCTAGTAATTTGGCCCATTGGTCCATTTCTGATGTCTCCATGGCGCCCAGGTGGATTTGTTATGGTAGGCTTCGTGTTCTGTTACGCTCACCTGGTATCCACAGGGACGCCACCCAGCCGGGTTACTCGCTGGTATGCTTCTCAGCTTTGCCCTGATGTGGTCTGTGGGGAAGGTTCTGACTGAAAATACAGGAGGACTGTGTTCAAGACTGACCGACTGGGGTAAGTATCCTCCCTCCACCCCCGTATGCTTTCAGTCCCTCTGGCGCCCTCTCCTCACCTTATGGTAGAATTAGGCGTGCTCTCCGTCCTGCCTTCTTTGCAGGGGCGCGTTGTCTTTCATGGGCGAGTGAGGTCTAGTTACTTCACTGACGCCAGCCCGTTTGATATTGTTCAGGTAGGTCTCATTGATGTTCTTTAGTTTTGTTGCTATCCTGCATGCCTTTCTTTGTTTAAAATGTCTCTTTTCTCTCCCTTAGGTATGCGGAGCTTCAGCACGGCGAACTGGCTTGGTTGAGCCCCGCTAGTAAATGGTGGCCCATTAAGAGTGCTATGATGCGGTAAGTAAGCGCTATGCGCAGCGCTGTGAAGTCTTGCCTTTGCTAACCTGTGTTTTCCTTCCTTGTAGGTCGCAGTGTTCTTCAGCGCGAGTGGAATGTCCGGAGTGGTGCCAGCCGAGAGGCGACCAGCCAGGTAAGCCTTTTGAGCAGTTTGTAATTTGTAAATGTCTCTACAGCTTTCTTCAATGTTGCCTCTATCTTCCTCTTTCAGGTCGTTCTGTCTGGGAGGCTTGCAGATTTGAGGAAGCTGTTCAGTAGCTGCAAGTGTTTAAAGATGAAGACTGCAGGTAAGATGCTGCTGCTAATGATGTTCCTTTTGTCTCCTTGCAGGTTCTGCTTCTCCGAGGTTCGAGGGAATAGCTGGACACAGTGAGCATCACGTTGCAAGCTGCAAAGTAACACGAAGCATGTTCTGCAGTTAGGGTGTGGTTTACATAGCCCTGGTAAAGTAGTACCAGGGAAAGTAGTTCCAGGCCTGCCACACCCAAAACACTAGACCGCATAGCTTGGTTTTTAGGGAACCAAGCTATGTGGATGCCTCCATGTTGGCTGACAATACAATAAAGTAGTTCCCAAGCACATTGTTGTTCATGGTGTATGATCCTGGCGCCATAGGCGCCGGACTGGCCCCATGAAGGCTTTTGAAGAGGATGCCAGGCTCTAGAGGCCCGAGTCCTGACTCCACCTGGCCAATGGGTTTGCCAGAGGGGGTTTTGGGCGCGGGCGTGACATTTATGGATAGTCCTATGTCATCTAACTCGGAGTGTGGTCGAACCCAACAGATTCCCAGGAGTTGTCTGACCCTTATTTTGGGGTTCCCAGGTTTAGGAATTCCAGTTCTATTCCCAAATCCCAGATTTCTGTAGCCAAGGGTTTGGTGGCGTCCATTACCCAGGAATCTCTTCTCTCCTCTGTATCGCGGACTAAACAATCCCACAATTACACCACATGTTACAGATGGCCTTAGAAATGCCAATGCTCAAGAAGATGGTTTAAGTTTTTTTTTATTTTTACAAATTTCAAATAAGGCTGAAATTTGATTGGGATATTTCAGGAGACGGTCTTACTTGAGAGTAGAAGAATCTGACAGGTCCCAGGATTCAAGGCCTAATCCTCTCTGTCTCCACAGTGACTCAAGGTGGTGTGAATGACCAAGGTCAATGTTGACCCAGAGAAACAACAGAAATGGGGAAAAGCTCTAGAAAGCTGCAAAAAAAAACCACATACAATGGCTCCAGATAGAAGCAGTCTAGGAGGATGCAAGAGGGTGTCAATGTGTGAAGTGAAGGAATCCAGGAAGCAAGCAGCAGCCAGGGAGGAGGCAGGACAAAGAATCGAAGGTCCTGGAAGGAATACAGGTAAGTAGCAGGATGGAGCCTAAGTAAGTGGTTTAAACAGAAAACAGAAGGAAGAAAGGAAAAGGGAAGCCTACGCTGACCAAGAGATCACAGATCATTGAGACGCAAAGTCTGTCTCCATCCGGTCATTCTTTATTTCCTGGAATGGGCCTGATTGAACCTCTGCTGACATTCAGCTGTACTGATGTCCAATGCTGTACTGATGTCCCATGGCATCTCGACGTATGTTGGAATGTGTCACCTTATGATTGGCTCTTCAGCGGCCCTGGAGGTAGCCATCTTGGGGTTGGCACATTAAACCATATGGCCCCTGCGAGGGGGGAATGGACCAGGTTTACCAGGATACTGGTAGTGGAATAAACAAAGAAGTTTGGGTGCAGAAATATTAGAGGTCAGTTCACAGGACCTGTCACAGGGTGCCTAACCCTTCCAGTCGCTGCGTTACTCCAGGCATCCATAGTGGTAGTGCCCAGTGCAGGTGGAGGAAGAAGCCATTGAGAACGAAAGCAAAAGTGTATGTACGAGCGAAGAAGGGAAACATGAAAGATGGGATGAAACCGGTGCCCAGAGGAAGGCAACCGAAGGCCGTAGGTCACCGGATTGACCTCCTAAATAATGTGGAAGGGTCCAAAGTACTTGGGAGAGAATTTGGTAAAAGTAAGGTGGGTGGGTAAGTACTTGGCCGACAACTAGACCTTATCGCTGACCAGGTAAGAGGGTTTGTGAGTATGGTGGACATCAGTGATTTTCTACATTAGTGAGTACGAGTTCTGTAAAATATTCTTGCCAGTTGCATGACATAGTTGCAAGTCCCTGATATGATCGTGGGCTGAAGGAACCGTAGCAACCAATTTTACTCGTAAGGGAAAGACACGTAGATGATAACGACATTTGTAAAAGAAATAAAGGAATGCACTGGGTAGAGTTGTGCATGCTGTTATTACAGGCAAATTCCCCCAACAGAAGCAAGAGAAACCAATTGTCCTGAATGGTTAATGAAAAACACAGGTACTGCTTGATGGTCTGGTTCAAGCATTCAATACAACCACTTGATTCCAGATGATACCCTGAAAAAAGATTGTGAGTGATGCCCAACAATCCACTGTCACCAAAATGACAGTATGGCCGCTAGAGGGAAGAAGGTCGATCAAGAAATCAGTGGCTATATCGTTCCAGGGTGCTGAAGAGAGTATGGGAAGGTGGAGTTTACCAACAGGGGCCTGTTCGGGTGTACATGCAAGACAGGAAGCCACATAGTTTTGACATCATGTTTAACAGAAGACCACCAGAAATATCTATTCACCAGATCCCGGGTGGAGGACACACCCCAGTGACCTGACATTGGTGAGTCATGACATAATATCAACACCTGATGTTGAAAGGAGGTTGAAGGAAAAATAGCAAATGGTCCTTAAACAAGAATCCATGCTGTCGATGAAGAGTGGAATCGAGATTGCTGGACGTGATGGTCTCATGAAACTTTCTCATGCCTATTAAGAAGGAATACATTTGGAATATAAACGGTTTGCCCTCAAGGAACTGACTAGGATATGGGGCGTCCTCCGATCCAGTGATGTCACATCTCGAGAGGGTGTCAGCAATTATGTTTTCTGAACCAGAGATGTAAGTAATCCGGAAATTGTACTGGGCAGAGAAATAGGCTCCCCTGGCCTGTCTGCTGTTAGTACACAGCACCTGTTGGACACCTTGGAGATTTCTGTAGTCAGAACGCACATCGAATTGATGGCAGCCTCCTATTAGGTGCTGAGATCATTTCTTACAGGCACTTTGATGACTAGCAACTCTTTCTCAATCACAGAATAGTGTGATTTGGATTTCATCATTTTACGAGAGTAATAGGCCAAAGAATGCTCAAGGTGATCCTCACAGTTGTTTCAGTATCGCCCCTATGGCATATGCTGAAGCGTCAGCCTCAATGATGAAGCAAAGGGACGGATCGGTCTGGCAAAATATGGGTTCCAAAGGGAAGGCTTTCTTCAGTTCAGAAAAGGCTTGGGCTGCATTCTGATCCCACTGAAATTCTTTGTTTCCTCTTGGCAGATTTGTTAGGGGAAGAGCCAAGAGGGAAAAATGAGGAATGAATTGATGATAGTAGTTTGTCAACCCCAGAAATGTCTGACTTTTTTGAGAGAAGACGGCGCCGTCATCCATCATAAAACTGCATCTACCTTCCTGCTGTCCATCAATATAGCTTCAGTGGACAGCCGATAACCCAAGTCAAGACCAGAAGATACATTGAATCAACATTTCTGCAGTTTCGTCAGGAGATGGTGTAGGCGTAAACGATGAAGTACTTCAGAGATGCCTGAAGTGTGTTGATCTATGGTTTTAGAGAACAGATGTATATCGTCAAGGTATACAATCAGCGAGTGACCAATGTGGTCGGCGAATGCATGGTGCATAAACCGCTGAAAAACGGCAGGAGCACTGGTGAGGCCACATATCATCACCCACTACTGGTAATGGCCAAACAGGGTGCGGAAGGCCAGTTTCCATTCGTCGTGTATTCTGACCAGGTTGTACACCCTTTCAGATTTAATTTTGTAATAACTACTGCACCATGCATAGCTGACAAAATATCCGAAATCAGTGGAAGAGGATAATTGTCATTGATGTTCACTTTATTAAGCCCTCAGTAGTCCAGTCCAAAAAGGGACAAAGCTCATCAGTGTCCTTTTTGGGGACAACAAAAAGTGATGCTCCCCCAGGAGACTTAGATTAGATAATAAGACCATTATGAAGATTGGTGCAGAGGTATTCCTTAAGGGTGCACTTTTTCTTTTTGGCTAGGGCAACCATACATGCAAAAGGAAGGGTGGACTCCGGCACCAGATCAATTGCACAGTCGGCTTGATGAGGAGGCAGGACTTTGATAGGTACGCCCGAAAAGACGTCCAAGTAAGCCTGATACTTGCAAGGTATGATAGCAGCCTGGACAGAGACCGTGACTTGATGATCTCTCTCTGGTTCTCTCTAGGCTGGACTACTGCAACAGCCTCTTTCTCAACATGCGTTCCTCTACTCTCTGCCCTCTGAAACTAATCCAGGACAGGACTGCAAGACTTATCCTTGGCCTCAAGCCGAGGGACCGTATCTCTCCAGCCCTGAAATCTCTCCACTCGCTTCCAGTGGCTGCAAGGATCAAGTTCAAGACCCTTTGCTTTGTCCACAAGGCTTTCTGGGGCCAGGGCCCGCACTACATCCAACGCTCCTTTCCAAAATGCCTTCCTTCTCGAGCCCTTTGCTTAGCTACCTCCAACTCTCTAAGGGTTCGATGCTTCTCCAGGCAGAGAACGGGGATAGATCTCTCTCTCTCTCTGCCTCCCTCTGGAATGGCCTCTCTGCCCACCTCAAACTTGAGCCGGACCACTTGAAGTTCTGGAAGCAGCTCAAATGTTCCTCTTCTCCTCTGCTATTTCTCTCTCCCTCCCCTGCTGACCTATCTGACCTACCTGTCTGCTGTACCAACTGGTTTCTTGGCTACCCTCAGTGTCTCACTAGGTACCAGGCTCTTTCTTGATCAGTCACCCTTGTACTGCCTCCGGACCTAGCATGCACTTAGGTGCTGTAACTGTAAACCTACAGTCCCTTGTTCTCCTTGCACTACCCAGAGCCACGCCGATCTGGCTGCACTTACTCTGAGCATTGCTGCCCTGTTTTCCCCTCCCCTCTTCCTTGCACTTCCCCCCTCCCTTTCCCCTTGCACTTCTCATTCTCGCACTTGCACGATCTGAATGATACAAGGTCTGGTTATATCATTTGTCTTGCCCTCCATCTGTCTGCCCTCCCATGTCTTGTCGCGTCTAGAAACACATGTGTACAGGCACGCTATAAATCACTTATCATATCGTCTGGATACAGTTGACGCACTGGGACCCGAGATCCTCAATGCTACAATTTCCGGCAGCAGTATTCAGACCCTAGAAACAGTGTCCCAGTGGACCACTTAAAATATAGGGGTTATGAATCCTAAGTGAGGGAATGCCAAAAATCAAAGAAAAATGGGCAGTCATGATGAGATCGAAAGATAACTCTTCCTGATGTTTAGATACGACCATTCAAATCAGATAAGGTACATTTCACTACGGGACAAGAAGACAAGGGGCAGCCATCAACGGCTTCAACAGGGACTGAAACTATTTTGCTGGTTCAGGGAATACCTTATTTATTTGCACCTTGTTCTCTAGCCCACGTCATGTCCATAGATATCCCTGCTGCTCTGCAGTCCACCAAGGCAGGCACCTTTCAAGAATGAGAGTGGTTGATAGTTCGACTAATAGGTCAAGCAATCAAGTGTCATCTTCCAAGGGGTTGGTCATGGCAAATACAGGGCCTGGATACTCTTCCCGATCAAGAGACTCTTTTATAACCATGAGTTGACGTTTCTCGAACGCCTTTGTGGAGCGATTCAAAGGTTTCTGACCACATGAGCATTTGAAGCACAGTACGTACAGAGCCCCAATCTACAATGTCATTCCCTTTCTTCTGCAGAAACTGGTCCTTACATGGGTTAAATTTGTATGGGTCCCCCCAATGCAATGGAGGACTGGTCTGATTCAAGTTTGTTCCCGCTAGAAGATGGAGTAAGAGGCACAGAGGGGCTTTAGGTCTTTCATTTCTCATTCTGTTGTTCCCATAGACAGTAGTCCAACTACATGGCCTTCATTCCGAGTATGGTGGTCTGGAAATAAGGGTGCCCGTAGCAATGTACCGCCACCCTTTTCCAGACCACCATACTAAAAGAATGCTGGTAGGGGACACGGATCCCCCGGCAGGCCTGACCTGCCGAGGTTTCAGGCCCCTACCAGCATGTCTCTCATTGAAGCACCGTTAGCAACGGTGCCAGTGCTTCAGTGCCCCCATTTCCATGGAGTCCCGCAGGACTCCATGAAAATGGGGAGTAACTGTTACCGCCACCACTTGTGATATCTCATGGCACCGGGATATCAGGAGTGGTAAGGGTGCTTAGAATGTCATCTGCGAGGTTGTACTGACCTGGGATTCTTTGTTTTTTCCAAAGCAAAGTGAGGGTGGTTTTTCTGCAAGTAAGTACATTCAGCTAAACAGACTTTCTACATGCACTGTTACCAAAAAGTAATGGCAATAATTACCCCAGAGCTGATTTCAGTCTCAAAGAGTACATAACAACATCAGTGCCATTCATTCAGTGAATATGTGTGTACTTCTGCAACGCACTGTCCGAAGACAGACCTGAAGCTGAAATGTGAATTAGCCACCTTTCATTTAGAAAAATATCATGTTACTTCAAATATGCACGTGCAGCAACTTTCATACTCTTAATAGTATTTCTAGGATCCCTTATATGACTTCCTTGATAATTTAATCAAGTGTTTTTGTCTGTTGGTTTATCGAAAACCCCAAAGTCAGCGGAGAGTCCGTCACAGAAGCTGAATTACACAAACATCTACGAGGGTCATTCTATAACGGCTAGTTTGTAATCTACTAAAACAGGTCATTATTTTTATCATGATTTAACAGTGTTATAGTTGTAAAATCTCTTTTCCTTACACCATAGCATTGTTCAAATGGATTGGGGTAACGATTACCATTACCTTAAACACCTGTCCATTAGGCACCTGTCCGAAATAGCGAGGAGTGTGGCCAAAATGTTCCCGTGTCAATTGCATGCTAAACAAAGCGCGTGGACCGATGATTTTCCGGCCTGTTCAAAACTTGCAGTTAAGCAATATGGCATTCTGTGAACTCTGGCAGTAACAAAGTACCCTTACACGTGAAATACAGAGGCAAGTAGCTATTACATCTAGTACTTATGGAGAATGAGAGAGATCAGTCTTCTGTACAGGTTTGTATCTTCGTTGGAAGATACTTTATCATTAAATTCTGTTGCTATATCTACAAAAGAAAAATGGAAGAATATACACAATTATGGAAGCATACGGATTTACAGTTTGGAACCTCTTTAAAGAAAAACTTCTCTCACTCGAATGACCAATTGTTATCAGGGATTAGAGCAGGATTCGTCTGTGGGGGGAGGGGCAAAGTTATAAGACGCCCAAAATGTGCTCTGGCACAGGAAGAACCATACCTGCCATCTTGGAAATGATTCTGATTGACTTGCTATACCTCAAAGGGACTTTATGTAGAATGAGGCCTCTGAGGAATGCAGCATAAGAGTATGGACACTTCCCTAATTGGTTAGCCTAAATAGATGCCAGTAGAGGGCCTGAGAAAACGCCAATAATTTACTACGGTTAATCTATATAGGGACGGGCCTTGGTTGTCCATGAAATAACTGAATGAGAAATGTCTGAGGGATAAAAAAGTGAAAGTAATTTGAACAAAAATTACTTTTGTTTTTTTCTCCCTCAGACATTTCTGGCACTCCCCACCCCCTTCTATATGCCTACTCGTTCTTTTTAGTCTTCTTCCCTTTTCTGACTTGTGGTCCCTTGTCCTCCATTTGCTCAGTCCCGCTTCCGTTCTATTCAACTTCTTGCTCCTCTTCTGTGGAATGCTCTCCCTCTCTCACTCCACTCCATTACCTCCTATTCTTTGTTTCGTGCTTCCCTGAAAAAGTATCTTCTTCAACATGCCTGCCTGATTGTATGCAACCTGAACTTGCCAACTTAATTGTTTATCCACTTTTATTGTACTGCACTTTCTTTTATAATGTACAGCGCTTTGGATTAAGGCACTTTATAAACTACAAATAAAATACAAAATGCACAGGTAGACCCTTTGGTGGACTTGCAGATCTTGGAGACAAAAACTTGAAAGCTAGTTTTAAATTGATATTTTCTTCTGAAGAATTCCTGGCCATTGAACTAGAAACATACACTGATGTCAACATCACGTATCTATTAATTTGTGTGTACTGGAATCCGGCCAAGATCTCTCAAACTATGATCTTTGACCATTTGAATACGGTTTTAGAAGATGCCCTCATGCACAACACTCATTATGAGGTGATCCTACGTGGGGACTTTAACTCCACTTGTATCAATTTATCTTGTAACAAACTTCCTCATCATGCAACATATTATGAATACTCCTCTATATCTAGAGGACTCAAATGGGTTGAATACTTTGCGGCCTGGGACATTCAAATAGAGATGGACAATTTGGAATCGATTTTCATATGGCAAAGAGGCCACCAGAAATCGGTAATAGATTATTTTTTTTGTATCTAAAAATATATTGCAACTTTGCAACCTTGTCACAATAAATAACCCTGGCTCGGGAGATCATTTGCTCATTTCATTACAAGTGTCTCTAGAATGTAACACCTTTGTAATTGCTCCAAAGCAAGCACTCCTAGAATGTGTGCGTCCTCGGATATCTGTACATTGGAATATGAACTTATGAAGGCTCCTTACCTCACAGATAAAAAATAAACTTACATATGAGGATGAGTCGCACTATGACGGCATGGACATACTGCGAATAGAGAACTGTAACAATTTTATAATAAATTCTCTATTAACTGAAATAGCAAAAAAAAAACACGTGCAAACAACATCATAAGAATAGCTACAATTTGGAAGTTTCAAATTTAAAACGCATTAAAAATAAAAGTCTAATGGACATTAAAGCCAATCTGTTCCCAACAGAACAATATCTAAAACTTAAACATAAGATCACACAAACATTTAAGAACAATATCCAACTTCTTAAGTACAAACTTTACATGGCCGACAATCGGAAGATGATACGTCACCTATGTAAGCATAACCCGAAGTCAATCTGGTCAATGATAAGAAGTTCCATAAATCAATCTCTTGTTACTATGAGTTCCTCTGTCTAAGCTGAGGCATGGGAGAAACACTTGGCTGAAGCATATCGTATTCCCTCTTCACACGCTGATGTATCCTATCAAAATTTGAATATGCTTACTATGGGATGCTGCTCATGGTCTGTGGAGGATATACAGTGAGCCATAAATAAACTCAATTTCTCAAAAGCGGCAGGTCCCAATGGGATACCTTCATGTGTACTCAAGTCAGATACTACTTTCTGGTCACTCATTTTAAAAGCCAAATTCGAAAACACTTTTAACATCAATCGAATTCCAGATTCCTGAAATATATCAATAATCATTCCGATTTATAAAAAAGGGAATCCATCAGAACCCTCAAAGTATACGCCCATTGCCCTAATGGATGCCTCGAATAAGCTGTTCACCATTTTGATTGTTAAAGATCTTGAGGTTTTTATTCGAGACCATGAGGTCTTCCAAGCTAGTTTTCGTAAGAACTTGGGAATTGCTTTGAATGCCACTGTACTTTCACACATTCTACAAACATCTGAGACAGCAAACTCTGGGCCTATGTGCATGCTTTACTTGACATGAGTGCAGCATTTGACTGCATAATGCGCAATCACTTATGGGCACAAATGACTAAGATTGGTATACCTTTACATATCATTTATATAATGTTCATGATCCATCCTAACACTTGTTTTAGAGTTCACATAAACCAAGTTGGCGCCCTACAAACAAGATCCCCACCCATATAACGTTTTAAACAAGGGCGCAACCTGGCATCAACTCTCTTTAAACTCTACATACGTGAGTTGAATGAAATATGGCAACAGGGCAACTCTTTTCCCATCAGACTGGGTAAGCTTCGTCTTCATTGGCTAGCCTTTGCGGACAATCTTATTTTTTTTTTTTATAGGACAGCGTTACCGTTTGGCTTGCAAAATAAACTTCATATTTTTTCCATTTATGCCCGCCAATATAATCTGCATGCCAATGCCAGCAAATCTAAAATTGTGATTTTCTCAGGGAAAAAAAGATCACTTCCTTCCGATGGAAGTTCGGTGGCTAAACAACTGAGCTCACTCCAGAGATGCGATGCTTGGGTAGAATCTTTGTGATATTTCGTCCATTGTTATGTGGAAAAATTCCCTAAACCAGAAAGTAAGACCTCTCATCCTGCAGTTGAAACTAATCTATGGAAAATTCTGTAAATTCTCTGTCATGCCGCCCATAGAATTTTATACCCTCAAAATAGAATTAATCTTGCTCTATGGGCTGGACATGTGCTTGATAAACATAGATAAAATCTTGGAATCCTTACAAGGTCAAGTCTGGAAACGCACTTTGGGAGTTGCCAATTCTTTGCCAAACTCCATGCTTAGGCATGAATTAGAATTATATTCCTTGTCTTCTAGACTTCATTGGAGACAATTGAACAACTATTCAAGAATGCTAAATCCACCTCGGAATTCACTATATGAAGATCTATTAAAGATGCTTGTTGATGGCGACCCATTATTTATGTCACGTTATGAAACTAAAATGAAAAATCTAATGCATAAGGTAAATGTTACCTCACATGATCTTATTACACGGTCAACCTATGTGAACAATAAATTGTATAGGCATGATTGGACTCTTAGCATCAATGCAGGTTATAGCATGTTTCAGGAATATGCTTGATTTCATAGGAAGAGGATTCCGCGATTGCCATATCTTTTATGCTTCCTGATCAATAAGGCTCAGAACCTCTATATGAGGTTCAAACTTAACCAACTCTATACAAATAAACGCATTAAATATTGGAAGACTGGTATTACTCTGAACACAGGAACCGGTTGATTTTGTCTATGCAAAAAACAAAATGAAACCATAAAACATCTTGTACTTGAATGTTCTCACTTCGAATATACCAGAACTAAAATGTTAGGTAAATATAACAGCGGGAGACTAGCCTCTCTAGAGAACCTCTTTGAAACAAGATGTATGTGAGGCTCCAATCAATCGCTTGTTCTTTCCCTTGTACGTTTGTTAAGCGTAATCAATGTTGATTTGATTTCTGTGAGTGAGGCACAGTAGTAAATCGTAATGCTTGATTGAGATGTTGATTACTGACTGTTTACTATTTTGATATATTATGGCATGTTTGAATATTTAATGATAGCAAATACAGAATAAATCATTGATCCATAAACGTAGCTATCTCATCTTAACTGCGCTTTCCCGTGGTAACATTCCATAAAATGTGCTTCATTGGTGTATGTTATCAAGGTTTTAAGAAAGATATTGTAAATTCAAAATGCGCTTCTAGGAGTTTTAAGGGAGAAGAAATATGTGTTTTTTCTTAGTGTTTATAACAACAATACGCACTCCTCAATCATCATCTTTTGAATAACTCCTGCTAAAAAGAAATTGCACAAACATGTATTTTGCGCTTTATATATATTAATTTTAAGAAAATGTTATTTTAATGTGTGTGTATGTTTGTAAAGGTGTTTTGTTCAAACCAAATACAAATAAATAAAAAAAAATAATAATATTCCATGCAAAATGCATAATGCCGAACCTCAGCGTTCATAAGGAGTTACGTCCCCAAGATCAACTCCATATACAAACCCACAAACAAACATGACTTTGTTTTATATATATAGATATGGGCACTATTTGAAGTAACCCAAGATATAGAGCAACACCTTATAAAACTGTATTATTATTATGCATAAAGCAAACATGAAAATGAGCTTAGGTGGGATTACTATTGTATAATGGTGCAGCCAGCATGGAAATGTATGGACGCAGCCAGTGTGAAAATGTTTTTATGCTTGCATATATTGTGATCAAAAGCAACCTGAATATGTGTTAGCAAAATGCTCCTCTGCACTGTTGATGACTTCCATCTATTGGATTTCTTTCATGTGTTATAGTAAAAAACCAATTGCAAACAGTTTGCATTTTACCCAATCTTTGCACCATTTTAAGCCATTTTCTTTTTTTATTCTCTGGGTGGGAAGCCCCGAAATACCTCTTAATTTCTACGGTCTCCCTCACTATGCCCTGTCACACTGGCATATTTGGGGGACATTTGTATGCCCCTCCATTTAAAAATTCACCAGCCGCCACTGGGGTGTACAGCCAGAAACTGAAAACTGTGAACAATTCTACTGGGGCAACGTGAGATTCCTGCAGCCAATGTGAAAGAACCAAGGGAGCAGTTGCCTCCTTTCCCCCTGTACTTGGCGCCTTTATTTGATATTTCATCTGACAGACTTGACTATCATTTGAAACTGAGGTATGAGGGATATCTCTTCTGTTAAACAATCTGTTTTCGACTACCTATAATTTCAAGTTGAGCCAGAAGTGATATCTCTTCTGCTAAATATCACCTCGAACCACACATTATTTGAAGCTGTGCTGGGAGTGATGTCTTCTTGAAGTAACATAATGCAGTCTCTTGGAAGTGTAAGGGAATCTTTCCAACTGTTGAACAGGAGTTAACTTTTTAGGATGTATATTAACTTGATGCTAAACCTTTATTGCATTAAACCTACTCTGAACATGCTTAATGACACATTTTTTAACCAGATTATTAAAAAATAGGTATTGTTAAACCAGTTTGGCCTATTGACCCTTATTTGGTGTGCCACTACCCTACCCCTCCATGTATTTTTCCCCCGGTTTGCCCCCCTTAATACTAATTTCCAGTAGCAGCACTGCTCAAGGGGTTAGGTAAGGTGTGAGAAAGGGGCAGGGTACCACCATCTGCTCCATCATGGAGGACCTGTTGGCAGTACAGGGGCATTCCCTAATCTAGCCCACCCCTACTTGTAAGGTTGTCGGGGACTTGTTACAAGGGCCTAACTGTCAGCATAGTCCCTTTATAAAGAGATAGTTCAGCCCTTAGAATTGCAGGGAGGCGTAGTAGTACACCTACAGAGAAACCAACTCCACTGAACAAAGATTATCAAATGAGTGCTCTTCTGTCGGTAGCTATAGTGAGCCCACGCCCAGATCAACTTTTGCGCAGGCATTTGGACTCACAAATCCAAATGCCTCTGCTCGCCCATGCATTACTTTGCGGTCCAGGAAAGCCAATATAAAAATGCTTAGGGCCTACAAGTCACCAGAAACTCCAGATCACATATGCAGTCTGAAAATTGAAGATGATGGACTAAAGTTTAGGAGATTCCGTTTGCATAGAGAAAAGGGGCAGGGCTGGGGACACAAACACCAAGTAAAGATGGAAACTTGGGCCAATCACAAACACAAATTCTGGTCTAAATGGGCTGCACTGAAACCTACAGTACAAACACCAACACAGGAATCGGGTAGGGCAAAACCAGAGAGCGGGCAAAGAGGGTGACCAATCCCCTTGGTTCCTGATCATGTCCTTATCCCCCCTGATACCCACTGGCCTGGCGCTGTAAACAGCACTTTTGTTTAACCAAAAATAAAAGTTTGGGAATAGCTGTAACAGCAGTCAGCTGGAACGTGGGGCCTCTGATTGCTTGGTAGCAAAACACCAATCAGTGGCAATGGCCGCCAAGCATTCTCTTGTCGAAGTGCTGCAACCGCATTTCCTGCTGTCTGTGGTGTCGTGTGAAGACACGCAGTGATGTAGGAATCCAATGCGTGTCAGAATAAAGACTGCCCCAAGCACGTGTGCCAGTCAGTTACGAGCAGGGACCAGTAGAGATAACACACTGTCCATGTGGTTATTCTAAGGCGCATTACCGCACAGTGCAATCTACGCTCACATCGGCCCCTGCAGCGTGCATACAACGCATGCAAAACAACAATGGCGACAAGGCTGTTTCACTCCCGAACCCGCTGACTTCTTCATCCGCAGGCGTTGAAATGCCCACATTCTGTGTGACCCGACTGTGCAAGAGTCACTACCCGTCATCATGGTATCCCGCCAGTAGGTGCTAAGAGCCATTTCTTTTGTTGCCACGTATGCGCACACCCGTCAGAGGCACCTGCCTCAATTATTGGACAGCCCAACCCACATGGTGGGTTCACAGTTTGATTAGAGAGTGTAAGAGATGGCAGAGTGATGAAGAACATTTGAGCGTTCTAGCACACATGGCAGAGGAGGCTCATCCACATCCCACCCCACTGTCGGGGCGCAGCTCTCCCACGAGAGTGCTCATGCGCCCACCCACGTTACCCGACCACCCATGGGCAAGCTTGTTTGTCATCCACCGCTTAGTGAGAAGGGTTGCGGCTCCCGCCAGTTTATAACCATGCTAGGAACTTTGGTGCGAATGCCTGGAAATGTATTTCAACACCACGGGTGAGCATGACGACAAAAACATGTAGTCCACTCTGATATATCCAGAAGGCCCTGTGGTCCACAAAGTATTTAAGAGGTTGTGTGGATGACTCATATGGGGCGGCAATTGCAACCCTTTGAGTACTTTGCACTTGTGGTTAACACCAATTACGAGAAGTTTGTGATAAGGACAGCCATGCAAAAGAATGAAGAAAGTCTGGACGCATATCACAGCCGCCTGCGACAACTTGCAGCCACATGTGCATGGACTAACAAAGAAGTGAGGCGGCAGATAATCATAGGATGTCATTCAGTAAAGCTATGTTGTTAGATTCTTCGCAAACCAGGAATCACTTTACTGCAAATCCTATAGCTAGGATGCTCTCATGAATTGGCAGACATTATGGCCTACAGAATGGAGTTGGCTTTAAAATCTGTCAAACTGAAGGTGGCATGTGCAGTGGAAAAAGTATGTGCAGCAAACAAATGCCCAGCGAGAAACACCGGTGGTAGATGCACTTGGCGACAAAGAAGATTCTCACTTGACCCCAAATACATGCCTGCAGTGCAGGTATGACCTGCCTCACAACAAAGACTGCCCCACGAAAGTATACACATGCACAAGATGTGGACCAAAACCATTTTGCAAGAGTTTGCCAAGCATCAGCACCAACTACGGTGCAGAGGGAAAGAACGACCGAGGGGTCTAGCTCAAGGCAAGGCACCAGAAAGTGGCAATGCTACGTCAGCTGAGAGTGCAAAAGTACATCTGCAAGGTGAGGAGGATGACAAAGACGTTTTTTTCATTTTGGCAGTTATGAGCATTGGTGGGAAGAATAAACGCCAACCAAAATGCTCGGCAACCATCCTGAACACAACCATCCCTGTACTCCTTGAAGAGAGATGGGAAGCCTACCACCACTGGCCCCTCCTACTAAATTCATGACAAGGAAGAAAGCCAGAAAGCACCGCAATAACCCATTCTATTTCGGACGAGTTCCTAATGGACACATGATTGACAAATATGTCAAGAGGTATCCTCTCAGCCAACCATACCGCCCGAGGAATATACAGACCTACCCATGTGTGGATGAAGAGCCACAGGTCGTGATTAAGGATACCTATATGGACAGCTTGGACTAGACACCAAGAAGCCATGTTGCTGACATTGTTAGAGACACCAAAACATAGCAGTGTTACGCATGAAGCACACGTGCCCTCCGCACTTCGGGACATAAACACATACTCAAATACATGAGGAACAGGAGCACACAGTTCTATAGTTAGAGGACAGATACATATACATACTGTCATTGCTTTATTATTTTTGCCAGTAGCTAAATGCAGCAACGCAGAAAACGCAAGGCACAAGAGATCCTGAGCACAGCTTGCAGATGCTGACATACGAATAACCCTATGGAACTGCAGGAGCACCTATGGGACCTGACAGAAACAAGTGTGACTGACCCATAGAAATGTAGTATTGCATGAACACGGCAGAAATCGCATTATAAGGTTTAGGAAAATTACAGCAGGCTCCAGGCCCCAGAGCAAGAGATGAGCTGAGCTGATTCAGACTGCATAGAGAGCAAGAGGTGTGAAACAGGACTCACACCCAAGGCCAAGAGATACGGATGACATTCCAATCCACAGACGGCAAAGGGACCAGCTGCAGAAACGACTAATAAATCCTCATAATTCAGATCTGCACAGCTCAAATTTGTGGTCTCTGAACACGTGATGCGGCCGAAGCAGACAATGGACAGCGAACAGTGATGGGAAAGGAGCACTGGTCCCAGGCCACCAGACACAGACAGCGACAAACGTGCAACAATATGCAATAAATGTTGCACCGATCAGGAGAGCACTTTCATGAGCTAAGGTAGTGTACACCAGTTACAATGCAGACACATAGTCATTCTTGTTACTTTGAAAAGGTACACAGAGAGCTGAGAACCCTTGCTGGTCCCAGGCCTGGGGAACGCCAGCTCTAACCAGTCATAGTTTAGTACCCTAAGGGTGGGTAGCAACGGGCCAGAACCAATGATAATTCCACCATATTGCAACAAAGTTATAGTTAGTGACTTGGGGATGGACCAGGCTAGCCCCCTGAAATGCGAGAGCCAGTAGAGTGAAATCTATATAGTCCACTATAGGTGGTATAATACTCAATACCTAATCCCAAAGTCCAATAGGTTTTCTGGAGAAGGGCCCAGGTTGTGACGTCACTCTGATGTAATTGGTTTGTAAAAACAGCCTGCAAGCCAAGGAAGACCGAGATGTGCATTGAGTTTCTCTGTTCCTGTGCTGATCCCTGTTGGTTTTGCCTGTAATAAACTACAGTTTGAACTAGCCATTGACTGAGTCCTCCATGTATCCTGGGTGGGAGGGAGTTGGGCCCTCCAAGTCATTGGACTTCCAGTGTCCGCCTTGCATACCTCGGGGTCCTCCCAACATCCTAGATACTGGGCCGTCCGTTAAAGTGATGACAGTAGCCCATTACCGGCTGCTGCGAAACCCACCACCACTCCAAGAGACTAAGGTTGCAGACATTCACATTCCGGAGCCGACTCCACTACCGCTAGAAGGTGACTTATTAGCACTGGTAATGCACAAAGGAATTAAAATCAAGGCAAAGTTTTTCATATCCAAAGTGGGGAATCGGACCCTGCTAGGGTGCGCTGCCGTGGAAGCCCTGAAGTTAGTACACTTTGCACATGGAGTATTTGTAGAGGATGTGGAAGCACTGGTGAAACGCTTCAAGAATGTGTTCACGGGTATCGGATGCATGTCAGGGGATCCAGTACATCTTCATATAGATGAAATGGTCCAACCCATAGCATACTATTATAGTACGGTTTCATTTACAGGAACAAGTCGAAAGAGAAATATAACACCTCATCGATCTGGACACAATCGACCAGGTAGAAGGACTGTGGGTATTCTCAACAGTTATCACAGCAAAACCCAAACAAACTGACAGTGTGAGGATTTGTGTGGGCATGAGGCTTCCAAACAAGGCAATCAAGATAGAGCGACACATAACACCAACAATTGATGAGATAGTAGCGGACCTGGAAGGCACCACTTTCTTTTCCAAGTTGTATCTAAGAGCCGGTTATCACCAGCTTGTGCTCCATCAAGACAGCAGATACACAACCACATTCACCACTCATGTCGGCTTATTCCGATATAGAAGGCTTAACTTTGGAATCTCCTTGGCAGCAGAAGTGTTCCAGGACTCTATCTGAGGAGCATTGGAAGGTCTACAAGGGGCATTAAATGTGAGCGACGACATACTGGTCTTCGCAAGGTCAGAAAGCAAACACCAGGAATGCCTATGGTCCATGCTAGAAAGAATGAAATCACTGGGGTTGACACTCCACTGTGACAAATGTGAGTTCCTAAAGAAGAGAAGAGAATTCTTCAGTTTTATATTCCAAGAAGGAGGAATATCAGAGGGCCCAGCCAAAGTTAAGGACATACGCGAAGCCAAGGCACCAGAGAACACCTCTGAAGAAGTTTCCTAGGAATCGTCACTTACTATGGCCGATTTATGAAAGATATGGCAACGTTATCTGAACCCGTGCGGAAGCTCGCCAAGCAGTCTACACTGTGGCAGTGGACACCACTGCAGCAAAAGTCATTTGAAGACATCAAAGCTGCCCTGTCAGATGATTGCACATTAGCGTTCTTCAACCCTGGCAAAAGCACCAAAATTGTCATTGATACCAGTCCTGTTGGATTAGGAGCCGTGCTCACACAGGCCAGCCCAGATGGAACTACAAGAACAGTTATCTATGCAAGTCACAAATGATCTCCCACTGACCAAAGATACTCTCAGAGTAAGTGGGAGACCCTAGCAGTACTTTAGGGGTGCCACCATTTTCATTTTCATATATACAGGAAGTCGGTCCAGGTAAAAATGGATCATAAGCCACTACTCCCTATTATGACAGGCAGATCAGCAAATCCCCCAACACGCATTCAGAAATGGCTACTGGTGCTACAAGAAGATGGTGTCAATTTTGTATACAGGCCGGGCACGAACAATGTGGCTGATTACCTGTCCAGGCATCCGAGTGGAGACAGTGATGGCCTGCAAGAAGACATATCAGCAACAATGGATTCATAAGGATGGTGAGTGCTGGAACTGTACCCAAGTCCATGGAAATTGAGGAACTGAGGGAAGCGTTGAGGAATGACAGCTGTTTCCAACTCCTGAGAGAGACTGTAGCATCAGGGCAGTGGAGAACAGTGCTAGAAGGCCTCGGGTGCAAAACTCAAGAAGCAAAGTCAATGTTAGAACAACTCTGGAAGGTGAAGCATGAACTAACATTCACAGAAGAAGGCCTCCTCCTAAGGGGTCACACGTGGTGGTCCCCAAGGCACTAGTAGAAAGGGTAATAGCACTGGCCCACCATGGTCACCAAAGAGCAGCCAAGACAAAGAGCTGCCTCCAACTGAAGGTGTGGTCCCCTGCCCTTGAACAAAGAGTTGAAGAGTTTATAAAAGCCAGACTACTGCCCCGAAAAATGTAGAACCCCCAATTCAATGCATGTCAAGAAGTGAAGAACCCTGGGACTCTAATTTTCTTGTGATGATGGCCCAAATGTCCCGCTACCCTGAGGTGGAATGTGTGCCATCCATGGTCCTGCACGACCTAGTGCCTGTGATGGAGAAAAATCTTCGCTACGCACTGATTCCCGAGTACCATATGCTCTGACAACGGACCACCTTTTCAGAGCACTGGTCTAGAAGAATTCCTGTCAGAATGGGGAACTGGACATTGCAAAATTACCCCAGTATGGCCACGAGTCAAAATTACCCCAGTATGGCCACGAGCCAATGGAGAGGCCAAACGCCTAATGCGCACCCTAAACAAAACATTCCGGAATAGCCCAGTCAAGGGTTATACAACGAATGGGCCCTATTTCAGTTCCTACTTGAATATTGCACCACTCCGCATTGTTCCACAGGGGTAGCGCCAGCTGAAGCGTTGTTCCAATGATGCCCACTTACTTTTCTCCCTGGAGGAGAGGGGAGAACTACAGGAATGATAGACAATGAGGCAGTACGAGTGAACAAAGAAAGACAAATTGAATGAGAAAAGTCACGACGAGGCCTCCGTGACTACATTTTTGCCATTGGGGGACATGGATCTAGTACGGCCCCGGAACCCCGGGTGAAAAATGTCACTCAACCACAAACTTACACCGCTCAGAGTGGTTAAAGTACATGGGTGCCAAGTAATGGCCGCAGACAGCCAGGGACAAGTGACAAGGAACTCAAGTTTCTTCCAAAAGCTGTCTGAATCTCCAAACCAAGAAAGAGAGTGGTACAGGAGGTGAGTGAGCGGTCATGCACGCCATCTGGAAATAAATGATTGTGGCGACAACAGCGGATGGACATTACCAGAAAGAGACCAGGGAACAGGGGATCCCTGTGAGATGTAGGAGACGTGCTGCATTCAGTAAGAGAGCGACAATACCCCCTACAAGAGTCCAGGTGCCAACCGGCATACCTGCGAGATTACGATACGAACACCTGTGCTCACACTTACAAGAATAGAAAAATGTGCCCTTTTGGCAGTTGTTGAAAAGGTTATATTTCTTACTGTTGAGAAGTTTTGTATCTGTATTAAAGGGGAGGAGTGTGGTGTTGCGTGAAGACATGCAGTGACGTAGTATGCCACTGTATGCCAGAATAAAGAAGGCCCCACGCTTGTGCGCCAGTCAGTCACGAGTGGGGACCAGTAGAGCTAACACTGTGTCCGTGTGGTTATTCTAAGGCGTGCATTACCGCATTGTACAATCTACTCACACACCGGCCCCTGCAGCATGCGAACGACGCACAAAGCCGAACACTGCTCTACTCAGGACGGGAGTGAAATGCTAAGCTAAAGTAAAGTTAGGTTTTTGTTTAAAAAAGTGTAACTATGAGTGCGCATTTGTTGCAAATTGCACACATATGAGGATTTAATCTGTGTGCTTGCTGTCTGATCAGCTGCGAAAAGGACAAGTGACTTCTGCTCAGTCAGTACAGCCCAAGCCTAGCAACCAAATGTTAAAGCTGTCCAAAAATGTATATATAAAGCAGAATGTATGTATGTGTGTTTGTTTGTTTGTTTATTCATTTCTATAGCGCACCTTAACCCGTAGGTATCTGGGTGCATTGGCAAAGATTGCAAATGTTACAGTTACAGAAGTTACAGCAATACAAATATTACAGATTACAGAGCTAATAGTAATACATTTGTCCAAAAGCATACACGATTGCAATAAGTTAAGAAAAGCAACAAGATAAAATACACGCTATGTACAAAAATATGTGCCAACCAGAGTACTCAGTAAGAGATACAGGGCGGAAGGAGAACTGAAGAGGTCTTTACAGTAAGTCCTTCTCCGTTAGCCATTTGATGGCGTTACTTCTGAAGTTAGAGAAAGATTTGGTCATTTTCAGGGAGAGAGGGAGCATGTTCCATAGCTTCGCAGCCATGACTGGGAAGCTTGTTCCTCCAGACTTTTATCGTTTATACCTTGGGACTATTAGGCCATTAGAATTGGACGACCTAGTAACTCTGGTAGAGTGACTGGGGTTAAACTTTTCTCTTAGGTAAAGTCAGTTACAATAATCCAACTTGGATAATATTAAGGCTCTAGCAAGCGTGATGCAACTCTCCTTGGAGAGCAGATGTTTGCATGACCTAATCAATTTACCCATGTAGGCAGTAGCCAACGCCATGACGTTCACGTGTTTGTGTAAGTTCAGTGAGGCGTTGAGATAAAAACCTAATGTTTTTACTTCTCTAGCCACAGGGATCTTATTCCCGTCAATGTTAAAGTGGGTATAGTATTTGTTCAGTTTGTTTAGGTTAGCTGTAGAACCCACGATCAACAACTCAGTTTTATCATCATTCAGGCATAGGCTATGAGTGGCCATCCATGTCTGAATGATTAGATACATTTTGTTTACTAATAGGACATCACCGTCATAAATACCCGTTAGTGGAAGGAGGATCTGGGTGTCATCTGCATAGTTAGTGTAGGTGACACCCAGACAGTGCAATTTGTCAAAAAGAGGCTTCGTGAAAATGTTGTACATAGTAGGTGATACACAGGAGCCTTGGGGAACTCTGCAGGTGATGGGAATAGGCTCAGCTGCTGTTGAAGGCGAGAAGACTCTCATAGTCCTATTATTGAGAAAGGATTGTATCCAGGTAATGGCATTGTGTGAGAAATGAGCCGCTGATTTGAGGTGGTTACATAATATTTTATGGTCAACTAGGTCGAACGGCGCTGATAGATCCAAAAGTAGTAACAAGGCAATTTTGCCGTTGTCCTTAAGATCATCTATCTGTGCTTTTAGATCAATCAGCACCGTTTCAGTCCCATGTTGAGGTTGAAATCCAGAATGGCGAGTCCCTAGGAGGTGGTTAGTCTCCAAGTATTCCTGGATCTGTACGTAGGCTACCCTGTCCAGTATCGTCAGTAGAAAAGGGACTGTGGTAATAGGCCTGTAATTTGTGGGGATAGTAGGGTCCAGTGATTGTTTTTCAAGGAGCGGTAGCACCCATGATTCCTTTAAGTTCTTAGGTACTATACCTGAGGTGAATGACGCATTGATAAGTTTAGATATGAATGGTGCCAGGTCTCTCGCTGCGTCTTTGATTATTTGCGCTGGGAAAGTGTCACCTTGACATCTAGATGGTTTAAGGGACGTGATCATTTTTTGTACCTCCAAGGCTGAGACTTTGGAGAATTTAAAGCCATGGGGAGGTTTAACCGTAGTCTAAGTATTATAAGAGTTGTTATCAAGATGTTGTGGGTTATCGGAATTTTGGAGGTTTAAATGCTTTTCAGCGATTTTAGTTTGCAGGGTGGCTATTTTGTTAGTGAGAGCATTTTGAATGTTTGTACACCAAAGTTTATCTTTAATGCATGGGTCTAGTGGGGTGATAGGCGTCTCCATTTCTTTGAGGATCGCAAATAGCTCTTTGGTGCTGGAGCTAGCTGGGTTTATTCTGTTATTATATGAGTCACGTTTGGTCTGAAGTATTTCCTCCTTATATTTTGTTGATAGGTTCATTAGGTTCATTTAGTTCTCGATAGAGGGGAGAAGCTTCCATGTAGATCCCAATTTTCATTTTTCAGCACGTAAGATTTTCAATTCTGGGATGAACCAAGTGTTCAAATGTGCTTTAGGTTTGCTTTTGCGCATTTTTAGGGGCACGATGATGTCCAGAACTTTTGTAGTGGAAGAATTGTAGCTCTCTAATAGCTTGTTTGGGTCGGTAGTTTCGTCTAGAGAGTTCAGCGTAGGGAACACGAGTGGCAAGATGGCATCCACTGTGATATTTTGTTTGTTCCTTGTAAGACATGGAGGTGCTATAGAATTTTTTTTTATTTTATGGGCATTTACTGAGAGGGTAAATGATAATAGATGATGATCTGTCCAAGACTGGTGGGTGATGGCTGTAATTTTAGTATTGAAATTAAGGTCGAATTAGGTGTATGTTTGTCCCGCAATACAAATCCACACCATTGAACCCACATCTACCAAGTTTTGCTTGGATTCCTTTTTTGTCTGGGGCAAGATCGTAGTCTATGCTTGGATGCAAAAATCTTGTATGCAAAAATGGTTTTGGATGTGTGTGTGTATGTTTTTCTGGCTATTATTATTATTATTATTATTATTTTTACTGTGCATTTGGTTAATATTTAAAACCTTTCAGACATCTCATCAAACAAATCTTACACAAAAATTACAAATTATTTTATTTTATTTCATATTTCATTACACACATTAATACATTTTAATACAAAGTTTAAAATAGTTTTTAGTCCAATGATCGTAGGTCAAAGATTTGTTCTAAAAAGTTGTGATTAAAAGACTTATTCAGGTTTAAAATTCGAATCCACAAGTGATCCTCAGGTATGACCCCAAACATTTGAGATACATCTACCCAGCTTTTTGTGTCGAAGGTTTGCGATCATAGGGCATGCCACATATGGGCTGGGATCCAGACCCTCTCGTGACCCTTGAACCTCCCTTGTCAAATATAGATTAAGTCTCAGTCTCAGGGCCTTCATTTGAAAGTCCCTGGACGGATGCTTTCTCAGGTAAGGGGACAAAGTGTTAAAACGTTATATGTTATAATCAAAATGTTTGTTAAAACATCAGTAATTTATCAGGAATATCCTGTTTTTTAACCATTCATTTGTTTGTAACTTATGTTTCACCTTGTTGGGATTAATAATGAGTTCAACAGCTAAGGATTCAATCCTTGCTAATGTTAACTCACAGATTTCATTTCAGGCCACTAGAGGTTTGCTGATCACTTTGGCAAGTTCTTGGCCCAATTTTATGTACAATGATGCATGTGGGGGAGCCAATATTAGAGCATATGTATGCAGCACTTTCCATTCAACCAGAGAGCCAACAGGCAGCAGGCCTAATTAGTGCCTTAGAACTGTCATAGGAAGTGAATTGCGAAGGTCCAGAGCCCTTCACCAGAGGAGGGCCTGTAATGTTGACCAATCTGTGGTAAATCCCAAATTTTCCACACCAAAGAGGAGTCCTGGTAGGATTCTTTGCCTATACAATTTCAACATGGCCAAAGTTGAGAAGTGACTAAACTTGTCAAACAGTTGCAACTGAGAACCCGAAGCCAGATAGCGCAATATAAATTTCCTATAGGTTTCAGCGTTTCACTTTTTTGACCATACTGTCCAAGTATTTAAACTCCTTCACCACTTCCAAGGCGTGCCCCTGGACCGACCATTTAAAGGATTTCCATTTGGCTTTTACTTTGTTTAAAAACGGGATCATTTAATTTAAGGTCCAGCGTTTCGAAGTAAAGATTTTGTTTGTCCAAGGCCTGTTGTAATCCTATTTGAGTCTTGTCGAATGCTATAATGTCCTCCGGATAGTTTATGTATTGGATCTTAGTCTGACCTAAGAGAGGGGGGTTTGTGCGGACAAATTCCCAACAAGGCCCATATCCATTATATAGAAATTAAATAGGAAATGCGCCAGGACGCAACCCTGATGCAGTCCCGTTAGTAGAAATCCAGGTGGTACATGCCCCATTGGCATCGAGTTTAAATCTAATCTTCGTATCCCTGTGTAGTGATACAAGGATATCTATTAGTGCATTTGGCAGCCGTGCTTAGATAATTTTGCCCATAATAACTGCCGATTCACACAATCAAATGCCTTACTTAGAATATAAGGCCTGCTTTTGATCCTGCACTTGAGCATCTAGTAGGTTTACCAGAAAACTGTTTAGACCCGTCCCCACTCCTTTTTTAAACCGAGATTGGAATAAATCAAGCTTACCTAGGTTTCAAGCCCAAATTAGCAAGTCTTGTAGGACCAGCTTTGAGAATATTTTACAGCTTACGTCCAATCAAGATATCTGCCTGTATAGTTAAGAGGCGAGAATCTATCCCCTCCTTAAAAGATCACCACAACCCTTCACAGTTTCCATGATTGAGGGGTAATTCTCTCTGTTAACACAATGGTAAACAGAGCAGTTATTATCTTTGCCCACAGTGTCGGATCAGACTTCAATGTCATAAATGACAAGCCATCGGGGCCAGGAGCATTTGAGCTCTTGCTAGAGCCAATAAGGGTCAGCAGGTCATCTATATCCCAGGTGAGGGTGCCAAGCCACGGCACCCCTATAGTCAGCTGTACACACTTCTTTATCTGCCTTGTATAATTTTTCAAAATGGTCAACCCAGATCGACTTCGATAAGGGTTGTACCTGCAGAAACGGGTCAGTCCTGTTTGACCTAATCAGTCGGCAAAAGGTGACTGAGTTAGACCCTGACAAACGTCCCAACATTTTTTCTGCTTCATTAATCGACCTCAGAAACCTTTGTCTTCGGGCCCAATTTTAAAATGTAGTCTATAGGGCACGACTTTTGGCAGGAAATGAGTGGCTATTTCTGTTCGGTCCCCTAATATTACACCTCAGCTCTATCTTACATAGCCTCACTGTGCTACCAAAGGCGTGGGCGTGGGCATCCAAACATGAGCCTTTTACCAGTGACCTTACAGAGCATAAAGCACCCAGAGTTAGGTGAACAGTGGGTCCAAAGCACTCAGGAGTGCATAGTCAGGACATATTTTCCTGGAAACTCGATTCCATTATCCCATTGAATTGTCATGCAAATCTATGCTGCCAGCGGATAGTGTGGTCCCTTGGGATAACCACTATTGGCAGCTCCACAGGACTGACGAAATACCACCACAGAGATGGGAACCTATACACTAACATTGAGTGGTCGCTTAACTGAGTACGCCATACCTCCAGAGAGCCACCGCTTGCTAGAAGCTCTGAGGACACAAAAACATAGTCAATAGTTGAGCGACAAAACTTGTTGCCCCACGAAAAGATAGGCAGTATGTCGGGCTGTAGGACTCCGTTCAAAGGGACCAAATCCCATGTCAGAAGTTGTTGGCGGATCAGGCTCCCATTATGGAGTTTCTTAGCTGAAACATCCAGTCGGTCTTGTTTTTGGTACCATGACTGCTCAAGACATTCAGCGTTTAAATCTACCACAGCTATTACATAGGCCCCTTCTTCTGGGATTTCACCTAACATACAATAAGAAAATTCAGACAAAAAATCCTCCAAACCTATAAATTCAGGATTGAGGTAGACGTTAAATATGAGGCACTTTGAGAACTTATCAGAGGCTGACGGCTTCCTGGACAAAGGTGCAATGAACATATCCATTCTTGATGTATTCATTTGTGTTGCCGCAATACCCTGGTTATGTTTAATGGCTGTCTGGAGGCCACCATAAGGGCAGCCTCTTTCGCCCCATTCAGCCTTAATTTCAAATACCTCATATCCGTCCATGATGAGAGCATCACGCATTAGTGTTTCCTGAAGGCAGACAACGGTGAAGGCCCTCAATACTTCTTTGTTTCTATATATATTGTTAACACCGCTAGTGTTCCAGGAGACCATAGCTTTTAAACGTAATCATGCCTGGGGATCAGAGATAACTGATTCCCCATGAAATTCATTCACAGTCCGCACCCAGTCATAATTGACTTTTCTCTCACTCTCCTTGTATTGTAGCTTCTTGGGCTCCTGGGACTGTAAAGTGCACAAATGAATTGTCAAGCATTGAGTCTGTTAGCTAGATGACCAATTGCCACTCATACTGTCCCCAGTTGGCGCGGGCGAGGGGATCACTAGGTTCTCAAAGATCTCATAACCCATTGACACTAGAGCTTTTCCCTCAGCAAGAATTACATTCTTAACTATGTTTGAATGTAAACATACTTTTACAACATTCTGACTGTCTTCATATACAATAACCACCTGTTTGATGTCTTTAAAGCCAATTAGCCTCAGCCTTGGTACTTCTGAGAAAACGGACAGTATGTGCTGACGATTTAAGGGATTGTTATCATATTCCTCAAACAAGCGCCCCAAATACACATAAAATGGCTCCTTCACAAATGTTCATCTTAGTGTTACTCTTAGGATTTAGCCCCTGAATTTTTTCGGTTCTCTACCAGGATTGAGCCCCTTTTTGAGGCTGACGTTGGGGACTGTATGCCTCTGGGTCTTTAGGTGACCATCTGCCAGTGATCTGAGAGAGTGGTCTCTTTTTTGTTCCTCCAAGGTCCTGAATGTTGGAAACACCTCTTTCCTAAAGGGCGGCGTTCCTTATTCAGGCCCTGGGATATTAGGGCAACTTGATGCAAACCTTCCCTCCCATTCATCATAGGGGGATCAGGCAAAGTATGACATTTCCCTGAACCAATTTTAGTCCAACTTTCATCTCCCACTTCCGAGAGAATACCATGAGCATGGATCTCTTCTTGATCTTGGCTTCCAGAGTCTCAGTACACCAAGATCTTGCTCAAGTCGAAGGATTCACTTGTCTTGGTTACCCAGGACTAAGAAACGAGAAATGGATCCCTGGGTATTGGCAGACATAGCCTTAGCGGGACATATCACATTTTTCTTCTCTTCCAACCCCTTAGGTCCACCTTTCTGACCACTCTTTATAACTTTACTCACAACTAGGTCATCCACCTTTAACCTTAAGTTACGCAAGAATTTCCTAGAGCCATTATTAGTTTGTTTTTAACCAGATTTTTAAGAATAAAATCCTTAGATTTTACTCTATTTGGTAGTTTAAGTGGGGTCACCTCTGGTATTTCGGCCATACTTCTGCTGTTACTTACTTTACATACCCTCTCCTGTGGAACCAGGCTATTTTGACCAAGCATAGAGACGGTGGGGGAGGGCTCCTTCTCGGGGGTCAATTCCACAAAAAACCTAACTGGAGTTTGTGGCTCGTGCACTTAGATGCTTTCAGAAGGTATAGAAGCAGCTAGCCACATATTGAAATCAGTGTTGGGGACTTTTGAAATGGGACTCTGTGAGGTTTGCAATTTTTTTTCTCCATGATTCGCCGAAATGGTGTGGTCTTTTGTCAAGCTACCTGTAATAAAACCTTCAATAAAATTAAGCTTTGCAAAAAACAGCCTTTAAAATCGCACACACCTCCCTTAATTTAGAGTTGAGGGTTTCGTAGTGCCGTGTCCATGGAGTCCAACAGACGGGACAAAACCGGGAAGGATAGCTTGTCGGCAGGATCACAACCCCCAGCAGTTACTAATGTGGCCGACAAGTGAAACCTCCCGTCTCTCCTTCTGGAGACTTCAGTATCACCTTGGGCCTCTTCCTTTGAGTAAGGGGATTGTTGTTACATTTATTGAAGGGGACGCTCCAATGGCCCCATTGGGTGAAAGGCCAAACATAGCAGGCAGTTGTAACATGTCCTCAGTGACGTTGTCCTCCTCGTCAATAGGGCCTGGAAATACCCACTGGTTTGATTTAATATCGAGTGATAGTCTCACTCGTTTCCCCAGTTCATGACGAATCGTGGGGGCAAGGATAGAGACATCAGAAACAATGTCCTGTTCGTTTGAAATAAACGCCTGCCGGGGGTCAGATTTAGTCTGAAAAGGGGGAGACCCCCGTGGGGCCACATGTTTAACAGAAGTGCAAGCAGTGTTAAGACTGGACTTTACAATTTCTTCAAGGTGCTGCAAATTGTAAACTGTGGTGCACTCCCTGGTAATTCTCTCAGAACTGTTAACGACAGGGGGCCTCATTACACGGTAGGCGGTAAGGGTTTACCGGTACCGGTATTTCACCGGTACCGCTAAACCCTTACTGCCTTACTACGAGGTCCCTTTGCGGGTTGGTACATTAACGCCTGCTTTTAGCAGGCGTTAAAAAACGAACCTGCAAAGGGACCGGGGTGCTAATTACGGTACCGCAATTTGCAGTACCGTAATTAGTGCCTTCCCCATTCCCATTATGCCCTATGGGGCCAAAATGGGAATGGGGAAGGGCAATGGAGGAAGGAGGAATTACCGCCTTCCCGACCTTGGAATAGGGCGGTAATTCCCCTTTCCTCCAAGGCGGGACCGGTAAATTACCGGCATGAACCATGGCGCTAATAGCGCCATGGTTTACCACCTACCGTGTAATGAGGCCCAGTGTGTGGTATTGACTGAGATCTTACATCAGACACAGATGAGGGGGGGGGACAATTTAGTTGTATCTGTGCGTTGTGGGGGTTCCCGCCCTTCATGTGTCCTAGATGCAACATCACTAGATGAACCTTGGACACTTTGGGCCTCATTACGACCCACGCGGTAAGGGGTTAATGGCGCCGTAAAAAAGGTTGCGGCGCTGTTAACCCCTTACCGCCTAATTACGAGGTCCCTTTGCGGGTCCCTACCTTAACGGCTGGTTTTTACCAGCCGTTAAGGATTGGACCCGCAAAGGGACCTTGGAGGTAATTACGGTACCGCAATTTGCGGTACCATAATTACCGCCTTCCCCATTCCCAATGAGCCCTATGGGGGCAAAAATGGGAATGGGTAAGGGCCAATGGTGAATGGGGAATTACCGCCCCGCCAACCTTGGAATGGGGCGGTAATTCCGCCATCCATCATGGCGCAATCCTTAAAATGCTGGCGTCAACCATGGTGCTAATAGCGCCATGCTTTACGCCTGGGTCGTAATGACCTCCTTTGAGTCTTGCGGCCTTCTGTCGTAGGCAATAATATACCCTGGGAAACCTCTGCAGGGCCTTGTTGGACTGGCAGCCTGCTGCAGAGAACAGCCACCATAGTCGATGGGAAGGGCGGAGTTAACACTCTTTTGTAAAGCGTCCTCTGCACCAGTGAGGTTCAAAGGACCTGGTCCCGCAATCACCTCACAGCACCCACAGCTTGCTTATTAAGTACTTCTCAAGGAACAGGGCACAGATTGACCCTTTCCCATGGTAGAAAGCTCTCTTCCTCCTCCACTCTTTCGTTGGCAGTAACAACTGGGCAGCTTGTTTTAGCAGGAGAGACGGCGCAGGGCTATGGGACTGTACAGAAACAGCAGACCCACACTCCCGGTGCCTGATCACTGGCATAACAGGGGGCCCCACCAGCACATGTCCTGGGAGGGGGCCCCACTTGAAGAAAAAAAATGAAATTTTTATTTTGTTCAAAAATATTTTTTTTTCTTTTTGATTTCACTTTGCATTCATAAAGAAATTATTTCTGTAACAGAAATAATTTCTTTATGAAGGCAGAGTGACTACAAAAAGAAACTTTCTTTTTGAGGTCTGAGGGATCCCCCGACCCCATGCAATGGAAGACCCATGTCATGGGCTGGGGAAGCCCTATGACTTCAAAAAGAAACAGTGGGCCTCATTATGAGTTTGCCGGTCTGGAAACAACAGTACCGGTAAGCTTACCAGTAACATTGTTTCCGGACCGGCAAACTACGAGTTCTGCGAGCGGGTGCCTTTCAGCCCGACAGGTCTGGCCCGGCAGGCAGAATGGCACTGGCGCGCAGAACTTGACAGATGCACCGGCACCATTCATGAATGGTGCCGGTGCATCCGGCATCCCCATTCCCATTGAGTCCAATGGGACTTAATTGGGAAAGGGACTAATATTTTCCGGCGCCCGGGAATGGGCAATTAACAGGTCCGCCGGGGCTGTAATGCGTCGGTAATTGCCCATTCCCGGGCACTGGAAAATTCATGACTCAGGCGGCAGCCCTGCCGGTATTTACCGGCACGGCTACCGCCAGTGTCATAATGACCCACAGTATCTTTTTGAAGTCACTATGTATTCATAAGGAAATCATTTCCGTTATGGTTCAGTCCATAAAGGAAATATTTCTTTATGAAGTCAACATGACTTCAAAAAGAAATAATTTCTTTTTGAAGTGGTAGGGCTCCCCTTAACCCCATGACAGGTGCGTGTGTGAGTGTATGGTGAAAGGGTGCACACTTAAATGTATAGGTGGCTGCCAGTGTGAGTGTATGGAGAAAGGGTGCACAGTTAAATGTATGGATGCCTGGGTGTGCTTGTGTGTATATGGTGAATGGTGTGGGTGCTTGTGTTCAGGTGTGCAACAAAAACCTACATTTCCGGGGGGCTAACCCTTCAAATGTTGGGAGAGGTGCTAACTTCACGGCCGGTGGGGGAGGGGCAAACTTATTTGTGTGGGTGCATCCAATTTCTTTACCCATTTTAATGAGACTATTCTAGTGCAGCTTCAATGTTACAAGCAGTTAACTCTTTCCTTTAAGGTTTAAAGCTCCCACTTATGAACTGCTGCAATTATTGAGTGGTCTCCTGTTCCCTGTCTACCATTCCAATCGTTCCCCTGGCATGCAAGTACTAAACCAACATCACGATTTCAATTGGCTAAAAAATTTGGCATTTGAATGCAGGTACTAACAGTGAAATGCTTTATGTTAGTAATTGCTGAGCACTTGTTAACAGCAAAACCTAGGTGCCGTTTAACATCTTTGTCCTGTTCTGTCCGGCAACTGCTCTGAAGGTCAGCCAGGTAGAGTCAACATAGCCCAACATTTCAGGGGGGAGGAGTGCTGAATCCCAGTCAACTCAATGGTGTTGCACCACTACATGTGATGAATGCCTTGATTACTTATTGTTAATCTTCATTGCTCCTTGCCCTATTCTTCCTCGTCCCACTACTTGCGTATGAGGCACTCTTCCTCATACACAAGTACTGGGATGAGGTAGAGGTACATGAGGGTAATGCCTGAATTAGCTACCTGTAATCTTCATTACTCCTAGTCCCACTCTTCCTCATCCCAGTACTTACCTATGAGTGAAGGTGCCTCATATGTAAGCTATGGGACAAGGAAGAGGGACGTGGAGGTAATTCTGGGCCAATGAGCTGGGGTTGGAGGTTGGGGTAGGAGTGGGAGGGAGAGGGGATGTTTGTGGGGGGGGGCGGGATTGTGTGACCAATCATAATGGTTGTCCATGTCCAGTCTAAGCAGGCATGATATGTGGTATTAGTAGCTAGAGAGGCATTTTGGGGCAGCCAGTCAAGTCATTCCTCAGTTTGGTATGACTTTTTTTTTTTATAACTGCGCATTTCTGATAAAGCAGTCCTGCTAAGTGTAATTATCTGGCTAGACTGGCATTTTGGTGCGGCCAGACTAGTCGTTTCTTACTGGGGCATTGTATATTTTTCTTGGTATCTGTGATTAAATGATATGATATAAGTCATTTATAACGCGCCTGTATACAAGTGTTTCTAGGCGCGACAAGACACGGGAGGGAAGATAGATGGAGGACAAGACAAACAATCTTACTAGGCCTTGTGTCATTCAGATCGTGCAGGTGTGAGAACGAGAAGTGCAAGGGGAAAGGGAGGGGGGAAGTGCAAGGGAGAGGGGAGGGAAAAACAGGGCAGCAATTCTCTGAGTAGTGCAGCCAGGGCAGTGCAGCTCTGGGTAGTGAAAACATAACAAGGGACTGTAGGGTTACAGGTACGGCCCCTAAGTGTGTGGTAGGCCCAGAGGCAGTGCAGGGGTGACTGATCAAGAAAGAGCCTGGTACCAAGTGAGACTCTGAGGATAGCCCAGCAGACAGGTAGGTCAGGTAGGCCAGCAGGGGAGGGAGAGAGAGAAATCAGAGGAGACGAGGAACGTTTTGTGCTGCTTCCAGATCTTCAGGTGGTCTGGCTCAAGTTTGAGAGGGGCAGGGAGGTCTTTCCAGAGGGAGGCACCTGCATAGGAGAGAGATCGACCCCCCCCCCACACTCTATGCCCGGGGAAGTGTCTAACCCTTAGAGAGTTGGAGGTAGCTAAGCGAAGGGCTTGAGAAGGAAGGTATTTTGGAAGAGAGTGATAGATGTAGTGTGGGCCCTGGCCCAGAAAGCTTTGTGGACAATGCAAAGGGTCTTGAACTTGATCCTTGAAGCAACCGGAAGAGAGATTTTAGGGCTGGAGAGATATGATCCCTGGGCTTGAGGCCAAGGATAAGTCTTGCAGTCCTGTTCTGGATTAGTTGCAAAGGGCAGAGAGTAGAGGAAGGCAGGTTGAGAAAGAGGCTGTTGCAGTTGTCCAGCCTAGAGAGAACAAGGCTTCTGGGGAAAGTGAGAAAGGGAAGAGTCTCTTTGAGGAGGAGCAGCTGGTAGTGGGACTTCTGGGTGATGTCTGAGATGTGAGGACAGAAAGAGAGCGTGGAGTCAAAGATGACAACAACGTTTTTTGCCTCGCAGGAAGGCGAAAGAAGAGGTGGGCGGAGAGAGTGCGAGAGGAAAAGCAGGGGCAGGGGTCCCAATGAAAAGGATCTCCATCTTACTGGCATTGAGGGAGAGATCGGTGGAAGCGCACCAATCCTAAATTGCAGATAGACAGTCAGGAATGAGAGAGAGAGAAGGAGAGTCTGAAGGGAGCCTGAAGGAAAGCTGAGTGTCATCTGCATAAGAGGAGAAGGTAGAGATAAGGTGGGCCAAAGGGGCCAAGAAGAAGTTGAAAAACCAGGGTGAGAGGATGGAGCCCTGGGGAACCCCACAGGTATGGAGAGATGTGGCAAAGAGAAAGGGACAAAGGTGTGCCTGGGAGGGGCAGTCCAAGAGGAAGGAGGTCAGCCACTCAAGGGCCCGATCCATGATGCCCAGGTTCTCATGGAGTCGATTAATCAGGATGGCGTGGTTGACCGTGTCGAGAGCAGAGGAAATATCAAGGAGGGTGAGGACAGAAGGAATGCTGTAATCAAGGTTAGAGAGCAGATCTTCACAGGTGTTCAGGAGAACAGTTTCCATGCCTCTGGCAGCTCTGAAGCCAGACTGATGGTCATGGAGACAACCAACAGATTCAGTGTGGAGAGTAAGCTAGAAGATGGCCAGTTACTTTCCAACAGTTTGCCCAGGAAAGGGGTGGTGGATATTGGGCGATAGTTTTCCAGGCAGGCAGGAAAGGCAGATGGCTTCTTGAGGAGTGGGTGCACAAGAGAGTGCTTAAGGGGAGAGTGGAACATTCCAGTGGGGAAAGAGTGATTACAGAAATCAGCCAAGGCTGGAGCGAGGGTGTCACTATGGTCCTTGATGGTTCAAGAGGAGCAGGGGATCACCTGTTTGGACAACACTTTCAAAGATCAGACTTGTCTAGAAACCTCCTCAGGTATTGTCAGAGAGAAAGAGGAGGAAGAGAAGTAGAGCTGGCCAATGGGGGGCCAAGAGAGGAAGAGGGAGAGGAAGAGGAGATGGGGGACTGGATGTCCTAAGTTTTAGCGGAGAAGTGAGAAAACAGAGCCATACAGAGGGGCTGGGAGGGAACAGGAGAGGTAAAGACCACAATAAGATTGACCAGTTACTTACAGATTTTAAAGAGTTTGGCTGTGTTGTTAGAGGCCACAGAGACGCAGGCTTGAATGTGTGTTCTCTTCTTGATGAGTGTTATTGCTTCGACTGGCATTTTGGTGCAACCAGTCTAGGTAGGTCTAAATGTGGCCTGGCGTGCTTTACTGTAATGTTATTACACTGGTCTACATTGTGCAGCCAGTTGGACATGTTTTCATTGTGGCACAGATTTTTTAATAGCAAAGCATTAATGTTCCTTTGCACTGTTGGTGACTTGCATGCATTGGATTGGTGTTACCCTACAAAACCATTGCAAACACCATGGCTGTTTAGCCAATTTTTCTCAGAAAGTGTGCTGTATATTGCATTAAAACACATATTTATATCTTTCTCCTAGTGCAGTGTGTGGCATACCCCTTCAACAACACATTTGTGCGTATTGCGCACATGTGATAATCTAGGCTCGCCCAGAGTGTGGCGTGACCCGTGATTTGTTGCTGAGTTCGGGGGGGGGGGCCTCAGCATGGCTTGCAGGGGGGCCCCCACATTTTGTGTTATGCCACTGTGCCTGATCACTGTCTACTCACGGCCCAGCAAGATTGCACAGTACAAGAGTGCTTACCCCTGAGGCAGCCTCACACGCCAGACACAATTTAGACGACACTCTTCCTTAGGATTCCAATTAGTCCAGGAGATAAATGCTTGGCAGGCCGCAAACAGGGCAGGTTATCTGGCGGCCGTCGCAGCACTGCAGCACAGACTACAACTCGGCTCCCAACTCTGCTCTGCTCTGCAGTCTGGAAGAGGTTTTAAAGTCTGGCTGGTCCTCCAAACAGCAAGGGAAAGCAAAGAAAGACACTGCCCAGACACTGAACAGACTGCAACTCAGCTCCCAACTCCACTCTGCTATGCGGTCTGGCAGGGGTTTTAAAGTCTGGCTCCTCCTCCAAGCAGCAAGGGAAAGCAAAGAATGACACCGCACAGACACTGCACAGACTGCAACTCGCCCCCCCACAAATCCACTCTGTTGAACTCACTGCTACCAAATTTTGCATGGATTCTTCATTTGACTGGGGCAAGATTGTAGTCTATATTTGGATGCAAAAAATTCACTCTGTAGACACCCTCATTTACTGATGCTCACCCGATTCACTAAAGTAGGTACTAGAAGGAGGCAACATTTGGAAAAGTGTCAAGCAAAATGTTCGAAGTGTTGCTTATTCCTTTGAAATGTATTATTACTGTATACAGTTTGAAAGTGTTTATTAAAGCATTTTAAAATGGAATGACATTTTTTTATCATGCCACTCCAAATATGGGAAATGGCAAGCTTACAGTTTACAAGTTCATTCACAAGAAGAGAGCACAGTCAATCAATCTTTCTTTGACACTTTCTCAAATGTGCTCAAGCCATTGAGTGACTGAAACATACCCCACAAAAAACAAACATCACTCGCAATGATGCAACGATGCAAAGCGAAAATCAATATCAAGGGCTTCTTAAACACAACAACAAACAGCAGCACGACTTGCCGACCAGAGGACACAAGCAACTTTCTCCAGGGCAAATGAGATGCCAGAGCAAACTGAAGCAAGACTTGCTGACATGAGGACAAGGGCAACATCCTCCAGGGCACATGAGACCCCAGAGCAAACTGAAGCAAGACTTGCCGACACGAGGACAAGAGCAACATCCTCCAAGGCAAATGAGACACCACTCGATCAGGACACAAGCAACACTGGGTACCCCAGCTAGTGATTATATATAATTAACGTTTACAGATATTTTCCTATTAGGAGATGGTGGGATCCACAATTGACATGAACATCAAGCCTGGTAGGCATTACGTTCTTAAAAGGTCTGCATGTTTGAATCACCATCACAGAAATTATTTGTCAAATTGAATAATCTGTGGTCATTCTTATGTCTAGAAAATGCTCTTTCATTCGCATAAAACAGCCAACGATACTCTTTGGGGAGTATTCGCCCTCCTACCATATCCCATGGGTGGTTTACTCACTGATGTAATTGTTTTACACTGAGGGAGAGCGTAATCTATTTACAAGCATCGATGTATTTACAAACTGAGCAGCGAGAGATGTATTTAAGATATGCAGACTTGATGCAATCGACCATCCAAGACTATGCTGAATGATCCAAAATACATTTTTACACATTCTTATCATGTATTATTTGTGAGAGGCAGCCGTTCTCCAATCCGCATACCCCCATTAGGCCATGCCTAGGTGGTGTGGGTGATGACGGTGGGGATTCGGGTAGAGTAATGGCAGGCAACCTCAAAACAAAACTAAGGGCAAGCTGCAGCAGAGCTCCTTTGAGCTCGGAATGTCTCTGGTTGCTGGGAACAGCTGATCAGTATTGGTGCAGCGTATTACAGCAGCTCAGGCATGGACGTAGGCTTTTGGTTTCCCATATTCGAAATCCATGTAGACAATTTTTGCCAGATCTGGCCCGATTACAGCACTGCATCAAAGTGCTGTACAGTTTCTAATATTAAAAAATCTGAAACTTGAGGCAGCTGAGCTATTGAATAAACCATCACATTGATTTATAGTAGCAATGCTTGCATACGCTATAGGCACAGCTTGGTGAAAGCGATTTCCAGTGTCAATGCTGACATATATTGTGAGCATGACATCATCAAAGTGGTTAACAGTGGCAAGGTGTCATGTACTTTAGGCGCAGCATTATTTATTTATAATTTTTGATCAGTGATGGCCATACACGGAGGTCCTCGGATCACCTTACAAGGTTGAAAAGGTGGAAGGTGAAACAGAAGTTACAAAATGTTTCCAGGATAGGATAGAAAGATTAGGATGGCAGCAGGGGACAATAAATGGGTTTTATGCCTGCATATACTTTTGGGTTCTCCATCATGGAAGTGTTTTATAGTGGCAATGCTAGCCTGCATTATAGATATAAACATCATGAAAATGTTGTAAAATGCCCCTTTGTACTTCCGGTGACCATGCACCATTGGATTTATCTTACCCTACAGAACCCATTGTAAATTGTATGACTTTTTATTCCATTTCCCCAAATATGTTCTGTAAAATGCACCCTTTCAGCCAATTATTTTCAACTTTTATAGTGGGAGAGCCCACTGAACTCTGCGAGAGCTCTAAGGGCTCCCCTGCTCCGCTCAGTTACTCATTATATTAATACCCCTCTAACAGCATTCACCAGCCGACATAGACCTTGAACGATTTAGAATTCCAATGCCTTATGAGAAGCCACTCGCCCCCCAGTCCCTCCTCCTCCTGCCCCCATGTCAGGGTTCCATTAGATGTCTCTTCGTCTGATCATAGATCAGTCCCACATAAGAATAAACATTCCACAATCCACAGTAGAGCGAACAGTTTTCACTCTAAAGCCGGACTCCCTTTAGCTCCTCGGAATCATGGTTCGTGTCTGTCCCCGCTCCCTTTTAGGAAACACTATGGGTTGCCTTGGAGACGCTGGCACCCTTTGCATTCACGTAGGTGTTCAGGCCTACGACGCCGTGTTATGCGTGCGGTCAGCTGACTGGTATTTAAGCTCCGCCCCTGCGCACGGCGGTGCTTCTGAATTTGTAAATTTCCTAAGCTAAGTATCTTGTTACCTTGTCTTCTATCTCCTTGAATCCCTAGTTTTCTTTGTGACTTTCCTGCCTTGTTCTTGTCATTGCCTTCGTCTTACCTGCTCATTGCCAGACTCGGAACGGCCACGGACTGCATTCGCCTCATCCCTCAAGTCTTACCTGCTCATTGCCAGACCCGGAACGGCCACGGACTGCATTCGCCTCATCCCTCAAGTCTTACCTGTTCATTGCTAGACCCGGAACGGCCACGGACTGCACTCGCCTAATCCCTTAAGTCTTACCTGCTCATTGCTAGACCCGGAACGGCCATGGACTGCACTCGCCTAATCCCTCAAGTCTTACCCACTCATTGATAGACCCGGAACGGCCATGGAATGCATTCACCTCATCCCACAAGTCTTACCGCTCATTGCTAGACCCGGAACGGCCTCGGACTGCATTCGCCTCATTCCTCACGTCTTACCTGATTATTGCCTACCTCGGAATGTCCACGGACTGCCTTGTCTCATTCCTCACGTCTTACCTGTTTGCCAAGACCTAAATCTCTTGGATTGCTCCAACGACAATCAGTGCTACGTCTTCATTCTCTTACTGCCCAAAGACTATAAGGAACAGAAAGGACTTTCGCACATCGGTGCAAGGATCAAAGGACATTAGCGCAACGGCGCAAGGATCAATAGAGCTTAGGCGCCCTCGTGCCGGCGGGAATAGGAAACAGGACATTGTGTTTCCAGGAATACCACTTCCTTCCCAAAATTACATCTGCTGTTTCAACCCAGAACACTCACTTGGTAAGCACATACAGTTTGGTTCTTCCTTTTTCTTATTCTTCTGTCCTCTTGATAACAATTACCTTTCTTGTTTCAGGATACTCACCAATCTAGCATGGAACTATTCAGTCCCACTCTGATTTTCGTGCTTGTGAGTATCAGTTCTTCACCTTGTTTTGAGATTACATTGCCTTAAGCCAAATGTTAATACTTGGTTAATTTTTCTTGCAGCCAGCTGTCTGAGTATCGGGGTATACCAATATTTTCGGGCAATACTCACCTCAATCTGTCCTTTTGTACTCTTGAGGGGTATATTGTCAGAAAGACTCAATTGCATCACGACGTGTCAAGCCACCACTACTGGATTTAGTCCTTGGGCCCTAACACCCCACCACTGGTTGAGACAGATGGACTTGACAGTAATGGTGTTTGGAGAGAGTGAAGAGAAGGAGAAGAAGTGTGCTGGAGATGAGGAAGTGATTACTGAGGGAGTTGCTGGGGAAGAGTAGAGAAGGTGAATGGGAAAGAGGAGGAGCAGAAAGGCTGGAGAAACTCAAAAAAGTTGGCTTGCTAGCAGAAAGGAGGAGGTGAAGAACTTCATAGAGAGAATGGGGAGAGAAAGAACCCTGGGAGAGAAAGAACCCTGGGAGAGAAAGAACTCTGAGGTTGGGAAGGAAGAGGACACAAATGTTGTGAAGAGAGAGAGACCTCAGAGGTTATCGACAGCAAGACTAAGAAGCCCCTGTCTTTCCCTGGGATGCCTCGCTCCATGAAGATCTGCCCTTAATCATCTAGGCACCTACACATGCTGTAAGAACTGCATTGAAAAGTGGACCCGAGATTCACTTGAAAGATGGCTGCTGCTGAGCCACACCACCCTGCTTGCATCAGATCAGCTACGGAAGCAAACGTCTGTTACCAGTGCACCAATTCGGTAATGCTCATAAGAAATCCTGATACTCTAAAGAGCTAGGAGGCGAAGCCAGGCCTGGCTCAAAGGCAAGGTTCTAAGGCCGCAGCCCCTGTATTCCCTGTCTGGCTCTGGAGGCCGGGTCGCTGGAGGCAAATGCAGCATAGCATTCCTCAACGACTCCTGTCTGTACTAGACTGCCATCCACACACCAGGACTATGCGATCCCTTCTGCAGGTAAGAGGTGCTCAAGCCCCTCACTCAAGCTTGTCTGCATTCCCCTAGCACACAGCGATGGCAGTTTTGTTCCATGCCTATTCAGCACCCCACACTCTGCACCTTTGGGTCTGCAACACATGCTGTGCACTCCACGTCCTGCAGAAAACCCTTTGATGCCACCCTCCCGCTTCTGACCCCTTTCCCCCTAGCCCTGCAGCGCAACAGTGCTTAGTGCTCTTCACTGCACTTATATCCAAAAGCTCTCTAACAGACCCCTCTAACTGGCCTCAACCGAACGGCCCACCGCTCGGGTGTGATGATCACCACCTGGCTATGGCGGTGGACAGGATCAAGGACACGTCTAACATCTATATTAAGTTACCAGCTTCCCGATTTAAAATGTCCACAAAGCCGGCAATTTACTCTGCTGTCATGGAAAGCGCTGCATTGTTCTGTTTCACCACTAATCGCTTTTTGCATACTGTGTTTAATGTTGCGCTCAGGCCATATAGTCACAGCTTGCAATGAGTTTAACGCAGGCGCATCAGCCTAACGCAACGTCCGGGCTCATATCACACCTGTACTTCCCTATACTATCTTGTTTCGCACCCAATGCTCTGCCATCCAATGTTATTTGACTGGACGCACAGATACAATGTAATACTGCTACATTTATTTTATCTGTCTCACGTACTGTGACTTCATGCGCTCCTAATGCTACACCCTACAATGTCATGGGATTGGCCAAGTTCAGCCCCACTGTAATTGCTACTGATATTACTGTACCGCACCCTGGTACCTGTATATCTGATTCAGCCCCCGTACCAAAAGGCGCAGCTTCTCCAGTCTTTGTATTTACCATATCCTACATCTTTTTGCCTGATGTAGCCCCCTACACCATGAGGCACGGCTTCTCCAGACTGCATTTACCATATCTTGACACCCATGTATCTGCTTGCCTGATGCAGCCCCCGCACCATGTGCATGGCTTCACCAGACTGCATGACCCACATGTCTGATGTAATCTGCTTAAGTCATCTTGCATTATGAAGTATTATACATCGCACTTCTTGTAACTAGCACCCTGATGCGTGAGGGTTTGGCGCACTGCTATAAATGTAAAAATGAATTAATAAATAAAGATTGGAAGGAGGCCAGGATAAGGAGGAGGTGGAAGACAAGGTGGGAGGGAAGTGGTGAACATCTCAGCAGAAAGGAAGAAGGGAGGCTCCCACAGACTGTGAGAAGTAGTGAAACACAGGAAGAGAAAAGTAGGAACCCAGAAAGGGGGCAGTTAGCAGGAAGGAGGAAAAGGTGAAAGGGGATGCCAAAGAGGAAGACTTAGAGGAGACTAAAGAAGGGAATGACCAGAAGGAAAGTGTGGAGAGGCAGGGAAAGTTAGGAAAGGTCACAAAGGTACACCTTAAATCTGGTGAACCAGTATAAGCTGCCAATCTCTACCTTCTCTCCCTCCTAACTCATACCTGAATGCTATTCACGCATATGGCTGTACCAATAATTTCTGCCTTAATGGCAGTAAGAAAGCGATCCTTCTTATCGGGACGCCTGCTCCTTGTTCCCCCTCCTCTATGGCCACCTCCTTGGGCCCACTCCCATCACCCACCGGTGCGGCAAAACATATCGGGATCATCTTTGACTCCTCTCTCTCTTTCTCTCAACACATCACACATGTTAACAAGAAGCCCAACTTTCAACTCCGCCTCTGCAGAGGCATTCTACCTTTCCTCACCTTCCACCAGAAGCTCAATGTCTCCAGAGCCCTGGTTCTCTCAAGGCTGGACTACTGCAACAGTCTCTTCCTCAATCTGCTTCTTTCCTCCCTTTGCCCCCTTCAACTAATTCAGAATAGGACTGTGAGACATATCCTTGGCCTCGTGCCCAAGGGACACCATCTCTCCAGCTCTAAAATCTCTCAACTGGCTCCCAGTGACATCAAGGATCAAATTCAAGAGCCATTGCATCATCCACAAGGCTGTCTGGGGCCTGGGAACTCTCTACATCCAGCTTTCCCTCCCTAAATACCTCCCTGCTACAGTCCTTCAGTCCTCTGGCTCCAACAATCTGCAGGTCAAACGTTTCTCCAAGCAGAGTGTGGGAGGTATCCCTTTCCTTGGCTGGTTCCTCCCTGCCCACCTCATACTTGAGGCGGCTCTTCTTAAGTTCTGGACACTCCTCAAGACTTTCCTTTTCTCCTCTTCCTTCCCGCTCCCCCTCCTGTGCTAATGTTCCTTCTCCTGCTGTGACTGAGGCCTGGTCCCTTGAGAGTCATACAGGGGCCAGACCACTCCTCACCAGTCCCCCCAGCATCCCTGCCAGATCTTGCCCTTGGGCACCCTTTCCTAGACCAGCCGTAACCTGGTCCATCCTGTCCACTGCACTTATCCTCCCTTCCCCCTCTCCTTCCCCTGGCACTTGCTGTCTTGACTACCCCCATCTCCAGCACTTGCTCACCCCTTCGCTTTGAGCACCCCACTCCTGCACTTCTCCCTCGCCCTCCCCCCTGTACTTTTCACCTCATCTTGTATTTGCACGGTAGGATTGTCACAAAGTCAATATAACTGTTTTGTTGCTCTACTTTATTTCCTGTGCCCCCCGACCCCCCAACTTGTCTTATGGTGCCTGGAAACACTTGTGTCTAGGCGCCATACAAATGTCCAATAAATAAAAATAAATAAATAGGCATGAGGAGGTGGAAGCAAGTGGCAGGACATCAAGGTGGTGGTAGGAGTACAGAATAAATGAGGAATAATTAGTGAGAGAAGAGCAGAAACTTCTTCAGGGTATGTGTTTACCAGAGGTGTCAGGAGGACAGTCAGGCTGAGTAGTCAGCAAGCACCAGAGCTGGAGTCAAAAGCTCCTCACTTTGAGACCCCAGCCCACTTGCCAAAGACTGTGCAGAGACTAATTTAGTGACCCACGCCCTCCTACCAGTGGTTGCAGATATCTGGAATACGTCAATGTGCACCTCGTGGACAACCGTATCAAGGGTCAGTAGAGAAGAAAACAACAATAACTGCTGGACTGGTGGAAAGAAGTGCTGAGGACACTTAAAGACACATGCAATTGTGAAAGATTATCATCCCCCGTGGATTGCCAGGCTGGGGGCACTCAGACTTTAAGACTGTTCATTCCAGACAGTGGCCCTCATTATAAGTATTGCGGAATGGGTTAAGCGGGTGCCGCTAATGGTGGCGGACCCGTTAAACCCATTCCGCAATATTACGAGGTTCCCTCGCGGGACCCGATGTAGACGTCTAGTTTACCAGACGTCCTTACGGGGTCCCGCGAGGGCACTAGGGAGCTAACAACAGGCCGGTCGTAATCGGCCCGTTGTTAGCTCCCACGCCCATTCCCATTGAGCCCTATGGGGGCTCAAATGGGAATGGGGAAGGTCCGGGCCCGGGTTCCCTGAAGGAGGAATTACCGGGCCCTCCAAACTCGGAATGGCCCGGTAATTCCCCATTCGGGGAACCCAGACCCGGACACGGTTTTGGAGGCAGCCATGCCCTTATTAAGGGCATGGCTGCCTCCAAAGTCATAATGAGGCCCAGTGACTTATTGATTACTTGTTTTCAAGCCAAGGACAAGCTATCCTTCTATTTTGTTTGCAGTTATTTCATGCCGAGAAGGAGATATCCTGTTATCTATCTGACTTGAACCCCTTTTCTCTAGTTACTTACAAATAACACCCCTTTAAACTGTCATCTTGATCTATGCATCCCATTGATCCCCACTAGGTATCATGACACAAGTTAAGCTGATGCAAATTTAGATACATTAGAAATGTTCTTCCTTGTGCCGTTCACTTCATCTTGTGAGATAAGCAAGCTGCAAGTTCTCTCAGCCGAGGAGCATTATGCTGTTTTAAGAGTAATGTCTTTTAAAATCATATTTTGTTTATTGGCCAAGTATAATTGACACCAGGAAATGTCTTTGTTCGGCTCAGTCAAAGAAGCAGTAAACACTTTGCTAGGTCGCTGGATAGTTTCTTACATCTTTAACAGTCCCTCGCTTCTGGGTATCCTCTCTTCAAATGATATTTGTTATCATGATTTTAGGGTCAAAGGAGCCTCTATTACTTTTTATATGCATGGCCAAAATGAGATTATAGCGTATTGAAATCTCCCACCTTGGGCAACCTTCACATAAGCACTAAGGGTCTCATTAGCTGGTAAGATAGCTCAGCGGGTTGAGCGCTCACTGCTGTGATCTGAGCGTGATCTGCAGGTCGCAGGTTCGAATCTCGGCAAGGCCAACTCAGCCTTTCATCCTTCCGAGGTCAATAAATGAGTACCAATTTTGGTTGGGTGATATTGTATGTAAATATGTGCTCTGTAAAGCGCTTTGGATTAAGGCGCTATATAAATAACACATAATTATCATTATCATTAGGAGTTAGCTGGTGTGGAATTAACGTGGCAGTAATTCCATATCATGGCATGTTTTCGCACTGTCAAAATCAAAGTTTGCCAGTGGGCAAACCGGAATTACCTCCAGTCAAGAGCTGGAGGCATTTCTGCCATTCCACCAGCAAACATTGCTCGTATTACCAGTGACGGTAATACCAGCAACTCCCCCCATGGAGTCCTATGGCACTACATGGAATGGGGAGTAACAACCCTTACTGACACTTCCAATCTACAGGTCATTCCGGCAGACCAAGTGCTGGTAAGGTTAATTCCGTTTGGTGGTATCCCGCCGGATTTACCGGTGGACACCACCAAACTTGTAATGAGGCCCTCTGTGTAGAATACTAGATCGCGACCCAACGCTCAGTGTGGACAGACAACATTTTAGCGAAATCATTATGGATATCAGACGCCCCCCTTTGTCTAAAATTCATGCTTGGGAAACTGCTAATTTTTAGGAGTGGTGGCGCTGGGACGCAAGAACAAATACAAATATCTCATTGGAATTACTCATACAGCCATCTCTCACCCCTAAAGTCCACCTGACCATAACATAGTGTTCACTCTCAGGCCGAAAAGAAGACTAATCTGTTAGGAGTTGATTGGGGAGAAGAGAGCAGAGCCTAGGAGTGGGCAGTGCCATCACTTTCAGGCTTCTTAATTTAGATTTCTAAGCTCTCAAAGTTCTGAAGAACCTGATTCTGTACCATCCCTTGAGAGGATACGTCCCTATTATGGCTGGGGGCTCCCAGTGACAACAATACAGGTGTGGGTCATCTGCTCATGGATGGGAGCAGGGCACATGTGCTGTTATACAGACAGCTGCAGCATGTACATGTGGATTGATGTGGATTGATGTGGAAAAATGTGGATGAAATTGTAGGTGTGGCTACGCCGTGAGGGACCAGCAAAAGAAATGTTCATATTTATTGATGGATGGATGCGAGAATGTAGGAAGGATCAAAGGTGGATAATCTGGGAGCATTTGAAGGGAGGTGTACATAGTTGGAAGAATTACTGGTCATTTGGGGGAAGAGTTTGAGTCTGGAGCAAAAGCAGTATCGTTTATATAAATGTAAGCTTTTGATCGTAGTTCTAGTTATTTATATTATTATGAAGGGGACATTCGGAAAAGTAAAAAACGCAGAGCTCCTGGCCTGGAAGGCCTAGCAAATGTAGTCTTGAAAGCAAATTCCCAAAGTGGGCCAAAATTCTAAACATACTGTATGGGAAAATGATACAAGAATTCAGCTTGCCGACTACTTGGGTTGAGTAGAATATAATTTCTATTTATAGGGAAGGCTCTCGTGAGAATCCAAATAATTACAGGCCCATCAGCCTGTTAGACATTATGGGTAAAGTTTTTGTCATGCTACTTTTAAAACAAATTGAGAGTTATGCGAGAGTAAAATAAATATTGTCTATACAACAAAAAGGATTTAGGGATGGGCACTAATATTAATATCTTTATTTTACAATGTATTATTAGTCAGGCGGCAATGAATGCTAAAATTGTGACAGTCTATATCGCCTATTTAGATCTTACGGCGGCTTTTAATAGGGTAAACCGTTCCGCTCACTGGAAGAAATTGCATAATTTGGGTAAACCAGAGGGACTTCTTAAATTGTTAATGCTCCTGCACAAAGATATTGTACTCGGGATTAGGCTAAGTCAAAATTGATTTTTATTCTGACCATATTCAGACGAATCGTAGGTTAAAGCAAGGCTGTGTCCTTGTGCTAATGTTGTTTGATTTATATCTTACAGATTTGGGGGGCGAATTGGATAACATCAGGAATTTTCATCCCAAAATAGCAGGAAAAAATGTGTCATGGCTAGCCTACGCAGACAAACAGCGGTGGGTTTACAACGATCCTTAATGGTCTGTGATAAATACATGAGAGATCATGATTTGGAGATCAATGAAAAAAGACCTCTGTGATGTGTTTTACCCTGAAAAAAAATACTAACAAGTAACAACTGGTATGTACAACATAAGGCACTAGAGAAAGTGCGAGAGGCATGTCATTGGAATACCCGATTTTTGACAGATTCCAGGACAATATGACCCTCCAATCTATTGAAACAAAAGTATACCCGTTGGTAGGAAAATTCAGAAGTTTGATAAGAAGTACAGGGTTTTCTCTATGCTACCATTGAGAACTGCCTATCCCCAGCAATTACAACTGTCAATACTTTACGGCCGGTAAGCAATTAGGCAACAATCTCGTATATTTACAAATAGAAATGAAGCTTATTTCATTATACAGATGATTTATGCTGGCTATGTGATCAGAACACACGTTAAGATACAATTTGCAGAGGGTGTCTACCTATATTCGGTCTTAAAAGAGTTACTAAAGTTTAAGTGCAAGGATGCAGGAGGAAATGTGCATAACTTTATGATAACTTGCAAACATTTTATATGCAATATTGATTTTGACTTTAAGATGTTTATTTGACCGCATATACTCCTAAGGAATGTTAAGTAAATGCTTCAGCTATGGGTTTGGAATACTAACAATAATCATGTCTCAAATCTAGAGTAATCAACAGAATGTATAGTAATCCTTCCTTAGTAGAGAGATATGCAGACATATTTTTTAAAAATTCTGAGCAGATGGGTAGTAGGTTTTTCAATTAAATTTTGTTTTTATTTAATTATGTGGCATACAGAAGAAAATGAGTGGCTCTGACTGTTCCTGTTATTTATGTGTAAAATGAAATGTAAATAAAATATTTATACTTAATGTGAAGCATTAAGGGAAGGAAGTCTGTAACTGTGTTTCTAAATAATTTGTAAATCAATAAAGTCATTTATATTCAAATTAATTATGTAATACATTTCTGTTATTGTTTCAATTGTGAACTTGTTAAATTGTATTAAGAAATTGATTTGAAAAAAATGTACTGCACAGCCAAGATTGTATTTTTTGATTTGCATAGAGTGGAAGGTTTCTTTGTTGCAACCACTCTGTGATAAATACATATTCTCTAAATATATTATTAATTGATTTTCTGTTTCTCCCTCTGGTTGGTTAGATGCTAGGGAAAGACAGTGGTATTGACTGCCCTAAGAGCCTACTAACATGTGACCCTTTCTCTTTCTTTAACAGTTGTGGCAAGATGAGCAGTTTAGGGAAAATTGGTGTAAAGCAAACAATGTCTCCAGGTAAATGATGCCTGACTTTTCAGTTTGTTCTTAAGAAAGAGTGTCAGCAATTCTATCAGATGTTGTCCAGCAAGCCACATATTTCAATTCTACTTAAAAATATCGAAAGTTATGTTCTCTAGTAAAGTCCACCTTTTGCCTCCAATACTTGCCAGTGGCACACATCCACACTTTGTGGCATATCTAGAAACTGTGCAATAACAGATGAGGTAAGGAGATTGACAAAGCGATAAAGTGACTCTTCCTTCCAAGATTGGATGTCTCCGGATACAGTGTTTGTTACAGCTAAATCTTGATGGACTCAGGGAATAGATAAAGGAGTATAGAGAATGATTACCTGTGATGCTGAATGGCTCAGGGGATTGTCACAGGGGTACAGAGCCTGTCACCTCTAGGACTGGATTGGCACAGCGATGCAAGTATCGTAGCACCTTTTTGGTTGGAGAGGAGTAGGAGCATGAAGCAGGATACCCAGCGGGCAGTTTGGGCTAGAGGAATTACAGCAGGGGGAAACAGACTGTTGCCTGAAGGATTGGATGGATTCTAGGGATTGGCATGACATTACAATGAATATCACATGTGTTACTGTATGGGTCAGACAATGAATATCACCTGTGTTACTGTATGGGTCAGACAACAAACAGTCTGAGTTCTTGGTACAGACCTAGGGATCAAAAGATGCAGAGGTTGGGCAGAGGAATAAAGAGCCCATCGTTGCTAAACTGATCTCAGTGGTGGGGGCTCAGGTGCATACATCATCTTTAGGACTGCCTGAGCCACTCGCCGCATGCGCACCCTGTTCATTTTTGTTATTTTGTTTCCCCTTAGATTGGGAGAGGCCAAGGACTATGGTGGTATTGTCTCGTTTCTCTGCTCACCGGATGCCTCCTACATCATTGGTGAGAACATTGTTGCTGCTGGAGGAGCCATCTCCCGCCTCTGAAGATCAGTACATATTTCAGAAGCTCTAGCCTGCACACAGTTTAACAAATGGAGGGAAGATTTAACACAATCTGGTTCATGCTTCTGAAAGCCCACATTGTGCACTTATTCACATATGATGCATATGTGTTAACTGACTCTGACCCCAGCTTAGATTTTCAGAGGCAGAAACCTCCATGTCTCTTTAGAAACAATCTTTGTGTTTCTTTCCAGATCTAGATGGCTCTTGTCATCGACCTAATGCATTGGAAGGTGTCTCGTCATAAAGTACAATTAAGGATAATTTCCGCTCAATATAAAAAACTTCTGAATATATTGGAATTGTTATGTAACTTGGAGAATGCTTTGCCATTGCTATAATGCATTTTTGGATGTCTCGTCATAGATGAAAATAAATGAAGCATGACATGAGTCACTGATACATTTTAAGGTGCCCCATCGTTGATGCCGTATATTAAACTGGAAGATGCCACAACTTCCAGACAATGAAAATTTAGAATGTGTTGGTGGTTTATTTTGATTCAGTGATAGCCAAATTACAAACATGTTTTATTCTGCTGTTGATTAAAGAGCTGTGTCTGATTGCCGCACTGTTACGTCTGTAAAGCCATTCTAAACAAGTACTGTCAAAGATAACAAGTCTGCTTTTCAACATTTATTTAAGTTTTATATTGTGTTATTATCAACCAATAACCAATAACACATGATAAACATGTCTGAAACTAATATATCATAAGTGCATATCATGCAGTTTCAAGTCAACGGATGTGGGTTAGATGGTAAGCTACACAGTGAACACAGTGTGGTATAAATGGGAATAACAGCAATTTTACATATCTCAATTGGGACTGCTTAGTAAGATAGTTCTGCAATTTTCCCCAAGAGTCATGAGAGTGTGCAGCCAGAGCTGCAGTGACTCATTGTATGCTTTCCTGTTTGTTACACCACAGCAAGTTTGTCATCGAGGCACCAATCATGGGCATTGTGTCGCTCGTTCACGATTTTGCAATCAGCGCTTTTGCTAGTAAAAATGCTATACCCACACATTTAGTGTCCTTTTTGTTCAAGCCAGTGGCACAGCCCAGTAAGCAACTTTTCAGTGATCTATTAATGCCCAGATTGAGTATTTCCTGGCGACTTGAACACATAGGAACCCAGAACTTTTGATTAAGGGGCATACGCAGGACATATGTAAAAAAGCAGCTGCTCTCATTTGTCATCTTGGACATTCTAATATTTTATACAACTTGAATAGCGCCATTTGTTTCATTGTGTGGTAATATTGGTGTACATATTTTAACTGAATCAATTTGTGGGAGTATTGCACTGGAACTTTGCTAACATGGCTCATCGCATTCAGCAATTGCTTGTCTATCAACTGCAATCCCAGAGTCACGTGATTCTTATCACCCCTTTCTCCAGGGCCCTCCCTCCACCCCAGGGAGTGTCCAGGACCACCTCAGCAGGGGCTGTGGTAGGAATAGAGATAGGGGAGAGCATATACCTTCACTGTGCATCAGCAAAGAAAGTACACAACAACTCCCTGCAGTGAGCGACTACTCTCATTCATCCGCACAGTAGAGGTTTACTAAGGTCACTTTTTTTTTTTTAATTGGTAGTCCACTGCTCATACCTTCCAATAACCCAGTATGTATTAAAGACATGCGCCATGTATAACATATCAAAACACAAAACATTTAAATAGATGCCCCAGATATAAAGTATATGTTCAAAATGCTCCTGACACATTTCTGAGTAATGAACACTTACCGGCCGATTCATGGAATTAATGTGCGCCAAAAATTTCGGCGCAAACGTGCGATTCGCAGTGAAAGAGCGAAAATCGCAGTGCAAGTGCGAAAATCGCAGGGAAACCAGCGCACATCGATTCATGGAAGTCCGTGCGCGAGAAAAATATTGGATGTGCGCTGAAAACGTGTGTGGCGCACGTCGGCGCACAGGTGATCTAACGGCGTGCGCCACGGCCACAGCGAAATCGCACATAGCGCGGCACACATAACAAAAGTAGGCGGAACACGGGGCGTAACACTCAGAATGAGGAACAACGCGTGAAAATATGGGCGTCACGGGGGAAGTACAGGAGGCAAGTGCATGGAACGCCCACACGCTCGCCTACAACACGTATTCATGGAATCGAATAGGGCAAACAAGCGCACGGGCAAAGACGCGCACAGACCCAAACACGTCCGCCACAAGAATGCAGGCGGTAGCGTCCCTGCGACTGAAATAAATGTGCGCCAAAATGTGCGCTAACAAAAAGCACCTATCTACAGCTATGATGAATGTCCCATACAGTGGGCCTCTAGGACAAATGACGTGCAAAGGGGTACGCGACAAACACGGACACCCGCTGCATGAAAAATCGCGTGTGCGTGCATTTCTGGGTGCGCGGGAAGTACCACACGCGATTGGCCTGGGTACGTGTATTTCAGGGTGCGCGTGAAGTGTCACACTCGAATGATGCAGGGTACGTGTATCTCAAGGTGCGCGTGAAGTGTCACACGCGAATGCAGCAGGGTACGTGTATTTCAAGGTGCGCGGGAAGTTCCACACGCAAATTCAGCAGGGTACGTGTATTTTATGGTGCTCGTGAAGTTCCACACGTGATCACAGCGGGGTACGTGTACTTCGGGGTGCGCGGGAAGTTCCACACGCGAATTCAGCAGGGTACGTGTATTTCGTGGTACGCGGGAAGTTCCACACGCAAATACAGCAGGCTACGTGTATTCCGGGGTGCGCGGGAAGTTCCACACGCGATTTCAGCAGGGTACGTGTATTCCGGGGTGAGCGGGAAGTTCCACACGCGAATACAGCAGGCTATGTTTATTCCGGGGTGCGCGGGAAGTCCCACACGCGATTTCAGCAGGGTACGTGTATTCCGGGGTGCGCGGGAAGTTCCACACGCGAATACAGCAGGCTACGTGTATTCCGGGGTGCGTGTTAGGGAGAATTCTCTGTTTAGGCTGAATTTCCTAACCTAGTGAGTCCCCCAGCAGCTTTGCTGGATTTTTGGGGTTTATTTTTTTTCTCCTGCCAAGAGTGAGACTCTTTTACCCTCACTCTTGGGCATGATTTAAGTGTGTTTCTTTGAATCTAGATGTGTTTAATGGGCTATGGGGTCTTTTACTCCATGGGGCTTCATGTGTTTTTGTGATGTGTGTTACACAGCACCCTCCGTGCAGTAACACAGGGGTGTCATAGTGACCCCCCAGTATAGACTCCATACCCTGGGACTGACTACTGTCTCCCAGGGCATGTAAAGTCACCATTGACTTTACTAGTCTTAAATTCTGAACAGAACCAGTACAAACCATCATATTGTGGACGTACTGGCTGGGGCAATTCAATTGCCCCGGGCTCTGTTAGTCGAGGGGGCACGTCTCCGTCCCCCCTGATCGAGTTTTGGCTGGTGGCAGTGGATACTACTTTTTATATTCAACCGCAAATATTTTCCTATGGGATTTCCCATTGTTTTAGGCTACTACCTTTATTTAATTATTTACGGTAGCCTCGAACATACCGCCGGTTTATTTAATTAATATTAATTCACCGGTTGGTATTCTTTGCCAAAACTTGATTCTAAAATGGCGTTTGTGTTCCCTTCTGTGACTCCAACCCAAGTCGATCCCTTTGTTCCACTTTTTGGCGGGCTTCTCCACAGAAGCCCTCCCAAAGTGGTGCCACTCTGTCTGGGGTACTTAGGAGGGGTGGAGGGAAATTTAGGCACCCTGGACTGAGTTGCCTAGGCAACTCAAGTCGCACTCCATCCTGATTGGCCCAAGTGGTGAGCCGGCCGGCTCACCACTTAGCATGTCTGAGTGACAGCTAGGCTGAGTGAATGGGGGTTTGCTGCATAAAAGCCGGGCTTTGGGGACTGGAACTTCAGAAGTCGCCACAGGACCTAAGAATTCGATGAGGGAGAAGCTGAGCCGACCTGCCACGACACCACTACCGGTGGAGCCCTGCTGGACTGCCTCACCACTTTTCCCAACGACAGAGGAGATCTCCCGCCGGAGAGTCTTCTTCCTTTGACTGGTGGGGATAACCAGTTTAACCGTCTTTTTCGCTTTCCTGACATACCTCGTGGCCGCCTTGCCCGATCCAAGCACTCCGGCAACCGGGATACCACGTTTTACCACGACCGCGAAACAAAGGTACCACCTTTAACCGGAAAACTCTGCGGCTGGCTTCTGCCCTGGTAGTGCAACGACCTTCATCTTTCCTCCAAGTCGAGATCTTCTCTTCCCCTGGACGACGACGCAACTTGCACCCACTACCAGGAACAACTGCCACCACTGGAGGATCCTTCCCATTTAAGGTACCGTGTCCCGCCTGGCTTCCCTTTCTACCGACTGTACGGGTTAGATTTAGCCCCCGGCTTTCGAACCTGGGTTAGCCTGGGACACCCTGGCTAAACTTTTCTAAGCCTCTCTAAACTCTTTTTGAACCCTCTGCAAGACTTTCTAAGCCTAGTGCAACTGTGTGATCTTGGGCGCATTTGTGCTCTGCTCTCTCTAAGAGTGGGCCCAGCCTTTGGACTTTGGCTCACCAGTGACTTGTGCTCTCCTGCCTTGCTTGTTGTGTCCCTGAACCTTAGAGTGGTGTACCTTTCCATATTCTGTCTTTCTCCCTCCCTTTCTCACAAACTTATTGGAGTGCAATCTAGTTAAGCACTCACCTCTGTATGAAAATAAGTGGTGTTTTACTGTGACTTATCCGATAAGGGAAAAGGGGTGTATATATTACAATAGTAACTGTGTTTAGAATATTTTACAATAAGAGTGCTGGAGTGTTTCAAACTGTGTTTTTAAATAAATAATTATATACTTTGATACCAAAGCTCTGGTCAGTGTTTGCTTGTATTGTTGTATCTGAGTGCCTATTGTGTATACTTTGCATACTGCCTAACTCTTCTTGAGGGAAGTCTGACTGCTCAGCCACAGCTACCAGGTAAATCTGGGTGGTACAGACTGCTACCAAGGGGGTTTACTGCCAACACCTGTAGTCCTAAATCTTTTGCAGTGGTCCCTAAGGGAACTGCACAGGTTTCTGCCTAACACTGGTGTACAGCGGTGGGATTCGTATTGAGTATACACTTTAGAGTGCTTTAGGATACCTTAGTACAACTAACCACAAAGCTTAGCACTGAAAAAGTAATCTTTCTAACATGTCAACTATGGAAACTTATAGTCAAGAGTCCCTTGCTACAAAACTGCTGATTTTTTAAGAGTATTATGTAAGCATAAGAACCTCCTGACTAAAGGCAAGAAAGTGGAATTAATAGAAAGGTTGTTAGCTAACCAAAGTCTGGATGATGGGTCTGAGGAACCTACCATGCCAGAAAATGTAGATAACAGTATAGAAATTGATATTGATCAAAATGTTGATAATCTTGAGGAAGAGTCAGAAGAGGAGGGTGAGGCTGCTGTGACTGTCCCCCTAGGCCTCTGTCTGCTCTACCTGCTGTACCTACTGGGCCTTTGCCAAGTCCCACACTTAGTCCTCAATATCTCCAATTAGAGAAAATGAAACTTGAACTAGAGTTCAAGAGACTGAATACTCTGGCTGAACAGAGACATCAGGAAATGAATCAAGAACTAAGGCTAAGGGAAATGGAGCTCAAGCATGAGCTAGAAATGAAGAAATTATCTGTCGAAAATGCTTCTCTCTCTGGCTCCTCTAGAAGTTCCAGTCCTAAAAGACCCCGGATGCCTAAAGAATTGGTTGGTATGTATGAGCCTAAGTTGGATGTGTTGGATTGGTTGTCTCTGTTTGAATATAATCATGGGCTCCAGAACATCACAGGAAATGACTTACTCACCTGGTTGTTCTCTAGGCTTCCCCCTGTTGCAACTGATGTGGTAATGGAGTTGGGGGAGGAGGATAGGAAAGAGTATGAATGTGTGAAACTAGCTCTGATAGCTAGGTTTGGGAAGACCCCTTCCCAGCATCTTAAGAGGTTTAGAACCCTCAAAAAGCATGATGGTACCCCTTGGGGTACCTGGGTGAGTGAAGGGCTGAAAAACTTAGAGGGATGGATTAAGGGTTACAAGGTGAACACTTATGAAGGTATGAAGAATCTTTTTATGTTGGAGTCAATTTATGATGCCTGCTCTCCTGAGCTCAGACAGCACTTGGCTGATTCAAAGGAATTAGATTCCCGAAAACTAGCTAAGGCTGCTGACTTGTGGGTTGCCAACAGGGCCACTCACAAGGATTCTGGGGTAACTCAGAAAAAGGATGAGGGGAAACAGCCTAAAAAGGACTCCAAAGAGAATTCTAATACTGCAAATTCCAAAGAGGGCCCCAAACAAAACCAGAAGGGTAAGCCACCAGGGAAACCACAGCAGAATAGTGTCTCCTCTGGTGCTAAACCAGAGGGAGGTCAGAACAAGCCTCCATTCCAGAAGGCATTTGGTAAATGCTTTGTTTGTGGCTCTACTGACCATGTGAAAGGAGATCCCAGATGCAAGGGTAAACCTTCAGGGATCCAACTTGCCTCCTTAGCCTTCGCTCCAGAAGAGGAAATCCCAATGGCAAGTGGAAACTTTCTACTGCTGGCTGATGAACCCATTGGAGTCTCAGCCAGTGCTTCTTTAGTCTCTCTGGGGTTGTGGGAACAACAGAATTTAGATGTGTATAATTCTATCCCAGATAATACTAAAGAGTATTATAAAGACAGTGTCCAGGTAAATGGTCAGGAGACTCCTGCCATTAGAGACACTGGGGCCAGCATAACTGTGGTGGATGAATCATTTTCAAGGCAGGATGATGCTAAGGCACCCAAATGCCTCACCAAGTTAGCTGGAGGGCCTGTGCAGATGTGTCCCCAGTTACCAGTTCTCATCCAGTGTAATGACATGGCTGTAAAAATACCTGTCAGTGTACAATGTGAAGTGCCAGGTAGGGTTCTGTTGGGTAATGACCTGAAAGCTCTTGGAGTTGTGTCACATACCCCCAGACCTCCTAGTAAAAGGTTACAGGAGCTCACAAAACCTGCAAGAGAGAAAACCCTGTGAGGGTTATCTCAGGAGATGATGACAGAGATCACTCCTTTACCACTGGAGCAACTCACTGCAGTAACTACCAGATCTGGAGCAAAGGGGCAACCCAAGACTCCTAGGAAAAAGTCAGCAGCAAGCACGCCAGTGCTTCCAACAGTTACACCTGTAACTCCACCTCCAGCTGAGGCTGAGAGGGAGGTACAACCCTGTATGGTTGAACTAGACTCTGAAGAAGAGCTAGTGGGAGGCCAAGAACTTATTGGAGATCTAGACCCTGAGGACCATCCTGAGCTGCAGTCTTTACTGGCAGAAGGTGGGCCCAGCAGGGCAGCTTTCCGTAAGGGACAAAGAGAATGTCCAACTCTGGAGGGTCTCCGCCAACAGGCAGCTGCTCAGGCTGATGGGCAAGAGCCTGGGAACTATAGGTTGCACTGGGAAGATGGCCTCTTCTACAGTGAACCAACTGAGTCTGAACCTGGAGACTACAAACGCCTTGTAGTACTTCAAGAAAACAGACAACAGTTCTTGCACTTAGCCCACAAGATTCCTTTGGCTGGTCACTTGAGCTTCAAGAAGACCAAGGAAAGGCTCTCACTCTACTTCTATTGGCCAAAAATGGGGGCAGAAGTAGATATGTTTTGCAAGAGCTGCCATACCTGCCAAACTTCTGGTAAGGTTGGCGCCAAGAATGTGGCACCCTTAGTGCCTCTCCCAGTTGTGGGAGTCCCATTTGAGAGGGTAGGGATTGACATTGTTGGTCCCCTTGATCCCCCTACCTCCTCAGGCAACAGGTTTATCCTTGTTGTAGTAGACCATGCTACTAGATACCCTGAGGCAATTCCTATGAGAACTGTTACAGCTCCGGCTGTGGCTAAGGCCCTCCTTGGTATTTTTACCAGGGTTGGGTTTCCTAAGGAAGTAATATCCGACAGGGGGTCAAACTTTATGTCCCTCTACATGAAAGCCATGTGGAAAACCTGTGGAGTTACTTACAAGTTCTCAACCGCCTACCACCCCCAAACCAATGGGTTGGTAGAAAGGTTTAACAGAACCATGAAGAGCATGATAGGTGCTTTAGAGGAACCTCTGAAAAGAAAGTGGGACCTTCTACTGCCATGCCTTCTCTTTGCTTATAGAGAAGTCCCTCAGGAGGTTGTAGGTTATTCTCCCTTTGAACTTCTCTATGGCCATCCGGTCAGAGGTCCATTGGCCCTGATTAAGGAGGGGTTGGAAGGCGCTCCTCCCCTCAAGCCAGTCAGAGTGACTGACTATGTGATAGGTCTCTGAAGGAGAATGTCACACATGATGGCAGAAGCTAGTGATAACCTGAAAGCTGGACAAGCTTTGGTCAAGCATTGGCATGATCAAAAGGCTAACATGGTTGAGTTCACTCAAGACCAGCTAGTTCTCGTTATGCTATCAACAAGGCAGAGGGCCTTGCAAGACAAATGGATGGGACCCTTCAAAGTTGTGGGAAAACTTGGAGAGGTCAACTATCTGGTGGATCTGGGCAGACCCAGGGAAGCTCCTAGAGTCTTCCACACCAACCGACTGAAAGCGTACCTCCCGACCTGAAGTAGGAGCCTTGCTTCTAGCTTCAGCAGCAGAGGAAGAAGAGAGTGAGTCTCTCCCTGATCTCCTCAGAGGTGTACCTTTAGATGAAAAAATTGAATGAGTCAATCTCTGCAGATCTGACACCTGAGCAACAAGAGGAGTGCAAATCTATGTTAAATCAGTTTGCCTCCCTGTTCTCACTCTCACCAGGCTTGACCCCTTGGGGACAGCACGAGATACTCACTGGTGACTGTCTGCCAGTCAAAAGCAGAGGATACCGAATGTCAGAAAATGTGAGAACCCATATCAAGGGGGAGGTCAAGAAGATGCTTGATCTCGGGGTAATAGAACCCTCTACTAGTCCATGTTCTAGCCCAGTTGTGTTAGTACCAAAGGCAGGATCCAAAGACTTGAGATTCTGTGTGGACTATAGAGCTCTTAATGCAGTCACCAAGACTGATACTCACCCTTTACCCAGGACAGATGAGTTGGTGGATAAACTTGGTGCAGCCAACTACCTCAGCACATTTGACCTTACGTCAGGCTATTGGCAAATAGCCTTGACAGACCATGCCAAGGAGAAAACTGCATTTTCCACCCCAGTTGGCTTGTACCAGTTTAAGGTCATGCCCTTTGGATTAAAAAATGCACCTGCTACATTCCAAAGGATGGTGAACCAAGTTCTAGCTGGGATGGAGGACTTCTGCATGGCATACTTGGATGACATTGCAGTCTTCAGCCACTCCTGGGAGGATCATGTGAACCACCTAGGACATGTTTTGCAGGCTCTTGGACAGGCCAATCTGACTATCAAGGCAAGTAAATGCCAGATAGGTCAAAGTAAGGTGGTCTACCTTGGGCATGAGGTAGGAGGTGGAGAAATAAGGCCTTTGCTCAGCAAGATTGAAGCTGTGCAAAATTGGACAACACCTACTACTCAAACCCAAGTGAGAGCCTTCCTAGGCCTCACTGGGTACTACAGGAATTTCATTGAGAACTATGGGACCATAGCTTCTCCACTGAATGTAATCTCCTCTCCAAAATTCCCTAAAAAGGTCAGATGGAATGAGGAGTGCAATCAGGCCTTTGAAAAACTGAAGAAAGCTCTTTGCCAAGCTCCAGTATTGAGAGCTCCTGACTACCACCAAACTTTCATTGTACAAACTGATGCTTCCAATGTAGGTATAGGTGCAGTTCTAAGCCAACTGGATGAGAAGGGTAGGGAGCACCCCATTTGCTTCATCAGCCGTAAGCTGAAGGATCCGGAGACAAGGTGGGCAACAATAGAAAGAGAATGCTTTGCTATTGTGTGGGCACTGAAGAAGTTTAGGCCATACTTGTATGGTTCTACTTTTGTCATTCAGACTGACCAACAACCCTTGAGATGGTTAATGCAAATGAAGGGGGAAAATCCAAAACTATTGAGATGGTCAATCTGCCTGCAAGGGTTTGATTTCACCATTGAGCACAGGTCAGGGTGTCACCATCAAAATGCTGATGGACTCTCTAGGATGTATATCATCGACTAGAGGTATGAGGTTCATCCAGGAGTGGATTAAATCCTCCTGTCACTTAGTCTGGGGGGGCGAGTGTTAGGGAGAATTCTCTGTTTAGGCTGAATTTCCTAACCTAGTGAGTCCCCCAGCAGCTTTGCTGGATTTTTGGGGTTTATTTTTTTTCTCCTGCCAAGAGTGAGACTCTTTTACCCTCACTCTTGGGCATGATTTGAGTGTGTTTCTTTGAATCTAGATGTGTTTAATGGGCTATGGGGTCTTTTACTCCATGGGGCTTCATGTGTTTTTGTGATGTGTGTTACACAGCACCCTCAGTGCAGTAACACAGGGGTGTCCTAGTGACCCCCCAGTATAGACTCCATACCCTGGGACTGACTACTGTCTCCCAGGGCATGTAAAGTCACCATTGACTTTACTAGTCTTAAATTCTGAACGGAACCAGTACAAACCATCATATTGTGGACGTACTGGCTGGGGCAATTCAATTGCCCCGGGGTCTGTTAGTTGAGGGGGCACGTCTCCGTCCCCCCTGATCGAGTTTTGGCTGGTGGCAGTGGATACTACTTTTTATATTCAACCGCGAATATTTTCCTATGGGATTTCCCATTGTTTTAGGCTACTACCTTTATTTAATTATTTACGGTAGCCTCGAACATACCGCCGGTTTATTTAATTAATATTAATTCTCCGGTTGGTATTTTTTGCCAAAACTTGATTCTAAAATGGCGTTTGTGTTCCCTTCTGTGACTCCAACCCAAGTTGAGCCCTTTGTTCCACTTTTTGGCGGGCTTCTCCACAGAAGCCCTCGCAAAGTGGTGCCACTCTGTCTGGGGTACTTAGGAGGGGTGGAGTGAAATGTAGGCACCCTGGACTGAGTTGCCTAGGCAACTCAAGTCGCACTCCGTCCTGATTGGCCCAAGTGGTGAGCCAGCCGGCTCACCACTTAGCATGTCTTAGTGACAGCTAGGCTGAGTGAATGGGGGTTTGCTGCATAAAAGCCAGGCTTTGGGGACTGGAACTTCAGAAGTCGCCACAGGACTAAGAATCCGACGAGGGAAAAGCTGAGCCGACCTGCCACGACACCACTACCGGTGGAGCCCTGCTGGACTACCTCACCACTTTTCCCAACGACAGAGGAGATCTCCCGCCGGAGAGTCTTCTTCCTTTGACTGGTGGGGATAACCAGTTTCACCGTCTTTTTCGCTTTCCCGACGTACCTCGTGGCCGTCTTGCCCGTGCCAAGCACCCCGGCAACCGGGATACCACATTTTACCACGACCGTGAAACAAAGGTACCACCTTTAACCGGAAAACTGTAACGCTCACCTGATTCCCACGGAGGCGCTGGTCTTGGCAGGAAGGTGTCTGTGACTCGAAAAGTGATGTGCAGGACTCGATTGGCTTCTGGGGTCGAACCTCTTCTCACTGTGTGTCAAACCCGAAGGGTGAGGTTTCTGTAGGTGAAAGAATATGGGGGTTAAGGGTCTGGGCTGTTGAATGTTCCTCTCCCTCTCTTCCTAGCTTCTCCGTAGAGCCCCCCCCAGGTCACGTGCTCACCTTAGATAGGTGAATGCTGGACTCTCCATCTGCGTCTGGTGCAGGGTGCCGTTGCCAGTTCCTTCACTGGTGAAACATAGGCCTCTTGAACTCAGAGGATCGTTACCGTCGTTAACTGCACTAGCGGTGAGTTTCCGGGCACCTTTTTAGTCTTTATAGTCTTTAGGTGCGTGGCACGTTAATATTGAACAGGACTCTGTATAATGCTTTCCCTTTTGTCTTGCAGGACTCTGGAGATGGAAGATGAAGTGAAGCGCCTGGAAATGAGTAAGTAAATGCAAGCGCTCAAACTGTCTTTTTCCCTTGCTGCTTAGTCCGTGCTGAAGAGACGCCGGAGTATTTGCAGGCGTTCTATTGTGACGAGCGCGATGGGCGTAAGTAAATACCTGTCTAATGTCTCTTCTTTTGTTTTCACAGGCGGCGATGCAGCGTGAAGAAATCCGGAATTCGCGGAGTGCCGGTGAGTAATAACAATGCTTTTGTCTTCACAGGCGGTGGTGCAGCGTGAAGAAATCTGGAATTCGCGGAGTGCCGGTAAGTAATAACAATGCTTTTGTCTTCACAGGGAGAGGTGCAGCGTGAAGAAATGGCCGCAGCCGATGGATCAGGTGAGTAAGCACTGCGTGTAAAGGTTGCCTTGCTAACCTGTTGTTTCTTGTCCTTGCAGGTGCTGTTGTCGACTGGATACAGGAATGGTAAGTATAATTCTTGCAGGTTCAGGATCGAAAGAAGAAAGGCCGGAACAGACTCGGTGAGCGTTCTGCTGCAGATGCAGAATAACGCGAAGCACGTTTCATCTATCGGGTGTGGTTTAAATAGCCTTGGAGTGATGAGGCGTCTTCCTCCACGGCCCCGCCTAGGTAAGAAAAGAGTTCCAGTTCCAGAAGTGTTCCAGTGCTGTATCCAGGGAGTGGAGCTTGCCCCACCCAGGTAAGAAAGTAGTTCCTGTTCACAGAGGACTTCTAAGTGGCTGGTAAGTAAGCAGCATGGTCTGCTGCAGGTAAGTTCACCCAAGCATCTTCATACATAATATGAGCCCGGCGCTTCCAGTGCCGGGACCGATGACTTTGATGAGCCTGGTGCCACCGGCGCCAGGACGAGGCCCAAAAGGTCCCAGTGGGGACCGGCTGGTGCCTAAGATAACGGTTAGGGGCCTGCTTCCAAGGATGTTGGGCTGTTCCTGACTCCTTGGAAGCAGTGATCATGACAGCACCCCCCCTCAAGGCCCCTCCCAAGCGTGTCTTCTCCGGGGGTTTTGGCTTGTCAGGGTGATTCAAATGGAATTTCTTGACCAGACGAGGTGCGTGGACATGTTCTGAGGGTTCCCAAGACCTTTCCTGGGGGCCGTATCCTTTCCAATCAACCAGGTAATATAATTTAGATTTGGAGATTTTGGAGTCTAGGATGTTCTTTACTTCAAACTCAATTTCTCCATCTACTAAAACAGGTTCTGGGAGTTCGGTCAATCGGGTTCCTGGTTGTACTGGTTTTAGTAAGGAGACATGGAATACTGGATGTATTTTCATATGCGAAGGCAATTCCAATTTAACAGCCACTGGATTAATTATGGCAGAGATAAGATAGGGTCCAAGGTATCTCGGGATAAAAGTGCGGGGTCCTTTTAGAGGTAGGTGCTTAGTGGATAACCAGACCTGCTCTCCCACTGGGTAGTGAGGGGCCTCTTTACGGTGCTGATCTGCTCCTTTCTTGAATTGAGCTTTAGCTCTTTGCAGATGGTCAGTGGCTTCCTTAAAAGCACGAGTGATCTCCGAGTGCAAGTGATCCACAGCAGGTGCCTCGAATTCTTGGGGAGGATCCAGGTTAGAGGTTCTAGGATGGTGTCCGTATAATAAGAAGAAGGGAGTCTTTCCGGTTCCAGAATGAGTGGAATTGTTATAAGCGTATTCAGCAATCCGAAGAATGTCCTTCCAAGGGTTTTCAGTTTCTTGGAGCATGCAACGTAGATATTGCTCTAGAGTTTGATTTGTCCTCTCGGTTTGTCTGTCAGTCTGGGGATGATGACTGGTAGAAAGTCTCACATCTATTTGGGCTAAACGACAGCAACTTCGCCAAAAGTGGGAGATGAATTGACTTCCCCTATCGGAAACCAAAACCGAGGGAAAACCGTGTAACCGAACGATGTTTTCTAAGAATTCTCGGGCCAATACTGAAGCTGAAGGTAGGCCCTTCAGGGGAATGAAGTGAGCCATCTTGGAGAATAGATCCACGACTACTAAAATGGTATTATACCCTGAGCATGGAGGTAAGTCCGTGATGAAATCCATGGACAGGGTATGCCATGGACAGGGAGGGATGTCTAGTGGGTGTAAGCGGCCGGCTGGTTTCTCCTTCAGACTTTTATTTTGGGCGCATACACCGCAAGAGATTACAAAGTCTCTAATATCCTTTTTCCATGATGGCCACCAGAAATGTCTTTTGACCTTTTCCATGGTTTTGGTTATGCCAGGGTGACCCTCCATTAGTGAATCGTGATAACAGGAGATTACCTGTCTTTGTATCTTCTCACTGGGCAAGTACAATCGTCCTCGGAAAAAAGGTAGATCTTGATCCACTGAAAATTCTTTTCCCCTTAATTGCCAGTTCTGTAAGTCGGCCGGAGTTAGAAGTGATTTGACTGTGGTCTTGATGTCTTCAAAGGATTGGGCGCTGACCAAACCCAAAATCCTTTGTTCAGGGATTATGGGTATTGGTTCTGGATTGGTCAAATGTTCATCTATTCCCATCCGGGAAAGGGCATCTGCTTTTCTATTTTTACTGCCAGGTCGATAAGTAATTATAAAGTCAAATACTGCCAAAAACAGAGCCCAGCGAAGCTGCCTGGAAGACTGAGCTTTGGCCGTCTTCAGATACTGTAAGTTGCGGTGATCAGTCATTACGGTGACTGTGTGTCTGGCTCCCAAAAGATAATGCCGCCAGGCTTTAAAGGCCGATCTGATAGCTAAAAGTTCCTTGTCTGTAATTGAATAGTTGATCTCGGGAGCCGAGAATTTGCGGGACCAAAAGGCTATAGGATGTAATTGATGTGTGACCGGATCTCTTTGTGATAAAACTGCCCCCATAGCAAGACTTGAAGCATCTGTTTCTACGATGTAGGGGAGTTCTGGACGAGGATGTTTTAGAACAGGTGCAGAAATGAATTTAGTTTTTAAGTCCCGAAAAGCTTGTTCCGCCTCAGTAGACCACTCAAAACGTTTGTTTTTCTTTAACAGAGCAGTGATGGGCTGGACTATTCGAGAGAATTCAGGAATGAATCTGCGGTAAAAATTAGCGAAGCCTAACATGCTTTGGACTCCCTTTATAGAGGTTGGTGAAGGCCACTTGATAATTGCATCGACTTTCTTTGAATCCATATGGACTCCATTGGGTGACAATATGAATCCCAGGAACTCAACTCCAGTTACGTTAAAAACACATTTTTCGAGTTTAGCAAAAAGGTTATGTTGACATAGTCTCTTGAGGACCTCTCTAACATGTTTCCGATGTTCTTCTTTAGAGGATGAATAGACGAGGATGTCATCAATGTAGACAACAACACACACATCTATGAGTTCTCTAAGGACATCATTCATTAAATACTGGAAGGCGGCAGGAGCGTTGCAAAGTCCAAAGGGCATAACTTGATATTCAAACAGCCCATACTTGGTGCGGAAGGCCGTCTTCCATTCATCGCCCTCTTTTATTCGTACCAAGTGGTAGGCTCCTCTGAGATCCAACTTTGAATATATACATGCGTCTTTGACTTGATCCAGGAGTTCAGGGATCAAAGGTAACGGGTATCTGTTCTTAACCGTGATTTGATTCAGGGCGCGGTAATCTATACAAGTCCTAAGGTCTCCTTCCTTTTTCGGAACGAAGAACAAAGCCGAGGAAGCTGGAGATTTTGAAGGACGGATAAACCCGTTGGCTAGGTATTGGTCCAGATATTGTCTGAGGTGAAGATTCTCTGGCTCGGTGAGGGCATAAATCCTACTGCAAGGAGGAGTTGTTCCAGGTATCAGATCTATTTGACAGTCGTACGACCTATGAGGAGGCAGGGTGTTAGCTTGATCCTTCCGAAAGACGTCTTGGAATTCCTGGTATTCGGGAGGTAATTTGGGAATCTCAGAAGAGATTGCCGCCAGTGAAACATCAGGCCGAGGATAACAAGTGGTAAAACATTCTGGAAACTGAACCGTCTTTGCTCGCCAATCGATCTGAGGATTGTGCTTCTCTAACCAAGGAATTCCCAGAATGATCTGGAACTGAGGGGCCGTGATCACATCGAAAACGATTTTCTCCCGGTGTCCATCTTGGCTCACTAGCGTCACTTCTTGGGTGGCGTGCGTTACTGGTCCGGAGGCTATCTCCGTGCCATCCACTGTAGTAATGACGTCTTTTACTGCCTTAGGGACAAGGGGTAGGTTCATCCTTGATACCATTTCACGGTCCACATAATTACCGATTGCTCCGCTGTCGATGTAAGCTTCAATTGCATGCAAACGATCCGGACGATCAGGACTAATGAGGACCATGGGCACCACGAAATGCGAGGTCATGGGACAGATCTTAACGCTCGGCAAGAGGACCTCTACACTTGTCGGGCTAGGTCGTTTCCCTGCTCAGAATTTGTGGTACAGGTATCTGCGGCTCCTACAGCCTTCTTAGATGGTTTCACTGGACAGTCTCGAAGAAAGTGCCCAGAGTTTCCACAATAGAGGCATAATTGCAGCTGTCTTCTTCTTTCCCGCTCCTTTTGGGTTAAAGGTCCTTTCATGCCCCCTATTTGCATGGGTTCCACGGTGTCAGCTCCCCTAGTAGAGGTCTGTGGTTCAGAAAACACTCGGGTATCAAATTTGGAACGATCAGCCTTCCTGTTCTGTAATCTGTGGTCCAATTGGACAACTAAGTCAATATAGTCTGAGCATTCTTGTGGAGGATTCACAACTTGAGCTAACACATCCTTGAGCTCTCCACGCAAGCCTCGGTAGAAAAGCGTTATTCTCTTATCCTCGGGCCATTGAGTTTCCACTATAAGTCTGTTAAATGAGGCTATATAAGTCAAGAGGTCTTGATTACCCTGTCGTAATGAAAGAAGTTCATTGTCCTAGGCCTGCCCTTGTGTATGTCTTGCGAACAGTTTCTCCATGCTGGACTGGAAGGCCTGGAAATCATGTAAAACCGGATCATCCTGGGTGACTAAAGGGATCGACCAATCTGCTGCGCTGCCACTGAGATAAGAAAGCACGAAAGCCACCTTGGTCTGATCTGTTGGGAATGCAGCTGGTCGACATAAGAAGTGCAGGCGGCACTGGTTGATGAACACTGCAAATTTCTTTGGGTCACCAGAAAAGCGCTCGGGCGGAGCCAATGGCACATTACCGGGTAGATTGATTTGCACTGGATTTAAAGATGATGCAGAAGGATAACTTCCTCCTGGAGCGGGCAAAGGTGTCTGTCCTGCCTGCGTTTGTAGCACTTGCCTAGCGAGGTCCTCTGTTCGCTCCTTGGAAATTATCAGCTCTCTTCTTAGAGAGTTTGTTTCCTGACGAGAAGCATGTACTTCTGCTCTTAATTCCCCGAGCAACTGGGCTAATTGATCAGTGTCTAAGGTTTCCATTGCGCCTGGGTAGGAGTTTTGCGGTGGGCTTCGCGTTCTGTAACGCTCACCTGATTCCCACGGAGGCGCTGGTCTTGGCAGGAAGGTGTCTGTGACTCGAAAAGTGATGTGCAGGACTCGATTGGCTTCTGGGGTCGAACCTCTTCTCACTGTGTGTCAAACCCGAAGGGTGAGGTTTCTGTAGGTGAAAGAATATGGGGGTTAAGGGTCTGGGCTGTTGAATGTTCCTCTCCCTCTCCCTCTCTTCCTAGCTTCTCCGTAGAGCCCCCCCCCAGGTCACGTGCTCACCTTAGATAGGTGAATGCTGGACTCTCCATCTGCGTCTGGTGCAGGGTGCCGTTGCCAGTTCCTTCACTGGTGAAACATAGCCCTCTTGAACTCAGAGGATCGTTACCGTCGTTAACTGCACGAGCGGTGAGTTTCCGGGCACCTTTTTAGTCTTTATAGTCTTTAGGTGCGTGGCACGTTAATATTGAACAGGACTCTGTATAATGCTTTCCCTTTTGTCTTGCAGGACTCTGGAGATGGAAGATGGAGTGAAGCGCCTGGAAATGAGTAAGTAAATGCAAGCGCTCAAACTGTCTTTTTCCCTTGCTGCTTAGTCCGTGCTGAAGAGACGCCGGAGTATTTGCAGGCGTTCTATTGTGACGAGCGCGATGGGCGTAAGTAAATACCTGTCTAATGTCTCTTCTTTTGTTTTCACAGGTGGCGATGCAGCGTGAAGAAATCCGGAATTCGCGGAGTGCCGGTGAGTAATAACAATGCTTTTGTCTTCACAGGCGGTGGTGCAGCGTGAAGAAATCCGAAATTCGCGGAGTGCCGGTAAGTAATAACAATGCTTTTGTCTTCACAGGCGGAGGTGCAGCGTGAAGAAATGGCCGCAGCCGATGGATCAGGTGAGTAAGCACTGCGTGTAAAGGTTGCCTTGCTAACCTGTTGTTTCTTGTCCTTGCAGGTGCTGTTGTCGACTGGATACAGGAATGGTAAGTATAATTCTTGCAGGTTCAGGATCGAAAGAAGAAAGGCCGGAACAGACTCGGTGAGCGTTCTGCTGCAGATGCAGAATAACGCGAAGCACGTTTCATCTATCGGGTGTGGTTTAAATAGCCTTGGAGTGATGAGGCGTCTTCCTCCACGGCCCCGCCTAGGTAAGAAAAGAGTTCCAGTTCCAGAAGTGTTCCAGTGCTGTATCCAGGGAGTGGAGCTTGCCCCACCCAGGTAAGAAAGTAGTTCCTGTTCACAGAGGACTTCTAAGTGGCTGGTAAGTAAGCAGCATGGTCTGCTGCAGGTAAGTCCACCCAAGCATCTTCATACATAATATGAGCCCAGCGCTTCCAGTGCCGGGACCGATGACTTTGATGAGCCTGGTGCCACCGGCGCCAGGACGAGGCCCAAAAGGTCCCAGTGGGGACCGGCTGGTGCCTAAGATAACGGTTAGGGGCCTGCTTCCAAGGATGTTGGGCTGTTCCTGACTCCTTGGAAGCAGTGATCATGACAAAAACTCCGCGGCTGGTTTCTGCCCTGGTAGTGCAACGACCTTCACCTTTCCTCCAAGTCGAGATCTTCTCTTACCCTGGACGACGACGCAACTTGCACCCACTACCAGGAACAACTGCCACCGCTGGAGGATCCTTCCCACTTAAGGTACCGTGTCCCGCCTGGCTTCTCTTGCTACCGACTGTACGGGGTAGATTTAGCCTCCGGCTTTCGAACCTGGGTTAGCCTGGGACACCCTGGCTAAACTTTCCTAAGCCTCTCTAAAATCTTTTTGAACCCTCTGCAAGACTTTCTAAGCCTAGTGCAACTGTGTGATCTTGGGCGCATTTGTGCTCTGCTCTCTCTAAGAGTGGGCCCAGCCTTTGGACTTTGGCTCACCAGTGACTTGTGCTCTCCTGCCTTGCTTGTTGTGTCCCTGAACCTTAGAGTGGTGTACCTTTCCATATTCTGTCTTTCTCACTCCCTTTCTCACAAACTTATTGGAGTGCAATCTAGTTAAGCGCTCACCTCTGTATGAAAATAAGTGGTGTTTTACTGTGACTTATCCGATAAGGGAAAAGGGGTGTATATATTACAATAGTAACTGTGTTTAGAATATTTTACAATAAGAGTGCTGGAGTGTTTCAAACTGTGTGTTTTTAAATAAATAATTATATACTTTGATACCAAAGCTCTGGTCAGTGTTTGATTGTATTGTTGTATCTGAGTGCCTATTGTGTATACTTTGCATACTGCCTAACTCTTCTTGAGGGAAGTCTGACTGCTCAGCTAAAGCTACCAGGTAAATCTGGGTGGTACAGACTGCTACCAAGGGGGTTTACTGCCAACACCTGTAGTCCTAAATCTTTTGCAGTGGTCCCTAAGGGAACTGCACAGGTTTCTGCCTAACACTGGTGTACAGCGGTGGGATTCGTATTGAGTATACACTTTAGAGTGCTTTAGGATACCTTAGTACAACTAACCACAAAGCTTAGCACTGAAAAAGTAATCTTTCTAACATGTCAACTATGGAAACTTATAGTCAAGAGTCCCTTGCTACAAAAACTGCTGATTGTTTAAGAGTATTATGTAAGCATAAGAACCTCCTGACTAAAGGCAAGAAAGTGGAATGAATAGAAAGGTTGTTAGCTAACCAAAGTCTGGATGATGGGTCTGAGGAACCTACCATGCCAGAAAATGTAGATAACAGTATAGAAATTGATATTGATCAAAATGTTGATAATCTTGAGGAAGAGTCAGAAGAGGAGGGTGAGGCTGCTGTGACTGTCCCCCCTAGGCCTCTGTCTGCTCTACCTGCTGTACCTACTGGGCCTTTGCCAAGTCCCACACTTAGTCCTCAATATCTCGAATTAGAGAAAATGAAACTTGAACTAGAGTTCAAGAGACTGAATACTCTGGCTGAACAGAGACATCAGGAAATTAATCAAGAACTAAGGCTAAGGGAAATGGAGCTCAAGCATGAGCTAGAAATGAAGAAATTATCTGTCGAAAATGCTTCTCTCTCTGGCTCCTCTAGAAGTTCCAGTCCTAAAAGACCCCGGATGCCTAAAGAATTGGTTGGTATGTATGAGCCTAAGTTGGATGTGTTGGATTGGTTGTCTCTGTTTGAATATAATCATGGGCTCCAGAACATCACAGGAAATGACTTACTCACCTGGTTGTTCTCTAGGCTTCCCCCTGTTGCAACTGATGTGGTAATGGAGTTGGGGAGGAGGATAGGAAAGAGTATGAATGTGTGAAACTAGCTCTGATAGCTAGGTTTGGGAAGACCCCTTCCCAGTATCTTAAGAGGTTTAGAACCCTCAAAAAACATGATGGTACCCCTTGGGCTACCTGGGTGAGTGAAGGGCTGAAAAACTTAGAGGGATGGATTAAGGGTTACAAGGTGAACACTTATGAAGGTATGAAGAATCTTTTTGTTGGAGTCAATTTATGATGCCTGCTCTCCTGAGCTCAGACAGCACTTGGCTGATTCAAAGGAATTAGATTCCCGAAAACTAGCTAAGGCTGCTGACTTGTGGGTTGCCAACAGGGCCACTCACAAGGATTCTGGGGTAACTCAGAAAAAGGATGAGGGGAAACAGCCTAAAAAGGACTCCAAAGAGAATTCTAATACTGCAAATTCCAAAGAGGGCCCCAAACAAAACCAGAAGGGTAAGCCACCAGGGAAACCACAGCAGAATAGTGTCTCATCTGGTGCCAAACCAGAGGGAGGTCAGAACAAGCCTCCATTCCAGAAGGCATTTGGTAAATGCTTTGTTTGTGGCTCTACTGACCATGTGAAAGGAGATCCCAGATGCAAGGGTAAACCTTCAGGGATCCAACTTGCCTCCTTTGCCTTCGCTCCAGAAGAGGAAATCCCAATGGCAAGTGGAAACTTTCTACTGCTGGCTGATGAACCCATTGGAGTCTCAGCCAGTGTTTCTTTAGTCTCTCTGGGGTTGTGGGAACAACAGAATTTAGATGTGTATAATTCTATCCCAGATAATACTAAAGAATATTATAAAGACAGTGTCCAGGTAAATGGTCAGGAGACTCCTGCCATTAGAGACACTGGGGCCAGCATAACTGTGGTGGATGAATCATTTTCAAGGCAGAGGATGTTGCTAAGGCACCCAAATGCCTCACCAAGTTAGCTGGAGGGCCTGTGCAGATGTGTCCCCAGTTACCAGTTCTCATCCAGTGTAATGACATGGCTGTAAAAATACCTGTCAGTGTACAATGTGAAGTGCCAGGTAGGGTTCTGTTGGGTAATGACCTGAAAGCTCTTGGAGTTGTGTCACATACCCCCAGACCACCTAGTAAAAGGTTACAGGAGCTCACAAAACCTGCAAGAGAGAAAATCCTGCAAGGGTTATCTCAGGAGATGATGACAGAGATCACTCCTTTACCACTGGAGCAACTCACTGCAGTAACTACCAGATCTGGAGCAAAGGGGCAACCCAAGACTCCTAGGAAAAAGTCAGCAGCAAGCACGCCAGTGCTTCCAACAGTTACACCTGTAACTCCACCTCCAGCTGAGGCTGAGAGGGAGGTACAACCCTGTATGGTTGAACTAGACTCTGAAGAAGAGCTAGTGGGAGGCCAAGAACTTATTGGACATCTAGACCCTGAGGACCATCCTGAGCTGCAGTCTTTACTGGCAGAAGGTGGGCCCAGCAGGGCAGCTTTCCGTAAGGGACAAAGAGAATGTCCAACTCTGGAGGGTCTCCGCCAACAAGCAGCTGCTCAGGCTGATGGGCAAGAGCCTGGGAAGTATCTGTTGCACTGGGAAGATGGCCTCTTCTACAGTGAACCAACTGAGTCTGAACCTGGAGACTACAAACGCCTTGTAGTATCTCAAGAAAACAGACAACAGTTCTTGCACTTAGCCCACAAGATTCCTTTGGCTGGTCACTTGAGTTTCAAGAAGACCAAGGAAAGGCTCTCACTCTACTTCTATTGGCCAAAAATGGGGGCAGAAGTAGATAAGTTTTGCAAGAGCTGCCATACCTGCCAAACATCTGGTAAGGTTGGCGCCAAGAATGTGGCACCCTTAGTGCCTCTCCCAATTGTGGGAGTCCCATTTGAAAGGGTAGGGATTGACATTGTTGGTCCCCTTGATCCCCCTACCTCCTCAGGCAACAGGTTTATCCTTGTTGTAGTAGACCATGCTACTAGATACCCTGAGGCAATTCCTATGAGAACTGTTACAGCTCCAGCTGTGGCTAAGGCCCTCCTTGGTATTTTTACCAGGGTTGGGTTTCCTAAGGAAGTAATATCCGACAGGGGATCAAACTTTATGTCCCCCTACATGAAAGCCATGTGGAAAACCTGTGAAGTTACTTACAAGTTCTCAACCGCCTACCACCCCCAAACCAATGGGTTGGTAGAAAGGTTTAACAGAACTATGAAGAGCATGATAGGTGCTTTAGAGGAACCTCTGAAAAGAAAGTGGGACCTTCTACTGCCATGCCTTCTCTTTGCTTATAGAGAAGTCCCTCAGGAGGGAGTAGGTTATTCTCCTTTTGAACTTCTCTATGGCCATCTGGTCAGAGGTCCATTGGCCCTGATTAAGGAGGGGTTGGAAGGTGCTCCTCCCCTCAAGCCAGTCAGAGTGACTGACTATGTGATAGGTCTCCGAAGGAGAATGTCACACATGATAGCAGAAGCTAGTGATAACCTGAAAGCTGGACAAGCTTTGGTCAAGCATTGACATGATCAAAAGGCTAACATGGTTGAGTTCACTCAAGACCAGCTAGTTCTCGTTATGCTCCCAACAAGGCAGAAGGCCTTGCAAGACAAATGGATGGGACCCTTCAAAGTTGTGGGAAAACTTGGAGAGGTCAACTATCTGGTGGATCTGGGCAGACCCAGGGAAGCTCCTAGAGTTTTCCACACCAACCGACTGAAAGCGTACATCTCCCGACCTGAAGTAGGAGCCTTGCTTCTAGCTTCAGCAGCAGAGGAAGAAGAGAGTGAGTCTCTCCCTGATCTCCTCAGAGGTGTACCTTTAGATGAAAAAATTGAATGAGTCAATCTCTCTGCAGATCTGACACCTGAGCAACAAGAGGAGTGCAAATCTATGTTAAATCAGTTTGCCTCCCTGTTCTCACTCTCACCAGGCTTGACCCCTTGGGGACAGCACGAGATACTCACTGGTGACTGTCTGCCAGTCAAAAGCAGAGGATACCGAATGTCAGAAAATGTGAGAACCCATATCAAGGGGGAGGTCAAGAAGATGCTTGATCTCGGGGTAATAGAACCCTCTACTAGTCCATGGTCTAGCCCAGTTGTGTTAGTACCAAAGGCAGGATCCAAAGACTTGAGATTCTGTGTGGACTATAGAGCTCTTAATGCAGTCACCAAGACTGATGCCCACCCTTTACCCAGGACAGATGAGTTGGTGGATAAACTTGGTGCAGCCAACTACCTCAGCACATTTGACCTTACTTCAGGCTATTGGCAAATAGCCTTGACAGACCATGCCAAGGAGAAAACTGCATTTTCCACCCCAGTTGGCTTGTACCAGTTTAAGGTCATGCCCTTTGGATTAGAAAATGCACCTGCTACATTCCAAAGGATGGTGAACCAAGTTCTAGCTGGGATGGAGGACTTCTGCATGGCATACTTGGATGACATTGCAGTCTTCAGCCACTCCTGGGAGGATCATGTGAACCACCTAGGACATGTTTTGCAGGCTCTTGGACAGGCCAATTTGACTATCAAGGCAAGTAAATGCCAGATAGGTCAAAGTAAGGTGGTCTACCTTGGGCATGAGGTAGGAGGTGGAGAAATAAGGCCTTTGCTCAGCAAGATTGAAGCTGTGCAAAATTGGACAACACCTACTACTCAAACCCAAGTGAGAGCCTTCCTAGGCCTCACTGGGTACTACAGGAATTTCATTGAGAACTATGGGACCATAGCTTCTCCACTGAATGTAATCTCCTCTCCAAAATTCCCTAAAAAGGTCAGATGGAATGAGGAGTGCAATCAGGCCTTTGAAAAACTGAAGAAAGCTCTTTGCCAAGCTCCAGTATTGAGAGCTCCTGACTACCACCAAACTTTCATTGTACAAACTGATGCTTCCAATGTAGGTATAGGTGCAGTTCTAAGCCAACTGGATGAGAAGGGTAGGGAGCACCCCATTTGCTTCATCAGCCGTAAGCTGAAGGATCCGGAGACAAGGTGGGCAACAATAGAAAGAGAATGCTTTGCTATTGTGTGGGCACTGAAGAAGTTTAGGCCATACTTGTATGGTTCTACTTTTGTCATTCAGACTGACCACCAACCCTTGAGATGGTTAATGCAAATGAAGGGGGAAAATCCAAAACTATTGAGATGGTCAATCTGCCTGCAAGGGTTTGATTTCACCATTGAGCACAGGTCAGGGTGTCACCATCAAAATGCTGATGGACTCTCTAGGATGTATATCATCGACTAGAGGTATGAGGTTCATCCAGGAGTGGATTAAATCCTCCTGTCCCTTAGTCTGGGGGGGCGAGTGTTAGGGAGAATTCTCTGTTTAGGCTGAATTTCCTAACCTAGTGAGTCCCCCAGCAGCTTTGCTGGATTTTTGGGTTTATTTTTTTTCTCCTGCCAAGAGTGAGACTCTTTTACCCTCACTCTTGGGCATGATTTGAGTGTGTTTCTTTGAATCTAGATGTGTTTAATGGGCTATTGGGTCTTTTACTCCATGGGGCTTCATGTGTTTTTGTGATGTGTGTTACACAGCACCCTCAGTGCAGTAACACAGGGGTGTCATAGTGACCCCCCAGTATAGACTCCATACCCTGGGACTGACTACTGTCTCCCAGGGCATGTAAAGTCACCATTGACTTTACTAGTCTTAAATTCTGAACAGAACCAGTACAAACCATCATATTGTGGACGTACTGGCTGGGGCAATTCAATTGCCCCGGGGTCTGTTAGTCGAGCGGGCACGTCTCCGTCCCCCCTGATCGAGTTTTGGCTGGTGGCAGTGAATACTACTTTTTATATTCAACCGCGAATATTTTCCTATGGGATTTCCCATTGTTTTAGGCTACTACCTTTATTTAATTATTTACGGTAGCCTCGAACATACTGCCGGTTTATTTAATTAATATTAATTCTCCGGTTGGTATTTTTTGCCAAAACTTGATTCTAAAATGGTGTTTGTGTTCCCTTCTGTGACTCCAACCCAAGTCGAGCCCTTTGTTCCACTTTTTGGCGGGCCTCTCCACAGAAGCCCTCCCAAAGTGGTGCCACTCTGTCTGGGGTACTTAGGAGGGGTGGAGGGAAATATAGGCACCCTGGACTGAGTTGCCTAGGCAACTCAAGTCGCACTCCATTCTGATTGGCCCAAGTGGTGAGCCGGCCGGCTCACCACTTAGCATGTCTGAGTGACAGCCAGGCTGAGTGAATGGGGGTTTGCTGCTAAAAGCCAGGCTTTGGGGACTGGAACTTCAGAAGTCGCCACAGGACCTAAGAATCCGACGAGGGAAAAGCTGAGCCGACCTGCCACGACACCACTACCGGTGGAGCCCTGCTGGACTGCCTCACCACTTTTCCCAACGACAGAGGAGATCTCCCGCCGGAGAGTCTTCTTCCTTTGACTGGTGGGGATAACCAGTTTCACCGTCTTTTTCGCTTTCCCGACGTACCTCGTGGCCGCCTTGCCCGTGCCAAGCACCCCGGCAACCGGGATACCACATTTTACCACGACCGTGAAACAAAGGTACCACCTTTAACCGGAAAACTCTGCGGCTGGTTTCTGCCCTGGTAGTGCAACGACCTTCATCTTTCCTCCAAGTCGAGATCTTCTCTTCCCCTGGACGACGACGCAACTTGCACCCACTACCAGGAACAACTGCCACCGCTATAGGATCCTTCCCACTTAAGGTACCGTGTCCCGCCTGGCTTCCCTTGCTACCGACTGTACGGGGTAGATTTAGCCCCCGGCTTTCGAACCTGGGTTAGCCTGGGACACCCTGGCTAAACTTTCCTAAGCCTCTATAAACTCTTTTTGAACCCTCTGCAAGACTTTCTAAGCCTAGTGCAACTGTGTGATCTTGGGCGCATTTGTGCTCTGCTCTCTCTAAGAGTGGGCCCAGCCTTTGGACTTTGGCTCACCAGTGACTTGTGCTCTCCTGCCTTGCTTGTTGTGTCCCTGAACCTTAGAGTGGTGTACCTTTCCATATTCTGTCTTTCTCCCTCCTTTTCTCACAAACTTATTGGAGTGCAATCTAGTTAAGCGCTCACCTCTGTATGAAAATAAGTGGTGTTTTACTGTGACTTATCCGATAAGGGAAAAGGGGTGTATATATTACAATAGTAACTGTGTTTAGAATATTTTACAATAAGAGTGCTGGAGTGTTTCAAACTGTGTGTTTTTAAATAAATAATTATATACTTTGATACCAAAGCTCTGGTCAGTGTTTGCTTGTATTGTTGTATCTGAGTGCCTATTGTGTATACTTTGCATACTGCCTAACTCTTCTTGAGGGAAGTCTGACTGCTCAGCCACAGCTACCAGGTAAATCTGGGTGGTACAGACTGCTACCAAGGGGGTTTACTGCCAACACCTGTAGTCCTAAATCTTTTGCAGTGGTCCCTAAGGGAACTGCACAGGTTTCTGCCTAACACTGGTGTACAGCGGTGGGATTCGTATTGAGTATACACTTTAGAGTGCTTTAGGATACCTTAGTACAACTAACCACAAAGCTTAGCACTGAAAAAGTAATCTTTCTAACATGTCAATTATGGAAACTTATAGTCAAGAGTCCCTTGCTACAAAAACTGCTGATTGTTTAAGAGTATTATGTAAGCATAAGAACCTCCTGACTAAAGGCAAGAAAGTGGAATTAATAGAAAGGTTGTTAGCTAACCAAAGTCTGGATGATGGGTCTGAGGAACCTACCATGCCAGAAAATGTAGATAACAGTATAGAAATTGATATTGATCAAAATGTTGATAATCTTGAGGAAGAGTCAGAAGAGGAGGGTGAGGCTGCTGTGACTGTCCCCCCTAGGCCTCTGTCTGCTCTACCTGCTGTACCTACTGGGCCTTTGCCAAGTCCCACACTTAGTCCTCAATATCTCCAATTAGAGAAAATGAAACTTGAACTAGAGTTCAAGAGACTGAATACTCTGGCTGAACAGAGACATCAGGAAATGAATCAAGAACTAAGGCTAAGGGAAATGGAGCTCAAGCATGAGCTAGAAATGAAGAAATTATCTGTCGAAAATGCTTCTCTCTCTGGCTCCTCTAGAAGTTCCAGTCCTAAAAAACCCCGGATGCCTAAAGAATTGGTTGGTATGTATGAGCCTAAGTTGGATGGGTTGGATTGGTTGTCTCTGTTTGAATATAATCATGGGCTCCAGAACATCACAGGAAATGACTTACTCACCTGGTTGTTCTCTAGGCTTCCCCCTGTTGCAACTGATGTGGTAATGGAGTTGGGGGAGGAGGATAGGAAAGAGTATGAATGTGTGGAACTAGCTCTGATAGCTAGGTTTGGGAAGACCCCTTCCCAGTATCTTAAGAGGTTTAGAACCCTCAAAAAGCATGATGGTACCCCTTGGGCTACCTGGGTGAGTGAAGGGCTGAAAAACTTAGAGGGATGGATTAAGGGTTACAAGGTGAACACTTATGAAGGTATGAAGAATCTTTTTATGTTGGAGTCAATTTATGATGCCTGCTCTCCTGAGCTCAGACAGCACTTGGCTGATTCAAAGGAATTAGATTCCCGAAAACTAGCTAAGGCTGCTGACTTGTGGGTTGCCAACAGGGCCACTCACACGGATTCTGGGGTAACTCAGAAAAAGGATGAGGGGAAACAGCCTAAAAAGGACTCCAAAGAGAATTCTAATACTGCAAATTCCAAAGAGGGCCCCAAACAAAACCAGAAGGGTAAGCCACCAGGGAAACCACAGCAGAATAGTGTCTCCTCTGGTGCCAAACCAGAGGGAGGTCAGAACAAGCCTCCATTACAGAAGGCATTTGGTAAATGCTTTGTTTGTGTCTCTACTGACCATGTGAAAGGAGATCCCAGATGCAAGGGTAAACCTTCAGGGATTCAACTTGCCTCCTTTGCCTTCACTCCAGAAGAGGAAATCCCAATGGCAAGTGGAAGCTTTCTACTGCTGGCTGATGAACCCATTGGAGTCTCAGCCAGTGTTTCTTTAGTCTCTCTGGGGTTGTGGGAACAACAGAATTTAGATGTGTATAATTCTATCCCAGATAATACTAAAGAGTATTATAAAGACAGTGTCCAGGTAAATGGTCAGGAGACTCCTGCCATTAGAGACACTGGGGCCATCATAACTGTGGTGGACGAATCACTTTTCAAGGCAGAGGATGTTGCTAAGGCACCCAAATGCCTCACCAAGTTAGCTGGAGGGCCTGTGCAGATGTGTCCCCAGTTACCAGTTCTCATCCAGTGTAATGACATGGCTGTAAAAATACCTGTCAGTTTACAATGTGAAGTGCCAGGTAGGGTTCTGTTGGGTAATGACCTGAAAGCTCTTGGAGTTGTGTCACATACCCCCAGACCACCTAGTAAAAGGTTACAGGAGCTCACAAAACCTGCAAGAGAGAAAACCCTGCGAGTGTTATCTCAGGAGATGATGACAGAGATCACTCCTTTACCACTGGAGCAACTCACTGCAGTAACTACCAGATCAGGAGCAAAGGGGCAACCCAAGACTCCTAGGAAAAAGTCAGCAGCAAGCACGCCAGTGCTTCCAACAGTTACACCTGTAACTCCACCTCCAGCTGAGGCTGAGAGGGAGGTACAACCCTGTATGGTTGAACTAGACTCTGAAGAAGAGCTAGTGGGAGGCCAAGAACTTATTTGAGATCTAGACCCTGAGGACCATCCTGAGCTGCAGTCTTTACTGGCAGAAGGTGGGCCCAGCAGGGCAGCTTTCCGTAAGGGACAAAGAGAATGTCCAACTCTGGAGGGTCTCCGCCAACAGGCAGCTGCTCAGGCCGATGGGCAAGAGCCTGGGAAGTATAGGTTGCACTGGGAAGATGGCCTCTTCTACAGTGAACCAACTGAGTCTGAACCTGGAGACTACAAACGCCTTGTAGTACCTCAAGAAAACAGACAACAGTTCTTGCACTTAGCCCACAAGATTCCTTTGGCTGGTCACTTGAGCTTCAAGAAGACCAAGGAAAGGCTCTCACTCTACTTCTATTGGCCAAAAATGGGGGCAGAAGTAGATAAGTTTTGCAAGAGCTGCCATACCTGCCAGACTTCTGGTAAGGTTGGCGCCAAGAATGTGGCACCCTTAGTGCCTCTCCCAGTTGTGGGAGTCCCATTTGAGAGGGTAGGGATTGACATTGTTGGTCCCCTTGATCCCCCTACCTCCTCAGGCAACAGGTTTATCCTTGTTGTAGTAGACCATGCTACTAGATACCCTGAGGCAATTCCTATGAGAACTGTTACAGCTCCGCCTGTGGCTAAGGCCCTCCTTGGTATTTTTACCAGGGTTCGGTTTCCTAAGGAAGTAATATCCGACAGGGGGTTAAACTTTATGTCCCACTACATGAAAGCCATGTGGAAAACCTGTGGAGTTACTTACGAGTTCTCAACCGCCTACCACCCCCAAACCAATGGGTTGGTAGAAAGGTTTAACAGAACCATGAAGAGCATGATAGGTGCTTTAGAGGAACCTCTGAAAAGAAAGTGGGACCTTCTACTGCCATGCCTTCTCTTTGCTTATAGAGAAGTCCCTCAGGAGGGAGTAGGTTATTCTCCCTTTCAACTTCTCTATGGCCATCCGGTCAGAGGTCCATTGGCCCTGATTAAGGAGGGGTTGGAAGGCGCTCCTCCCCTCAAGCCAGTCAGAGTGACTGACTATGTGATAGGTCTCCGAAGGAGAATGTCACACATGATGGCAGAAGCTAGTGATAACCTGAAAGCTGGACAAGCTTTGGTCAAGCATTGGCATGATCAAAAGGCTAACATGGTTGAGTTCACTCAAGACCAGCTAGTTCTCGTTATGCTCCCAACAAGGCAGAGGGCCTTGCAAGACAAATGGATGGGACCCTTCAAAGTTGTGGGAAAACTTGGAGAGGTCAACTATCTGGTGGATCTGGGCAGACCCAGGGAAGCTCCTAGAGTCTTCCACACCAACCGACTGAAAGCGTACATCTCCCGACCTGAAGTAGGAGCCTTGCTTCTAGCTTCAGCAGCAGAGGAAGAAGAGAGTGAGTCTCTCCCTGATCCCCTCAGAGGTGTACCTTTAGATGAAAAAATTGAATGAGTCAATCTCTCTGCAGATCTGACACCTGAGCAACAAGAGGAGTGCAAATCTATGTTAAATCAGTTTGCCTCCCTGTTCTCACTCTCACCAGGCTTGACCCCTTGGGGACAGCACGAGATACTCACTGGTGACTGTCTGCCAGTCAAAAGCAGAGGATACCGAATGTCAGAAAATGTGAGAACCCATATCAAGGGGGAGGTCAAGAAGATGCTTGATCTCGGGGTAATAGAACCCTCTACTAGTCCATGGTCTAGCCCAGTTGTGTTAGTACCAAAGGCAGGATCCAAAGACTTGAGATTCTGTGTGGACTATAGAGCTCTTAATGCAGTCACCAAGACTGATGCCCACCCTTTACCCAGGACAGATGAGTTGGTGGATAAACTTGGTGCAGCCAACTACCTCAGCACATTTGACCTTATGTCAGGCTATTGGCAAATAGCCTTGACAGACCATGCCAAGGAGAAAACTGCATTTTCCACCCCAGTTGGCTTGTACGAGTTTAAGGTCATGCCCTTTGGATTAAAAAATGCACCTGCCACATTCCAAAGGATGGTGAACCAAGTTCTAGCTGGGATGGAGGACTTCTGCATGGCATACTTGGATGACATTGCAGTCTTCAGCCACTCCTGGGAGGATCATGTGAACCACCTAGGACATGTTTTGCAGGCTCTTGGACAGGCCAATTTGACTATCAAGGCAAGTAAATGCCAGATAGGTCAAAGTAAGGTGGTCTACCTTGGGCATGAGGTAGGAGGTGGAGAAATAAGGCCTTTGCTCAGCAAGATTGAAGCTGTGCAAAATTGGACAACACCTACTACTCAAACCCAAGTGAGAGCCTTCCTAGGCCTCACTGGGTACTACAGGAATTTCATTGAGAACTATGGGACCATAGCTTCTCCACTGAATGTAATCTCCTCTCCAAAATTCCCTAAAAAGGTCAGATGGAATGAGGAGTGCAATCAGGCCTTTGAAAAACTGAAGAAAGCTCTTTGCCAAGCTCCAGTATTGAGAGCTCCTGACTACCACCAAACTTTCATTGTCCAAACTGATGCTTCCAATGTAGGTATAGGTGCAGTTCTAAGCCAACTGGATGAGAAGGGTAGGGAGCACCCCATTTGCTTCATCAGCCGTAAGCTGAAGGATCCGGAGACAAGGTGGGCAACAATAGAAAGAGAATGCTTTGCTATTGTGTGGGCACTGAAGAAGTTTAGGCCATACTTGTATGGTTCTACTTTTGTCATTCAGACTGACCACCAACCCTTGAGATGGTTAATGCAAATGAAGGGGGAAAATCCAAAACTATTGAGATGGTCAATCTGCCTGCAAGGGTTTGATTTCACCATTGAGCACAGGTCAGGGTGTCACCATCAAAATGCTGATGGACTCTCTAGGATGTATATCATCGACTAGAGGTATGAGGTTCATCCAGGAGTGGATTAAATCCTCCTGTCCCTTAGTCTGGGGGGGGGGCGAGTGTTAGGGAGAATTCTCTGTTTAGGCTGAATTTCCTAACCTAGCGAGTCCCCCAGCAGCTTTGCTGGATTTTTGGGGTTTATTTTCTTTCTCCTGCCAAGAGTGAGACTCTTTTACCCTCACTCTTGGGCATGATTTGAGTGTGTTTCTTTGAATCTAGATGTGTTTAATGGGCTATGGGGTCTTTTACTCCATGGGGCTTCATGTGTTTTTGTGATGTGTGTTACACAGCACCCTCAGTGCAGTAACACAGGGGTGTCATAGTGACCCCCCAGTATAGACTCCATACCCTGGGACTGACTACTGTCTCCCAGGGCATGTAAAGTCACCATTGACTTTACTAGTCTTAAATTCTGAACAGAACCAGTACAAACCATCATATTGTGGACGTACTGGCTGGGGCAATTCAATTGCCCCGGGGTCTGTTAGTCGAGGGGGCACGTCTCCGTCCCCCCTGATCGAGTTTTGGCTGGTGGCAGTGGATACTACTTTTTATATTCAACCGCAAATATTTTCCTATGGGATTTCCCATTGTTTTAGGCACTACCTTTATTTAATTATTTACGGTAGCCTCGAACATACCGCCGGTTTATTTAATTAATATTAATTCTCCGGTTGGTATTTTTTGCCAAAACTTGATTCTAAAATGGCGTTTGTGTTCCCTTCTGTGACTCCAACCCAAGTCGAGCCCTTTGTTCCACTTTTTGGCGGGCTTCTCCACAGAAGCCCTCCCAAAGTGGTGCCACTCTGTCTGGGGTACTTAGGAGGGGTGGAGGGAAATTTAGGCACCCTGGACTGAGTTGCCTAGGCAACTGAAGTCGCACTCCATCCTGATTGGCCCAAGTGGTGAGCCGGCCGGCTCACCACTTAGCATGTCTGAGTGACAGCTAGGCTGAGTGAATGGGGGTTTGCTGCATAAAAGCTGGGCTTTGGGGACTGGAACTTCAGAAGTCGCCACAGGACCTAAGAATCCGACGAGGGAAAAGCTGAGCCGACCTGCCACGACACCACTACCGGTGGAGCCCTGCTGGACTGCCTCACCACTTTTCCCAACGACAGAGGAGATCTCCCGCCGGAGAGTCTTCTTCCTTTGACTGGTGGGGATAACCAGTTTCACCGTCTTTTTCGCTTTCCCGACGTACCTCGTGGCCGCCTTGCCCGTGCCAAGCACCCCGGCAACCGGGATACCACATTTTACCACGACCGCGAAACAAAGGTACCACCTTTAACCGGAAAACTCTGCGGCTGGTTTCTGCCCTGGTAGTGCAACGACCTTCATCTTTCCTCCAAGTCGAGATCTTCTCTTTCCCTGGACGACGACGCAACTTGCACCCACTACCAGGAACAACTGCCACCGCTGGAGGATCCTTCCCACTTAAGGTACCGTGTCCCGCCTGGCTTCCCTTGCTACCGACTGTATGGGGTCTTCTGAATGAAACACTTGTGCCATCACTACAATAACCAGAATCCTTTGAGACTGAAATTGAAAAAAGTAATTAGCAACACCTGAAAAGGAACAAGCTAACACAGCCTCCCTGATAGTTTGAGACTTGAAAGTACTTGGAGGAGTAGAACTAACTATTGTGCTTTGGAACTGTAGCAGTTGGGATTTAACCCTGGTCATTTTTGAACATTGTTGGGACTATTTGCATCTGGGATTCAGCCCTGTTATTATTTTTTGAACTGTGTTGGGATTCAACCCTGTTATTACTTACATCAGGATTAAATGACTTGGAACCAGAGTGCGCGCCTGACCTTCTTTTTCTACTTAATGTTACAGGAGACCCGGGCTCCAGAGGCAGCAGCACCCGGGGCTATTATGCCCCCACTTTGGAGAGCCATATTCATGGTTTTCCCCCTCCCCCAATTGTGGGTAAGATTTGTGTTTGGAGGGGAGTTGGTTCCTGGTCTCCTGAATGAAACACTTGTGCCATCACTACAATAACCAGAATCCTTTGAGACTGAAATTGAAAAAAGTAATTAGCAACACCTGAAAAGGAACACAGCTAACACAGCCTCCCTGATTAGAGTTTGAGACTTGAAAGTACTTGGAGGAGTAGAACTAACTATTGTGCTTTGGAACTGTAGCAGTTGGGATTTAACCCTGGTAATTTTTTAACATTGTTGGGACTATTTGCATCTGGGATTCAGCCCTGTTATTATTTTTTGAACTGTGTTGGGATTCAACCCTGTTATTACTTACATCAGGATTAAATGACTTGGAACCAGAGTGCGCGCCTGACCTTCTTTTTCTACTTAATGTTACAGGAGACCCGGGCTCCAGAGGCAGCAGCACTGGGGCTATTATGCCCCCACTTTGGAGAGCCATATTCATGGTTTTCCCCCCTCCCCCAATTGTGGGTAAGATTTGTGTTTGGAGGGGAGTTGGTTCCTGGTCTCCTGAATGAAACACTTGTGCCATCACTACAATAACCAGAATCCTTTGAGACTGAAATTGAAAAAAGTAATTAGCAACACCTGAAAAGGAACACAGCTAACACAGCCTCCCTGATGAGAGTTTGAGACTTGAAAGTGCTTGGAGGAGTAGAACTAACTATTGTGCTTTGGAACTGTAGCAGTTGGGATTTAACCCTGGTAATTTTTGAACATTGTTGGGACTATTTGCATCTGGGATTCAGCCCTGTTATTATTTTTTGAACTGTGTTGGAATTCAACCCTGTCATTACTTACATCAGGATTAAATGACTTGGAACCAGAGTGCGCGCCTGACCTTCTTTTTCTACTTAATGTTACAGGAGACCCGTGCTCCAGAGGCAGCAGCACCGGGGCTATTATGCCCCTACTTTGGAGAGCCATATTCATGGTTTTCCCCCCTCCCCCAATTGTGGGTAAGATTTGTGTTTGGAGGGGAGTTGGTTCCTGGTCTCCTGAATGAAACACTTGTGCCATCACTACAATAACCAGAATCCTTTGAGACTGAAATTGAAAAAAGTAATTAGCAACACCTGAAAAGGAACACAGCTAACACAGCCTCCCTGATGAGAGTTTGAGACTTGAAAGTACTTGGAGGAGTAGAACTAACTATTGTGCTTTGGAACTGCAGCAGTTGGGATTTAACCCTGGTAATTTTTGAACATTGTTGGGACTATTTGCATCTGGGATTCAGCCCTGTTATTATTTTTTGAACTGTGTTGGGATTCAACCCTGTTATTACTTACATCAGGATTAAATGACTTGGAACCAGAGTGCGCGCCTGACCTTCTTTTTCTACTTTATATATACTGATAGTATGCTTTTGGAGTGGTTCATAATTTTGGTCGACTCTGGGCTGAGAGAGGGTTTTTGACATCACATGGCACCAGAATTCAACATGGCCCTTTGATTGTACGATTGCTGTCTGCACTCACGTTTCCAAAACGCCTAGCAATAGTGAAATGCGAGGCACATAAAAAAGTAACATGTAAAGTAGGAGAGGGAAACGCGTTTGCAGACAGAATTTGCGAAACAAACTGCCACTGATTTGAATACCAAAATGATGAGGGTTCTGACAAAGGAAGTACCCTGTATGATAGAAGATGGAGTTGCCACTGTCAAAGAAATGCAGGCAGAGGCTACGGCCGATGAAATACAGGGGTGGACAGCGGGATCTGCTGAGTTGGATCTGGAGGGTTGTTGGGGGGACAAGGGAACTAGAAACTGGATGTTGCCAAATTCGTATGTAACTGCAATGGTCACAATGGCCCACAGCCCTACGCACATTTGTGCGAAGAAAATAATACAGCACCTTTCTACAGTTTGGCAGAATGTAAACATAAATAAGAATGCAGAGAGGTTGGTGCAGAACTGTATCACGTGTTTGCAACACAATGTAGGTAAGGGAACAGTGACTCCAACTGGCAGTTTTGGCCCGCCCTCCATGCCATTTGAGGTAATTCATTTTGACTTCATAGAGATGGAGAGGTGCCAAAACTTAAAATACGTCTTGGTGGTGATCTGTGCATTCAGTAAGTGGGTGGAGGCATATCCTTTGAAAGACTGCACAGCAATGAGTACGGCAAAAGTAATGTTGAAGGAGTACTTTTCCAGATTTGGCTTGCCCCGAGTCCTATGGTCTGATAATGGACCGCATTTTGTGGGTGCAGTGGTATTACAGATATGTGCTGGTCTTCAGATTGATAAGAGATTCCATAGTTCAAGGCATCCAAATTCTGCCGGTCTTGTGGCGAGGCACAACGGAATTCTTAAATCAAAGATTAGCAAGATTTGTGCGGGAAGCAAGTTGAGTTGGATGGATGCATTACCAATAGCACTATTATGCATGCGTACATCTGTGCAGGCTAAAACTGGGCTCTCCCCGTACGAATTCGTAATGGGGAGGCCGGCAAATGTTTGGTGTGCACCTCAGCCAAAGCGACTAAGTGAGATAGAACATCCTGTGCTTAGTACTTATTGTGGCCTTTTAATGCAGAAATTGCGTTTGATTCATCAGCAGGTGCAGGAGGCATTAACAGTGAGATACACCGGTCCGGGGCTGCCGCCGGAGCCAGGAGACAGGGTGCTGCTAAAGAACTTTGAAAGGAAGTCATCATTAGCACCCAGGTGGTGCGGGCCCCATCAAGTACTTTTGGCAACGCAGACGGCAATACGGGGGGATGGAAGGAAGTCGTTTATCCATGCCACCCATGCCAAGAAGATTGCAACTGCACTGAAAGACTTGCCCGACACTGATGACCGGAAAGAGACAGCGGTCCCAGAAACGAAAGAAACTGTTGCCAGTGAGCAGCCACCTAATCTGCCAAAATGGGAAGTGAAACTCGAAACAAAGCCTGAGACGATTGCCAAAGAGGGGGAAGGGCAAAGACGCGAAATCTGCCTTACAAATACCAGCAGAACCAAATTGTGTACCCCTTTGGCGCCCACCAGCACTTGCCAGCACACCAAAGAACGGATCTGCATCATTGGCACGGCGCACACCAGCACCTGCAGTAGCGCCACAGGCTGACTTCGAGCCTGAATTTGGAAGTGGACCGGCACTGTTCACGGATCATACGATACCAGGAGCAAGGCGATACAACTTGCGGCCTCGGAAGACAAAGTGATCGGCAGTTCATTTTTGGTGTTTATGTCAACCTCTTTTGCTGAAACAACAGCAGACTTACATTTTTTAACTGTCATTTTATACAGTTCTCTGTCAGGTTCACCAAGTGTTCTTTTCCACCAATATAGTGCTTTAATTTTGTCACTTTTCAGCTTTTATATCTGGAGAGAACCATAAGTTAGTTTATCTTAAAGTAACTTTCTTGCTGCACAATGGAGCGAGCACATTAACAGCTGCCTGTAATGTTTGTTGATAGATATTAATAATGTCTGCTACTGGTGTCAATTCATTCACATTTTGTTGCAAAGGGGTGAGACATGGATCCAGAGCATCTAATGTAAGATTTTTTACATCTCTACATTGAATTGTGGAGGTGACCAATTTCTTCCTTCTAACCTTTTTTGCAGACACCACTACAAAGTGGACGAAGAAATGGTCGGACCAAGGACAGGGGCATCTGTCTTGGCTAGCTAGAGTAATGTTATGGCCTGCTAACCAGTCAAGCGTATGACCCTTTGTGTGTAGGAGTGGTTAGGTATTGTGTGAAGCCCAGGCCAGTCAAGGCTTTATTCAGAGAATTAGCTTGTAAGTCTCTCTCGTCTAGTAACCAATAATTAAAGTCCCCCATGGGGATTGTTTTTGAGTTAGGTTTTAAAGAAGCCAAAAGTAGATCACATAGCTGATTTGAAAAATCTAGCATATGAGAGGAAGGTCGTTAAACAAGAATCGTGTTTGTAGTATTCTCTGCATCTGTTCTAATTTTGATGTGGAGAATATCACATTTCTCGATGTTTATAGAATCGACTTTCCAAAGATCTAAAGTATGTTTGTATATAACCGCTACCCCCTCCTTTCCCCTCATGTCTATCTTGGCATTTGATATTAAATACTTGGGTTATAGCCAGCGCGAGGGCAGGCCATGATGCTGCATGATTCCATGTCTCTGTGAGAGTCAGAGATCAATATTCAATGAGGACATATATACAGATACCTCTAGGGCATGTTTTAGCAAAGATTGTGTGTTTAACAATAGACATTTCAGTCCAGAGTAGGTGTTAACGTTCAATTTGTTACTCTTGTCGCAGGGGGCAGTCATATGCAAGTTTGTGTTACTTACGTCAACATTCACTTTCTTTGTACTGGTCAGGACCTCGTGTGTTAACACTATGTCATTTTCTTCATGTAGAACTTCCTTAGTAATGTTAGGCAGGTTTGCATGTATCATTGTCTAAGTTTAGTGGTTTGAGTGATTTTAGTATTTCTGCATCGCTTTGCAATGCTGCGGTATTAGCAGTTTTGTACATTATTATTATGTATAATACTAGAACGTAAGCCTTCCTGCGCTATATAATCAGTAAAGCGTGCAGTTCTTAGCACATAATTAACTTTTTCTTTGGCTATTAGGGACAAAACTGATGCACAACTCATCTTTTCTTACCTAATATGTAAAGAAAGAGAAACAGCTTCGCAGCTATCAGAGCGCCACAGACCGGGAACAGACCGGCTTGGATGTTCACGTGCCGGCGCTCACGCGCCTGGTCAGCAAATTTGTAGTCCCAAGGACTACAAGCCTAATGGGAAGTATAGTTACGAGCAATAATACGAGTGGAGCTGAGGAATCTAAAACGGAGATCAGAATCACCATAAGTGGAAGCCAAGGCGAGCAACTGCCGATAGTCAAAGCACTCAGTTGTACCAGCACAGGCGAGGAGAACAACGACTGGGGCTGGCTGGCAGCCACGCTTAACACGAAAGATTGTTAATAACGCCAAGAAATGATAACCTCAAATGAGTGCCTAGTGGCATCTTGGAACACGCGTGTTTTTATACATCTTTTCAACACGAACTGGTTGGATGGTCTATCAGTCATATGTTTGCAAGATACTTGGCTATCTGAAATGCTACTTGTGAGTAACTTTGAAGTGGCCATGAATCCAGCAACAAAACTGGAAAAGGGTCACCCAATGGCAGGCTTGTTAACTTTAGTAAACAGGGCCTCGGGCTTCAGGATCTCCAAGTCCTAAAACCACTCCCCGTTTATTCAGGAAACGACAATTAATATGAAGAAACTGGGTCTTGAGATTGACGATGAAATAACACTTCTAAACGTTTATTGGAATCACCAGAAAGCAGGTAAAAAGGTTTTTATAGAGAAAATCGCGGAAGTTCTGGATGTTCTGTACGAAAGGAAGGTAAGGGCCAAGATCTTGATATGTGTGGACCTAAACATTGATCTCTTCAAACTTACAACCGCAGATAAAAAAGCGCTTGCCAATGATTGGCTTGAGGAAATGGAAATAAGGCAATTGCAAATGCTGAATGGGAACACAACCGGAGACATGCCCCGGCCGCAACATGGCAGCGTGCAGACTCAGCTTCCACTATCGACTATGTCTTCATGTCAACTGATTTGCATGCCCGTATAAAATCCTTTGCGATCAAGAAGCAAACAAATAGTGACCACAATATGCTTATAACGCATCTCAAAACATCGTTAGAGGAAGCCAATTGAGGTGGCAACACAATATCTTGGTCGCAGTAAACAGGGTGATACTCTGTTTAGAAGAACAGGAGGTTGCCCAGTTGTCAATAGCTTATTTCCAAGATAGTACCCAATTAGAATACGACCAACTACTGTTCCAATTTAAGACCAAGAATGTGGGGTCGAAAAATACAACTTCGGTTCGAAAACACTGGTTCGACCCTGAAATACAGAAACGAAACAGAAGATGCGACAGACCATTCTACAGGCCCATTCTTTGGACCAGAATACTAGGAAAATACAAACTAGAGTTGCTAAACAGTCCTATAAAAATTGGCTGAAGGCCCTCTTCAAAACGACGCTGAGACAATGCTATCTATATTAAAGAACAAAAATACAAGAGAGTTTTGGAGGATCATGAACAACATGCAAGCACTGCAAAAGTTGCTACAAACATGTTTAGTGACTGAAACAGAATAGACTGCTCATTTTGAGGATTTATACAGGGGCAACAAAACTATGGGTGAAGAGACCGAACTAAAATCCTTACCCCGAATCCTCACATACTGCAAAGATGACATCGTAGCTATAATCACAAGGACCAACAACTCAAGAGCACCTGGCCCGGACGGCCTAACAAATTTTACCATAAAACAGTACCCCGAGATTTGGGCAGAGATATGTGTAGCATTATTCGAAAGAATAAAAATCGCAGGTAAATCTCCCAAATCATGGAAAACGGCGATCATAATACCAATTTACAAAAAAGAGGACAGATCAAACTATCGACCGGTGGCATTGTTAGACATTCTGGGTAAGGTTTACGCTACCAGACTCCAACAGAAGTTGGTTCAGTGTGCTGTAAATACGGGACATGTCGACGCCAAACAGGCGGGTTTTGTCAAGCAAGTTGGTTGTTCTCTAAATCTATTACTACATAACTTGGCAAAAATGGAGGCCATAAAAACTAACACTGTAGTACATCTGGCGTTCATTGACTTTCCGAGCGCTTTCGATACTGTTGATCGCGACCTCCTGTGGGCAAAACTGCGGTGGTGGGGCTGCCCGGAAGCCCTTGTATCTGCTATCCAGGAGCTTCACACGGAAACATCTATTAAGATTCGCTTGGATCAAGCTGGAACATTGTCAACAGCAATAGCAACAGGCAAGGGCGTTAAACAAGGCTGCCCGGTTGCTGCAGCTATATTTAGCTTGTTCATATCGGATATTGGCATCGCGATAGAGGAAGTAAATTAATTCCCGCCAAAAATAAATAAATCACACATAAGCTGGCTTTTATACGCCGATGATCTCGTCGTAATGGATTTAACACACATCGGCTTACAAAGAAAACTCGATGCCATTCAGCGATATGTAAGCGAGAATCGGCTGTTGATCAATCCAAGTAAAAGTGAAATCTTAACATTACAGAACTTGAAAATAGGGTCCTCGAAAACAGCAAAAAAGTTTAGATGGACCCTGGGGGGAGCACCATTGAAGACATCACAAAGTGTGAAATACCTGGGAATGGTTTTAAGTTCCTGTATCAATTATGGTCCCTGGATAGCTGACACTAAAAGGAAATGTGCTCAGCTAGCCAGCCAAGCCTTAATCATAAAAAAGAAATTCGGAAAGTTCTCTCACGAACCATTGAGACTGTTTTATCAACAGAAGGTTACTCCAGTTCTAATCTATGGGGCAGAAAACGCTCTGGGCTGCACTCATGAAGTATGGTCCTCCTTAGAGAATCAATTTTGGACGAAAGTACTGGGCCTTCCACGAGGAACGATGTCATCATGCATTAGATACGAATTATCCCTTATTTCACTTCCGCTATAATTACTTGGAAGCTGTTATCCTTATTTCGAAAAACACGTGCCCGAGAAAACATCCTCCAGTTCGAAATCCTGCACAGTGCAACGGCCAAAGGACAGACCTTAGTGGCAATGTGGATGCAAAGATGCGAAAGCCTATTAGTTGAATTTGACATCAAGATCGACAGGCTACACGAAAATCCGGACGTGGCAAAAATAAAAATCTGGCGTATTGGGAGAGAACTTGCGCACAAAGAGCTGTTGCGAAACTGATGACAGATGTACCAGCTGAAGCCCGTGCCTTTAATACGGCACAACGCTGCATCAGTCTAGTCCCAGATCCCAACGCACGTAGACGCTTCATGTTATTTCGCATGAATTTATTTAAAACCAAAGAGCGTTTACAGATGTGGAAAAGTAATAAAAATATAAATCTTTCATGTAGATTCTGCTCAAGAGAACCAGAATCACTGAAGCACTTGGTTCTTTTCTGCAAAAATCTTCGCAATGAAAGAACTTTGCACTTGGGTCCGTGGAGCGCAAGCCATCTCTCTTTGTGCGCGGGTGATTGGTGGGGACATATGTTTAACGGTACTGATTCAAAACTGCTAATTCCGTTGATGCACTTCTTAAGAATAATTGAAGTGCGACTTAGTTTGGTTGATGCTGTCCAGGATGTAAGCACTGGCTAAATGGAGGGTTGGACTAAACGGTCATTGGAGGGAGCGGGAGGATTGGAGGATTTTGTGGAATGACGCGAAATGATGTATGTTACGTGTTGTTTGTCGAGTTGTTTGTTTGTAAAGATTTTAAAGGTTTGTATAAACCGAATAAAATAAAAAATAAAATTAATAAAAAAGAAGTATAGTTTTGCTACTACCAGGCAATGGGGAGCCCTGGAATCAAATCAACACAAACCATGTTCTATCAGTGAACAGTATCACAGCGAACTTAGCCCCCCAAGAATTTCCAAAAGCACAAAATAAATGGCTTGGCTAAAATCAGAATAGGTTTCTTTAAAAATACTAAAATAGAATTAAACTGAAAAGGCACAGTTCGAAATTATATCTGCTTCACTCTGCACACTGCAAGCAGTTAAAGCATGTTCTCCTTTCACACACACATGAAAATAATGCTAAAAATGAGGCAGGAAGACCAGCAATTCAAATATGCCAGCGCAGGACCACAAGCCTGATGGGAAGTGGAGTTTTGCTACTACCAGGCAACGAAGAGCACTGGAATCAAATCAACAAAAACCATGTTATATCAGTGAACAGTAACTAAGACTCCAAAGAATTTGTAAAAGCACAAAATAAATGGCCACACTAAAATCCTTCCTAATTGACTACTCTTCCCAAGTCATCCTGGGCACCTTCTCCTCTCCTACTTCCTTCTCCACCTGTGGTGTCCCCCAGGGTTCTATCCTCTCCCCTTCGCTCTTTAACATCTACCTCGCTCTGCTTGCACGCCTCATCTCATCCTTTTCCTCCAACTAACAGTGTTACGCAGATGACACACAGCTCTTTTTCAAACTTCCTGCTGACCCTGATGCAGCCTCCATCATCCCAAACTGCCTATCTGCCATCCAGTCCTGGTGCACTTCAAACGATCTCTGTCTCAACGCCTGTAAAACTAAGATCCTTCCCATCGGGACCCCTGTTCCCTCATTCTTCCCTTCACTCTGGCTTTCCTCATTGGGCTCTCCTCCTGCTCTTTCTTCTGAAGCCAGAAACCTTAGAGTCATCTTCGACTCCTCTCTCTCCTTCCTCCCTCACACTCAGGACATTGCCAATAAGTCCCACTTTCAGCTCTTCCTTCTGAAAGGAATTCTCCCTTTTCTCACTTTCCTCCAGAAGCTCAATGTTACCCAAGCCATGGTTCTCTCTAGGCTTGACTATTGCAATAGCCTCCTCCTGAATCTACCTTCTTCCACTCTGCAACCCTTCCAGTTAATCCAAAATAGGGCAGAAAAACTTGGCCTTAAGCTCAGGGACTGCATATTTCCTGCCCTAAAAAGTCTTCACTAGCTCCCGGTTGCTGCACAGATTAAATTCAAATCCCTCTGCATCATCCACATGGCTGTCTGGGCCAGGAGACCACACTATCTTCAACTTTATCTTACTAAATACTCTCTGTCTAGACCATTGCGTTCCTCTGGCGCCAACTCTTTGTGTGTAAAGCTTTTTGCTAAACAGAGGGTAGGTGGCCAATCACTTTCTTCAGCTGCTTCTGCGCCTTAAGCAGGACTTTCTTAAATTCCGGAAGCTCCTCAAGACTTTCCTCTTAACCTCCTCCTTCCCTTCTCTCCTCTGCTAATCACACAGTTGCTGTGATTGGTGTCCAGGGCCCTTATGCATCCTCGTGGCCCCTGTCCGCCCACACCCAATCAGCACAGCTCCTGTCTACCCTCAGCACTTGCCTTGGCACACCCTCCGCCCTGGTGGTTCGCACTTACACCTAACTTGGCTCCTGGCTGTGTAGCACTCAACAACCCAAGCACTTCATCTGTGGCTCACCCATGAGCTTGGACTCCCCAGAACTTACCCTGTATGCCCTCTTCCTTGCTGCACTTGCACGTTCTGAATAATCACAAGGCATAGTAGGTACGTCCTTTCTTCCCTCCTCTGCTCTTATTAAATATTGTGTTTTGTTTGTTTGTTAATTTGTTTGTTTATTATTTATAAAGCGCTCCTCACCCGTAGGTATCTGGGCGCATTACAAGGATATGCAGTTTCTTAGTTACAATACAGTCAGTTACAGGATATAATACAACATAGTATAGTACATAAAGTTTACAGGTTATAAAACAATAGAATACTAAACAGGTTATAGTACAATAAAATACAAGGCACGGTCAGTTGTTGACAGATAATGTACAGAAATATACAGGGATGCAGGAGTGGGTTAGTTTTGTTATTCTGGTTGACAAGCTAACAAAGTGGGATTTCTTTGGAGGTGAGCCAAAGTTTGAAGTTCTTCCTAAATTTGCAGAAAGACTGGTCTGTTCTTAAAGTAGTGGGTAGTGAGTTCCAAAGTTGGGCCGCCTTGACAGGAAAGCTATTGCCACCCGCTTTCGTCAATTTGAACCTGGGGACTCTAAGGCATCCTGAATTAGTGGTTCTAGTGTGTCGAGCGGGAATGTTCCTAATGAATTTTTCGGTAAGGTACTTGGGGGCTGTATTATTGAGGCATTTGTGAGTCAGTTAAGCTGTTTTCAGTTGAATTCTGTCCTTAATGGGTAACCAATTGTTGTCCTGTCTGAATACAGAGATGTGTTGTCTTCTGGAGATGCCTAGGGCTGTTCTAAGGGCATTATTTTGGAGGATCTGGAGTTTATTGAGGAGGTATTTGTTGGCTCCTATGTACAGGGCATTTGAATAGTCTATATTAGAAAGAATGAGAGCTCTGGCTAGCGTGATACAGCTATCTGTGGAGAGAAATGGCTTGCAGGCGTGGATTAGCTTACATGTGTCAGCTGTCGACAAGGCCGTGGCACTGACTTGTTTGCGCAGGCTCAGGGAGGAATCTAAATAGAAGCCCAGAGTTTTTACCTCTTTGGTGACCTTGATGTCATTGCCATGAATGTTGAAAGATTGGTATTGAAAGCCCATTTTCTTCAGGATGGAGGGAGTCCCCTCGCCCTGTGGGCACCTTGAAACGACATTTACTTGCTGTATGAGCGCCTAACAAGCAAACAATAAATAAATGACCTCAAGGTGAGGGTGCACAGCCTCCTGTCATAACACCGGCAGGAGTCACTGGAGGCGGCACCAATGAGAGCCTTGTCCTGATCCTGTGGGAGGAGAAGGCCTCTTCCATACTGGACATGGAGGTGACAGAGGGAGTCAGTGAAGCTGAGGCAAAAACCAGCAGCCAAGACCAATCTGGTGAGCCCCCCTTCCCCTGATTGTGCGCATTGGATCAATATTCCCTGTACGGTGCCAGGACAATGTTGTCACTGCATGCAGGGCTAGTTGGGCAACTGTGCACGTAACCATGCACAGCGGTATGATTGTGCATGGGTGCACATGCAACCATGTGCAGCACCAGCGCTGGCACCAGGGCCAGGGTGCAACATCAGCCCCACTGCCATGGCAGCTTCGGTTGAATCATTCAAGGTTTCCTCTGAGCTGGCATGGTGGGTGAAGACACCCAATTGAAAGGAAATGCACCCTGCTCTTATGCTTGCTGTTGGAGTTCCAGCACGGGAGCAGGGCACATGACATTACAATAGGGTGTTGATGCCAGATGAGCATGGGGCAGCTGCCCCATGCTGGTGTAGCAACAGCACCCTATTGAAGTGTTTAAAACCCTGCTCCAGCACAGGAACAGGGAGTCCAAAACTGAAACAGAGAGCAGATGCATGGCTCAAAGTCACCCCCAGGGTGGGGGGGATCATGGTTTCGTTGCCCCGGGCGGCATCCCAACCATGGCTGGCCCTGTGCCGCGCCCATGTGTGCTGAGTAAGACCAGGTGCCATAGCGGACCCCCATCCTCCCGGCCGCCCCATGGAATGTCATCCTTGGCAGCACAAAGGGTAAAAAGCACCTGTCAATGGGGAGTACACCCTTAGCAGTCACTACACCCACAGCAGTCACTACACCCACCTCGCTATGGTCATGGGCAATGGCCTGCAAATGACCATGCACTATAATCACATGTGTGGGATGTCCCTCCACCATGTAGCATGTGTGACTAACAAGCCAATGTTCTGGTATGCATTTTGTGTGACTGCATGTCATTCTTCACCCAACAGGGTCAGAGCCACCTCAGGAGGAGGGTGAAGTCCATCAGGCTCCCATGGCCAGCACTGCACCCATTGCCAGTGATGGGGACATGGCCACTGGGACTGCACCCTGGCACCTGTGACTACCACCCCAACAGCCAGCCAATGTAAACGTGGCGGGGTAACCAGCTGCTGGCAGGTGTGCAGGAGGCATGGTGCAACCCACTACCCAACATGCCCATGAGAGGTACTCAACACCTGAGTGGTTCAACCAGCATCATGGGCTGGAGTCAGAGGGTGACTTGGACATCAGGTCCTATGGCTCACTGTGCTTCAGTCCCAGCCCAAAACCCATACATGATGAGGCAGTCGTGAGGAGTGCACCTGAAGACGCTCGCAGACACACAGGTCCTCCACCTCCAGGCCATTCGGGATTGTGTACAGGGTGGCACCTGCAGGTTTTTCAGGGCCATGGACCATGACTGACATCAGGTGGCTGCAACATCTGCCGCCTTGACTGTCTATGGTCAGAAGGTGCGGGAGCTCACAGAAGGCATCTAAGTCTTCTCTGAGGCCATGCAGGTCAACATGCAGCTGACCATGCAGCACATCCGGGGGACAGGTTCTGAGCCATCCAGCTTTGTCAACCCCACAGAGGGCTCATTGGCCAGCACCCTTAGGCACCGCTCGGCACGCATGCTAGCCCCAAGGCTGCTGGTGGACACAAAAGTGACCAGACATTTGTTAGGCACAAGGGAGTGTTGGGGATGGTGTTGTGGAAGGGGTGCTGGGAATGTTGTTGTGGGGAGGTAGATGGAATTTTGAGGTTGGTGTTGTGGGGAGGGAGGATGGGGGATGGTGTGTTGGGATGGTATTGTGGGTAAGCGGGAGATGGGGGATGTTGGGGATGATGTTGTTGGGAGGGAGGTTGTGTGTTGGGTGCCTGGCCATTTTCACATTAAACATGAGTTCACCTGAAGCAATGCCAAGACATTCTTTTTTGTTGACATGTGACAATATATACAGTGGTGCATGGCATGTTGAAAGAAATGTGCTCAGAAGAAATTGTCCATGAGTTCCTGATGAACCATTCGTCCAGCTCTGACCTCATTCCGGCCACTATGTGCAACTGCTTCAGCCACAAACAGGGTGTCTGCCTCTTCAGAGGGTGGCATGTCCACATCAGGAAATCCAGGGACATTCTTCCTGAGGCACATGTTGTGCAGCATGGCACAGGAAAGCACAATTCCCCCAACCTTTTCTGGCCTACACACCAATGCCCCTCCAGTCCAGTTCAGGCAGTGCAAACAAGCCTTCAGGAGGCCAAAGATCTGCTCAATGCAAAGCCTGGTATGTATGTGGGCATCATTGTAAGCCACCTCCTGTTGCGTCTGTGGATCCCACAAAGGTGTCATGAGCCATGGTAGCTGGGGGTATCCAGAGTCCTTTGCAAGGGAAAACGTCAGAGGCATCAGTCACAGGGCATTGCGGATGTGCTGACATTTTACTATGGCATGTTGATGGGCATTCTGAGTGCCGTCACACAACATGTCTTACATTCACAGTACTTGCATGTGGGATCATTCAGTATAAGCATTGTTCTGCTACACCATGCACCAACTTCACAGCCAGCAGTTAACATTTACAGGGTCTGTGATTGTCATGGCAGGTTGCCATGGTGCCTGTTTAGGGCATGCGCATTGCTTTCATGCATGTGCCCTGACGGTTGTTTAGTTGTACCTCAGCAGGTTTCTGCCGCCTGTGTCCATTCTGTGATAGTGTCATGTACCTGAATACATGGCATCACTACTGCCAGTGTTAATGTACTTTGGTGCTGTGTTTCACTTTGTGGTTCGATGAGTATGGATTTATGATGTTGCATTGTGGTACTTGTAGTCGTGTGTGTGTGTGTGTTTCAAGTCTGAAGGGGCAATGTGCATTTTCAATGTGATTCAACATTGTCCATCATGTCCTGGTCCTGTGTTTTGTAGGCTGTCCTTAGTGCGGTGAGAGGGCAGGTCCTGCATGTAAAGGGCCTGACAGGGCAAGTATGTTTCTGTTTTAACTCTGCACCCTTCACATTGCTGTACTGTACTGTAGTGCTGCACAATGGAATTGTGTGATGGCAGTAGCACTCCCCCACTTTCCACATTCACTAACCTCTGTGCATCTCCATATATGTAGGCAGTGTACTGTTGCGCAGGACTATGGCATTGTTGGTGGAACCAGGGAAGAAGGAACAGCAGTATGTGATGTAGAGGTCAGGATCACAGGTGACCTGGATGTGGAGGGAGTGAAAATGCTTCTTGTTGCGGTGTACTTGTTCATGTGCCTGGAGGGCCACCAACGCCACATGGGGGCAGTCCAGGGCAGCAATAACATTTGGCATGTGGGCAACTGCATAACACGGTGCCTTCATGGCATTCTACTGTGTCGGGGTGGTGAGCAGGGATATGTACTGGGACACTTGGCGCAGGAGGACTCCCAGCATCTTTACAAGCACCCTTGAAAATGTGGGATGTGCAATGATGTGCTGCATGGCCAGAGTGCTGGAAGGTGTCAGTTCCCAGGAATTGCAAAACAGGCATTAGCTTCAGCAGCGTGGGCACAGCTGTCCTGATGTTTATCATGCTCTCTAGGTCTTCTTGGATTAAGGTGAGCGGCTCACCTATGGACTCCCTGTTCAGCCAGTACCGCTGGTCAGTGAGGGTCCATGGTGATGGCCTGACCTATTATGGACACTCGTCTTACATGGCGTCTCCTCCTCTTCTCTTTGCCCTGTGCTGGTTTTCCTCCTTGTGTGTGATCAAAGCGCAGCCTCAGCAGCTGCATGTCCCATGTTGCAACAGCTAATGGCAGCATGGTGTTTGAAAGTGTGCTTGGGGAAGGTGTGTGCCTTATGTAGCTCTCTTGAGTGGATCGGGTGCACCTGTGGCTTCATTTGTGGCACCTGTCTGCATTTACCTCCACCTGAAAGTTGGAGGTAACTGCGCTGTGTTTTTGGCAGTATTACCACCCAATTTCGTGGGTATTACTGCCAAATCCCAACTTGTAATATGACGATAATACAGCTTTTGTACTATCTGCGCTAATACCATCAATGGTAATTCCGCCAACTGTTATACAGTCAGCAGAATTGTCGTCAGCGGCATTACCGTCGACTCATAATTTGGCGGAACTGTAACTGTGGCAGTCATTTTGTTACCGCCACTTTTTGTTATTTTTTTATTTGCATATGGGTTCATACAAACCTTTAGCAATTTACAGACAATTTACACACACATTTCTTAATTACAATTTATTTAACACCATAAAATTTACAAAAAAATCCTAAAAAACATTGTATTACATTTTCATTTAAATACATCTTCTAAACATTTTACAGTTGCTAAAACCAAAGAAATGTGTTCCGCACACATTAAAAGTAGTCCACCATTCATCTCCTCTAACTGTTTTTTGGTCAGCGATAAGTCTCCCAAATTCTAATGTCCTTTTCTCTGTTAAGGCTGTGCAAAATAGCAACATCAAATCCTTTTTCTCACAAAATTACAATTTTCATCATCTTTTGCCACTACATGTTTAGAGGCCAAGACTTCCTTTGTATAATATAAATTGAATCAAATCCTCATAACGGAAAAAGGGATTTGGGAATTTACACAAATAAAAGACCACAAATGATATGCCTTAATTTCCTGGGTGAAATGATAAAATAATGTATAATTTTTTGTTTCGTCTTAAGTGCAGATCCAGTCATGCTCCCATAGTTTCTGTTTCGCAAAGACAGGATTAGTTATCAGAACATCCTCTGTTACATTAATTATTTCTAATATATTGTTACAGGCACACTTCCACCTTTGTAGAATACATTCTCTAACGCTTTCCATGGTCTTTTTCAATAATTGGCATACAGGCAGAGTACCCTCCATTATTTAATTTCGATATATAAAGATAGCTATTTCCAGCATACCAGTCCATACAATGATATCAGACCTAATTCGAATCTGATCACTTGAATTGGTATGCTCTTTGGAAGACCTACAATCCTCTTCCAAAACATACCCTCTAGTGTCAGCCATATTTTGTTCAGGAATGTTTCCTCGACACAGTATGCCAAGCATGGTGTGGAACCAGCAGTATACGAGGCACCTTGCAGAAACACAGGCAAACCTGCTACCGAACAGGTGACTGCACCTTCCCAAGGAAGATAATGACCACTGCCACCAGCAGTACCTAAACAAAAGAAACTGTCAAGCTTAAGGGAGGAATACACTGAGCAAGTGTATCTTAAACTGCTCACCCGGGAAGGGTGTAGCAACCAGCAGTACACAAGGGGTTAACCTCGCAATAGAAGTCTGGCAGAACCTGAAACCGAACAGGTTATTGCACCCACAGTGAAGGCAAAACACCCAACCTAATAATAAGTAAATAGACAGCAGAATGGCAGCATATGAGGCGCTTCAGTAGGCGAACCAGAGTTAATAAAGCTGAAATATCAATATAACACCAAATAAAATATCAAATTTCAAAAATATAGATATAAATACATATATACATTCCTGTAAATACAGATACATAAATCTACACATCCACATCCACCTGAAAATACCGCCAAAGGCGGGCAGCGAACCGAGGCCCCTCCAGCCTGGTAAACCTGCAACCCTCTCCTTGAGCTATGTCTCTTGTGTGCCGAAACATCTATATAAATTAAGAAATGTAGAAATGCAAGCATTCAACTCTAAACAGAGGACACAGCTGCTCTTTGCAGGAATGCTCATGGCATTTACTCCCTCCAACAAGGGTCTAGCAAACTGCCCCCCCCCCCCCATTACAGTTGTGGAAAATGCGCGCTGGTTCCTACAGCCGCTTAAAGAACAAACTTGTAGAAAACAAAAACTTCCCCAAGTGCAAAGAATTTCACGTGCTCCCAAACCACCTGTTGGAAACGTGCGCTGGCTCCGGGGACTGGGGGCAGCTGCTAAAGAAAACAAACTGCTTGGAGGGAAGAATTTCACACTTCACCGCCGCCTGATTTATGAGGCAGGGGGTGAACACGGGAAGAACGCCGCTCAGGGCTGAAGAAATACAAACAAACACTGCCGAAGCAGAAGGCTCGCAGTGGAACGTTACAATGTATGAATGTGACCTGCAGGTCAGCGTTCGCACACGAACACAGCACTCGGCCAGTTACCAACGGAACATGAAAATACATGACCATTTCCACAGTACAGTGTAATAATATAACATAAATAACATAAATAAATAGCACTCTAAACTCCATAGTTCCACACTAAGGAAATAACTAGGAGGAGTTAACTTAGCTGTGGATTTCAGCAGCAAAGGAAGAGGCATTGGGATTAGAGTAATGGACTTATATAAGGAAGGGTCCCAGCTCATTGGTCTCCCTCAGGGCATGACCTGTCCTCCATGATGGATTGGGGAGCTCCCCTACAGTGACATTGAACCCTATTTGGTTCTGTGCTTTATGACTTTTTGTTTGTAAAAGTTTTTTTCTTTGCTGCTGTGGTTTCAGAGTAAAGATTGTAATGCATAATATGAGCCTCCTGTCTTGTCATAGAATTGCCACGCTGATAGTATTTAGCAGGTGTTCCATTGGCAATCTTACCATTGTGTAACCATTGTGTAACTCTTTGAAGGCATTTTGTAGGTACATTGCATGGGCAGATACTGCGGGAAGGTCTCCTTTGATCTTTTCAACATAGCTGCAACTGTACTGGTCGTCTTTGGCTGGGTGCCCTCTACGAACCTTGTTTAAGTCCCCATTGATTACATTGCCTGACATTGGTGCAAATATTGGATTACATCGCCTGCGGTCTGGTGGCTGCACGATTGCCCTCTTGTAATTGGAACTACTGCCACCTGCATTGGAGCCTATCGGAGGAGCTTTGGCTTATTATCTCTTTGCTATCTGTGGACTACTAGCAGATTACAAGCACACTGGAACTTGTTCTTTCTCCCTCTTTTCTGGTTGCTGAAATTCTTAACTTTTCTGCAGTGTGATATTTGGGGGAAGACTTTTACCATGCCCCTTATTCCACTACCTATTTTTGCTCATTTATCTATTATTCTTTTTAACCAATTCTTAACTAATTTTTGGATAATTCATTTCGCTACTTTTAGTGTCAACAAATCATCATCAAATAACTGCTTCTATTTAATTTTCAATTTTAATTGTCCTATGCGCGTTTAACTGATTTAATGTTCTCATCTCATAATGTGATTTACGGTGTACCTAACGTTTACTGAATGGTGTGGCTCATGTTGTACTTAATGAGGCCTTGCCAAGAAAGTGGCACCACCGCACTTTTCGCACTTGCACCTTTTGCAGCTGCATCTTTTGCACTTACGTTTTGTATCTGGCTTACTATAGATCTTTTGCCCTCATGTGACTTATTTCATGTGGTATTTATAGGAACGTGCCAGTTTAGGGCATCTTTGTACAGTCTGGTACTCTGCATTTGCACTTTCTGCACTTTTTGCACTTGTATTTTCTTGTTTGGCTACCCATACGTTCCCTATATTGATTAGGTAATTTGATTACTTTTTGTCACACTATGTCCACGCGGAAAGCGAAAGACTTACCATTGGTTGCGCACAAAACAAAAAAAGTAAATCTGCTGCAGAGGTAGGGATAGGCCAAACTTCACACCAGCCAACTTTAAATGAGTATTTGAAACAAATGACTGGGAAAATGGAGCGCATTCAAAACCCGGAAAGAGCCATTGAAGTTGCAAATTCTTATTCCCAGTTAGCGCTGCCCTCGTCAAATAGTAATCTTCTCAGTTTATCTCAATGCCCTATTGCTAGTGAACAAGAGACGTTGAAAGTGCACTCACGAGTGGGCATCTTGGGGGCATCTTGGGGCAGGAGTCAGCCTACACTGGACAGAACTTGGTGGTAGAGGGTATGGAGGATATGGGCGTATCCCACCTACAATCAAACTCTACTGATAGCTCATTAGTCTCAACTTCCAAGGATTTTAAAATACTAGATGAAATCCTGGATAAAAAGTTAGCCCCGTTCTCTTCGGTATTACTTCACTCAAAGACTCTCTGAATGTATCCCTCTCGATCATGGACAATTTTATCAGGGTGATAAAGAGTGACGTCCCGGAGCTCAGAAAGATTGTAAACTTGAGAACCATACCCACCTTGGTCAGTAAGGACATGAATGCAACGTTGGAAACTAACAGTCTGCCACCAAAAGAGAACTCTTGGTGCCCAACAATTTGAACCCTCAGTAGTACCTGTGCACATCCATCAGCTCACGAAAGGCACACCAGGGGCAATGGAGACAGTCATGAAAAGACCATTGTTATTTCCTGTCCCCATCCCCAAATTACCCAGGAATTCCGGTTTGCTGGGTCTGAAGCAAGTAGTTAACAACCTCCCACCTGAAGCAGCATCCCTGGTGGTAGGAATAAACGGCTTGCCCCTCTAGAAAAAGGTGTGGATGAATCAACTATCTCTCCGATAAATACATCTTCACAATGGGTCAATAACCGTTTTCCTGGGATGAAGATTAACCTGAGGGGTATTTTGATGACAAGGAGGATGGCTTGGGTTGGAAAGACCCCTAAGTGGATAAAGGGGGACTGTGTGATAGTTTCATTGATAGCTCCAACAATGCTGGATTACCTGGTTTCTGCACTTAATCCAGCTTGGCAGAAGAAGGTCTCTGGCATGGACACAAGTTATTTTCTCCCGCTGGACACTTTTTACCCATCTCACCCTGCTTCCCCAATACGACAACAGGAGTGGGAGACCCCAAAGCTGAGAGGGGGGGGTGAGTGGTGCATGGAGGAGTGATCAGGGAGGAGACTGGCTAGGGAGGGGGGCAACTGTTACCGCAAATCGTTTTGATACCCTAGCTGGTATTGAAGAGTTGGATTGACTGACCCATATTGGGGATGGAATTGTGGGGATAGATGGTTCAGTGGGAGTACAAAGGGAAAACAATCATTTGAGTACGGATTGTGGGGTTGCCCCTGTAAGGGCCGCTATGACACTCCTTTGCTGGAACATTGCTGGTGCAGTGTCTAAGTTATTAAGGAGGGAGGTTAGGTCCTATTTGATGGCCTGTGATATATATATATATTTTTTTTTTTTTATTTGTTTTAATCAATAAGATTTTTACAAAAAGAAGACATTTGATTTTCCGTCTAGCTGTGGCGGTAAGAAGATAGAAGCCAAAAGAAGACTGCAGCAGGACGAGGGTAGGAGACGCGTCCGATGATGAATGGTGAATGAGAGAGACCCGGGAGCGTCGCGGGTCATTTTGGGCACCATTAGACTGGCGTTGGCCTGCTAAGAAGTTCAGTATTTATATAGTCCAACATTTTGTAGGCGGCCAGTTGCCACAAGGATCTATCACCAGCCATCAGTCTAGACCAACATACGTCTTGGTCACTTAGTATGTGATCCGAAAAAAATCCTTGTCAGGTAAACTGTTCTGATCCTGGCAGTGCTGGAGCATGACAAAAGCAGGTGCCGGATTGTCTCTGTTACTGCTGGTGCTTTGCAGAATCAGCACTTGTTCGATAAAGAGAGCCCTCTAATTGCCAAGATTTCATTCATTCGAAGCAGGTTCAGTCATGCTCTCATAATTAGGTCTCGGGCTTGTCTCGAAGGAAACTTTTTGATATATGGTTGTAACTCATTGAATCTTCTAATGTTAGGCGGTAGGTGCTGTGTCAGTTTGTTCTTTGAGGCTGCCTCACTGGTTTGAATCCAGTCGATTTCTTTCAGTTTTTTTTTTATTTTTGTTGTGTTTATGAAGAGTATCTCTTCGTCACATTCTGTGGTTGCCAGTAGTGCCAAATTTGCTTTTGTCCAGCGATTTAATATTTTGCTTTGGCCGTTGTCGCATTCTTTCTTGATTAAGTTGAAGATGGAGACGTCTGACGCCATTCTGGACTTGCGATAGAGCATAAGCATGCTGGATTTCACTGCTCCCCCAAGAGATAGGAGGCTGAGTTCTTTCCTTATTATGGTGATCGAGGTGGAATTGGGCAGTCCCAGTGTCCCTCTCCAAAACAACGCTTCCAAGCTCGGCCACAGAGTGATGGGTAGGTTCGGCAGTGCATCAGCACCGTAAGTCAAGGTGGGAATTACCTTTTTTTTGTAGAAATCTAACACAGGAATTAACGAAAAACGACCAAATTTCCTGTTGATTGCTTTGGCTTGAGCAATCAGCTTTTTTGTTGTCACTTTAAGATGAGCTTGCATTGCCAGGTCATTTCTAGAACAGTCAAGAATCACTCCAAGGTATCTGAATTCGGAGACTTTTTCGACCCACTGCTTTCACAGAAACAAAGCAGATTTTTCTAGCTTCTTTGGTTTTGTGGACAAGATCATCAATTTGGTCTTTTTTTCATTAATCTCTAGTTTGTTATCACTCATGTATTCCGAAAGTTTCTGCATTTGACGTTGCAGACCCACAAGGGTGTGGTCCAGAAGAACCAAGTCATCCGCATATAAAGTTCTGTTGACATGAGTGTTTCCCAACTTCGGTGGGAAACAGTGAACGTCTTGAAATGAGGTTTGCAAGTCCCCCAAGAAAGAGATGAATAGGGCCGGGGCAAGTGGACAACCCTGTTTCACCCCTCTATCCATTGGAATTGCTGGGGATAAGAGACCTTGTTGGTTGAGTCTCACTCGCATGGTAGTGCCAGTGTACAGGGCTTTAATCGGTTCCAAAATCAGGGAGGGACATCCCCAGGCTTCGAGTTTCTGCCAGAGACGTGGACGCTCTACTTTGTCGAACCCCTGGGTTAAGTCGATGAAGGTGAGGTAGAGTCGAGGTCCACCCTCCAGCACCCCCCCTTTGAGCGCGCTCAGCAGCAGTATATTGGCTGCGGTACCCAATCCTTTTTTGAAGCCTGTTTGAAGATAGTCGTGACAGCCTGCCGTTTTGGGCCAGTTGTTAAATTCTCTCAACACGAGAGATCCAAACACTTTTCCAATACAATCGAGTAGGGCGATGGGCCTGTAGTTTTTTGGGTCTTCCTTATCGCCCTTCTTGTAAATTGGCACGACTATGGCCGTTTTCCAAGATGGTGGAATGGTTTGCAAGTGGGCACATCTTTGGAAGATGTTACTGAGGAGAGGTGCCCACTCTTCCTTGCAGGACTTCAGGTCGACGTTCGTAATGCCATCTGGCCCTGGAGCTCGGGAGTTTTTGAGTCTCTCAATTTGTTTTAAGATGTCCTCGATGTCATCCACTCTAACACATGGGGCCGGTGCTTCCACCACCTTCTCTGTTTGCTCTTTTTCCGACTTTTGGAATAAGGAGCTGAAAAAGTTCACCCAGGTGGATTCGCCGATGTTTGAGATGAATGCGGGTTTCCCCTGATCATTTGTTGAATTTAGGAGGCTCCAGAACTCTCTGCTGTTATTGGTTGTTATTGTTTTCAGGATTGCCTCCGAGTCCTGCTGGTATAAGGTCAGGCGGTAGTTCTTGAGCCAGTTTTTGTATTGTCGACACCCCTCGACTGCCTCCGCTAGAGCTGCTTGGGTTCCTCTGACTTTCGCTTGCCGTTTTAGTCTTCTCATCTCCTTTCTTCTGGACGTCACAACCTTGTCGTATCTATGGTGCAAGCTGTTGTCGCTGACTCTGTTTTTGACCTTTACTTTGTATGTTGCCAGCAAGGGTAAGTAATCAATCTCCTCACTTGTTCCCAGCTGTGTTTGGGCTTGGTATTTGGCTCCTAGTTCCTTTATGTAATTTGCCGATATTTTCAGTCTTGTTCGCTGGTTGTTCAGACTAAGCTGTGGCACGGCGTATTCGCTTTCTGTCTGTGTTGTCAACCACACTGTCTCCAACAAGTTATGATCACTTGCTGGCGCGTTGATCACTTTGAAGGAACTTATCACGGACAGCAACGATGTAGACACAAATATATAGTCTATAGTGGCGCTCGCTTCTCTCCTTGTCCATGTTGGCAGCCGTTTAGGGTCTACAAAGGCTGCGTCCAGATTATGAAGTTCGCGAGAGTTCATTAGTTTCAGCCACTCGGCACCTCTCTTTGCACCTGGGGCATTCATGGCCACTCTGATGGTGAATTTGTCTGGTGCCTGGCATGTGGCGTTGATGTCTCCACAGATCAATAGGAAAGGAGTTGACTGGACCGCCAAAGCCTCGTCAATCGCTCTTTCCATTTGCTCCAGGTAAGATGTGTCGCTGATGCCTGCTGGGTTCCAGTACGTATTTATGATTATCAATGACTCTGATGGTTGGTTGGCTGGCTGATCTTTGCACTTTGTCTGGACTACTTTAGTCATCAGTATTGATGGGCTGCTCACTAGCGTAGAGTCTAGTGAAAATCTGCAGCCTTGGCGACATGCTGTCAGTATTCCTGAGGACTGCCGCCTTGTCTGACCTTTTGTTGCCGTGGCGAGGATGATTTCGTATCCCTCTAATGTCGGGGCCTCTGTAAACCAGGTTTCCTGGAGGCAGAGAAAATCATAGTCTCTTAATGCAATGTTTCCTTGACGCATTAAATGGGAGTATCCCCTGGTGTTCCATGAGCCTAGTCGAATGTTGGATCAATCAGCTTTCTCTGCATTCGTTGAAGTTGGGCCGGGCTCATGCCGCTTGAATTGCTATTTCCTTGCTTCATTATGCAATGCTTTTGATATCCACGACCCTGAACCCAAAGCAGGGTTGGCTCTAGGGTAGAGCCTCTGGGCTGCTTGTGTAGGGTCAACCCGGATCGTTTTTGATATCGTAAGATCCCTTGTGCTGTAGTTTTGTTCGTGACTATGCCTTGCTGGCGTTGTCTCCCCTGCCTGCTTCTTGTGGGCCTTCACCTTGCTGTTAGTTTGTGCCTCGTATCTATGGTTAGGTTGTGTGGCCCTTTTCTCGGACTCTGATTTTCCGGGTGCTGACGGTGCTTAGGCAGAGGGCTCCTCGTTTCCCTGGCAGACGAGTGATCACCTTGGTTACGGATTGAGAAGTCCCTTTCTTCTGCTTGACTCCGGGACGTGTGTTTGGTGCTTCGTCGCGTATACCTTGTGGATCTGGTTGATTCTGTGATGTCATATCCGAGTTTCAGCAGTGACTTCGTCTCTCCTTTGAAGAGACCGAAAACTGATTTTGAGGCAACATAAAGATGTGCAACGGATTTGTGCTGGCTCTGGCTGGGGTCCACTATCAGCAGGTCTTTAGTGTTTATGCATCTGAGGTTAGGCACAAAACTCAGTAGTTCCAGCACTGCTCTTCTGTTTAACACCACCTCGTCATCGTTTCCCGGGATCTGCTCTATCTTTAGTATCCATTTCTTTCGGTCCCTGGTTTTTTCGTCCTTGTAGTATTTATTTGTCTTAGAGATAAAGTGCGAGTCTTGCTGTTTCCGTGGTTCCATGCGAGGTCTTGAGCTTGTTTTATCTACGCCATACTTCCCTGCGTCAGGCGTGGTGTGTCGTAGTGACCTGAACGCATGTCGATTTTCTCTGCCTTGTGTCGAATTAGTTGACTCGGGAGCAGCTGTGCTGGGTGGTCCTCTCGAGCTCTCTCCTTTCCACTGCACCCCTTTAGTCAGTTTCTTACAACGATCCTCCAGTGTTGAGAAGACTACACTAGATGGTGTGTCCTCCAGGTTGGCCACCAAGCCAATGTCCGTCTCTCACTGGACGCCCCTTGCTGCCAAGGGAGAGGGGCCTCTATTTTGTTCTGCAGTTCGGTCATCGTCCATGTGTTGGCTTATATTTAGCATTGGGTCATCTTCATGGAAGTCTTCGGCGAATGTGGGGGAGTCCGCCACTACTCTGGTTTTAGCTCTCTCACTAGTGTTGCTCTGTTGTTGGGCTTGAGGCTTAGAACTCTTTTCTGCCCCTCTCTGATTTTCATTTTGCCTAGTGGTGAGCCGATTATTCGTTTCCTTCGTTAGTGAGGGAACTTCTTTCTCGATTAAGTGGCTGGACAGGGTTGTGCCTTTTGGTTTTTCATCTATCGGTTTACCTAGTTGCATTTGGTTCTTGAAGACTTTGGTAGGTTCTTCTGAAATGAGATTTGGGACACCTCCCTGGAGCCTGCTCATCGAGGCTCACTTGGCGTCTCCTTTGTGGCGGCTCTTTCTCTTGACCCTGGCCAGTCTCATTTGTTAGGTCTATAGTAATATCCGTTTGAGTGGCAATTGACGCTGTAGCCCTCTTAAGTGCTGTTACAGGTGTGTTCTGTTCCGTTGTCAGGCCAGATGTACTTGTTTCCATTGGTAAATTGGCTGGACCTTTGTCTCTTGCCATGATATAAGCCTCTAAGAATATTAGTTTGCTGTGCATCATAGCCTGTATTGAGCTTTGGTCTTTTAGATTGTCACTTATTGCCTCGTAAAGCTTCATAAAAGGCACCAGGGCGATTGTTGTTGGTGACATTATTGCCAGAATATCTGCTTTTTTCGAGGGAGTTTCTGAGCCTGTGTGATTTGATGAAATCGAAGTTCTCACTTTTGCAGGTGTTTCTAACAGTGTGGAATTATTTTGAGACCTTGACAGGGGCTCGGAACGAGGCAGGTCCCTTAGCCCTCTATCGATTTCATTCATAGGGAAACTTTTCCCGGTCCCATATACTTAGGGCTGTCAAGTATTGGGCCTCCTGTTATGTTACTGTTCCGTGTTTCATTGCTCCCCTGATCGGTGTTGTTACTGCCCAGGAGCGTCAAGTCTCTCTCAATTGAAGGGCCTTGATGCCGCGGGATCCTTAGGCTTGGGTGTCCCATGCCCCTCCTGGGGCCCGTTATCCCATTAGGGGAGGCAACTGTACAACTGTTCTTTACGTGTTGGAGTGTGAATTCGTCTTTATCTCGATCTGCTTCCGTGTCCACCTCTACTAACTCCTGGTCGTCGTCAATTTCGTTGGTTCCTTCTGCGTTCAGTTGGTCTTCTAGGGCACCACTTTCCGTGTGTGAGTCCTCCCGCGTGGATGTGGGCTGCTCTTCACTCTGCGTTTCTGCTGCAGCCTCTTCAGGGTTAAATACATCATCCTCAGGGGTGGTATCATCTCCACGGGCCTCCTCATCGATTGAAGTTACTTCTCGGATTTCTTCTTTCCTGTGCGTGTCCGCCTGTGTTGACCCAGGGCGGACGCCGTCTCTCAGCTTTCCCGAAGTGTCATCTGAAGGGAGACTTGCTTGCGCGTCCAAATGTTCCTCCTGGGGAAACCTTGGTGTGTTCTCGAGCCTTCTGCATTTAGCCTGCGGCCAGCATTCTTGAAGTGCTTGGAGGATTTCAATGTCAGAGAGTTCCTCAGTGTTTCTGTTTCTATGTGTGAGCGCTGGCTTGAAATAGTGTTTTAGGCTGAGACTCATTGGAGGGTTTCTTATGCGTCTTTTCACTGATGCCATTTGTGAAGGTCGCTCGCCCTCTATGCCTTCTTGGTTTTTTTGAGACGTCACTCGAGACCGTCTGTGGTTTCCCATACCTCCTTTCCTCCTTGGTTTGGCACCTTTTATGCATACATTATCATTTATTTTTCTTTTGGCTTTATTCGTTGTTATTTTTAGTGAATGCACTTCTGATTCTATCAAAGCTGTTCTCTCCTCCACTCCGTCCTGGAGGCAAGAGACTAAACCAAAGACATCCTGTAATGCTGGAGCATGAACCATCGCCTGTACCGATAGTGCTGCTCTCCAGTTGTCTTTACTGCCTGCAGAGGGAGCGCCCTGCAGGTCCTTCAGGCGCTCCTCTTCGGCGAGAGAGCAGGCGGCGCTGGAGTCTCTCCCCTCTCCCTCTCCAGCCCCTGCTCTAACATTGAGCCCGTTCCCTCCGCCTTCCGCGGCGGCTGGGCTCGTCGCACCCGACAGGACCCTCACCCGCTCCAGAACCTCCGATGGCCTGGGGCAACTTTCCTCTCCTTTGCCAGCCCCCTCTGTCGTCGGAGCGACCGCGGCATGGCCCCCAGCATGCTCCGCCCCAGACAGCTGCGTCTCCTTGGCGGCCCCCGCAGGCTCCTGGGTCGGAGACCCCGAACCCCGAGAGGTATGTTGCGGGGAACGAGGTTGATGGCGGGTTGGAGGGGGTGTGTTTAGGCTTCCAGCTGTGACGGTGGCTACATGGTCCCTAGTAGGAGGATTTGTGGGGGTGTTTTGTTCGAGGCACTGGATTATTCCGTCCCCCCCACGCCGGCCCCGTGCCCGACTCCTTGTCTCCTCCCTGTGCCCTTGGAGGGACTGTTGTGAGTTTGTTAAAAGTTCCTTTACGCTCACCTTTCTTTGCTAGAGCGGTCTTAAGAGCGAGAGGATGTCCAGAGGATGCACTCTCTGAGCCTGTTCGAGATCTCAGGCTTTTCAGTCAGCAGCTATCCTCTCCATCTTCTCCGTCTTCTCCGACAACCTCCTGATAGTGAGGTGCTGGCGACGACTTTCCACACCTTGCGAGCCTTGCAGCCCTGACAGCCATGACTGCAGGACTGCTCTCACTCAGCTCACGCTCCGCGGTGTGAAGCGGTATAAATTGGGCTCCTCCTTCCTTCCACCGATAGGACTGTAGACAGACTGCAGGACTGCTCTCACTCAGCTCACACTTTCTTATTTATCACTTTATCATTTTCTTGTAGGAAACCTGGGCACTGGCCCCTGTTTGCTTGGATGGTTGTGTTTGAATCTGTAATCCTACGAGGAAGGGGCCAAGAGGCTGCTGCCATTGGGGAATGGCCATTTTGATAAAATCCTCCCTTAATTATCAGATAACGGAGAGGGAGTTGAAGAACCCCACCCTGCAATTTATGTATTTATTTATTTGAATTCTTATAAAGTGCAACTTGCCTGCAGTCATCTGAAGCCTACAAAAAACGCAACTTACAAACAAAACATACATAGATAACAAATACAAAAAAGGAAGGGAAACATTGGGATAAATCAGTCTAGGATAAACCCAGTAAGAAGTTCAATTCAGATTTTCAGACAACAATTGAAAGTGAAACTTCAAGTCCAAGATTCGAGGAGCCTATGGGCAGGTATTTAAACAAGCTCAAAAAGTGGGGCAACACCCCCACCAGGATGCAATCCCTGTTCCTCTGGGCACACCAATCATCAAGTTCTGTTCTATGCAAGAACTTTAGGTCAGAGCATCGAACGACCCCTGGACCCCATGCACGAAGCCATGCAAGTACTTTGTGTCGTAATGCTTCTCTTTTTTCTCTCTCAGATGGTTTCATAACATTAGTAATGATAAAATTCATGTGGTCCAGTACCAGATCTCTAATGGATTCGTCCTTGGGCATTGTCATATATTTTCTTAATCGCAGACTCTGTAAGTTGGCTGGCTTTGGTTTATGATCCATAGATCCATTGGAGCCATCCGGACGTGATTTAACAATATGGGCTTTGGACCAGCTGGGAAGTCCCCTGTAGTTTGTGAATAGTTATCTACTTTCTTATGTAGCAAATCTGTTTGAGAGGAGCAGTTCACTTTATCAGTGATCGAATATACCCCGGGTAGATCATGAAGGGCTATTTGATGGCATTTTTCAGTATTGTGAGAGTAATGTCTCTTAACAAATGTAGCAAGAGAGTCCAGCCATGCATCAAAATCATAGAGAGTGTCGCATCTATTTAACTCTTTGATAAGTGTAGCCTCGGAGCGCCTCCAAGACTCAGAAACAATGGGCCTCATTACGAGTCCGGCGATAGCCGTGCCAGTAAAACCGGCAGGCTGCCGCCAGACTCGTGGGGATTTACCGGCTCCGATCTTGCCGGAATTACCATGCAGCCCCAGTGATCCGGTAAGTCCAGAGCCGGCATTCTGTAAATCCCCATTCATGTGGAGTCCCAGAGGACTCCATCGGAATGGGGAAGTGGAAACACTGGCACGATGTCGTAATGGTGCCAGTGTTTCCGCGTCCGTCCGTGGCTTTGTGACGTTATGCCTGCCAGGTCAGACCTGGTGGGTGTTACTCCACATGGCCAGAGAACTCGTATTTAGCCGGTCCGGAAACGGTGCTGGTACGGTTTTACCGGCACCGTTGTATCCGGACTGGCTAACTCGTAATGAGGCCCACTGTTTCACTCAGAGCTTGCCAGAGAGTGTAAGGAAGCAGCGTGATTAGACTTGGAAGCCCCTTCGTCCTGAGGAGATGTTACCATAGGGGTGTCGTAATCAAAGATTCACAACTGCTTTCTGAATGGTTTTCAAGTTTAGCGGCTGCATGGACTGTTGGTATTTTTATTTGTTGAACCTTGATGGTTGAGCTCATTGGTTGTTGAACCAGATCTATACATATTTTAGGGATATCAGTGGCTGCCTCCTGCGAGAACTTAAGGCCAAGACTTCAGCGAGACGGTCCCCATTGGGGGATGGTGATGCAGCCAGAGGATTAAAAGTAATGATATCAGATTTATCAGGTAAGAAAGAACACCCAAGAAAATTCGGCGTGGGAACAACTTCTTCTGGCAGTTGTGAATAAAGACTCAAAAATATTTTGGGAATTTGTCACATGTGGTACAGCATACAAGAGGGGTAAGACCCATAGAGAAGACCATGTGAGTGCAAGGGCTTGGCCAGACCACTTCATATTGTTTAATGGACAAGTAGCTAGATAAGAGGATGGGCAGCAGTCCTTTACACTATGGGCCTCATTACACGTGCGGTAAAAATCGGAATTTTACGGCATGGCGCTATTAGCGTGTCTGCCCTCGCAAAAGACCGCTAATAGCGTCCCATTACGAGTTCGCGGACACGAGCATAGCGCCATGCCATAAATGACTTTACCGCCATGCCGCAAAAGTCAACAAAATGCCCATTACCGGCCTCGACCAAAGTGCTGATAGCACCTCCTCCCTCACGCAACATGCAAATAGCGGTCAGGCTATTAGCGGACACCGTTAAAAAGCGGAACCGGAAATAGCGTCATCGCACAGGAACGGGAAAGAGAACGGCGGCCATCTTTAAAAACACAATCCATTGCCATCCTCTGCATCCAGGACCTCTTTCCGGAGAACTCCAACAAGAAACCATCCAGGACTGCCCGAAGATGTCAAAGGCCCTAAAAAAAACCTCAGATCGTCAGCGGAAAGAGACATTTACACCTGAGGAGCTCATAATGCTGACTAGCACACTTGCAGCCAATGCCGAAGTCGTCTTCGCCAATGATATGCGCCGGGAGGCTATCATCAAGAAAAAGGCCATCTGGGACGAAGTTGCCCGCAAAGTTAGTGCAGTGGGCACTACCACCCACAGTGTGAAGGACTGCCGCAAGAGGTGGGATGACCTCCGGCTCCGTGTGCGGAATATCCTATCTGTCAACCGCAACCTTGCAATGGCCACAGGAGGTGGCGTAGAATCACCTCTGAAGATGAAGGAGTGGGAGGAGACATGTGCCTCCACAATAGGAGTCGAAGCCATAGAGGGGGTCAGAGATATGGAGCATGGTGTGGCCATCTCATCTGATGGAGGTGAGTGTATACATCAAACAATGCACAGTGAAGGGTGAGGGGGTACCCCAAACATGTGTCGATGACCAGGCCATTGATCCAGCCACACACATACATGCATGCTTCACCATATACACGTGCAATACAGACCCATCAATGCATGACCAACCCGACATCCCCATTACAAGAATCACTGATAAATAGGCCCCAATGCATAGAGCAGCATGACGTGAACATTCTGCATGAGGCACCTAGACCCATTAACGATGATGTACCCTATTTATGTCCTCCACAGGATCACCGACAGACACTGGAGACACAAGCACTGCAGCACGTACTCCCCCAGCAGCCAAAAAAGCCAGGATGCATGAGAAAGGTGACACCGCCACCACCTCAAGGGGAACTGGGAGGACAGTCCATCTGCAGAGGGCCAAGGGCGGCCGGAGCACCATTTCATCACAGCCTGAGGGCATGGCTCCTGTTGTAGCTGAACCCACGCCAGTGTGCCCCATCATTGCTGAGATGAGCACGGAGGGCACGCACTCCGCTGCCACCAGCTCAACTGGGGAGGCAGCAGCCACCGCACCGCCCACTGACGAGGAGGACGCAATCGACGTCCTACAATTAATCCATACCCCCAGCCCAACATGGTCCATTGAGGGGAGTCCAAGGGCAACGTCCGGATCTGCTAGCCAGGGAGCACATGACACCCACACTGTAGAAGGTGCATGGAGCCCTCAGGTGTCCTCACCGGATGCCGGAAGCACGGACCAGGGCGCACCGTCCAGCCCAGCAGCACCTACCACCCTGCCTGACCTTACAACCATCACCCGGAGGCAGGAAGACATTACTGCGCTGGTTGCCCAGCATGTGGCCGAGACAGGCCGTCTAAGGGATGACCTCAACAAATATGCAGGGCAAACAAAGGAGGCTATTGAGGCCTGCACTGACAGGATATGCCAGGAAATGGGCCAACTCCGCCAGGCCATTTTACGTATTGGGGACATCATGGAGCAGCATCACCAACCCCCAACACAGGATCGACCGGGAACCTCCTCCTCAGCGAGTTCCCAGCAGACCAGCCCCCTGCGCCGCTCTCTGCACAACCTGAGGCGCTCCACATCACACCAACCCAATGTTGGTGGAGGCCCTGAGGCTTAGGTCCACCAAGGACCCGGTGGCACATGTGGGGCAGGAAACGTAGACACCATAAGACTCACCTGGGTGTTTTGGGGGGGAGGGGGGTAAGGGTGCATTTGGGTGTTTTGGGGGGGAGGGGGGTAAGGGTGCATTTGGGTGTTTTGGGGGGGAGGGGGGTAAGGGTGCATTTGGGTGTGCTCGGGTGTTGCACTTCTTATCACATTCTGTTCAATATACACTGTTCTGAAGTTGAAACCCAAGCGTGGTCTCCATCATTGCGTATGTGTTATTTATTTTGGACAGGGTCCTTTGTGGGACTCAAAACATGCACCAGGGCAACAATATCCGTCTCCGTCCATGCTATTTCACCTTTGTGCCTGATGGGATTTCAGAATCAGATGCTGACGCACATCGTGTACCTCCTTGGCATTGCCTCTTGCATGTCCTGCCAGGGCATTCCACCCGTACTCATCCCCATCCACATCATGCTCTTCTGGTGGTTGCATGTCAATTTCAGGTGGCATTGGCACATTCCATCATATGCACATTTTTTGATGCTCTACACATGCCATGGTTATCTTTGCCACTTTGACACGGCTGTACAGGAGTGCCTCAACCAGGCTGCTTAGGCAGCGGAGCACTGTCATTGGAAGGCTGACTGCCAGCTCTATCACGACGCAGGTACGGGGATGTGCAATATTGTTGCCTTCTTCCTGCTGGTTCTGTGGGTTCCGTACAGGGGTTAGGAGCCACCTCCTCAGTGGATAGCTGGCATCGCCTGTATGGTGTGAGGAATGGGTACCTGTTACGGGTCACCTCTGGTGCGGGCTGTTGTTGTTGGTGTTGCACTGCTATCATGTAGTCAAGCCCGTCATGTCATGCTGCTGCTATTGGGACCATCTTGGTGTGGGAAGGGGTGTGGGTAGGGGTGTGGTGTGCTCTTTTGTGCTGCCTGTCTCCATTGCATGCACCTGTGCTGATTGTGTCCACCTGTGGTAGATGGGTACACTGCTCAGGTCTCTTAACGGGTGCTTTTCGATGCTGTTATTAGCGCCATGCCGGTAAGGGGTTTTTGGGTGTTTTTCATGCCGCTAATGCCATGTCCGCATGGCTTGTGATGGCCTGGTATTAGCGCCATGGCGCTAATTCCGGCCTAGGGGTCACGCGCCCGCGGCCTTGCCGCTATTAGTGGCACCGTAATTAACGGGTGCGCTGATAGCGGTGGGTCCGGGTCGTGATTGGCTTAGGAAATTATCAGTACCGGTATTCCCTTACCGCACAACGTGTAATGAGGCTGTATGTCTGACTGTGACAGAGGTGCAAGATGCGGTTTGCCGACAAATGCATAATCTGGCACCTGGATATAGAGAAACAGTGTCTCAGAATGAGACAGGCCCTGGGGGGATTGTCTCGTTTTTTACGAATATGTGCCTGGGTCAGCCGATTAAGCTTATTTTGGAAGTGTATAGAGCACAGACCAAGGCAGCAACAAATTACAGCGCTGCCCTGTGGGGCAATGAGAAAATGACTGCCATTGAAGTAGTAGAGAATATTTTTCTTAAAACACTTTTGGGTCCCCTTAGCTCAGCACCAAACCTTGCTGTACATGTTGAACTAGGTACACCGCACATAGGTGATGAGTTGCACTGGGCTCCGCTTGCGCACTGGCTGGCACTTTGGTCTAATCCTAGGGCTAAGTTGGCAAACATGAACATCAAGGCCTTGAAGCAGAGTTCATTTTGGCACAAAATCCCTTGGCTTGTTACAACTGAGCACTCCAAGTTTGCAGTGTCCCTCTGCTCTTTTAACACTGGCTGCAGTGAACAAATATAAGCAGATGTTTGGTTCATTAGTCATAGCTAACCCGGAAACATCTGGTCTCAGGATTGAATCTGATAGGAAAAACTTGTTAATTTCAGACCCAACTGGTGTCCAATCATATCTTTTGCACAGTAATAAAGCGACAGATCCATGGGACCTGACTAGGTCCCGATTTCACCTCTTATGGCTTAGAGAAGTTACTAAGAACTGGGGACCTTGGGACCAGTCTACAGTTTGCCCGGGGTGTAGTGCTGCAAAAGAAGATGTGCTGCACTTTGTATTATTCTGTCCCCTTTACCATGATGTTAGAAAGAAAACTATTGCCCCGTGGCTTAAAGCTACCAATTTCACGCAAGCCCAACCTGCATTGTTCTATCTTTTACGTGCAGAAACAATACCAGTTGCATGGGGTTGCTTGGAATTTTTGAGAAAATCTTGGCATCGTAGGAAAAAATTTTCAGAAGGCAATTTTTAACTCATTGTTTTTATCTTGAAAGGTTTTTCTATGTTTTAAACCTGTGGTGCATATTTTGATTTTATATTGTTTGTTAAATATTCTTTTGTTGTATTGATGTATTGCTGTATGTATATGTGGTTTATGGATTTTTAATCTGAATAAACTTTGGTGATGATGATAAAATATCATGGTCACTAGTAGTTGTTCAAACCACTTCAAATCTTTCAATAAACGGCAACATTTTTCTAGATACAAATACGTAGTCGAGGGTAGAGGAATATTTATCCCTGGACCACGCATGGTGCCTTGGGACGTCTCCCGCCATATTACCTTTCAGCATGCGTAGATCTCTGAGCCTCATTTCCTTTGACCAAGTAAAGCCTCTAATAATCAATGGTTTCCCATCCAACGGTAGATTCTATAAACATTAATTATTCTCATCTCAGCCTGACATATTCAAGTGACCGCATAAAATGATTGTTGGCTCATTCCAGTTATCATACAATTCATCAATTTTGGATATGACACATTCCACTAAACTAAGGGTCTCAATTGCTCCAGGGTTTCAGTAAAGATTAAAGATCACCTGATTGTCTCAATCTATGCATACAGTAGGGTCCCAACTCAGCATTAAAATCTGGACAAATGGATTAAGATTTATTATTTCCTTCACATGTATACCCACCCCATTTTTTTAATGAAAGTAAGGAGACCTGCTGATGGTCTCCCTTTCTTACCTTTGATAGCCAGGTTTAAAAATGAGGTAAACCCTTCTAACATTGGATTGGAATGAAGCCACAGTTCTTGTAAGCACAAAAGATCAAAATCATCAAATCTGAACAAACCATCAAGGACCACATTGACACCCTGGCTCCTGCTCTGGTTGACTTCTGCAATCACTCCTTCGCCACTGGAGTCTTCCCATCCCCCTGAAGCACTCCCTTGTGTACCCTCTTCTTAGGAAACCCTCTTCCAATCCCTCCTGCCTGGCCAACTATCGCCCAATCTCCATCACTCCCTTCCCTCCCAGGTCCAACTTGGGTCCTTCCTCTCTACTATCTTTTTCTCTACCTGTGATGTCCCCCAGGGGTCTAACCTCTCTCCCTGGCTGTTCAACCAATACCTGGCACTCCTTGCCCACCACATTGCCACTCTCTGCCACAACTTTCAGTGCTATGCTGATGACACTCAGCTCATTTTCAGGCTACCTTCGGCCACCTCTTCCTCGTCCCTCATCTCTGACTGTCTATCTGCTATCCAGGAGTGGTGTGCCGCCAATGACCTCTGCCTTAACACCAGTAAGACTGAGATTCTCCTCATCGGCACACCCACTCCCTCCTTTCCTGTAGTTCTCTGGCCGGCCGTTCTTGGCCCTCTTCCTGCTCCCACCTGCAAGGCTAAAAACCTGGGGGTCATCTTCGACTCCACACTCTCTTTCTTACCTCACATCTCTGACATCTCTAAGAAGTCACACTACCAGCTGCACCTCCTCAGAGGTATTCTTCCTTTCCTCTCCTTCCCCCAGAAGCTCAATGTCTCTAGAGCCCTGCTTTTCTCCAGGCTGGACTATTGCAACAGCCTCTTTCTAAATCTGCCTGCTTCTACTCTACGCCTCTGCAACTCATCCAGAACAGGACTGCGAGACTTGCCCTTGGCCTCAAGCCCAGGGATCGTATCTCTCCAGGACTGAAATCTCTGCACTGGCTCCCAGTGGCTGCAAAGATTAAGTTCAAAACCCTCTGCGTCGTCCACAAGGCCTTCTGGGGCCTCGGGCCTCAATACCTTCAACTCTCTCTTCCTAAATATCTTCCCTCTCAAGCTCTTCGCTCATCCGCCTCCAACTCCCTCAGGGTCAGTCGCTTCTCCAAGCAACAAGTTGGTGGCAGATCTCTCTCTTCGGCTGGGGCCTCACTCTGGAACAGCCTGCCCGCTTCCCTGAAACTTGAAGAGAACCACCTTTGGTTCCGGAAGCACCTAAAAACCTTCCTCTTTGCTTCTGCTTTCTCTCCCCCACTCCCCTGCTGAAGTCCTGGCTGATAATGAGACTGCACGGGTTACCTGGCCAACCATCTGATCTCAGGCCCAAGCCCTGCCAGTTGCACGCTTGCGCTGCCTCCCTGAGGCAAACCCTGCACCTGGGGACTGTTTTCTGTATCCCTACAGTCCCCAAACTAGCACTTATGTCTGCACTTGCCACCAGCTGGCCGTTCTTATTTATTCTATGTTATTATTTATTATCTCATGTACTGCACTTTCCCACCCCCCGCACTTTTCTTTTCCCCCTTCCCTTGCACTTGCGCGATCAGAATGACACCCCGCCTAGTAAGATCGTTGTCTGTCTTCCCTCTGTTCCCCTTCCCTTGTCTCGTCGCTCCTTGAAACATTTGTGTATAGGCGCGTTATAAATGTCATATCATATCATAACTCTCCCTCTTTAAATAGATGCATGTGTCCTCTCGTGTTCCAGGAATCTATAATTAGTCTCCTGGATTGTGTACATTCCAGTTACTTTTTTTCCCCAGCTAAAGCTTCAGCCACCCATAACCATGATGCAACTCTCGGCTGTATGGTAGGGCCCTTTGATTGGCAGACCACTCTTCTTTCTGTCTTGCCATCTCTAGCACACACTACTCTGATAGGACTATCTTTGTATCATGTGAAATTTCTCCTCCAAGCACCCTTCTCTATTCCTTCCTGCTCTTTATCGAAATGGCCATCTTGCACGTCATTGTCATGCACCGGTGAACCCTCCCGAGCCTATTCCTCACCTGCCTCTTCGGTGGAGCTGTCGTGGTCTTCTGATCGTTTCTTCCTTCAAAGCTTTTTAGACTCCTTAACCTTCTTTTCCTTGACCTTTTTTTCCTTTATGCCGTGGAGGTAGGGATGATCTCCCCCAGAGGCCACCTTAGCCTGAAAAGTAGATCAAGCCAAAGGGAACCCAGAGGAGCAAGCCCCCTAGTCTAGGGTAAAAGCCTTCTGGCACAAAAAACCCTGGCTGGAATGAAATATGGAGGCTTTGTCGATAGGCCTTCAGAAGATGAATGTCCAGATGCACTGTGAGTCACTGAATAGTGGAGGAGTAGTTCTTCTTGTAACACAAGGCAAATTATATGAACTTCCCAAGTTCATGGTCTGCCCAGGCAGTTGTTAAATGGTTTAGAGGAGCTAGTACCTCCCCTGAGGAAGAAAGTCCCAAGTAGGTAATGGAATCCTATCCTTGGGGTCAGCTTAGTGGCAGACTGCTGTACAATAGAAATCCAGCTGGTGAAGTAAATAATAGCAGCCTTCCGGAGGAAACCACTGGACCTGAGTATGAAAGACAGAAGATGACCTCACGAGCGTGAGGTAGGAGAGGAGAGTGAACAGAGTACAGGGAAGAGTGAAAGGTGCAGATGCACCGAGCAAGTAAGCAAGGGAGCTAGAACAGAACAGGGACAGGAGGATAGTCTGAAATTCAGCAGTAAGGACTGGATGAATTCAATGAAGATATGCTGGAAGGATAGAAAGGCAGCCGATGAGCCAGAATAAATAAGGCACCCCGCATAGATGCGGAAGAGAAAGACCTGCAAATGCCACAAATGCCGGGTGGAAAACACACAGAGCACAGAGAAAAGGCACGCTGCGCGGTGAGATGAGATATAGATGAAGAGGGATAAGAGGGCACTGGCAGAGAACCGGAGGGTAGAAAGAAAGGTACCGTCTGAGAACCGGAAGGTAGATACTGTAGCAAGAGTCAAAGGAGGGGTCTGCTAACAAAGTAACAGTAGCGTAGTCCTAGAGAGAAACGGATACAACGTGCCGATCCCTTGACGCGGCTCACTGGTATTACTGTGGTGGCCATCTTGGGAGTGAACTAGACCGTTCACTATGGTTCCAGAACAACGTGTTGAATCAAAATTGGAATCTCCAGTGCTGCTAGATCTTCCAAGGTCGCAGCATGACAGTCATTCACATCATTTACTTGCTGTGGGATCCACTTAACCACCTCCTATTCTGTATATAGATGATTGAGAACATGCTTATCATCTTTGCCTTCTATCAGATCAAAACCTAAAGGTAATAGATAGGAAGCAGCCTCTAACAACATTTGCTTGACCAAGTTTGATTCTAGATGCAAAATAACTCTATCTAATGGAGTTTAATTTAAAATTCAATCAACTTTAAGTCACTTGTACAGATGGCCCTCATTTTTGGAATATGATGACAGAGATTTAACACATTACTCCAATGAAGTATAAGATCAGCATCTGAATGTATCGATCTCTCTAACAAAAGAAGTTTCCTGCATTCTTTTTTCGACATTTGATCTTGCTTGGCTTTGCTGGTAGATGAGTTACAACTTAAAGCTTGCAGCAATCTTTTCTCCTTTGGGGCTACTTACCCATTATCTGCCATTTGTCTCTTTTCAGCCAGAGTCAAAAATGTCAGAGGGTTACAACTGGGATCTTGTGACAATCATTTCTCCTCTATAGCTACATGTCTATTATCCGCAATTTGTCTCTTTTCAGCCAGAGTTAAGAACTTGTGAGAACGACAATCATCCTTATTTATTTGTATTGGACTATGCTGGAAGGCAAACCTAACTTCAATCTTATCCGAGTTCTCTTCGTAGCAATGTTCTGGCTGGTTATTTTCTACTAAGTAAAGCTCTGGATGCTCTACATTGTTACCAGCTGTATGAACCACTAAATTAAGAAGTTGGTTGTCAATTAATTTTTTTCCTCCTTATTTAACTTTGTCGATTCACTTACTAATCCAACCATAGATTTTCCCTTTTTTCCTTGTTTTTGGACTATTTAGTGTAGGTGGAAGTTCCACATTTTGTAAGAATTTTCTCAAGTTGTTGGTTTTTGGCTGTTGATGTTGTTGCACATTTTTACATTTTCAAGCTATCATCTTTTGTCCCTGTTTTTTCCTTTTACCTTTTGACCGAACAGGGGATACTCTTTGGCAGATTGTTTGTGTATTGTAACAGTTTATTGAGAAGCCACCCTCAACACAGGGAATCCCTTCCCTCCCCACTCAAGTGGTTATTCAAAAAACTGTTTAACAGACTCTTTTTAGCCCTATCGCAGACACATATCTGCCTGTTGGATTCCTCTCCACTGAGCTAACAATGAGCGAAGAACCAGGCCGGTGTACAGGAAATATACTGGTATTTATTTAAATTAACAGTAATAGAAATTAGCACAAAAATATTGAAAACAACACTTTATCCTTGGCACAACATAATCAACTTCACTCAGCATAAATAAATCACACAAGTGAGTTAAAAAGAACACAGACACAATTCTTCCCTTTCTGTAAATCTCACTTCACAAAATAATTACACTGATCAATAATATAATTTAACCCCAAACCTTTGGTTTAAAATAAACACATGGTGATGTATCGCTTTGTTTTTCAGACCCCCCCCCCTCCTTTGGTCTATGTTGGGAAGTCAGACAGAAAAATTTGAATGCTTTGGGACATTTTGGATTTCAGACCCACCTTACTGAAAGGCATGTGTTGGGGAAGCTAGATAAAAAGGTTGGACTGATTTAAGAACAAAGACACCCCTCTTCCTTATAGAAGTCATGGTCAACTGGACAACAAGGATTACCCAATTAAATAATAGGCTATAGTTTTCAGCGCACACTGGGAAGTGAGCTTTGTTAACTTTGAATTTTAACAACATTCACCCGTAGTGTTCTGCCAAATGGGGAATTACTTAAATTAATATTTTTGGTTACATAGGCTAAGGATATACACAGTTTTGTGTCCCCCGCCACCCCACAGTGTAAAGGGAAAGGATTCAAGTCAAGCAGACTCCCCACCTTTTGGTTTTCCAGGGCTTAGTTCTACTTACATAGCAAGCCTCTGTTTAAGGTTCCAGGAAAATCAGCTGCATCTCAGGACACTTTGGAAAGATAGGGCAGGGGTCTGGTCACTCCACTCTCAAAGATGGCCTCCTGCTCTCCACACAGGACCCAGTCAGCTTCGAGGCCTTCCTAGAAATGGACAGCTCCACCCAGATGCACTCTCAGCAATCTACTCTGGTGTCTCCTTACAGCTGTCAGATGGTAAGTTTCAGCAGCCTTCCTGTCTTTCTCTTTTTTATGTCACCTGGTGTCTGTCTGTCCCCTGTCCTAGTGCAGTCCCCCTTATATAGCACAATGACATCACCAGTTTTGCAATCTTGGGGAAGTACCCTGCAATAATCCCAGCCACAAGTATTGGACAGTTAGTCCTCTCTCTCCTCCCAACCCCGCCTCCAAGTCAGGATTGGTTTAGTGGTGTGGAGCAACGTATGGCAATTGCTATTTGTAATCGCCCTTTTGTTCTCCTTTCAACTTTTTGGCAAAACTAGTTATGTATCACAACTTCATAATTTTACTAGCAACTGCCATACCAAACATATTTTCTGTTTTAGCTGATCATGGAGAATTAGATAAGCCGACCACCAAATCCCTACGATGTAGCACGGCCATGTGGCACATTACTGTCGTTTCCATAAAAAGTACAACCGTTATGAAGATGTGAGTTATTAAGCATAGCCTAAATTTCATTTAGCACCTTTTCACCAACTCTCACATTTGGAACATGTTGAGATCAGCCACAAACCTAGTCTAACTGGCCATTACTGTTCCCAGAGTCACAGGTAGATGCATTTTATGTCCCCAAAATCACCTGGAAATTACATAAAAATGGTACATAAATTAAATCAAGCACAGTATGGTTGCTGCGAAAAATGCCTAAAGATAATAGTCCTTTTAAATTAATTGTGAGTGTTCATGTTCAGCATATGGGAGCTCTGCTTCATCCAGCACAGCCATCTGTCTCCCTGGGCCAGCCTGTGACTAGAGGTTTGTTTTTTTATGAGTCTCTTTGAAGTTGGTAGTTTGCTCGTTGAAGTAGGTCACCCCATTTTCACACATATTAGTTGTGCTCCAGCCACGGGTGAATTTGTTTGAAGCCCCTACTTTCAGAGCCAGGAAGACTGTAGACCACTGGGCTTTCAACACCTTCAGTAGGGTAGGAGATTTTATTGTGGGGATCACTAGATGGGAGATGTGACATTCAGGCTGGATGTGGGAAATTTCCTTTGTGAAGTTTTGACCACAGCCAGAAACAGGTTTTTCATGAAGACACAGTGGCTCTTCAAATGTCCCTGGAGCTTTGTAGGTGAAACATAATATACATTGCTTTTGTCAACCCACACATCATTTTTTATTTTCCTGACATTTTTCTGTGAGCAGTGATATTTAGATACCTCCTTCTTTTGTAAATTAAACTGCTGCGTGTGCATTGGTAATGAAAGGTAGGCCCCCCTTCCACATGGCTCTTTAACTTTACTTGAAAAACAAAAGCAAAAGCCAGGTCATTTTTGTTTCAGTGTTTAAATGCCCGCCATTCATGTGAAAGGGACTTCTGTTTGGGGCCTTTAAATGCACCCCACATGCCCCCTCTGTTCTTCCATGACTCTTTGTTGGAGAAGAGCAGGGCAGAGTGGGGTTTCCTTAGGCATAATTTTTCTTCATCAGGGAGTGGGCGCTCCAGTATCCCCTTCTGTCTCTGGGTTGGGGGTATGGCATGGCACCCCCTTTTCCTCCTTCTTTTGGGAGTGGGCACTCCAGCCTCCCCTTCCATCTTTGGATTGGAGGGTGTGGCATGGCACCCCCTTTCTTCCTTCCTTTCCAGGTCCCTGGGGTTCTCTAAAGACTCCGCTCTCATCTCCAGGCTGAAAGTTTAAGGAGGTTAGTTCTCTAATAAAAGATAGAAAAAGAGTTTCAGTACTTTTTACTCACATTTTTCCCTGGGCAGATTTACATAGAATTTACAGAAACATACAGTTATAGCATGACATTTCTGTTTCACAAAACATATTTATATTTTTATTTTCTTTACTTGTACAATGGCACCAAGAAAATGATTCCCTGTTATATATATATTTCCGTCCAATTTTTCATCCTTTCTTTTCATTCTTCAGGTAGTTCCTTTGCTCAACTTTTATTTGGCTCATCAATCAGTCTCAAAGTGTGTCTGGGATGGGATGACAGCCTTTCAACTGATTCATGTGGACCCATTTTTCTTCAGTCAGTTCTCCTTTTGGGATGCATATCTTGCAAGCAACATGTGCTTTTTTATCTACAATTTCAAAGGCACCACGCCAAGATGGGAGGAATTTCCTTCAGCTGACCTTTCTAAATTGTGCTGAGCATAAGCAAAAGCATGCTGTAGGTGCTTCCTTAAATTTTCAATGTACTCATGAGTAGTGGACGTATTTATCAGGGTCTGCTCCTGAGTCCTATAGAGCAGATGCTGTGGTAACACCATTTTACGTCCAGTCATGAGCTCAAATTGAGACATCTTTGTTGCAGAAGATAGTCTAGACCTAATAGCCATCAGGACAAGCAGCAATCGGATTTCCCAACTAGGTCCAGAGTCTGCCACAAACTTATTTAAGATAATCACAATTGTTTTGTTGTATCTCTCCAGCCCCCCACTTGAGGACAAGTGGTAGGCAATGTGGAGTTTTCTTTTTACCCCTAGAATCTCCCACATCTTCTCCACCACATCAATGTTAAAATGGCTCCCTCGGTCCGACTCAATCCTTTGTGGGAGGCCGAAACGAGAGAAAATGTGGTTGATCATTAGTGCAGCAGCTGTCCCTGCCTTACAATTCGGGGCAGTAGACATTCTACCCACTTCATGAATAAGCATGTCACAGTCAACATGTACTTGTTTCCTCTAGAGGAGCAAATCAATGGCCCGATTAAATTGACTTGAAATCTGACCAAGGCAGTGTCATTCCCATTTTTTGAATGGATTGTGTCCTCAAACGTATTCCACATCTTTGACATGTAATGTCCACAGCTGTGCACTTCGGAAACTTTTTCGGCACAGGGCTTCCTGCGTCAATGGCGTCGGGTCAATGTCTCCGTCGCAGGCCTCCGTCGTGGGTGACGTAACAGGATGTTATAAATAGGATGCACGGTGCCCGTTGTCTCAGTTCTGCTTTTTCTGCAAACATGTTAAATTCGTGAAACTCGGTGCGCCTCGTGTGTTCATCATTACAATGCCTTTCTCTTCGACCCCTCTGAGTCTGCGGTCTGGCTTCAAGACCTGCCGGGACTGCAAGTCGAAAATGTCGCTCACCGACCCCCACCGCATTTGTTTGTGGTGCCTGGGCGAGTCACACAACACCGACTGCTCGAAATACCAGTCGCTGACTGCCAAGGCCTTTCAGGAGCGGAAGGGGAAGCTCCAGGTAGGTAGGGGCTCTAAGCCTGGTAAGTCCCGGACTTCCAAGTCCAAGGGGGTTTCCACCGACGACTCGAGGGGCGACTCTCCGCGTTGGAAGGAGTCCCAGGGATCTCGGTCCCAGGGTGGTTCCCGCCACTCGTCGTCCTCGTCCCGGTACTCTAGGAAGCGCCGTCACTGGTCGCCTTCCCCGTCCTCCTCGGAGGATGGTGCCTCGGGGAAGGTCACATGCCCTACAAAGTCCTCTACTCCAGAGGAATGGGCGGCGTTTAAACAATACATGTTGGCGATTTTTCAATCGCAGGGCACGGGTCCGGTCGCGCCTTCTGACAAAGCCGTTTTGTAGGGGAACTCTGTGTGTGAGTGAACTGGGTTGGAATTGAGCATACACAAGAGACCCCTTTAGGTAAGTGTCGAGGTCCTGGCCCATAGGTGGCCAGTAGGCAACCTTGTGCAAGATTTCCAATGTCGTATGAAACCCTGTATGACCGGCAGTGGCTACGTCATGGGCGTGGTTCAACATCAGGCTTTGGAATAAGGTAGGTACCACCCACTGGTCACAGCCAGATAGGGCTCTCCTTACCAACAAACCGCCTTGGATCCAGAACATCTTGGAAAACTTCATCAACACCCAGAGATCCTCTTTACCGGCATAATATGACTCTGTTAGAGGAAAGCTTACGGGGTCTTCAATGTGTCAATAACCTTTCTCAATGATCTGGTCCGCTTTCTGTGCACTCTTCTGTCTAACACTCTCGCGCCAAGTCAACAATGTCTCAAATTCCTGCCACTACCACCTTAAAACCCTTAGGCGCATCTTTCCATATCTCTTCTTTCCTAACAGACTCTCTGCGGTCCAATCAATCGTTATGTCAAGTCTGGACTATGCAAACCCCCTATACCTCGGACTCCACGCGTACCAACTGAATAAACTCCAAAGGGCACAAAACGTGGCAGCCAAATTGCTACTTGCGCTCGGCCCAAGAGACCACATCTCCCCAGCCCTTAAGACACTGCACTGGCTTCCAGTAGCCCGAAGGGTGACTTTCAAAACCTTATGCATCTCCCATCGAGCACTGCATAAAACCGGACCTCAATATCTTCAAAACAAACTAAAACCCTATCACCCCCCTCGAACCCTAAGATCAAGCTCAGCCGGCCTCCTAGTCATACCTAAAACAAACTCAGTCAGATTAGGCGGATCATCATTCTCAGCCCTGGCCCCCACACTGTGGAACTCACTCCCACCGCACATCCGCCAAACTGAGGATTTATCATCCTTCCGCAAACTGCTGAAAACCTGGCTCTTCCCCTAAAACCAACCGGTAACCAAACTAACCCAAATAGACAAACAGCATCTCAATGACACCAGCTCAACAAACTACCTGAGGCGAGAAATGGACAACTAATAACCCGAATATAAACTAGAAAGACAAACAGAATTAAACGAGTAATGTAGATCAAAACAATGAAGTGGATGATAAGAATAAATCATATGGAAACAGTAACGAGATGTAAACCGCTGAAATGCACATAATGCATGAGGAGGGTTCGAAGTGAATAGCATCGATGAATTAGTTAGAATGGATGAAGTGTGTTGAACGGATGAATGCACTGAGTGAAAGAATGCATGAATGGAAGAACAGATGACTATATAGATTGAATAAGTGTGTAAATCGGATGAGTAAGTACATCGGATAAGTGTATAGAAAGATGAACATGTTGATCGGCTGTGTGTGTAGAGTGGTTGAGTGTAAACAGTTGAATGCACTGAGTGGAAGAATGCATGAGTGGAGGAACCCGACTACATAGATTGAATGAGTGTGTTAATCGAATGAGTATGTAGATCGGATGAAGGTATAGAATGGATGAACATGATAAGCGGATGAGCATGTAGAGTGGTTGGGTATGTAGATCAGACGAGCGCATATGGCGGACGATGGCATAAATAGGGAGAAGCAAATGTAGAACTGATGGTTGCACAGAACGTATGAGCGAGTGGAGTGGAGGAGCGTGTAGAGTGGAGGAGCGTGTAGAATGGAGGAGCGTGTAGAATGGAGGAGCGTGTAGAGTGGAGGAGCGTGTAGAGTGGAGAAGCGTGTAGAGTGGAGGAGGCTATAGAGTGGAGGAGCGTGTAGAGTGGAGGAGGCTATAGAGTGGAGGAGGCTATAGAGTGGAGGAGGCTAGAGTGGAGGCGGCTATAGAGTGGAGGAGGCTAGAGAGCAAATGAGTGTATAGAGCAAATGAGTGTATAGAACAGGATTGCTGCGTATTAACGAATGACTCTAAGGGACTAATGAGTGCATACTAATGTTGAAGTAGGGAAAGCATGAGTGCATAGAGCGGATGAGTGTGCGAAGCTGGTGAGTGCCGGGAATGGGTGAATGCGGGGAGCAGGTGACTGCGCACGGTGGGTGAATGCAAAGTACAGGCGCAGACAGGGTGCATGCGAGGGACAGACAGGAGTGCGTGCGGGTGGCAGTCAGGAACGCGCGGGGCGGACTGGAATGCATGAGTGCACCGAGCAGACTGGCGTGTGTAGCGCTGACGGGGACTCATGGAATTAATAAAAGTCCATAGAACGGACTGGAGCACATAGCAATGCGCGATGTACATATTATGGTCCGGAATGCGGAGAACGTATGAAAGAGCATGTAACCCATCATATCACACCCCACGCTTACTCTCTTCTTTACACCACCACTCAAGTAGAACACAGAGATACTATGACACCATTCGGTATAACTGTTCTCATACCAACACCTCCCGCTCACTCCCCACCACTCTAAGTAAACACTGCTGGTCACACACCCCCCAGCCAGGCGTTCTCCTCAGGCCTAACGCAGCCCCAGTCGGTCTGGATAAATCCTGCCAGAACGAACACATACCCCTGATCTCAACCACCACACCTACTGCTAAGAAGCAGCTATTAACGAATACCGCACCAGCTGCACACATACCCGTGCGCACACGCGCCGTTGACTCTCTCTACTCTCTCTACTGACCTGAACTTTGGTTCCCAAGGGCCTTCAACCTACCAGCGCCTTCAGACCATACCAATGGCATATAAGGCGCTATATAAGTGCAAAATAACATAACATAACAATGATCAAATCTGCATCTGGGGGATCTTTACTCCACTGGGCTGTTGAGCGTTTGCTGTTAGCCTGAGTTTGTGACCTGGTGACAGCTGCCACTTGGATTTCACCCAGCAGGGATTCCATTTCTAAGAAATCCCCCTGCAGAGCTCTGGTTTTAGCCGGCTGGTCAACCAGGTCATTCCGAGTCTTATCTGGCCACGCTATCTTGAAATGACCTCTTATCTTCTTCCAATAGATGGTCATCCCACTGGAGGTCACAAAGTCGTCGATTGACTGGATCAGTTTGGCATGCTTTAGGGGTTTGTTGTTGGCACAAAGCATGCCTCGATTCTTCCAGTTAATCCGGTGCTCCACAAACCCATTCTTGACATAATCAGAGTCAGTGATTATGACCAGTTCATTGAGTTGGTGATGCACTGCAGTGAGGATGGCTTGATAAACAGCCATCAACTCTGCAACCTGCCTACTTCGGGGTACTATTTTATAACCAGCAGAGGATTCCGGGGTATCATTCACCCAGGCATTTCCAATACCAGCCACCAGTTCTTTTTCCCTGTTGCTATCAACATGGTAGGAGCACCCATCCACATAAACTGTGGGTATCCCCTGACATGTGTCTTCTTCATTGACCTTGTGTGGGTAAATTAAGTATGCCTCCATGTTGTTGTTGGTCATTAGACTTTCGTCCACGAGACAGTTTTCTTGAGCACAATCATGCAAGTCCTCCAACCGTTGCGCTGGGGGATTCTTCTTGTTTTGGCCATATCTGATCTCCACAGGAAAGACCTGCATGGACAGGTTCCAGGAAGTATTTCTGGAATTACTAACATTCCCCGCCTGGATTCTGTCACTTTATAGATACTGCATGGGTTGGTGAGGAGTATCGACAATTATGTGATCCAGCTGTATGAATGGGCAGTAATGTTTTAGTGCCCACAGCATTGCCAAGAGTGCCTTCTTGCAGTCATTGAATTTTTCCTCCCCAGAGGACAAAGTCTTGCTTGCGTAGGAGATTACTTTGTTGACCTTATCATACTTTTGGTAGAATGCCACTGCTAGGCAAGTATCTGAGAATCCTGTCTCCAAGAAGAACTCCTTGTTCTTTATGGGGTAAGCCAAACAAGGAGCCTTGGAAAGGCTTCTTTTCAGTTGTTTAACTGCCTCTGAATGTTCTGGACCCCACTCCCACTTGACTCCAGCCTTTAATAAGTGGACCAAGGTTCGAGTGACCTCTACGTAGTCTTCAATGAACTTTCGAGTAAGTGCAGGAAGGATTTTTAATTCTTGCAGAGTGGTAGGGTCTTTTGAATTTTAATAAGGCTTCCACCTGCTTCGCCGGGGGATTAAGACCCTCAAGTGTGATCTTGTGCCCTAAGAAGATCACTCGGGTCTTACACCACTGTGCCTTCCGAAAGGACAGTTTTGTTCTGGCCTTCTGCAACTGGGTAAGAACATAGCAGATTTCTGCTATGTGTGCCTTCACAGTTGAGCTCTTGATCAAAACATCATCCGTATAGGCCAGGTATCCCCTTTCGCCCAAATCGGGCATGGCCTTATGTAGGAAGGTGTTGAACTCATTGCTAGAGTTTATGTATGCAAAGCGGGCTTGCGTCCACGTGTACTGCTGCCTCCCGAAGGTAAAGGCAAGCTTATACTGGTCTTCCCTGCTCACGGGTACTGTCTAGTAACCGTTGGTCAGGTAAATGGTGGTGTAAAACATGTGGACCTGTTTGTTTAACTCCCTCAGGTCTGCACAAAGTCTCCATTGGCTGTTTGGTATGAGGATCCCCAGTACTGGGTTGTTGAAGGTACTGTAGATCGGACCAATTATCCCACGGGATTATAAATTGTTAATAATCTCTGTGAGTGACTCCATGGATGCGAGAGGTAACCGGTATTGTTTCACAAATACAGTAGCCATCTCGGGGTCCGTGGGAATGGTGGTTGAATGAATGGATGTGTGTCCACAGTCATAGAGTTCACTGAAAAGATATCTTGGAATTCTAGGAAGACCTTTTTTAGCTTTTGTCTTTGCTCCTCGGTCTCACAGGCATCAGCCAGATTGATACTTTCCTCAACTATCTGCCTGAAACCTGGAAAGACCTCACGCTTGGCAATATCAGCAGTATCCTCCAGTTGGATGGAGAGATCTGTTTTTATGCTGATGACCTGGATAGGAGATTCTAGGTAGTGGTCCTTGACTCTGAACACTACTTCCTCCCTATTAATGTCACAGGTCACCTCTTTCACACCGTAGGTGCAAGATGGGTACACAAAGAAATTCCCCCCATGCCTCATAAAAATATTTCCTGGTAGAATACCATCGCTGGTGTCAAAACAGTAATTTGGGATTGGTCCCATGATTTCATTATCTAAATCAACAGATAATGTTGGGCATTAACCACCATTATAATAAAGATGCCTGCACCCAAAGTGATACTTCGAGGATCACTGTTATCCACCAATATTGAATGGTGTTGTGTTCTAGGTCTACTAGAGGTGTTAAATTTAAATATAAACCTTGTTGTTGGAGATGGGAATTTAGATTTATATATGCGTCCTGATGTTTGAGGTTCCGTTCTCGCTTATTTTTTAGGGAAAGTGTGAATTGTCGCACCTGTCCTGAGATGGTAACCTCTTCTCGCACCTGAACTTCACCGCTTAAGGCAGCACTTGAGCTGACCGGAATGATTTTTCAATGTTTTCAAAGCCCATGGGAGTTACTCCCCAGTCGGGACCAGGCTTTATTATTAATTAGATCCAAATTGATTGCGAGTTGGTTGAGAATGTCACTTACCAAATAAAAGGTGGGAAGGGACATCTCTCCCGACCCAACAATTATGATCTAGACTTTTGTTGCCAATATAAATCTTTAGCATAAACCTGATAGGCAGGAGATGTTTGGAATTTGGGGTTTCCAGACCTGCTTCCCATTTGTCAATTAATTTAAAGGTGTGAATGGTCTAAATCTTTTGGGAGGTTCCTGAATAATTCTTCACTGATGAAGCTCTTTCCATTATTCTGGCATACTCTGGCGAGCAGTGGTTCCTCCCCATCATTTAACTGAATGGGGGGAAAAACAACTGCTCGCCCTTTTTCTGAATGTCCGTCAGACTTTGAGCGGATTCTTCCTTGTCTGGTTTCACGGGACTCAAGGTTTCTTCTGGATTTGGACTGCTGTAAAATTTTAGGGTGTTCCCTTCCAGTGTGGATTGCCACTTAAAACTGGGAGGAAGGTTGATTTTCAAGAGTGGAGAAAGGTTCCCATCACCAGATTGTTCTCCTCCAGAGATGACAGTGATGTCTGGGACTTGATTATTTTTTTAAATGGAACTCAGAGTGTTGATCAATTGTGTGAAAGGTACCATTCAGGCTTACATAATTGGTACACATTTTTAATTTGATGGGGTGGTTAGTCTGAGTCAAGGGGACCTTGTTTACACAGTCGACCGGAGGAGATATCCTCCTAAGGAGATAGTTTCCCAGTAAACAAGGTGTGCCCTCTGGAGTCACAACGATCACCGGATGTTTCACCTAGTGCTGCTCATTTTTAATGTCCAGATCTGCAGTCCCTTCGACAGAAATATCATTCCCGTTGAAATTTTTGAGTTGTCCGGGAAGTGGTGTGAATGAAATTTGGTGGCCCTCGCTCCGTCCTGAGTTTAGTTGGTCAAAGGTCCTTTTTGACAGAAGGATGGCTTAGGATCCAGTATCCACCAGAGCTGATAATTCACACTGACCTTGCACCTTAACCGGTGTATAAAATCAGCCTTCTTTCTCCTCAAAGGTGCAAAGAAAGTTTGAGTTATTTGGCAGGTTGGTGGTCATTTTCTTAATATTGAAATCTGACACAGTGTGATCTTGGGCCGTTTTTCTGCGTCAGAGTTCGGGAATATGTAAAAAAAACTTGGCAACTCGCAATGGGAGTTGTTGGGGATTCTTCATTTTCCCCGGCTCCTTGGCTGTACCCCGTTACCTTGCAACAGTTCTCAGAACCTGCTTGGAGAAAGGACACCCCCTCCGTTTCACTTCTGTTTGGCTCACATGTTTGGGGTTGACTAGTTTCTAGTTCTGGGTCAGTCTCCATACTGTCATGATTCCTGCCCCTCATGTCCCCAGCTCTCCAAGATGTCAGGCTGGAGCCAGGCCACAATCACCTACATGGCCCTCAAGGGCCTCTCCATCCCGCCAAAGACCCACTTGGAGTCAGACTTGGCGCTTATGGCACCAGACTCACTCACTCCCATAGGATAACATTGGGGATTGGACTTGTAGTGCATTAATGGGGACAAGATGGATGCCCCCACATATTTCGGTTCCCAGAACTGCATGTGTAGTCTAGTCTTTTGGGTGTGGTTCAGCCCAGAGACACCTGGGATACCCAGAGACTATTTGAGCCACGCCCAGGCTGAGAAACATGCTTTGTAGTTTCTGCACCTGCAGCGTGACACTCACCGTGTTCGGATCGGTCTCCAGTAGGCCTGCATCTTTCTTCTGCGCTCAGCTCCTGCAAGAACAAGAACACCGTTAGGAACAGCCTTACCTTGTGGCGCTTCTGCCCATCATTCATCGCTCCTTCTGTTCTGCGGGCATCTTCGGTGGTGTCATTCCCATCTCGGCACGCAGCTTGCTAAGGAAAATGGAAAAGAACAGAGAAAAGGCATTAGTAAGCATTCTGCAAATCTTCGCTTATTTTTAAATACTGTACGAGCTTCAAACGCTTACCTGAATCCCAGCCGCTCTGGGGGAACTCTGTCTCCGGAACTTCTCATCCATCTGCAAGAGGGAAAAGACACTCCAGGTTAGCGTGGAAACATCTAGAGGCACCGCATACCAAGCTTACTCACCGCATTTGTTCTTCATAACCGGCATCCATGCTGAAAACGTCACGGCACCTAAAAGACACAGGAAAAGAAATCAGTTCAATACAAATACGAAAGGGGTGCATCGCGCATTGCGCTCTCACTCATCTTCAACGCTACTCATCTCAGCAGCACGCCACCATCCCCGGACGCCGGCCATCATCTAAGGAAGGAAAGGAACGAAGTTAGAGAACTGTTCAAAAGACTCATTATACTTACCTGTCGGGCTCTTGCCAGTGAAGTAACTAGGCAGCAACGAGCCTGCATCAATAAACGCGCCCCTGCGCTGAAAGCAGGACGGAGAGCACCCTATCCAAGAAAACAATGTGAGCTGTGGATCAAAGGGAAGGGTTGGACCCCGGGGAAGAAGGGGTTCAAGCACACAGAGACAATAGGGAGTTAAACTCTACCAATCCTGTGTTTCAGGCCCAGTCTCCAGTCGAATAGCCTCCAGGGAATGGTTCGAGGTCGTAAGAGGTCAGAACAGGCTGAGTGACGTCCCCATGGATACCAGGTGAGCGTTACAGAACACAAAGCCTCACATCAAAATCCACCTGGGCGTCATGGAAACGTCAAAAACCAACCAGTTAGCCCACATGTTGGGACAGCTACTCCGAAGTACATGCGGCCAGGCAGGAGACCAACACCCTGAGGAGAGAGCTGATAGTAGCCAAAGAACGCACTCATGATTTAAGCCGGCAACTTCTCCAGTCACAAGCAGGTCTTGCACCATTGCCGGGAAGCGTACCCCCGATGCCAGCGCCATCAGCCAATCCCGTTCAGATAACCCTTCCTGAGGCAGTTCCCTTGGCCCCGCCCGAACGATTTACGGGGGATCCCAAGAGGTTTGCAACATTCATGAACCAGTGCCGCCTGCACTTCCTTTGTAGGCCAGGGGCCTTTCCGAATAACCAATCACGGGTCACTTTTGTGCTATCCTACCTGAGTGGTAGCGCCGCAGACTGGTCTGTACACTTTGTGGCCCAAGACGATCCTTTGCTGCATGACTTCAGGGGCTTTCAGCAGGAGATGGAAAAGCTGTTCGCCCGTCGTACTCATGGGCAGGCATTAGACAACGAACTTCAGTCCCTACGCCAAGGGAATCAAGACCTATTAACATACATAGCCACGTTCAATAGACTCGTAGTTGAAGCAGAATGGCCAGTGGAGAAGAGAACCATGTTATTTTATCGGGGGTTGCGGGGAGAGCTCAAGGATGTTCTCGCACAAGTAGTGAACCCCCCGAAAGACTGCTCAGAATTCATTGACCTTGTTGTTCAACTGGATCATAGGTTGCAGGACCGAAGAGCAGATCGAACCAGACCAGACCCTCGTCCTATGTATGCGCGTTCAAAGGACAATACTACCCGAACCACGGAAGGTTCAGGAGAACCAATGCAAATCGGGGGGGGTCAGATCCCCCTTGACTAAAGCGGAAAGGGATAAAAGGAGACAGCAGCAGTTATGTCTGTACTGTGGAAGGTCCGGTCATTTCCTTAAAGAGTGCCCTGTAAAGCCACTGAGGAGGACGGTAGGGGCCACGGACAAGGAAGATACCATCAAGGAATCAGAAAACTCCCCAGCCCGGCAAGTGTAGGGGTCCACTTGTCGAGCGAAGAAAGTGAACTACAGACCTCCCATTTTGCACTATCCGTGGTCTTGATCAATCACCAACAACCATCTCGGATCCACGCAGTAAGAGCATACATAGACAGTGGAGCCGTTGGGAATTACATCGACCTGGATCTTGCGGCAAAGATGGGGCTTCCGTTACACCCTAAATCAACCACTGACACTGTTACCACTGTCGACGGCACGGAAATAGCTTCTGGTCCAGTAGCCCAATGCACTGCAGCTTTAACCCTTCTGTGCCAGGATGGACACCAAGAATCTATCGTTTTCGACCTCATTAAGTGTCATGATCTCTGCTTCCAAAAGGTCAGGACTTACCCAACTCCCTTGGAAGCAGACCCATAACCCAGGTTCCGAGTGCCAACCAGTCCCAATTGGGACCTTTTGGACCCTGTCCTGGCGCCAGTGGCACCAGGCTCATAAATATGCCCAGTCCCAGCGCTGGAAGCGCCGGGCTCATAATGCTTGGGTGGACTTACCTGCAGCAGACCATGCTGCTTACTTACCTGCCAGTTGAGCCTCTAATCCTTTTCTGTTTGGGACTACTTTTCCTGTTGGGTGGGGCAGGAGCCACTCCCTAGGTTCAGAACACTGGAACTCTTCTGGAAAGCAGGAACTCTTTTCTTACCTAGGCGAGGCTGTGGAAGGAGACACCTAAGCACTACAGGAGGCTATTTAAACCACACCCGATGGATGAATCTTGCTTTGCGTTATTCTGCATCCTCTGCAGCAGAACGCTCATCGTGTCTTCTGCATCTGATCCTGGGCCTAAGGGAAAAAGGCTTACCATCCTGAATCCAGTCTTCAGCAACACCTATAAAGACAAGAAAGAACAGGTTAGCATTACGGTCTTCAGTGACAGCGCTTCTCTTACCTGGTCCATCAGCTGTCACCAACGCCTCGCGCTGCATTCCGGCATCTGAAAGACAAAGGCTTACCTACTCTTCGCGTGCTCCGGAGGTCTTCGCACTGCATTCCGGCATCTGAAAGACAAAAGCTTACCAACTCTTCGCACGCTCTGGAGGCCTTCGGCGCTGCATCCCGCATCTGAAAGACAAAAGAAGGTGCGTTTAAAGACATTGGGTAACTTTATTACTCACGTGCCATTACTCCTTCCCACGCCGAACCCAGTGGGTATTCCGGCACCCTTCGGCAGCTCCGAACTTGTACCTGCAAGATAAAAGGACAGTTTGTGTGCATCGTGAAGCAGGCAACAAGCGCTTACTTACGTGCTTCCAGGCGCTTCTATTCCTCACACGGGTTCCATCCTCAACTCACTTCAGCCCGTCATCCGCCATCGCCGGAACCCTGCAAAACAAGAGACATCATTACAAAAGACTTTTAAAGACATTTGAAATACTCGGAACTTACCGTTCGTGCAGTAAACGACGGACCGCAGTCCTCTGAGGTCAAGAGGCCTGCACCCTTATCCAGTGAAAAAACTGGTTACGGCACCCTGCCCCGAGGCAGATGGAGAGCACGGCGTTCACTTACCTAAGGTGAGAGCGTTAACCTTTGGGGTTCTACAGGAGAAGAGAAGGGGAAGAAGAGAGAGACACCCAATAACCCCAGTTCATTAATCCCATATTTTCTATCTGCAGACATCTTACTCTTCGAGTCAGACATACAGTGCACAGAGGTCCAGCCCAAAGAGCCAACCGTGTGTTACACATCACCTTTGAAGATACGGTATTCGCCCAGTCAAGACCGGCGCCTCTGCGGGAATCAGGTGAGCGTTACAGAACGCAAAGCCTACCGCAAAACTCCCGCCCAGGCGCTATGGAAACCTCGGATACCGACCAGCTAGCCCAGTTACTTGGGGAACTAAGAGCAGAAGTGCATGCAGCCCGTCAGGAAACGAACGCTCTAAGAAGGGAACTGATTATTTCCATGGAGCGAACAGACGATCTCGCTAGACAATTGCTACAGTCACAAGCCGGACAGACCCCATTACCCGCATCAGGGGCAAATCTTTCTTCAACATCCTCTATGAATCCAGTGCAAATCAATCTACCTGGGAATGTACCTCTGGCTCCGCCCGAACGATTTTCTGGTGACCCAAAGAGGTTTGCAGTATTTATTAATCAGTGCCGGTTGCATTTCTTATGCCGGCCAGCAGCCTTTCCAACTGATCAAGCTAAAGTAGCTTTCGTGCTTTCGTACCTTAGTGGAAATGCGGCAGACTGGTCAATCCCTCTAGTTAATCAAGATGATCCGGTTCTCCATGATTTTCAAGCTTTTCAGCTCAGTATGGAAAAACTGTTCGCAAGACATTCACAGGGGCAGGCCTTGGACAATGAGCTTCTTTCATTGCGACAGGGTAATCAAGACCTTTTGGCTTATATTGCGTCTTTCAACAGACTGATAGTGGAAACTCAATGGCCTGAGGACAAAAGGATTACGCTGTTTTATAGAGGTCTACGTGGAGAGCTCAAAGATGTGTTAGCCCAAGTAGTGAATCCCCCGCAAGACTGTTCGGACTATATAGACTTAGTCGTTCAAATAGATCACAGACTGCAGAACAGGAAGGCCGATCGTTCCAAGTTTGATGCTCGAGTATTTTCCAAACCACCAACTCCTTCCAAAGGAGTAGACTCCGGGGAACCCATGCAAATAGGGGGCCTGAAAGGACCACTAGCACAAAAGGAGCGGGAAAGGAGAAAACAGTTGCAATTATGCCTCTATTGTGGAAACTCAGGGCACTTTCTTCGAGACTGTCCGGTGAAACCAGCCAAGAAGGCAGTAGGAGCTGCAGTTACCAAGGTCACAAACTCTGAGCAGGGAAACAACCTCGCCCAACAAGAATAGAGGTCCTCTTGCCGAGCGTTAAAACCAGTTCCGTGACCTCGCATTTCGTGATACCTATGGTCCTCATTAGCCCTGATCATCCGGATCGATTACATGCGATTGAAGCTTACGTCGACAGCGGTGCCATCGGCAATTATGTGGATCATGAAATGGTTTTGAGGATGAATCTAACTCTTTGTCCCAAGGCTGTAAAAGACGTCATTACTACGGTGGATGGTACGGAGATAGCCTCCGGACCAGTAACGCATACCACTCAAGAAGTGACGCTAGTAAGTCAAGATGGACACCATGAGAAGATCGTGTTCGATGTGATCAAGGCCCCTCAGTTCCAGATTATTCTAGGAATACCTTGGTTAGAGAAACACAATCCTCAGATCAATTGGCGAGCAAGAACGGTTCAGTTTCCAGAATGTGTCTCTACTTGTCACCCTCGACCTGGTGTTGCACTGGCAGCAATTTCTTCGGAGACTCCCCAGTTACCTCCAGAATACCTAGAATTCCAAGATGTTTTCCGGAATGATCAGGCTAAATCTCTACCTCCTCATAGGTCTTATGACTGCCAGATAGACCTGATACCTGGATCTACTCCTCCTTGTAGTAGGATTTATGCCCTCACCGAGCCTGAGAACCTTCACCTCCGACAATACCTGGATCAATACCTAGCGAATGGGTTTATTCGTCCTTCCAAGTCCCCTGCTTCTTCAGCTTTGTTCTTCGTTCCAAAAAAAGAAGGGGACCTTAGAACTTGTATAGATTATCGTGCCCTGAACCAGATCACCGTTAAGAATAGATATCCGTTACCTTTGATCCCTGAACTTCTGGACCAAGTCAGAAAAGCATGCATATATACGAAGCTGGATCTTAGAGGAGCCTACCACCTGGTACGAGTAAAAGAGGGCGATGAATGGAAGACGGCCTTCCGCACCAAGTATGGGCTATTTGAATATCAGGTCATGCCCTTCGGACTTTGCAATGCCCGGGCCGCCTTTCAATATTTTATTAACCATGTCCTCAGAGAGCTCATAGATGTGTGTGTTGTTGTTTACATTGACGACATCCTCGTTTATTCTTCATCGGAATCTGAACATCGGAAACACGTGAAAATGGTCCTCGAGAGATTGCGTCAACACAAACTTTTCGCCAAGTTGGAAAAATGTGTTTTCAACGTGACTGAAGTTGAGTTCTTGGGATTCATATTATCACCTAGCGGAGTGCGTATGGATTCAAAGAAGGTCGATGCAATTCTCAAATGGCCATCACCATCCTCCGTAAAAGGTGTTCAAAGCATGTTAGGCTTCGCTAACTTTTACCGCAGGTTTATCCCCGAATTCTCTCGAATAGTCCAGCCCATCACCGCCTTGTTAAAGAAAAACAAACGTTTTGAATGGTCTACCGAGGCGGAGCAAGCTTTCCAGAATTTGAAGACTAAATTTATCTCTGCACCAATTTTAAAACATCCTCGCCCCGAACTCCCCTACATCGTTGAAACTGATGCTTCGAGCCTTGCCATGGGGGCAGTTCTATCACAAAAGGACCCAGTAACCAATCAGTTGCATCCCGTGGCATTTTGGTCCCGCAAATTCTCGCCTCCTGAAATCAATTACACTATTACTGATAAGGAACTTCTGGCTATCAAGTCTGCCTTTAAGGCTTGGCGGCATTATCTTCTGGGGGCCCGACACACCGTTACTGTGATTACGGATCACCGAAACCTGCAATATTTGAAAACCGCAAAAGCCCAATCCTCTAGACAACTCCGTTGGGCACTATTCTTTGCCGAGTTTGATTTCATAATTACCTATCGACCTGGTACAAAAAACGGTAAAGCTGATGCCCTTTCTCGGATGGGAGTGGAAGAACACTTGATCAACCCTAAACCTGTACCTATCAATCCCGAACAAAGAATTCTGGGTGTAATCGCCACACAATCCATAGAGGAAGTTAAGGATAAAGCCAGGCAACTTGTAACTCCAGCAGACATACAGAATTGGCATCTGCAGGGAAAGGACTTTGCAGTGAAGGACAACTTATTGTATTTCCAAGAACGATTATACCTGCCCAGCACAGATTTACAGAAAAAGGTAATCTCTTGTTATCACGATTCCTTAATGGAAGGATATCCCGGTATGGCCAAAACCTCAGAAAAGATCAAGCGCTACTTCTGGTGGCCGTCTTGGAAAAAAGATATCAGAGACTTTATAATGTCCTGTGGAGTATGCGCCCAAAACAAGAGTCAAAAGGAAAAACCAGCCGGCCTCTTACGCCCTATTGACATCCCACCTCGCCCTTGGCATACGCTTTCTATGGACTTCATCACCGATCTACCTCCATGCTCCGGATACAATACGATCCTAGTAATCGTGGACTTATTCTCCAAGATGGCGCATTTCATTCCACTCAAAGGCTTGCCAACAGCAACAACTCTGGCCCGAGAATTTCTCGAAAACATCGTCCGACTGCACGGTTTTCCTTCAATTCTAATTTCGGATCGAGGTAGTCAATGTATTTCTCATTTTTGGCGAAGTTGCTGTCGGTCGGCTCAAATTGATGTGAGACTATCAACCAGTCACCACCCTCAAACCGACGGACAAACCGAGAGGACCAATCAAACTCTGGAACAGTATTTACGCTGCATGCTGCAACAAACTGAAAAAACTTGGAAAGATATCCTTTGGATAGCCGAATATGCCTACAATAACTCTGTCCACTCGGGAACTGGGAAAACCCCGTTTTTTCTTCTATACGGCAGTCACCCTCGAACCTCGGAGTTGGATCCACTCCAAGATCTTGGAACACCAGCAGTAGACTACCTGCATTCTACAATCACCCAAGCCTTTAAGGAAGCCGTTTCTCACCTTCAAAGGGCTAAGGAACAATACAAGAAAGGAGCAGATCAACATCGGAAGGAAGCCCCCAATATCAAGTAGGAGATCAAGTCTGGTTATCCACCAAATATCTACCTCTAAAAGGACCACGCACATTCAACCCAAGATACCTTGGTCCCTATTCCATCACTACCATAGTAAACCCAGTAGCGGTCAAGTTGGACTTGCCCCCTCACATGAAGATACATCCGGTTTTCCACGTCTCTCTATTAAAACCCGTGCAACCTCAAACCCGACTACCTAAATTCCAAAACCTATCCTAGTGGATGGAGAACTCGAGTTTGAAGTCAAAAGCATCCTGGACTCCAAGATCTCCAAATCTAAACTATTGTACCTAATTGACTGGAAAGGCTACGGCCCCCAAGAAAGATCCTGGGAACCTGCAGAATATGTCCACGCTCCTCGTCTAATCAAAAGATTCCATCAAACCTTTCCTGACAAGCCCAAACCCCCGGAGAAGCCCGGTTTGGGAGGGGCCTTGAGGGGGGGTGCTGTCCTGATCTCTGCTTCCAAAAGGTCAGGACTTACCCAACTCCCTTGGAAGCAGACCCATAACCCAGGTTCCGAGTGCCAACCAGTCCCAATTGGGACCTTTTGGACCCTGTCCTGGCGCCAGTGGCACCAGGCTCATAAATATGCCCAGTCCCAGCGCTGGAAGCGCTGGGCTCATAATGCTTGGGTGGACTTACCTGCAGCAGACCATGCTGCTTACATACCTGCCAGTTGAGCCTCTAATCCTTTTCTGTTTGGGACTACTTTTCCTGTTGGGTGGGGCAGGAGCCACTCCCTAGGTTCAGAACACTGGAACTCTTCTGGAAAGCAGGAACTCTTTTCTTACCTAGGCGAGGCTGTGGAAGGAGACACCTAAGCACTACAGGAGGCTATTTAAACCACACCCGATGGATGAATCTTGCTTTGCGTTATTCTGCATCCTCTGCAGCAGAACGCTCATCGTGTCTTCTGCATCTGATCCTGGGCCTAAGGGAAAAAGGCTTACCATCCTGAATCCAGTCTTCAGCAACACCTATAAAGACAAGAAAGAACAGGTTAGCATTACGGTCTTCAGTGACAGCGCTTCTCTTACCTGGTCCATCAGCTGTCACCAACGCCTCGCGCTGCATTCCGGCATCTGAAAGACAAAGGCTTACCTACTCTTCGCGTGCTCCGGAGGTCTTCGCACTGCATTCCGGCATCTGAAAGACAAAAGCTTACCAACTCTTCGCACGCTCCGGAGGCCTTCGGCGCTGCATCCCGCATCTGAAAGACAAAAGAAGGTGCGTTTAAAGACATTGGGTAACTTTATTACTCACGTGCCATTACTCCTTCCCACGCCGAACCCAGTGGGTATTCCGGCACCCTTCGGCAGCTCCGAACTTGTACCTGCAAGATAAAAGGACAGTTAGTGCGCATCGTGAAGCAGGCAACAAGCGCTTACTTACGTGCTTCCAGGCGCTTCTATTCCTCACACGGGTTCCATCCTCAACTCACTTCAGCCCGTCATCCGCCATCGCCGGAACCCTGCAAAACAAGAGACATCATTACAAAAGACTTTTAAAGACATTTGAAATACTCGGAACTTACCGTTCGTGCAGTAAACGACGGACAGCAGTCCTCTGAGGTCAAGAGGCCTGCACCCTTATCCAGTGAAAAAACTGGTTACGGCACCCTGCCCCGAGGCAGATGGAGAGCACGGCGTTCACTTACCTAAGGTGAGAGCGTTAACCTTTGGGGTTCTACAGGAGAAGAGAAGGGGAAGAAGAGAGAGACACCCAATAACCCCAGTTCATTAATCCCATATTTTCTATCTGCAGACATCTTACTCTTCGAGTCAGACATACAGTGCACAGAGGTCCAGCCCAAAGAGCCAACCGTGTGTTACACATCACCTTTGAAGATACGGTATTCGCCCAGTCAAGACCGGCGCCTCTGCGGGAATCAGGTGAGCATTACAGAACGCAAAGCCTACCGCAAAACTCCCGCCCAGGCGCTATGGAAACCTCGGATACCGACCAGCTAGCCCAGTTACTTGGGGAACTAAGAGCAGAAGTGCATGCAGCCCGTCAGGAAACGAACGCTCTAAGAAGGGAACTGATTATTTCCATGGAGCGAACAGACGATCTCGCTAGACAATTGCTACAGTCACAAGCCGGACAGACCCCATTACCCGCATCAGGGGCAAATCTTTCTTCAACATCCTCTATGAATCCAGTGCAAATCAATCTACCTGGGAATGTACCTCTGGCTCCGCCCGAACGATTTTCTGGTGACCCAAAGAGGTTTGCAGTATTTATTAATCAGTGCCGGTTGCATTTCTTATGCCGGCCAGCAGCCTTTCCAACTGATCAAGCTAAAGTAGCTTTCGTGCTTTCGTACCTTAGTGGAAATGCGGCAGACTGGTCGATCCCTCTAGTTAATCAAGATGATCCGGTTCTCCATGATTTTCAAGCTTTTCAGCTCAGTATGGAAAAACTGTTCGCAAGACATTCACAGGGGCAGGCCTTGGACAATGAGCTTCTTTCATTGCGACAGGGTAATCAAGACCTTTTGGCTTATATTGCGTCTTTCAACAGACTGATAGTGGAAACTCAATGGCCTGAGGACAAAAGGATTACGCTGTTTTATAGAGGTCTACGTGGAGAGCTCAAAGATGTGTTAGCCCAAGTAGTGAATCCCCCGCAAGACTGTTCGGACTATATAGACTTAGTCGTTCAAATAGATCACAGACTGCAGAACAGGAAGGCCGATCGTTCCAAGTTTGATGCTCGAGTATTTTCCAAACCACCAACTCCTTCCAAAGGAGTAGACTCCGGGGAACCCATGCAAATAGGGGGCCTGAAAGGACCACTAGCACAAAAGGAGCGGGAAAGGAGAAAACAGTTGCAATTATGCCTCTATTGTGGAAACTCAGGGCACTTTCTTCGAGACTGTCCGGTGAAACCAGTTAAGAAGGCAGTAGGAGCTGCAGTTACCAAGGTCACAAACTCTGAGCAGGGAAACAACCTCGCCCAACAAGAATAGAGGTCCTCTTGCCGAGCGTTAAAACCAGTTCCGTGACCTCGCATTTCGTGATACCTATGGTCCTCATTAGCCCTGATCATCCGGATCGATTACATGCGATTGAAGCTTACGTCGACAGCGGTGCCATCGGCAATTATGTGGATCATGAAATGGTTTTGAGGATGAATCTAACTCTTTGTCCCAAGGCTGTAAAAGACGTCATTACTACGGTGGATGGTACGGAGATAGCCTCCGGACCAGTAACGCATACCACTCAAGAAGTGACGCTAGTAAGTCAAGATGGACACCATGAGAAGATCGTGTTCGATGTGATCAAGGCCCCTCAGTTCCAGATTATTCTAGGAATACCTTGGTTAGAGAAACACAATCCTCAGATCGATTGGCGAGCAAGAACGGTTCAGTTTCCAGAATGTGTCTCTACTTGTCACCCTCGACCTGGTGTTGCACTGGCAGCAATTTCTTCGGAGACTCCCCAGTTACCTCCCGAATACCTAGAATTCCAAGATGTTTTCCGGAAGGATCAGGCTAAATCTCTACCTCCTCATAGGTCTTATGACTGCCAGATAGACCTGATACCTGGATCTACTCCTCCTTGTAGTAGGATTTATGCCCTCACCGAGCCTGAGAACCTTCACCTCCGACAATACCTGGATCAATACCTAGCGAATGGGTTTATTCGTCCTTCCAAGTCCCCTGCTTCTTCAGCTTTGTTCTTCGTTCCAAAAAAAGAAGGGGACCTTAGAACTTGTATAGATTATCGTGCCCTGAACCAGATCACCGTTAAGAATAGATATCCGTTACCTTTGATCCCTGAACTTCTGGACCAAGTCAGAAAAGCATGCATATATACGAAGCTGGATCTTAGAGGAGCCTACCACCTGGTACGAGTAAAAGAGGGCGATGAATGGAAGACGGCCTTCCGCACCAAGTATGGGCTATTTGAATATCAGGTCATGCCCTTCGGACTTTGCAATGCCCGGGCCGCCTTTCAATATTTTATGAACCATGTCCTCAGAGAGCTCATAGATGTGTGTGTTGTTGTTTACATTGACGACATCCTCGTTTATTCTTCATCGGAATCTGAACATCAGAAACACGTGAAAATGGTCCTCGAGAGATTGCGTCAACACAAACTTTTCGCCAAGTTGGAAAAATGTGTTTTCAACGTGACTGAAGTTGAGTTCTTGGGATTCATATTATCACCTAGCGGAGTGCGTATGGATTCAAAGAAGGTCGATGCAATTCTCAAATGGCCATCACCATCCTCCGTAAAAGGTGTTCAAAGCATGTTAGGCTTCGCTAACTTTTACCGCAGGTTTATCCCTGAATTCTCTCGAATAGTCCAGCCCATCACCGCCTTGTTAAAGAAAAACAAACGTTTTGAATGGTCTACCGAGGCGGAGCAAGCTTTCCAGAATTTGAAGACTAAATTTATCTCTGCACCAATTTTAAAACATCCTCGCCCCGAACTCCCCTACATCGTTGAAACTGATGCTTCGAGCCTTGCCATGGGGGCAGTTCTATCACAAAAGGACCCAGTAACCAATCAGTTGCATCCCGTGGCATTTTGGTCCCGCAAATTCTCGCCTCCTGAAATCAATTACACTATTACTGATAAGGAACTTCTGGCTATCAAGTCTGCCTTTAAGGCTTGGCATTATCTTCTGGGGGCCCGACACACCGTTACTGTGATTACGGATCACCGAAACCTGCAATATTTGAAAACCGCAAAAGCCCAATCCTCTAGACAACTCCGTTGGGCACTATTCTTTGCCGAGTTTGATTTCATAATTACCTATCGACCTGGTACAAAAAACGGTAAAGCTGATGCCCTTTCTCGGATGGGAGTGGAAGAACACTTGATCAACCCTAAACCTGTACCTATCAATCCCGAACAAAGAATTCTGGGTGTAATCGCCACACAATCCATAGAGGAAGTTAAGGATAAAGCCAGGCAACTTGTAACTCCAGCAGACATACAGAATTGGCATCTGCAGGGAAAGGACTTTGCAGTGAAGGACAACTTATTGTATTTCCAAGAACGATTATACCTGCCCAGCACAGATTTACAGAAAAAGGTAATCTCTTGTTATCACGATTCCTTAATGGAAGGACATCCCGGTATGGCCAAAACCTCAGAAAAGATCAAGCGCTACTTCTGGTGGCCGTCTTGGAAAAAAGATATCAGAGACTTTATAATGTCCTGTGGAGTATGCGCCCAAAACAAGAGTCAAAAGGAAAAACCAGCCGGCCTCTTACGCCCTATTGACATCCCACCTCGCCCTTGGCATACGCTTTCTATGGACTTCATCACCGATCTACCTCCATGCTCCGGATACAATACGATCCTAGTAATCGTGGACTTATTCTCCAAGATGGCGCATTTCATTCCACTCAAAGGCTTGCCAACAGCAACAACTCTGGCCCGAGAATTTCTCGAAAACATCGTCCGACTGCACGGTTTTCCTTCAATTCTAATTTCGGATCGAGGTAGTCAATGTATTTCTCATTTTTGGCGAAGTTGCTGTCGGTCGGCTCAAATTGATGTGAGACTATCGACCAGTCACCACCCTCAAACCGACGGACAAACCGAGAGGACCAATCAAACTCTGGAACAGTATTCACGCTGCATGCTGCAACAAACTGAAAAAACTTGGAAAGATATCCTTTGGATAGCCGAATATGCCTACAATAACTCTGTCCACTCGGGAACTGGGAAAACCCCGTTTTTTCTTCTATACGGCAGTCACCCTCGAACCTCGGAGTTGGATCCACTCCAAGATCTTGGAACACCAGCAGTAGACTACCTGCATTCTACAATCACCCAAGCCTTTAAGGAAGCCGTTTCTCACCTTCAAAGGGCTAAGGAACAATACAAGAAAGGAGCAGATCAACATCGGAAGGAAGCCCCCAATATCAAGTAGGAGATCAAGTCTGGTTATCCACCAAATATCTACCTCTAAAAGGACCACGCACATTCAACCCAAGATACCTTGGTCCCTATTCCATCACTACCATAGAAAACCCAGTAGCGGTCAAGTTGGACTTGCCCCCTCACATGAAGATACATCCGGTTTTCCACGTCTCTCTATTAAAACCCGTGCAACCTCAAACCCGACTACCTAAATTCCAAAACCTATCCTAGTGGATGGAGAACTCGAGTTTGAAGTCAAAAGCATCCTGGACTCCAAGATCTCCAAATCTAAACTATTGTACCTAATTGACTGGAAAGGCTACGGCCCCCAAGAAAGATCCTGGGAACCTGCAGAATATGTCCACGCTCCTCGTCTAATCAAAAGATTCCATCAAACCTTTCCTGACAAGCCCAAACCCCCGGAGAAGCCCGGTTTGGGAGGGGCCTTGAGGGGGGGTGCTGTCCTGATCTCTGCTTCCAAAAGGTCAGGACTTACCCAACTCCCTTGGAAGCAGACCCATAACCCAGGTTCCGAGTGCCAACCAGTCCCAATTGGGACCTTTTGGACCCTGTCCTGGCGCCAGTGGCACCAGGCTCATAAATATGCCCAGTCCCAGCGCTGGAAGCGCTGGGCTCATAATGCTTGGGTGGACTTACCTGCAGCAGACCATGCTGCTTACTTACCTGCCAGTTGAGCCTCTAATCCTTTTCTGTTTGGGACTACTTTTCCTGTTGGGTGGGGCAGGAGCCACTCCCTAGGTTCAGAACACTGGAACTCTTCTGGAAAGCAGGAACTCTTTTCTTACCTAGGCGAGGCTGTTGAAGGAGACACCTAAGCACTACAGGAGGCTATTTAAACCACACCCGATGGATGAATCTTGCTTTGCGTTATTCTGCATCCTCTGCAGCAGAACGCTCATCGTGTCTTCTGCATCTGATCCTGGGCCTAAGGGAAAAAGGCTTACCATCCTGAATCCAGTCTTCAGCAACACCTATAAAGACAAGAAAGAACAGGTTAGCATTACGGTCTTCAGTGACAGCGCTTCTCTTACCTGGTCCATCAGCTGTCACCAACGCCTCGCGCTGCATTCCGGCATCTGAAAGACAAAGGCTTACCTACTCTTCGCGTGCTCCGGAGGTCTTCGCACTGCATTCCGGCATCTGAAAGACAAAAGCTTACCAACTCTTCGCACGCTCCGGAGGCCTTCGGCGCTGCATCCCGCATCTGAAAGAAAAAAGAAGGTGCGTTTAAAGACATTGGGTAACTTTATTACTCACGTGCCATTACTCCTTCCCACGCCGAACCCAGTGGGTATTCCGGCACCCTTCAGCAGCTCCGAACTTGTACCTGCAAGATAAAAGGACAGTTAGTGCGCATCGTGAAGCAGGCAACAAGCGCTTACTTACGTGCTTCCAGGCGCTTCTATTCCTCACACGGGTTCCATCCTCAACTCACTTCAGCCCGTCATCCGCCATCGCCGGAACCCTGCAAAACAAGAGACATCATTACAAAAGACTTTTAAAGACATTTGAAATACTCGGAACTTACCGTTCGTGCAGTAAACGACGGACAGCAGTCCTCTGAGGTCAAGAGGCCTGCACCCTTATCCAGTGAAGAAACTGGTTACAGCACCCTGCCCCGAGGCAGATGGAGAGCACGGCGTTCACTTACCTAAGGTGAGAGCGTTAACCTTTGGGGTTCTACAGGAGAAGAGAAGGGGAAGAAGAGAGAGACACCCAATAACCCGAGTTCATTAATCCCATATTTTCTATCTGCAGACATCTTACTCTTCGAGTCAGACATACAGTGCACAGAGGTCCAGCCCAAAGAGCCAACCGTGTGTTACACATCACCTTTGAAGATACGGTATTCGCCCAGTCAAGACCGGCGCCTCTACGGGAATCAGGTGAGCGTTACATTAAGGCACCACAGTTCCGGTTGATTTTGGGAATGCCATGGTTGGTAGCTCACAATCCTCAAATCGATTGGTGTGCAAAAGAATTTGCCTTTCCCGAGACTTGCACCCACACGTTATCGCCAAGAGAAACAACCAATAGACACCAGAACCTCCACACTTGCGACTGTGGCAATCAGCACCCTACCAAGTGAATACCAGGACTTTCAAGATGTCTTTCAGAAAGAACAGGCTAATACCCTGCCACCGCATAGACCGTACGATTGCCAAATAGACCTGATGCCCAGCGCACAAATCCCTTGTGGGTGAATTTACGCACTCACGGAACGAGAAAACCAGCACCTGAAGGCTTATCTTGACCAATACCTGGCCAACGGGTTCATCCGTCCCTCAAAGTCTCCAGCAGCCAGTCCTCTATTCTTTGTACCGAAAAAGGAGGGGGACTTGAGAACGTGCATCGACTATCGTGCACTGAACCAGATTACCGTAAAAAACCGCGACCCCCTGCCACTGATCCCTGAATTGCTTGATCAAGTCAAAGATGCCCAAATCTACACAAAACTAGACCTGAGGGGGGCATATCACCTTGATAGCGTAAAACAGGGGGACAAATGGAAAACCGCTTTTCGCACCAAATACGGCTTGTACGAATATCAAGTAATGCCCTTTGGCCTTTGCAACGCGCCTGCTGCATTTCAATACTTCATGAACGATGTCCTACAGGAATTGATTGATGTCTGTGCTCTAGTGTACATCGATGATATCCTAGTATATTCTGCATCAAACCAGGACCACTTTAAACACGTCCGATCCGTATTGGAGAAACTCTGTCAACACCAGCTCTACGCCAAGCTCGAAAAGTGCTCATTCCACGTCTCTGTGGTGGAATTCCTGGGCTTTATTCTCAGCCTGAATGGAATCTGAATGGATGTACACAAGGTAGATGCTATCCTGAACTGGCCGTCGCCAAATTCATTTAAGGGGGTTCAAAGTATGCTGGGTTTTGCAAACTTCTACCGCCGGTTCATCCCAGGATTTCGCAAATCGTGCATCCCATGACGTCATTACTAAGGAAAAGCAACAAAAAGTTCCAGTGGACAACAGAAGCCGAGGAGGCTTTCCAGGAACTCAAAGCAAGATTCACATCTGCCCCAATCTTACGACACCCTCGCCCTGATCTCCCATACCTGCTGGAAACAGATGCCTCAAGCATGGCTATGGGAGCCGTCCTCTCACAAAAGGACCCCGAAACGGGCCAGTTACACCCTGTTGCCTTCTGGTCGCGTAAATTCACACCCCCTGAACTCAATTACGCTATCACAGACAAAAAACTCCTGCCCATTAAGTCAGCCTTTAAGGCATGGTGGCACTACCTCTTGGGCGCCAGACACACAATCACCGTAATAACTGACCACCGGAACCTCCAGTACCTAAAAACGGCAAAGGCCCAATCCTCACGACAACTACGTTGGGCTCTTTTTTTTGCTGAATATGACTACGTGATTACATTTCAACCAGGGGTGAAAAACTGGAAGGCCGATGCCCTTTCCCGTATGGGGGTGGAAGAGCAAGGGTATCAGACCCCTGACCCAATAGCAATCATCCCGAGTGACAAACTCCTAGGAATCACAGCAACCATAACTCAGAAAGAATTACATGAAGAAATACACAACCTGATGAGTCTGGAGCAATTACAAGCGTGGAGTGCACAAGGAGAACATTACATGATAAAAGATCAGTTGCCCTATTCAGGAATCGTTTATTCTTACCAAACCAAGAACTACGAGACAAGTCATGTCCGGTTATCATGATTCCTTGATCGAGGGCCACCCCGGAATCGCTAAAACCCTAGCGAAGGTAAAACAAAATTATTGGTGGCCCACGTGGCGTAAAGACATTATCCAATTCATCCTATCTTGTGGAGTGTGTGATCAAAACAAGTCATCCAAGCAGAAACCGGCTGGGCTATTACAACCATTGGAAATCCCACCAGCACCCTGGCACACGTTGTCCCTCGATTTTATCACTGACATACCACCCAGTCAAGGGTTTAACACTATTCTTGTGGTCGTGGACCTATTTTAAAAAATGGCACATTACATTCCTCTTAAGGGACTCCCAAATGCTTCCACTCTGGCAAAGGTATTTCTTGAAGGCATCGTACGGCTCCATGGGTTTCCTTCAGTTTTGGTCTCAGACCGATGTACTCCATTCGTATCTAACTTCTGGAGAAAATGCTGCTGTATGGCCCAGATCGACATCCGGCTATCCACCAGTCACCATCCCCAAACGGATGGTCAAACTGAGAGGACAAATCAGACGCTCGAGCAGTATCTGCGTTACATGTTACACCAAGCTGAAGGAAGCTGGTTCGACCTATTATGGATAGCTGAATATGCTTATAATTCCCTACACACCAGCACTGGGCAGACACCCTTTTATACCATGTATGGCAGGCACCCATGTACTTCTGAGTTGGACGTTCCTACAACCCTGGAAATGCCAGCAGTCAAAACCTTGCACACGACCATTTCTCAAACCTTTAAAAGGGCCGCTGAACACCTACTTCAAGCTAAGAATCGCCAAAAGAAGTTTGCTGATCAACACCGAGCAAAGGCCCCCAACTACCAAGTGGGAGACAAAGTCTGGCTGGCGTCTAAACAAAGTGTCCATTAAAGGAATCCAAACTTTCTGTCCAAGATACCTGGGTCCATTCACCGTCAACTCTGTGATAAATCCTGTGGCGGTCAGATTAGCTTTGCCGTCAAACATGCAGATTCATCCCGTGTTCCACGTGTCTCTCCTTAAACCTGTTCAACCTGGGACCCAGTTAGCAACGCCACCGCAGCCAGTAGTAGTCGCCGGGGAGCCAGAATTCGAAGTCAAGGACATCCTAGATTCAAAGTACGTCAGATCCAAATTATACTACTTAGTAGACTGGAAGGGGTATGGTCCACAAGACAGGACATGGGAGCCTTGTGAGTACATCCATGCACCTCGATTGCTTAGAGGATTTCATCAAAACCATCCAACCAAACCAGGACCAGACAGAAGAGCCACCTTGAGAGGGGCTTTGGGGGGAGTGCTGTCATGATTCCTGCCCCTCATGTCCCCAGCCCTCCAAGATATCAGGCTGGAGCCAGGCCACAATCACCTACATGGCCCTCAAGGGCCTCTCCATCCCTCCATAGACCCACTTGGAGTCAGACTTGGCGCTTGTGGCACCAAACTCACTCACTCCCATAGGATAACATTGGGGATTGGACTTGTAGTGCATTAATGGGGACATGATGGATGCCCCCACATATTTCGGTCTCCCAGAACTGCATGTGCAGTCTAGTCTTTTGGGTGTGGTTCAGCCCAAAGACACCTGGGATACCCAGAGACTATTTAAGCCACGCCCAGGCTGAGAAACATGCTTTGTGTTTTCTGCACCTGCAGCGTGACGCTCACCGTGTTCGGATCGGTCTGCATCTTTCTTCTGCGCTCAGCTCCTGCAAGAACACTGTTAGGAACAGCCTTACCTTGCTGCGCTTCTGCCCATCATTCATCGCTCCTTCTGTTCTGCGGGCATCTTCGGTGGTGTCATTCCCATCCCGGCACGCCGCTTCCTAAGGAAAAGGGAAAAGAACAGAAAAAAGGTATTAGTAAGCATTCTGCAAATCTTCGCTTATTTTTAAATACTGTACGAGCTTCAAACGCTTACCTGAATCCCAGCCGCTCTGGGGGAACTCTGTCTCCGGAACTTCTCATCCATCTGCAAGAGGGAAAAGACACTCCGGGTTAGCGTGGAAACATCTAGAGGCACTGCATACCGCGCTTACTCACCGCATTTGTTCTTCATAACCGGCATCCACGCTGAAAACGTTGCGGCACCTAAAAGACACAGGAAAAGAACTCAGTTCAATACAAATACGAAAGGGGTGCATCGTGCATCGCGTTCTCACTCACCTTCAGCGCTACTCATCTCAGCAGCACGCCGCCATCCCCGGACGCCGGCCATCATCTAAGGAAGGGAAGGAACGAATTTAGAGAACTGTTCAAAAGACTCATTATACTTACCTGTCGGACTCTTGCCAGTGAAGTAACTAGGCAGCAACGAGCCCGCATCAATCAACGCGCCCCTGCGCTGAAAGCAGGATGGAGAGCACACTATCCAAGAGAACAAGGTGAGCTGCGGATCAAAGGGAAGGGTTGGACCCCGGGGAAGAAGGGGTTCAAGCACACAGAGACAATAGGGAGTTAAACTCTCCCAAACCTGTGTTTCAGGCCCAGTCTCCAGTCGAATAGCCTCCAGGGAATGTTTCGAGGTCGTAAGAGGTCAGAACAGGCTGAGTGATGTCCACGTGGATACCAGGTGAGCGTTACACATACTTACCCTGTCCCACTGAGGGTACTTTGGGACCCATTTCTTTTTGGGATGTCCCCCTGCTTTTGAAAGAGAACCTCTGCTTACATGAATCTTCCAGGGATTCTTCTCTTTCAAAGGGGATAATGCAGATTTCCTCCGCAAACTGGGTTCTTCTTTGGCCTCTCATACTTACCCTTTGCTCTTTGGGTTCTAAAATGTTGGGGGTAGAAGAGACTCTTTCAGGCTGAGAGGTTTTTAGGGGTTCTGTTTGGGTGAGAAAGAAGCTTCCTCAAGGGCTTGGCATCCCCCTCCACGTGGGCCCCCTCCTCAGGAACCTGTGGTTTGTCAGAGCTTTCCTCCTGTCATGTCCCCACTGGGGCATCAGACCTGGGTGTTAGAGGAATTCTGGGAAGCAGGGTTAGGTTGAGAGTGGGACTGAGCTCTCAGCATGCGCCGCAGATCATTGGTCAGTTGCTGGACCTGTCGCTCCAGTTGCAAAACCTTGTCTGGGTGGTAGGGAGGTCTCAAGTCCTACCTGTGATGCTCCTGAAAGGGGTAACTGTCCCTTCTCCCAAAGTAGCTCAGTAACTGGAAATTCCCCCCATAATTTTCCATCCTGAATCTCCCTTCTCCCAAGTTCAGGGATCTATTGTCCTGGAACTGGGGAGAGAAAGGAGGATTGTTTTGGAAGTTCTGATGTGGGGGATATATCGTGGGGAAACGTTCAGATTGGGATGTGGATTGATACTTCTCTCCCGAGGGAAGTTTGGAGAGAAGTTCACCGGGGCAGTACTTACCTGTTTAGTCCCCCCTTGGGGCAGGGGAGAGAACATACCCCAGGATTTGTTTGGTACCCTTGTACCTAGGATTTATATAGGTGGCACGGTCAGAGGGATCATTGTTCTGGACCCCTGCCTAACTACCATTCGATTGGGCCGGGTTGGGTGGTCCCTTCAGCTTTCCATTTTGCTTGTTGGCAGGAGGGTTACGTTAGGCCCCCAATCTCCAGATCCAATGGAGGGGTAGTTTTTACCTCTGTCACCTTTGCAGCAGCAGGGGTGTTAGATGGATTGGGGGTTTTGGTTGTATTTTTACTCTCAGCAGGCTTTTGGACCTCATACATGCTGGTAGCTTGTTCAATCACCCAATCCAGGGTGTTATGCTCATGAAAGTCACAGACCAACTGAGTCATTATGTATTTGGGGAAAGCACAGAAATATGTAGTTATTTATTTTTTTTTTTACTTGTGTTTAATTGTATTACAATTTTTACAAGGTCTTTCCGTCACTTCCAAGCAAGTTCCCTTTGATTATTTGTTTGTTTATATCTTCCGATAGTCTTCTGTTATGTACTTTACTTCTTGAAAGTTGGCAGTTTTTCTAATTGTTTCCAATTATTATTTCTTCCAACTTCAGGCTTTCCAGGAATTTTGCTGTTGCTACAGTCAAAGTTGTGGAATCTCCACACATTAGATTATATGTAGTTATGAACTCCCTACTATTGGTGTTCACCCGCCAGGAAGTCTGAGCAAACGCCAGCTTTAACTCCTACACTAACTCCCTTGGCACCTGATCTTCCCCACACTGCAAGTTATATGCAGCCTTATGGGTTCCAATGGGTGGAAAAATGTTTCAGTATGGCTGCCTTATAAATGGACCATTTATGATGATCCTGGTCCTCCATTCCTGCAAAGAAACTGGAGTACTCAGGTGAAAACGTCCATTTAGCAAATGCTATACAATTCACATCATTCCTGATCTGGAATGATGTCATCATCAGCTCATAAAGTTCCAGGTGCTCCCATACGAGTACTTGGCATTCTTGTGGTATGGAGTCAGGAATCTCTTTATGGCCTTGTTTTGTCTTATTGGGTCTTTCACAAAACCCTTACTCTGCTTCGCTGTCTTTTTCTTCCTCTGCACCTGAGTCCATTCACCTTCTGACTCAGAGCTGCTAGTGGTACTCCCTTCCCTGTCTTCTAGGCGCTCCCTATCTCTATGAGACTGGGAATATCTCCCAGAACCACTGGGTCTGGACTCCTCTTGCCTGGACCGAAGTGAACTCTCAGGGTCACTCTCCCTGGAGTTCCTTTCAGGCCCAGGATAGAACCCAGTTTCCTCATCCCTCCTACCAGGGAGTCTGGGGAATTCCCCTCCTTCCCCTGACTATACAGAGTTTTAAGAATGCCCTTCCTAGGCTTAGGGTCTGGCTTTTCTCCTTCAGCGAAGTGGGCAAGGTAGTCTCTTTGTAGTTACATCTTCAGCCAATCTAACTTCCTGACTTTCTCCCCATGAGAGTTTTCATGGTCTGAAGTACTTAACATATTATTCCTTACTTCCCAGGACACACTAGTCCGGCCACTTGAGATCATACAAAGTCCTTACAATCATGTACCCAGACCATAATTGGTTAAAAGAGAAGCTAACTGTCTGCCACTTTTATCCTTGAGGAAATATGGTAAAAGGAACCACAAACATAACATACCCCTTCACTGTATTGGGTGCTATATTTAGGCAATAAGCCCCGAGGCGGCGGGCCATTACCGCGTCAGGTAATGCATCCAAGGACAATAGCCACTGCGAGAGCCTTAACGAAGGCACTAGGGGCATTGCCTGATGAGGTAAGTGACCGCCGGCGAAGGGTTTATTGCCATTAGTACCCCGGCCCATTAGACCAGGATCCTAATGGTGGTTTTTTCGATTGCGACATGCTTTGCGTTTCACAGCTGAAAAAAAATAAAACTGGTCGCCGCTGTCAGGAAAACGTAGTCCGTTCTCCCTTTCCGTGGCAGCTGTAGGAAACAAAGAAAATGGCCACCATGAAATGGGAGAAGCCATTTCTATGGTGGCCGTTGACTCAAATGTAAAAAAAAAGGTAAACAAAAATATGGCCGCCATTTAAAAGGGAGAAGGGATCACGCTTAGTCCCATCTCCCTTTCCATAGCGACCTGAAGAAACACTGAAGAAAGGTGAGGACTGGCACAAGGGCTGCAGCGCAATGTGAACGGGATTACCAAAATGTATCAGTACTGAAAAGATAAACTGTATAATGCATTGGAACTCTAAAAGTTAACCACTGTATAACAGAATCATTTGTTTTATGCCCTTTGACCGTACTAAAGAAATTCACATGTACCCAGTCCAATAATTCACCTATATGGCCACCCTTTTTTGGTTTACATTCATAATTTGTGATGTCACATGAACCAGTGATGAGAGTTTAAATATGAAACATTCGGAGCATTACCTCAGTGGGAGAAATCTGTCAGTCAACTGCTGCCAGCTCCTTCTCCCTATTATGCGATGTTATTGGGATTTGTACTGTAGTTTCGAGTTCCCTGAGGACAAACAGGGCAAAAATCTTCTAGGATGCATCGGTGAGAGCTATGGGCCTAGAATTTGCTGCATCTCGGGGTTCCCCTTTTTGTTAAAATGGGAATTATATGGGATTGCGCCCATGACACTGGAATACAATTGGACATGAATATGTGATTAACCTTGATTTTCAAAATGGAGGCCCACAGTATAGGGTCATTCTTCAATAACAACAAAGGAATACCATCGGGGCCAGAAGCTCTCGATGGATTGAATTTGGATATAGGGCCTCATTAGGACCCTGGCGCTCCCGTAATGAACAGTGCCGGTACGGAACTGTCACCGTTCATTACAGGCTGCCCTAGCACAAGGCCTGCTAGCGGGTCCCGCTTTTCACGCCTGGTCAGACCAGACGTGAAAAGCGGGACCCGCTAGCAGGCCAGGATGCTAACAACGGGCCCGTCATTAACGGGCCCGTTGTTAGCATCATCCCCATTCCCACAGAGCCCTATGGGGCTGAAATGGGAATGGGGATTGATTTTTACCGGGTCGCAGAAAAGGGCAATTACCGGGTCCGCCAAGGTCAGAATGACCCGGTTATTGCCCTTTTCTGGGACCCGGTAAAAAATAATTTACGGCTGCAGCCGTGCCCTTAATAAGGGCACGGCTACCGCCAGGGTCGTAATGAGGCCCATTGTCCATCTAATGCCCTCCTCATCCCAGTTACAGATATCTTGAATACAAGTGCCCTCACATGGGTCTGCCACCTCTGAAAATGTTTCCGTCAATTTATATTTAGCATTCTGATCTCAACATAGCAAGCATTCCCCTAAGTTCTGCCAGTACTGCTTCTCAATTTGTATTCATTGCAAAACAATTACATCAACAACTTCTTAATTGCTCACTTAAATATGAGAGCCCTCTGACATTACCTTTCTTCGCTTCATGCTCCAGTCCACCTATGGACAAGACAGAAAAAACATTTGAGAAGGGTAATTGGGTGCCCTCTCCTCTCTGGGTGTAAAACTCTGGGCTTCATCACAAGTTTGGTAGTATTCCCATGGTCAATCTGCCGGAATACCACCCAACGGAATTACTATAACCGCCACTAGGTCCAGCAGATGTACCGGCGGATTAAAAGTAGTGGTGGTGGTGTTAGTCCCCATTAATTTGGAGTCCAAAGGGCTCCATGGGAGATTCTGGCGGAATTACTGCAGCTGTAATTCTGCCGGTGGTAATTCCACCAATTTTGCTCATTTTTTGGCAGAATGTGGGAGGATATACCTCCAGCATAATTTTGGAGGAAAATCCCCCACTCCAGGGCCAAGCTCGTAGTATGGCAGAGCAGGATATGTGTCTGTAATTCTGTTACTGCCACTTTTTTCCTGGTCTGCCAAATTCATAATGAGTCCAGGTCTTACACTTGCCCAAAAATCTTCTCTCCTCTCCAGCAAACTGATCCTCTTCAGCACCATAAGTCACTTGTTCTGTACCAAAAAATGCATTATTAGTATTTCTTCCATCTTTATAGTAGTCCCACACATGTGACATCAGACGTCATATTTAAGTGGCAGTGTTTTACAGTGCTTCAAGCATTTATCATTTTGTCAGTTGACACGAACCAGTGGCTGTCAGGTAACTGGCATTGAATTTTGTTTACCCCAGAGCGTTTAGTGGTTACATAGGATGTACTGTAGTAGAGATTTATCTATTTTTCTATGCTTCTTTATTCACAGAGGCGTCGATCTGGACTGGACTGCTGCGGTCTCCACCAATGTGACGCGTAGGGCCGAGATGACGGACTGGACTGGCCCACCTAGCTTCGTTTGCTTGGCCCGTAAGAATATTCTTCTGCAAATGGAGAAAGGGGATTAACCACCTGTGGAGCTCAGCGTAAATCCCCCCACCCCGCTGTTCTCCCCACTGATCACCTTGGATGTCCCCTCTTATAGTCTCACCTGATGATTTGAAAAGATGAGCTATCCATCCTGCATTGAGCGCAGGGGTGCGTAGATAACCAGTTGCTTCACTGGCTCGAAGGAATTGGTGAGTTCCAGGACAATATTGACTCCGATATTCCCGGCAAGACGCTGTAAGTATGTAGTTCATAAGAGTTCAAATGCCTGACTTTCACTCTTGTCCGATTCCTTGCAGGTTGCAGCTTGACCCTACTGAAGAGTTCCTCGTGGCAACTGGTAATGTTCTGGTAAGGATTTGTATTATCCAACACAGTTCGATAAAATAATGTCCATATGTAACCTGTTGCTTTCTCCCTTATTCAGGCGCTGAAAGAAAGAATGAAGTCTCGGGGAATAATGCCTCTGGCGGTAAAATCAGGTAAGTCTTTTGTGGTGAGGAGGGTTCCCCTTCTTAGTCCCTTGTTTCACCTTGCTTTCCTTTTGTTTCCCCTTAGGGGCCGGGATTCGGCTAGGATGCAGTGGAAGCTGCGCCGACCCGTGAAGAAGAATAGTACCCCCGGTGGTAAAATCAGGTAAGTCTATGGGGGTTATTCCTCTGTGTATTCCCTTGGCTCACCTTGCTGTTCTTGTCTTCTCCTTAGGTGCCGGAGTGAGGCGGGAACATGCAGGAGGATGCAGTGAAATGTGAAGATGCTGCGAAGGCCGGTGGGTTCAGTGCGGCGCTGCAGCAGGCGAGGCGGCGCGCATAAAATAACTTCTTTCTTCCAGCTCGAAGGTGCGATGGATCGGGAATTCAGGTAAGGATTAAAGGTATTGCTCTTGTTCTAAGCTTTTCTCCTTCTTTCTCCCTTTTTCTAGCAGCTCCAAACTCGAGGCGGGCATGGCAGAAGACTGGATGCAGACTTGCAGGCACGGTGAGCGTATACGCTGCTGGATGCAGAATAACGCAAAGCGTGTGCTGCTCTTCGGGCGTGGTTTAAATAGCCTCCAAAGTAGTCCCAGGTAAGTATTCCTCCCCAGCCCCACCCGAGTAAAAAATAGTCCCTAGGTAAAATAGTCCCTTCCAAGCCTCGTTTGGCTTGTAGCTCTTGCAGCATGGTCTGCATCAGGTAAGTTTGCAGCATGGTCTGCATCAGGTAAGTTTTAATCTATGAGCCTGGCGCCTATGGCGCCAGGACTGACTCTCCATATGAGCCTTGCGCCATAGGCACCAGCACTGCACCCAAATAGCCCCTAGCGGGGGTTGTTGGGCTTGCTTGGAGTAACTTGATGCCTGCTTCCGGGGTTGCTGGACTTGGTCTGGGTCCCCGGGGGTAGGCATCATGACAGCACTCCCCCCCAATGCCCCTCCGAAAGTCGTTCTTCCCTGTGGTTTCGGTTTGTCTGGGAAATTTCAGTGGAGTTTTTTCATCAATCGGGGTGCATGAACATGGTCGCTAGGTTCCCATGACCTTTCCTGTGGTCCGTAACCTTTCCAGTCGATTAAATAAAAAAGGTTTTGACTTTATCAGCTTGGAGTCCAGGATGTTCTTAACTTCAAATTCCGGTTCTCCGTCTACACGGATGGGGTCTGGTGGCTTGGTTATTCTTGTCCCTGGTTGTACTGGCTTCAAAAGTGACACATGAAAGACGGGATGAATTCGCATATTAGCAGGTAAGTCCAACTTGACAGCCACCAGGTTTATAATGGCCTTAATAGAGTAAGGTCTCAAATATCTGGGGTTAAAGGTCCGTGTTCCCTTTAGAGGTATATGTTTTGTGGCAAACCATACTTGGTCCCCTATTTGGTATTGTGGAGAATCACTTCTATGCCGATCAGCATCTTTCTTGTATTTTTCTTTCGCCTGTTTTAAATGTGTAGTTGCTTCCTTAAAGGCTTGTGTAATCGTAGCGTGCAGATGGTCCACTGCGGGCATTTCTAAGTGTTGGGGTGAGTCAAGGTCTGAGGTTCGAGGATGGTGCCCATAAAAGGTATAAAAGGGGCTTTGTCCAGTTCCAGAGTGTACTGAATTACTGTATGCATATTCGGCGATCCAAAGAATGTCTTTCCAATTACTCTCCATCTGATGTAACATACAACGCAGGTATTGTTCGAGAGCCTGGTTGGTCCTCTCCATTTGACCATCGGTCTGGGGGTGGTGACTGGTCGATAACCTCACATCGATTTGCGCCAATTGACAGCATTTTTTCCAAAAATGTGGAATGAATTGACTGCCCCGGTCAGAGACCAATACGGACGGAAATACGTGTATATGAACAATGTTTTCGAGGAACTCCTTGGCCAGGATTGAAGCAGAAGGTAATCCCTTTAAAGGAATAAAGTGGGCCATCTTGGAAAAAAAAAAAAGATCCACAATAACTAGAATGGTGTTAAATCCATTGCATGGGGGTAGATCAGTAATAAAGTCTAACGATAAGGTGTGCCATGGTGTAGGCGGAATGTCTTAAGGTTGTAAGAGTCTGGCTGGTTTTTTCTTTTGACTTTTGTTTTGGGCGCAAATGCCACAAGACATCACAAATTATTTAATATCCTTTCGCCAGGTGGGCCACCAGAATTGTCTTTTAATTTTAGCTTCAGTTTTTGCAATACCTGGGTGCCCCTCCATTAAGGTATCATGATAACGGGAAATGACTGGCTCTTGTAGTTCCTTGTGTGGCAGAAATAGCCGTCCTTGGTAATAAGGCAGATCATTGGTGACAGAGTAGTCCGGGCCTTTCTTTAACCAGTCCTGCAAGGCTGTAGAATAAAAGAGTTGCTGGATCTTTACCTCAATGTCCTCTAGAGTCTGTAGAGTAGCCAAGAATCCTTTGTTCGGGAATTAGAGGTACTGGTTCAGGGTTCACTTCTGCCTCTTCCATTCCTATTCAGGATAAGGCGTCTGCTTTACCATTCTTACTACCTGGTCGATAGGTTATCACGAAATCGAACTCGACAAAGAACAATGCCCATCGGAGTTGACGTGACGATTGGGCCTTGGCTGTCTTTAAATACTGTAAGTTCCGGTGATCGGTGATCACAGTAATGGTATGCCTGGCACGGAGAAGATAGTGCTGCCAAGCCTTGAAGGTGGATTTAATGGCTAATAACTCCTTATCGGTAACCGCATAGTTTAACTCAGGTGCCGAGAACTTTCTGGACCAAAACGCTACTGGGTGAAGCTGGCCAGTTTCAGGGTCCTTTTGAGACAGGACAGCTCCCATGGCTAGACTGGATGCATCAGTTTCCACTATGTATGGAAGTTCAGGGCACGGGTGCTTTAATACAGGTGCAGATGTGAATTTCGCTTTCAGCTCTTGGAAGGCATTTTCAGCTTCTTCAGTCCACATAAAGCGTTTATTTTTTTGCAAGAGTGGTGTGATGGGATGTACAACATGTGAAAAATCCGGGATGAATCTGCGGAAGAAATTGGCAAAGCCGAGCATACTTTGTACTCCTTTAACTGAACTTGGTGATGGCCACTTAGGATAGCGTCCACCTTTCGTGAGTCCATTCGGACTCCCTTTGGGGTCAGGATAAACCCAAGGAATTCAACTTCTGTGGCATGAAAAACGCATATTTCCAGTTTTGCATATAGTTTGTGCTGGCGCAATTTCTCAAGGACTGCTCGGACGTGCTTCACATGGTCAGATTCTGAAGAGGAGTATACTAGAATATCATCGATATATACGACAACAAAAACGTCAATGAGTTCACGAAGGACATCGTTCATGAAGTATTGGAAGGCTGCAGGTGCAATGCACAACCCGAAAGGCATCATCTGGTATTCTAATAACCCATACTTAGTGCGGAAAGCAGTCTTCCATTAGTCGCCCTCTTTTACACGTACCAGATGGTATGCCCCCCGGAGATCTAATTTAGTATATATACAAGCGTCCTTCACTTGGTCTAGTAGTTCAGGGATCAGAGGCAATGGGTATCGATCTTAAGTTATCTGGTTCAATGCGCAGTAGTCTATGCATGTTCTGAGGTCACCTTCCTTTTTGGGCACGAAGAACAAAGCTGAAGATGCAGGGGACTTAGATGGGCGAATAAAGCCATTGGCAAGGTATTGGTCTAAGTATTGTTGTAGGTGAAGGTTCTCAGGTTCCATAAGGGCATAGATCCTGCTAAAGGGGGTTGTGCACCGGGTATGAGATCGATTTGGCAATCGTACGATCTGTGAGGAGGTAAGGTGTTTGCCTGTTCTTCACAATCCGGGAAGGTTATTCTCTTCTCTTGCCAATCAATACAAGGATTGTGTTTCCAACCAAGGTATCCCCAGTATTATTTGGAACTGTGGGGCCTTGATTAGATCAAACACAATAGCCTCTCGATGCCCATCCGGACCCAATAATGTCATCTCTGCGGTGGAATGAGTACAGGCCCAGAGGCAATTTCAGTTCCATCAACTGTGGTGATGACATCTGAGATGGTTTTTCGGCAGAGAGGCAGATTCATCCTGGAAGCCAATTCGTAGTCCACATAGTTTCCTATGGCCCCGTTATCAATGTATGCCCTTACTGCGTGCATACGCGATGGCTGCCCTGGATCTACGAGGACCATTGGTATGATGAAATGCGGGGTCTGAGTATCCTTCTTCAAGCTCGGCAAGCGGACCTCTACGCTTGTCGGGCGTGGTCGTTTCCTGAGTCTGACTCCAGATGGCTTTTATCAGCAGCTCCTACCACCTTCTTGGGTGGTTTTACAGGTCAATCCTGTAGAAAATGCCCAGAAGTTCCACAATGTAGACACAATTGCATTTGCCATCTCCTTTCTCTTTCCTTCTGGGTTAAGGGTCCTTTAACCCCTCCGATTTGCATGGGTTCTGAAGCCTCTGCTCCTTTGGGGTTAGCGTGGGTTTTGACCAACACCCTGTTCTCAAACTTGGCTCGATCAGCCTTTCTGTTCTGAAGTCTGTGATCTAACTGAACCACTAAGTCTATATATTCAGCACAGTCTTGCGGTGGGTTCACGACTTGAGCCAAGACATCCTTGAGTTCTCCTCGAAGCCCTCAATGAAATAACGTGATTCATTTTACCTCAGGCCATCCAGTTTCCACTATCAACCTATTAAAGGTTGCGATGTAGGATAGAAGGTCCTGGTTACCCTGTCGTAGGGATAAAAGTTCGTTATCCAGGGCCTGTCCTTGGGAGTGCCGGGCAAATAGTCTTTCCATGCTCGTTTGAAAGCCCTGAAAATCCCGAAGAATTGGGTCATCCTGAGTAACTAGTGGAATTGACCAATCAGCTGCACTGCTGCTGAGATATGACAACACAAAGGCTACCTTGGCTTGATCGTTTGGGAAGGCTCCAAGTCTGCATAAAAAGTGCAAGAGGCATTGGTTCATAAACACAGCGAACCTTTTGGGATCTCCACCAAAGCGTTCGGGTGGAGCTAATGGAATATTTCCAGGTAGGTTTATTTGCACTGGGTTACTCGATAACACAGGAGCTGGATTTCCCCCAGAACCAGGTAGGGGTGCTTGTCCAGCCTGGCTTTGCAATAGTTGCCTAGCAAGGTTGTCAGTTCGCTCCTTTGCCAAAATCAGTTCCCTCCTAAGGGCATTGGTTTCTTGACGGGCGGAATGCACTTCGGCCCTCAGTTCCCCTAGTAATTGGGCCAATTGGTCAGTCTCTGAGGTATCCATAATGCCCGGGTGGGAATTTGTAGGTAGGCTTCGCGTTCTGTTACGCTCACCTGGCTCCCACAGAGGCATCGATCTGGACTGGACTGCTGCGGTCTCCACCAATGTGACGCGTAGGGCCGAGATGACGGACTGGACTGGCCCACCTAGCTTCGTTTGCTTGGCCCGTAAGAATATTCTTCTGCAAATGGAGAAAGGGGATTAACCACCCATGGAGTTGAGCGTAAATCCCACCACCCCGCTGTTCTCCCCACTGATCACCTTGGATGTCCCCTCTTATAGTCTCACCTGATGATTTGAAAAGATGAGCTCTCCATCCTGCATTGAGCGCAGGGGCGCATAGATAACCAGTTGCTTCACTGGCTCGAAGGAATTGGTGAGTTCCAGGACAATATTGACACAGATATTCCCGGCAAGACGCCGTAAGTATGTAGTTCGTAAGAGTTCAAATGCCTGACTTTCACTCTTGTCCGATTCCTTGCAGGTTGCAGCTTGACCCTACTGAAGAGTTCCTCGTGGCAACCGGTAATGTTCTGGTAAGGATTTGTATTATCCAACACAGTTCGATAAAATAATGTCCATATGTAACCTGTTGCTTTCTCCCTTATTCAGGCGCTGAGAGAAAGTATGAAGTCTCGGGGAATAATGCCTCCGGCGGTAAAATCAGGTAAGTCTTTTGTGGTGAGGAGGGTTCCCCTTCTTAGTCCCTTGTTTCACCTTGCTTTCCTTTTGTTTCCTCTTAGGGGCCGGGGTTCGGTTAGGTTGTAGTGGAAGCTGCGCCGACCCGTGAAGAAGAATAGTACTCCGGTGGTAAAATCAGGTAAGTCTATGGGGGGTATTCCTCTGTGTATTCCCTTGGCTCACCTTGCTGTTCTTGTCTTCTCCTTAGGTGCCGGAGTGCGGCGGGAACATGCAGGAGGATGCGATGAAATGTGAAGATGCTGCGAAGGCCGGTGAGTTCAGCGTGGCGCTGCAGCAGGCAAGGCGGCGCGCATAAAATAACTTCTTTCTTCCAGCTCGAAAGGCGCGATAGATCGGGAATTCAGGTAAGGATCAAAGGTATTGCTCTTGTTCTAACCTTTTCTCCTTCTTTCTCCCTTTTTCTAGTAGCTCCAAACTCGAGGCGGGCGTGGCAGAAGACTGGATGCAGACTTGCAGGCACGGTGAGCGTTACGCTGCTGGATGCAGAATAACGCGAAGCGTGTGCTGCTCTTCGGGCGTGGTTTAAATAGCCCCCAAAGTAGTCCCAGGTAAGTATTCCTCCCCAGCCCCACCCGAGTAAAAAATAGTCCCTAGGTAAAATAGTCCCTTCCAAGCCTCGTTTGGCTTGGAGCTCTTGCAGCATGGTCTGCATCAGGTAAGTTTGCAGCATGGTCTGCATCAGGTAAGATTTAATCTATGAGCCTGGCGCCTATGGCACCAGGACTGACTCTCCATATGAGCCTGGCACCATAGGTGGTAGGACTGCACCCAAATAGCCCCTAGCGGGGGTTGTTGGGCTTGCTTGGGGTAACTTGATGCCTGCTTCCGGCGTTGCTGGACTTGGTCTGGGCCCCCAGGGGTAGGCATCATGACACTGTCCTATCTAAGCGTTGCAGGCGCACCATTAGGGAACGATGAATGTCAGATGATGAAAACCATGAGAAATGGAGCACCCCCCATGAATGCAAAATAGTGAAACCACCCCAAAGGCAAATATGCAGAACCCAGAGAACAAGTAAACAATTCCTACAAAGCCTGCAGTAAATATATTTATAGCAGCTGCACTGCCCCCTAACACAGCACTGTTCATTTCCCTTGCCGTACACTATTAGCAGTGCAGGATGCACTAGTCTGTGGGAATTTCATGGGCTGCAACATGGCTGCCCTCTTCCTTGGCACCGGAGTGCCTCAGAGGTGCACCTCTTTGGCTGCCCAGAGTCTTATTCTGCCCAATTGGTAGCGGGCAGGTGAGAAAGCTGGCCCCCAACACCAAGGCCCACACAAAGGCAACTGTCTGAGCCTGTCCTGGCTGTGGGAGGGCTCGGAGGGCCCCCTGCCCACAACATCACCTGCTCCCTTCAACCTCCTCACCATCATGGAACTGTTCACCAGCCTGCACCCATCTAGTTCATGAACTTGTAACCCATTTGCACACTTTTTCTTTCCAGACTACATGTGAGTTATGCCGTGAACTAGGTGATGCTTATCCACTCACTCATAATTCTTTACCTAGCTCAGCCTTAATCCACCCTCTGTGGTCTCTGCCTATGCCTCACCCCATACCTCCTCCCTTTACTGCATTGTGTGCCTTTGTATACATTTCAAATCTGGGTGTGTTTTCCATCCCCACACTCCCATTCTGCATTGCATTGTGTGCCTTTGTGAATAGGTCAAATCTAGGTGTTTTCTCCATCCTCACCCCCCCATTTTGCATTGCATTGTGTGCCTTTGTGAATATGCCAAATCTAGGTGTTTTTTCCATCCTCACCCCCCCATTTTGCATTGCATTGTGTGCCTTTGTGAATATGTCAAATCTAGGTGCTCCTCTAGAGCAGCGGGGCCAGACGGCCTCTTGAACGCCGATCTGAAAGATAACATCGATGAGTGGACTGAATTTTGTGATATCCTGTTTCAAAATATAATCAAAGAAGGAAAGATTCCATCGACCTGGAAATCTGGTATCATAGTACCGATATTCAAAAAGGGCATTCGCACCAATCCCGCAAACTATCGGCCAATAGCCCTTCTGGATGTGGTAGGGAAGGTCTTTGCAAGCCTATTGCTTGCACAATTGACGAAATGGATCAGACAACAGACGATCTCCGATGAACGACAATCTGGCTTTATTAAAAGAGTGGGCTGCAGCTTAAACCTCTTTATCCTAAACCTGCTGAAAATAGAGGCCATTAGATCTGGTCAAAAAGTTTACCTAGCGTTCATCGACATGGCAAATGCATTCGATGGTGTGGACCGAGAAACGCTGTGGACAAAACTTAAGGAAAGAGGATGTAATGCCAGTCTAATTCAAGCTATAAAAGAACTATACTCAGGCACTCACATAAAAGTTTGTCTGGATAGTTCAGGAAACTTAACAAACCCCATACCAACAGAAAGGGGGTGAAGCAAGGGTGCCCCCTTGGAGCCACTCTCTTCAATTTTTATATATCAGAAGTTGGCGCAGCCCTACAGAGTGTGGTGTCATTTCCAGCAATGGTGAATGGAATCCATTTAAATCACACCCTTTATGCTGATGACACGGTCATTTTAGACCGCACACCCATTGGCCTACAAAGAAAACTGACAGCTTTAAAAACCTTCACAGAAGAACTAGGGTTGGACATTAATGTAACAAAATCAGAAATTCTAGTTCTTGAAAACAAACAAGGAAGGGCATCAAGTAAGATCAGGTCAAGCTAGGCCCTTGGGATGAAGAATTTGAATAAAGTTCCACACACACGATACTTAGGAACAGTTATAAATTTCAGCATCAACGATGAACCTATGAAGAAAAAACTTCTAAGCAACTGTAAACAACTAATATCGCAGGCAATCATTCTGCAAAAAAAATACGGAAAATGTTCCTACGTTCCGGTAAGAAAATCTTACCAAAGTAAGGTCACGCCTATATTAATATATGGAGCTGAAAACATGTTTGGATGTGACTCAAAGATCTGATCAAGATGCGAAGGATCCTTTTGGAAGAAAATTCTCCAGATTCCACAAAGCACTCCAACTGCTTGTGTGCTGTATGAAGTGGGGATCTCCACGCTAAATGCTAGACTAATATGGAACAAGCTACCATTATTCAGAAAGACCAATGAAGGAGCAGATCTGCCACCTTTAGAAATACTAATTGAGAGGAAATTGCAAAGAAAAACTTCATTGTTAGAATGGAGACAACAATGCAAAGACATCTTGAACCAGTTGGGCACAGATGAAACAACACTATGGAATAACCCAGATTCAGTAAAAAGAAAGTTGCTAGAATTGACTGGATTGAAATTGGTGAGCGAAGATCAACCCATAAGTCCATGCAAAATTCACCAACTGAAGCTAAAAGACTTAACACTCTTCCAAAATATCTGACTATCGCACCCTGCAAGCATCTAAGGAGACTCTATTTGAAATTTCGTCTTAACATTTTCGAAACTAAAGAAATTTTGAGATATCGACAAATGATTCCATCAGGAAACATAAATTGCAGATTCTGCTCAACAGAGGAAGAAAACTTAAAACATTTAGTTCTTTTCTGTAATAATCTGAGCGGCCAACGAGAGAAGTTCCTAAGGAAAGAGCTGGATAATTACTTGCCTTACAACGCAGAAGATTGGAGGAGGCAATTACACAACAGTGAGTGTAAATCACTGACAATAGCACTAATGAGGTTCTTAGAACAACTACAAAAGATGCTTGAGTTGGTGCCAGCTATCAAGAAATGAAAGAGACCTTATCTGGCAGCGACCGAGAATCGATGGCTATAGTGCTGGACCTTTGTGTAATCTTCTTTTTCCACCTTTAAACATTCTTCTTTTTTTAAGATTATTTGTAAGATTTAGTTTTAGACTTAGTGGTATATATTAAGAGTATTTGTGTTGGAGTTTAATATTTCAAATGTTTGTATAAACTATGTGAAATAAAAAAAATTAAATTTTTTTAAAAAAGATGTCAAATCTAGGTGTGTCTTTCCATCCTCACCCCCCCCATTTTGCATTGCATTGTGTGCCTTTGTGAATATTTAAAATCTAAGTGTGTTTTTCCATCCCTACGTCCCCATTCTGCATTGCATTGTGTGCCTTTGTGAATATTTCAAATCTAGGTGTGTTTTTGCATCTCCACACCCTCTTTTTGCGTTGCATTGTCTGCCGCTGTGAATATTCCGAATCTAGATGTGTTTTTACATCTCCACACCCCCATATTTCAAATCTAGGTGTGTTTTTCCATCTCCACACCCTCTTTTTGCATTGCATTGTGTGCCTTTGAGAATATCTCGAATCTAGGTGTGTTTTTACATCTCCACACCCTCTTTTTGCATTGCATTGCATTGTGAGCCATTGTGAATATTTAAAATCTAGGTAATCTAGGTGTGTTCTTTCTCCATCTACACTTATGTGCTCAAGTGTTCCCCTTGAATATGTTTGCTCTCCCTTGGCTCCTAGGTCGCCTGATGGAGTTTCTGCCTGTGCAGTGCAGCCTCTTGCCCTATCCTTCAAACTGTATCTCTCCGTCACTTCTATGGAACTCATCTTCTCTCCTAACCATTTTAACAGCTATACTGTCACCAATCCCCCCACCCCCACAAAGTTTGGAAGGAAAATGTTTTAAAAGAATTTCTTGACCACTAACCCTGATCTGCCCATCGCTGACATCTATGTCAGTTCAACTTCCAGACATATTGCTGCCGATATCCTCCTCTGGACTTCTCACCTTATCTCCACTCTCTCTCCTGTCGCATCCTCTTCCATTAACGGTGGCACTAGATGAGAAGTACTGTTGGCGGGCTTCTCATCATCCAGATGTATCATTAATGTCTATTGCAATGGCACTATCATGGCTGAGGGTCTTCAACCCAACCTTCTCCTCTTTGACCGATGCCTGCCATCTCTCATCAACTTTATTCCTGCACCTGCTACTCCTTCTTCCTCTGTCTCTGTCCTTCCTCCCCCTCCATGTGGGGTACCACGCACCTGTACCCCGCACTGGAAAACCTTTAAAGGCAGTGACTGTTAGGCAGAATCACCTGCAGTACCCTTTGGGAACACTACAGGCAATTAGGACTACAAGTTTAAGCACAATTTCACCTTTTGTGCAAACCTGTACTACACAGTAAAGTGGTAGCGATGGCTGAGCAGCCAGACTTATCTCAAGAGTTTAAGTGAGCAACAGAACAAGTCACACAAAGGACCAACCAATACAGTGATTTAAGTAAACACTTACTCAAGGTTTCTCAGTAAAAGAATATACATTTTTTACTCAATCATTTATAAAACATTACACTAGCACAAGCAGCTCAATATCACACACTAATACACCACAGAAATCCAACCGGTAAGTAACTAAACAAGTTTAGCTCAAAAATGAAGTGTGAGCAAAATGGCACTTTAGATACTTAGAAAGGGAGTGAAAAGACAAGGTTATAAGAATAGACAGCCCAAATACAATCATAGGCAGGGCAAAGGGTTCAAGTTAAATACAACCATCAATTCTTCTCAATAGGCCTGGGCCAAAGTCAATGGTTCAGAGTCTTTTGTATAGGATAGCACAGTTCTGGTATGTAACGGTTAAGTCTTTGCCACAGATTTTTAAAGGATTTGGCTAGGGGCCAAAAGCTGTAGCAAGACGTCAGTTTAAGGTGTGAGTGCCTTAAAGTCCCCCTAGTTTCCTTCCCTCTGGCTATCCTGTTTTCAACAGCACTCTGAAGAAAATTCGACCAGAATAGGACAGTGTCCAGGTGGCTTGCGAGGTGGTTGTTCCCACCAAACTCAAGGGAAGAAGTTAACCTTGAAGGGCTTCTCAGTCGTCAGAGTTTCAGGCAATTCAGTCCTGCAGCAGGGCTTCACCGGTCGTCCAGGAGTTGCAGCAGTCCTCTTCCTTCCTCTCCTCTTTGGTTCTTTCGTTCCAGTGGTCGACTCTGCTTTCCAAGTCCCAGAAGCCTGCTTTTGCACAGTTTTCCCCCATTCATTCAGCCTGGCTGTCACTCACCCAGCAGGGTGGCTGTCCTTGCCGGACAGCCAGCCGGCCAATCACACCAGAGTGCATTTAGGTCTCCTAGGAGACTAAGCACAGGGAGTTTCAGGCACCTCCCTCACACCCTGTCCGCCCCAGACAGTCTGGCACCAGAGGAGGGCTTTAGCACAGCAGCCCGCCAAAGGGCACAAACAAAGGGACCAAACCTGGTTTGGCGCGCAGAGACAAACACAAAAAGGACTTTTCCTAAAAGAAATGGCGGAAAAAGATGAACAGAGTCTGTTTTTACAGATAAGTCTGGGGCGCCATATTGAAAAACATGGCTACCCCTGATTTTGAGCTACTGTTAGCGGTCGCGAAAAATCACAGTAGTTTATCTAAACCACTGCCACCAGCCATTTAAAATAGGAAAAGCTAACATTAACATTTTACTGTTACATGACTGTTAAGACTCAGTGGAAGCTAAGCAACTCCCCTAGCACTCTATAGTAAGATAGGGTGTGCTGGGTCAGTAAATTTAAAGAGACTAGTAAAGTCAATTTAACTTTACTTGCCCTGGGAGACAGTAGTCAGTCCCAGGGAAGGTGTTTAAATCTTGGGGAGTCTGAAAGACACCCCTGTGCCACTGCACTGAAGGTGCTGTGTGACACACAGAAAAAGATGATGCCTTGGAGGTTGTTTTAAAAACTCCATTACCAAAGAACACAAAAGTAAAACGCATACAAAATACATGGAAGAGTGGGAAAAAAAGGCTCACACTCTTCCCAGGTAAAAAATCGAATCCTAGAAATACAGAAAAGTTGCTGGGGGTCTCAAAAGGTAAGGGAAATTAGCACATTTGGAGAATTCTCCCTAACAGTGACCAGCTTCACTTGGCTATGCTAAGTTCCCGCTCTGCAATCAAACACTCTGCTGAATTCTGCCTCCTCCTTGAAGACCTGGACATCGACATCCTCGCCCTCACCGAGACATGTTTCAAGGCCAGCTAGTCACTGCTTTTGACTCCCTTCTGCCTGATGGCTACAAGATCATCTCTAAGCCAGGCCCCAACGGAGATAGCGGTGTGGTTGCCCTGATCTTCCTCTTCCGAGAGCCTGGTCTGCAGGCTGGTCAGCTCTCCTACCTACTCCTTGACCATTGCCACTATCTATCGGCCACCTGGATACATCACACTGTTCCTCTCAGAATGGGCTGACTTCTTCTCCTCTCTCCTGTCATCTACCTCTAAACTCTTCTTGGTGATTTATCGGATGCTATTCTCTTCTGTGAACTTTGCACCTCGCTCTTCCTCTCCATTCTCCCCGCTGGTCCTAACCACTCGGCTGGACAGACTCTTGATGCCTTCCTCCACACTGATCTCTTGCTCCCTCCCTCTCGCCACCCCTCTCTCCTGGTATGACCACTCCCTCCTATCCTCTCACTTGGGCCATCTCGGCCCCCTGACCTCACCTCCCCCAGCTCTGCCAACCTCGTTCTCAGACATTCGCCCGATGAAATGAGTATCAGCTGCTGCCTTTGCATCAACCTTCATCCCCCCTCCCACTGCATACTAGCAGGGAGGCCTAGGATTCCCTTACATAACACCCAGACTCTGGAACAAGCTCCCCCACACTCTAAGAGCAGAAAGCTCTCTTACAGTCTTTAGAAAAAATCTCAAAACTTCTCTCTTTAACTAAACCATCACCACCCACTGCCAGAGTACTACACACTGCTAATGTTTTTTAATCATGCAAGTATGTGTCTCCATGTGTAACTAAGTCCTTCTCTTCTGTAACCAGCGCCACGATGCCCCAGGGCTGTTTTTTTATGCGCTTAACAAATACGAATAAATAAATAAATGCTCTACCTCTGATGCTGCTCTTAGCATCCTCCATCTCGCCATCACCAACCCTCTCGATATCCTTGGCCCAGTCATGAGGAATCGCATGAAACATGCCACCAATGGTACGGCTCTGATCTTGAAGCCCTGAAGCGCAAGCGCAGAGCTGCGGAAAAGAAGTGGCAGATCTCAAGCTCATCCTTTGACAAACTGGCCTGTCGCCTTCTCCAAGGTCAATAACATCTATCCATTAACTCCAAGAAGAGAGCCCGCATCCAGGCTTGCATCTCTGGTGCATCCAACAACATGGCTGAACTCTTTAAAATGTGCAAGGAACTAGCCAATCCCTCTGCAGTCTGCACCACGCCTCTCCTCTTTCAGACCCTCTGCACTGCACTGGCCACCTACTTCACTGCTAAAACTCAGGACATCCTGAGCACTCTACCTCCTCCCATTCCCCCTCCCGACCTCCCATCCACCTGCCATCCCTGGCCTCCCATCCACCCTCTGCCTTTCTCTCCTCCTTCTCTCCTATCACATCACCTGAGGTCTTTAAAGTTGTCCGCTCTATGAGGGTGTCCTCCAAACAGGCCCTCCCCTGTTCTTCCAGAACTATTAAGGACAACATCGGCTACCTTTCCCCCGCACTTAATGACTTCCGCAATCACTCTCTTGCTACTGGGTCTTTTCCTTCTTCCCTGAAGCACTCTCTTCTATACCCCCTCCTAAAAAAGCCTTCTGCAGACTCCTCATGTCCAGCTAACTATCGCCCCATCTCTTCACTCCCTTCCTTGGGAACCTCCTGGAGAAATTGGCCCTCCCACAACTGACTCAGCATACCGAGCTGGTTGGTTGCCTAAACTACCATCAATCTGGATTCCGAGCATCTAGAGGCACAAACTGCTCTCCTGAACACCCATGAAGAACTGCTCGCATCTCTGGACTCTAACTCTCCTGCTGTTCTCATTCTACTCGATCTCTCCTCTGCATTTGATATGGTCAACTTCTCCATCCTCAAAAAAGACTCCATGATACCCTTGGTATCGCGAGCAGGCACTGGACTATCTGACCTCCTTCCTCACCGACCGTCCCTCCCAGGTGATCTTGGGCTCTTTCTCCTCTGCCACCTCTATCTCTACTTGTGGTGTCCCCCAGGGCTCCAACCTCTCACCCTGGATTTTTAGTGTCTATCTCACCCCACTTGCTCCCCTTATTTCTACCTTCTCCCCCCACTTCCAGTGTTATGCAGATGATATCCAACTCTTCTTCAAACTTCCCTCTGACCCTCTTGCTACTTCCTCTACCATTCCTGACTGCCTCTCTGCTATCCAGTCCTGGTGTGCTTCTAACGATCTCTGCCTCAATGCCAGCAAAACTGAGATCCTTCCTATCAGGATTCCTGCTCCCACCTTCCTCCATTCTCTCTGGCCACCCTCTTTGGGCACCCCCCACCTCCTTCTTCTGAAGCCAGAAAACTCAGAGTCATCTTCGACTCATCTTTTTCTTTTCTCCCTCACATCATGGACCTTGCCAAGAAGGCCCATTTTGAACTCCACCTCCTCAGAGGCATCCTTCCTTTCCTCACCTTTCCCTGAAATCTCAATGTGTCTAGAGCCCTGGTACTCTCTGGGGTGGACTACTGCAACAGCCTCTTCCTTAATCTACCCTCTCCCTTTCTCTGCCCCCTCCATCGTATACAGAATAGCGCTGCAAGAGTTATCCTGGGCCTCAAGACCAGGGACCGTATCTCTCCAGGCCTAAAGTCGCTCCACTGGCTCCCAGTTGCTGCAAGGGTCAAATTCATATCCCTCTGCATCACCCATAAGGCTGTCTGCGGCTAGGGACCACGCTATCTAAAATCTTCTGGAGGCAGATCTCTTTCCTCAGCTGGCTCCCTCCTCTGGGACAGCCTCCCTCTCCGTCTTGAGCAGGATCTCCTCAAATTACGGAAGGACCTCAAAACGTTCCTCTTCACTGCCTCCTCCCCCCGCCTCCCGTGCTAAACCCCTCTGTTGCTGAGATTGGTGGCCTTGGCCCTTATGTGTCCTCCTGGGTCTTTACCATCCTCCCAATCACCTGCACCGACCACCCCCACTCCCAGCACTTGCCCTTGGGCACCCACTGGCCTGTGTTCCCTCACAGGACTGCACTTTGTATTGGCAGATGATCATTCTTTCTATGCAACCTCTGCCTATCTGCCTAGCACTTTACCAGTACCTGGCAACTTACTCCCTGGTACTTCCGCCCTGTGGAAACTCCTTAGCACTTACATCAAACTGCTAGAACGCAACAAAACTTCTCAAAGCCCTGCTCAAATTATCAAAAGCACCTCGAAACACCCTACAAATGTGAGACATCCCTTTGTACTTCTTTCCTCACAGCTCAGCAAAACCCATAAACGTACAAGCAGTGAGGTGGCCTTATATAGAGGGTCGAACTTTCTTTGAGAGAGTCTAGGGCTCTGGTTGGCTATAACAATGTGACAAATCTACTTGAGAAGGATCTGATTGGCCGTACTAACCTGACTAATAAACCTAAGATTCAATGCTATGTTACAAACTGCTCGATTGGGTGATGAATCAACTGCGGAGCCTCCGAAGTTTAGCCACAAGCTCTATCGAGGTGTCTGTGCAAAACACAACCTATACTCACGGTATTGTCAAATCTTGCCTAAAAGATTTGAAGGGTCCAGGTGCCAGTTTATTGGAAGTTTGTAGCTGTGAGCTCCACTCACCACTTGCATGACACTCAAGTCCTCTGTCGTTGTTCATTCCCCCTTCGTTTTCATGGCAATACTGCTGCTGTGCAGAACACCATCATTGCTGCCCTCCTCTTCAGCATGAGCTCTGAAGTGCTACACTTCTGCAATCTCCAGAGATCTCCTCCAGGACAGCATCCACAAAACACAGCTCACAGGTTTTTTATCTGCATTGTCTTCACTGACCACATGCAGATGCTAGATGCTACTCCACTGCTCCTAATAAGCTATCGTAGCCCATCACATATTTGTGACCACTAACCTATCTGAAAGCTTCAGTCTGATTAGTTCTCAGGCAGCACTGCTTGCACAGACCTTGTCAGAAGGTTCTGAACCAGTGCAGCACTGCCAATGACTCTGTAAACCTTGCTTCAAGCCAGCACTTCACCGTTAAAATAAATAGGTACATTATCATGTAATTGTGTGATTACCGGATCAGTGCTGGAAATGGAAAACATTTACTTAGGGGAACCCTCTCCTCCTTGGAAGGGCGAGGCTGTGGGGTGGAGGGGGAAGTGCTGAGGGATGTGTCCACAGGTCAGGTCACTAACACAGTATATCTTCATAGAACCCAATCCTAGCAATTTGCATAAAAGCAAAGAGCATTATGGGAACATAAGAAAGCCCACAATTTTAAATTTAAAACATGTCTTATAGTGATTAAGCAAGAAAACCTTTTGAGCGAATAATTGAAGTTGGACTTTGCGCTGGGAGTGTTCTGCACTAGCCCGTGGGCCTGGGGACAGATCTGTCCTGAAGCCAAGTTATCAATTCTTGTTTGAAAGAGCAGATCTGTCAGAAGATGTTGCAGTGCGGGTTGCTTGGCTGTTGGTGAAATCTGTAGCTGCAGATCTGTTTCACTGCAATCCAACATTCTGCCACCCCTGCTTATCGAAATAAGCCATGTGAAGTTTCTCCTGCCGCTGCACGAACCTAGCACAGATCGTGAAAAGACCTGCACAAAGTTTCTCCCGACGCTGTGAAGCTATCATGAATTGAAAAACCGTACAAGGTTTCTTGTTTGGCTGCAGAAAGCTAACATGGGAACGAAACTGCACAAAACCGGGCAAAATTTCAGTGGAGGCGGAACTGTAATCTTGGTTTTGCATAATGGGCAGAAGCGGATTCTAGTGCAGATTCCGCACTTTTCTCTTTGTGGGTGAAAATGACACTCACCCCTACTGGGGCAGTGCTCCTGCAAGACTAGTTTTGCCGAAGTGCTGCTCCGTCTTGTTCAGTCAATTTCCTGCACTGCATCAGATCTGTGCAGAACAGAGTTTTATTCCATATTACCCTTTCAGCTGCAGTATTGGGGTTAAGTGTGCCCATTAGCTGCCTTTGAACCACTTATTTGAAAAATCTCAATTTATTTTCATTTGTTTCTATGCTGTCCATACTCTTTTCTCACACTACCCACTCCCCTTGCATCCCGCTTCCTGCCTGCACAACCTCCCACCTCCCACCCGGCCACTGGCCTGTGATTGGGCCACAGGGCCATCAGGAGCACCACACAAGGGTCTAGGTCCCTCGGTGCACCGCCTTAGCCACTCACTTGGCTTTCAGTTGCAGTATTGGTAAGCCCATCGGCTGCCTGCGAGCCCTTATTCATTAAATCTCCCTCTTTGTTATTTGTTGTCACACTCTCTGCACTCTTTTCACATCCTCCCCTCTACCCTTGCATCCCGCTTCCTGCCTACACAGTCTTCCACCTCCCACCCTGCCCACCGTCCTGTGATTGGGCTGTGAGACCCTTTATTCAGGCATCCACTCAAGGTAGTCGTGCCTGGGCAGCCACCGTCTAAGGGCCACAATGCAAAGGACAGCTTCCGACTAAGTAATTCCCCTCTGTGTTTGCCTGTGTTCGCCTGTGTTTGTCTGGGACGCCTGCCGCAGTTAACCCGCAGCAACTGATAAGGTAAGTGTGGTGTGGGTGGGGAGTACAGCCATTACAGCCTACCACTCCTAATACCTCATATCACATGCTTCCATGCATTTAGCTCAACTGTGCTAGTTAGCCATATTCTGCTTTTAGTTTAATTGTGTATGGTAGCCATATTTAGCACTTACCCTTATTGTGTCAGGTAGCCATTGTGAGGGGTCAGCAATATGAGGCATACAACTTTTGGATGATTGCTCAAAATATGCCAATTTATGGAACCCTAAATGTTATCAAATGCCTCACTAGCCCTACTCTAATGAGCATTTCCCAGCCTTTCAAAACTAAACGGAAATACTCTAACGCAAAATGTCTGTCCCTCACACTTAAACAACAAATATAAAAAGAAACTATATGGCAATTCAAATAACATCAACAATGATATTCGCAGTTCCTGAAAGCCTCTTAGTAACTTGGGTGAGCTTTCCTTCCCCAGGATCAAAGAAAAATTCAACTTCAGTGTTCAACAAAAAGAAACAAGGACATCCATGTATGTCATACAGTCTCAACCCAGTTCTTGATGATTTCAAATTCAAAGTAGTGTTTTGTTAACTGAAGTTCCAATAACAGAAAAAGTTCCCTTTGTGATAGGACTTTACACGTCACCAAAATAGTATCAATGTCATTCCAGCCACAATGCTTTGCCGCAAGTTCCCGTTGTCCAGGGAGAATTTCCACAGTTCAAAGGAAAGACAACTTCTGTAAATGTCAGTGAAACAAAGATCTTGGTTAACAGTTAATATGTCTCTCTTTACAAAATGAGGAGTCACAGTAGGTATATTTGTCAGAATGACTTCATAGCACTTCTACTTCCACTTCAACAACCTCAACTTCTTCAAGAATTTACCATGAGGCATACTCCTTGGCCTCACAGTATTCCACTTTCATTTCTGCTACTGGAGTCTTGCATCCACTGACAACCAAATACACCACCAAAGCTTTAGTACTTTGTGACACCGCTGCAGCTTTCAGTTATGACAAGATTCACTTTTAGATACTTCAACACCATTAAGTACACAAGGCATTCTTCCTCTGAATATCTCTTTTCCAAAGGGGCAGCCTCTTTTACTCTCTTGTCTGTCAATCAATCAATCAATAATAACCTTTATTCAACACAAACCCATAAAAGAAAATCATCACAATACATTATAAAATTTGTATTTGTATTTCTTGTATTTTATTTATTTGTATAGCGCGCCTGGCCCAAAGGCATCTGGGTGCATTTCTTGAGGTTACAGTGACATTGTAAACAGCAACACAGCAACAAATCATTCAAAGATATTTACAAGATATTTACAGCATATTACAGAATATTTACAAAGGAATACGTTGGAGAGTCAAGGCTTAGCAAAGTAGAGCATCAGACAGGCAGTGTGAATTGTTAAGGTCCACGAGGCAGGTGGAAACTTTGACAGTCCTGTGCTATGAGCCACATTTTGGCTTGACTCTTGAATGAGAGAAAGGAGGATTCAGATCTGAGAGGATGAGGTAACGAGTTCCACAGTTTAGTGGCAAGAACTGGGAAACTGCCCCCCCCCGCTTTCTGGAGCTTAAACCTTGGTATTGAAAGACAATGAGCTTGGGCTGCTCTCTGTGGGTGTGTGGAAGTGTGTGGTGTGAAGCGGTTCACCAGGTATGTTGGAGCCTGGTTGGCCACACATTTGTGTGTAAGAGCAAGAGTTTTAAGGGAGATTTTTTGGGAGATTGATAGCCAGTGTAGGCTGCGTCTGGTGTCAGAGATATGCTGGTTCCTAGGGACATTTAGTGCAGCCCTGATGACATTATTTTGGGTAACCTGTAACTTGCTTAGGCTCCGTTGACAGTCCCTAGATAAAGCACATTGCAGTAGTCGAGTTTAAACATGATGAGGGCCCTGGCAAGGATGGTGCAGTTGGCCGTGGTGAGGAATGGGCGACGTGATGTGATAAGTTTACACGTGTGAGCTGAGGATGAGATTACAGCATTGGTTTGTCTGGTGAGAGATGGTGAGAGATAGTGTTGAATCGAGATAAATGCCAAGGGTTTTCATGTCATTGGATACCTTAATGGTATAACCGTCAATGATGAAAGATTTGAATGCAGAATCTAATCTATTGAGTATGTGGTGGGAACCAAGGATGAATAGCTCTGTCTTCTCGTAATTAAGACAGAGCCTGTGTTGTGCCATCCATGCCTGGATGACCTGATAGATATAATTTAAGGCTTTGGTGTCGGCAGTGTGGTCACCAGTGATAGGGATGAGTATTTGGGTTTCATCTGCGTAGTAAGTATCAAAGAGCGGCTTCGTAAACACGTTATAAAGTGTAGGTAAAAAGCACGATCCTTGAGGGACCCCGCATAGGACTGGCGAGGGTTCAGCAGAAGCCAAAGGGCAGAAGAGCCTCATGGATCTGTTCGCCAGGAAGGATCTAATCCAAATGGGCTGCAGATTTGAGATGATGGCAAATAATTTGATGGTTAACCGGATCAAATGCTGCCAATAAGTCTATCAATAGTAAGAGGGTTAGCTTGCCGTTATCTTTAAGGGCCTCGATTTGAGTTTTTTAATCAATAAGGGCAATTTCTGTTCCGTGCCTCGGTCGTAAACCTGATTGTCTGAGGCCGAGGAGTTTATTTGATTAGGTAGTACGATCTAGGATTTTTAGACGGAAAGGAACAGTGGTGATGGGCCTTTAATTAGTAATTGTCTTGTCTATCTGTGTCATGATCTCTGCTTCCAAAAGGTCAGGGTTTTCCCAACTCCCTTGGAAGCAGATCCATAACCCAGGTTCCGAGTGCCAACCAGTCCCAATTGGGACCTTTTGGACCCAGTCCTGGCACCAGTGGCACCAGGCTCATAAATATGCCCAGTCCCAGCGCTGGAAGCGCCGGGCTCATAATGCTTGGGTGGACTTACCTGCAGCAGACCATGCTGCTTACTTGCCTGCCAGTTGAGCCTCTGATCCTCTTCTGTTTGGAACTACTTTTCCTGTTGGGTGGGGCAGGAGCCACTCCCTAGATTCAGAACACTGGAACTCTTCTGGAAAGCAGGAACTCTTTTCTTACCTATGCGTGGCTGTGGAAGGAGACACCTAAGCACTACAGGAGGCTATTTAAACCACACCCGATGGATGAATCTTGCTTTGCGTTATTCTGCATCCTCTGCAGCAGAACGCTCATCGTGTCTTCTGCATCTGATCCTGGGCCTAAGGAAAAAGGCTTACCATCCTGAATCCAGTCTTCAGCAACACCTATAAAGACAAGAAAGAACAGGTTAGCATTACGGTCTTCAGTGACAGCTCTTCACTTACCTGGTCCATCGGCTGTCACCAACGCCTCGCGCTGCATTCCGGCATCTGAAAGACAAAGGCTTACCTACTCTTCGTGCGCTCCGGAGGTCTTCACACTGCATTCCGGCATCTGAAAGACAAAAGCTTACCAACTCTTCGCACGCTCCGGAGGCCTTCGGCGCTGCATCCCGCATCTGAAAGACAAAACAAGGTGCGTTTAAAGACATTGAGGAACTTTAATACTCACGTGCCATTACTCCTTTCCACATCTAACCCAGTGGGTATTCCGGCACCCTGCAGCCGCTCCGAACTTGTACCTGCAAAATAAAAAGACAGTTAGAGCGCATCGTGAAGCAGGCAACAAGCGCTTACTTACGTGCTTCCAGGCGCTTCTATTCATCACACGGGCTCCATCTTCAACTCACTTCAGCCTGTCATCCGCCATCGCCGGAACCCTGCAAAACAAGAAACATCATTACTAAAGACTTTAAAGACATTAGAATTACTCGAAACTTACCGTTTGTGCAGTAAACGACAGACAGCAGTCCTCTGAAGTCAAGAGGCCTGCTCCCCTTATCCAGTGAAGAAACTGGTTACAGCACCCTGCCCCGAGGCAGATGGAGAGCACGGCGTTCACTTACCTAAGGTGAGAGCGTTAACCTTTGGGGTTCTACAGGAGAAGAGAAAGGGAAGAAGAGAGAGACATTCAATAACCCAGTTCCTTAATCCCATATTTTCTATCTGCAGACATCTTCGAGTCAGACATACAGTGCACAGAGGTCCAGCCCAAAGAGCCAGCCGTGTGTTACACATCACCTTTGAAGATACTGTATACGCCCAGTCAAGACCGGCGCCTCTACGGGAATCAGGTGAGCGTTACAAAACGCAAAGCCTACCACAAAACTCCCGTCCAGGCGCTATGGAAACCTCGGATACCGACCAGCTAGCCCAGTTACTTGGGGAACTAAGGGCAGAAGTGCATGCAGCCCGTCAGGAAACGAACGCTCTAAGAAGGGAACTGATTATTTCCAAGGAGCGAACAGATGATCTCGCTAGACAATTGCTACAGTCACAAGCCGGACAGACCCCGTTACCCGCATCTGGGGGAAATCTTCCTTCTACATCCTCTATGAATCCAGTGCAGATCAACCTACCTGGGAATGTACCTCTGGCTCCGCCCGAACGATTTTCTGGTGACCCAAAGAGGTTTGCAGTATTTATCAATCAGTGCCGGTTGCATTTCTTATGCCGGCCAGCAGCCTTTCCAACTGATCAAGCTAAAGTAGCTTTCGTGCTTTCGTACCTTAGTGGCAATGCGGCAGACTGGTCGATCCCTCTAGTAAATCAAGATGATCCGGTCCTCCATGATTTTCAAGCTTTTCAGCTCAGTCTGGAAAAACTGTTCGCAAGACATTCACAGGGGCAGGCCTTGGACAATGAGCTTCTTTCGTTGCGACAAGGTAATCAAGACCTTTTGGCTTATATTGCGTCTTTCAACAGACTGATAGTGGAAACTCAATGGCCTGAGGACAAAAGGATTACGCTGTTTAATAGAGGTCTATGTGGAGAGCTCAAAGATGTGTTAGCCCAAGTAGTGAATCCCCCACAAGATTGTTCGGACTATATAGACTTAGTCGTTCAAATAGATCACAGACTGCAGAACAGGAAGGCCGATCGTTCCAAGTTTGATGCTCGAGTATTTTCCAAACCGCCAACTCCTTCCGAAGGAGTAGACTCGGGGGAACCCATGCAAATAGGGGTCTGAAAGGTCCTCTAACACAAAAGGAGCGGGAAAGGAGAAAACAGTTGCAATTATGCCTCTATTGCGGAAACTCAGGGCACTTTCTTCGAGACTGTCCGGTGAAACCTGCCAAGAAGGCAGTAGGAGCTGCAGTTACCAAAGTTACAAACTCTGAGCAGGGAAACGACCTCGCCCGACAAGAATAGAGGTCCTCTTGCCGAGCGTGAAAACCAGTTCCGTGACCTCGCATTTCGTGATACCTATGGTCCTAATTAGCCCTGATAATCCGGATCGATTACATGCAATTGAAGCTTACGTCGACAGCGGTGCCATCGGCAATTATGTGGATCATGAAATGGTTTTGAGGATGAATCTAACTCTTTGTCCCAAGGCTGTAAAGGACGTCATTACTACGGTGGATGGTACGGAGATAGCCTCCGGGCCAGTAACGCATACCACTCAAGAGGTGACGCTAGTAAGTCAAGATGGACACCATGAGAAGATCGTGTTCGATGTGATCAAGGCCCCTCAGTTTCAGATTATTCTAGGAATACCTTGGTTAGAGAAACACAATCCTCTGATCGATTGGCGAGCAAGAACGGTCCAGTTTCCAGAATGTGTCTCTACTTGTCACCCTCCACCTGGTGTTGCACTGGCAGCAATTTCTTCAGAGACTCCCCAGTTACCTCCCGAATACCTAGAATACCAAGATGTTTTCCGGAAGGATCAGGCTAACTCTCTACCTCCTCATAGGTCTTATGACTGCCAGATAGACCTGATACCTGGATCTACTCCTCCTTGTATTAGAATTTATGCCCTCACCGAGCCTGAGAACCTTCACCTTCGACAATACCTGGATCAATACCTGGCAAATGGGTTTATTCGTCCTTCCAAGTCCCCTGCTTCTTCAGCTTTGTTCTTCGTTCCAAAAAAGGAAGGAGACCTTAGAACTTGTATAGATTATCGCTCCCTGAACCAGATCACCGTTAAGAATAGATATCCGTTACCTTTGATCCCTGAACTCCTGGACCAAGTCAGAAAAGCATGCATATATACAAAGCTGGATCTTAGAGGAGCTTACCACTTGGTACGAGTAAAAGAGGGCGATGAATGGAAGACGGCCTTCCGCACCAAGTATGGGCTATTTGAATATCAGGTCATGCCCTTCGGACTTTGCAATGCCCCGGCCGCCTTTCAATATTTTATGAACGATGTCCTCAGAGAGCTCATAGATGTGTGTGTTGTTGTTTACATTGACGACATCCTCGTTTATTCTTCATCGGAATCTGAACATCGGAAACACGTGAAAATGGTCCTCGAAAGATTGCGTCAACACAAACTTTTCGCTAAGTTGGAAAAATGTGTTTTCAACGTGACTGAAGTTGAATTCTTGGGATTCATATTATCACCTGGCGGAGTGCGTATGGATTCAAAGAAGGTCGATGCAGTTCTCAAATGGCCATCACCATCTTCCGTAAAAGGTGTGCAAAGCATGTTAGGCTTCGCTAACTTTTACCGCAGGTTTATCCCCAAATTCTCTCGAATAGTCCAGCCCATCACTGCCTTGTTAAAGAAAAATAAACGTTTTGAATGGTCTACCGAGGCGGAACAAGCTTTCCAGGATTTGAAGACTAAATTTATCTCTGCACCAATCTTAAAACACCCTCGCCCCGAACTCCCCTACATCGTGGAAACTGATGCTTCAAGCCTTGCCATGGGGGCAGTTCTATCACAAAAGGACCCGGTAACCAATCAGTTGCATCCCGTGGCATTTTGGTCCCGCAAATTCTCGCCTCCTGAAATCAATTACACGATTACTGACAAGGAACTTCTGGCTATCAAGTCTGCCTTTAAGGCTTGGCGGCATTATCTGCTGGGGGCCCGACAAACCGTTACTGTGATTACGGATCACCGAAACCTGCAATATTTGAAAACCGCAAAAGCCCAATCCTCTAGACAACTCCGTTGGGCATTATTCTTTGCCGAGTTTGACTTCATAATTACCTATCGACCTGGTACAAAGAACGGTAAAGCTGATGCCCTTTCTTGGATGGGAGTGGAAGAACACTTGATCAACCCTAAACCTCTACCAATCATTCCCGAACAAAGAATTCTGGGTGTAATCGCCACAGAATCCATAGAGGAAGTTAAGGATAAAGCCAGGCAACTTGTAACTCCAGCAGACATACAGAATTGGCATCTGCAGGGAAAGGACTTTGCAGTAAAGGACAACTTATTGTATTTCCAAGAACGATTATATCTACCCAGCACAGATTTAAAAAAGTAATCTCTTGTTATCACGATTCTTTAATGGAAGGACATCCCGGTATGGCCAAGACCTCAGAAAAGATCAAGCGCTACTTCTGGTGGCCGTCTTGGAAAAAAGATATCAGAGACTTTGTAATGTCCTGTGGAGTATGCGCCCAAAACAAGAGTCAAAAGGAAAGACCAGCAGGCCTCTTACGCCCTATTGACATCCCACCTCGCCCTTGGCATACGCTTTCTATGGACTTCATCACCGATCTACCTCCATGCTCCGGATACAATACGATTCTAGTAATCGTGGACTTATTCTCCAAGATGGCGCATTTCATTCCGCTCAAAGGCTTGCCAACAGCAGCAACTCTGGCCCGAGAATTTCTCGAAAACATCGTCCGACTGCACGGTTTTCCTTCGGTTCTAATTTCAGATCGAGGTAGTCAATTTATTTCTCATTTTTGGCGAAGTTGCTGTCGGTCGGCTCAAATTGATGTGAGACTATCGACCATTCACCACCCTCAGACCGACGGACAAACCGAGAGGACCAATCAAACTCTGGAACAGTATTTACGCTGCATGCTGCAACAAGCTGAAAAAACTTGGAAAGACATCCTTTGGATAGCCGAATATGCCTACAATAACTCTGTCCATTCGGGAACTGGGAAAACCCTGTTTTTTCTTTTGTACGGCAGTCACCCTCGAACCTCGGAGTTGGATCCCCTCCAAGATCTTGAAACACCAGCAGTAGACTACCTGCATTCTACAATCACCCAAGCCTTTAAGGAAGCTGTTTCTCACCTTCAAAGGGCTAAAGAACAATACAAGAAAGGAGCAGATCAACATCGGAAGGAAGCCCCTCAATATCAAGTAGGGGATCAAGTCTGGTTATCCACCAAATATCTACCTCTAAAAGGGCCACGCACATTCAACCCAAGATACCTTGGTCCCTATTCCATCACTACCATAGTAAACCCAGTAGCGGTCAAGTTGGACTTGCCCCCGCACATGAAGATACATCCAGCCTTCCACGTCTCTCTATTAAAACCCGTGCAACCTCAAACCCGACTAACTAAATCTCCAAAACCTATCCTAGTTGATGGAGAACTCGAGTTTGAAGTCAAAAGCATTCTGGACTCCAAGATCTCCAAATCTAAACTATTTTACCTAATTGACTGGAAAGGCTACGGCCCCTAAGAGAGATCCTGGGAACCTGCTGAATATGTCCACGCTCCTCGCCTAATCAAAAGATTTCACCGAACATTTCCTGACAAGCCAAAACCCCCGGAGAAGCCCGGTTTGGGAGGGGCCTTGAGGGGGGGTACTGTCATGATCTCTGCTTCCAAAAGGTCAGGGTTTTCCCAACTCCCTTGGAAGCAGATCCATAACCCAGGTTCCGAGTGCCAACCAGTCCCAATTGGGACCTTTTGGACCCAGTCCTGGCGCCAGTGGCACCAGGCTCATAAATATGCCCAGTCCCAGCGCTGGAAGCGCCGGGCTCATAATGCTTGGGTGGACTTACCTGCAGCAGACCATGCTGCTTACTTGCCTGCCAGTTGAGCCTCTGATCCTCTTCTGTTTGGAACTACTTTTCCTGTTGGGTGGGGCAGGCGCCACTCCCTAGATTCAGAACACTGGAAGTCTTCTGGAAAGCAGGAACTCTTTTCTTACCTAGGCGTGGCTGTGGAAGGAGACACCTAAGCACTACAGGAGGCTATTTAAACCACACCCGATGGATGAATCTTGCTTTGCGTTATTCTACATCCTCTGCAGCAGAACGCTCATCGTGTCTTCTGCATCTGATCCTGGGCCTAAGGAAAAAGGCTTACCATCCTGAATCCAGTCTTCAGCAACACCTATAAAGACAAGAAAGAACAGGTTAGCATTACGGTCTTCAGTGACAGCTCTTCACTTACCTGGTCCATCGGCTGTCACCAACGCCTCGCGCTGCATTCCGGCATCTGAAAGACAAAGGCTTACCTACTCTTCGTGAGCTCCGGAGGTCTTCACACTGCATTCCGGCATCTGAAAGACAAAAGCTTACCAACTCTTCGCACGCTCCGGAGGCCTTCGGCGCTGCATCCCGCATCTGAAAGACAAAACAAGGTGCGTTTAAAGACATTGGGGAACTTTAATACTCACGTGCCATTACTCCTTTCCACATCTAACCCAGTGGGTATTCCGGCACCCTGCAGCCGCTCCGAACTTGTACCTGCAAAATAAAAAGACAGTTAGAGCGCATCGTGAAGCAGGCAACAAGCGCTTACTTACGTGCTTCCAGGCGCTTCTATTCATCACACGGGCTCCATCTTCAACTCACTTCAGCCCGTCATCCGCCATCGCCGGAACCCTGCAAAACAAGAAACATCATTACTAAAGACTTTAAAGACATTAGAATTACTCGAAACTTACCGTTTGTGCAGTAAACGACGGACAGCAGTACTCTGAAGTCAAGAGGCCTGCTCCCCTTATCCAGTGAAGAAACTGGTTACAGCACCCTGCCCCGAGGCAGATGGAGAGCACGGCGTTCACTTACCTAAGGTGAGAGCGTTAAACTTTGGGGTTCTACAGGAGAACAGAAAGGGAAGAAGAGAGAGACATTCAATAACCCAGTTCCTTAATCCCATATTTTCTATCTGCAGACATCTTACCCTTCGAGTCAGACATACAGTGCACAGAGGTCCAGCCCAAAGAGCCAGCCGTGTGTTACACATCACCTCTGAAGATACGGTATACGCCCAGTCAAGACCGGCGCCTCTACGGGAATCAGGTGAGCGTTACAATCTGCAACTAACAGCAACCTATAATTGCTTTTAGGACACACTTCTCTCTTCCTTCCATGGCCCTTGGCAACGTAGGCTGTATCAACTTCAAATAATGTTTATAAGTAGCAAGTTTCCCTTCCCCAGCATTGCCTTTATCCCTCTGCCTACTGTTTAGCCAGAACGATTACCCAGAAGCCTTGTTACAACTCTCTTGGCTTCAGGTAATGCTTACACACTTGTATCTTAAACAATGCTGAAGTTCTATTAGGCTCACAGTATTGTTTAAACTGATTTACAGCTCTGGGAAAGGCTGGTTTCAGTGTCATTTGGGGAATAGCTGTTTCATTCTTGGCTTGGGCAATGCTTGCTCTTTCCAACTTCAAATACCAAGGTTTCAACACTTGACTTTGCTTCATGAGCAATTGTTGTCTGCGTTAATAAAGATTCAGAGGTCACTCTTCCTCTGAGAATCATAATTAGGCACACGCAACCACTTCTTCATGGGCTTTACAAAGTTCAAAGGTTAACAATTGCTTTCCGTAGTGTTTGCTCTTCAGGCGAGTGAAAGAGAGAATACCCGATCACACGTAAGTGGTACATTTCAAGTATCCCATTGTTAAAGACTCAACAAACAACCTCACCTTGCTTCTATTCTTATGCAAGTGATTATAAAGCAGGATACTATTACCGGCAGTGCTTGAGCAAGTAATCATAACTCCAGGTTTAGCTCACCGGCTTCTGTTTTCCTTTCTTCATGTGTTGCACAACTTCTACGACTTCTGGCTTCACTTGAGATCCACACCCTTCCTCGCTAATGGTGTCCCCTGCCCAGCCAACCAACTAAGGAGCCCCCTCGCTCCTGAGACCTACGCTTCACAACAGCTACTCACCATGGTCTCCGACAGGCTTCCTGCTGCGCCGTCTCTGCAATTAGGCTCATATGGGGAAAGGCATCCTTCCTGCACAAATTCCTCTGTGCAACATCTTAACACCAGAGTTTGGGGGAACAGGAACCTCACAGGACAAGCAGGTGAAATCTGCTGCATTAGAGTACAGGCATCCCTTTGGTTATCCCACTTCTGCCTAGATTGCCAACACTGTGCCTTCTTCCTTCTGCCTCGGCTACTACTGCATACACTCCAGCCACAGTTCCAGCTCCTTCCAATTACCTGCACCTGAGGGGGCCTTTTAAGCCTCTCAGCTTCCCTCAGGTGTGGGCTATCAGGCTTAATTGCCTGACTAGTTTAGCTTTTAACTTTACTCCCCAGCACACTTTAGATTTCCTATTTCCAAGGGAAGACCTGATCTAGTTGGTTGCTTCTTTGGAGCATTTCCCAAACGTACGTAGGCAGTCCAGAAGCGAGCATGTTCAAGCAGGTCGAAAGCCACGGATAAGTCTACGAGCATCAGTAGACCTGATTTACCTTCATCCATAATGCCTAACATATGTAATATGTTCTGCTTTTAGCTTAACCGTGTATGGTACCCACAGCTAGCATTTAGTCTTGGGAGGATAGCTCAGGGGTAACGTGCTAGCCTTGGAAGCAAGACGACACAAAGCAACACAGGTTTGATCCACGGGTCCGTGCTTAGAAACCTCTGGGTATTAAGCGTATTACAAATAACCTATCATAGCATATCATAACTACCACTACAGCATTACTCTTCAGCCCTCTTCCTCGTCCAAGTACTTACGTGGGACTTGAAGTTCTCAACAACAAAGTTAGACTTTCTGTCTTCTGTTTGGCAAACAGCCATTAAACATGTGGGATTATGGGGAAAGTTAAGCAGGGGGGGTTTCCCAGTCTTCCTGGTCGCACCCCCATGTGATCCTCCCACAGTACACCCCCCCAGTGGAGGGATCAGGAAGCGTCTGCCTTTTCTTGGCCACATGAGAACGGTCCCAGGCCATGTTTCTGGGAGGAATCATTGCTGATTCATCACACCATGTTCTGCTTTTAGCCTTATTGTGCCAGGTATCCATATTCTGCTTTTAGCGTAACTGTGTATTGAAGCAATAGCTATCATTTAGCCTTATTGTGTCTTGTAGCCTTATTATGCTTTTAGCCTTATTGTGTCAGCCATATTCTGCTTTTAGCCCTATTGTGTCAGGTAGCCATATTCTGATTTTAGCCTTATTGTGTCATGTAGCATTATTCTGCTTTCAGCCTTATTGTGCCAGGTATCCATATTCTGATTTTAGCCTTATTGTGTCATGTAGCCTTATTCTGCTTTCAGCCTTATTGTGTCAGGTAGCCATATTCTGCTTTTAGCCTTATTGTGTCAGGTAGCCATATTCTGATTATAGCCTTATTGTGTCAGGTAGTTTTTTTATGTATCTGTTTATAAAGCACCAAAGCCTGCAGGCATCAGGGCGCTACATATACACATTAAAACTAAAAAGACGGGACGACATGTAGATTAGAAGGGGGTAACCAAGTGATAAATCACATGAGAGGATATCACTCAAATAAGTATGTCGTTAGCTGCTTCCTGAACAAGAGTATCAGTAGACGATTTACCTTCATCCATAATGCCTAGCATGTGTAATATGTTCTGCTTTTAGCTTTACTGTATATGGTAGCCTTATCTAGCATTTAGCCCTATTGTGTCAGGTAGCCATATTTTGAGTACAACCTTAGTGTGGCGGAAAGTCCCAGCATACACATCGACCCATCAGCATTAATTAGCCACATCTTGCATTTAGCCCAACAGTCCCCGGAAATCTGTCATCCAGGTGGCCAGGACACGGCCATCGCTATTGGATCCAGTTCCTGGGGGTGGAACAGCGCGGGAGGATCACTTGGATGGGGGATCCTCAGAGAGTAGAAGGGGGACACCGACGGGTGAGATGCGGTATCCTCCTTCTTACAACTTTTCCCCATCCTACCACATAGGTTACTCAAACACTCTATCCCCCCCTTTTGCGATACAAACACTTTTGCACACCACGAAAGACGACGGACAAACACCACAGCTGTTTACCAGACATGTCCCAACACAAGGGTCAGGCAAAGTCAGGCAATTGACCAGAATCACACACACCTGATGGCACTTTCCCTTCCCCACAGGGATAAAAGGTGGAGCGCGAAAGCAGAATACGAGCAAGGCAGACCGCGAAACGATAGAGCTAACCCAGCACGGCAGTTCAAGAGGAGAAAGGCAGCTACAACCAAAAGGGTGGTTAGGAGAGACACATCCTTGCCTTTTCCAACACAGGCCCATGCAACCTCTGTTGAAGGAATTGTAATCCTACGAATAATAGCTGACTTGTGTTGCAGCAGATATCAATGGTACACAGGCCCTCTTATGCTGATAATCAAGCTGGGGAGAGACGCTTGCCACTGTGGTACCGTTCTTGACTCCAGAGAGAAGAAAATGCAAGCCGTTCATCAGAGCCAGTGAGTCGAGGGGAGAGTCGATATGAAACCGAACTGTGTTGAACAAAAGTAACAAACGGCTAGTTGAAGAAAGTACAAAGAACTGTTTATACGAGAGGGGAAAATCAGCTACATAGGAGTCAGGTACCACGTGGGTGCTCACTCGGGAAACTCTGGCCGATTACCCTATTGTTGAAACTACCATTACCAGAAGGCCTTGGGAGAGGCACGAGAAAGGGGTCAAAGTGGTCATACAGGGGTCTTGTAAAATCCTCTGCACAGTCAAAAGTCTTTGGCCGGCAAATGATTGTAAATTTAAGGGAAGTGAATCCTGCATCGTAAGAACACCAAGGAATTGTGTGATTGGTAAAAGTTGGCAAGAGTGAACCCGACGGAGGGATGCAGATGAAAAGGGGGCGAAGCCTGAAGTCCCAATGAATAGTGTTTTGACAAAAGTGAACCCGACCATAGGGGATGTCCACAGTGAACTGTTTAAAAAGACATTTAGATTTGTGAATGTCACAGAAGTGAATTGATAAAGGCCGTAGTGAACCAGACGGAGGAAGGCAAACAGTCGAGAAGGGTCTGAGCCCGGAAGAGGAGGATTCAGGGGGTGAAAAGACATCACCCCACCGATATATGAAAGCAACTGAAGAAATCTTTTGAATACATACCAGAGTGAACCCGATAGGGGGAGGCTGCTATTCGAGAGGGGTCTGAGCCTGGAAGCGGGGGACACAGCGATAAAGAATCATTATCCAAGTACAATCAGAAAATAACTTTTGGTTCTGATTTTTGTAGAATGGAACTGTTTGTGGATCTGAGCCCGGAAGAGGGGTGCAAAGGCATCACCCAACATACAAGCAGGAAGGAACTTTTGTTTATTGTTTTGGATACATCAGGTCCTTGGAGGCAAGAGACTTTTTGTAGAAAAGAGACTTAACCACTGAAGGCCCTGATAGCTGAGAGTGGAACTGTTGTCTCGTACTGGGAAAGCTCGAGTGTGTGCTGTGCTCCTGAATGCCACCTTGTCCCGTGCTCAAAACGTGGGGACGGAAGACCCCCAGCTACCACATCCTGACTTATCATTTATGAACACTTCTTTCTTTCTTTTTTGTGAATATTATCCCGCACTCTTTTGTATTAAGTTTTAAGGATTGGCAATAGGTTTCTTTCTTAGTATAGGCCCTTTTTATTTGACAAGATGCCCCAAGGACTACCTTATTATTATTTGATGGTCCTATTTTGCTCTCATCTTAGATGTAGGTTTTGATTAGGCGTTTTCCAACCTTCCTATACAGTTTAATAAACACCCTTGAACTGTGATCACTTGTGTCTGTCTTTACTGTTCCCACCATGAGTTCCTTACAGTAGCCATACTCTGCATTAGGGATCTCCTAAAATCATTAATCCTATTGATTTTGCTGCCTATGCACTTTAGGCCATTCCTCCCTTTTACATCAAGGCGTTTTCCAAAATTGTTCAATCTGAATCGGAGTGTTCCTTTAAGGTTGTGCCAAAATTGATTCTAGGTGATTTCCACTGCTGTACCAAAGTTGAATCTGAGTGTTTCTCCACTGCTGTGCTAAAGTAGATTCTAGGTGTTTTCCACTGCTGTGCCAAAGTTGTATCTGAATGTGTCTCTACTGCTGTGCTAAAGTAGATTCTATGTGTTTTCCACTGCTGTGCCAGAGTTGAATCTGAGTGTTTCTCCACTGCTGTGCTAAGGGTGATTCTGGGTGTTTCACCCCATAGTTAGCTTGTGCTGAACTGTGCTGCACCTGACAGCTGGAAATTGGGCTGAACTATGCGGCACCTTATAGTTACCACTATGATTCAGCCCACAGTTTGCCTACATTGAATTGGGCTGTGGCCAATGCTTGGCCACTGTGCTTTGCCCCATAGATAGACTGTACCAATCTGTGTCCTGTCTGACAATAAGCTTGCATTGAACTGTGCCCTATAGTTATCCACTATGCTGAACTGCACCGCCCTACTGTTGAACTGTGCTGTGCTTGTAGTTGGGCCACCTGTGCTTAACTCCGCTGCAACCTATAACTAGCCTTTTTATTTCAACTCCATCGTTAGCTCGTGTGAAACTGTACTAAACCCTACTGGCCAGACACAGGGTCAAACTGTGCTACGCCCCATAGTTAGCTACTTTATTGTACTGCGTTGCTCCTAATAGTTAGCCACTGTGTCTGAACGACCCTGTCCTCAGCCAACCTTTGCGTCCCCCCTGAACAGTGCTACGCCTCATAGCCTGCCGTAAGGGCCTCACCCCATATATTAGCCTGAGCTGTACTCTGATGTGCCCTACAATTAACCTCAACACTACACACCTGGACCACTCCAATCCTAATGGACGCCAAGATTGCATGGAACCATAAAGGAAAATCAGGAAACAACCGAACCATGAGGGCTCCTGTCCCTGGTTTCACAACTCACAATTAATCAACTACAAGTGACAACTAACAACAAACATACACCTCAACCACAAAGTAAACTACAAATGTGAAGAAAACACTTCTGCTGACCAGGAAGCAACCTAATCAACAGGACACCGGCTCTGAGAAATTCAAACCACAACTCAAAAAAACATCACACCACGCTTGGCCACAAGAAAGACAAAGAAGCAAGAATGGAAAACAGAAACAGGAGGGAATACACAACCCCACAGGAAGGAGCCCATCCTCAAGAATTCACAACACCTAAGAACCCCATGAAGACAATGCCAAACAAACAAAGGATACAGACCAAGAAAAGAGCAAACACACACTATATCCCTTGCTATGTCTCCACCTAGCAATCCATTGCAAGAGGTAACAGGCAACCGGCAATCAACCCGCATCCATCACCAAAATAAATGTTGACACAATCGGGACGCCGAACACAGCACTCCAAAAAACAAACAATCCTAACCCGGATAGCACCTTCAATAATACACCAACAAGAATTAGGGACAAACTCGAGTCCATAACCTTCAACACGCCCTACATTACCAAAGACTGGAACAAAGGCCAACACTCAAACAACTCACCAACCTGCTTGAACCAAAACCAAGCAACCCAGCAATCAACCTAATCCGACAACTTGACGAAAAGATGGAACACCCAGGAACAACCCCACCCAGCAAGCACAACCAGGAGAAAACCACCAGCAATGGAAACCCGACCTACACCACACCGACTCAGACGAACAAAAGAAAAAACAACAACCTACAAGGCAAAATAGATATATTACACTGCAGCCTACTCAAAGTAAGATCAATTGCAAAACACACAACAGAAATCAATGACCTCCTAAGCGCGGGAGGCACAGACGCTTTTTTTCTCATAGAAAAATGGCTATGTGAACTACAAAACTATCGCGCACGAAGATATACCAGACAACTTCAAATTAATACACATCAGCAGAGAAAACCAAAGAGGAGGCAGAATCGTAACGGTGCACAAAGAACACATCTGCACCTCACCTCTACCCTCCACTGACATTGAAGACCCTGAATCCCTCCTCATCAAGATCAAACTCAACGACCAAGCCAACATAGTGTTCCTCCTGATCTACAGATCATCATCATACAGCTCAAACTTCGCAACAAAGCTAGCAGACTCCATCACCATCCTATCAACCTACTCTGACAACCTTGTCATATTGGGAGATTTCAACATATGGTTCGAAATAGGAGATAAAACCTCAGCTAATTCACTCTGCGCACTCCTGGAAACACCACTTCAAGCAAATAGTAAACCGATCCACTTACAACGCCGGACACACCTTGGACGTAATGTTCTGCAAAAAAGGACTCTGCGCATCCGCCCCACCAACAATAATGGTATGGAGCGTTCACTGCCTGATCCCAATTTACATCTATCTCATCACCCGTTTACCAACCGGAAATGCAATACTATACGCCACTAGAAAAAGAAACTGGAAGAGTCTAGACCTGGAACTCTTAACAGATCTGCTTGAACCAACACAACCAAACAACACAGAACTGAACGAAATGTACCCAGACTCAGTGGAAAACATGCTCAGCACCTGGATCACTGAGGCATTAGACCTACTAGAACCAGAAAAATCTTTCAAAGCCACACCAAAAAAACTTGCAGCGAGATGGCTCACTGAAGAGCGGAAAGAACTAAAAAAAAAAACAACTGCAAATTGGAAAATACCTGCAGTCAACATTACAACTGACCGGACAAAATAAAATACCAAACACATTCCAGATTATACAAATCAACAGTACTCAAAGCAAAAACAAAATACTACACTACTGGATCCAACCTGCCCTACCCGGCGAAGATACTGGAGAACCATGTATACAAAATCCTACTTAAATAGCTTGAAACAAATGGAATACTGACCACTAGCAAGTTGGCTGCAGACCAATGAGAGGAACAGAATCAGCACTCCTATCCATGTGGGATGACCTTAAAATAAATGCAGACAAGGCATTTAATCTGCCCTCATACTACTGGACATCTCTGCGTCATTTGACACAATTAGCCACCCAAAATTAATAAAAAGACTGGTGGAATGCGGTATAAAAGTATCTGCCCTATGATGGCTTCCCTCATTCCTCACAAATCGAACCAAAAGAACCTACCTTACACCTTTCACCTCAAACACCAAAACCTCTCCTGCAGAGTTCCACAAGGATGCAGCCTCTCCCCCCTACTCTTCAATGTCTATATGTCCCCCTTGATGAAAATCATTCAAACCCACGGACTGGCCGCCTACAACTACGCGGATGGCACACAACTGATTGTGAAGATAACCGTGACGCAAGAACCAAACAATACCCTCAACAATTGTTTCACAGACATCTACAGCTGGATGATAAAAACAACCACAAATTGATCCAAGCCAAAACTGAAATAATGTCTCACCCCCAGAAGGCAACGCAACCAACCCACAACTGGACTGGCCGGCAGACATGGGGACCCAACTGGAAACTTCAAATGTGATATATAACCTAGGAATTCTCATTGACAACGGACTATCCCTCGTATCGCAAGTCAATGCTATCACAAAGAAGAGCTTCTATCTCCTGAGACTTCTCAAGGGGTTGCTGCCGTACCTCTCTTTTCTGCATAGAACCCATACCCATTGACTCTATACAGGGCTCAGAACTTTTGAGAGTTAAAGTATCCATTAATGCAGAAACCACCTTGAATGTCGTGGTATTATATAGAGCACCTTCAACTGACTCTACTTTTGCAGCGTCTCTTAACAGCTCATTATTGGCATTCCTCAAACCAAAAACTAAACTACTTCTTGTGGGTGATTTTAATTTGTGGTTGGGATGTGCTACGGATGTTCTAGCCAAGAACATGGCAACCATCCTTGATTCTCTTGAGATGTCTCAACATATTCGAGTTCCAACTCACATTAAGGGCCACACCCTGGATTGGGTTTCGACTCTTAATCTTAGTCTTGTTGATCAACAGGTGCTTGCGTGCCCTTGGTCTGATCATTCCTGCATTCATTTCTCAATTCAGATGGATTATTATGAAAAGAATCGCCTCCTCCTAAAATATCTATCATGATCCGTAAACGTAGGAAGTTAAACCTCACACATATGGCGGAATGGGCCGCATCTCTCAACTAACAGATTACTAGTACGGACAATCTGGATGAAATGCCCTGTACCCTTTCTGAGGCGTTGGGCTCTATTACAGAGACTTTAGCCCCATTGAAAATTAAATCAATATCTGCAGAGGTACGCAACACATGGTTCAGTCAAGAACTTCAGATACTTAAATCTAAGAAAACCAAGCTCTTACACATCTGGCGCAAAAATAAAAATTGCACGGACCTTGTCGCTTATAAAAAAAAGCTGCAAAGGTCTACAAGACAGCGATTTACTCTGCCAAGAAGGAATCCTTTGACACCAGGATTATAGAGGCCAAATCAGATAGCCGTGAATTATTTAAAATCTTAAAAGAACAGGCTCATGCACCCAGACCTGCTCAAGCCACTTTTAGTAAAGATGAGGCATGGTGTACAGAGATTCAATCTGCTATATCCAATAAACTGGTTAAAATCAGAGAGGGTATTGAGGCGAAGAAACTCAATCTATCGCCTCAGGGTCTAGAAAATAGGCCCTTGACCTCCACCAGAAAACCAGAGGATCAAGCCGTGTTCAGCTTTCAACCCATCTCAGAGCAAGATTTGTCTAAGATCATTTCTAATTTAAAAAGTACAAGCTGTAAAGGAGATCCTTGCTCCTCACTCATAATTAAAGAGTGTTCTCCGGTTCTCATTCCAGCCTTAACCAATTTTGTCAATGCCGCCCTTTCAGCGAATGAAGTTCCCGGTAATATGAAAAAAGCATGGATTACTCCATTGTTAAAAAAAACGAATCTCTGCCCCCTCACTGCTTCTAATTATAGGCCTATTACCAACACTCCATTCTTGTTGAAGATCTTGGACAGAGTGGCCTATAATCAGATTGCTATCTTCCTGGAACAAAATCAGATTTATCATAAATTCCAATCAGGGTTCCGTTTGAATCACGGCACCGAAACAGCTTTGCTGGCACTTAAATCCCATCTCCTACAGAGGATGGACGGCGGTCTCATCTCACTCCTTATGATTTTAGATTTATCGGCTGCCTTTGACCTGGTGGACCATAACATATTGTCCACCAGGCTAAGGCAGAATGCCCATTTTTGCGGAGGAAGCAACTAATTGGGTCATCTCTTTCTTGAAGAATAGACAAAACAGAGTGGCCAGCGACATTGCAGAAGCAGAACCGACTGTACTTACGTATGGGGTCCCTCAAGGAGGCTGCGTGCCGCCATGCTTCTATAATATATTTATGATTCCCTTCTTCCAGATGCTCGAGAACGAGGGGATCATATTTGCAAACTATGCGGATGATGTCATGAGCACTGTTTCCAAGGAGTCAGGACAAGCCCAACATCCCCGGAAGCAGGCTCACAACCCCCGCCCCTGTTCCCAACCGACCCCTATCGGGGCCCTCTGGACCATGTCCTGGCGCCGTTGGCGCCAGGCTCATAAGAATCACCAGTCCCGGCGCCTGAGGTGCCGGGCTCATACTTTGGGTAAAGGTGCTTGGGTGGACTTACCTGTAGCAGACCATGCTGCATACTCACCTTCATAAGTTCAGGCAAAATGAAGACCCAGCCCTCTGCTGGGTGGGACTATTTTTCCGAATCCGGAACCACTTTCTTACCTGGGTGGGGCTGGCATCACTCCTTGACTCTGGAACACAGGAACTCTTTTTCTCTTGGGCGAGGCTGAGGAGGAAGACACCTAATCACCTCAACACTATTTAAACCACGCCCGATTGGAAGAATTGCGTTATTCTGCATCTGCAGCAGGACGCTCACCGAGTCAGCTCCAGTCTTCTAGTGATTTCTTCTGCTCCAGCCTGTGAAAACAAGTCAGATCTTCACTTACCATCCAGGGATCCAGTCTCCGGCTGCACCTGTCAGCAAAGGAACATCAGGTTAGCAAAAGGCAACGCTTTAGCAGCCGCGCTTACTTACCTGAATCCACAGCATCTTCCGAATCCCGCGGCCTCTACCTGCAAGACAAAGAACTCCGGTCAACGCTTTAGCAGCCGCGCTTACTTACCTGAACCCACGGCATCTTCCGAATCCCACGGCCTCTGCCTGCAAGACAAAGAACTCCGGTTAGTGCAAAAAGGGGGAATTGGACGCAATTATATTTTCACTTACCAGAGCTGTGCGCTCCTCGCCATCTCTTCTTCAGCTGCATCTCCGCACCTGCAAATCAAGAAAAGACATTAAGAGGTGCTAATAAACCTGTCAGCAAGCACATTACTTACTTGCTCCTCCATGTGCACGGACCTTCATACTTACGTGCTTCCGTATGCTCAGCATATAGCATTTCGGCACCTAAGAAACAAAGGCAAAGACTTCAAAAGGTGTTCTCGAACTTTACAAACCGTCCAGCATCCGCTCGTGCAGAAAACAACGGCATCGCTTCTTCAACAGCTTTAAACCTCTGAGGCTACAAGAGACTTAAAGCAGTCCCAGTGAAGTAACTGGAACCCAGCGCCCCTGCATCAGTCGCAGGATGGAGAGCCCAGCATTAACATACCTAAGGTGAGAGCTCATTCAGACTTTGGGCCTCAGGAAAAAAACAAATAAGGAGGAGCAGCCCAACCAACAACCAGCCATTAATCCCTTTTTCTTCTGCCTGCAGACACCTTACTCTACAAGTCAGACATTCCATAAGAGGAGGTCCGGTCCAGAGAACCATCCGAGTCCTGCGCTTCTCAATTGAAGACACGGTAACTGTCCAGCCAGGATCTGCGCCTCCGTGGGAACCAGGTGAGCGTTACAGATGACAACCAATGTGTCATCCCCATATCTGGTTCCCATGCGGAAGACGAATCAAGAATTAATTAAATATACAAGAAAATTCAGGATTAGATGGTACCGAATGGTTTAGCCATAAACAGTTCAAAAACTGAGCTTCTAATCACGGGCTCATAGGCAAAATTAGATAAGCTAGGATCCAGCTACAAATCTTTTACCATAGATGGCTGCCATATTGAGGTTATGAGTAAGGTGAAAACTCTAGGCATTTATCTAGACAAAAATTTGAGTATGACCGCACAGATGAATAATTTGGTCTCATCTGCTTCATATTTTCTTAAGCTGTTCCGCTGCCTTAGACCTTTTATATCAGAATCCAATGCCGAAACCCTGGCAAGAGCCATAATCGGCTCTAAGATCGACTATTGTTGCAGTCTACTTGTAGGGTTGCCGTTATCGGACATTCACCGGCTGCAAGTCATACAGAATGGCGCAGTTAGGGTAGTGAAAGGCTTATCAAGAAGAGACCATGTGTCGGAGGCTCGGCGCAGCCTACACTGGTTACCGGTGCAGGCGAGGATTACGTTTAGGCTGCTCCTTATTTCTCGAAAATGTATACACGGAGTTATGCCACTTTACTTGAAAGAACTAGTCTCAGTAAAAAATAACATCCAATCCCTTCGTTCGAACGAAACAAACACTCTGGCTAGGCCACGCTTGAAAACCAAAAAATCCAGAGACTCAACCTTCATCTCAGCAGCACCCCTTAAGTGGGACTCGTTGGCAGTTACATTGAGGACTACCACCTCCGTAGAAATTTTTAAAAAGGGGCTGAAAACCGCACTCTTTTCGTAGGCCGGACTTTTTCTTGTGTATGATTTCTGCATATGAACCTGTTTTGGAGTTGGTTTCCACTCTTGTCTATTTTCGTATTGTTTGTGTTGTCGTTTCTAAGCGCCCTTAAGCCTCAGGGTACCTGGTGCGCTATACAAATGCTAAACATAAACAAACATAAACATAAACATTTATCCCTAATATTAGCAAGAATCGACTAAGCAAACAGTCTCTACCTGAAAGGCTCACTAAAAAACCTCAACACATCCAGAACACTGCAGCTTTGAGACTCCTGAGATTAAACAGAAGAGACTACATCACTCCAGCTCTGACACGTCTACATTGGCTACCAGTAAAAAAATTAATTAAATTCAAGGGCCTCTGCATTGCCCATAAATCCTTACACAGACAAGAAGACTAATTTCTCCAGGCCAAGATCAGTCGCTACCAACCAAGAAGAAACCTAAGATGAAGCAACAACCTCCAAATAGAGACAAATGTTATGCCTCACATGGCCCACCGCCGTCAGGGCTGCTGAATCTGAGTTTCTTGGGGTCTTTACCCGCTCTGCGGCTGGAATGCAATGCTTGCTGGTTCTTCTCACACCAATATGGTGGCCGCTATGGTGCCAGTATTCCTACAAACATGGCAGGGATTCCGATTCCGGTTTCCTGACTCAGAACGCTATATCTGAGAACGGTGCAAGTGGTAAGGTGCACCTTATCGCGTTTTGTTCTCCAACACTGTTTATTCTTCTCTGAGTCCTTGCCTTGATCTCCCCCCCTTCCTTCCAACCTGTGTATCTAGATTTCCTTGATTCCGCTTTGGAAGCTCACATCGACAGATTACACAAAGCACATCAGACCGCAGTTTGGAGGACCCCAAGGCCCGCAGTAAAGTTCGGGAGCACAATGGACGGTTGGGTGTTCCCTTGTACCATCCCGGGGACAATGTTTGGGTGGCCTCAAAGTTCATTCCCCATCACTTGGTTCCATCCAAGTTGTCCCCGAAGTTCTTTAGCCCTTTTGTGATCTTAGAACAAATCAATCCTGTTGCCTTTCGCTTACACCTTCCTGCGCACTGGCGGAAGATACATCCTGTTTTTCACTCTTCCTTGCTGAAATCCCATGTGGCACAAACTACTGGACGTCCTTGTCCTCGTCCTCAAGCTACTGAGCTTACATCTGGTGAATATGAAGTTTCTGGGATCTACGACTCCAGATATTGTCGAGGACGTTTGCAGTATTTACTCGACTGGAAAGGTTATCTTTCCTGTGATCGTACCTGGGAGCCCGCTTCTCATATTCGTGCTCCTCATCTGGTTGCCAAATCACATTGTTTGCACCTGTGGAAACCGGGTCCTGCAGGTTTTGCACAGGGGTAAACTGTTATGCCTCACCTGGGACACTGCCGTCAGGGCTGGGGAATCTGTCCCTTTCGGTATTTCCTCATTCCGTGTCTGGAATGCAATGCTTGCCGGACCTTCCCACACCAATTTGGCAACCGCTATGGTCCCAGTAACCCTACCAACATGGCAGGGTTTCCGCTTCTGATTTCCCGACTCTGAACGCTATATCTGAGTCTGGTACAACCTGTAAGTGCACATTGTTGCGTTTTGTACTCTAACCCTGTTTATTCCTTCACTGAGTCCTTTCCTTGAACCCCCCACTCCTTCCAACCTATGTTTCTGGCTTGCCTTGATTCCGCTGCCTGCACCTGCTATCTGTCTTGGAGCGCTCTTGGAGCCATCTTACTCATTCAACCTGCAACCCCTCGCACTGCTGTTGGGACCGGGGAGTTTGTTGAGTTTTTTTTCCCTTCAGGGTTTTTTCCTCGTGTTTGTCTATTGCCCCAGGGGTCACCAACCTGTTTCAGGAAACTCGCAGGAAGTTGGCCTCTGCGGACGGTATGCCCAGCTTCACCAAAAAGAAAACAAAGGCGGTGAAGGTGAGGCCTGACACTGACAACAAAACTATATGCAAAAAAGGAAATTTGGAGGACCTGGAGTCTCACGCTTAATTGCTAACCTATGAAACACAATACCTAACGAAATTAGAACCACAGAAGACCACCTCAACTTCAAGAAACAACTAAAAACATGGTTATTTAACTGCCAATGAACCTCACAATGTGACAATAGCAGCCAAAGCAAAGAGGGCAGAAAGAAATGCACAAAGGGACAATAACACACATAAGGGACAATAACAGAGAAAACAAGGGCGACCAAAATGGACCACCGCCCTCCACCCCTACACCCCATCCCAGTTATGCGCCACATCGGCAAAGAGTAGCCAGGCCCCTCATTTGACAGATCAGTGAAAGACACAGCACGCAAAATCTAGCCGTTCTGGTAACACCGGCCATGTAACACGTTAAATTGAAGCATGCAGACTAACCACGCAACACTCCAGATAGGGTAGTTCAGTCACCCATCACTTCCTGAAGGTTTGTGAATACCAGCCATGCGTCGTTTTAGCTGCCAATCTTACAACTAGCCGAAGCACAATTATACTGAATAATTCTTGCTGAGTAACTAGAGACCTATTGGGTGCAACCAATCTATTGCACTCAGAGAAACGAGTGGGGGAAGATAGCCCCCTGAGCTTAGATAGGTGGCGGGGAAGACCAGCGGACCACAGAAGACATGTGGTAATTTACAAACCGGTAAAAAAGAATAGAATAAAGTCCCCTTTCAAAAATGTGGTTATACCCATTATGTATACTAGTTTGACATGGGGAGGGGGAGGTTTGCTTATGTCAACGGTCAAATGTTCTTTCAGGAGGTGAAAAATAAAGCTACAGTGATATTCTTTTATCTTAACACGTTTCTATAAGAATGTACATGTTTTCAGGTTACTGGAATTTGTGTATTTTGTAATTAAACAATATAATACTGAATTATTGTAGGCTTTGACATCCAAATCGTACATGTTATACCAAGTAAAGCCTGGATGTATTTTGTCAAGCGCTTACATTTGTAGTGGCCCTCCAGCAGGGATGCATACGTTGTTCTGTGGTGGCTGCCATGTTGATGTCTCTGCCTTGGTTTTTTTACCCAAGTACTATCCCTGTTTAATCTGTTCCCTTCTGCAGGGTAAGCGTAACCCCCAGAGGCAGGGGGAGAGCAAAGGGGTGAAGAGCCCTTCCAACACATTTTAAATATACCTATTTGTCCTCCTGCAACCTTTCCAACCATAATTTCACCCTTCAGTGATCCAGTCCGTGAGGCAATTGGCACCTCCAACAGGGCCCCAATCTGGTCCAGCAGTCACTCTTAGCACATCGACAACTTTAGAGCAATTGCGGTGGCGTGTACAGAAATCACAAACCATATCAAGCGGAGGACTTCATTCACAGCAGGTGGATAAATCAAGACGGTAAGCACGGAGAACCAAATATAATGGAGTACTTAAAGGAATGGTTCGGTCAAAATGTTTTATTGCCTCTACTGGTCGGCCATGTGTTTTTAAGCCTAAGTTGCTCGATTTTAGAAACATTTCCTATGGACCTTACCCGAGTTTTCGTCCATTAAACGCACGCGAAAACAGGCATCAGGGAGCTGCCATTTTGTGATAATCCTATCATTTCCCCCATCGCCCTGGCTGACCTGCTTTTGCGGCACTAAATCATATCCCCCGCCCCTGAGCCTGTCATCAGCAGATGCGTACCACCCATTTCACAACGCCAAAGCACGTCTCGTGTCAACATTCGCTGCGCTTCAGCTAATGACGTGTCGCCATGTAAATGGCAGGATGCCTCTTTCCTCAATAAGTATAAACAGACCATTTCACAACACACAGCAGCAGACTTTCGATTCCATTCCGCTCTCTGTGTTACTTTGAGTATTCTGTGACTCGTTTCTGTGCTCTGGTCAGCTACCTTCATTGCTTGTAGCCCGTGTGAACAGATACCAGTACCACCGCTATCAATTATTTTAGTTTGTTTAACACACAATGGCTACAATAATGCCCTACATGTACGAGCCCGAGTATACTGAGGAGGAACTACTGGAAAGGGAAACATGCGAAAACGATGGGTCTTCGGACGGCAGTTGGGAGGACGATTCAACAGCTGAAGAGCCTGGACCTAGTCGCATGGACGGTGTTTCCACCTGGTGCACATGCAATCGGTGCGAGCTAATGCCAACCGAGGACGAGAACTGCTGCTGCTGTGAAAACTCGAGATGCGTGGCCTACATTTCGGAAGGCGAGCCCTGACCGCAATGCATCACCGAGCTGCCAGACTTCAGGGCAGCCTGCCTCACACAGTCCGTGTTGAGGATAATGATGGTGCTTATGCACAAACTTCGCGCAACTGTTTGTCCTCGTAATCCGAGTAACGAGTAAGTATACTCTGCTTGTCATGCCACTCCTATTTCATGGTCTTCTACTATATCCAAAATTACATATACATATCATTGTAACGCACAAAAGTCTTTCAATAGTGTGCAGCGTCTAGATAGCATTTGTCCGAGCAGAATGCCATTAGTTACATGAATTGTCATTGACAACAAACGTTTATTAAACTTATCTTGGTCATTTAAAAACAGTTTGTTTCATTCCTTTTCACAGGTGGTACAGGCTGGTGGCCTATCGTTCCTTTACCTGGTGGCTTCACGGGAGGCTTGGACACCACGTTCGAAGAGTGATACCCGCCTGTGCCGTTCGTGCCATAAGAGAAACGTTCCCGAGTGACAGCGGTCAGTACAGGGGATTTTCTCTCGCTGTGCTGCAACCTGGACTGTACAATGTGTAAAGTTTTGTATTTTTGTGTCATCAAAATAAGATACAAAATAAAACACCACATATATTTTAACAACGGTTGTTTCTATTTTTTAAATGAATCAAGTGTGTCTCCATTCAAGGATGGACGTCAGACATCTGTGCTCGGAATGGGTGAAGTTCAGGTCGCTGTGAAGCAGGGTGGTCACTATCTAAGCTAACATAATATATTATCAATAATGCATGCACTAAATAACACTTTTTCAAAGTCTTTCAGTTGTTTATGTCTCTATAAAAGTCACACATATATCTATACTATCAATTAACATTGGATTATACAGGCCTTAGGTCAAGGGTCTTGACCACTATAATACACTGTTTGAAGTGTGGGTCTGTGCTCACAAGAATCTCCGGTATGTGGCATTTGTTATTGATAGGCAACAATATACTGCATTAGGGATCTAATGTTGGTTGGGGATCTGCTAGGTGGGCATCCTGGCGTGGTCAGTGGTCTGGCACATGAAGAGAATACCTTGCAGGGACACAGGGTCAGAATGGCAGTAAGTTTCCACTGGCGAGGGCGCGTGGGCAAGGACACGTTTGTGGAGATGAATGAGCCATGTGCTTGGTTCAGGCCGGTTCACATGCAGGATCGTGATCTCAGAGAGTGATGTGTTACATTTACTAGCTGTTGCAAATACCTCTGGAGTTTTCCAGTCAGAGTGGGAACGAGGGTGTGGGCCATGTGCTCTGCGCGCTGTACTATCGCAGTGAGGCCTGTCACTAATATGGAGTGGAAAGTGGGTACAAAAATGGATGCCCCGTGTCCTGCTCAGTGTTCCCATCTAGGCGAATGTCATCCAAAGTTAACATCACATAAGGGCAAGGGGCGAACCCACTACTGGAGGCACTTGGTACGAGTTTCTACTGAGAAGTAAAGGATGAGAGGGGCCTGATGGCCCCTCGCTCCCACATACTTGCCTGCACGGCAAAAGGCAGTTCGCACCCGGGCATGAGCGCTGGCATGAGGGGCTGTCACGGGCGCAAACGGCCAAGGTGCCAAACAGCATGTACACTTCAAAAGGTATCCCACGCCCAGGGGCCATCGCTCACATGGCCTCCTCAGACCCTGTGTCTCCAGGCAGGCCTCCCCCGAGGCAGGCCGCCCCCCTGCAATCCACATAAGTGTGTCTCCATTCAGCAGTCTTCCTGTGCCTTATCTGCACGCCCCAGGCCCATCCATCCCACCCCCTCTATCAAAGGCGGTTCGCACCCGGGGATGAGCGCTGGCATGGGGGGCTGTCACGGGCGCAAAGGCCAAGGTGCCAAACAGCATGTACACTTCAAAAGGTATCCCACGCCCAGGGGCCATCGCTCACATGGCTTCCTCAGACCCCGTGTTTCCAGGCAGGCCTCCCCCGAGGCAGGCCGCCCCCCTGCAATAAACATAATACCACGACATACACACGTCATTCATTCACAAACACACCCCTGTTTCTAATACTTTTTAAACCACTTGATATGTCTCATGAGAACATCTTTGTGCTTTGCAAGTCACCTCCTGAGAAGCACTGAGATCTATGCTAATCTGCTCGTCGCCGTGCTAGCTGTGACCGCTTTGAGCAAACTCGTCAGTGTGCTACCTGTGTCCATCTACCTGTTCTCCTGCAACATACTGCTCGGCCTGCTGAATCCAACTGTTTGTTGGTCAAAGTAAGGCCATGTATCCTAGTCATATTTCGGTCATTTTTACATTTCAATCTATTTGCTATTACAGTACCCAATAGAGCTGTGGTCATTGGTCTCATTGCTATTGACTTGAGTTTAAATTGTTATGCTATCAATAGTTCTATTTATTTTCATCTGTGCCAATTGTCATCGAATGGCATCCTTCGGGGGTCCAGTCTATAATGTAAGCATGTTTCCTTTTCGTGCAAGACAGAACATCCAAGGGACGAGTCACATGTTCAGAGTTTAGTCACATAATTTAAAAAATGTCTGTAATTTATGCAAATACTAAGCCGCACATGATGAACTGGTATGGTTCCGGCGACCAAAACAAACCTTGCATTGAGCATGGTATGGTTCATTTACTTTTTTGACATTTTTATTCATTAAGGTTTTATAATAATCTTGATATTTAATTTTCAGAATTTTCAACAATGCCTGCCTGTTCGATTAGCGGTTGCCCTTCGAAGACCCATGCTAAATCTGAAGGCACTACAATGCATGTTTTCCCGAAAACTGTTGATCGAATAAGAGAATGGGTCAGACATTGCGGATATCCACTGGATGAGCTGGAAAGTAGAGTCCAACAAGTCTTTGAGGACAAGAGGGGTGATCGATACCGCATCTGCAGCCGGCACTTTCCCTCGAACATGTACACCACATCTTGGGTAACAAAGAAGAATAAACGGCGATCGACACGAAAATTGCTCGCAAACGCTATTCCCACTCTATTCGTCCACAATCCGCCACTGGTGAGTCAAGTGTCCGTTTTTAGCTTTAGGCCTTGCGGTAGTGTGTAGGTAGCCGAATGGATTCATTGATATTTTAGGTGTTGTTTCCAATTTGTAATACTTTTGACATTGATATGAGTGTATAGCTTTTTGAATAATGACATTTATCAATGTATTATTTTTAGATTTCATAACGCACAAACGAAATCTATATACGGGCACAGGCAACTGTGCTATATTGTGCATTACTCAAATATTCTGTCTCCTTACATGGCAATTTTAAATATTGGCATTTCATTATCAAACAATAATTTACCTTTACAACTTCTTGACTATCCCTTGAATCTGAAGCAAGAACATCCTACTTCCGTCACGTGCTCGCAGTTATCAACCACTTCTAGTGCGTATCAGGTAATCATACTTGGCTATTCCGCTACAGACTTGTTTTATGCATGTCAAGTAATAGTTTTTATGTATCGTGTGATTATTTTACCAATTGTTTGGTTAGTGCTTTCCAATTGATATACACCTTAGTTGTCGTCCCCTGGTGTTTGTTTTCAGTTATAATTAGTGTTATCCATACTAATGCAAGAGCTGTCTTTCAGGGAGATGCTGAAGCGTCCACCACATTGACAACAGCCCTAGATGTTCTTCAACAGCACGAGGTATGGATACTGACAGCTCCATCGACCGTGATCGTCAGGACTGGAACACTTGCCGTTTGATTGTTCTACACCATGTTTCATTCATGGTTAGCCGTTGATATGTACCTGTGCGGTCGACCCCAAGCGTGTGTTGTGTTTTCAATATTGTAATCCTTACTAATGCAAATACTATGTTTCAGGCAGTTGTTGAATCGTCAACCCGCGCAGTTGATGCAGAGCCTGACATTCATGTAATTCCGGTGGAAGCGGGACCATGCGGATACGAATCGGCGCAACAGCTTTCGGAAGTGCGCACCACATTGACAACAGCCCTAGATATTCTTCAGCAGCACGAGGTATGGATACTGACAGCTCCATCGAGCGTGATCATATAACGTGATTCCATTTGCTATACTTTCTTCCCTATTAACGCAAGTACTGTGTTTCAGGGAGACGATGGAGCTTCCACTACAATCACAAGATCCCATTTACATGATGCAGATGTAAAGAAATCGGAGAAATAAGTTGATTAAATCTGATCATATTTAAATATTCCTTGATTCTTTTAGACAATGCAACATTTGTGGTAATCTCTTTAGATGTACCTGTGCCGTCGACCCCAAGTGTGTGTTATGTTTACAATATTGAAAACCATACTAACGCAAGTACTGTGTTTCATGGAGTTGCTGATGCCTCCTCTTCAATACAATCATTCGTGGGAGTCCATGCAGAGCCAGAGGTATGGATACTGACAGCTCCATCGAACTAAGTCATCAGAGCTCGAATACTTGTCGTTTGATTGTTCCACACAATGTTTAAATCGTGTTTGGCTATTGAGATGTACATGTGTGTTCGTCCTCACGTGTGTTTTATGCTAACAATATTTTGATACACAGTAATGAAAATACTATGTTTCAGGGAGTCGATGGAGCCTCATTCCGTACTGTCTATGCGGATACAGAAAATATAGTCGTTGCAGCGCAAGAGGAAGGGGAGACATGCGGATACGTATCGGAGCAACAGCGTGCAGATGTTGAAGGTCGAGTCAAAAAGTTGCAAAGAAAAGAAACAAAAATAAGGTTAGTTACAAACAGTTCATAACTTTAGAATTTTTTTTGTGCTGGGGACTATTTTATGTTTTTTTCAAGTCAATTGTACTATACTTTATCTTGTGTTTAAACTGAACATCCCTTTTCCAATCTATCCTCTAGTTACCCGTGGGTGTCCGAACTATACATACACAGACAGTGAAGCGAATGAGAGATGTTGCTTGCCAGACCATTTACACTATGGAGGAACTATTAATTCAGACGCCGCGTGTTGAGACTAGAGATGCTCATGTCCAATGGCCAGAACATGAAATTAATGTGTCCGGAGAATCCAGTAAAGTTGTAAAGGACCATTGCTACAGTACGACCGAGCCACCGCAACAGCATGATACTGGATGTATTGACGATAGCTCTGAAGTAGTCGCAGATCAATTTACACAATCTACACCCGCCAAAAAATTGCCACCAAAAAAGCTGTCGCCATTGTTGTGTTCTCCCATCAATGTTGAAGTAGCAGATGTTGAAATGACAGAGAATGAACCAGCAGCAGCATTCACCTACGAATCAGAACTTGATAGCAGCGATATTTCTTTCAAATGTGCTGAAATGTCCTCAACGTCACAGGCCGAAACAACTTTGACGCAGGATGACAGTCTAATGAAAGAGGGCAAATACATAGTATTCGACAGTTGTTTGGTGGATATTATAAGTATGCTGAAATGTGGGCATTCCGTCAGAGGGAAAGTATGTGGGAAGCCATTGATTCATGTGACTCGTCAAAAACAAGGCAGTAACGTCACAATACATGCCGCCTGTAGATTACATCATACGTTCTCATGGTCTGCACAACCGATGCTGGGGAAACTGCCAGCAGGCAATCTACTGTGTGCAGCTGCATCACTTTTTAAAGGCTCCAGTTTTAGAAAGTTAGAGTCTTTCTTTCAGTTTGTGGGACTTCATTTCATTTCTAAAACGCAGTACTACAAATACCAACATGATTATCTGTTTCCGGCCATTAGTGATGCTTGGAAAATTGAACAATTGTCTAGAGCAAGTACATTCGAAGGCAAACGATTCAGGCTAGCCGGCGATGGACAGTGCGACAGCCCTGGATTTTCTGCCAAGTACTGCACCTACCACTTTTAGGACATGGATAGTAAGAAAATTGTGAGTTCGGTGGTCATGCAGGTAACACAATGTACATCCTCAGTGGCCATGGAGAAACTAGGATTTATAAAATCAGTGGAATATCTGCAATCGAGGGGAATGCACATCGACCTCATAGCCACGGACAGACACGTATCAATTGCCAAGACAATGAGAGAGCAGTTCCCACATATTAAACATCAATTTGACGTATGGCATCTTGCTAAATCAATCAATAAGAAAATATCGGCTGCAGGGGAAAAAAAAGTTTGGAAAGTATTTCAGAGTGGTCCCAGTCTATCAGCAACATCTTTGGTGGAGCTCCAAAACTTGTGAAGGGTCAGTGGAAATACTACTTGAAAAATGGCGGTCACTGATGCACCACTGTACCAACGTGCACCGCTGGTCAGAAAACCTACATTTCCACCAATGTGAACATGGCCCTTTGTCCCCAGTGGAGGCACGGAAGAAGAAGTGGTTGAATCCATCTTCACCGACACACAAAGCCATTGAGAAGATTGTTTTCGATAAAACTCTATCAAGAGATTTGAGGGGACTGACAGAATTCTGTCACACAGGAGGTTTGGAGGTGTTCCACAATATGTGCCTAAAGTACAGGCCAAAGCGCTTGCATTTCAGCATACAGGGCATGAGACATAGGACTCTACTTGCCGTCTTGGCCCATAACGAGAATCTCGGCCGTGAACAATCTAGGACTACGGGTAATGTAAGGATGCCTCGCTACACTAAGGCCTTTTCAAAAAGAAGTAAGCAATGGGTGATCAAACCAGTCTATGAGGAAATGGAGTTCGACTTTGTCAAAAGCCTTATTGTTGCTGTATTAGAGAAGCACAGATATGGAATTTTGAACGTTTCCGTGCAGAGCACTGATCCATTGCCACCCAACATTGCCACTGTGCCATGTCCTCCCAAAGGAGAGCTGATTGTAAAGTACAAATCCCGGTTTAAATAATTGTAATACGATTGCCTTTTTGTAAATAAATGTTATTGTACAGTGTGCATACAAAGTACGCTAACCCTAACCCCTACCTTCACCATCCTGGGTGCCGAACAACCTGGGTGTCATCTTTGAATTCTCTCTCTATTCACCTCATATTGCTGACCTTGTCTATATGTGTATGCATATATTTTTGTTGATGTAACTAATTTTCGCAATCTCTTCTAAATGCTGGGCACTGTTAATCGAGGGGAGGCTTGCATATTGCAAATAAAATAACAAACAAACAATAAATCTCACTTTCAACTCAACTCCTCGGGTACTTTATACTTTCCCTGACCTTCCCCAAAAAATTAAAAGTCTCAATAGTTATGGTTCTTTGGGGCTTCAAAGCTTGCAGACACCGAGGACAAAATTGGGGGCCTTAGAACGCGCCAAGCGAGCCGTTGTAGATGGGAGAGAAGCCAGTTCGCATTTGCACATTGAGGCGCACTACATAGATGGATTTGAAACTTCAAGTTCTCACAGATGGCTTTACTACGGGATGTTGCAAAGAAAGAATTATGCTCATTTCTAGTGAAGGTCAGCAGCTTTGATTTTCAGCTTGTGCCCTGAAGAGCCCTGCTTTTATAGACGCTTTTATACCGGAATGAAGAATTAATGAATGGATGCATGAATAAATGAATGAATGAAGAGCTTTGAAAACGTTTGTGGGATCGTCCTTGAAGCAGGCACATGGGCATGCAGGTCCACATTCCACACGCATGTAGACAAAAAGTTGTTTCTCATTGTGTACTAACCTCGATTTACTTCGTTAGTTTTTGCATTGATTTTAGAGCCAAACATACTCCATTGCACTATCCTTGAAAGCAAATACTTTCAGCTCGGCCGTAATAAATAAAATGAATAATATTAATAAAGATCGACTGGCGAGACTAATTATACATTTTATGTTTTCAAAACAGGTATATACTTCCCTTTTGCCACTGCCACCAGTTTCAGACCCCGGCAGATGGTTTCTTCAACCGCCAGCTGCAGCTTAATGTAAACAACTGCACCATTCTGATGATTTTATGGGACGATCGCCAAGGGCCCATATGCCCTTACGCGGTACTGGCAGCTAGAAGCAACATATCAACCTTTACGCTGGCCTAGTGCCTGCTTGATGGAATAGCCTTGCGGTTCAACGTGCGACAAAAGTGCTTCTTTGAACGAAAACCAACACCCTGTGTACCATAAAGGAACAGCGCATGACTCACGATAAACTTTTAAGGATTTGCGGATAGAGATAAAAGAAAATAAATGACTTTCGGAGTTCATATGGCAATTGCTGAATATTCTATAAACATTTAATGTCAAATAAATGTACTTTACCAAATTTACTGTGTTGCTGTTTGATTTTAAAGTACAGTTTCATATTCCGAATTGTGGCGCGCTGTGTTGTGAGTTGATCTGTGTTGGTTTCCGGGTTCTGTGTGAAGTCGCGTAGAAGACGACTGGGCGCGTTTGCCTACGCAGCACAGAAACGTCACGGAGAGAGGCGGGGAATATGAATGTTTTGATAATGTCAGGCTCAGGGGCGGGGGATATGATTTAGTGCCGCAAAAACAGGTCAGCCAGGACGATGGGGGAAATGATAGGATCATCACAAAATGGCAGCTCCCTGATGCCTGTTTTCGCGTGCGTTTAATGGACAGAAACTCGGGTAAGGTCCATAGGTAATTTTTCTAAAATCGATCGACTTAGGCTTAAAAACACATGGCCGACCCGTAGAGGTAGGACAACATTTTGACCAAACCATTCCTTTAAGTCTGTGGACTCTAATGTCTTTTCTTCAACAGGGGGAAGCTGCATGAGTGTGACCACCTCCCTTGCTCTACCGCGCCATCTCCGTGCTCTGCCCTCATCTCTCACGGCGCCAAGTCTCGCGAGACTGGTGCTCCACAGAAGTGCACTGGTAAAGGGCAGTAGTTTGAAGGTGGTGTGTGACTATTCCACTTCCCAACATTTATCCTGGGATTGGGGGAAGAGGGTCTGGTTGGGTAGGAAAATGTGCTTGAGCCCAGAGCAGTCATGAATGGAGTTCCTCCCTTGCAAGCTCCTCTGCTCTCAATGACATCTTTATTTTGTCTGTTTCGCTACTTCTTGTAGTTTCTACCTTTTTTTGCAAAAGCTGCTAGTTCAGCTTCAGTGACCCCTCTAAGTGAAAAGTTTAACACCATGTTCATGTTGTTAATACTCTGATGGACAATCTGAATTGTAAAACGAATTCCCGCTATACCCCCTGTGATGTTACGAGCGGGGGCGGATTGGCTTGGAAACAGGCCCTCACCTCTCGTAACGTTCGGGCCTCTTCGGGCCCCCGGTCGCTGCGCACAACGTAGCAGAGTCACCAGCGCACAAAGTAGACGCGACCACCGTGATCGGGTTTCAACTCTGGACTGGCGCCGTGACGCCAGTTCCGGTTAAAACTTTATTCTCCTTCCGTGTCACGTGACCTCCGTCTCGCGGGGCACGTGACACCACCTTCCTCCCCAAATTGGAGGTAGTTGCACGGTTGTCAATAGGCATACATCTTAACTGGTGCTTAACATTATGGTCAAACTTGCGGTTGCAAACATACATCTTAACTGGTACCTTAACATTATGGTCAAACTTGCGGTTGTATTCAGGGTTCGCCTCGGTGTGATTTTGGCTGGCTTATTCTGTCCACTACGTATCCTTTGAGGCGGGACGACGGCTTGGGCTTCTCCCTCAGATGATACCGTGTGTTCTTCTTCTCTGGCGCTTCTGCTTTGGGAGTCTCGGCCTCGTCTCCTCTTGTTCGCTGATGTGAACTGTCTGATGTTCCTGGAATGGCTGTGTTTCTTGGCGCCATTTGGTCAGGGGGTGAGGGCGGTGTTTCTACTTCTTCTCTAGGAGACATCGGTCGTTCTTCCCACTGTTCTGGGGGTACCTTCCTGAAGTGAGATACGTTCCTCGTCACCGTCTCCCCTCCTCGGGTGGCTGTGACCATGCTGTGGTTTGTGGTGCTCACCGTCCATGGTTGAAGTTCAAAGTTGAGGGACATCTTTTTTTGTGGGGCTCGGTTCTTGACGATGACGGTGTCTCCTGTTATCGGCTCTCTGTGACAGGCTCGCCTGGCGATGCTTTCTTGCTCATTTCGCCTCTGCCGCATGGCGTCCATGGCAGGGATGTCTGGTTCTGGTGCTATCCATTGGGGGTGTACGGGTAGTTCTGCCTGTATGGGTACGCCTAGCATGAGGGCTGCCGGGCTGATACCTGTGGAAGAGTGTGGGGTTTGTCTGTGTGTTCTCAGGAATCGGTAGACTGTTTTCAGCCACGGGCGTCCTTGTTCTTTTGCGATCCTGATGACTTTGTTGAGTGACCCCATGAACCTTTCGGCGTCTCCATTTGCTTGGGGCCACCTCGGGGTGAGTCGCTGGTGTTTGACATTTACCTCTTTGAAATACTCGCGTAATTCTTGACTGGTGAATGACGGTCCGTTGTCACTTTTCACTTTTCTCGGTATCCCGTGTGTGGCAAATATCTTTTCCAGTGTGAGGATGGTGGTCTCTGCATTGGTGGATGTTACGTGTTCTACTTCCGGCTATCGGCTAAACTCGTCGATCACTACGAGGAGATATCCTTCACCGGCAATAGTGCAGTGGTCCATGCTGACCCCGTCTCAGCGTTTGCAGCTTCTTGGGGCACTGCTGATGGGTTCGGGATTTTCTGGTCTCCTGGATGCTTGGCAGGCTGCGCAGGCATCTACTAACTCAACCACCCTTTGTTGCATGTTCGGCATCCACATTCTGGACTTCAGATAGGCGTTGGTTTTAACAATACCTTGGTGTCCACTGTGTGCTAGGAGGAGGGCTCTTTCTTCTGGTGACTCAGGCAGTATGATCCTGTGTCCTTTGAGTAGGACACCTTCTGGGGCTACCGAGAGTTCATGCCGAATCCCAAACAGGGCTCTGAGTTTGGCTTGGGCTGGCGCGGTGCGCTGGGCCATTGACGTGAGAAAGGTCTTCCAGTTTCCGGATCGGACGGGATTAGTGGTATGTCGTAGGATGGTGTCTGCTTCCGTTTCGGTGGCTACTTCGTGCAGGGTCAGGGCCCGTGGCCTTGCGCAGGTGACTATGTGGCAGACGTGTTCGTCGGTTTCTTTTGCTTGACGCCGCTCTCTGTCGGTGGCAGGCCGCGGGTGGCGGGATAAGTAGTCTGCTGGGTTGTCTGTTCCTGGGCGATATTCAACCTCGATGTTATAGGGTTGCAACTGCAGCATCCATTTCTCTATACGCGCTGGTGGATGAGGAGCAGACCACTGGAATAGTGGGATTAGCGGTTTGTGATCTGTGAGGACTTTTGCTCGCTTGCCTAGCAGGTACACTTTGAAGTGTTGGCATCCCCATAGAATGGCCAGGGCTTCCTTTTCTATGTGGGCATAGTTTTGTTCAGGTTTTGTAAGAGCTCTGCTGGCAAATGCAACGGGGAACACGTTTCCTTCGTTGTCGGTTTGTGTTAAGACTGCTCCGAGGCCGACAGGGCTGGCGTCGACCAGAAGTTCGGTTTGCCGGTCGGTGTTGAAGAACGCCCATGGTGGTGGACGTGGAGAGGGTGTCTTTAATTTGTTGGAACGCCCGCTGGTGAGTTTCGGTCCATTCCCACTTTTGGTCTTTCTTCGTTAGTTCTCTGAGTGGGCCTGCTGTGCTGGCGAGGTCGGGGATGAAACGTGCACAATACGTCGCCATTCCCATGAAGCTTCGAACTTCGGAGGCTGATTGGGGTGCTTTGGTGTCTTTTATATCCTGTACTTTGCATGGGTCCGGGGACACGCCCTTGGCGCTGAATATGTATCCGAAGAAGCATATCTCTTCTTTGTTGAACTCACATTTTTCTGCGTTTAGCTTCAGGCCTGCTTCTTCCAACCTTGTTAGGACCGCTTCCAGTCGTTTGTGGTGATCTCTTTTGTTCGATGCGTACACAAGGATATCGTCACTGATATTGGTAGTGCCTTCTAACCCTGTGATAACTTTGCGGATTTCGTGCTGGAACACTTCTGCAGCAGATAATTATTCCGAAGTTGAGTCGTTTGTACCTCATCAGGCCGAGGTGAGAGGAGAATGTGGTGATATATCTCGACTCTCTGGACAGTCTCAGTTGGTGGTAGCCTGATCTGAGGTTGAGTTTGCTGAAGATAGTAGCTCCTGTGAGGTCTACGATAAGCTTGTCTATCGTGGGTGTTACATGACGTTCTCTCCCGATGGCTGCGTTGGGAAGCCTCATGTCGATACAAATTCTTACCGCGTCTGGTTGTTTGTGCTTTTGGGCTACTACCATGGGCGAGACCCACGGGTTGGTCCTGATGTTCTTTCAATGATTCCTTCTTCCTCTAGCTTAGTTAGTTCTTTCTCCACGGCTCCTCTCAAGTGGAACGGGATTCGACGATGCCTTACTGCCTTAGGTTCAATGGTGGGGTCTATGTGGAGCTTGATGGTTCGCCCTTTCAGACACCCGATGCCTTGGAACAACTTCTTGTGTTTTCCTAGCAGGTTGTCAAGATTGTCCTGTTGGAGCCCGAAGGCGAATTGGATCAGCTCTAGCTTTTCTACTGTCCTGCAGCTCATCAGCGTTTTGCAGCCGGCGTCTACTACGTAGATGCGCGCTCTGTAGTTAGTGTTTTTGTGAGCAAAGTCCGACTTGAACGATCCTTGTATGGGCAATGGTTTCTTGCTTTCGTAGGCATATAGCTGAACTTTTTTCCTTTGGAGCGTGGGTTTCGGCGGAGTTTGTTGAATGCCGTCACAGGCATAACGTTCACGGTTGCGCCGGTGTCGATGACTACCTTCAGGGGTGCTCCGTCGGAAAGAACTGTGCACGATGGTCTCTTCCTTTTGCGTGCTCGATGTGGTTCAATTGCTGAAATCAGGTGTACTCTGTGTATCCGTTTACTTCCTTTCTTCGGTCTAGGTTTGTCTCTCCTCTCTGGGGACGAGTCGTCATCACTGTCGTCGCTGCTGCTCGTGTCCGGGGATCTTTGGAGGTCGTCGATGGCTCTAGCTTTACCTTTCCGTTCTTGTTGGCGGGAGAATTCTCTAGGCGCGAACTTTTTCCTGCGATCTTGCGAGGGCTGTTGTGTTGTCTCATTTTTGTTCGGTGGGTTCAAACAAACTGCAGCGTAGTGGTTAAGGCGATTGCATTTTCTACACGTGGAACCCCATGCTGGGCACGAATCACCTTTGTGCCATGGGCCTCCACACCATTTGCAGTTTCTGTCTCGCCCTTGTGTCGTGGTGGGCCTTTGGCTTTGTTTCATGCGATTGCTCTGATGCTTGGAAATGGCTGCAACGTCTTCCGTGGGTTTGGGGTTGTCGCAGCTTCCATGATCGCTACTTGATCATCCGTTTGTTCATGGAGGCGTGCCATTTCTAGGATGCGAGAGAGATGGATGTTTTTCTCGGACAGGATGGCTCGTCTTAGTTTTTCTGAGGATATCCCATTGATGATCTGGAGACGGATGGCGAACTCCTCATCCGGGAACTCGCAACCTACTGCCATTTCTCCTAGGCGAGCGTGGAATTTGTCTACGGTCTCTTTCTCGCGCTGCCTCGCCATGCAGAAATGAAAGCGTTCGTAGTCTGGGTTGAGGTCAGGTTTGAACATATTCGTAAGTGCGGCTTTGGCTGCGTCATAGTTGTTGTCGTTGCCACGGTTTGGGGTAGCGTTGAATAGGCGTAGGGTGGCTGCTCCAATGTTGAGTAGGAGGAAAATGCGCCTCTTTTTCGCTATGGTAATGTCTCTCGCATCTAGATGCATCTCAAATTGTTGTAGCCAGATCTACCACCTGATGGCTGCACCAGTGGTAAAGGGGTCGAACGGTGGCATAAAGGTTGTTTGTGTTGGGTCTGGAGGGTCCAGGGCGAGGCTCCTCCTGGATGACGAACCTATGCTGGCTCTCGTAGGGCTGGTGTTCGGGCTGGACATGTTTTAAAACGCACCTTGCTGTATTGTACTTTTACTTCTTCCTTGCCAATATACTCCTTACTTGGTTTTAGGGCGTGGTAACTCTTGTGGTGAGGTGAGTCTTGTGCCCTTGGTTCTCCGCATGTGGGGTGCCTGGAGGTGTTGGAGGAAGAGACGCTTGCTGTGCGTTAGCTTGTTGAGTTTCCTCCACTGCTTCCCATGGAGATAAAGGAGTCCTAGGAGTGGTTGTGTAGACTTGTGGCATGCAGGAGTAATGGTCTGTGTGATGCACCTGCACGTCGTGGGGTCGTCGCTGGAATGGATTGAGAGGAGAAAAGAATCTATTCCTCTGCGTCGGTGAGCGGATGAATGATACGCGGCACCGTGTGTGTTTTGGAACGCGGGCCGATCCCGCTTCGTCGCCAGTGTGATGTTACGAGCGGGGGCGGATTGGCTTGGAAACAGGCCCTCACCGCTCGTAACGTTCGGGCCACTTCGGGCCCCCGGTCGCTGCGCACAACGTAGCAGAGTCACCGGCGCACAAAGGAGAGGCGACCACCGTGATCGGGTTTCAACTCCGGACTGGCGCCGTGACGCCAGTTACGGTTAAAACTTTATTCTCCTTCCGTGTCAGGTGACCTCCATCTCGCGGGGCACGTGACACCACACCCCCCAATTGTATCGATTAATTTGTGAAAGCTAAAGTATTCTAAACAAGTGAATAACATGGGAAAATGTTAACATGCAATTTATATCTAGATTTAGATCACCCATGCAGACGTATGAGGTTGGGATACTTTTTGGGATATTTCCTGACTCCATTTGGGCTGAATATGGGTTTCCTTTTCTGGCAGCCCTAAAGGGGGAGCCAGTTATAGATTGAGCAACAAAGAAGAAAGTTGCGTTATTTGACTGGCTCCCGTGTTTTCAGTTCTGGCCTCGCCAAAGCCAGAACACCATGCAGCAAATGAGCCACTGGCCTCCTGCCCAGGCACCCTTGCCATCCATTGAAAGAGCTGACAGCAGTGCAAGAATTTTGCCCCCCCACTTTTCTTCCTCAACCCCTCCACCCCCAAACTCACTGTCACTTTCCCCACCCTGGAGTTTAAACCCCATTCTTAGGTCTTTCCTTTCCTCCACTCCCCCCTCAACTCCCCCCTCGCCACAACCAACTCTGTGTATTACAACCGTTGTAGCAAAACTGAAGAACACAGTTAAAGAAAAATGAATTTAAATATCTCTTAGCGTGTCATTGCCCCCACAGCATGCAGTGTTATGCAGCCACCACTTCCAAACACCCAACATTCGCACCTCTTAAGGGACACACGCACGCGCACACACACACAACCCCCCCTACCCCCCACTCCCATTATACGCTGCACCTTCATATACAGATGGCAAGCTGGGATTTTTGGCAGCTTGGGAATGGGTTTCATGGCCCAAGCAGCCGATTGACATAAACAAAAGAAATCCAGCACCTGCCAGATAGCACCGTACGATGTTATACTGGCTTGTTATCCGGGAACATCGTACCCTTTAGTTCCCTCCCACTTTGACCTCTGGCTGAAAGGAAGAGTTTTTCACATATAAAGAAAGAGTGGATGGGTTAGATGAACAAGGTAATATTTTTGTACTGTTTATGATCTGAAGCACAAAACGCATGTCGTCACCTCCTTCCTATTGTGTTGCCACAAAGAGCTTTGCTTCTCAATATATTCGCGGATGTGTCTGGATGCACTTACAGCGCCCCTGCCTGGCAAAACGGTTCAGGCTGCGAGAAACCTATTAGTGTGTACCACAGTGTGAGCAGGGCGAGGTTGGCACAGTAGAAGGCACACATATCACTTGTAGCTAGTTTTGACACATATTAGATACCCGCATATAGCAACACAGAAGGAGCAACAAATATGTTATTGTTGCAGGTGCAAAGCTTATAGATAGGGCAGTGTATAGGCCCTGTGTTTAGGTTTACTAATTGTATACAAAATTATGTTTCCCAGTAATGTGTGAGGAAAGAGCTAAAGTAGGTGGAAGAGGGAGTCAGAAAGGTACTGTGGTATTGCCCTCACCCAAGGAGCTGTCATCGCATTTGAATTACAAGTACACTCATAACCAAAGCAAATAAATCTGTGAAATTCAGACTCAATAATGGTGCCCTGGTCACGTCATTACTGGGTACCTGGGGTTTGAAGGAGATAACGGGGAAGCTAATGTAGAGGGGCAGATGTAGACGTCATCTCTAGAACCCGCCTCTTCACCTCCGTCATACCGGAAAAACAGCACGAGAGCATTGTGTGTGACACCAGGTATCGTCCCAATACCGCATCGAAGATATGAAAGACGTTATGCACTCAGACAACCTTATGAATTATACCCTTGCAATGATGTGGTGGAAGGATGTCTGCATACACCATTGAATATAAAAGAGCTGTAAGTGAAATCAGACCAGCGCAAACTGACGTTATGAAGAGAGGAGACTAGGATGTACTGAAACGATATGAGAATACTTAAATAATGATGATGTAACTGAAGTAATAAGCGAAACATGTATGCAGTCGAAGAAATCATATACACTAAGAAGACAAGTGAGAAGAGAATTAGCAAATGTACATATGCAGAAACGCAAGGTAGATGAGACTTATAGTAGCTTGCTGTAGGAGAACATGTGACTCGAGTAAAGCGGCCATGACGGAAAGATGGATATCGGTTTTGTGTAATAGTGAACTAAGAAGCCTTGAAGGAAGAGAGTAGAACTGTAGAGCTGACAGAGGCTGGAAAACAGCTTTGTGTTAGGAACAAAGAACATTTGTTTGACCTGGGATTAAGAATGCCACATCAACAGGCAACTGAAAGGCACAAGGGGAATAAAAGATGATAAGCTACATAAGCAGGACATAGTTCTCTCAGATTAAGTGAAGGAGAAAACATGTAGAAGATCCAAGTATTGGACAATTAAAAATGCAGAAAGCATATACAAGACGGAGCAACCAAGTCTCCAGAGGTCAAGAGAAGTGATAGCACCCAGCTCATTTGAATCAAACAGCACTAAATTGTCACCCTCACTTGGGTCTCTGCGGGAGCGATGGAGTCCTTCGGTTCCCGTCCCTGATTTTCTCACTGCCCCGGTCGGTTAGAAGGATGATCTGCCAGAAAAAAGAGAGATTAGGGGGGTTCCTGGACTACTACTACCCTTCCCTCCTGCTCCCCTCACCCATATATGGTGTCTCAGCTAGGGGGTAGCTCACCTTCTTGATTAGTTTGGTGCAAATCCTCGGTTGCCCAGGGAACCAGTTGCCCCACTTGGTCCTGGGTGCGGCCTTGTACTGGGATGGTAAGGTCGCTGATATATTTACTGCTGCAGGCTCCATTTTAGTCCCAAGTGAAAACCTCTCACAGGTAAGTGCTGAGATGACCAGTTACTCCACTTGCTTTCAAGGTTTGTTCAGGTAAATTGCAGAGTTGCAGATGCAGGTAAGAGTTTAAATGCAGACGACCAGTTACTCCACTGGTTTGTTCAGGTAAGTTGCAGAGTTGCAGATGCAGGTAAGAGTTCAAATGCAGTAAATACACATGCGATGAGCGAAGCAAAAGAGCCGACGAATGGCATTGTGGGCAGAAAGAACTTTCTGCTGCTTATTACTGGGTTTCTTTTTGTTTTCCCTTACAGGAGTCCCAGGAGTGGCTGTGGCGATGGAGACGGGCTTCTGCCCCGTTCGCGTGGTGTCGGGGGTAAGTAATTAGATCCTTTGTCACGCGGGAGGCAGGGCAATAGGAGGCGCAAACTCACTGCTGTCTTGTTCTTCCTTTTTCTAGGTGTTGCAGCGTTGGGGTGAAGAAGGGAGGAGCCGCGTAAAGACAAAGGTAGGTGCAGTGATTCAGGAAACTGGATCCGGGCGGAAATGAGCGTGTGCACTTGGCAACAGAGGGCACGCAAAGCATGGACTGGTCTCTGGGCGTGGCTTAAATAGGCAGCCACGCTCAGAGACTAGAGCGCTCTGCAAGGTTTGGATTGGCACACCGGAAGACAGTAACAGGAAGTAGGGTATAGTTAGAGTTCAACCATGATTATAACGGCCTCAAGCATTAAAGGGTGGACCTATGTTCTGAAGGAGTTTTTTACATGCCAGGCCCCTACCCATATTGCTCCTACCTGCCTTCTCCTCCTTACATCCCCTTGTGCTATGAGTGAGAGGGGATTAAATGTGGGCCTGGGGCTAGTACCCATGAAAGTCCCACCCCTCAAGTCCCCACCCAACGGTGTGTTATCTGGCGAGGGTTTGGTGGGATTGTCTTGATGGAGTTTACAGAATAACCGGGGAGCGTGGATATTCCTGCTTGGTTCCCATGACATATCCTGTGGCCCATACACCTTCCAGTCCACTAGGCAGTGCAATGTTCTCCTAAACACTTGGGAATCTAGGATTTGTTTGACCTCATACTCTGGCTCGTCGCCCTTTACTATAACCAGAGCTGGGAGTTCAGATGCTCGAGTTCTGGGCTATACTGGTTTTAGTAACGAAACCTGGAACACCGGATGGAGGCGCATGTGAGGAGGCAGAGTTAGTTTCATGGCTACAAGTGTGATGACTGCTTCAATCGTGAAAGGGCCTAAGAACTTAGGTTGACATTTTTTGGGCCCCTTTAGAGTGATGTATTTGGATGCTAATCATACTGAGTCTCCTGCTTGGTAGTTTGGGGTTTCTTTACGGTGACGATCGGCATACCGTTTCTGTGTTTCCTTAGCTGTTCTTAGATGTGCCACTGCATTCTTGGCTGCCTGGGTAATATGTTCATGAAGGGTCTTGACCGATGGCATCTCGATTGCTTCTGGTGGGTCTTAAACCGAAGTTTGTGGATTCCGCCCATATAATATATAAAAGGGGGTCAGCTGTATGGAAGTGTGAGTTGAGTTGTTGTATGCCATCCATAGTATATCCACCCAAGCGTGGTCTGTTTGGTGCAGGAGACAGTGAAGATATTGCACCCAATGGTTTGGTTTGTGCGCTCCGTCTGCCCATCGGTTTGTGCCTGATGGCTAGTGGACAAACAGATTTCCACTTCCGCGAAAGAGCAGAATTTCTTCCAGAATTGCACCACAAATTGACTTCCCCTGTCGGAGACTAGCACAGATGGGAATCCATGTAGCTTTACTTTAGTAATCAAGGAAGACTTGGGCTAGGGCCTGAGCTGATGGGATCCCTTTTAGTGCAATAAAATGAGCCATTTTGGAGAAAAGGTCGACCACCACCAGGATGGTATTAAACCCGGAGCTAGGGGGCAGATCCGTGACAAAATCCATCGAAACGGTATGCCAAGGCACTGGTGGTACTGCTAGAGGTTGCAACAAGCCGGCAGGTTTCTGTCTGGATGCCTTGCTTTGGGCACAAATTCCGCACGTGTTAACGAAATCTATGGTGTCTTCTCGCCAAGTTGGCCACCAGTAGGATCTCTTGATTTTCTCCAGAGTTTTGCTACACCAGGATGACCTTCCAGGGGTGGACTGTGGTAGCTGGTAAGTGCTTCTTCTTGTAGGGCACGCGTTGGAAGGTAAAGACGCTCTTGATCGTATGGGAGACCGTCTTGGATGGTGAAGTGGGTTCCCTTCTTGCCCCATGCTTTTATCTCTGCTGCTGACAGACTGTTTTAATACTCCGTTGGAATGCGTCCAGCGGGGAAGGATTAGCCACGCAGAGGCCTAAGATCTTGTTGCCCGGGATGATTTCTACTGGATCAGCGTTGCTGTAGGCTTCCTCTCCCTTACCGATGCGAGACAGGGCATCAGCTTTGCCATGCTTGACTCTGGGTCGGTAGGTGATCACAAAATCATATTCAGTCAGGAACAGGGCCCAGCGTAACCGTTGAGGTGGCTGAGCTTTGGCTAATCGTAAATATTGTAAGTTGCGATGATCAGTTATGATTGTGATGGTGTGTTTAGCCCTGAGTAATTAATGCCTTCACTCCTGAGGGTGTCTCTGATTGCTAGTAACTCTTTATCTGTGACCGCGTAGTTCAGTTCCGCAGTGGATAATTTCTTTGACCCGAATGCCATGGGATGCAAGCTTCCAGTTTCAGGGTTCCTTTGGGATAGGACCACTCGCATGGCTATGCTTGAGGCATCGGTCTCCACAACATAGGGGAGATCAGACTGCGGGTGCTGTAGCACGTGGGCTAAGGTGAACTTGCTCTTCAGGGCACAGAACGCTTGCTTTGCAGCGGATGTCCATTCAAATTTTCTATGCTTACGTAGGAGTGAGGTTATTGGGTGTACCAAATGTGAAAAACCAGGTATGAACCGTCGATAAAAGTTTGCAAAGCTGAGGAAACTCTGCACTCCCTTTAGGGACGTGGGTGAAGGCCAGGTGAGAATGGCTTCTACTATCCTGTTGTCCATTCTGATGCCTTGCGGGGACAGCACTAACCTGAGAAACTCCACTTCAGTGATGTGAAAAAAAACACTTTCAAGTTTGGCGTATAAATGGTATTCACGCAACTTGTGGATGAGCGAAGCGAAAGAGCCGACGAATGTCCTTGCGGGCGGAGGGAACTTTCCGCTGCTAATTACAGGGGTTTTTTGTGTTCCCTTACAGGAGTCCCAGGAGTGGCTGTGGCGATGAAGACTGGCTCCTGCCCCGTTCGCGTGGCGTCGGAGGTAAGTAACTAGATCCTCTGTTGCGCGGGAGGCAGGGCAATAGGAGGCCCAAACTCACTGCTGTCTTGTTCTTCCTTTTTCTGGGTGTTGCAACGTTGGAGTGAAGAAGCGAGGAGCCGCGGAAAGAAACAGGTAGGTGCGGCGATTCAGGAAACTGGATCCGGGCGGAGATGAACACGTGCTCTCGGCAACAGAGGGCACGCGAAGCACAGACTGGCCTCTAGGCGTGGCTTAAATAGGCAGCCACGCATGGAGACTGGAGCGCTCTGCAAGGTTAGCATAAGCACACCGGAAGTCAGTAACAGGAAGTAGGGTATAGTTAAAGTTCAACCATGATTATAACGGCCTCAAGGATTAAAGGGTGGACCTATGTTCTGAAGGAGTTTTTTTACATGCCAGGCCCCTACCCATATTGCTCCTACCTGCCTTCTCCTCCATACATCCCCTCATGCTTGAGCGAGAGGGGCTTAAATGTGGGCCCGGGGCTAGTACCCATGACATAAATAAAAGGTCAAAATTGACAAAATCATGGTCTCCTCACACAGAGTGAAAGACTCGAAAACGAGGCCTATTCATTAAGCTCCAATTGAAGATGGCGATGTACCTACACTCCTTTAAAAGTCCCAAGGAAGAGAACAGTCAGCAAGGTCAGCTACAGAAAAGAAGCCTTGGCTTAGGACCTAACCGATGAGAGATGGTAGGCTAAATGACCAACGAGGGCAGTGGTCTGACGTTGTTCCCCACACCTGGGTTTCATTTTGCTCACGTGCTGATAACAATCCGAATGTCCAAGGTTGGGAGAGAATGCCAACCATTCATGAGGGTCTATGGACCAGTGTGCTATACGTTGTTAGAAGTGCCAATCCGTTGACGTTATTCTGCTATTAATCTGTATTATATGTAGTAAGCGGTAGTTCAAGGCATGCTTACCTGATAGGGAGCAGCCAATTATGTTACTAGCACATAAACAAAATATAAGTATCCTCCTTTCGATAGGTTTTACTATTTGCCACGTAGGATGATGTCATAGTTGACGTACCTCAGAGTATAAAGCCTTTATATAATCCAAATGTAATTTAGAGTGTGTGAGCTGCAATATGTTTGTTCACCAGATTTCCCTACTTTTTTTGAGCTGATAATAAAAGTAGTACTTTGCCATATTCTTTGAGTCTGTCCGGTTATTTGGGTATGAGATACTTTATTGGTAATTCCATCTGGCACTTGAAACGCTCAAGGTGCTACTGCACACCATGTTTGGAATGTTCCGTGATTTGGGATAGGAGGAGCAGAGGTGATGCTAATACATTTAGTACAAGGTTGGGATGCAGCTTGTGTGGCCGCAGCATCTGATATAATAAGAAGGCCGATTGCCTTATCAAAGCAGAATTGGCCTTGCTCGTTTACTTTGAACGTGTCTTGGTCGGAGCGGTCCACATCACGTGACGATCACAATTTATCAGTCAACATACTCTCGAGCCTATGTCGTACCTGGATTCAATGGTGACAATGTAGTGGGCCATGTGAATAGGGGAATGGGTTTAGATAAGGTACATTTTTGAGTTTGTACCCTGTTGAATGCGCTTATACTATTTAGCTCTCTAAAATTGTTTTGTACATGATACAAAAGAATGAACGTCTCTGCCAAGCATCAGTGAGCAGATTCTTAGTTAATATACACGTGTAATTGGACAAAATTGCTTTTCACTGCCAGTTCATAGCCACAGCCAACACATGTTTTGACCACTAGTCCTTGTCAAGGCTTATGAATGGCACAAATTAAATCTGTTACATACACCACAGTGATAATAATAAATATTACCTACCATAATTGCATGATTACGTTTGTAGTGGGATAAAGAGCACACCAATACGAGCAGAAGAAAGAATATTGATTATGAAATAGCATATTAAAAAGAAACAAAAGAAATATTTATGCACACTGATACAAAATACATATATGTGCATATCAGTAGTGTACAGTATCCAAACATTTGAAATATGCATGTCATGTCAACATGCTCATATCACATATGGACCAATTGATCAGGTCTAAAGCAGGTCTCAAGCTGTGATTATTTGGGTGTTAGAGTCAAAGATGATGGTACTTGGGGTGAGCAGCTAGATAAGTCAAGGATTGTGTTGGCTAGGTACAGTGGTGCTCTTACCAAGTTTACAAAAGTAGATGGAGGGGGTCTTGTGGGAGTTGCCCTTGAACCCTATAAATCCCAGACAAGACAGGCATGCTGCCGAGCTCTGGTGGTGACCCAATATTCTGACCCTCTCTGTTGTAGGAAATTGATTTTAAAAACATCGTATTAGGTCTACCTAATAGTGCATCTAACCTTTCTCTTTGCCTTCAACTTGACTTGCAGCCCATTGCTAATGTTTGCAAAGTTAAACCAATTTATTATTGGGCCAGGTTGTGGTCTAATGATAATCTTTTTAAATTCAGGCAAGTCGCAAAGGATTTGTTATCCCAGAGTGATCCTCTGAAATGGCTTTGGTTACAACACTTGAAGAGAGAATTACAAACTCTGGGGCTTATAGATATTTGGATTTACCCAGAGCGAATTAGCAGTGTAACCAAGGCACGCATTATTCAGGCCATCAATGCAATGAGAGAAGAAATTCACATGAGGCTGACCCTCCCTATCCAATGTTCTATCTATTGGTTGCCTAAACAGACATTTGGATTTGGGGGCTATTTAGATAGCATGCAGCCTAAGGAGACAAGCGCCCTGTTCTTGAAGGCACAGATGGGCATTCTCCCCTTGGCAGCTTCCAAAAACAAATGGAACCAAAATGTTTGCCATCCAGTCCTTTCTGTATTTAACACTCTGAAGACCTGATCCACTTTGTTTTGTTCTGCCCTTGTTAAGAAGTTCTTTAAAACATTTATTTAATTCTCATCTTGTCAGATCTATCACAGGGGCTATGATATTATGTATTGATGCCAAGGAATTGCTGGCTACTCATACTATGGGTAACTTCTTGCTCAGGGAATGGAGACAGAGATAACGTTACATGTCAAGCGTGCGTTGACCTGGATGCTTTTTGGTGCTTCCTTGTGCATCCTAGATATGATGCTTGTCTTTGTCTCTTTGTCTCATGCCAAACAGAATGGCCAAACAGAATGGTGAAAATGTCTGGCTCTATGCAATGGGACCTCTATCCAACAATCTAAAAATATTAGGCAAAGGGCGCAGGCTGTCTTGTGGCTGTAGTTTGTTCTGCAGTGGGAGCCACACTGCACATTGGCCATGCCCCCTGGTCCTGTGGTGGTGAAAGAAGAGGAGGGGGCTCCATATAAACAGAGGACCGCTGCCCTTGTGGCGAAGCCTGCAAGGCAAAGGGCACAGGCTGTCAGGTGTCTGTCGTGTGATGGAGGGTGGACCAATGCTTGTGAGTATATTCATTGTTGTGGGCTTGACAAGTTACTGTCTCTACATCTCATAACCTACTATTGTTACCCTAGTGAGCGCTAGACTTGTGGTGCATGGTGAAATTTATTGCAACCTAGTTTGCGTTCTGGCAGAGACTTCCTCCCGAAACCCTCTCCTCGGCAAACTTAAGTCAAACAATCACCTACTTCACACGCGTCACTGCCCGACATTTTCAGTACAAGTGATGGAAGGACACCTTTGAAAAGCCGGCAGAGCAGGCTGCTCTACTTGGTGGAGTGGCTGGGGGTGGGGGGGAGTCAGACTAAGTCAGCCCCTTAAGCCAGTCGGACGTGCCTCATGCGCTTCACCGGATTGTGTTCCAAGCACATGTTGTACAGGCTCGGTTACTCCCTGCCCTACTGCTTTCAACACGTCTCCTTTGTTGTGGGCATTGAATGTTGGGACTTTGAATTTGAACATTGATTTTATTCTGCAAGCAGCACAGAGATGTTTTATATTTTAAGACTCATCTGCTATTGGTTTGGTTTGAACTTGGAACTTGAATATTGTTTTTTACAGCAGCGCAGAGGTGCTTTATATTTTAAGATTCCTCTACTTTTATCAATCAGTTTGAACTTTGGAAGATTCATTGGTTTCTATCAATTGGTAAAATACATGGGGCCTCATTACGACCCTGGCGGAAAGTGACTGACCGGACCGCAACAGCGTAAATAGCGTTTCCGCCATTGCACGAAGGAGCAAAGTGCGGCTAATTACGACCTATCGGGCACGAGCATTACGCCATGGCGGAATCCGAAAGGCTGCGATGGCGGAAATGACCCCAAAACGGCCCTTACCGCCGCCGTACGCTGCACCAGGTGCAATACCGCCACCCATCTTAGCGGTCACCGTAATGAGCGGTCACCGTAACGAGCGGGCACCGCAAATTACGGGCACCGTAAATATACGGAAACGGAAGTAAAAGCATGTGGCCGGAACGGGAAACAGCACGCCGCACAACTATAAAATCCGAATCCCAACACAACCATTAAAAATCCGACCCTGACACACATCCCAACCCGTTAGCAACCCCAGTTAAAAAAATAAATATGGGAAAGGTAGCCAAGAAAGCGTGTGATCGCAAGCGGCAGGTACACTTCTCCCGAGAGGAACTGACCGTGCTCACCGAGACCCTCCAGGAAAATGCCGCCGTCGTCTTCTCCAGTCAAATGACCAGGACGGCCCTTGCCAACAAGAAGGCCATATGGGCCCTGGTGGCACAGCGCGTAAGTGCGGTGGGGACAACACCCCGCACGCCACAGCAATGTCGCAAGCGGTGGGACGACCTGCGGATCCGCGTACGCAGCATACTTTCTGCGAACAGGAACATCGCCACAGCTACCGGGGGGGGTTCAGAGTCGCCCATCAAGTTGACCCCCTGGGAGGATATCTGCGCCTCCACCATAGGAATGGAGAGCATAGAGGGAGTCGGAGGGATGGAGAAAGGAGTGCCGACATCCGGAGAATCAGGTAGGTTGGCCAAGAGAAACAATGCGAAATCCACAAAACACGAACATGTGCAGTACCATGTGACCCCATAGTGCAATACATACTTTGCCCTGACAGCGCCCTCTAAAAGTCAGAATGAATAAACAAATCAATCAATATGCCATAAACAACCCCTACATGTGCAGCATGCACCCCCTAACTGCAGGCAGCCAAATGAATGCATCCTCAATCCACACGAAAATGAGACCACCTCCAAGGCCCAGTCCCAAATCAGCCTCATGTACCACCCCAATGCATTTGATACGTTGCCATTCCAAATCCGACAGACCCATAACTAACGCTCGCCCCTCTTTACTCCACCACAGGGTCCGATACCAACGACGATCTGCAGGACACCCCTACCAGCACGCCTGCAAAGAGGGCCAGGACCAACGTCCCAAGAGCCTCCACCTCAGGTGCAAGGATCAAGACACGGCAGCAGCAGGAATCAAGTGGCAGCACACTGGAGGGGACTGCAACAGGCACCCCAGCAGCCAGCAAGTCCACAACCCCAGCACCACAGGTCCCCCCAAAGAACGTATCTGATGGCACTGCCTCTGGTGGTAGCAGCACCATAGGTGACACAGCTGTCATGCCAGCATGCTCCGACACGGAAAACAGTGCTGGCGACGTAGGTACCATCCATGACCTTTCCCAATCCCCCTGCATGTTCCATCCCCTACACCATGACGAAACCACGCAGGGGCACCCTGAAGACGACGACTGGCCAACCCCCACAAGTCCTGTGCCAAGGCAACATGTGTTGAGCAGCCCCCCTGTCACACCACCGCAAATGTCCATGGCCCAGCAGAGGCAACAGTCCCTCGACCTGCTGATCGAGCAACAGCAGGAAGTGTCCACGCTACTCAAGGACCATGCAAATGAATGCGGGGGTTCCAGGGCAGCCATGGAAACATCCACCGAGACACTCAGGGCACAAATAGAGAAAAGTAGTGAGAGCCTCAGGGGAGAAATGGAGAGAAGCACCGAGAGCCTGAGAGCACAAATGGAGAAAAGCACCGAGAGCCTGAGAGCACAAATGGAGAAAAGCACCGAGAGCCTGAGGGGGGAACTGCATGCGACGTCCAAAGACGTTTGTGCTGAACTTGCTGCTGTGCGCCGTGTGCTCTCGGAGCTCTCACAAACCCTCAGAGACATGCATGGACGCGAGCAGGCAGAGACATCATCCGTGGCAAGTTCCGTCCAGGGCAGCCCCCAACGCAGATCTGGCAGGAACCTGCGCTCCACGGGCAGGGGTGCCCCTGATACCCGTAGAGGGGGCTTGCAATAGCGTCTACCCACGGACAGCATGCATATTTGGACACTGGTGTTGGGGGGGGAGGTAGTAGGGTGGAGGGGGTGTGTTGGGCTTCACTGGGTGGCGGGTCCATAGGGTGTATAAATCAAATCACATTAACAATACAGCACCTCATTATCATCCAATGACATGTGTGGACATTGATATTTGCGTACGAGGCCTTCATAGGCGTACAGTCCACAATGTGCCTGTACTACACACACACAGTGCCACAGGTCCCCTTTCCGTGTAATAGGCACCATGCGTGGTTGCTAGAAGCATGCATCTATGATGCTCTGTCGGATTGCACGTGCATCCTGTGCCTCATGGACTCCTTGAGGTGCCTCCACATCCCCACCCTCATCATCATCATCATCTTCAGGTGCATGCAGTACAGCGTCAGGGGGCATGGGCACATTCCTACGTATGCACATGTTGTGCAGCATGACACATGCCATGACCATCTTAGAAACCTTCTCATGGCTGTACATGAGTGCCCCGCCAGACCTGCTGAGGCTGCGGAAACGAGCCTTCAGTAGGCCGAATGCCTGTTCAATGACCACACGGGTACGTGAGTGGGCATGGTTGTAGTCCTCCTCATGCTCGTTCTGTGGGTTCCGGATTGGTGTAAGGAGCCATCTCTTCAGTGGATACCCGGCATCACCTGTATGAGACGAATAAAGGGTGTCAGTGGAATGATAGTGCTAAGTAGCCCCCCCCCCTCCTGCAAGGTCATTGACGCATCAAATGGGCCACGATGTCATGCATGGAATGAGACTCACCGAGTAGCCAGGATCTGTGCCCTGCGTGTCGCTCCATGTAGCGTGGTATTCTTGTGTTCCTCAGGACCATAGAATCATGGGTAGATCCTGGAAATCTGGCACAACAATGCGTAAAGATCTTGTTGGAGTCACACACCATTTGCACATTGATTGAATGAAATTGTTTCCGGTTGCGGTACTGGACCTCCATGGCATGTGGGACAACCAATTCAACATGGGTGCAGTCGATGGCACCAATGCAACCCGGGATGCCGCCAAGTGCATGGAATCCCACTTTTGCGTTGGTAATCTCCTGGTACGTGCGTGGTAGTGTGATGTGGTCGTCGGCGTGCTTCAGGAGGGCATCGTGCACTTGGAAGAGTGTCCGTGAGAACAGTGGCTGTGAAATGCCATGCAACTGTCCCACTGTGTGCTGGTAGGTGCCTGTGGCCAGGAAGTGGAGTGCAGACACCACCTTCAGTAGGGGTGGGATGGCGGTTGGGCTATCTATCATGCTCACGAGGTCAGCATGTGTCATGTCCACAATGGCGATTATGGTGTCCCGGTCCAAACGGTAGAGGGTGTGGATCTGCTCAGCAGTGAGGTTGAACGGATCGGCTCGGAGGCGTGGGATTGCGGGCCGCCTGCGTGGTGGTAGTGGCAGTGCTTGTGGGCCTTGCTGACCCTGCCTTGCCCTCCTCCTCCTCCTTCTCCTCCGTCTCCCCTGTGCGCCCGGTTGTTGTACCTGTTGTTGTTCGTCGTCTTCTTGTAGTTGTAGCACTTGCAGTGCTATCTGGTCCCCCAGGCCCAACATCGCTAGTCCTGCCGGTAGCATTTTGGAGTGGGAGTGGTTGTGGGAGGGGTTTGGGTCTGCTATATATGTGCTGTCGGCCTGTATGGCCTCCACCTGTGCTGATTGAATGAATCTGTGGCAGATGCAATCCCTTCTGGCCGAGCACGTCCCGCACGTAAGGCTGCATTTGGCCGCATGGCATCTTGGGATTGGAATCATGTATCAAATCCCGATGGCAGTGTGATGTACTTTGACTGATTTTCATGCTATGCTCCCATTGTTACACATGCTATGATTGCAGCCGCTTACATACCTGTGAAGAGTCAGTGGTATGTAGGGCTCGATCGATGGCCGACCCTCATGCAGCACAGTAACGTACTTCACCGACGGGCGTGGCGTCCCATTTGTGATTGCAGCCAGTTAGCATTATGACACACAGCCGCACTACATTGATGTAATTGTGAATGCAAGCGTTCACAGAAGCCTTTTCGACGTAATGTTGCAAGTGAGGAATTCGAAGGCCAGCATTTTTGGTTTTGAAGTAGCGGCGAGGATACGCCCACAGGTCTGGCTGGAAATGTAACGTTCTATTGTAGAATGTCCTTGGGACATGGCCCATAACGAGCAAGCAATGAATGATATGAATTGAATGGGATGCGCAATAGCGTAGTGGACGATAAGGCAGGACGTTCCCAAATCCATCTTGCTTCACAACACTACAGATCCGGCCAGGAGCACAGTGGTTTTTGCAGACTGCATTACGCACAGACGCGATGGAAGTTTCACATATTATGTGAGTGAATATTCATGCGTTTTCATTGCGGGATGAGGGAATGATGAATGGATGCATGGACAGATGATTCCGTTTAGGGTCTGCCATGTACATGGGTTTTTTGAATCACTCCCCTTCCCCTGCGCTATGTGATGCAAGGCTGCCATAGTGGGACTTACGTCTATCTGCCCTTGTCGGATCCTCCCTGTCTCGACGCGCCTTCATACACTTGTGTCTAGGCACGTTACTAATCCCATGTCATGGGTTCTATCTTGACGGACGCATGCACAGTAACCGACGTTGCCAATGGTGTATTTACCTCGATTGATTTCGTTATGAATCGATACTGATTTAGGGGTCTGTATATTCCTTTGGAGTGGGCTAGCATGCATATGGGTGTGGATTTGGTGTGTTGAATGAAGATTGTAATGCATCATGAGTCCCGTAATGCAATCGGTTAATTTGTGTTTCATTTGGGTGACAGGTATCTCCTGCCCTATTGCAGATGCCATCTCTACGCCACTCCTCCAGATGGGTTTTACTCTCGACACCTGCAGCTTCGGGTGAATCAGTGGAGCACCATTTCGATCTTATGGGACGATCGCCAATGGGCCACATGCCCTTACGCTGTACTGGTGGCTAGGTGCAACATTTCGGCCTTTCAGCTCGACTAGTGCCTGCCTCATGGGACGGACCTGCGGTTCTTGCCGCTTCCATGTTGCCTTTTGGAACGTTGATGTAGGCCCTGTGTGCCATGATGGTACAGGGCGTCACACAAGTGGAAGCTGGTCAATTATTGCAGATGCAGCCCTCGGTGATGATGGATGTTTTGGTGTTATTTTGCAAATTGCTGTGGGGCCTTTGTCATTTGGATGTGCATTTAAATTGTATTCCGATATTTGTCGTGTTGCGTTATTCTTTGCAGGTGATGTGGCGATTTTCGATTTGTGGCGGTATGTATTGCGAGAAGATCTGCATTGTGTTCCGCCTTCTGAGTTGAGTTGTGTGGTACAGTACTGGCCGCGTTTGCCTACGTAGCACAGTATGGTCACGGATAGGGGCTGCCATTGTGACTGTTTACATGATGTGCTGTTCAGGGGCGGGGGATTGGCTTTTGGCCGACTGGTGCCTGTCAGCCAGGTCGATTGGTGGAATGATGGGATGTTCAGAATGTGGCTGGTCACAGGTGCCTGTGTTTGCGTGCGTTTGTTGGAGGGGGACTGGGGTCATGTCCATTGGAATAGCTTCTGTATTCATGCCATCTGTGCCCTGCAGCTCCCATCGGCCCCTCTTGGGATGAGCCTGGCTGCTCAGTCACTCTGCCAACTTGTGTGGTACATGCTTCTGCTGATGGTTGGTTTGTTTACTGGCAAGAGTACAGGGCTGGTGCAATCCCCCTCAGGATGCTGTTTTGGATGTTGCCTTGCGCTGGTGGCAAGCGATGGGGGACTACTGTTGTTTTGTGTCATGTGTTCTTGATTTTCATTTTGATGTATTGTACCTTCACATGCCTGTGCTGCATCAGTACGGCTATGGTGACATGCCGTACATGGATGCCCACTCACGGGGCGCTTTGAGCCCCTGCATGCATTTCTACGTTGGCATGCATGGGTGAATTGTAGATTTCACTGGTTGCATAGTGTGAGTACATTGCGCCTGCCAGGAGTTGTGCAATGTGGCCAGGGAGTGGAGTACAGGCACTCAGTGGGCCATTTACGGTTGGTTCACGATGCCGTATTTCTCGCCATGGCGGAATGGTACTTTACGACGTGCTTGATGGCGTTCAGTACATGTCCGCTAGGGTCAGAATTCGCGTACCGTTGCGCCATGGCGGTGATTCCGGTTTTGCAAGGCGCGCGTGCGCGTACTTGGTGCAGTTAGCGTTGCCGTTCACTGCGGTGTCGCTAATGGCATCGTACTTTACGGTGACGGGTCATAATCGCAACGAGCGGTGTTCGATGGCGGTATTGCATTTCCGCCATCATTTTTCCATTTCCGCCAGGGTCGTAATGAGGCCCATGGTGTTAAAGGTTTTATTGTATTTTATTTGTGGAATAATGGTTAAACACAAAGCAAAAGATGACCAATCATCTGACAGGAATGTAAAAAAGACTAAGAACATACAGAACATTCACCGGGAAAATAATGATACAGGGCCACAATCCACATTGGACGTTTATTTAAAACAGATGGCAGGTCAAACTGAGGAACGCATTTTGGTCAAAGAGAGGACAACTGAAGCAGCCTCACATTGAGTGACAGGAGTGGCCAATGTTTTGTCTGGTACCAGATCTGTCCCTTCATTGGTGAAGACTGTTCATCAGAAGCTAATACCCCAAGGAGGGGAGATTACAGAGCAAGCGCATAATACACCTCCACTAGTGAGCACACTTAGGCCCTAAAGGTCATCATCTGGTTTAGTTGGTGCAGAAGAAGAGGAACAGAGGAGGAGGAAGATTTTGCTGTATCCCCAAGTACATCTGTATATGCAAACTCTTCCTCTGTGTGGAGTGACATCAAGCTCCTAGAAGGTATGGATGGGAAACTTTCTCCCCTAATAGATGGCATACGCTTACTTAAAAACTCATTATGACCTCTTTTGCAATCAAACTGGCTATTCCAGGACTTGCTAACACCCCTAACACTCAGGCTGTAACGTTAGGCAGGAAGCAGACAACTACTGGGTACGCTAGGAAGGCACAGATTTGTGTTAAAGCCATTGTATGCCCATGTAATATGGTCCTGCTGTCAACCAGCCTAGAGCCAACCTTGAACAGAACACAGCAATGAATATTGGGGAAGTGGGTAGTTTTCGATCACCCACCAGCCGCAGCCCCGCTGGTTTATGCCATTATTGGCATCCCAGAGCTTGTGGGAGAGCAAGAAGAATCTACTGGTTCCTTGATTAATAAAGCAAGCCATTGGATCAATACCCATTTGGCCTGCCCCAAAATTGATCCAAGGTCCATCTTAATGGCCAGAAGAGTGTCATGGGTCGGTCATGCAGCAAAAACAGGGATGTGGGTGTGTGTGCTTGTCACAGTGGCCACTCCGGCATTATTAAGCTACTTGGTTACAGCACTAAACTCTAGAGGGGAACGAGATCACAGGCAAAACCAGGAGAGCAAATTTGTCCCTCTTGTCGTCTTCTAACCATTGCAACAGTGGTGTAGTCACACTATGTCATAAAAAGGTGGGTAGCGACAGGTTGATGAAAGACTGACGGTGCCCAGCAAATTTGGGGACAGAGACATGGAGTGGCCATTGTCAGTAAAAAGAACCCTCAGATTTACCAGTGACAGGAACAAGTCACTGGGCAGGAGAGTCTTGTTGTATCATTGTATAGTTTGAATCCCTTTCTACTATCGAGGAATTAGACTCAATGGAGATTGCCCCATCTGAGGATCCAAGCCAAACATCACTGGCTCTTAACACTGGGGGGCACCAATCGGAACCACAACCGAGTAGTCCTAGGGATGCTCATACTGTATCCATCCCTGTCTGGAACATAGCAGGGGCGAGATCTAAATTTAGGGACCATGATACACTGATGTTTATGAAACTATGTGATATCATCCCATTCAGCAAACATGGATTATCATGGAGTTATTGTTGGTTGGGTTTGTGTCGTTCTCAGTACCCGCATGTAGGAACCAAAGAGAGTGTTGCTATGGGTGTCTAACTACGCTGACAAAGACATCTTTGAATTATAACATCAAGGTAATAGATACCCACTCAAACTACAAACAACTACCCATAATGGCGCCCATCCCAAGGTGATGATTTTTTGATAATTAATTTGTATAATAGCCCCCATATTCCTGAATCGAATAGACTAGGGGCATTGAAAGACCTACTGGAAGGTAGTATGCTTGATAGGATAGATCGGCATGCAGTGCTACTGTTGGGGGGCGATTTGAACATCAAATTGGGAATGGGCCTCCAGGGGGCATCTACAATGAATCTGAGGATGCTGCATATCGAGTTGCGCAGCCTCAAATGTTGTATTGAAGGGTTTGTGCTAAGGGATTACAAGTTGGATTGTGGCTCTTAGAATGGGGTTTTTGCTTCGTGAATGGTCATGTCCCACCAGACGTCTTGGGGGCACCCACATTTAGAAACATGCAGGGGTCATCAACTACTGATTATTTCTGTATGCATGCCCAACATTCGCAGCTGATAATAGATTTCAAGGTTGTACCAGAACTGTGCAGTGATCACTTCCCAATTAGCTTATGCCTTAAGTGGGAGTGTACCCAGCTGACTTCGGCCACTTTCCCTCACTTAGACTTAGGCCAGGTTAACACACACTGCAGGAGAAGAATGAAATGGGCCAAGCAGGACTCTGTGACCTTCCATCAGGAACTAGTGTCCTCTAAATTGCATTTGATTCTCTCAATGTTGTGGCTGAAACGTTTGTAGAACTGATGGGGTCATTATCTAACAAATTGCAGCACGATTTTATACGCAAAAAGTGTGGGGTGAAGAGCTGGTATAATGACGAATGTAAAACACTTAAAAGAAAATTGCTTGAAGTCTTGAAGGAACCAAATAGCCTGAGGGCGGAAAGCATCAGGAATAGAGCGGAATACAAGGAGGCTGTAGAGAACAGGAGAGACACTATGGAAAAACAGGCGAGGGAGGATTTACTTATAGCTTTCTATTCCAATTACACAAAAGAATTTGGGGAATTTGTTGCACTGGAACCTCCTCACAAGAGACTGCAAATTCTAGCTGAAATGCATGTGGAGGCAAAGGCTTGGGTGGACTATTTATCTTCCTTATATGGGGGTCCAGGCACACATCTTATCGCTGGGGAGTGTGGCACTCCAGTCCACATTTCATTCAAGGAAGTTGAGGACGTGAATGTTCAGCAAGCATGCCATCATGTCCTGGTCCCAGATGCAGTCCCAGCTGATCTTTACAAAGTATCAGTGGATGTATGGCCCCATTGTTGACAATCTGTTTTAATTTGTTTTTTCTAAACAAAGGAATTTCCGCCCTTTTGGAAAAGTGCTATTATTTACCCCTTTTTATAAAAAAAGGTGACTGTAAAAGCCTGCTGTCTTTTAGACCAATATCCCTCTTGGAGACATCTTTCAAAATCTTTAGTTGCAAAGTACTGAGACATATTGAGGAATGGATTTGGTATAATTCTGTGTTCTCTGACATTCAATATGACTTTAGACCCGGTATGGGGACCTCCGACCAAGCTTTGAATTTATATTTGGTGGGGGCAAAATCTGTGTTCGAAAGGGTGATGTGATTTATTTGGCATTTATGGATCTAAGCACTGATTTCGATAAGGTAAACCGAGTCAAGCTCTGGACGATGTTTGGGTCCATAGGTTGTCCTGGGATTTTGAGGGTTCTGCAATTGATACATGGAGACACCCATGTTAATACAGAAGTCCGAAAGCGATGTGTCCTTGACCCAGTTCTTTTTACATGAAGCACTTCTAACTCGAATGCTGACTATCTGGCAGGCAGATCGAAACTCGGAAAATAGCTTCTAGTCCGAAAATGGTGGCTATTTTAGAACTACCATGTTGAGCCACACTTGAAAAGATTCAGCTCAAGTGTTCTATGTATCCCCTGTGAGGTTTTCCCATCTCTCCCTTTTCTTTTAAGCTTCTATTGATGTATATGATTTTCAATTCTTGGATGCTGTAATTGTTTTCATTTTTCGATATTTTCCCATTTTCCCTCCTCTTCCGCTTCCGTTTATTTTCATTTCTTGTCGTTCATTAGTGGCAATCTCAGATGTATGTTTTATGATGATGTTCTTTGCACAACGGAATTTGCAGGTTGTACTGTATTTGTATGAATGCTCGATTTCTTTTTGTAATTGTACTTAATTTAGTTCTTGAGTTGTATATGTTTAAGTTTAGTTGAAGTTAATTTTTTCTGTTTCACAAAAGGATTGTCGTTTTATTTGATAAACCAAATTGAATAATTCAATTATCCAACACATGAGTCAGTTTGATTCCTTTGCCAGTATGTTTGAATATGCGTGGTTCTAACTCAACTTATGAATATTTGTATTCCAGAACACAAATTAGCTTTCTGGACTAATAAGAGGTCGACTTTGAGTGGTTATTCTAACTCATTTTACCCAGTCCCTCTTTTCTGGCACAGCAAACATTCTTTCCTTTTTGTTCACAGACTATCTGCCCGTGGGCAATAAACCGTTTCTTCTGTTAGCTTACGCCGATGACAATGTTCTTATTGCTCGCACCCCAAACGCAGAGAATGATTAATGTGTACACAGACTTCATCACAAATTTGGATCTGCAAATTAATAACACGTCAGCTGTCATGCCGTGTGGTGTGGGGAGAAAAATAAGTCAAAATGCAGAAGATGCTTAGCAATGGGTTTGTAATTCCGAGGGTGAATGAGTTTGATTATTTGGGAATTTGTTTTTCGGACAATTGGAAGTGTGATGCACACATATATAAACAAGAAATACATGTGAGTCAGTCACTGGGGGGTGGTGGGGTGACTCGTTTTTATGCATTTGTGTCAGGGCCAGCCACATTACCTGATAATGAATGTCTACAATGCTGAAACTAGGGCAGCGACTAATTATAGAGCCTCTCTTTGGGGGCATGAAAAAACTCTTGAACTCCAGACTCTGGAAAATAAATGTTTTAAGAAACTGCGCACCCTGCGTGCTCGGCACCCACGTTTTCTGTCAATGCAGAGCTTAGAGCCAAATATCTGGCAGATGAATGGTATCAGGTCCTATTACTACTTTGGCTTAGCATTTGGTCAAATCCTAAGGCAAGGGTAACTCAGGACATCATCCAGGACCTCTTCTGAAGAGATGCCTGACGCAGCATTCCCTGGTTAAAATTCATTCATGGTTGTATAACCCGATAAATGCTTTTAGCCTCTTCCCACGGGTTGCTTTGTTGAGCCAGGGTGGAAGGAATGCCGACAAAAAGGTTTGTTCTCTGGTTAAAGAGAGACGCGAATTGATTGAGTTCTCAATGGTCTCTAACGGGAGACACGCCACTGTGACTAATGTGAACTCGTACAACCCTACTTGATGTACAGCAATAAGCCAGTAGATCACAGTATTGTTACAAGAGCCCGATTTGATCTCTTACTGCTGAAAGACAACACAGCCTGCTGGGAAGGCTATGCACAGGATTCAGAATGCCCTTGCTATAAACCAGCAGTTGAAATCTCTTGCACTTTGTCCTGCTGTGCCCATATTATTTGGCCTTGGGAAAGCTAACTATAACCCATCTACTGATTCGAGAAAAATGTGTACAATGTCGCCCTGCATTGGTTTTTCTTCTGCAGGCAGAATCACTCTGTGACATGTGTGCATTTTTATTTTACCACAGGAAGGCCTGGACTGCAAGGAAACGCTGTTTGGACACTCTTCCTTAAATCTGCCTGTCTGATTGTCGAATAATTAATCTGGAAATATTTTGTTGTTTATCGATTGATGTATATGCTATTTATTGAGTGACATGTATTTTATTATTGTCATATTGCTGCTATTTAGTATTTCGCTTGTACATTTGATGGACATATCTGAATAAACTTACTTTGATGATAATTAATTAGATGTTCTATTCCTTCTAGATTGCACTCAATGGGCCTCATGACAAGTTTGCCAGTCCGGAAACAAGGGTGCCGGTAAACTCACTGTCACCCTTGTTTCTGGACCGGCAAACTATGTGTTTGCCTGCCGGAGCCGCTGTGCCCGACAGGTTTGACCCTGTCCGGCATACGATCATGGTAAGCAAACCCATCATGGAAGCTTCTGTGTCCCCCCTTTCATACAATCCTATGGGACTCAATGGGAATGGGGATTAACAAATTTACCACTATGCAATCAGCCTGGCTCTGATGGGACGCTGTATGCACACACCCCTTGCTCCCCCCACTCGAGCGCACACTGACAGATTCTCTTAAATGTATGTCTCGACAGCTTTAAGTGCAGCAAGGGGAGTCCAAGAAGATTGATGAAGCAAATTAACAAGTTGATTCAGAAACACTTCTGAAGCCACCAGTGCTGTTCCCTGGGGACAAGGTCCTATGTAGGAGTTTTTCTAGATGATAGCACAAGTCATGTTTTGAGGGGCCTTATGTAGTTGAGGCAATTACACCAAAAGCAGTTCAAATTCAAGGAAGGGGAACACCTTGGCGACATCAAAGTCTACAAAGGAGAGAACCCCTGCTGGCCAACTCTCACCGTGAAGGTGAAGAAGAACAGAGAAGAGTCAAGACAAGGTCCATGACGAGAGCAAACCAACAGCAAGAAGAATAAAAATGCTGTTCTTTCTAGACACACGGACGAGTCAATCCAGTATACGTTCAACGACGCCTGTTTGAAATAAGGCGTGAACACCTACTTTCATAGTAAAGGTAAAATAAAGAAATGTTACCTATAACAATTAGATTTTTCTTGGTTTTATCTTATTTGATGGACACATCCCTTTTTAGGAGTATGTAACATCTCCTTCGCCGTGTTATTGTTTAATAGAGAGGCCTATTTTATTTTTGAAAGAAGCTTTCTTGCTATATTAATACTGTTTTTCTTGTGAATATTTCCTTCTGATAAAATATGAAAAGAGGACTTCCTTTTGGTGAAAAGAATTGGATTTTCAATCATGTTGGATATTCGCTATTAGCTTCTAGAAGAAACAACACTTCAAATAATTTGAAAAGGTTGACACGTTGGCAATTATGCTTATAGCAAAAAGTTTTACATTTTGAAGCCTTTATTTTGTTATTATGTTTACATCAAGTGAATTGGTTCTTTATAATGTAGCCAGACAAGCATACAGAAATATTACTATGGTTGCAATGACAAGTGAAATGGCAACAAGTGAATTCCCCATGGTAAGCGCACAAATAAAAAGACTGAAAAGAAGTGTGGTAGATGACTTTGAGCACATGAACAAATATATAATAGATTGTACTCAAGTCACTAATAATTTGTAGTATCTGCACATGAGCCGAGTAGGGAGAGAGAAGTCTGAAGAGAGCTGTTACATGTGTTTCCTTGTCCCCTACTCCATGAGCGCATCCACGACATTCATAGGCACAGAGATGCCTGCAAATAGAGCAAACTGCCTAACTCACTTAGCACTCTGAATGACTAGCGGATAATTCCAAGGGAAATGGGCTACCTTGCGTTGAATGTCAAAAAAGATGTTGCCTTATGAAGATAGCTACATAAAGACGAAAACTATGATGAATGATACATGGAGAATAAATAAGGTGATACAATGCATATTAGAAGTCCTGAATAAAGGAGAGGTTAGAGAAACAGGCACTAAGCTATTACAGTGCACAAATGCTGCATTGAGAGAGAGCCCTAGGACACCTGGGTGCTGGGAAATACTCCAATTACTAATATATGGACATGCATTTACCTCAGAAGGTTGGGTTGAAGGAATGATGGGGTGCAAAGCACAAGCACTCCTGAGAGTACCAGTAGAGGAGGTGCAAACTGAAAATGATGTATGCCTCAAAGAGTGGACTGAATATTACAATTTAGGCACATGGGTGGAGGATTAAGCAGGAATCTTACCCATAATACCTATAAAAAATGCCACATTATGTTTTAAGAATACTGGCCCTTTGAAGGTGGGAAAAAACAAGGGGCGCAAACGTATTTTGGAGCTGCCAGGTATGAAAATAGGCACCACTGTTTTAATGGACCACTATTGGACCTGTAGTTCAAAAGCTTATAGGAAGCACCCTCCGAATTGGTGACTGCTGTGCCTCCTGGTGGTAATAAGTACACCAGCCTTAGTAGTACCTCAAAGTGAAGTACAGATTGGCGATTTCCCCCAAATGAATGCACACCTAAGAAACAAAAGGTCCCTTACCCTTAAACACAGTAAAAGGCAAAACTATGTTTCAGCTAAACCAATGGAGGACTTTGATGACACACCAGATGAGCATACATTGTTCAATAGGGCAACAGTGTTCTTTACCTCTGTCTTTGCTCCCGGGTTGCAGGCCAATACGAACGCCAAATGGTTGCAAATAACCAGATGAGAGTTGTTGCAAACAATAAATGCAATTGTGAAAGGCTTTAATGCTACAAAAGAGGAGGTGAGGGCCATAAGACTTATGACAATCCAGAATAGGTATGTCCTTGATTAAATAACTGCCATGAGGGTGGGATGGGTGCACAAATGGGGCCTTCTTGCTGTACACACACATCCTCCCACAATGAGGAGAATGGAACCCTCACAGAAGCCATAGCCGCCTTAACAGAACTACAAACAATAATGATAGAGTAGGTGGACGAGATTGAAAATGGTGACTGGTGCAGCTACCTGTTCACCTGGATAACGACTTGGCTGGCTAATGCATTCAAAAAACAAATAGTCATAGTAGTACTGATACTATTGGCTGTGTTTTAAGAATAGCAATACACAGTTGCACAAAGGCCATCAAAGGAGCAGTGTCACTGAAAATAGTAATAAATGTGGATGCTCACGTGCATGAGTATACCCAGACAGATGATCGGCCTTCTATCCAGGCATTGGAAAGTACTATTGCCCCTCCGGGATCAATGTTCATATCCCAGGCAGGAACAGCAGGCGACGAAAACAATGCGAACTGAAGATGGCACGAGCAAAAGCAACCAAACGTTGCGGTATTACATTACATGTGCATACATTAGATAAGAAGCAGATATGCACTCACCATCAAGAAACCGCATACTAGGTCAAATATGCATTCAAACATAAAGAATATTAATATGGCATCCACAAAGACATGAAGAATACTAACATAAGCAATGTATAAGATGAATGCAACATGAGCTACATGCAAGTATAGCTTACTAACAAAGAAATGAGTAATGACAGACATCTTTCCAAAATGGAAACCGTAGCACGCTTCTACGTAAATGAAAAGCCTCAAGACTTCATGAGAACTCAAAATGCTTAAACTACAGAAATATAGATCAATGCAGAGCTCAGACAGTTGCTATCAATCCAAGCCACGGTCACGGGGAACTTAGGGGAGGTCTGAATAATGCATTGAAAGCATGAGATAATGATTCCCAAAGTATAAGCCATATATTGTTAGATTAATTCAATGAACAACCAGCCTTTGAAAGCCAGGTACAGGACAATAATAAGCCAAAAACTCTCCAAAGAATAACTGAAGAGTGTCCCCAGTGGCAAAAATTAACCACTATAAGCCACTATATAACCATCTATAAAACTAGGAATTAGTAAAGTCTGTCTTTGATTAGAAGCCAATGCATGCTTCTGATTATAATCTGTTGTATTATACGTTTCACAATAATGAGAACAATCTGTCATCTATGAACCCCATAGGAAACTATTGTAGCGGCGTTAGAGCCTGTGTTAAATTATCCATCAATGACGAGTGATGATGAATTGTAATACAACAATATAATCAAACCCCAATGTACTGAGCTTTGCTCACTCATTGACTGAGCTGTCTTTAATAATCTTTTTGAAAAAATCCTTTTTGAACATATGTGGTGAATTATTTGAATCATTTCTTTCTGGTTTTGATGAATTCAAGTACTGGATTTTGAGATGTTGCGTTTTATATATATGTTCATTTGATATATAATAAAGTCACATTTTGGATATATGTTTCTTGTCTTGTGTCTTGAGTCTTATGTCTCGTGGCAGAGATACTTGTGCTGTATAATTCAGCTTTGTTTGAATAAGGTTTTTATGTAAGTGTCACCAGTTTGATGCTCATGGTGGAGAGAGGGATGATCAGTTTCCCTGTTCTATATTGCATTCATGTCTTGACAACCTGTCAGTTGTCCAACATTGGTCAGTATGAAGCCAACCAATCAAAACTCCCAATGCCAGCCCGCCCAGTATGCATTAGGCCAGCCAATAGACTATTGTAGAGATGATGTCTTTTTACTGTTATCAATTTAGAGGTGGACTCGGGAGGAGCCTTCAGATTGTAGTTACCCAAACAGAAGTTTAACCCTTATATAATGTGTATGTACTCAATCCCTGTAACCAAAACCCTCACCATGTACGTTTTGATAGTGTCTGATGCTAACTATGATGCAAGATCGACTTATAAGCTGTTGTTTTTTATAAGCACTTTGCAAGCTCGATATTTGTATGCTTGTATGCTGTCCCTGCTTCATTTTGATGTCACTAAGGCTGGTTTTGTCTCGCACTGTGTCTATTTCCGTTATTGCATTTGGCTTGATCTAACACCAGAACCTCAGCGTAATTTTGGTGACTTCCTAGGCCATCTTAACACTGTTTTAGGGTAAAGATAGATTTGCGTATTATCACATGGGCATGTCAGGGTTCCCATCTTCCTGGGGGCTCCTAATATTGGTTTGTCTTGATAGTTCAACAAGCAAATCTCTTCCTTCTAGCTCTTGAATTCAATCATGGGTATTGAAGGTCAACAGAGAGGTTACGTTTATTATTATCATTATCATTCTTATTATTATGGTATTTATTGAGTGGGGGCAAAGCGTTGAGAAGAAAAGGCGCACTTTACAATCATTTGGGGAGGAATATGGTGAGTGAAGCAGAGAAACAAGAGAATGGGGAGGTAAGAATATCGGAGGGGGAAGGTGGGCAATTTGACAGCAAAGGATGTACAAGCAACCGGGGAGGAAACAGTGGGGATCAGATCACCCAGTCTCACGTAGGCTATGGAGTGGAGAGGATGTGGACCTAGTGTTAGATGTCATATATCATTGACAGAACCACAATCCCCCTCTATGAATGACAGTTGTATAAGTGCATACAAACCTTGAAGACTCTATGTGTGTGCCACCTACAGGGGGCAGTACTGGGTGATATGGTCACAAGCATGAAAGCACTCTATGCCTTAAATTCAATTAAGTTTGGGTTCTGTGAGAAAATGACTCACTAATATTGCTCATTCTTCCGGGGGTCAAGGAAGTTATAAATATGGCCCAATCATTGTCAACTCCTCCCCCTGGATCAGAGAGTGAGAATGATGGGCAATTGCTCTTGGGAAATAGTATTGTATTGTAAAGGTGCAGTGGTGGTATCCAGTCTTTGCATCAACAACCAAAGCATCGACAGCCATACCAGCTAAAAAAAGCATCTAAAAAAAAGCATCTAATGCATTTTTTTTAGGGTAAAGGGTTTAGTTTAATAAAAATGGGGTTTAAAGGTTCCAAAATGGGGGATAGGGGAACCCTCCATTAAAAAAATAACAATTTTTAAAAAGCATTAGATGCTTTTTTTAGATGGTATGGCAGTAGATGCTTTGGCTGTCGATGGAATGACTATAAACCACAGTGATTGCTCATGCCATGGTTTGCAACTCACACTAATTTGCAAAACAGCTGGGTCCCTTCTCACTTGCAGTTGTTTTACTTTTCTCTCTTTCAGGTTATGCTGGTGGGACTACCGGCTCACAAAGATTGGTCTGCCAGTACCACGGCAGGTGATCACAACCTGATTGCTGCCTCAGGGCAGTGTGTGGCAAGATAACTACTGACTTCCTATGATATGTCTTGGGCCCTTCGTGCTCTCTACCCACATGGGACTATCCAGTGTTGCATTTCTGTCCGTCTACGAGAATACCAAGGGACTTACTGCTGGTAATTATGGCAATTTTCTGCTCTACTTATTTGGAATGGCTTGACGCTACTGTTGCGGTCAAGGGTTATTTGTTTAATACCTCATACCAATTTTTTTCTGCACTGTCTTATTACTAATATTTCTTCTGCAGAATTGATTATGACATTGTCCTGCCAAAGGGTTTATGTTTGATGATGTAAGGTTAACAGTCAGACAGCTGATGCTTGCTTAACATTAAAGTAAACTCTAGCCTAGTGCTTGGTAATTAACGACTGGCTACTTGTGTCTTCAGGTGGCCGGTTCATGGAGCTCATTACTTCGGTGAGCAAGGAGTTCATTGCAGGTTATATGACACGTGCCACCTATTACTGCTGCAACAGATGTTAATTGTGAGGCCTCAGCTGTTTATGGGAGAGGTTCGTTGATTGAACGAGGCGGCAGTTAACAGTCAGTCAGTCAAAAAAGTGTATTCGGATGCAAAGATCCATTAAACATACTAATAAAGCAACATCACATTTTCCCAAATATACAATTTCATATTTTAAAAGATTTTCCTTAAAGCCAAGTACAAAAATCCATAAAGATACAATGGGAAGTCCGTTCATAATGAGAAATAACATTAATAAAAACCACTGTTCCAATATTCCCTTCCTTAATAAGAAAGATGATTAATTAGTCACTGAGAAAGCGCATCCCCTTTCTATTCCACCGTTACATTAAGAGCTTCCATCTCCCTGGAGTCTCATCAGCCCCTTTCTAAAATACATTGCTTTTTTCAAAAAAGAGAGCAATGCCCAAGCAGTATAAATGGTGTCCGCACTCAAAAGAAAGATGAGTGCTTCCTTATAGCTACTGATCTCTGCCTTCTTTAGGGCCGGTACCAGGGTGGCTCTACGTATCCCAGCATAACCAATACAAAACAATAGTACATGTGCCAGATCTTCACTCTGGTGTCCACACACCAGGCAACTAGCAGAATCTGGAAACCCTTTCCAATTTACTGTATTTCCTTGCAAAAGGAGGCAGTCAAACCGTGCCCTTTAACCACTGATCTTTTTTATGGGAACCCCAGATTAGGTATGGTTGAAACACAGAGGGTCTGCTAATCAACATGTGTAATTGACCGGATTTGATTCCATACTATAATAGTTTTCGTTTCCTCGTGACAGCCTCACCCAGCACCAGTTTATGGCTTTTTCCCTCTACCTTTGTTATTAGTACATCAGGCGGAAAGAGAGTACCAAGGTTGGCCTCCCCAAGGGCTTTGGAAATATAGTCCAGCCAAGGAATTTTTTGCCACCCCCCTTCCCAATGCAGATCGAATGATAAAGTGGCATAGGGAGGCAAATTAATTTGCCCATAACCAGACCCAGAACAAAATCGGCGCCAACACCCACACGTCTTCCCAAAACTCCATTCCCAGTTCAGGATAAATTGCAACAGTCTCCTGATAAATTTGTTCTCTTTCATTTGCAATTCATCAGCCCTCTGAAAGCCCCATATTGGGGCGCCATATATTGTAACTGCCATTGTTTGGGCACTGTAAATCTTAGATATCACTGCTAGAGGTTCTCCCTCACACCTTGACATAAAACGAAAGATACCCCCTATTTGCTGACTCATTTTCGTAGATTGTTTGGCCAGATTTGCTTTTCCCGATAGAGCTTCCGAGAAGCTTATCCCAGGTATTCGAAAACCTTTACCCTGGGTATCACCTCTCCAACACATAACATCGGTCTTATAGCCACAGGCCGCTTCCTGCCCACGCACGTCATCACAGCAGATTTTTTGGTGTTGATTTTTAGACCCAATTCGCACATGAATGTTGTATATGCATTGATCAGGGTCTGTAAAGCTCTTGGTGTTCTGGCAATCAATACTGTATCGTCAGCGTATGCAAGGACAGGAAAAGCCCTTCCCCCCAAGACTAAAAAGTCAGCCAAAATGTTGATGAGGACCCCAGAAAGACCATTAATGTACAGACAGAAACATATGGGGGCCAACACACAGCCCTGCCGCACACCACATCCAACACTGAAGCATGCCGTGCAGTGACCCCCCCGGTCCACTGCGTACGCATGCCTCATTATCTGTATGTATGTCGACCAACAACCTCAAGATGTCCCCCGGGCAACCCAGCGAACCGAGCACGGCCCAGAGCTTTGCCCTGTCTACCTTGTCAAATGCCGTGCTCAGGTCCACGAATGCTAAATACACTGCCTCACCCTTACAAAAGACCGAATTGGTCACTAATAGGTAAAGGTTAAGATTCTGTTCCATAGTACCAACTCCTGCCAAAACCCAAACTGAATGTCCAATAGAATGGATTGTTCAGTCAACCAGGTTTCGATGCGGGCTAATAATACTCTTCCAAAAATTTTAAAGGAAGAGTCCAACAATTAAATTGGCCTATAAGCGCCAGGGCTGGCCATATCCCCCTTTTTAAATATGGGGAAGATTATGGCCCTTTTCCACGAAGGGGGATAGTTACTGGATTTCATGCAGGCATTAAACACTACCGTTAAAAGTGGTGCCCACAAATCCAAGGGGTCCTGAAACATATCTGCGGGAATCATGTCCGGGCCTTGTGCCCGATTATGAGCTGGTTGATGGATGGCCTTCCTGACTTCCTCCACTTCGAATTTTACGGATGATGCAGCTATATCTATGTGCCTCTCAGTGGTTCCAACCCCGAAAAGGCTCCCGAAGTATTTTATCCATGCTACTTCCTCCACATGGGTCCCACTACCCACATGTGTTCCACACCCAGCTGGACCACCCTTCATGAACTCCCAAAATGCCTTCTGGTCCATTCTTTTAGCGGCATCCCAAAAACCTTCCCAGGCCACCCCTTCAATTTCCTTTTTTCTTCGCCTGAGCTCACTCTGATAATGGGCTCTCGCCTGAGTTAATGCTTTTCTACTGGATGCTGGGTCCTTGAGGGTCAATAATAGTGCTCGCGTTGCCTCTTTACAGGCCTCATCAAACCAACCCTTCTGCATTGTTCTCCCCTTGGCCTTAATTGCTTTTGTAAATTTCATAGTTAGAGCCCCCTCTAATTCTACAAATCTATCAACAATTACCTCCGCAGGTAGAGTATCCCCCAAAATATCCACCAAAAGGGGTTAATTCTCCATAATCGATTTGTAGTGCAATTCCTCCTCTACAATGGTTCCCCATTTGATTCTTCTGGATCCACTAGTCACCCCTTTTATTGGGCAGGGTACCACGTCCATTGAGACCCGAACCCCCAAAAGACCCAAAAGGGACAAACGTATAGGGTGATGATCACTATTCACATTGGGGATCACCTCAAATCTTGTAGTGCGTTCCCATAGACCAACAGAAATGCAAAAGTAATCTATTGTTGAGGAGCCCATATGGTTGTTAAAGGTCACCTACCCAGGAATATCCGGGGCTAGGCGGCTGTTAACTGTGCGCAAACGCCATTCCAACAACCACGAGGACATCTGCAATCCCTTTGAGCACACTCTCTCATCCCTCATACAAGGAGCCGGGATATTCACTGGCATGTCCTCCAGGGGATCCAGTGCATCCTTGGCCACACCCATCCCCATTGTAATATTAAAATCTTCACCCCAAACGTAGAGTTCATTTTTATGCATACCCGCAGACAGAAGGTCCTCCATAAACCCCTTCACTTTTGTTAATCTGTCCGCCTCTGAAATGTGTGGACTATTGTAGAAGTTAATGATGCAGATCGAATCCCCCTTCTCTGTAGATAAGGAGACCACCTGCAGACAATCCATCCCTGTGTCAATCACCCTAATCCCACAGTCTAGGGAGGACTTGATCAGGATGCACAAACACCCAAAGCATCTACCTCTCGACGTCTTCTTAGCTGGGATTCCAAAGGAGACAAACCCATCTAAATGTGGGGTGTCTATCGCCCAGGTTTCCTGTAAAAGTACCACTTCATTCGCTTGGAGTAGTTCGACAATGGACCCATTGCTCATCTTTCCCAATGAACCTGCAATGTTCCATTAGAGCAGATGGAACTCAACCGATTTGTCTACCAGAGCACCTCCGGTTCGGATGGGACATTCTGTTGCTCTCCCACACCACTTGCCAAGGCTTGGGAACCAACTGGAGGAACCGTCTATCAATCCATATCCTCACACGATGTCAGGATCTCGAATTGGTTTGCCAGTTCGAAAGCACCGGGAGGGTCCTTTGTCTTGTCAGTAGAGTTCCTTCTCTTAAATGGAATCCTACTCCAACCACCCACTATCTGGCAGTCTGGTTCCGGACGGGCTGAGGAATTTCCTTTCCCCTTGTCCTCCTCCCTTACCCCGCTCCCATGGGACTGACCCCACGTCCCCTGCCCCCCTACCCTCACATAGAAATAGTCTAGGGGAAGAAGCTTACTAAAAAGTTGGCTTCCATTTGGCTTGAGTCCTCGAGCTAGGTTGGAATTGGAAAGGTAATTAGCCATAGTTGCATCCGAAAAGGTCACCACTACACAATCTCCTGACTGATTTTTGGGCCTGCTGCCAACCCAGCCCACTCTTCTGCTCATGCACATAATGGTGGGGTCTATTTTAGGCCCCATCCGGTTGGTATCAAACCAATGCGATGCCTTATTAATTAGGAAGAGAATTGATTCATATCCGCCCTTTGGTAGTCCGGGCAGGCTAGTAATTATCCCCACATAGGGAACCGCTTCAGGTGGAAGATTTAGGATTTTGTGATCCCCTACCCCTTGTGGAGGTGCTGTTGTTTTCATGGCTTTAACCATCTCTATGATGCAATCAGGGCCCCTCCCCACCTTTTTGTCTGTTACCCCTTCTTCCACGCCACTATAACAGCAACTGGTGTTTGCTGCTGACCCTGCTTTTCTACCACCCTGTTACAGCTCAGAGGGTGACCTCCCTTTTTTAGCTCACACAAGGTACAAGGCCCAACTTCAACCACCCCTCCTGATCCTCCTTTGGCCAGATCACATAACTTCAATGATATGGCTCTTATGGAATGATCCATAATGGCTAACATTTTTAGGACCCCCTCCTTCAGTCCACATAGGGATTGGAGTATCAACTGAAAAGGTTTAAGTTTTTCATCAAGGAGGGCTTCCAACCACTCCTTGTCTCCCTTGCATGCTAGCGAGGAGTCCAGGGGCAGACTATCATGAGCCTGAAATATTGGGCTACTCACTCTGGAGATGCCCAATGTGGTTACTTCCTGGTCATGCTCCTGACCTACCCCCAATCCATCGGTATCCCTCCCTGCCTCCCCAACCCCCAACCTCTTCTCAAGATGCGAGAGTTCGGGGCCACCAGCCCCATTATTTCCTTGACAGAGGCCCTCTAACAGCGGGGCAGCCTCTCTAGAGACTCGCTCAGCTGCATTCATGCATCTTACAATTTTGTTGGCCATTACATTCATATAGGAATCAAGGGATTTTTGTGAGGAGGTGATGGTCACAGGGGGTTTTCCAACTTTAACTCCATAAACAGTTTTAACATTTTTCATTTTTTTCGCCCCCCTCCCTGGGCCTCGAACCCCCCCTGATCTCCCTTCATCCCCTGCTTTTCTTTTTCCCATGATTCAAATCTTAATGGACTGGATTAAAGCTTGGGAGTGAAAGTCAGCCTATTAGATCACAATGGGAGCTAGTAGCCAATAAAAAAACAACCAACAGATATAAAGAGGAACAGTGGGACAAAAGAAGAATCTAAAAATCTATAAAGTGAAAGCTTCCACAACTATCTTTAATTAACAATTAGCCGATCATACCTGAAGGGCTACCATGAAGCCCTGTACCGAGCAATGGTGTAAAAACAGTTTATTAAACACAATAAACCATACACTAAAATGCTAAAATGCTAATATGTAGATGGTGCAAAAACACAAAAGTTCATGTACTCATTACCAGTTCTGAAAGCTATGGAAAAGTCAATGTGAGCAAGTAGAGAAGAAAGGGGAGGGGGGAGATTGACTCGCAGCCCCCAAACAACTTTCTCCAGAAAGGTGGGGGGAAGGGCTACTTCGCAGCCCCCACTAATATCATCACGGGTTGCAAGCTATAAGTAAACAAGTACAAACACCAGGGCACACCTATGTTTTTGGAAAAAAAGATTAATCAGAAAGTCTTACTAGTGACCTTTTAAGAATTTGAGAGTGTTTGCGGTGCGGTGGATCAAAACTCAACCCTGGCAAATAGGTTGGATAAATGAGAGAAAAAGATGTGGTTGTTTCTAGAGATTTAGGAACTACCGTCCCCTGCATACTATCTATTATCTGAGGAGCAGATCAAAAGTTAGGTATTTTGAAATATACATATATTGTTAACTAATTCCATATGGTACACTCTGTAGTTCAGTTAGTAGGGCATTAGGAGTAAATACCCAGCTCTCAAGATGTATGACAAAATCAACAAATTTATTTAAACAATGTTAGTTAGGCCCAACGCGTTTCGAGTAACAACTCTTCTTCAGGGGCAAGTATATCTTTCACAAAATTTCTAGAAAAAGATAAAGAAAAAAAACATCTTCAATATAACTGTGTATACAATTTACATACATTTTTTACATTTGTAATTTCGGTACAATGGTTCGTTACAATCTCGGTTAAAATGCAAGGGGTAACTCCTTTAGTGTCAAGTATATACATACAGTATGGTGATACTCGAAACTTACAGTCAACTTATTTCGTGTTATCGTAGAATTATTAGTGAGGGAATCATAGGAAAGTCTACTGACCAGTCTGTAAAGGGGATAATCTAATTAGGAGTAGGTATCCTAATAGGTTGATCTCGCCAACACAGGAAGGAGAACAATTTTACTTACCAACAAAGTTGGCAACATAGTTGTAAAAAAGAGTAGCCAAGAGTGCAAGCAGCGGATGCTTAAGAGAAATCTTTCTTCACTATGCTGAAAGAATAAAATAAAAAAAGTGTGTCAAAACAGATTAAAGTTGGGGGGTAGTGAGAGTAGAAAAACTGGTGTCTACTTACATCAGGTAAGAATACGGCCTGAAGGGATATGATGTGTCTCACAGAAGACAGAGCAATGTAGGTACAGCTGGTAAAGCTAGTCATCTGCAAGGGGAAAGTAGAAAAATGAGCCAGAATGCCCTAAGGAGACGGGCTGGCGAGTTCGTCAGAATTAAAGACCTAGGACTTACTTGATTACGTGAAACAAATCCAACGAAGGGACCATGGTGAACTGCATCCCGCAACTCGAGGATGTGGCTCACTCATGGTGGCCTTCTTTTATACTTAATTAAAGAATGACGTAAGAAGAGACATGTGCCTCCGACTGCGTCTACCTGTGCATGCGTGTGGACTACTTTTTAATAGGGCCACGTCATAGTTCTGACGACACGGCGGAGCCGGCGTCAGAACTACATGTAAATACTAAAGCCGCGCATGTGCGGAATGATAATAACTAGGTCAGGAATACTGTAGAGGCGAAAAAACGTTTCCATATACTTATAGAGGGATGCCAAGAGTGCCGCTCCATGTATAATGTAAGCGCAAACGTGCAAGAAGACAAATAGTGTAAATATAGTAACCGCGCATGCGCGGGAAGAAAATGTGTTAAACCGTCCTCATATTGTGGCGGAAGGCTCATGCCAAATAAGATCAAGACTAACACGTCTGGTGAAAGGCAAATAACTTTTGCGCTCAAAGCTGGAGCAATAATAAACTCACATATAATTGTAAGAGGAAAGAGTCTGTCAGTTTTGTCAGTGACTGTTTGTAAGAAATAATACAGGGGTAAAGTGTAAACTGTCACGGAAAGTCATTATGTTCATATGTACAGTCAATTACATGTAAACAAACATTATACAAATTCTTTATACCCAATATACAGTACAGTATCAAGATGTATTTTCTTAACCAATACCATTCACCGGGTGTGGTGTGCATCAAAAAGGTGTATGGGGGTACATCAAAAAGGTGTATGGGGGTACATAGTGTACAGCACATTTATAATCACAAAGGATAGTACAATCCTACTTATTGATCAATCTAAAAGGTACAGATAAAGAAAACAACTCAAGTCATGTAATGGAAGATTCTTTTGAAACAAATGGGTAGTACTGAGGAGATTTTCTTCACCAATAACATTCACAGAGTGTGGAGTACATCTAAAAGGTATATGGGGGTACCCAGTGCACAGCATATTTAAAATCACAAAGGATAATATAATCATATTGATCAATCATAAGGTACAGGTAAAAAATCACCTCAAAACATGTAGAGGGCTATAATAGATGATTATTTTAAAGAACAGGGTAGTAATAAAGATTGTGGTACGTGGATGTCTCATAAGTAAGGTCCTAAGTAATAGTCCTCATTCATACCAAGTGGGGTGAGCGAGTCTAGGCAATGTATCCAAAAGAGTTCTCCCTGTGATAGTAGTTTTTGTAGGTCTCCTCCTCTGGGTAGTGGGTGTACTACTTCTAGTATCACCATTCTCATTTGTGCTACTGTGTGTTGATGGTCTCTGAAGTGTCTGTACACTGGGGATTTGATATTTTTAGTTTCAATATTGGACTTGTGCTCAGTCCAACGTTCCTTGGCATTTCTGGAGGTTTTACCTATATAGTATTTCCCACAGAGACAGCGCAGTGCATAAATAACCTTTTTTGGAATCACAAGTTGCAAATTGTTTCAGTGGAATGTTCTTCCCAGTATTGCCATGTTGAATATGATCACCTTTTATGACAATGGAACATTGTTGGCAATTAAGGCACGGGTAAGTGCCATTTTTCGGTTTAGACAAGAAGATTTGATTATTTGGTTTCCGTTTTTCGGCTTTGATCAATTTGTCACAAAAGTTTTTCCACCGCTTATATGCAAGCATAGGTGGCTCAGGGAAGAGATGGTTCAGTTGTGGGTCTGTTTTGATAATGTCCCAGTTCTTGTGTATTATCCGTTTTATCTGAGAACTCTGACCTGAGTACTTTAGTGAGTGAATTAGGTTGGTTTTTTCATTTTTGATCTTTGGGCTCACAATCTCAGACACCGCTATGAGAAAGAAAGACAGTATTCCCCAAAAACCCTATAGTCCAGTACATCCAATACATCCAGTGCTTCCCAATGAGAGAACCAACTCTCAAAGCACACGCCCCATATCACAGAAGTGTAAGGCATACGCAACACAGAGGGTGAGGAACGCCCGGCAGCTTAAGGAGCTGCCTGAGTCTGACTCTCCCCCCCCACCCTCTTGCTGTTCGTGATGGAATTGTTACAAATCTTGAAATGAACCCGATGGCAAACAGCGGGCCCGTTAGCTGTACCTGCTGCAATTAATTTAACTCCTTCTCGGACAGACTCAGATCAGCTCAGCTCGCATGAGGTGTAGCAAGTCCACTCCTCTTCCGAAACTACTAACTTCCTAACTTCGAATAGCACGTACTTCGTTGGCTTGCTAGGAGGTTCACGGTGCACACAACTCCAGCTGGAGCACGCCGGAGCGCAAAGGTCAAGAAGGACTCAGCGCGGACTCTGCGGGCTTCACGAGAAAAGGCCCTTTTGAAATGGGCAGCTCCTCCTCCAGGCTCCAACCAGCAAAAGTTAACCCCTTCACTCGAGCAGGGGAGACACAGCAAGTGTGGCAAGGACAAGGACTCAGCGCAGTTAACGCTGATCCTTTATCTGGTGGCATGCACAGAAATGCTCACCTGTTTTGGGGTGTCAAGTGTAAAACTGCTGCTTTTCATCTTTCTTGGGATGATGGATGCACTTTCCTCTGCCTGTGCTCTTACTCGCCTCTGTTTTAGCTACATGGCTCGTGGTACTTCTATGCTGTGTGGCAGTGTGACATGGTAACGTGTCTTTCAGCACTGTGTACCTTGGTAAATTGTCAGTTGATAGTTCATCAGTGGAGCTATCATTATCTAGCTCCATCTCTGCCTTTTGTCGTGCAAGTCTTTGGTGCTGTACATTTGTGTACCAGGTTCTGTTAACTTGGCAGGAGTATACAAAGTCAGTGCTTGCAACGTCTTCACTTAGTAAGAACTATGACAAGAAAAGGGGGGACGGGATATAATGGCAAGATTGCGTATGATAATCCTCATTACTGCTGGCACATCTGTCTGGCTCCAGTCCTTAAATCCCACCTGGCTCCCCCCTGGGTTCTTCTGCCGTCTGATTCTGGCAATAAAAACACAAAAAGAGAACAAAGAAGGGCAGGTTGCATACCCCTTTGCGTCGGAGGGAAAACTTCTTTGATCTTTTAGACAACTTGGTTGTTTTCTGTCTGTCTTGGAGGTATGGAGCCTTCACTTAATTAGAATTGTGAGGAGAGGGGTAGACCAGGAGTGATGAGAAGGATCATATATAATCTCGTTATCAACACCAACAGCATCAAAACTGTTTGGGGTAAAAGACCCTGAAAACCTCAAAAATACAAAGTTCTTGCCAATAATGTTTAATGGATTACGATGTTTTCCATCAAATATCTATAAAGTGGCTTCAGGCCCTGTGGAGCTTTGCTCCACGCTATAGAAAACTACATAAATAAATATAGCACAACGAGGAGATAGTAAATGAGGCTTGGTAGGCGGGATGGGGAGGGGCTCACTTTCACTGCTTTTATGGGTCCAGGCCTTCCTTGTTGTGCACCTGCTGTCACCTGGACAGGACAGGACCTAGACTGGCTCCCCAGGACTCCAAAATCATATTGCTCAGGACATCTGTCAGGGTGTGATAGGCCTCTATCACTCTAACCATTTACATCACGTTGCAAGCCACAAAAGGAAAAACCATGATCCTCTCATTAGGTTTCTCACACCACACACGCATCTCAAAGCCATGGCCTTATTCGGCCAGTGACTGAATCACCTTTCCAGGCCTTACGGTAAACTACTTCTCACCAGCAGGTCAACACTTTCAGTATATAGGTCCTAAACAGGCTGGCGTCCTGCCAGTATGCATTGACCGCTGCCAGTCCTAAAACATTTATCATATGCAATCCTGTGTGATACCTGTCTTTACATAAATGGGGTCTGCGTATAGTGAGGCAGTCTTCCGTACCATTGGCATCATCCCTCAGGTGTTAAGTCTCATTTCCCTTTCTATTTGTCGGGGTAACGCGGGAATCTTTTAGATGGAAGCTCGAGCAGCCACCAGGCTCGGGCTCCACTGCCTCTCTTCGGGAGGAAATCCGACGCCGTATCCAAGTAAGAGACACCTGGAGAAAAAACACATGCCTCGAATCACAGCTGAACCTGTTTTCATGAATATTTTTTTAACTAGCAGGCGAGGGCGTGGTATGTCGAAATGCCCCAGTTGGCAGTCACTCGGGTTATTTTCCGAAAGGGGTGAAATGGTGATAGCCGAAGGGGTGCGATATGTGGCTGCTGACCTGAGCACAAGCTACTCCTCGAGTCCCGGCCGCCAGTGAAACGAGACACAAGGGGCTTTCTCAACCAGGTAAGACGATTTACATACCTTTGAGACCAAACGTAATACGTTCATGAATGTTACTGCTTTTGTAACAGTGATCATGTGCACAAGGAAACACATAGGGCCTGATTCACAGACCGTTTTCCAATGGGGTTTTGCCATTATAAAACGCTTCTGTGAATTAGGCCCATAATCTTTGTTAGGTTGTGTCCCTGTTTCCAGGATGTAAATGTAGAGGTAAGTACCGAATAGTTACATTTGATTTCGTTTAATTGTTTTGTAACGAGTACAAGCCGCACAAAGACAGGTCCTCAAATGCAATCGGTACAGTGTATTATCCCAACGTTTTGGGAGTGCTTTAGCGGATTTCACCCGCCTCCCGAAACTCTAGACCCCAGCTCCTTTTTACAGCTCTTATATAAAGTCAACGGTTGTGGTTATATTTTGCTGCATGTTATTTTGCAAAATCCCTAAATGCTTCTCACATCATAACGCTGTATAAGGTTTTACTGTATTCTTCCTCGTTGCAGTTGTTAAATATTATCCTGCTTTACAGTTTTTTACCACTCCGCCATTTAGAAGACGTTGATGTTCTATTTATTTTTTACACGAAACCAAAACACCCTCATGATAAATCACAGTGGCTCATTCCATTTTTACAGGTTTTACTTAATCCTCTTCCGTACCTCAATTTGATTGCCCCCTCCTAGCTCTAGTTTCATCTTTGCTTGCCCCTTCCCCTCTTCACACCTTCTCCTTGTCACTGTACCCCTCGCTAAGCCTCCTCGCACACACACCTTACCTTACCTACTCCCCAACCTTTATCGCCTTAACCTCACCGGGGGCTGTGCCTACTCGCTTGCATATCTTTTGGTGTACCCCCTCCTATATTCCCAATCCCCTGGCCCTCTCAATTGGTATCCAGTATCACTACTGTCTACCCCCTTGCTAATTCCTATCCCACGTACCATACCCTCTGCTTTCTCCAATACTCTGACAACCCACCTCACTGAACCCCTTGCCAATGTACACCCCTTTACTAATCCCACGCTCCCATCTATTCGGTTGTCTTCCAGGCACCCTTTGCCTTTCCACCCACCCAGCAGCATCCAAGCCTTTTCAGTACCCTATCCTTCATCACCTATCCCTTCTGTCCACTCCCTCATCTAGGGCGATGCAAGGAATTATGCTGGCCCATTATTGCCCCATCCACTTGCAGTGGGAATAGATCTGTTTCTTTATGGACAATATCTCATTCTCTGGTGCTCCTTTACTGGTGGCCCTCTAGACCACTACCTACCATTGTCTTATACCACTCACAGCCCTCCACACATCCCCGCCCCTTTCCCCCATTTACTTACTAAATTCTCCTCCAACACCTTCTTAACCCCAACCCGCTACCAGCAGTCTCAATTCCCTACATGTCGCAGGTCCCGCAGCACATCTTCACTCTTACCACCCCTTGCTCAATTCACCCATTCCAACACGCCACACCTCCATTGAGCCCATCCCTCCCATCTGCCATTTTGCTCATTTTCCCTCCCCCTGAGGGCACGACCGACCTGCAAGAGGGTATCCTGCAGCAAATTCCACACCCACCAAATCACCCACCCCTATCTTCACACCCCTTACCCACCCCGTGAGAAGACTTTGAAGCCAGTCTCTTCTACCCCTTGACTCACACTTTTCAAAAGGAAGACAAAATCTAACCTATGTCTACTTCCCTGCTGAGAGCAGAGAACCCAGCAAAATCCCCTCTCTCCTTTTATTACCCGTTATGTTTCTACGTTTTTTATAATGCCCCTCTGCAATTTGCAAGGTCTCTTGGCACCCGGAATGAGCTCACAGATAGGTGTATTCAAATATTAAATAATAAGAATTATATATTTATTGATCACTGACGAGATTTAAGTGCATTTTTTGGTATTGTAGAATGAAAATGTTTGAGGGAGGCATGAAATAATTAGCGCAGCACCACATACTGTTGCAAGGAACCACCAAACTGGCATGAAATGCGCCCTGAAATAAATTCTCAGACCAGGTAAGCTAAGAGACAGCTCAACATTGCTAGATTTAGTGGATTGAGACATGTAACAATTTGGTAATGTTATGTCCACACAGAAGTAATTCATGGATTATATGCGCCGAAAAAAAACGGGATTTGTGCGCCATTCTGCCCGCCAATCCCCATTTGTTAAACAGGGATTTGCGGGCAGAATGGCGCACTAATCCCGTTTTTTTCGCCGCAAATAATCCATGAATTACCCCGTAAAAGTTAACCTTATGTTTTTTAAAGCAAACAATAAATGGGCTATTCTGGGAGTGGCTCCTAATCAATTGAAGGATTGAATAGACGCAATCCCTGCGCATGGTGAGATGATATCCACACATGAATAAGCGTGATAGCCTTGGTTTGCATGGGCACTAAGAGAAACAACCTGAACAAACCTGGGTTGGTACCACGGTTATATGAACATGACAAAAGGCAACATGATGCTTTACACATAAGTATGAAAGAATAACATAAAAGAATGAGTGGGTAATTCATAGAAATCGGTGCACAAGTGGCGCACGCGACTGGCTCACAGTGTGCGCGTGCGGCATTCTGCGCCAGCCGCGTGCACCAAAATCCATTTCAGCGTATTCATGGATTTTAACATCCGTAACCAGCCGCGACGCAGAGTGGCACAGCGACCCTGCAGCAGCGCCAGTTACGCCCCCAACCCCGCCCTGTGCGCCATGAACAGCGCACAAATCCAGTACATGGCGCAAAGGCCTGTGGACCAGCATACAGCCCCTCAACCATGAAAACGCGTGTAAAACTCCCCGCGTACCCTTCAGAATACACATACCCCTCTTGCGCTAGCGGAATCGTGTGTAAAACTCCCTGCGCACTCCTCAGAATACATGTACCCCTCTCGTGCTAGCAAAATCGCATGTAAAACTCCCTCCGCACCCCTCAGAATACACGTACCCCTCTCGCGCCAGGTAAATTGCGTGGCAAAAGTCCCCCCTGTGGTGTGGGATGCCTGTGGGGCATGGCCAGGGTGGATGGGCTGCCTGTGAGGCATGGTGAGGGTGGATGGGCAGCCTGCGCAAATTTTGGGGGTGCGCGGGAAGTTTCACACGTGATAGCCCTTGGGCGAGCGTGGTACGTGTATTTGTGGGGTATGTGGGAAGTTTCACACGCTATAAGCCTTGGGCGAGCGTGGTACGTGTATTTGTGGGGAACGCGGGAAGTTTCACACGCGATAGGCCTTGGGGAGGGGGGTACGTGTATTTGTGGGGAACGCAGGAACTTTCACACGCGATAGGACTTGGGCGAGCGTGGTACGTGTATTTGTGAGGTACGCGGGAAGTTTCACACGCGATAGTCCTTGGGCGAGCGTGGTACGTGTATTTGTGGGGGAACGCAGGAAGTTTCACACGCAATAGGCCTTGGGGAGGTGGGTACGTGTATTTCAGGGGTGCGTGGGAACTTTTACACTCGTTTTTGCTAGCGCGTGAGGGGTACGTGTATTCTGAGGAGTGCGCAGGGAGTTTTACATGCAATTTGGCAGTGTGGGTCCTCCCGGGTGTGCCCCTTCCCCCCTCCCCAGGCCCTGCAGGCAGCCCACACCACAGGGGACTACCCTACACCCCTGGCCATGCCCTGCAGGCAGCCCATCCAGCCTGGCCATGCCCCGCAGGCAGCCCATCCACCCTGGTCATGTCCCGCAGGCAGTCCAGATGGCACCATGCACTTGTGAGCCCCAACACATGTCCCACCCAGCATTGACGGGCACCTGCCAGCAGGCCCCGACTCATGTCCCCCTACACCCCCAGCCACACAGTATTGATGGGCACTTGCCAGCAGGCCCTGACTCATGTCCCCCTGCACCCCCAGCCACTCAGCATTGACGGGCACCTGCCAGCAGGCCCCGACTCATGTCCCCCTGCACCACCAGCCACCCAGCATTGACAGGCACTTGCCAGCAGGCCCCGACTCATGTCCCCCTGCACCCCCAGCCACCCAGCATTGACGGGCATCTGCCAGCAGGCCCCAACTCATGTCCCCCTGCACCCCAAGCCACCCAGCATTGACGGGCACCTGCCAGCAGGCCCCGACTCATGTCCCCCTGCACCCCCAGCCACCCAGCATAGACGGACACCTGCCAGCAGGCCCCGACTCATGTCCCCCCAACACGTCATTACGATCCACACTCATGGCCCTTATGGCCACCCAAATCCCACCCCATGCCACCCCTGTCCAAACACCCAACCAAGTATCCCATGCACCCACATTGAAATCCCCATTACATGATACATCGCAAATGGCAAGTATGCACATCAGTACATGTCCGTTCATCGTGACATGCATGAAACCAATGATAGAATACCACACAAATGAAGTATGAAACCAACATGTATTAAATATAAAAGCAAGGGAATGAAAGAAAACCACACAATAATAGAAATAATAAACAAAAGGCTGCATGTCCAAAATAATAGAAAAAAAAGAATATGAATGCAGAATCCAAATAAATCCAAATGAAAATGGCTCTAAAGGGTTCGGCCATCAAAGCAATTCCAAAAGAAAAAAGAAAAATTAACATCCATTGCTCCATGGTAAAAAATTTAAAAAATTAAGTCTAATCCAGTCTTCAACTATATACAATGTACAAATCCAGGGTCCATGAGCCCAACAATCCAAATGAAACCTACAAAAAACCCTACCTAATAAACAACTATATACAAAAAGGTGGGGCATAGTCCATGCGCCCCAAATTAAAGAAAAATGGAAAGGAAACCTAAGACTAATTAACTATATACAATGGCGGCAGGCAAGTCCTACGGCTCACTCTGTGATGTTCCGGGCAAGGGCATCATCGAACTCCACGTCGATGTCCCGGTGGCGGGCCTCTTCCCTGTTCTCGAGGTCTCGCAGGGATGCAGTCATGGCCTGTTCCAACTCCCTTGAGTTGCCTCGAGGCACTCAGCCCACCTCAATGCCCTGCACATGAAGTTCTCCGCCCTGACCATAGTGAGCCGTGCCTCCTCCGCCCGCTGCCGCTCCGCATCTATCCTCTGGCCCAACCGCTGCCGCACGGAAGACACTCCCATTCTAGGGTCCTCCTGCCCTCCGTCCGATGCCTGCCCCTCTGATGTTGATGGCCTCGAGCCATGAGGCCTCTCACGTTGAGCCTGCCGCAGCCTCCGACGCATCTGCCTCTGCCAGCACAACAGCATCCGGGCTGATGGAATCCACCGGCGCCGTCGTGCACGTGCCCTGCCCGATGATGCCGGCACATCCTCCATCTGCTGGGGTCCAGTTGCTGCGGTGTCCCCCCTGTTGGACCTCCGACTCCTGACTGTGGCAGGGATGGGATCTCCACCGAGCTGGCTGCGTTGGTCGGGGCAGGTCCACAGGTGTCCCTGGTGGCATCTGGTCCAGAAGACGGCATGGAGAACGACTGGCGCATGGTCTGCACAGAGGAAGAGAGGCCCGACAGAGTGCCTGACACATGTAGGAAACCCCCGACCATGGCCCCTCCCAACTGGGCCATGTTGGCACGCAGCTCTTCGTGATGACATGCGTGCTCCCCCCAGGAAGCACGCACGTCATCACGAATGTCATGTGTGCGCAACGCGACACCAATCAGGACGGTCTCCATACGGTCATAGGTCCCCTCGTCCGCAAGTAGAGGAGTGCCAGATGACATGGACCTCCCCCCTACCTGCGGACGGGCCTGGGATGGGGCATCCCTGCTGGTGCATGGTGGTGCAGTGACAGTGTCAGGGACAGTGACATGTACAGGCCCCTCCACGGCAAACTGTGCTGCCTCCTGCCCCTGGACTGCACCACTTGCACCAGTAGTACCACCCCCACCAGGCCCCATGTGCGGCTCAGTAGCGGCCTCCTCCTTCTCTGTGCAAACCACCAACCTGGATGGCTCCACACCGTCTTCCGCCGTCGCAAGCCCCTGTGGGGGCTCACCCACCCCTTCCACTGCAGCCATAGTGGCAGACGCGGCACCAGTCCCCTCGCTCCCGGTTGATGGTAATTCCTGGGTGGGTGACTGGGTCTTGTGTCGCCGTCCGGTGGAGGCATCCCTGCCGCTTTGCTCCACAGCGCCGTCTCCACCCTCTTCTTCACTCGCCGCTGTGTAGAGGGAGACATAGAACACAAGCATCAGGGTACTGTACAATAGTCCCCTAGACAGGAAACAATAGGACATGAGTGGCACTGTGAAACGTCACTTCCATCATGTCCCTCCACAACACATAGGTCAGTGCAGGCAACACACATGCACATACAGGCATGGCACATGCAAAGAACATTTGCATACATGTCCAAGGAACTGTTCAAACATGCAATGGTGGTTTGAAACTCACATGCATCATGGGTCATACGGATCACATGCACACTCATCACCGTAGTTTCATGCACCCGGCTTCGTACACCCCAGACACAGTGGATACAAGGATGACTAGGCTGCATCAGTGAATCAGAACATCGTCACGGACATGTGTCATGCATCCATGGTGTTTACAAGGCACCCACACGCTTCTCAGACACACAGACATGTACACCATACATGTCCATAACAGCAGCACCCATCTCTCATACCCCAACCATGTCCAAGAAAAGAGACAGGCATGCATTCATGTGTGCATTCTGCATGTTGCTCCACATTTTGCATTGTAACACATACACCATCCATGTGGTTCACGCCTGACTGGTCTCACATGCAGCACAATCATGTCCCTGCACACACACATCCATACATGGCCCATGTCACACAGACAGGCAAATAGCTAACTGCCAGCACACTGCAACATGCTCTGTTTCACACAGCAATGCATGGCCACTTACCGCTCGACTCCAGACGGACCTGCATCCTGAGGATCTGGTGGTGAAGCACTGGGTGAATGTGCTCCAGGACCCTCATCTGCTGGTTGGTAAGTTGGCCCCGGCGCCCCACTGCATCCGCTGCATCTAAGAGGCGCCGGGCCATCTTGAGGGTCCTGGACATGTAGTTCTTCCGGCACTTCTGGACGTGGTTGATGTCACAGGGTGCCACCCCCTCCATGTTGATGGCACCCACTATGTCCGCCCAGATCCTCATCCGTCCTTCCTTGTCGGCGCACGATGGTGTGAAGCGGGCATCATAATGCCCCAGGACTTGCTCCACCAGGATGCCAACTTCATTGGAAGTGAAGCTGGCAGCCCTCTGTCTCTCTGCTGGGCGGTTGCCACCGGTGCCAGATGGTGTTGTGTCGGACATGGCAACCACCGAGGCAGGTATGGGCGGGCAACTGGGTCCTGGGGCTGGGCTGTGGAGCGATGGAATACCAGTCAGGAGTCCTCTGTTCCAGCAGGGGTGGTCACAGCAACTGGACCCCTGGAGATGGCAGATATGCAGGTACCAAATGGCAGAGCACAGTGGCAGAAGGCAGGCAGGCAGCAGCAGATGGCTCGTGGGAGGCTGCTCGGGGCTCTGGGGGGCAGTAATTCGGCCTTCTGGGCAGGAGCGTGGTCTTCCATGTGTTGTCACGTGGCCAGCTTGATACGGAGTGAATAGGCACGTGAAAAAACTGCACATCAGCGTGTAATCCGAGGAAAGGGCCTAAGCGCGTAAGTGACGTGGTTCGTGCGGGCATTTCCCTCAGCACAGGTTAAAGGTTAGCGGGTCCTGGTAGTTCGCGGTACGTGCCTTTCGTTGAGACCGACGTGTGTGTTGCTACTTTGTGTTGTTTCATGCGCCATCACAACTTCACAGCGGATCAAGGACGTATCTCTTCTTTTGGCGGGGGTATTGGCTACGCGTGTTTTTCATTATCACGCTAGTCTGACGGTGAGTCGCGCATGCTATTTTTCCTACTGCGGGTGCCCCTGTGTATCGCGTACCCGTTTTCGAGTTCATAGTAGCCTGCGTGTCCCACGCGTATGTGTTTTTCGTGTCCCTGGGTGCCACCGCGTACTGCGGAAGGTTCATTCCACACAAGTGGGCTACCGGGGGTTGCATGCACAGTTTTGCAGTTTTGGGGTGCCTGAGTGTTGTGTGACCCGTCACTTTATCACCAGGGTCACATACAGCCTTGCTGGTGCAGGGGTGCTGTTAACATCTTGTATCCCACCCTCTTGACCCCAATTGCCCAGGACAATTTTCGTGTACACCTCCCATTGGCACTACTCCATCTGTGCCGGCACTACTCCATCTGTGCCATGACTGGGAGGCCACGAAAGGTGAGGGACGCCTCAGCTGGTTGTACTCCACGTGGCGGGCGTAGTCAGGGACTTGGGCGGGTTAACCAGGGAGTAGGGGGACTCCAGGGTGTCCAGGGTGGCTGCAGAGGGGGAAGAGGCAGGGTGTGCCAGCTCGGTACGATGTTGTGCCACATGTTGGTGCAGTCATGCCACCACCCCCTGCAGCTCTGGGAGATGCAGTTCTTGCATCTGGCACTGGCGCCCATGTGACCCGGCAGTCTGTTTCATCGCCTGCCATGGGCCTAAGGGTAGTGGTAGCTGCAGGTGCAACTGTGGACACCACCACCCAGGCTCAGGGTCTGCCAGCGCAGGCTGCGTTGGCACTTGAAGAGTCCATGGATGATTTACAGGAGGTCAGGAGGCACACGTAGGTGCACGCAGGGCTGCCCTGACCGAGGCACGTGTTCCTGGGCCAGTAATGTCATCTGCTGCCCCGACCAGCCGGGTGTTGGCAAGTGCAGGGGCAGATGCAGCCGACACCACCCCGGTTGTGAGTCTACCAACCAGGACAGTCCCGGTCAATGACCCTGGCACAGCCGATGTTGCTGCGCAGGGTCCATTCCAGCGCACCCAGCAGCCACTGACGCAAGTCAGGGCTTCACTCCATGTTCCACCTGCCACTCCCTCGGCTCATTCCACCAGCGCCACTGCCCATGCTGATCAGGGCGGCATTTGCCAGCCAGGGTCCGGACCAGCGTCCAAGAGGAGGAAGGTTGCACCTGCAGTACAGGCTGGGACCCCAGACACAGCTACGGCCTCCGGCACATCGAGGAAGAAGCCTTTCTGCATGCAGGAACTGGACTTCCTCGTGGACTACGCGTGGGAACACAACCGTGACATGCTAGTGGGGCCGAATTGTCAAACTACGGCTGCCCATCGTAATACCCACTGGAAGCAAGTTGGGGATCAAGTGAGTCCATTCGGCCATGAGGTGCGCACAGCGCAAGAGTGCAAAAAGCATTGGGATGACCTCAAACGCAGCACTAAGGCGAAGCGTGCCTCTAATTACAACATGACTCTTGTGACTGGCAGTGGGCCACCACCTGAGGAGGAAGACCTCACTCTGCACGAGTCACTTGTTACAGAGTTCATACCAACAGGAATGGTCGGAGTGGGAGAGATGCTGGACTTTAATGCCCCATCCAGTGAGTGTTGTCGCCTGTTCGTCGAGGACATGTGTATTTTGCTTGTGTAATGTGTTGTGCTTGACTGCCACTGCATGTCATGTGTACATGGTTCTCATGTGCAAGTCATGCAATGCTTAACTGATGCGTACCTGCTGTGCAGGATAGTGGATAGTGGACATGTAGAGGGACGGGGACTGTCCTCATCACCACACTTGCACCATACTCACATGCTTGTCACCCGGCTGCCCCTCTAGTCCATGTTCCAGCTCAATGGCCCTTCTTTATGTAGCCTGGGTTGTGTTTCCTCTCAGCACTGGGACTATGTCATTGCATGAGTGACGTGCATGTGTCCTCTGCATGTCGGTACTCCACGTAGGCATGCTCCCTTGCCCCTTCACCACCGCTGCACCCCAATTTCAACATTGCCCTGGTGTGTATCATGTTGGCATACTGCAATGGCCTGTTCAAGACTCCTGTGTACATGCACACTTCCACCAGCCAACCTGCCAGACACATGCAGTCGGGTACATCCGCTTCCCTTCATGCAGGGTGTCTCACTTGGACTGTGCAGATGGCAGATGCTCCGCAGGGACATGAGTGTCCATTCATGCTCCATGTGTATTCCATGCATGCCCCTATGTGTACTTGACTGGATGATCATTGTAGTACGTGTCCAGGATGACCTACATTTCTTGGCATTTAATCATCCATTCCATGCCCACTCTGGCTCTGTCCTTCATCACACACATGTTTAGGGTGTCACAGTCTGTGTGGGGCACAGGCCTCCCCCCATTTCAGGCCCACTGACTCTGTTCAACTGGTGTAGCGGCTTCTGCACACATGGCTGTACTACTGAGGGTTCATCATGTGTCCTGCTTTCTGTCCTATCATCATCTGCTGTGTTGTCAGTTGACTCAGATGATGCAATTGATGCTAGCCAACACTGTCTGCCAATACACAGGTCCCTGGTCACCCTTTCACTGCCATGCAATGCATCCCTGCATTTTCACTTAGGGGGGGGTTTGCTTGTAGCCATGCAACACATTGCATGCACATTAAACTTGATGACTGAACTTGCCCTTGCACTACCTTCAAGTTTATTGATACACATCATGATGTTCTTGTTCATGTAGATAGCGGATAACGTACACATGTTCTGGACTGCATCAACCCACATCAGAGCCGTGATACACCGTTCTACATGCCTACTCCCTGATGCTATGTCAAAGTGACCTGGCATACATGCCAGGTTCTCATTTGTGTGTGACATGTCTGCTTCATGTGTTGGCTGTCTATGTGATGTCTATGTGTGTGTGTGTTATGTGCTTCTGACATGTTATTTTTTCTCCACTTTTCAATGATGACACAATGGAGTCAGAGGATGGTGTTGTCATGCCAGACACAGGTTTGCTATCACACCAGCAACCCGGCACAAGTGGGGGTCGTGGGGTGGTAGACCACGAGAACCCACATGTGTTATAGACCATCTTATCTGTGGCTGGCAATGAGTCAAGCCCGGATGATCACTCTGACGACAATGTCGAGTTGGATGTGCATCGGGTCCATTCGTCAGGGGCGAGTGATTCTGATGTGGACGCTCTTCTGTCCGCGACACCTGCACTGAGGACCCAGGACGCAGGGTCACCCTCCACATCAGTTGCTGATGTGCCTGAAGAATCACGTTGACGGGGGAATGTTGTCCTGCAGCTGCGGGTGGTGCCAACCCAACAAGGATGTTGGCGCCTTGGGACCCACAGGTGTCAAGCCCAGCAACGCAGTGGCCGCGCACCACTGGGGTATACTGAGTGGGAGCAGCCATGGTTGCCAATTCAGAACACCAGAGGAGCAGCAATTGATAAAATCGCTGAGAGCATGGAGCGTGTGGCCCAATCCGTGCTACCCCCTGCTAGGCAGGTGGAACTCCAGCAGCAGGCAGCACAGTCCAGGCCCGCTCGCTCAGGCTGGGCATAGCAGCCTCAGACAGGGCATGCCAGGCTGAAATGGTGTCTGCGTCAAGCAATTGCTGCTCACGCACAGGCACACATGGATGCCATGAGGGTTGAGTATGATTCCCTCAGATCTAATCTGAGTGTGCTCTTGATGTCCCAGAGGAAGCGGTAAGAGGAGAGGTTGGAGCAGCTAGAGGGAGGTATACCAGTTGTCCAGCCAGGCCACGCAGGAAGAACTGTGTGTTACACGTGCTACCTTGCAAGAGGAAGCACACATATCACACAAGGTTCTGCATGCTGACCTATGTGTCATTGCCGCACAGAACCAGGCTCACATTTCCCGCAGACTTGCTGCCAATGAGGGGCGTGGTCAGGATGCACCTAGGCGTGGTCAGGATACCGTGCCACGTCAACCTTTTCAGGAAGAAGGTGATGAGGACGACTAGATATCTCCCACACAGGTTGGGCTGTGCAGGCGTTGTGCCCATGGAGGTTTTTTTTGTCTCAACATCATCGCATGTGGGTGTTGAGGTGCACCCTGTACCTCCACCCTCCTGGTTGCCTCCCCTTCTCAGGTTGTATGTGACCATTTTTGAATTTTCTTCTTAGTTTAGTTAGTTAATATGGTTTTTGATAGTTTAATTAGGTAATGTAGGTTTTTTTATAGTTAGTTTAATTAGTTCATATAGTTTATAATTGGTTGTCTATTATGCATTCATGTGACAGTGTGGTGCTTTGTGGCTTTTGAAAGTATCCACTGTCTGTTCCAGCTGGGCCCTTCAAGCTTGTCTCGTGTATGTGTTTGCAGCTTGGGGTCCTGACTCACATAGGGCACTCCTGCTTCCCTTATCCATTGGCTTGCAAGGATGGTTCGGTGTAACAGTCATTTACACAAGGTCTTTGGACTGTCATATCTGTGCCCTGTCTGCTGCTGTGCTACTTGTGTTAACACCCCTAGTGGGAATTGTGAGGGTTTTATACATGGCATGTCTGGGATCAATTTGGGTGGGTTCATGATTGATGTGTCAATTAATTGATCTAGATTGTGATGTATGTTATTTTATTTCCAGTATATGTGCTTGATGCACTTCATGCTGTGGACATTAGCTTGCACCCTTTGCCTGTCAAATTCACACTGATGGTGGGAGGAGTTCTGATGTAGGTCTCTAACATGGCCCAGTGACAACCAGCATGAAGACACAAACAAAGGGAACTTTCAAGCATTATTTATATGTTTTTTGCCCTTTCGGCAGGACAAAGAGCCTCCAGTCCACCTTTGCAGCAGACACAGGGCGAAGTACTACAGAAACCTGGCTACGTTTGGTGGTGCAGACATGCGCATGTGTGCGCAAGCAGTAGCACAGGGCTTCTGCTCAGACGTCCAACAGAAGCAGACGTGTTTCCAGGAGCTCCAAGCAAGGTGAGCAGCACAAGGGGGCCACACCACAGCCAACCTTCCACCAGGCCACTTGCACATGCATGCTAAGTAGCGGCACTGATGAGGAGCTTGGCCAGATATTGTTGTAGAAGTGCACAGTACAGCTAAGATGCGCTGAGGGACAAATGCCAAGTAGCTTGACAAGTTGTCAGGGGCACACGCAGGGGCCGTCGCACATATCCTCCAGTCCACCCTGCTCCATAGAAGCTGAGTTATTCACACAGTAGCTTTCCAATCCAGAAACCTATACAGCGCACAGGGACACCCAGTGAGGCACTGACTCATGTGCAGTGCATGTCATTTGCATGTGCAAATTGCCACTTGCACTACCTTTTGTAATCCGCCGTTGCCAGAACACGACTTGTAATGAAGTCGCACCTCACTATATGCGTCTAGCAGGTCAGCCAGGGACCATTCTATCATGTGTGATTATTGATGCATTGGTCTTCCATTTGCCGCGCGCCTACGTGCACCTGCCTTACTGTATTGACAGTGTAGGAACCATCAAAGGGGCAAGCTAACGTTTACGTACATTGCACTTGACCAGGACGTTTGTTTGTTGAGAAGTCAATTACTTTGGGCCAGGAATGTTGTTGTGTGTGTGTTGTAAACACACACAGATTAGTAACTCACACTCTCTTTGCAGCATTGAACTGATCCTGTTACCGGACCTGAGAGTGCGCAGGCAGGAGGCCAGCACTCACCCCAGAGATAAGTATCTTTTTGTCTTGCATTTCACTCATTTCGTGCTATGTGCATGTAGAACATGTTCTCTCTGATTGAGTATGTTTTATTGTCAATAGTTGTATTTTGTATTTTCACTACTTTCCTTTGCAAATCCAACTCCCCTCTCCTGCCCCTCTTTCCGGTTATCCTGCATATCAATGCCTGTCCAACCAATGGATCCCTGAACCTAGTTCCCCACTGCGGTCTCAGCGGCCTGCGTAAGTTTTACCTTGCAGGCGCACAGACCAAGGAGGGGGTGGTTGGCCTGGAGACCGGAGCTGTGACACTACCCATCAGTTGTTGCATCCTCATTGTATGGTGTTTCCAGTAAAAGGTACCCTTCATGTTGATCCATTGGTGAACTGTGCTACCTTGGTAGTTCGATCATTCTGCTTGTACATGTGCCAGGAGTTTTGTTTCCACTTCGAGTAATCTACTGGAGACTCTTCCAGGGTATTTTTGTGCCAAGAGGCTTTTTACCTGGTTTGGGGGTTTGGCTCCTTGGAGTTGTCTGCGATTTGGCATTTTTAACAGTCACGGAGGCCTCTGAGGGGGCTGGACCTTATTTACAAGCAAGGTGGATCATGAAGACCAAAGGGTAGGGGGATCCTATAGCCAGGTAGACTAAAGGGGAGAAGGCTACATACCCCAGACACACTTGTTCAGAAGGTCATGGTGATGTGGAAATGAGGGAGGGCCTTTTGTTGTTGGACAGTAAGCCTGGGCTACAGTGTTTGGTCACTCTCTGACAATGGCATTGTGGGGTACTATGTACATGATGTGTTCTGCTGGTCAATGGCTGTTCCTGTGTTGTATTTACTTTTTAGGTGTCAGGGGAGTTTTGTGGCTTGACATGCTGGAGTGTACACATGGGCAATGTTCACATGTGATGTGTATAGGACACTGAGGGTCACTTGATTTGACATGCATATATTGAGTGCATGTCCCTACTGACACACACAGTTGCACAATGCTCCACTACACATACAACCACCCTTCCATGCCCACAGGTGCACACATATTGCCTTCTCTGGCATGCTGTGTCCCTGCAGCGCATGATCAATTACCATTTGGGGATCCTGGGCATGCGTCAATGGGAAACTTTGATAATTTGTCCTTTTGATGTGATGCTCAAGGTGTATCCCCAACACAATGGCAGCTCACTGTGCTCTGTGCTGAGCAGTGTGTAGCAGGAGACGCACACAGCACACGGGTTTGGGAGTGGCGATTTTGCATTGCCCAATGTGCATGTGAACAGGCATTCTGTGCTGTGTTGAAGCTACCACCGGTGTACAGCATTTGTGTATGACTTGGTATGTGTGGGAGTTTGTTGTCAGTCATTTCATCTGAATCCATGTCAGGCATCATTCCGTCAGGCCACTTTCCATTCATCACATGTCACTTTGTATATTATTGCTCATGTGTTGGCCTTTTGCTGTTGCATGCCATATCATGGTGTGGCAGACAAGGGTGATGTGGTTTGGGAGGGTTTGGGTGACATAACAGGGATTGTCATAGCCTGTTTTGCGAGGGGGGGTGATACACACCTTGCATGTGTTCCTTTTGGTCACACAGGATTGGTTATGTTTAAGTAGCTAGGGATGCACACAATGTGGCACTCCCATGGCAACATCCTCAGGGTGGTAAGGTTGTGACAGTTGACTGTCTCTTTGTCATCATCGGTTGTCACCTGGTATGTGCCAGGCCTGTGTGCACTCCAGAGGGGTGGGAGTTTAGGTGAAAAATGTGGCCACAAGCTGGGTCCGGACTGCCTCGCCACTTGCCCTTTCCCCTCCCATGGGCAGCGCCTGTGCGTGTGGTTGGGGATGTGGGGAGACCACCATGTCCACCAGTACGCCCTGCCGTGTTGCAACATTGTGCAGGACACATGCTGCCACAATGATCCTGCACACTACTGGGGGTGCATATAGTAGCTGGCCGCCAGGGTGGTCAAGGGAGCGGAAGCTTGACTTTAGCACTCCGAATGTGCACTCCACTATGGCCCTGGTTGCAATATGGGCAGCGTTGTATCTTACCTGGGGTGGTGTGGTGGGGTTCCGGATTGGCGTCATCATGTGGTTGCTCAGAGGGTAGGCACTGTTCCCATGGGGAGGTGGTAATGGTTGTGATTAGTTGGGTTTGTGTATTTGTCTGTGTGTGACATGCATGCATGTGCACAGGCATTTGTACTCACCTAGGAGCCATGTGTCGCCATGCTTCCCAGCTTCCAGGGTCCGGCTCAGGGCGGACATTCTGTATATGAAACTGTCAAGGGTTGAGCCAGGGTAGTTTACATAGACAGAGGTGATGATTCCCTTTGCATCGCATACAACCTGCACATTGATGGAATGCCAGTGCTTGCGGTTTCGATAGATGTGCTCAGTGACCCTAGGTGGATGTAGGGCCACATGGGTGCAATTTATGGCACCGAGCACTTTGGGGAATTGTGCGACCCTGTAGAAGTCCTGGACCACTGCCTGCCTTTCTGCAGGTGTTCTGGGCATGTATATGTGCCTGCCGACTGAGGGGCGCGCAGTCATGATTGCCAACACCTGGTGTAGGCAGCGTGCCTGCGTGGCCTGTGATATCCCCCCCACTATGGCAGTTGTCCACTGAAATGACCCAGTGGCCAAAAAATGCAGGACATTGAGCACCTTCTCCAGCGGGATGTAAGGTCATCTTCCCACTCTCTGACAAGGTCTAGGATGATATGAGGTGGAAACCTATACCTGCCATAGACCTGGTCGTCAGGCATCCCAAAAAGGCTGGCCCGGGGCAAATAAATGTGGGGCCTGGCTATTCTCCTCTTCCTGCGGTGTACCACAATCAGTGCTGCGACAAATGGGGCTTTCATCGTAGCTGTGTATACGTGTTTGTTGTTGTGCGCACTTTTATACTGTGCGCGGGGACGCTTACGCCTGCCTTCATGTGGTGGACGTGTTGACACCTGTGCGCATCTTTTAGCGTGCACAGGTTTCCCATATTCAATTCCATGAATACGTGTTGTTCGCGTGCGTGTGGGGGTTCCGTGTATTTCCCTGCAGTACTTCCCCAGTTACGCCTTCTTTTTCACTCGTTGTTCCCCATTCCGCGTGTTAAACCCCATGTCCCGCCCCCTTTTTGGTGTGTGTGCCGACGTTGTGCGCTATTGCTGTGCGCGTTGCGCACGACGTTCGGGATGTTGGAATGACATGTGCGCCCGTGTGCGCTACGCAATGATTTGGCGCACTTTCGGCAGTAAACACATGCATGCACTTCCATTAATCGCACGCGTAAGTGTGTGCTTGCTTTTTCACGTTTGCACCAGCTTGCGCCAAGATTTTTGGCGCACATTTGTTTATTTAAACTTTTATTTTTAGCGGCACAAGGTTACATGGTGCAGGCATCAAGAGCACGAGTCCAGCACGTGTAAAAGACGTAACAATACAATACATTTAACCTGGTACATTGGTCACAACAATACAAGGCAGTGGTCGCATGAGATATATACAAATAAGTGTGCACTTAGTAGGGGTAATTACAGAGGGGTGGGAGACAAGCCAGAGCTGGAGGCACTTGTACTTCTATTGTTAAGGTATGTGTTGAATTCCGTCCAGATGTTACGGGGGCGAGATGTAACAGGGAGCATGGATATGAATTCCTCCTCGCAATTGCGTGACCAGGTAAGCATATGGAGCCATTTCCGGTGAGCTGGAGGGGAGGGATTTTTCCAATTCTGAAGGACGCATTTCTTGGCAACCATACATGCAATATTCAGAAATCTAGCTGAACATCTAGTGTCATCGGTCGTCCAGGCGCCAAACAGGACGGCCAGAGGATCTGGGTCAATAACAACTCCAATAACAGCAGAGAGAGTTTCTAGGATACCCTCCCAGAAACCAAGCAGTTTGTTACAAGACCAGAACATGTGTAAGTGATCGGCCTCTGTCGCCCCGCAGCGGGGGCAGGGGCGTGTCGCAGTGTGAGCGAACCTAGAGGTTCTGTACGGAGTATAATAAAGTCTATTTAGGAGTTTGTACTGCATGGCACGAAAACGGAAGTTGAGGGAGACTCGTTGGGTGTGCAGGCACATGTTCTCCCAGGCCCCATCTGATATTTCCAGGCCCAGGTCGTCGGCCCAGTCATTGCGTGCCTTGAGGGTGGGAGTAGGGGAAGCAGCCTGAAATATCTTGTAGAGTGAGGAGACCACGCCGCGGGCGCCCCCTGAGTTGGCAATGTATGCGATGGCTGGGTTGTCTGGGGGCTCGTCCGGGAATGTGGGCCATTTGGACCTAAACGCGGCCCGCAGTCTATAATATTGGAGGGTCTCCAAAGCGGTCCCGGTGTGACCCGGTTTCCAAGATCGGGGGTCAATAAAGCTGCCTTCAGGGTAGAAGTCCGTCAGTGCATGGTATCCCAGCTCCCCCAGTGTCGGGCCAGCGCTGCGTCGTGTGTGGGTTCCAGGCCAGGAAAGGCCCACACGGGAAGCCACTTGTAGTACGGGAAGGCTCCAGGCGTCTGGGAAAGCATGCGAGACCAGGCCAAGAGAGTTGTGTAGAGAGGGTCAATAGGAGAGTCGGGTATGTATTGGTAATGCAGTAGCGCGGACATTAGGTCGATGCCGGTGGTCGCCAATCTCTCCAGTTTGACATGGGGGCGCGTTGGTGCACCAGGATACCAGTGGGTGGCATGTTGGGCCTGAGCTGCGTGCCAGTAAAGTGATATATTCTAGGCTGTGAGTCCCCCTAGTTTGTATGGAAGTGTCATGTCCGTCCACTTTTTGCGTACTGCGCCCGCGTGCCAAAGGAATTGAGCAAACAGTGTGTGCAGTCTGGCAAAGTAGTTATTCCCAGGCCACACGGGTACGTTGCTAAATGTGTAGAGGAGTTTGGGGAGCAGAATCATTTTAATGAGGGAGAGCCGTCCAGCTATGGAGAGCGGGAGGGCACGCCACCTGAGGATTTTAGTTTCGGCCATGCGTGTTACCGCAGAGTAATTGTCAGCGAGAAGGGAGGACTTGGCCAAGGATATGTGCACGCCCAAATATCTAAAACCATTCGGTGACCAACGGAGGGGGTATTCAGAGGCAGGTTGCTGGGCGGCCTTAGTGAGCGGGAAGATCTCCGACTTAGAATAATTGATAGTGAAGCCGGAGTGAGTGCCTATACGAGTAATGTCCCTTAGTATTGAGTCAAGGTGTGTTGCAGGGTCTCTGATGTATAAGAGAACATCGTCCGCATATAGGGATATAATTTCGGGGCTGTCTTTCAGTCTTATACCCTTGCGGGCGTGGTGAGCACGGACATAGTCTGCCATTGGTTCAATTGCTAAAGCAAACAGTATTGGAGAGAAGGGGCATCCCTGTCGGGTTCCTCTGAACAGTGTGAAAAGATCAGAAGTTAGTGTATTGATCCTAACCCGTGCCACAGGAGAAGTGTAAAGCAATTTTATAAACTTAATCATGTTCGGGCCAATACCCATATTCTCAAGAACCAGCCAAGTGTATCTCCAGGAGACCATATCGAAGGCCTTCTGGGCGTCCAGTGTGACCGCCACTGCTTGTGCCTCTTGATCAATGCGGGACATTACGTTAAACAGTCTCCTGATGTTGTGGGAGGTAGACCTACCCGGTACAAAGCCGGCCTGGTCATCATGGACCAGATATGTCATAATGGGCAGAAATCGGTTCGCTATAATTTTTGCAAAGATCTTTGTGTCGAGGTTCATTAGGGAGAGGGGTCTATAGGACCCACATTCGTCGTCGGGCTTATCGGGCTTGAGCAGCACCGTAATGACTGCCTCGCGCATAGAGAGGGGAAGAATAGAGACTCGGAGCGATTCATCCCAGACCTCGAGTAGCTTGGGGGCGAGTATAGCGACGTGTTCTTGATAGAAATCGGCAGTCAGACCGTCGGGCCCCGGGGCTTTGCCTTTGGGTAGGTCAGAGATGGCTGTTACTATCTCGTCAAGCGTGACTGGAGAGTCCAGTTCGTCACGGGTAGCGGAGGAGATCTCAGTGGTGGGGATCGAGTCAAGGAGTTCCCGCATGTGCTGTTCAGTGTGCTCAGCAGGCTGGGAGTAGAGAGATCTGTAGAACTCGGTAAATGTGTTCAGGATTTGTAGGTCGGCCCATTGGGTATTACCCTGTTCATCTTTAAGTGAGGTGATTTGCGTTCGGCCAGTTTCCCATTTAGTTAGTGTCGCTAACGTTCTCCCGGGCCTCTCCCCCTCACCATATTTCCTGGCCGCTTGAGGGCGACCAAGGAAATGTATCTCGCTGACGGCGAGTTTGTTGAAAGCTTGGAGTTCCTCAGAGATCAGGGCAAGAGTGGCGGGGTCGGCACCAGAGGCGCCTTGCAGTTCCAGTTGTTTCAGTTTGCTTTCTGAACGGCTCAGCGCTGTTCTGATTGATTTCAGCACCCCAGCTTCCCGGGAGATAGACATTCCCCTGATGCACACCTTAAAGGCGTCCCACCTCACGGCGGCAGAGGTATCTCGGAGAGTATCCAGTTCGAAGAAAGACAAAATATCGTCGAGTATTTCAGCCTTAAATACCACGTCTCGCAGGGCGTCGGATTTAAAACGCCAGGTGCTGAACGTCGGGACGGGTACTCCTAGTCTGGCTGTGAGTGTGATCGGGGCGTGATCAGAAAGCGTGCGGGGTAAGATCTGGGAGCCCAACACCCCTCCCATGACACCTTTCGAGACAAGAAACAAGTCTATCCTAGAAGAGCTCCCATGCACTGATGAGTAGTAAGTGTAGTCTCTAAGATGTGGGTGTAGCGACCTCCAGGCATCGCAAATGTCGAGGGTCTTAATGTGAGAGTGCAACCCGCGTGCGGCACTGGACAGAGGCCGTGGGTTGGATCCAGTCCTATCCAGGGCTGCATCAAGAATGAGATTCAAATCTCCCCCCCAAATGACCAGAGTTCCCACGTATCCCAGCAGTATAGTGGCGATCTTGTCAAAAAAATCAGGAGAATCGATATTGGGGCAATAGGTGTTGACGAGTAGATATTCTTTGTTGGCCAAAGTGCAATGTAGTATGACATAGCGTCCTTCAGGGTCAGAGTAGTTTTTATGCAGTGTGAACTTGATGGATTTATGGATCATGGTTAGAACCCCCCTGGATTGAGTGGAGTAAGAGGTAAAAAATCTAGTAGGTCCCCATGCCGGGGCCATTGTTCTGGGGATGTGGCCATTGGAGTGTGTCTCCTGCAGGAACAGTATCTTGCAGTTATGTCTGTTGGCATATGCCATGATTTTGCGCGCCTTAGTGTGATTGCTTACCCCTCGGACATTCCATGACATTAAGACGGTTGCCATACCTGTGCCAGGTATCTCATTATGTAACACGTGTTCTCAATGAACGTCTCGGACCCAACAATAGTGTGCGCCCCAAGGGTGGGGGCAAAATTTACGAGCGTGGCCCATTCGTGCCGGCCACATGCAACCTCGTGTGCCTTTTGTAGATAACACCCAGTTTCCCACCCCCGCCCTCACCACCAATCCATGATCAGCAGTGTACATCCCACCCATCCCCAACAGTGCACAGTCGGACCGACCCCAACATGATCCAGCCTGTGCAAGAGCCCAACAGGGGCGAACCAAAAACAAAGAAATAGGAAGCAGTGCAATCGCAATGGGGTGCGCTATTGCCGTGTGTTAGCACGCTTGGGACACTAAGGAGTCCGTGAGAAAATAAACAGTGTTTGCGGTTTAGTGATGCATGTCACAGCCATTACCTGTGGCCGTGCCGGCCTGGATGTGAAATGGGGAGATATTGCATTTGATGAAGACAGGAATCAACATGATCACTATGAGTGGACCAACAACATGCAAAATAGGAAGTGCGTATCTGAGGGCTAAGGAACTGTGAGTACAGCCTGGAGGGCATGAAAAGTAGGAATACAATAGCAGGGTGGTAGTGTGGTAGTGTGGGCGGTCCATGGATGATGAAGCCCTCAGACCGCTCGAGTAGGCGGCGATCCGGGAGAGCAAGTTTCAAATTAAGTTCAGTCATTTTCCATATCATCTCCGGCAGGTGGATGCAGAGGGATGTGTGCCTCTATGAATTTCACCGCTTCTGAGGGCACCGTGAAGAAATAAAGTTTGTTGTTAAATGTGAACTTTAGACGGGCCGGGAACAGGATGGCGTATGGAATGCCTCTCTCCCTGAGCAGGTTCTTGACCCCGAGAAATTGGCGACGCTCCTGCTGTACTGCAATCGAGAAGTCGGGGAAGATTCTGATCACTTGCGAGTCCAATCTGAGTTCACCCTTCTCCCGCGCAAGGCGGAGGATTTGGTCCCGATCTCTAAAACTCAGAATTTTGGCGATGATGGGCCGCGGGAAGTCTCCTGGTTTGGGACGTGGGGCTAACGCCCTGTGGGCCCTTTCGATTGTGAAGAAGGGGGACAATTCCGGATTGCCCAATAGGTCTTTCAGGAGGTCCTCGACTGCGGATTCAAGTCGGCCCTTCAGTGCATTTTCCGGGACTCCAATGATGCGTATGTTATTCCTCTGTGATCTAGATTCGAGGTCGTCGCATTTAGCGCGCAATAGTTTCATGTCCGTGACAAGGGTGGACACCGTGCTTTGCAGTGTGTTAATATTGTCCTCATTGGAGCTGATCCTGTTTTCGGTTTCGGTGATACGCGACCCTTGTTGGTCCAGTTTGGTTCGTAGAGATGCCACATTTGCATTAATGTCATCTAGCTTCTCGTGAAAAGCTGCAAAGTTTCTGGCCATGGATTCCATAACGACCGTCAGATCTGCGGGGGGGGCCTCTGCCGGGAGCGGTGCTTCGATTTGATCGCATGATGTATGGGCCGAGTCGGGTCTCGGGGTGGCCTTAGCAAACTTGTCCATGGCGCCAGATTTACCGGTGTTCCTGGACCTGTTGGACATCGTGGCGTGTTCCAGGGAGTCAGACTCGTGTGGTTATCGTGAGACGGGGCAATGCCCCGGCAGGGCGCGGAGGACCTTAAAACCGAGTGCCGGAGGTAGTGGGCGAGAGGTTCGTCCTGACGGAGCCCCGCACGGCGCTCAGGGCGGCAGACAGATTGACCCAAGGGGTTGTGGAGAAATGCCGCATATACAGGGCCCACCAGCTCCTCACCTCAGGCTCAGTTCGCAATCGTTAGTTGGTTCAGGCCAGGAGCGTCTTCAGCGGAGTCTTCAGCGGAACCTTCCGCGGCGCCGCGCCGGGTCAGCCCACGCGTATCAGCGTAGGCCGCACAGGCGGCCCCCGCGCTCTGGCCCCGGCCCCAGTCACAAGGCAGGTGGGCGCGGTGGCGATAGATAGGGAGGCGGTCCGCCGGGTCGCCAGCTGCGACGGAAGGAAGTCTGCGACACCGTCCGCAGCGTCGACCGGCAGCGCACGGGCCTGGTTCGAAGCACCGCGAACACAGGGTCAGAAGGTCCGATTCGGGGCCAGATTTCACAGGCGGGTGGCCCCGAGTGTCAGCTATGCGTGGGCCGAGTCCGGAGACGGGGCAGAGTAGCAAACCGCAGATGGAAGCAGATGTAAAGCGGCAGCACACGGAGCTGAAAGGCTAGGCAGCCATCTTGTCGGTTGCTCAACAGCGCCCCCCCCTTCGGCGCACATTTGTTCCGTGAATCGATTCCTGAGACTCAATAAGCCTAACAAGCATGGGGCCAGGACCAATAGAGAAACAAACAGAGAAGATTATTTAAAAGCATATGACATAGAAACTAATGCTGATTAATTTGAATAATTAATTTGATAATGAATGGACAATGTGATAATCATTAACTGTTTATTAATAGATTATTTTTTCTTTTCACTTTCCACTTCCTCTTGCTCTATCCTTGCTATGTTTTATGCCAGTAACTAATAGGGATATTGGAATCCTAATTGGAAAACGTTGTTTTGAGAAATGCTTTTCATATTGAATAAATAAGATACCTAATTTGAATTTGTGAAAGCTGATACCTTGAAAAAGACCTGGGGGGAGAAGCAGGGTTTTGGGTGGAAACAAGTGTTGGCTAGTTTTATGGTGAATTATGAGGTCTAATATATGTATGTACTATAAAACGTGGAGAAATATATTAAAACCAGGCAATAAGAGAAGAGTGAATATGTCTTGCAATTGCACAGTTATGTACTTGTAACAAGGCAAAAGTATCTATAAATTGTGGAATTAGGGCTTGGCCACTTACTATTGGCGCACATAGTAACATTTAAACTTTTGATCTGTGTGGATTCTTGGTGCAAGCGTTGGTGTGTTTGCCCATGGTTTCCTCTTGTACGGAAATCTAACTGTACTGGGTGGTGCATGATGGAGAAGCGGGACCCTGCTCCTAGCTGCACTCCCCAGGCCGGCCTTTCTTCCCTTTCTCTTTCCTCTCCTTAGTCTCTACTCTGTGTTCCGTGGTACAGTGTTGCTGTCTCAAGCATATTCCCTCTACTACACCCTTCCTGGACCAAAGTGAACCTCAGTAACTTCCGTATTATTGCCTCTGTCACACTGGCCTGTTTATTGATGATTTTAAGCTAAGCGCATCCACATCCAACCTCATGGTGGTACGCTTGGTTTCTCATGACGGGGATTGAAGTCACTGTGCAAACATGATTCATATACTCTTTGACATTTGATTGGTGTAGCTCCTTTGGTCTTCCTGGGGCAGGCCACTTCGGTCACTCTTGACCAGTGAAATTGTGAGCTGTGAACAGTGTGGTAACAATAGTATTCTTAGCATTCTGTTCTCACGAGAACTAAACGCTGACACCATCTTACCATTCTCACCCTTCGAGCTCCTCAACTGGCAGTATAATATTGTGACTTCTTATTGGAAACATGTAACTCCTTTCCTTCCTTTCCAAAGGTTTATGTGTATGACCTCATGTGATGTGTTCGTTGGCCTCGTGAGCCTGTCTAAATAATGGATTTTTTTCTAAGTTATGTTATGTTAAAGGATATTTATACTGCTCACTATCACGACGGGAGTGGTGCCATGGCGCTCTGGCGGATCTGAAAAGCAAGAGGGTACAGTAAATTAGTAGGACTGAGCGGGAAAAAGCACATTAGAGCTGTGATGTGCTGTTGGCAGCTTCAGTTCGGCTTACACCATTCGCTGAGAGTAGGTGTGATTTTTCGGTCGGTAGATGTTGTGTGCCGTTGTGCGAGGCTATGTGTGGTATGTTTCATTGTTACAGTGTAGTAAAGGGCGTGCGGTTTGTTGGGCAATACAGGTATGGTTGTGTTTTGTGTAGAGTTTGAGAGGTGTAAGCAGAGGGATGAGTTTTTTAGTGGGTTGCTTAGTTGTGGTGCTCCATCATACCTCCTCCCCTTTGGCTACGTGTGGTATGCGTCCCTGCCAGTGTTGCGCATTGTGGTGTGCTGGGGGGGGCTCCCTCATATATTCTGTGCCTAGTTGTGGGTTGTCTGCAGGGCTATTTAGCAGTGATTATTTTTTCACCCTCCCCGTGTTCAGATTAATGGATGTCTACACCGCTTTGGCCCCTGGCACATCATGGTGTACAGCTTCCATTATCTCCCTGGGGCCCATTGAGGGGGGGACCTCTACCCCGTGCGCTTGAGCTACCTGGGCCTCATGGTTTATCTGTTTGGTCGCCACTCTTTCCCCTTCAACCCTTCGCCCTCTGCCTGTGGTTCAACCTAGGATGCTCACATCTCTATCGTTAGCCTCCGGTAGGACCCTCCTTGGGAATGGATGCACCAGGGTCTCCCTCCCACTTCGAAGTCCCTCCACATCCCTGCACGTGTCGTGTTGCGGTCTAGTCCTCTGTCTTGCGATATGTGTGTTTATTCCGATGGGCGTGCGTGTTGCTCATTAGTTTTCGTCCAGTCCTGAGTTGATGAGCCAGGTTTCTAGGAGTTTTCTGAATTTAAGATGAAATGAAATGATATTTTATTTGTATCGGGCTCGTACACAAGTGTTTCAGAGCGCGACCAGGCAAAGGGAGGGGAACAGGGGAGAAACAAAAACAACGATCTTACTAGGCCCAGTGACATTGAGAACGTGCAAGTGCATGGGAAAGGGAAAATGGGGAAAATGCGAAACAGAGGAGAGAGCAGAATAAATAATAATATGTGAAATAAATAAATAAAGGTGATAAAAATGGGTAGTGCATCCAGAAAGTAGCAAGTGCTAGGTTAGTCAAGTAGGGTGTATCTGATAAGTGCAGAAGAAAAGTGGGTGGGCGACTGTATGGGTACAGATACAGACCCCAGTGCAAGGGGTGGCCTGGAGGCAGTGCAGGAGGGTGACAGCATGAGAAGGACAGAGGGTTGCCAGGTGCCCGATGCTGAGAGAGAAACAGATCAGCAGGGGAGAAGAGGGGCAAAGGCAGAAGTGAAGAAGAAGGTCTTGAGGTGCTTCCGGAACCGGAGATGGTTCTCCGCAAGTTTCAAGGTGGCAGGGAGGCTGTTCCAAATGGAGGCCCTAGTCGAATACAGAAATCTACCCCCAGCTCGTTTCTTTGAAAAACGACTGACCCTGAGGGAGTTAGAAGTAGAGGAGCGAAGTGCTTGAGAGGGGAGGTATTTACGGCGGGATAGTTGAAGGCATTTTGGACCCAGGCCCCAGAAAGCCTTGTGGACAATGCAGAGGGTTTTAAATTTAATCCTTGCATCCACTGGGAGCCAATGAAGGGATTTCAGAACTGGAGAGATACGATCGCAGGGCTTGAGGCCAAGGACAAGTCTCACAGTCCTGTTCTGGATTAGTTGTAAAGGGCGGAGAGTGGAGGCAGGTACATTTAGAAAGAGGCTGTTGCAATAGTCCATCCTAGAGAGAACCGGAGCTTGGGAGTCAGTGAGCTTCTGAGGGAAGCAGAGGAAAGGCAGAGTACCTCTAAGGTGGTTCAGTAGGACGTTTAACTTTTTTGAGACGTCAGAGATGTGAGCGGAGAAGGAAAGTGTGGAGTCAAAGATGACCCCGAGGTTCTTAGCCTCGCAGGTAGGGGTAGGAGGAGGGCCAAGGGAGACTGGCCAGAGAGTGAGGGGAAAGGCGGGTGAAAGTGTACCAGTGAGGAGGATCATGTCTTGTTGGCATTTAGACAAAGATCGTTTGTGTCACACCAATTTTGAATGGCGATTAGGCAATCAGTGATGAGGGAAGGAGAGGAGGTGCCTGAAGGAAACCTGAAAATGAGTGGGGTGTCATCAGCATAGCACTGGCAATTTGAGCAGAAAATGGAAATGCAATAGGTAAGGGTTGCCAGATATTGGAAGATGCTCTTTCATGTTTTGTGTTTCTTTTGGGAGGGAGTTCTACATTTTTGCAGCTATGCAAGAGAATGCTGATCCACCAAGTTTTTTCCTTGTGTACTGTTTAGGTTCCATGCCGATGTCGTTGCTGGATCTGAGTGTTTTGTTTGGCTGGTAAATGGTGATTTTATTTTGTAGGAATTCTGCTCCTTGGTCGGGGATTGTTCTGTGCGTTATGCATATTATTTTGAATGTAATTGCTTTTTTTCACTGTCAGACAATGTCGCATCTTTAGCGCAGGAGTGATGTGGTCCATTTGTGAGAGTTTGTGGAGTAGGCTGGTGGCTGCATTCTGTATACGTTGCAGTCTCTTCAGGCGATAATCCGGCATTCTGAGGTATAGGCTGTTGGCATAGTCTATCCTGGACATGATGAGGGAGATGATGGTTAGTGTTTTGTGTGTAAAGGAGAGGAATGGTAGGATCTTTTTGATCGTATGTAGGTAGAAGAAGCATTTCTTGATTACTGCGCTTGCTTGCGGTTCTAGGGTTAGCTTGTTGTCTATTGGGATTCCAAAGTTTTTGACTATTTTTGATGGCAGCGGCGCTGTTCCTAGTTCTCTGAGCCATTGGATGTATTGGTTGCTTTCCTGGTTTTGGGATATAATCATGGTTTCTGGCTTGCGCAGCAATTTGAGGCTGTTTGTTTTCATCCATTCGTAGAGTTCTTTCAGACAGTCTACTAGCATTGTGTTCTCCTCTTTAGATCTTCGAATACAAGTGCGTATAAATGTGTGATCTTGTTGCTTAAAACATTTCTATAATTCATAGATATGTCATAATTGATGTGCAACCTTTATTGCATCTTATTGCTATGAGCTAGGGTCTTTAGATTTCTCTTAATCCTGCATGCTGAGTTCTCTCTGGCCTCGGAGCTTGCTTTATCCAGTGTATGTGTCTCCACTCCTAGTTGGATATTTTCCTATGGCGGGCGATGTACCTCTTATGTCTGCATGACTCTGTCCTATGCATGTCTCTGCACATAGCCTTGTTCCCACCAGAACTGTGACCTTGCATTTGTTAATGTCTAGGGACATGAGTGGAAACTTTATTAGTTATTTATTTTACCTGTTGGATGTGTTAGACCGGGCTGAAGCATTCTTATTCGTAGCCAAGCCCTGCATGACATTCTACATCTTCCCCTCACAGGGTCCGCTCCTGGTAGCAACATCTATTTAAGTCATGTTCCCTTGTCTTGTACCTGGAAAAGAGTGTCACCTCCCACTCCTAACACATTTCTGCATGACTTTACACCGTGTTCAAAGCTGCTGGCCTTCTCAACACATTCCTCATGTGTGGACTAAATGCCTTTTGCTGTGTAAAGCAATCAGTGATGTTTTGAGGCCTACCATAATTAAATCCTACAAACTACCTTTAATTTTGAAACCTACTCTATGTTTTATATAAATATGAAGTGTTAGCGTTTATATATACAGATATGCCTGTGTTACATTCTCTACTCCTTAGTATTTCGACTGCACACTCCTATAACTACTTGAAGTGTTTCTCGTTTCTTTTGGTCTCTCTCATGTGTAGGCAGAGGCGTTGCTAGGGGGGGGCTAAGGGGGCTATAGCCCCGGGTCTTTTGGTTGTAGCCCCGGATATAAGTTCAGCTGCTACAACCAAAATGCTAGCTAGCCCCCAGTCCCGACCGTCCCGACATTAGCTTAGCCCCTGATCTTTTCCAGACCTAGAAACACCCCTGTGTGTAGGTGTGTGTGTGTCTGGTTAAGTCTGTCATTTTCCTATGTGCAATCATTCTTGCCATCACTTATATGGCTTAAGCCCTACCTGTAAATGCATACTGTCTCGCGTGTTCTGCTGGCTACTAACTATTTCAGGTTAAAGGGTGTTCGTGGAAGTGGTTGTGCATTGTGTCATTTGTCTGGATCTGTTACTGCTTGCTTTATCTAATGAATGCTCACTCTATTGCCTACAGTGCTCCCTGTCTCTTAAGGCCTAATCACTTGCACACATTCTTGTTTGTGCTAAGTTGACTCTTAACATGTAGTTACTAGTTAATAGTGTCTGCCATCTTTCTGCACATCTAAACTCCAAGTGTATATGTGTCTTGTTGTTTACTGTTTATCTTTCAGTGAACGGACATGGTGGGAGTGACAGGGTGATCTGCTTGCGATCCTGACCTTTGCTGTATGTTCAGACTCGTGTTTTATGGGTTTTCTTGATTTATATTTCCTTTCACGTGTGGGATGTATGACTTTCATGTCAACATTCCCCCCTTTCATTCCTTCCGGAACTAATTCTCTAATGAACTCTTTATTTCTTAGTTCTTGGTCATGTGCTCAATCAAACTTATCTTTTGGGACCTAGCTCTTGCTGATGTTTCTCAAATTCCCTCACCCCTTTGCATAGTCCCATGGCCTGCATCCTAAAAACTGCAGTTTCCATCTCCTGTGTGAGCTATGTAGCATTCAAGGTAATTTTTGGTGTCTGGTGGTGGTGCCCAAAGGGATCCTGGTGGGCCTATTGGCGTGTCGATGGGTACCATTTTTGCTATGGGCTTTACCTCTACCTCGTCTGTTTGTGTGTTCTTATGTTTCATAAGTAGCCTCTTCTACCTTTATTGCAAGTCATTTTATACCATCTCCACAGGACACACAACAGGCTCTTATAACTTGACTAATGCTCCAAATCAGGATTAGGAAGACCAGGATTGGCAAGATTATCCTGCAAGTGTTCATCAACCAGTTTGGCATCCAAGAAAAGATTTCTGTTACCCAATCACTGTCTCTTTTAATCCCTTCTTTGTTTTCCATTTGTACTTTTAAGTGATGCAATGCCTTTATTGCGATGGTGAGGGATCCATTGCCCTGGTGTTGGAGAGGGTCAGGGTAGGCCTGAGGTCTGAGGATTACTCTCCCAAGAGCCCAAAAACACTTTCTACAGAATAACAGAGGACTCAGCCACGGGAAAGTTAGAACTGTCGTTTATTACAAAAACAGACAGGGATCATACACGACAGTCACAAGGATTTCCCAGATTCTCCACTCCCGGACTTGTGCTGAACCTTTTTGTGGCAGAATAGCGTCACAACATGGGCCCTTCCCCAAAAAACCTATCCCCTTTTCTGGTTGGGTGCTTGGAGTGGTAGGGAGTATAGACTCACCTATAGTTGTTAGTTTGATTGGCCTTCTCATGTCATGTGACGGATCTGCCCCTTCCCCCTGAAACTATCTATTACGTTGTTGCAGGGTCACAGCATTACCATAGACCCTTATCCCCTGCCATCCACCCCAGGAATCTGTCCCCTGATTGGCTGGAACAAGTCTCCCCAGGCCTGGGATCCAGTTCGATTCCCAGCCCTCTGTGCACCTCTTCAAGGTGATGTGAAATGGCGAAGTGTCCCCAATGTATCTGTTAGCAGTACCAATTTTGCCTATGAGAGCGCTTTCCTCGTTACAACATTGTCCAATTGTCTGTGTGTCGTTTCTCATCTGGGTGCCTGAGAACAGTTCACCTTCCTAGCGTTGGTGAATACCCATTGTCTAGCTCGGCTGCATCACGTTGTTGAGGACCACAAAATCGAGCTCTTCTTGCATGTAATTATGAGGATTTATTCTGTTCTTCTGCAGGTGGCTCCTTGTTGTCTTGAGTTTGGAATTCACTGTTTATCTCTGACCTTGGCTGTGAGCTGTGGCCTTCCTGATCCGTGCAGCCTGGTTCTGCTCCTTTCGTCCCTTGTCCTGTGGTTTGAGGCCTTATGTGATTTTCATTAGACTCATAATATAATTTCTACACGCTTATATTGCTCTATGTTTCCTATAGGTTAGTTACACGTGGTCGTACCAGGCTCCTTATATACTCCTATAGTTCCATAGGTTTAATTGCCATAAGCATCTGCAAGCTTGCTCTGTGTCTTCTCTGTGGCATTGCGTTTAGCGTTGCTGCTCTTGGCTAATGAGGAAAATAATAAAAGCTTGACAGTATTTATATGTATCTGTCCTCTAGCTACAGAACTGTGTAAGTGTGTTCTTCGTGTATGTGAGTGTGTGTTCGTGTAGAGCTGTGTATGGTTGCGAGTATACTTAATGACTAAGGCAGCTACATCGTGGTGTCACTAGTGATGTCAGTACAGTGGTTTCTAGGCTCTTAGTCAATGCTGTCCATTATGGCATTGGGATCCATAATCACTGTTGAGGCAAGGTTGCCCAGTGTGTGTCCTGTAGAGTAGCCACTGGCCATGATCTACATTCATAGCCATTGGCCAGTAGGCTGGGGGAATACACTCAGGCCCAGTGGCCACACTGACCTTAGTGTGGCTTGAGAGCCAATAGGCATATACAGGAATATCCGGTGGACCATGTGCCAACACCCTAGTGTACCAGTCATATCCTCAGGTACCGACACATAACTAGTTCATTGACCTAGAGTTCCCAGTGACCAATGACACTCCCAGTAGCTCATGTACTAGCAGGGTCAAATGGCCTTTTTTAGAAATACATTTTGATGGAAACTGTACCCCCGCTGTGCACCCTATACCCTCCCTAAAGCCAGGTGACCACAAAAGGGCTACAATAGGCCCTTTTTAAAGTTTCTGCTGCCAGTGACCACCCCTTGATGAAACTGCACAAAGTTTTAAAAAACCTTCAGAGTCAGGTCAATCTAATTTTGGAGCGTTTCATGCACACTCATCAAACTGTGCCAGAATTATAAATCACCCAAAAGTACTCTTACTATGGGGAGTCACCTTAACCAGAACTAGAGTCACTATTACCAATGCTGGTCAGATTTGTGACAAATGTTTGTCAATCAGGTTGGTTGGCACAGGTAAAACAATGTTTAATGGGCATCCATTGTATCCCATGGTGTTCATATTGGACCAATGGCTACTGTCGGTAAGCTACTCAATATCATTCAAAAACAAACATTGATTAAAAGGACGTTGTGGTTAAGTTTCTTTGATGCATCGATCAATATCACAACACCCTTCAGGTCATAGTGGACCCTTCAGCTGTGTTCTATACACCCTGCCCTGCTGCGTTCAACACCCTGGACCACATGATAATTATAAAAATAATTTGTTGGCTGGCCCGGGTATCGGACACCTCAATGCTATGATTCAAATCATTACTATCTAATTGCATCTACTTGGAAGGGATGGAGACTTCCCCAAGTTAGACATGGCGTGCTAAAAAGGGCCAGCTCTACCCCACCTCTTATTTTATGTATATTATAAACCTTTCCACGATTTACGTAAGATTTGGGTGTAGGTTTTCAATGCTATGCTGATGATCACCAGCTTTAGTTCTTCGTAAATGACATATATGACACAGAAACCTTAGGAAACATTTTTTCCTCCATTAGAAGCTGGATGCAAGCTAACTGGCCCAACCTCAGTATTAACATGACAGAGCAGAAGATCATCAGCATTCAGGCTAAGATGCAGACACTGTTCCAAACTTCGAGTTCTAACCACTGAATTCTAGATCATTGCCATCTTTCTATATACTTTTAAAACATGTTTTATTAATGTGATTATCTCATATTGAGCTTTTCTCATATCAAATGCATCACAAATATAAAGCCGAGAAGAAAGCCCAAAAGTCTTATCTTGACAAGAATCTAAAGAATTAACTAATTGCCCCATCAAAGACACCAGAGGGTGCTTCGTTATTTTTCGTCCCCAAAAAGGATACAACTGAGCTTCAGACTTGTTTAGACAGCAGAGGGCTAAATCATATCTTGAAAAAAGACAAATACCCCCTACCCCTGATCTCTGACACTATCAAGACAGTCCGTGAAGCAACCATTTCCTCAAAGTTGGGCCTGAGCGGTGCGTTCCACCTGTTAAGACTACGATACGGGGATGAGTGGAAGACTTCCACGGCTCCAATGGCTCCATCAGAAGCATCTGCTTCCAGCAAGAAGGGTTTTGCGATTTCTGGTTGACACCCTTTTATCATTTCGAATAGAGGGTTATGTCCTTTGGGTTGGTCAATGTTGCCGCAATATTCCAATGCTTCATTGATCGTATATTCACTGGCCTCCTCTTCTGCTCCATGATTGTCTATTTAGATGATATCCTGATTTATTTCAAGACTAAGAAACAAGACACAGAACATGAACGGTAGGTGTTGAAATGACTTCAGGACAACCGATTAAAGGCTGAACTGGAGAAGTGACTCTTCAGTGTAGCTTTGGTGATGTTATATGGAATGTATCCTGTCCTCTAAAGGTAAAGAAATGGATTCTCGCAAGATAAAAGTGATTTTACATTGACAATCTTTGTCCTCGGTCAGACAAAAACAACAGTTCATTGGACCAACTAATTTCGATAGGAAATTCATATGAAACTTCTCGCATTGGATTGTCAGTTTACTGGAAAAAGGAACCAAATTTGCATGGTTCCAGAAGGCAGAAGAGGCATTTCAGAACTTTAGGTTTTGCTCCAACAACAAGAAGATGAGCTAGAACATCCCATTGTCTATTTTTCAAGGACGTGCACTTGCAGCGAAATACATTTTTCAGTCATGGAAAGGGAACTATTGGTGCTTAAATTGGCCCATCAAGAATTGTGGCATCTCCTTCTAGATGCAAGATAACCCTAAGAATTCCAGGCAGGCCACAAGAACCTACAAACATTGCAGAACCTTCAGGTTCAGGAATAGTAGACAAGCCTGTTGGACCTATTTCTTTGGCCATTTTGACATCTTTTTGACATACTTATCCGGACCCCGGAACCTAGTCGCTGACGCTTTATCCAGGAAGGATAAGGGACGTTTGACAACAAATAATCCACCAGAACATCTACCTGAAGATAAGAGGTTCAATTTCTTCGTTTCTACCTTTTAACAACAGGTTATGCAGGCGATGCAAGATGACAGGAGTATCACCTCCTTAATCCAGTCTGGAAAAGGAACCATAAAAGAACATCAAGGTCTGTTCTTCATGAATAATCGGTTATACGTCCCGTTGGTCAATCTTCAAGAACAGTTGCTCTAATTGTGTCACGAAAACCCAGCTGTTGGTCATAGAGGATGCCATACCACCTTACATTTGTTGTAGCCGAACATCTGGTTGCCCACTTGACATAAGGATGTCAGAGACTATGAAGCTTCATGTCCTGTTTGTGCTCAAAGTAAAGCCTCTCACCAAATGACAGATGATTCCTCCCCCTGCCTGTCCTTCAAGACCATGGATATCCATATCTGCTGACTTTATCGTTGATCTCCTCTTATCACAGAACAAGACAGCCATCATTTTGACTGTAGATCGTTTCTCAAATATGGCCCAATTTACTGCCTTGCCTAAAATATCTACAGCCCTATAGATGGCTCACGTCTTTGTTCAAGAGATTTCTGCCTTCACAGTATCCTGCAGGATATAACCTCTGACCAGGGTTCACAGTATGTTTTCCTGGTTCTGGAAACACCTGTATAAGGCTTGCTCATTGAAAGAAATCTGTAATCAGGATATCATGGTCTAACAGAATGTGTCAATCAGGTGTTTGAACAGTTTCTTTGTTGTTTTTCCACCGCTTCTGCAGACAACTGGGTTATTCTCCTGCTTATTGCAAAATTCACCTATACCAACTTCCTGCACTGTTCAATCAACACCTCAAAGTTCTTTGACTCCTATGGTTACCATACACAAGTGCTTCAGTTACAATTGGCACCAGAGACATGCATACCTTCTACAGGTCACTTGATTAAGATCCTACACGATGGCCACAAAATGACCAAAGAGCATCTGAAAATGGCTCAAGAATGGATGACGATCTTTGATGACCATCTCAGGACTCTGGAACCCCTCTTTGCAATGGGTGACCAGATTTGGCTAGCTTCAAGGTACCTGACCCGACACTTAGTACAATCTAAGCTAGCTCCACCTTTTTTGGCCATTTCTGGATTATCCAAAAGATCAACCCTTTTGCTTTTGTGGTCTGTCTTCCCACATTTGATGTTGGATTCACACAGTCTTTAACGTTTCGCTTCTCTGACCCTATAAATAGAGCTGCTTCGACAAGTCAATATCATGCTAGATATCGACCCATTTATAATAGTGGCGTTGCAGAGTTTGAAATAGCAGGGATTTGTGACTCTAGATATCACAGGAGGAACTTCCAATATTTAATGGATTGGAAAGGCTATACTCCCTTCGACCAGTCCTGGGAACAGCTTGTTTTACACATACACCGTCTTTGATAAGGTGGTTCCATTGCCTTCACTGGAGCAAGCCCAGTGGACCCAACATAAGGAGGGGGCATGCTGTTATGTCTCCATGGTATCAAGGAGCACTAGGTTCCCATTACGCGCTACACCCGAAGCAATGGTAATGGTCTAGTGTTCCCCCAAGATGGCAGCGCCCTCTACGTGGGCAGAGGTTCAGAAGGCCAGCCTAGTTTCTTGGAAGAGGGTAACCTTCTGGAAAAGCCAGACCAATCAAGGTAGCATTGGTCGCAGTCAAGACTAGGGCCCTCATTCCGAGGTTGGTGGTAGTCATGGCGCTATTTGTGCCATGACTGCTGCCAATAACGGGTCTGGCACCGGTATAGTTCAATGGGGACTTACCGGTGTAGTCCGACCTTTGCAGGACCGGTAAGTCCCCATTGAAAATGCCATTCCCCATTCCCATTTGAGCCCCCATAGGGCTCAGTGGGACTGGGGAGGGTGCTCGAGCCCGTTATTAGCGCCCTGGTCCCTTAACGGGTCCTGTCCAGAATGGCTGGTCAGACCTGCCGTTCCTGGTGGGACCCGCTAAGGGACCTTGTAGTAGGGCAGTAAGGGATTACCGGCACCGGTCTCCTTACCGGTGCCCGGTATCCCTTACCGCCCATCTTGGAATGAGGCCCTAGGTCTCAGTAGGGGTGAGGGTGACTGAAAGACCTCATTGAGCACACAGAGTAAAGGACACTTACAAATCACTACCCAAGCAGGTGTATATATTAAAAATACAAATGCGTTTATTCAAGGCATTTGAGTTTTAACACTCAGTAATTATCAACAGTAATACCTTTAAACCAACACAAGCCTACTAAAATACATATATACAATTCCAAGTGGCCTAAAGGGTAAAAATCACAGAATGGGTCCCCACCTGAAAGGAAAGGAAGCAAATAGTGCAAATACACTTTTAGGCAGTTGAGAAAATCTGGGATAAAGTCCACGCCATTTAGTATAACTGCTTTATTAGGTAAAATTTCTTAAAGCACACGCCCTCTCCATGATTACATGTGTCTCAGCTCTGCTGAGCCTTTGTCAAATCAGGGATTTTACTGTGCACATGTAAAACATCCACAAATAGAAACCAAAAAATATCCCAACGGCAACCAATTCGCATCACCATAAATATACATAAGAAAAACACAGAGATTAAGGGTTGGTGAAGTGGAGGATCACAGAGGGATGGAGAGAAAATATCAGAGAAAAACAGAAAACAAATATTCACAGCACAATGGTTGTTCCCACCAAACTCAAAGGAAGAAGTCGTCTTTGAAGGGCTTCTCTGTCGAGGGAGTTTCTGGCAATTCGGACATGCAGCAGGGCTTCATCAGTGGACCAGGAGTTGCAGCAGTCATTTTCCTTCAGCTTGTCTTCGATTCTCTCGTTCCAGTGGTCGACTCTGCTTTCCAAGTCCCAGAGGCCTGCTTTTAAACAGGTTTCCCCCATTCATTTCATCCTGGCTGTCTCTCACCCAGCAGAGTGGCTGTCCTTGCCAGAAAGCCAGCCGGCCAATAACGCCAACGTGCATTCAAGTTTCCTAGGAGACTAAGCACAGGGAGATTTGGGCACCTCCTTCACATCCTGTCCACCCCAGACACTCAGGCTCCAGAGGAAGGCTTCAGCACTGAAGCCCACCAAAGGCCAACAAACAAAGCGACCAAACCTGGTTTGGCGGGCAGAGTTAAACACAAGAAGTACCTTTCCTAAAAGAAAAGGTGAAAAAAGTTGACCAGAGTCTGTTTTTACAGATAGGTCTTGGGCGCCATATTGAAAAATATGGCTGCCCCGATTTTTAGCTACCGATGTTCGCGGTCGGGAAAAATCATGGTAGTTTGTTCTAAGCCACTGCCACCAGCCATTTCAAGAGGGAAAGGGTAACATTTGACTGTTACATGAGTGTTTAGATTCAGGGGATGCTAGGCAACCCCTCCAGCACTCTATAGGAAGATAGTGTGTGCTGGGTCTGTAAATTTAAAAGACTAGTAAAGTCAATTTAACTTTACCTGCTCTGGGAGACAGTAGTCAGTCCCAGAGAAGGTATTTAAACCTTGGGAAGTCTGAAAGACATCCCTGTGCCACTGCGCTGAAGGTGGTGTGTGACACAGAAGAAAACGATGATGGCTTTGGAGTTGTTTTAAAACTCCATATCCAAAGAACACAAAAGTAAAACACACATCAAAATACATGAAAGAGTGGAAAAAAAGGCTCACACTCTTTCCAGGTAAAACATTTTAATCCTAGAAATCCAGCAAAGTTGCTGGGGGTCTCAAAAGGTAAGGGAAATTAGCACATTCTTGAGAATTCTCCCTAACATACATGTTAGCTGCATTCCTGGATTTCTAAGGCAGCTGGGCCCCAACAGAGTTCCCCAGGCATCAGTCTCGGCCTGTGTGTTACTGACTCTTCCCACCCTTTGTATCTCCCCAGCCCTTCTAGCCACACAGAGAGAGCTGCGTGTATGGAATTCCCCAGTTAGCCATGAGCCTCCCGGTGTGTATGTAATCTGGACATTTCCTCTGTGGGAACTCAAAAGAGTCAAGAACAGAGTGAAGGGAATCTGCAACTGGTCTCTCTGCGGCATCGGGTTTGATTAATAAACAACACCAATAATTTGTGGCTCTATTTTGAGAATAGAATTCTTTCTGAGACTTGTAATTTCCCGTTTTACTTTCTTTGTCTTTTTGTCATGAATTAGACTTGATTGGATTTTTGATGTTTGGACATTACTGAAAACCATGTGTACCCAGTGTTATAAAAATGGATAGCACCGCTACACATCTCCAAGGTACTAATTCCCATGTGAAATTAACAGACGAGAATTTAAAAAGCAGCGGTGAGTGTACTGCCACTTTTAGTGCTCTCTCTGGCCATTACTGGTGTTTGTCTTACCTAGTGATGTCATCATAACGCGACACCACACTGCGTTACTGGGACTCACAGTTTAAGCATTGCATTGCAATACAGAAATTAAGTATGTTTGTTGCTGGTGGTGAACGTAGGCACATCTGTGGACTCCAGACACATATAATGCCAGGCAGATTGTGATGTGTGCTAATTCCGATGTCCAGTTACGCATGGGGAGGTCGGGATGGCTCTAACACACTCACTCTCATACTGTTATTACAGAGCCGAAATAAGACACAACCAGCCAGGAGTTGGTGGCACTGGGTAATCCCCCTCCGGGCATTTCCCACTTGATTTGCTTCATCCTTTCCCTTGTCACGTGAGGTGGGCTCCCCCTCGCTCACGTGACTCTGGCTGTCTACTGACATAACATTCCTCCCAAACTTAGATCTTTTTGAACACACATGTATTTTCCTCTCATGGGCGCGTCTGTATGTTCTTCACACGCTGGATGGGCTCTGACGTCCTTGTGTACTTTGGTGATATATCCCGTGAAGGATGTACCCTTGTGGTCCGGTCGATGGTTGAGGCTTTTCCCAGAGTCCATATCTGGTGTTTGCTCTCCCCTGAGGGGCTGCCTCGTTCTGACTTTCGCTGTGGTCGCCGCAGGGGGCTGGTGGTGTTGACACCTCTTCTTGCCGGGGGTGGTGTTACCTGTTCTAAGGTGTCCTCCCGGTCATTCTAGTGGGTCGGTTCCTTCTGCCTCAAGAGGAGGCTGTTCTTTCCAGAGCGTGGAGGGTACATTGCAAAAGTGGAATATGTTCTGCGTTACCACCTCATGCCCTCTGGTGGCGGTCAGCATGCTGTGGTTGGAATCAAGCACTGTCAAGGGGCAGAATCCATAGGACAGCGTAATCTTCTTTGGGGGTATTCTGCTTTTCACTAGCACTGTGTCCCCAGCTTGTAGTTTTCTGTGCTGTGCTCAACGGGCCTGGCTCTCTTTGTCGTTCAGGTTCTCTCCCCTCTCCTCGATGAGCGGTGTGTTGGGTTACGGGGCTATTCAGTTCAGGAGTAGCAGCAGTTCAGCCTGGATAGGCACCCCAGACATCAATGCAGCTGGGCTAACTCTTGTGGAGGTGTGTGTGGTCTGCCTGTGCGACTGCAGAAAACAGTACACGTCAGGTAACCACGGTTGTTGTTGGTCTTTTGCAATCCTTATAATCTTGTTAAGGGACCCCATGAATCTTTCGACATCCCCATTCGCTTGTGGCCAGCCCTAGGTGATCTTTCGGTGCTTGATGTTGAGGTTGGTCAGGAACTGTCGTAGTTCGCGGCTAGTAAATGGTGGCCCATTGTCGCTTTTTATGTTCCGTGGTATGCCACGTATGGCAAATACTTTTTCTAAGACTGTTATAACTGATGACGAGTCAGTGGACTTAACATGCTCGACTTCTGGGTATCTGCTGAACTCTTCAATCAGGACAAACAGGTATCCTTATCCGGCAACGGTGCAGAAGTCTGCACTGGCTGATTCCCATCTCCTGTAGCTTCTGGGTGCACTTGTGATGAGTTTGGGCACTACTTGTCTCCTCGAAGACTGACACGCAGCACAGCTCTCCACCAATTCTCTTACCCTGTTCTGTATTTTCGGCATCCACACTCTGGACTTCAGATAAGCCTGGGTTTTTACAATGCCTTGGTGTCATTTGTGTGCCAGCCATAGGGCGCACTCCTCTAGTGTCTCTGGCAGAACAATTTGGTGTCCTTTTAGTATTACTCCGTCTTCTGGTACAGTGAGCTCATGTCTGATTCAAAACAGGGCTTGTAATTTCTCCTGTGCCACTGTAGTGCGATATGCCACTGCTGAAAGTTTGTTTTTCCACTCTCTGGACCGAATGGTGTGTTTTGTGCGTTGCAGGCAGGCGTCTGTCTCAGTGTCTTCCATTTCCTGTAGAGTCATCACATACATGCTCCTCTGTTTCAATGGCATGTTCTTTCTCTTGGATGTGGCTGGTCGTGGGTGGCGGGATAGATAGTCCGTGGGCTTGTCTGCACCAGCTCGGTACAGCACTTCGATGTTGAATGGCTGCAGCTGCAGCATCCACTTCTCAAGGCGTGTGGGGGGTGTGGAGCAGAGCCTTTGAAGATGAGCACCAGGGGTTTATGATCTGTGAACACCTTCGCTGGTTGGCCCAGGAGGTAGACTTCAAAATGACAGCCTCTGCACAGTATAGCTAAAGCCTCCTTCTCTATGTGAGCATAGTTCAGTGAGCTTTAGTGAGTGACTGATGGGCAAATGTGACCGGGTACACTGTGCCTCCTGGTCTATTTGAGTCACTACCTATGGTTGGGACAAAGTCTCATATGTGTATGGAAATGTCTCCTCTGTGAAAAGCATTGTGAGCTAAAGTGTGGTTGAGACCCCCCCGGGCGCCATCAACCCAAGAACAGGTCAATGGCCCGTGTTCGTACTGGTAGAAGGTTTCCCAGTCATCGATATGCAAATGTTGTGTACTTTGGGTTCTCACCCTAAGTTACCAGGGGAATCCAGACATGGACCCCTTGCTCACTGTGCTTAGAGAGGCACAGCTCCACCTCACTGATGAGGCCCAACTGGGCCGAAACACATGTCTGGGGTTGCTGTTGGTACTCTTGTTCAGAGGAGAAGTGCCTACCATTTCGGTACTGGACTACCTACGGGTGGAGCAAAGACTGATAAGTGTATGGAAATTTCTCCTCTGTGAGAAGCATAGTGAGCTAAAGCGTAATTGAGACCCTCCCGGGGGCCATCCACCCATAATCAAGTCAATGGGCTGTGTTTGTACCGGTAGAGGGTTTCCCAGACCTCTTTATGGTCAATTTGAGTACTGCCCCACGTTCTACCGGACCACCGTCCATTAGCAGCTCTCTGGTGCAGTCAGGTGATACTCCTTCTGCACTGAATATGCATCCGAAGAAGTTCTGTTCGTCCTTGCCAAACTCACCTTTCTCTGCATGTACGGTGAGGCCGGACTCTTCTATGCGTTGTGGGACTGCTTCTAGCCACTCATGGTGTTCTTCGGTAGTTGTTCTGTATACTAGGATATCATCGCTGATTGATGTTGGTGGTACCCGCTAGGCCATTCAACACTCTTCGTATTCTGTTTTGAAATACTTCCACAGCTGAGGATATTTCCCCGAAGTTGAGTCTCTTGTACCTCCTGTGACCCACGTGGGAAGATGAGGTTGTTATGTAGCTTGACTCTCAGGCCAGGCATATCTGATGATAGCCGAAGTGTACGTCTAATTTACTGAAAATCTTCACCCCTATGAGATCCACAATCAGCTCATCAATCATTGGAGTCACGTGGAGCTCACGACCTATGGCCACATTGGGCAGCCTCATGTCGATGCAGATTCTCACTGTGTTAGGTTGACGTGGTTTCTTGCTACGACATGGGCGAAACCCATAGTGTTGGACCTGATGTTTTCTTGACAATTCCTTGTTTCTCTAACTTTTCAAGTTCTTTCTCAACTGCCTCGTGCATGTGGAAGGGGACTCTGCAGTATCTCACTGCTTTGGGCTCGATTGTTCGGTCAATGTGAAGCTTGACCATTCTTCCTCAGAGGCATCTTATTCCTTGTAATACTTTGGCGTGTTTTGTCAAGAGGTTGTCGATATGGGGCATGTTAATGCTGAATGCGAATTGGACTAGTTTCAGTTTTCTGCTGTGCGGCAGCTCACCAGCATCTCCAAACCTGCATCTACCACATATATCCTGGCTCAAAATGATGTTCCGTTGGACGATAGAGGAGCGGAAGGATCCCTCTACTGGTATTGGCTTTTTGCATCCATACGTGAACAGTTGTACTCAATTGTCTTTGAATTGGGGCTTCGGTTCAATTTTCTTGGATTTTAGCAGGAGCATGACATTCACAGTTGCTCCGGTGTCTATGATGACTTTGGTGGGTGTCCCGTCTGCTAGGAGGGTGCAAGACCGTCATCTGGACGTCTTTCTTTTTTGATTGCCCTTCCTTGACTTGATGGCGGAAATCATATGGACTCATTCACTTATTCATTTTTTCGACTGCAACGTCTTCCTCTGAGGTGTCCTCTGTGTCACTGCTGCTGGGCAATCTTCGTGCAGCAGCGACGGCCCTGGCCTTTCCTTTTCAGTCCCGACTGAGATTCGATATCCCCTGTTCTTCTGTTCCTCCCAGAGGGGGTGGTTTGAGGCACACTGCAGTGAAATGGTTCAGCCTCTTGCACTTCTGACAGGTAACCCCTAGGGCTGGGCATGGTTCTCCTCTGTGCCAGGGTCCTCCACACCACTTGCAGGACTCTCGTATCTTTGGTGCTCACCAAGGCACAGTATTAGTGGGTCGTCTCCTTTCTGGTCTCCCTCTGACTGCAGCAAACTCTTCATCTTTCTAGATGTTGTTTAGCGGAAGTCATTGCATAGCGGCTTCAATAATGGCTACTTTTTCGTCTGTACATTCCCATAGTCTGCCCATGGCTAGAATATGATCTAGAGGGATGTCCTTCTCCGAAAGCAATGCCCTGCATAGTTTGTCTGATGAAATTCTGTTGATAATCTGCAGGCGGATGGCAAACTCTTCATCTAGGAACTCGCAGCCTAGCGCCAATTCCCTGAGTCGAGTGTGAAAGTCATCAATGCCTTCTTTTGCCCTTTGTCTCGAAATATAGAACTGGAATTGTTTATAACTGGGGTTTATTTTGGGTTTGAATTTGTTGTTTAGTGCCAATTTTGCTGCATCATAGTTGTCTGCCGTTCCTCTATTTAGCAGGATGTTGAATAGTCTTAGCGGTGGAGCGCCAATGTTTAACCATAATATGTGTGCTGTTTCTTCCCCTCTGTTATTTCCCTGGCTTACATGTTGAGCTTGAATTTCTGGAGCCATATTTCCCACCTCAGGGCTTCTCCAGTGGCATATGGACCAAAAGGCCTCATAAACGTTGCCTGCGTGGCCTCTGGGCCTGGGTGTTCTAGTCTCATGAAGCTGCCCCTGGGGCCTCTGCTGCTGCTCTCCCTTATTGAGCTGTTTTGGTGCTCACCATGGGTCTTCACTCGCAGGGAGAATATACGCACCGCCCCTCCACACTCTCACCTAGGTATGGGCGCGCATGGGGGAATGTTCTATCAACTTTCGCTCCACGCTGCCTCCTGCACAGTGTGAAAATGGTATCAGGGCTTCGGCCGCACACTTCCTCCAGATGGCCTGTGAGGTGCCAACAGCTGGCTGCGGGATCACTACGGAGCGGGCGAAAAACACACGTGGCTGTTCGGCGTCCTGGTCGCCAGTGTGATGGCTATTAATTACAACCTCCAGATAAGTGTGGGGAGGTCAGGATGGCTTGCATACACTCACTCTCGTACTGTTATTACAGAGCTGAAATAAGACACAACTAGCCAGGAGTCGGTGGCACTGGGTAATCTGGGCACTCCCCACTTCATTTGCTTCATCCTGTCCTTTGTGGGCTCCCCCTCTCTCACGTGACTCGGCTGTCTACTGACATCACACAGATATAGGTCAGATATAGGCCAATCCTATCAGGCCCCCATTCTTGCCAATCTCTTCGAATACAGCCCCAATGTGGTCTCCAGCTGAACCTTAGCATACACTCAGGAATGTATTTTCCTTAGATACCTTCCCATGCATGCTTAATTCACTTAATATATACAGAGTATACATAGTTGTGGGCAGGCACATGTATATAAAAGGAAAAACTGTTAACTTGTTTTGTTTGAAGATTCAAGACGCAAGTTACAATGGTTACTCCTTATTAAATAAAGCGTGCATTAGCAAAGCCAATAGTGTTCGCTTTTCTGTAGGCAGACATGCCAAGCCCATTCAAGCATATTTAACTTTACAACCTGTGTATGAAATAAGACAATTTCAAACAAATCATTCTAATAACCTGTTATTACGTTAGTTTACCTTTTCACTCCAACAAAATAAGAACCATTAAATGCTTTATTTTGAGTTGTGTCCAAAAACTAAAAATGTAAAACTTGACCCCAGAAAATTCTTTGTTTCGATGTTTTCTATATAGCACTAATCTGACACCTTGCGTCTATGCACGTGAGACTACTCAAAGAAGCATGAAATGACAAACCAAGGTAAGTTTCAGACAGTCACAGTGAACAAAGTGAGCATCGGTGCATGGCAGTTGCTTTCCCTCTTCTCCTTCCCTGTGCTTCCTGCCCCATTACAACATTCTGGCTGCCATCTCCTACTACATACTTCCTGCCCTCTCCTACGAGCTTACGACAACACGCCTCCCCTTTCCTACCTCATCTCGACTGCCCAGTTCTACTCTTTGCTTCATGTACTCTCCCATCCCATGGTACCTGCCATGTCCCAATCCATCCTGCCTGTCCTGTTCTATCACTTACTTCGTGCTGTCTCCTGCACTTTACTTCCTCCCCTCTCATCCCCCTGGTTTCCTGCCCCCTCCTATCCTTTATTCGTTTCCTATAACCATTCTTTGCTTCCGGCACTTAACTACCCTTTGCTGTCTGCCCTTCTATACCATTTGGTGCCTGTTATGATCTAATCTTCGCTATCTTCCATTTTCTTATTTTTGCTTGGTATAAAATGCTGCCTGCCCCATTCAACTGTCATGCACTTTGCTACCAAGTGATGCCTGCCATTAGCAGAACAAAGGGGGTAGGGGTGAATGCGAGGATGACTCTTCTTGGTCCCTTCCTGCACGTCCTAGAGCCCTCCCCCTGGCCCTCGCTTTGTAATGAAATTATTAGCCATTAAAGACGAGCTGAAGGCAAGCAGAGTCAAGTGGGGCTTGGAAACCTCGTTTTGATCCCTGTGCCAGAGATCTGAAAGGGGTGAGCAAACAACATGGGCTCTGCCCGTCCTACTTGCTGCAGCACCAGAGCAGCCGTTCATCTCCACACCTGTGGGCCGAGAAAGGTATATATTTATTTGTAAGTGTTTTTGCACGCGTGCGTGAGTGTCTGTGCGTCTGCATGTGTATATGGGCCATGAACAGGCGCAGAGGCCAGTGAATAAATGTGTGTAAACGTGTGTGGGACAGTGAATTGAGTAAAATGACTGTTTGTGAATACGGGCAGGGGATGGGTAGCTGGATTTCCAGTGGTCAGAAGAGCCAGTGAAGGATCTGGGTAGGGGAAGAGTGGTGTCCACTATCATGGCCATATGTTATCTTAAAGTGGCATGGCACTGTTACTGGCATGACGGGAAAAGCCACATGAGTGTTTTTATGAGGCCATATTGGCCTACATTAGTGCAACAGTATGGCTGTGTTGTCTTACAGTAGCCCTGCATTATGGACAAAGCCAACCTGATGAATGTTCTTACATGGCCCTACTGGCTTAAATTGGTGCAGCCAGTATGGACATGTTTAATCTTACATTTGCATTACGGGCAATTTCAGCATCTGTAATACATCTGAACCATAACCTTCCTGGCCAATGTTTACATCCTAGCCACAGGTCCCCTGAGACAGCCACTGCTGTATCACTCCCATGTGATACACCCAGCAGAAACCTTAGACTACGTGCCAGACTGAATTGTATGAACCTCTCCGCAGATCCCTTCCCCCTACCAACATCAAAACTAACTTTCTGCAGGTCTGGAAGCCTCATTATACTAGGCTACCTTTACAACCCAATTCCAATACCTGCCCAACTCAGAATAATAAGCCCAAGATACCCAATACATCCACTACTCTATCCCTCCAAACCACAGAGGTCACTAAGACCCCAACCATCGTTGGAGCACTCCTCAACGTGAGATTGCTTGTCGACCATGCTCTAGACATTGCCAACCTAATCACAGAAGGCAACCTCGACTTTCTTGCAATCACGGAGACTTGGCTACACAATGCCGCAGGACCCTCGCTTATGCTAGCCATCCCGGACGGCTACACGATAGTCAGACATGACCGAGAAGGTGCAAGAGGCGGCGGCATTGCCATAATCTCTAAAACAAGCCTTTCACTTAGACTAGTATCTACCCAATCGACCCAATCCTGCGAGACCCTATCTGCCAAACTCCAAATAAATAATAATCAATCACTCACCATTCACCTTTTATATAGACCCCCAGGCCCCTTAGGCACCTTTGAAGAGGATCTCCATAACCTACTCACCAATACCCTCAAACCTTGTTCTCAACTAATCCTCCTTGGGGACTTTAATCTAGGTTTCCATGACACCAAGGATACTAATGCTACAGTGGTAACCAATATGATTCACGCACTAGGCCTAACTGAAAGAGTTGACAAGCCTACGCACCTGAAGGGGAGAACGTTAGATTGGTTAGCTGACTGTAACTGTTCAGCAACTATTTCGTCCATAATCCCCTTACCTTGGACAGACCACTCTTTGGTATCCTTTAACCTAGCTACCTCCAGACCCAACACTACGGCCCCTCCACTAGCGCCACCATGTTTAACCAGAAATAAAATATGCATTACTGCAGAGAAAGTTATCCCAGCTATACTACCGACCCTCAACGCTCTGTCAGCAAATCTAAACCCTAGCACCCTAGTGCAAGCATTTAATAATATCATGCTCTCTACTCTAGATAAACTGGCACCTCTCAAACTTAGATCAAGCAAACCGAAAGCTCATCTAAACAAATGGTTTACTCCACAGCTAAGAGACCTACGCATCCTGAAAAGAAAGAGTGAAACCACTTGGACACTCTGCCCTTCAGTCGATAACAAAGCTAAATTAACCTCTCTCTCCTCACTGTACAAAAAAGAAGTTTGCCAGGCAAAACGCAATTCGTATGATGATCGCATAGCCAAATTGAATTCCAGCATGAAAGAGCTATTTTCCATCCTTAAGGAACTTGAGTCTCCTATCGCTACACCGGACACCTGTACCAAGGACAAACTCTGGTGCACAGATATCCAGCAAGCCCTAGCTAATAAAATTATCACACTCCAAAACGAAATAAGCAGCATAAAAAAGAATCACTCAAAATTCAGGACTCGGCCAAAATGCCCCATACTAATAACTCAGTGGCGCACAGTAATACCTTCCACTTCCCCAAAATGACCACTTTGGAAGTAGAAAAAATTATCTTGTCGCTCAAACCATCTAATTGTAAAGGTGACATCTGGCCAGCACAATTAATAAAAGATGCTGCCAGAGAATTATCTCCCTTTATTACTAAATTGATTAACGCCTCCTTTGCCTCAGGCACCATCCCTGCCAACCTTAAACAGTCCTGGGTGCTCCCCCTCCTCAAAAAGCAGACATTAGACCCCCTCATTCCCACCAATTACCGCCCTATTACTACAGTACCGTTTCTTCTCAAGATTCTGGACAAAGCCGCATACAACCAAATTCAAAAGTACTTAGAACTACACAACCTCTTAGGAGAGAGACAATCGGGCTTCGGTCCCTTACATGGAACGGAAACTGCCCTCATTGATTTGAAATCCCAAATTGACGAGCTGAGAGACAAAGGGAGAACAGTACTCTTGCTACTCCTGGACCTCTCAGCTGCCTTCGATTTGGTGGATCATAAAGTCCTCTGCAGCCACCTGGATTCCGCCGCCCATTTCTCCCCGGAAGCCATTAGATGGATCGGGTCATTCCTGAGTGAAAGAACAATGAGAGTCTTCTCCCCCTCAGCAGCGGCAGATCCTACCCCCATCTCTTGCGGTGTTCCCCAGGGCTCTTGTGTCTCCCCAACTCTATACAATATCTTCACCAAGCCATTGTTCGATGATCTGGACCATCTCGGTATCACCTACACTAACTATGCAGATGATACACAGATCCTCCTCCCGCTTTCTGGGGATCATGTGAAAGACACAGATTTGGTGAACAAGGTATATCTTATCACCCAGGCATGGATGGCCACTCATGGCCTCTGTGTGAATGATGATAAGACAGAGTTGATTATCCTGGGCACCCAAGCTAATATCAAAACTAGGCCAGGAATTCTCCTTATTCAACATAGATGGGAATATCATCCAAGTGTCCAAGGATGTAAAAACCCTGGGATTCTATCTTGATTCCACCCTATCACTTGATAAACAGCTAAAATCCCTTGCTTCCGCCACGGCCTACACGTGCAAACTGATAAGAGCCGGTAAACCATTCCTCTCCAATAAGAGCTGCTTAATCCTGGCTAGAGCCTTAATACTCTCCAGAATTGATTATTGCAACGCACTATACTCCGGAGCCAATAAAACAATAACTCAAAGACTTCAAATATTACAAAATAATACCCTTAGAGCAGCACTAGGCATAAACAAACGATCCCATATATCTGCCGCTAGACGCCATCACAATGGGTTGACCACGGACAACAAAATAAAACTCAAAATGTTATCCCTGACCCACAAGGCCCTCAATAATTCCGCCCCCAGATACCTGATTGACAAATTCCACAGGAGAACATCTCTCAGACCGACTAGAGCTGTCAATTCTAATTGTTTGACAATACCGAACTTTAGACTCACCACAATGATCGGTGGAAATAGCTTCCCGGTAAAGGCTGCAAAACCTGGAACTCACTGCCACAAGACTTGAGAATGGACTTGCCCTACCCCCGTTTCAGACAAAATGTCATTCAACTTCTCACTTCGACTGACCTTAGATGACCTGTGTCACCTACCTCCCACTGTATTTACTCGCATTAATTCTTTACATCTGCAACTCTGATTGACCTCTCTGGAACATTGTACTTTTTGTAATTATTTGTGTTCTAAAGACCTTTTATTGTACTCTATACTGTATGCTATGCTATGTTGTAACCATGTAAGTTTTGCATTTTCTTGCCACTGCGCCCTGCTACCCCTGGGTCTGGCGTGCATAAAAAGTGAATAAAACAAACAAACAAACAAGACATATGTGGGCATACTAGCCTAAGCATTATTACTGATATTATGTGCAAAGCAAAATGAAATGTTCTTAAATGGAGATACAGTTCTAAAGGACATAATCACAGCATGGGATTGTTTTCTTGAGGTGGCATAGAATTATGAATGGCATTCTCAAAAAAGCCAAGTGAGTGTTCATCCGTGGAGATACTGTAATGGACACAACGAGCATGGACATGCTTTCTTGGCGTGGCATGCCATTATTAGTGACAATAATAGCAAAGCCAAAGTGTGTGTTCTCATGTGTGTATACTGTCATGGTCACAGTCATCCAGCATAGATCTATTTTCTTTCTGTGGCAGGCATTATTAGTGGTATTAAGAGGAAAGTCAAAGTGAAAGGCAGCATAAAAATATATTCTTACACTGGCAGAATACAGGTATATATTCTGTGCACCATCAAAATGCAATAGAAACTGTTCCTGTGTGCTCTTGGTTACCTGACGTCTGCTAGAATGTTTCTTGTAATACTCTCCAAAACTGATTGTAAATTGTAATGCCTTTTTATCCACTTGTTCACAAACAGTGTGCTGCAAAATATACCATTCAACAATTATTTAACCTCCCTTGCTACTCTCAATAGCTTTCTTTGTGAAGAATATTTACATGCCTACAATAAAGGCTGATGCCACCAGGAGCCACTCATCCCCGTTGGCATCAAAAGATGCCTCCACCAGTGCTGCCTGCCCACGCCAACCACATGCTACCTGCCATCTTCTTGCATGCACTTTCTGCTTTGCTATATCCATTGCATCCTGACTTTTCATTCATTTTGTTTCCTTACCTCTCCTACCCCTTAAATCCAGCTTTCCGCTACTGTTTGCTTCCTGCCATCCCCAACACGTAGCTTCTTGTGCTGTCCTACCCTTTTTGTATGGCCTCCTCCACCCATTGCTTTCTAGCCTCACCCTCCTTGTGCTGCCAGACCTCTCCCAACATTTACTTCCTTTCTCCTCTGACGAATCCCGAGATGTCAACACTTCTTCCCAGATGGGAGCCCCTTCCAATGAGGCCAGGGTGGCAAGGCTGCTACCTGATGGTCCCAATGGAGGTGATACTCAGCGAGAGGAGCTCATGGGAAGAGACCTCCCCTCTTGGGACAAGGGAATACATCTCCAGAGAATGCGGTATATACACCCTCACCCAACACACTCCCTCAGTCATTAGACCCCTCTGTTAAAACACACTGACATGGTCATGGTAGGCCCATTGCCCTTCCGCTCTGCCCCCTCAGCTTGCATCTCTGACTTCTCGCCTGTCTCCCCTTCTGATGTGTCCCTTCTCCTGTCCAAAGCCCATCCCATGTCTGCCCCTACTGACCCTCTCCCCACCCTCCTTATCCCGAAGATCTACCCTCTTCTCATTCCTTACTTATCCTCTTTCTGCAACATTGGTCTCTCCTCAGCTACCTTCCCCTACGCATTCAAGTATGCTACTAATATACCTATTCTGAAGAAACCTTCTGCCGATCCCCTTCTTACCTCAAACTTCTGTCTAATTTCCCTACTCCCATTCCTCTCTAAATTACTTAAACGCCTAGCCTACTCCCAGCTCTCAGCCTTTGTTTCCAACCTTTCACTCCTTCTTCCCTCTCAATCTGGCTTCCGACCTAAACACTCCCCTGAAACTGCTCTCACTTATGTTCTCAACTCCCTCCTCTGCTTGTTACTGTAAGCAATCCTCTGTCCTCATCCTCCTCGACCTCTCTGTTGCCTTCAACACTGTCGATCACCCCTTACTTCTCAACACTCTTTCTTCCTGTGGTTTCAAAGGCTCTGTTCTCAACTGTCTCTCCTCCTACCTCTCCTCCCGCTCTTTTGCTGTCTCCTGGGTTTTGTATGTGCTGGAGACAGTCTCCAGCCCTTACAACACGCACACCAGCACACGCACCCATGCATGCAAGGAGACACGTCGGAGACGTGTGATTGCTCCGGTCTCCGGCGCGAACTGCCGGGCACCGCCTTTATTAAACTGATGCGCATGCGCGAGCTTATCCCCGACCGCGAATGCGTACTTGGTGTACGCAGTACACAACATCCCTCCTTTTTCCCCGGAAATAAACAATTAACACTTCGTTGCAGAAACACTAACAATTAACAACTGACTGCAGAAGTACAACCTGGTTCCTTCTTCGGATTTGCAACGACACGGTTCCCACCTATGGTGCAGGGTCCATGATGAAGTCTCTGAACCTCTGGGGAAGTCGTCGTCCGGCCCTGCTCGGGTAGCGGAGTGCCCCTTCACTAGGGGCCTCCGATGTCTCGTGATCTGCAGCTGAGGTGGCTTCTTCCACCCTTGTCTCTTCTCCTTGTTCCGGGACTTGTTCTGCCGTTGCCTCGTCACTCGCGGCCTTGATGCGCTTGAAAAATGACACGTTTCTGGTGACAGTTCCTCTGGCATTGGCGGCGGTGGCCATAGAACCTTTCACGTGTGTTACTCCCAGTGGTTGGGTCTCATACGTTGTCGACAGCTTCCCTTCTGCTCTTCTATTTCGTACCAACACGGTATCCCCGACAGCGATCTGTTTTTCTGTCAGTCTCCTCCGCGATGTTTCATTCTCATTCCTCGATGACCTTTCTAGTTGTACTTGGTCATTGTCTATCACTCCTGGTTGTCTTCCCTCTGACTCCGGTATGAGTCCCCTCGGGATCCTCTTGAAAAGTGCCTCCGCCGGGGCTATTCCAGTTGATCGATGCGGTGTTGTGCGATACTCCCGGAGGAATTCGGCCAAGTTACGTCGGAGGTCTTCCCCTCCATTTTCGGATATGCGAAACACCTTATTTAGTGTCCGCATGAAGCGTTCCACTTCTCCATTGGCTCTTGGCCAGAGTGGGGTGACCTTTCGGTGTTTTATGCCTCTCTCTTCGCAGTATCGAGCAAACGATTGACCTTGGAAAGGTGACCCATTGTCCGAACATAACTCGAGGGGAAACCCATGGGTGGCAAATATCTTGTCCAAGGCCAGGGTGGTGTGATCGGTGGCCTGGGACTCAACCAGTTCCACCTCTGGATATCGGGACCATTGGTCAGTCACTGCTAGGAAGTGTAGTCCCCTTCCGGTTGAGCCGAAGTCGGCATGTACTGTCCCCCAGGGTGAATCGCTCCTTGCCATGGACTGAATCGGGGGTCCCTTCTCAGCCGGGCTCGTTGCTTGGCACGGGATGCAGGCCCTCACGTGCTCTTCCACTCTCTTTTCCAACTCAGGGAACCACACCTTGAGTCTTAGCCGTGCCTTCATTCTGGTCATCCCTTGGTGTCCGTTGTGTGCCAACTAAAGGACTTTCGGCACGAGTGACCTGGGGATCACAATCCGGTGCCCTCTCAGCAGGAGACCATCGGTAGTCACGGACAGCTCGTGTCGTGCGCCCCAGAGCAATTGCAGGTCCCTTTGCGTTTCTGCGTTTCTTCGGTCATTATTCAGAAGGAGTTCCCGCCATGCTCCTGTGGCTACCGCCCCTTTTACTCTCAGAAACGCCTCATCCGAGTTCGATTCGTTGGCGATTTCCTGTCTTGTCAGGGCAATGGGCAGCGCCGACTCGACGACCATGTGAATGGTGTCCGTGCAGTTTGCAACCTCCATAGTGTCTCTGGGTCTTCCTGTGCCGGGGTGGCGAGACAAATAGTCTGCAGGGTTGTGCGTGCCTGGGCGGTACACCAGTTTCACCCCGTACTCCATGAGGGATAGCATCCACCTCTCTATCCGAGGTGGCGGTTTGGACGAGGCGCCAGCCAGGATGGGCAGTAGGGGTTTGTGGTCCGTTACCACAACGACTGGTTTCCCCAGGATATACAATCTAAAATGTTTACAGCCCCATAAGATTGCGAGGGCTTCACGTTCAAACTGGGAATATCTTCTCTCTGTGTCTGTAAGAGCCTTGCTGGCTTATGCAACGGGTCGCATGGATCCCTGTTGATCCGCCTGCACGAGAACCGCCCCAAGCCCCACTGGACTGGCGTCCACCATGATTTTGGACTCCCTGGCTGGGTTGAAATACGCCATGGTGTCTTGTTCCGACAGGGCGTCCTTGATGGCCGTGAATGCTCGCTGTTCCTTGCTAGTCCATGTCCATGCCACTTCGTTCCTCGTAAGTGCTCTCAGGGGTTCGGAGAGAGATGCTAAGTCTCGAATAAACCGCCCACAGTAGTTCACCATCCCCAAGAAACTGCAGACTTCAGCCGGGGACGTGGGGGGTGACACTTCTCGAATGTCTCTCACCTTTTCAGGGTCAGGGGATATGCCCCCCGCATGGAAGACAAAACCAAAAAATTCCAGGCTGTCCTTCAGGAATTCGCACTTTTCTTGGTGCAGCATCAGGCCAAGGTTGTGGAGCCTTTGAAAAGTGTTTTCCAGGCGCTTAATGTGCTGAGCCTCAGATTTGGCAAAGACTAGGATGTCGTCTGACATGTTTATTACTCCTTTTAGTCCGGACAGAGCCCCCCTGATGGCATTTTGGAAGACTTCCGCCGCCGAGGAAATCCCAAAACTGAGCCTTTTATATTGGTACAGTCCTTCGTGTGTAGTAAAGGTTGTAATATATCTAGACTCTGGGTGGAGCTCCAACTGGTGATAACCCGCTCTCAGGTCCAGTTTGGAAAAGAATTTCGTGCCCTGAAGTTCACCAACAATGTGGTCCAGAGTGGGAGTAAGATGACGTTCTCTTTTTATGGCCAGATTTGGAAGTCTCATGTCTACGCAAATGCGTACAGCCCCAGGCTGTTTGGGCTTTGGAGCCACTACAATGGGAGAGACCCACGGGGTGGGCCCTTCCACCCTTTCAATAATATCTCGTTCCACCAGGTCTTGCAGCTCCTTTTCCACCTGAGCCCTCAGATGAAACGGTATGCGACGATGTTTCAGCGCCGTTGGTCTGACTGACTCGTCAATGTGGAGCCTTATTGGCTCAGCCTTCAGTTTTCCTATGCCTCTGAAGAGCTTCTCAAAGCGTGTCAGCAAACTGTCCAGATCTGTGTGATACACGGCAAAAGTGAAATGAACCAGGTCGAGTGCCTCAGATGCTGTGCTGCTTAAAAGAGAGTGCGGACTGACATTGGTCACGAAAAAACCTCGCTTTGATGCTGTTTTGGCCATGGGTCACTGGCGCTACAAATACCCCTTGGATGGGTAGCGGGGTATCTTCACCAAAAGCGTATATCTGAGCTTTGGAGGGAGACAGGGTGGGTGGGCCTGCCAGTGCATTGTAATGTCTGTCCGCCAGTACACAGACTGAATCTCCCGTGTCAATGAGGACTGGGGTGGGAATCTCTCCAATGTCCACGGTACATATGGGCCTTCGTCTGGTGCCGGGGCTATTTGCAATGCTGGAAATGAAGAAAACGTCTTCCTCCTCTTCTTCCTCTTCTTTGGCAATGTTTAGGTCATGCACGTCCTGTTCAAGGGAGGATATGCCCCTTGCTGTGCGAGCGCCTCCTCTACTGGCCCTCTCTGGCCCTCTGTTCGCTGCTACGGGCATGGCGGCCATACACATCCTTGCGTAATGCCCCGGTATCCCACACCTGCCGCATGTTCGTGATTTGGCTGAGCATTCGCCCCTGTGTGGGAGGTCATATCCACAGTAGGAGCACGACTGAGGGGTACCTGAGGTTGTGGGCCCTTCTCCCTTCTTCGGTGTCCATCTGGTCTTCCCAGGTGTGAATCGTCCGACAGCTAGAGCCTCCTCCTCATTCTTGGGATGCGTGGCCGATTCATTTTCGACCCTCTTGCCTCCGCCAGCTCATACGCTCTTCCCATGTCGAGGATTTGCCGGAGGGTCAGCCCTGGTTCCCTCAGCACCTGCCTTCTCATTTCCTCTTCGTTGACCCACCTGCAGGAGCTCGCTAGGTGTCTCAAACGGGCACAAAACTGGTCCAGTGACTCTTCGCTTCGTTGTTTTTCTGCCCCCATGACAAACCTGTCGAAATCAACATTGGCCAATGGTAGGAAGTGATCCCGAAGTGCTTGCTTGACAGCGTCATACGTTGCCACTGGAATGTCAAGGGAGTCATATATTTTCTGGACTTCAGTGCCTGCAGAGTACATCATGATGGCGATCTTTGTTTCGTCTTCAGTCTCACCCGAGGCTCTGAACATCATTTCCAGTCTTTTGACCCATGTGAGCCATTTTGGGCCAAGTTTTGATGGGGGCCCCGTAGTATCAAATTCGGGCATGGGAGCCAGAGTGGTGCGCACCCTGCGTGGTATTGGGGCAACAGCGCCCTCATCATTGGTTTCTTCACCCATCACGATAGGTACTCACTGTATTGTCTTGGCAGGCTGGTGGATGATCCGACTCCCAACTGTGACAGAGTTTGCCTGTACACAACACTGGGGCGGTCGTACCTCATCCACTCTCCCCTTGGATTACGACATACCCCAAGGTTCGGTTCTTGGCCCTTTCCTATTCTCTCTTTACACCTCTATTTTTGCCCCATCATCTCTTCCTTTTGGTATCTCTCACCATTTCTATGCTGATGACTCTCAACTCTTCCTTTCCTTCTCTTCCTTCTCTCCTGACCTTCACCTTCAACTCTCTTCCTGTCTTACTGCCATTTAAAATTGGATGTCATCCCACTCCCTTTCCCTCAACACTGATAAGACTGAAATCTTATTCTTTCCCTCCATAACACTCTTCCCCCTGCCTCTCCTCCACCTTTTATCCACTTTCCCCCCTCTAATCTCCCTATCTCTTCCTACGCTTGCAACCAAGCATTCACTTTGACTCCTCCCTCTCCTTTTCCCGCCACATTTCTCTTACCACTCACGCCTGTCGCTACCACCTCTTCAACATTCGTAAAGTCTGCTCATCTCTCACCTTCCATGCCACTAAACTTTTAATCTCCTCCCTCATCTTCTCTCGCCTCTTCTATTGCTCCTCTGTCCTCTTTGGACTCCCTGCATCTCATCTCGCCCCTCTCAAATCCCTCTACCATTCGGCCATCCGTACCCTATGTCTCCTTGCTCCTCACGACTCCATTTCCTCCTCGCTTTCTTACCTTGGTTGGCTTCCCTTTCAATCCCAACTTCAATTTAATTTCCTCTGTCTCGTCTTTAAATCTCTTCATGACCTCACCCCCCATTTATCTTTCTTCTCTCCTTTCTTTCTACACCCCTTCCCACTCCCTTCGATCTGCTGATCTCTTCCTTCTCACCGTTCCCCCTTCCCCATGTGCCTCTTCCTGTTTCCGCTCCTTTAAGCTCCTAGCACCCCTGCACTGGAACTCCCTCCCTCCCTCTCTCTATCCGGTCCATCACCACCTATTTCACCTTCCGTACTTCCTTGAAATCTCTCCTTCTACATTCCCCACCATGATACCCTTACCCCCTCTCACCTCCCTCTCTCCTCCCTCAAATACTCCCCTACTCACCTTCCCTACCTGTTCTTTTCCCTTACCTCTCCCTCCTTACATCCTCATCCTAATGCCCTTTCTGTCTCCCTCCTCCTTCCCTTTCTCATCCCCCTGTTCCCTTACTTACCCTCACAGGTTAATTGCTCTACCTACTGTTTTATTGGTTTGATTCATGTCTTGTAATTTGCTTCTACTGTTATATTTTTCAATGTATCTTGTTGTTATAATGTAAAGCGCTTTGGATTAAAGCGTTATATAAACACAATAAATACAAATACAAATACTTTTGTAATACCTGTGAAGTTGAAGGTACTGGGATGAAGAAGATCCTTAAGAGCCCTAGGGATTTGCCTGACCGTAGTGCTGTGACAAGATAGGAGGATAAGGATTGACTTGACAGCTTTTACTGTAGGTGTGGACGTTGCACCAGGGTAGAGCTTACAAAGTAAAAAGGAAATGGAAGAAGGGCTTGGCGTCTGCTCTTTCAGCCCACTACGAACCCGGCAGTTTCAAATGTGTGCATGAACGAAGAACCAGTTGGAGCGGCAGACAGAGGCAAGGAGCCGTGAAGGCCCTGAGGAGGTCACGCAAAAGGCAACCTCCCTGCCAGTCCTGAAGAATCGTGTGGTGTCACGACAAGAGGAAGCTGGAAGCAGAGAAGAGAACCGTAGACCCAAGCAGCTGACGAGAAGGAGCACCAGTGCTGCTGTGAGGACACCTGATCCTAGGAAGGACCAGAGAGCTACCCAACCCTAGTAACGTGTACAAGGGTGCTTGTGAGGCCAGGTAGGGACATAGGGTAGGCAGCAAGAAGGCTGTGCAGCAGAGGAGTGCTTCCTCAGCCCAGTGGAGTCACAACCACTGACCACTAGAGAGGGATCCGGGATCCACAAGGAGAAGCAAGCAACATCCCTTGCATCGTACTTGTGGGAAAGCGAGCCAAGAGAGCTGAGCATAGAAAGGAGAGAAAAAGGGGTTAGGAACCACCACCGAGAAACATGGCATGTCCCTCACATCAGTAGTTGGCGGGAAAGTGAGCCTTAGGACTGAATTAGGGAGTGAGAGAAGCAGGTGTCTTGGGCACAAACCAGGAAGTGAAGTGTCTTCCTAAGGGTCCCACTTGGCAGGAGGGTGAACCAAGTGGGCCAAACTGAACAACAAGAGAAACCAGGGTCAGGGACACAATCTGCATAACGCACAATGCATCTTCCTCGTCGCAGTACTTAGTAAAGAGAAGATACCAATTGTGCACAATCAAAGAAGAGAAGTTAAGAACTGTGTTTTTGAAATCAAAGTGAGAGAGAGACTAGTGGAAAGGAGTCACCGCCCCTGATTGTGTTGAACTGTCAAGATACCAGGAGAAGGGAGTCATTCTTCTGGTAATCAAGACTAGGGGAAGGGAGTCATTCCCCCTGGTTGTGCGGAACTTTATCTTTTGTTTTGTAACCTGGGAAAAGAAGCCACTCCCTTTATCTGACAAGGAGAACTGTTTTGAACTTTGGCTTTTGTGGGTGCTTTGCCCAGGAGAAGGAAGCCGTCAACCTGGCATTGTGAAGGAATTCAATAGTGAAGAAAACTATGGGCAACACTGATAAGACTGAAATCTTAATCTTTCCCTCCAACACTCTTCCCCCTCCCTCTCCTCCACCTTTTATCCACTTTCCCCCCTCTAATCTCCCTATATCTTCCTACGCTTGCAACCAAGCATTCACTTTGACTCCTCCCTCTCCTTTTCCCGCCACATTTCTCTTACCACTCACGCCCGTCGCTACCACCTCTTCAACATTCGTAAAGTCTGCTCATCTCTCACCTTCCATGCCACTAAATGCCACTAAACTTTTAATCTCCTCCCTCATCTTCTCTCGCCTCTTCTATTGCTCTTCTCTCCTCTTTGGACTCCCTGCATCTCATCTCGCCCCTCTCAAATCCCTCTACAACTCGGCCATCCGTACCCTATATCTCCTTGCTCCTCACGACTCCATTTCCTCCTCGCTTTCTTACCTTGGTTGGCTTCCCTTTCAATCCCAACTTCAATTTAATTTCCTCTGTCTCGTCTTTAAATCTCTTCATGACCTCACCCCCCATTTATCTCTCTTCTCTCCTTTCTTTCTACACCCCTTCCCGCTCCCTTCAATCTGCTGATCTCTTCCTTCTCACCGTTCCCCCTTCCCCATGTGCCTCTTCCTGTTTCCGCTCCTTTAAGCTCCTAGCACCCCTGCACTGGAACTCCCTCTCTCTATCCGGTCCATCACCACCTATTTCACCTTCCGTACTTACTTGAAATCTCTCCTTCTACATTCCCCACCATGATACCCTTACCCCCTCTCACTTCTCTCTCTCCTCCCTCAAATACTCCCCTACTCACCTTCCCTACCTGCTCCTTTCCCTTACCTCTCCCTCCTTACATCCTCACCCTAATGCCCTTTCTGTCTCCCTCCTCCTTCCCTTTCTCATCCCCCTGTTCCTTTACTTACCCTCACAGGTTAATTGCTCTACCTACTGTTTTATTGGTTTGATTCATGTCTTGTAACTTGCTTCTACTGTTATATTTTTCAATGTAACTTGTTGTTATAATGTAAAGCGCTTTGGATTAAAGTGTTATATAAACACAATAAATACAAATACAAATACTTTTGTAATACCTCTGAGGTTGAAGGTACTGGGATGAAGAAGATCCTTAAGAGCCCTAGGGATTTGCCTGACCGTAGTGCTGTGACAAGATAGGAGGATAAGGATTGATTTGACAGCTTTTACTGCAGGTGTGGACGTTGCACCAGGGTGGAGTTTACAAAGTAAAAAGGCAATGGAAGAAGGGCTTGGCGTCTGCTCTTTCAGCCCACTACGAGCCCAGCAGTTTCAAATGTGTGCATGAACGAAGAACCAGTTGGAGCGGCAGACAGAGGCAAGGAGCCGTGAAGGCCCTGAGGAGGTCACGCAAAAGGCAACCTCCCTGCCAGTCCTGAAGAATCGTGTGGTGTCACGACAAGAGGAAGCTGGAAGCGGAGAAGAGAACCGCAGACCTAAGCAGCTGACGAGAAGGAGCACCAGTGCTGCTGTGAGGACACCTGATCCTAGGAAGGACCAGAGAGCTACCCAACCCTAGTAACGTGTACAAGGGCGCTTGTGAGGCCAGGTAGGGACATAGGGCAGGCAGCAAGAAGGCTCTGCAGCAGAGGAGTGCTTCCTCAGCCCAGTGGAGTCACAACCATTGACCACTAGAGAGGGGTCCGGGATCCACAAGGAGAAGCAAGCAACATCCCTTGCATCAGTACTTGTGGGAAAGCGAGCCAAGAGAGCTGAGCATAGAAAGGAGAGAAAAAGGGGTCAGGAACCACCACCGAGAAACAAGGCATGTCCCTCACATCAGTAGTTGGCGGGAGAGTGAGCCTTAGGACTGAATTAGGGAGTGAGAGAAGCAGGTGTCTTGGGCACAAACCAGGAAGTGAAGTGTCTTCCTAAGGGTCCCACTTGGCAGGAGGGTGAACCAAGTGGGCCAAACTGAACAACAAGAGAAACCAGGGTCAGGGACACAATCTGCATAACGCACAATGCATCTTCCTCTTCGCAGTACTTAGTAAAGAGAAGATACCAATTGTGCACAATCAAAGAAGAGAAGTTAAGAACTGTGTTTTTGAAACCAAAGTGAGAGAGAGAGACTAGTGGAAAGGAGTCACCGCCCCTGATTGTGTTGAACTGTCAAGATACCAGGAGAAGGCAGTCATTCTTCTGGTAATCAAGACTAGGGGAAGGGAGTCATTCCCCCTGGTTGTGCGGAACTTTATCTTTTGTTTTGTAACCTGGGAAAAGAAGCCACTCCCTTTATCCGACAAGGAGAACTGTTTTGAACTTTGGCTTTTGTGGGTGCTTTGCCCAGAGGAAGGAAGCAGTCAACCTGGCATTGTGAAGGAATTCAATAGTGAGGAAAACTATGGGCAACACTGATAAGACTGAAATCTTAATCTTTCCCTCCAACACTCTTCCCCCTCCCTCTCCTCCACCTTTTATCCACTTTCCCCCCTCTAATCTCCCTATCTCTTCCTACGCTTGCAACCAAGCATTCACTTTGACTCCTCCCTCTCCTTTTCCCGCCACATTTCTCTTACCACTCACGCCCGTCGCTACCACCTCTTCAACATTCGTAAAGTCTGCTCATCTCTCACCTTCCATGCCACTAAACTTTTAATCTCCTCCCTCATCTTCTCTCGCCTCTTCTATTGCTCCTCTGTCCTCTTTGGACTCCCTGCATCTCATCTCGCCCCTCTCAAATCCCTCTTCCACTCGGCCATCCGTACCCTATATCTCCTTGCTCCTCACGACTCCATTTCCTCCTCGCTTTCTTACCTTGGTTGGCTTCCCTTTCAATCCCAACTTCAATTTAATTTCCTCTGTCTCGTCTTTAAATCTCTTCATGACCTCACCCCCCATTTATCTCTCTTCTCTCCTTTCTTTCTACACCCCTTCCCGCTCCCTTCGATCTGCTGATCTCTTCCTTCTCACCGTTCGCCCTTCCCCATGTGCCTTTTCCTGTTTCCGCTCCTTTAAGCTCCTAGCACCCCTGCACTGGAACTCCCTCACTCCCTCTCTCTATCCGGTCCATCACCACCTATTTCACCTTCCGTACTTCCTTGAAATCTCTCCTTCTACATTCCCCACCATGATACCCTTACCCCCTCTCACTTCTCTCTCTCCTCCCTCAAATACTCCCCTACTCACCTTCCCTACCTGCTCCTTTCCCTTACCTCTCCCTCCTTACATCCTCACCCTAATGCCCTTTCTGTCTCCCTCCTCCTTCCCTTTCTCATCCCCCTGTTCCTTTACTTACCCTCACAGGTTAATTGCTCTACCTACTGTTTTATTGGTTTGATTCATGTCTTGTAACTTGCTTCTACTGTTATATTTTTCAATGTAACTTGTTGTTATAATGTAAAGCGCTTTGGATTAAAGTGTTATATAAACACAATAAATACAAATACAAATACTTTTGTAATACCTCTGAAGTTGAAGGTACTGGGATGAAGAAGATCCTTAAGAGCCCTAGGGATTTGCCTGACCGTAGTGCTGTGACAAGATAGGAGGATAAGGACTGACTTGACAGCTTTTACTGCAGGTGTGGACGTTGCACCAGGGTGGAGCTTACAAAGTAAAAAGGCAATGGAAGAAGGGCTTGGCGTCTGCTCTTTCAGCCCACTACGAGCCCGGCAGTTTCAAATGTGTGCATGTACAAAGAACCAGTTGGAGCGGCAGACAGAGGCAAGGAGCCGTGAAGGCCCTGAGGAGGTCACACAAAAGGCAACCTCCCTGCCAGTCCTGAAGAATCGTGTGGTGTCACGACAAGAGGAAGCTGGAAGCAGAGAAGAGAACCGCAGACCGAAGTAGCTGACGAGAAGGAGCACCAGTGCTGCTGTGAGGACACCTGATCCTAGGAAGGACCAGAGAGCTACCCAACCCTAGTAACGTGTACAAGGGCGCTTGTGAGGCCAGGTAGGGACATAGGGCAGGCAGCAAGAAGGCTCTGCAGCAGAGGAGTGCTTCCTCAGCCCAGTGGAGTCACAACCACTGACCACTAGAGAGGGGTCCGGGATCCACAAGGAGAAGCAAGCAACATCCCTTGCATCAGTACTTGTGGGAAAGTGAGCCAAGAGAGCTGAGCATAAAAAGGAGAGGAAAAGGGGTCAGGAACCACCACCGAGAAACAAGGCATGTCCCTCCCATCAGTAGTTGGCGGGAGAGTGAGCCTTAGGACTGAATTAGGGAGTGAGAGAAGCAGGTGTCTTGGGCACAAACCAGGAAGTGAAGTGTCTTCCTAAGGGTCCCACTTGGCAGGAGGGTGAATCAAGTGGGCCAAACTGAACAACAAGAGAAACCAGGGTCAGGGACACAATCTGCATAACGCACAATGCATCTTCCTCGTCGCAGTACTTGGTAAAGAGAAGATACCAATTGTGCGCAATCAAAGAAGAGAAGTTAAGAACTGTGTTTTTGAAACCAAAGTGAGAGAGAGACTAGTGGAAAGGAGTCACCGCCCCTGATTGTGTTGAACTGTCAATATACCAGGAGAAGGGAGTCATTCTTCTGGTAATCAAGACTAGGGGAAGGGAGTCATTCCCCCTGGTTGTGTGGAACTTTATCTTTTGTTTTGTAACCTGGGAAAAGAAGCCACTCCCTTTATCTGACAAGGAGAACTGTTTTGAACTTTGCCTTTTGTGGGTGCTTTGCCTAGGGGAAGGAAGCTGTCACCCTGGCATTGTGAAGGAATTCAATAGTGAGGAAAACTATGGGCAATAAGGAATGTTGATGTTTGAGCTGGAACCTTTCCTTGTGAACTTGAACTGAGAACTTTTCTGCTTTTTAGCATTGCAACTGGGAATTTTGTGTTGTGCTTTGATAAGGAATTGAGACCTGAAGAATCTGTTAGGTGGAATTGAGACCTGAGGAATCTGTTGGGTGGATTTGAGACCTGAGGAATCTGTTAGGTGGAATTGAGACCTGAGGTAGTGACTTACCCCAGGTAAAGATTCCGCCTAACAGTTGGAACCATGTAGAAGAAGGGAGTCATTCTTCTGGATAAAGAAGATCCACTACCTTTTTAGTTTACGATTTAGTTTAAGGGAAAAAAAGCAGGGTTTTGACACAGGACAGTGCACTATTGATTTGCCCGGAAATTCTGACTACACCCATAGCATTTTAAGTTGAGGCAGGGCAACCGCTCTTAGAGTTAGGGAAAGCTTGTTTTATTTTCTTTTTCTGGTATGATACAGGATTATGCCAACAATCATGCCACCTGTGTTTCAATTTCCTCCTTCTGCACCCTTACAATCCTCATAACCCAAGTTACCTGTCCTCTGATGCCTGATGTCCCTCGTGATGTTGTGTCTTGTCACCTAACCAGTCCTACCTCAAACTTTCTATTGTCCTAGTTTGTGCTCATGCGCTTCCCCCTAATTGGGGATTCCTATCCCCTTCTACACTGAGCTGCCTCTATCATACCTCGTGTTGTCCATACTTCATTCTCTGCCCGCCATTCCTTGCCCTACCATGTGCTCCCTGTTCCTCCCTTAAGTATTTGGCTTACCCTATACTGCTTGTCTCTGTTCTGCTCTGTGCTGTCTACCCCATCCTGTACTATGTTGCTTGCCCCTGCCAAAATTGCACACACACACTCTCCCTTCCTTGCTCCAGCTGCCTTGCACACACCATCACTGTCTCTCATCCTTGCACTTACCCTTATTTGCATCATCACATGCACAATTGCATGCACCATCTGTCACATATATCATTACGTACGCCTTTGAAACATGGATTGGAGGGCCCCCTTTTATCCACCCTTCCCTAACTCTTGCACATCATCAAACATTCTACATCCACAAAACTTTTCAAACTACCTTGCTTAGTTCTTAGACTTTCTTTTAATGTTCAACATTGAACATTTGTTGAAAACACACCCATCTTACTGCTTTTGCGTGCAGTGACATCTTCAACAAGCACTGCTGTTCTTTCCCACCACAAAGAAACCTAAGGAACCTGGCACACCCTGAACCTATGGTAAGTCATGATATTCTACTTTACATTTGTGTTTGTGCTCTTTCACTGCGCTACTTTTTGGCTGTGTGTTGTTTCAAATTCAGAAAAAACATCTACTATTTTTGGCTAACTTACCTTTGAATGGGAAAAAGTCAGAAAAGCATGGCACCTACTGTACCATCATAATTGATTTTCAAATTAAAGTCTACCTGATTCCAAAAAGTTCATAAATGTTTTTGGCTTAGGCAAATGGCCATTACAAGGCAATGGTCTTTTTTGCACTTTCTGTCAGAATTGTGATCTGATTTAGCACTTACCAGCAACTTGGTCCATTTCTCCTTATTTTTTTTTCTTTATTGTTGTTTTAATCAAGTATAAAAATACTTGATTTTTTCAACATTAATTCATATAAAATTCAATAGTGTCAAACTCAGTTAAAATTCATAAACATAAACAGAATTCATATACAACATTTCCAAATATTATAACATTATATCAATTATTATTCTTTCTCAACTTTTGATTGCATGGTTTCAAACCATAAAGTATAAAAATACTTGATTTTTCAACATTAGTTCATATAAAATTCAATAGTGTCAAATTCAGTTAAAATTCATAAACATAAGCAGAATTCATATACAACATTTCCAAATGTTATAACATTATATCAATTATTATTCTTTCTCAACTTTTGATTGCATAGTTTCAAACCATAAAGAAAATTTAATATTGCATATCTAACAGATTTCCTTGTAGTATGGTATAATAGGTGCCACAACTCCAATGTTGATTCAATTAATATTCCCTCAAATAAAGGTTTGAAGTGTATGATTCTCTGAGGCAGCAATTCTACACATTCTGTGCAACGATGGCTTAGGGTTTCAGGAGCGGATAAACAAAATCGACAAGTTAGTGCATCTGGTGGCAATACTTTCCTTCTGCATAATACATCATGAGTAGGCCATATGTCTAGACGAAAGCGCATGAAATCATCATTTCTCCTTATCAAAGAGATAGGCTCTGTCCCTGAAGAAAGCCAGCCTGCTACCTGGTTAGTGACAGGCAGGGGACTAGCCCCCTTGTAGACAGTATAACCAATTTCTCGGAAGAAACTCTCACAGGTTGAAAACCTCCTAGGTTTTATGTCTCGGCAGAAGAGACTCTCAGTAGAGGAGAAGAAACAGCTTGCCAGGAGTCCTCTTGGACAAGGATCTGTAATCAGGAGGAAGTTTGCAAGGTGGAAGAGAGAGACCGAAGAAGGAAGCAGAGACAAGGTCCAGACAACAAGGGATCATGTCAGGACTGAGGAAGACACAGGGAGCTAAGAAGGGGAAATACTGCATACTTCACAGAAGAAAATTTGTTTCAGAGGAGCTCACGTAATTTAACGTAATTTAATTGCAAAGTACAAATGTGCAGGGCAAAAGGCAATGTACATGCATGTACACTGCCTTTTGCACTGCAATTTTGCACTCTGCTGTGCAAAGTGAGTAAACGCTTCCTGCCATGCTCACATGGCCAGTGTTAGGAAAGATTCCCATTTACGTGAAGTTGTCCCTCCAGTTGTGTACTCCCCAACTTTTTGCTGCTGTTTAAACACCATAGTCTGACTTTGCCAGTGGAGCACAGCCTTCAGCTGCACTCCACTGGGCTTTCGCTCACTTTGTTATGGGGAAACTGACATGCCCTTAAAGACAGCCAGTACTGGGAGACTTTGTTTCCTTTAGTCCTTTCCCATGTTGCAACTTTTCTGCAATATTTAACCAGTGCACAATGTACCTTACAGTACAGTGCACTTGGGTCTTCCTTTCATTTCCAAAGGCCCTAGACTCCCTCTAAGGATTGATTATTTAGTTGAAGTACATATGTGCCTTGGACAGGGCGGGTAGCAGATTATCTTTTCGCATATTTTAGACACTTTCTTGCCATGCAAACCGCGCTTACCGCCTTTGGCATAGGAAGGTGGCCTGGCTCCAAAATGGCCATGCCAAGAGGTCCTTTGTCCTGTCCTTTCGCCATCTTGCCCCTTTGCCTTCCCCAGGTCGAGGCAACCCGGGTCAGTCCTTATTTGGGTATGCATTCTCCCACGAAATGTCAAGCTTTCGCAGGCTTCTACATGCATTGTGTGTGTGCTTCCAGGATGTGGGTTGGACTGTGGGTGCCAGAGAGTCTGGTGTGCTGTGAATTACAGGGACCATCGTGGTCCATGATTGGTCTACGTCTGGTGTGCCTGTATGTGAGCAGATCTCCCATTGCATGCTCTTCGTTTTGGCGCAAAGGTGGTCCCAGTTATTATTATTATTATTAAGGAGATTCTGGATAAGAGAAGGCCCCAAACACCCACACCAGGTCGATCTCTTGAGTTCTCACTGAACGAAGACTAGGATCCAAATATCCTGAAACTAAGAAGCCGAGTTGAGGAACCGCTAGTGACCAGCTGGAAGGTTTGGCACCCTGAGCCGCTGGACCCCTCTGCATCTGATCGAACTAGAAAGTCTGAGAAGACGCTTCGACCCATTAGAATAGTGGGACCAACTATTCTCGGCACCTTCATCAAACACCTGCAAGTAAGCCTTCCTGGAAGTGTCCCTGGGCCAACCAGTGAGCTGACCAGCTTGCGCAGGACCTTTGCTCTGACACCGCTGCCGTTTCGAGGAGACCCTTAGAACTTGGTAGATCGCAAGCTCTCTGTTCACAGCACTCTCACACCGAATTTTGTACACTTGGCATTCCCAGGTCTGGAATACAGAGAGAGCACCTGAACCAGATTACACGCGGTTACTGTGTCGCCCTGCTGCGGGGAGGAACTTCGTAGGTGCCATGCTGCTGTGCCCCTCTGTGCCCTGAAGCCTGCTACAGTGAAACTGGCCTAATCCATCCACCAGGATCGGAGAAATCACCACTGCCCCACCAGGGAATCATCACTTTAACTTTGCTGCTGAAAGCTGCAGAGCCACACACCTGCCGCATTTGAACCTGCAAACGAAGTGGACTCGACTGCTGAAGTTTGGTCCGGAGTGCGCCAGGGGTCGGTAAGTACTTGCAACCCTTACCGGTGGCCCCTAGCGCATTCACCCACTTTTACGCACAAGTGTCCCTTGAGGGCCACTCTCCTTTCCACAGATAGCCTGAGCTATCGAACGATTCCCAACTCCTGGAATCTGTTCTGCCCTTTTGGGGCGACCCTCCACGAATAGTGGGAACTTATTCTGCATCATATCACCCACCTTCCAGAGCTGCTACAGACACTACAAGAGACCCCGTTTTCTCCCTTCTGCTCTATCGCGTGCACCAGCATTTGAAAGTACATTGAGCGCTAAGCTCCTCTGTTCGTAGGGACTGGACTGCCTCTCATTTAGGATTTCAATGTTGGAGAACTACCTAAAAGTGTATTTGAACTATTTGCTTCCTTTCCTTTCAGGTTGGGGACCCATTCTGTGCTTTTTACCCTTTAGGCCACTTGGAATTGTATATATGTATTTTAGTAGGCTTGTGTTGGTTTAAAGGTACTACTGTTGATAATTACTGTGTGTTGAAACTCAAATGCCTTGAATAAATGCATTTGTATTTTTAATATGTACACCTGCTTGGGTAGTGATTTGTAAGTGTCCTTTACTCTGTGTGCTCAAGGAGGTCTTTCAATCATCCTCACCCCTCCTGAGACCTAGTCTTGACCGCCGCCAATGCTACCTTGATTGGTCTGGATTTTCCAGAAGGTTACCCTGTTCTAAGAAACTAGGCTGGCCCTTCTGAACCTCTGCCCACCAGGTCAGAGTTCAGAAATCCATCTTAACAGCCGGCATCATGACCAATTACAATTAAACGCTGCTTGTCATGCCCCTATGGAAAGCAGTGTTCACTGATATAAGTAAAAGCTCCCTGGGTGTTTTTATTGTAATTTTACATGCTGCCTGCCATGTTTGCTTTATGCTGGTGCATAAAGCTGGTGGACCCTATACGGATCTCCAGTATTTGCGCCAGCAAGAAAATTCATGCGGTGCAAATGCTGGAGCATTTTGTATGATGAGAGGAAGGGAGCAGAGGAAATGCAAGTTTCATTCCGATCCTCCTCTACGCCATACAATTTGATGAAAATGTGGCATGATGTGAATGGATAATCTAACATGAGCTCCAAATTGTATTACCCACGAGGGGCATTGCAACGTGTCGGCTCTGTGTCTCTTCTGGATGAAAAGTGCCTCTGGCATGTCTCCGTAGAGGGCGCTGCCATCTTGGGGGAACACTAGACCGTTACCATTGCTTCGGGTGTAGTGCGTAACGGGAACCTAGTGCTCCTTGATACCATAGCGACATGACAGCATGCACCCTCCTTATGTTGGGTTCACTGGGCTTGCTCCAGTGAAGGCGATGGAACCTCCTTATCAAAGACGGTGCATGTGCAAAACGTGCTGTTCCCAGGACTGGTTGAAGGGAGTATAGCCTTTCCAATCCGTTAAATATTGGAAGTACCCCCTGGGATATCTAGAGTCACAAATCCCTGCTATTTCATACCCTGCAACGCCACTATTATAAATGAGTGGATATCTAGCATGATATTGACTTGTCGAAGCAGCTCTATTTATAGGGTCAGAGAAGCGAAACGTTAAAGACTGTGTGAATCCAACATCAAATGTGGGGAAGAAAGAGCTTGAAGGCAACAGGGTTGATCTTTTGGATAATCCAGAAATGGCCAAAAAAGGTGGAGCTAGCTTAGATTGTACTAAGTGTCGGGTCAGGTACCTTGTAGGGTTAGGTACCTTGTAGCTAGCCAAATCTGGTCGCCCATTGCAAAGAGTGGTTCCAGAGTCCTGAGGCGGTCATCAAAGATGTTCATCCATTCTTGAGTCTTTTTCAGATGCTCTTTGGTCATTTTGTGGCCATCTTGTAGGATCTTAATCAAGTGATCTGTAGAAGGTATGCATGTCTCTGGTGCCAATTGTAATTTAAGCACTTGTGTATGGTAAACATAGGAGTCAAAGAACTTTGAGGTGTTGATTGAACGGTGCAGGAAGTTGGTATAGGTGAATTTTGCAATTGGCAGGAGAATAACCCAGTTGTCTACAGAAGTGGTGGAAAAACAACAAAGGAACTGTTCAAACACCTGATTGACACATTCCGTTAGACCATGATAGCCAGATGACAGATTTCTTTCAATGTGCAAGCCTTATACAGGTGTTTCCAGAAAGAGGAAAACATACTGTGAACCCTGGTCACAGGTTATATCCTGAAGGATACTGTGATGGCAGAAATCTCTTGAACAAAGACGTGAGCCATCTCTAGGGCTGTGGATATATTTTAGCAAGGCAGTAAATTGGCCCATATTTGAGAAACGATCTACAGTTAAAATGATGGCTGTCTTGTTCTGTGATAAGAGGAGATCAACGATAAAGTCAGCAGATATGGATATCCATGGTCTTGAAGGACACGCAGGGGGAGGAATCATCTAACTGTCATTTGGTGAGATGCTTTACTTTGAGCAAAAACAGGACATGAAGCTTCATAGTCTCTGACATCCCTATGTCAAGTGGGCAACCAGATGTTCCGGTACAACAAATGTAAGGTGGTATGGCATCCTCTATGACGAAGAGCTGGCTTTTCGTGACACAGTTAGAGCAACTGTTCTTGAAGATTGACAAATGGGACGTATAACTGATTATTCATGAAGAACAGACCTTGATGTTCTTTTATGGTTCCTTGTCCGGACTGGATTAAGGAGGTGATACTCCTGTCATCTTGCATCGCCTGAATAACCTGTTGTTAAAAGGTAGAAACTAAGAAAATGAACCTCTTATCGTCAGGTAGATGTTCTGGTGGATTATTTGTTGTCAAACGTCCCTTATCCTTCCTGGATAAAGCGTCAGCGACTAGGTTCCGGAGTCTGGATAAGTATGTCAAAAAGATGTCAAAATGGCCAAAGAAATAGGTCCAACAGGCTTGCCTACTATTCCTGAACCTGAAAGTTCTGTAATGTTTGTAGGTTCTTGTGGCCTGCCCGGAATTCTTTGGGTTATCTTGCATCTAAAAGGATCAATTCTTGATGGCTCAATTTAAGCACTAATAGTTCCCTTTCCATGACTGAAAAATGTATTTCGCTGGAAGTGCACGTCCTTGAAAAATAAGCGATAGGATGTTCTAGCTCATCTTCTTGTTGTTGGAGCAAAACCTAGAGTTCTGAAATGCCTCTTCTGCCTTCTGGAACCATGCAAACCTGGTTCCCTTTTCCAGTAAGCTGACAATCCAATGCGAGAAGTTTCACATGAATTTCCTATCGGAATTAGTTGGTCCAATAAACTGTTGTTTTTGTCTGACCGAGGACATAGATTGTCAATGTAAAATCACTTTTATATTGCGAGAATCAATTTCTTTACCTTTAGAGGACAGGATATATTCCATATAACATCACCAAAGCTACACTGAAGAGTCACTTCTCCAGTTCAGCCTTTAATCGGTTGTCCTGAAGTCATTTCAACACCTACCGTTCATGTTCTGTGTGTTTTTTCTTAGTCTTGAAATAAATCAGGATATCATTTAAATAGACAATCATTGAGCAGAAGGGGAGGCCAGTGAATATACGATCAACAAAGCATTGGAATATTGCGGGAAAATTTACCAACCCAAAGTGCATAACCCTCTAATCGAAGAGACAAAAGGGTGTCAACCAGAAATCGCAAAGCCCTTCCTGCTGGAAGCAGATGCTTCTGATGGAGCCATTAGAGCCGTGGCAGTCTTCCATTCATCCCCGTATCGTAGTTTTAATGGGTGGAAAGCACCCTTCAGGCCCAACATTGAGTAAATGGTTGCTTCACGGACTGTCTTGATAGTGTAAGAGATCAAGGTCAGGGGGTATTTGTCTTTTTTCAAGATATGATTTAGCCATCTGCCGTCTAAACAAGAATGAAGCTCAGTTGCATCCTTTTTGGGATCGAAAAATAATGAAGCACCCTCTGGTGTCTTCGATGGGGCAATTAGTTAATTCTTTAGATTCTTGTCAAGATAAGACTTTTGGGCTTTCTTCTCAGTTTTAGAGAGAATATACATTTTCCCAAAGGGAATAGAGCAAACAGTTACAAGGTTAAAGGTACAGTCTTCTTTTCTGTATGGTGCTAGCTGGCCTTCATCCAGATCGGAGAACGCGTCCTCAAACTCTGCGTATTCACTATGGAGTATCTTCATATTTTCTACACTTAGGCATCCGTGATTAGTGGATTCCTTTATTGTTTTCAGAGTAGCATCAAAACAGTGTGTTCCACACAGTAATCAGAACCAGATGAAATGGTTCCTGCCGTCCGTTTAATAAAAGGGTTATGCCTCTTTTTCCACGGCATACCTAGTATTATCAGTTAATGTAATGTTTTAATCATGTCGGATACCAATTGTTCAAAGTGCTGACCGATCCTTAAAGACAACTGAGTGGATTCTTCTCTGAAGGTCCAGAACTCAGGGGTTGTTCACCCACTCCTTCAATGGCTTGAACCTAATTATTGGGTATGATATTAATACCCTGTTGGGCGGCCCATTGGTGGTTCATAAACACACAGGAGGCTTCTGAGTCAACTAGGGAAGAGATCGTCAAATGAGTGGTGATAGACAGGCACAACTGAACTCTGAATTCCAAAAGTGAAGTAGTAGGTGATTCTTGTCTAGGGCCATCACTCTTCTCCTAAGGTCCCACTTATGAACAGGAGTTATAGTTTCCCTGCTGGTGACCTGGTGAAATTGGGCAATCTCTTACTAGGTGTCCCTTAGTTCCACAATACCTGCATAACCCAAAAGCAAGCCTGCGTCTTCTTTCTTCTTCAGAAAGGAGGCCTATGGCATAGCCAATTAGCATCAGTTCAGGTTGTGTAGCATCTACTTCCGGAGATGTGACAGTTGGAGCATAGATGGGCTTAGAGACACAGGGCCCCATTACGAGTCGGCCGGTAGGGGATACCGGGCACCGATAAGGAGACCGGTGCCGGTAATCCTCTATGGCCCTGATTCCGAGGTCCCCTAACGAGAACCGCTAGGGACGGGTGGTCGGACCACCCGTCTCTTACGGGTTCCGTTAGGGGACCAGGCCGCTAATTACGGGCCTGCCATTAGCAGGCCCGTAAATAGCGCCTTCCCCATTCCCATATAGCCCTACGGGGGCTCAAATGGGAATGGGGAATGGTTGGTGCAATGGGGACTTTCCGGTCCCGCCAGGGTCGGACTAGACCTGTAAATCCCCATTGCACCACACCGGACTTGGTCCCATTATTGGTGGCAGTCATGGCGCAAATAGCGCCATGACTACCACTAATCTCGGAATGAGGCTCACAGTGTTTCCTTCTTTCAGATTTCAGTTCTTGAAGCCTCTAGACAAGCTGAAGAACCTGAGTGATTAACTCGAGGAAATTAGCCAGTTGGGCTACTTGAGCAAGTGTATCCTTTAGTTCCTCGGTGAGTCCCATATGAAAAAGGGTGAACTTGATGCCACCAGTGGGCACATAAATGTGAGAATCATAGTGCGTGTGCTCCTCGCCTGCCGGGACGAATTAGGGAACTGAGCCACCTATAAACTCCCCAAAGGTGTAAATTGGTGATATCCCTGACACGCCCTGGAAGGGATGCAAGTATCGAGCGCACACGTCTCTGAACCAAGCTGTGAGCGCTTCAAGTCAGCTCTATTCCTGTGCTCCAGGCAAGGCTGAATCAGGCTATGGCTACGTCACCAAGAATGTTTGGAGAAGCAGTGGCCTACTAATAGGAGGCGAGTGACGTGGAGAAACCTCCCTCCCCGTGCCGATACCAGTCCCAGACTCAGCTAGTGACTAGGGTACCGAGCAAAGCCAGGAAAGTTCAGAGAAGCCAGGGCCTGTAACTAAGGGGTGAGTGACATGGAGAAACCTCCCTCGCCAGCCGATACCAGCACCAGTCCTAGCAAGTGACTAGGGTACCAAGCAAGCGAAAGTGCCTGTGAGGGAGTCTCACATGGAAAAAACGAGAATTGGAGCAGCAGGGTACAGGCTGTGACCAGAGCAGCTGTCAGCCGCCCAAGGGGAAGAGACCCTGAGGGGAAGAGAAGTCTTCACCCTGCAGACTGGCAGCCATTACAAAAACTGACCACCTTGAGTCAGGGGTGACAAAAACGGCCACACTCTGTTCCGGGAGATCTGCAGAGTAGCACTGGAGAATGACAAGGTACGCATAGCCCTGGGAGGGGGGAGAGGGGGTGGATGACTTTAAGGGTGATCATGGTAGCATCCCGGTCCCAAGCTATCAACTACTCTGTGGCTGGTATGTCCTGTGGACCAGCTGAGATATTTTTCGGGCCCCCAAGGGCAAATACAACGCAGACCTTTGACAGTAATCCCAGGTCACAGGTTACAGGTCTTTTTATCCCCTGAAGATAAGCCCTGAGGCTCAGAAATCTCTGAAGGTGGACAGAACCTGGGTAGCCACACCGAAAGAGGAGTACAGGCACAGGAGGAACCTGACAAGTGGACTAAAGTAGCACAAGGTAGGGCCTTGTAGGGGGGAACAGCAGCAAGCCAGGGTGCCCTGAGCCAGCTGTGGGCATGGATTGGGTCAGAGAGAGACAAAGACTGGTGGAAGCTCTCCAGAGTTTGGAGAGACAGAAGAAGCCACCATATAATTAAACAGTAGTACATCTGAGGTCGTTTCCCGCAAATGAGGTACACAAGGGAGTGGAGGTGACACCGGAGCAATGGAAACTTAGGGGGTCACTCCGACATTCCCTTGACACATAGTGACCCATAGTAAAGCAAGATAGGCTACCTCAGCAGGTTAACAAGCACACCAGTAACCAGACTCTGACAAGGCCTATATGAGCTGGATAGAGAAGTTGCAAAAATGTAAACATAGTACAACGCTGAAAATAATTTGTCCGAAAGTAACTTGGCCCTAACAAAGAGAATGGTGGAACAGTCAGTAACCAAAAATGACATAGCCACCCTTCTGTTAGAAATTTGGGGCATAAGAACAGACATTGGCCACAGAATAGACGACCTTGACAAGAAAGTGGAAACTCTGGAAGACGGAGTGCAAGGGCTGGAACCAAACCAGACGTCGGTGAATATCCTAGAAACCCAGTTGGACATGCACATTTCAGAGCTGGAAAGATGAGAGGACTAGTCGAAATTAAAGATGGGTAACATTGAAAACCGTGAATGGAGAAAAAACAGGCTAGAAATGTTTCATTGGGACATATGAATGGAATTATCACTCAAAAACCCGCTGTTTGGGTTTACCTGTCCACCCTTTTCCTCTTTCGTGTTAAAGAATACTGCTCGGGCATAACCCTTTAAGTAGTTGGTGAGCACTGCCACCCCCTAACCCCAGACCCACTTGTTCTTTTCCCCCCAGTACATATGAATGGAAGAGAATAGCTTGGGATGCAACTAGAGAGACCCTTATTTGTCAATAAGACTTGATATCAGTTCCTTCTGATATCGTCTCTGTGTGCCATTTTGTTTGTTTTTTGATCTGCTGCCATGCCTATCCTAAGGGCAGAAGTCATGGTGTTCGTGATACTTTACAAACCCGTTTCCAGGCACCTTCAGAAGCCACCAATGTCAAGGCAGCAAGAGCTTCACCTTGGTTTCGCTATCCTTCTCCATATTCTCTGAACAATTCCTTAGGTATTTGAGTCAAATTACCAAAACACCAGGAAATAAAAAAATTACGAATTATATAGGTTCTAGGACGTATACGCAAAGTGCCATGTTTGGTGTGAATAACAATTATTTATGAAATTATTTTGCCATTTATACTGAATTGCATGTTTTTCTCACCCCTCTGTGGAGCCAGTGATGATTGCCACCTTCTGTGCATGGGATTTGGCCTTGTCCGCCATTGTTCTCTTTGGGATGCCACCGCTCAGCTTGGTGCCAAGCAGGTGCATCTGGCAGAAGCTGGCAGCTCTCACCCATGAGCGAAGCATTCTCCTTGGCCTTCAATGGAATACAGCTGGTCCTGCAGAAAAGGCAACAAAATAAATGTGATGTGTGCCATTAACAATCTCATTGTACTACAGATGAAGTGTGGTAGTATAACAGCACATGCCCTGGGTTTGACACCTGTGGGAATATTGGGCCAAGCATTGAGATTGGAGTTCTGTGGGCCTACATTGCCCAACACGTGTATAAGCTTCCATCCCCAACTAGCCATTACAACTTTACCCATAATGCTCCTCAGTCCTGCAATACAGGTGCGACTAGGGATTAATTTCCATGCCCATTAGCACTGTGGTATTTTCGGATTCATTCTGGAGGTTCCCAAAAAAGGCTCTGCCACATTTAGGGAAATGGTAGGGATCAGGGAACCCAAAAGCGCTGTTTGAAAAAATGACCAAAGGTTTCGGCACATACTTATTTCTCACAAGTGTTATTCTGCTCATCCAGGGTTGAGAGATATCTATGTAGGCATGTACATACGTGCTGGGTTTTATATAGTGCAAACCTAGCTGTGAAGTAACAGCGCTGTACAACAAGGGGATGCAATTACAGTCACAATGGTATGGATACGATCAGAAGCATTGAATTTTATTGGTAGACTTAGGAGGACATAGAAAGAAGGAATACAGAAGGTTTCTAGGAGAGGTGCACATGACTGTGCTTAAGGCATACCCAGGGTTGATTCATTTGCTGGTGAATCTGCAGCTGTGCTCCGTTGAAGCTTTTTCGCACAATCTGCCCTTCCTAATTGTCGGATTGAGTCCCTAGGTCGGCATCAGATTGCTTCTCTTCCTGCCATATGACAACGGGAGAAGAAGCAAGGTGTGTGCCTTTTCAAAACCCCAGAAGACTCCAAAGGCTGGGAGTCACTACACCTGACATCTTTACTCCCTTTTCTATGCCAACGTTTGCTGGCTTTACAAAGCAGCTCTGAATTTAATCTAGATAGGATTCTACATAGTCTAGGTAGGAGGATGGGACCTATTGGCAGGGCCCATGATCTAGAGGAGGGAGGTCCCGGTTTTACAGCTTCCTTCTGATGTTTGAGGCAGTCACGTGAGAGGAGTCAGACTCAGAGCACATCAGTGTGCGCAAGGCTAGCTCTTTGTGTGGGACTCTTCTTTTATCCGCACTCCCAGGCTCGGCGAAGAAGATGCAAGTAAGAGAGAAAACAAAGGTAAATTATATGTCTTTTCTCTGCTCCTGCTCTTGGGGAAAACCTGTGCCCCACTCATTACCAACCCCCTGTAAAACCATTTAAAAGAGCCAACATGGCCTCATACATGATGTTCACACAAGTATTGCCAGGGAGGATGTACAGTCATCGTGTTTGTCTGATCGTTGCATGCCCTCTGTCTGCTTTGAACACGCTGGCATGAGGGCACACAGCTGACAGGTGCCGACTCTCTGGGGCACTGTCAGGTATGGGATGAAAGCTTGCAAAGCCTTTTCCTGTGTTTTTCCCACATCCACCCTCAGCAGAATGATCATGGACTTAAGCACAGAGAGAGGTTCTGGTGTCATACCTAAGGTTGGAAACTTCACTCGGCAAGAGTAAGGCATCTAAATGGCAATAGCATTGGCCATGAAAATACACGCTACAAACTCAATTGTCTCTTGGCACTACAGACAGTGGGTGCTATTATCATGCCATGATGCAAGGTGAGAAAATGCAGACACACGTCCATCCATGTTGCCACTTAATTTGTAGTTATCCCAGTTTTTAGAATCCGGTCCATATAGTTGCCAATGTAGTGTGCAGGTGGAAAGATGTCGTTAACACAATTCCGCCAGGCAAATTATTTGCAGTTTACAGGAAATATGTAAGACTTCCTCTCACAAACCACATATAGTCAAAACTTCCTAGGTATTCACTCTGCTCACCCACACCCATCACGACTAGAAACACCAGATTAGGCACCCGCACTGCACCACTACCCATACTAAGATGAGCATAGGCACTGCCCCTCTCCCCCCACCGCCCCAACATGCCTCTACACTACTTCGCACTAAGCCCCTCACTACCACACACCACATCAAGCACACTTCACCCCATACTAGTACAAACAAAAACATCACAGGCACACAACACCTAAATGTGCACTACTGAACGTACGCTCCCTACCTGCATATGCCCTCGAGATAAATTATCTACTATCTACACTTAATCTGGACTTACTTTGCATCACCGAATCCTGGCTCAATGAGGCCTCCTGCCCCGCCATCGCACTAGCCCTACCCACAGGCTACACCATCCTTAGGCAAGATAGATGTGATAAGATTGGAGGGGGAGTCGCCCTTATCCACAAAGACTCACTATCCATTAGATTAGCAGACCATAGTACATGGGGTGGTAATGCTGATATCCTATCAGCCAAGTTTACGCTCTCCCCCAATAATCTAATCAACATCCACATCCTATAAAGACCTCCCGGACTCCCATCTGACTTCCAAGAGCACCTCTCCCATCGACTCAGCAACAACATTAAAAAGTCCTCCAAAATCCTTCTCTCAGGAGACTTAAATTTAGGATACAATGATCCTAAGGATAAATCCGCAGCAACCCTAGCTAAAGAACTCACAGACTTAGGTTTCTCCCAAGGAGTCCTCACCCCCACTCACTCCAAAGGCCGCACCCTTGACTGGGTCATGGATCACAACTGTGCATCCAACATTACCTCAAACACCGCCCTTCCATGGACGGACCAAACATGTATCGAAATCCTCATCCCCACCAACCCTAAACCTAAGACTCTCACCCACGCACCACGTGCCACAATAAGTTCTAAAAAACTCAACGCAGACAACTTGCGTCCCCACCATAAAAGCCCCTGCCTAGCACCACCTTTCTCTCAATACCCAAATATACTATCAGCTATCTTCAATGATACTCTCACCAATGCCATAAACTCTATAGCCCCACTTGAAAGTAAGAAGGAAACTGCAACTCTTGGTTCTCGGAAGAACTCCAAACCCTCCGAGCTCAAAAGTGTCAGTCGCTTAAAAACTGGCAAACGGATCTGTGTGATCTAAATGAGAGCCTCTTCAAACAAATAGCCCTTCAATATAAAAAAGCCATTTTTGCAGCAAAATCCAACTCCTTCAATGATAGGATCTCAAAGGCCAACTCCAAAGCTAAAGAACTATTCACAATCTTTAATGTATAAGTCACTCCTCCGGCTACCGCTGACAAGATAACTAAATACAAAACCTGGTGTGCCAGCATTTAGTCCGCCATGCTCAAAAAAATAAAACTCCTCCAGAACAAAATCCAAAACCACTGCAAAGCCCTCCAAAACCAAAAAAACAACCGCCCTACACAAGACAAGCATAGTAATCTCATCACGCTCAATTCTCCTTCAGAGATGTCACTGAACCTGAGGTCCTTAATCTCATCAAAAACCTCAAACCATCCCTCTGCAAAGCAGACATTTGCCCTCCCAAAATCATCAAGGAATGCGCCAGTGACCTAGCACCCCTGATTACTGCCTTCATTAATGCATCTTTCCAAACAGGAACTGCCCCAAACAATCTCAAGGAAGCCTGGGTGCGGCCACTTCTAAAAAAGGCCACACTTGACCCAGCGCAACCCAACAACTACAGACTGATAACGACAGTCCCATTCCTCCTAAAAATCCTGGACAAAGCAGCTCACATCCAGATCCAATCATACATAGACGCTAACTCCATACTAGGCAAAAGACAATCTGGCTTCCGTGTCGGGCATGTAACAGAATCCGCCTTATTAGACCTAAAAAATCAAATCTCACAGATCATGGACAAAGGCAAACCTACCTTGCTCCTCCTTCTCGATCTATCAGCTGCTTTTGACCTGGTAGATCACCAAACACTCACCACCCACCTCACCCATGCAGCCCATTTCTCTAATCAAGCAGCATCCTGGATCACTTTCTTCCTTGAAGGAAGAGCCATCAAGGTCTACTCCGACACAGCTAACGCAGATCCTACCACTATAAACTGCGGTGTCCCCCATGGATCTTGTACAGCCCCCGCCCTCTATAACCTCTTCACAAAACCCCTCTTCGACCTACTTGACTCCATGGGTGTTGCATATACAATCTATGCAGACGACACTCAAGTACCTTTACCCTATCTGGACTCTATCACCAAGACGCCACAGCCCTTCACAACATCTATGCCACTATCCAAGCTTGGATGGCAATCAGTGGCCTCTGTCTTAACGGGGAGAAGACTGAAATTCTCATCCTGGGCCAGACAAACACAATATCGAAACTAAGCCCCCAATACAACAACTTCAACATAGACAACTCAACCATCTCTGTATCATCCTCTGTCAAGACTCTAGGTGTTCACATTGATGCAAATCTATCGATGAACAAACAAGTCAGCGCCATAGCCTCTGCATAAGCATTCAGCACCAAACTCATCAATGCCTTTAAACCCTACTTATCCATCCCCAACCGCTTGACCATAGCTAGAGCAACTATAGGAGCCAAACTCGATTATTGCAACGCCCTCCTAGCTGGCACCTCCGCCAAAAACATTTACAGACTGCAAACCACACAAAACAATGCCCTCAGAGCCGCCATGAGCATCCCTAGAAGAGACCACATATCCCACGCCTGACGTGAAGCCCGGTGGCTCCAGGTAAAAGACCGTATTACTCTGAAAATCCTCACCATCACTCTGAGAGTTATATATATTCCTGGACTTTTCATATATTCTTCTTGGCTATTTCAACAAGGTAGATCACTCCCTTAATGTCCTTGGCTTTTTCCACAAAACTTCTGAAGAGGGAGAAGTATCTGTGTGATTTGTAGGTGGCATAATTGTTTGTGGCGGAATTGATCCTAGTCAATTTTGCTGCGAAACCAATTTTGCTGTGGCCAAAATCCACAAACCTATGCCCCCACCCCCAATACATCCTCATCTCCCAATACCTTTTGCACATCTGCTTTATTTCTGACCCTGCAGTGTCAGTTCTGTCCCTCTTACATGGGTCGGACCTGCTGACGCCGCCTCCAATCCTAAGGAAGCGGGGGACACCCCTGCTGCCCCCAAAGGCCATCAATACCAAGCATGGGGAGCGAGGGACACCCACACAACCCCAGCTCTCCATGTTCGGAAGCGATACCACAGCAAACTGAAATATATTACAGAATGGAAAAGGGACCCAGACGGCAAAGGAACAAAAAGGGTACGTTTCGGAGCAAGAATTTCAGGTATGTTTATATGTATATGTAGGTTAAAAAGGAAGAAGGTAAAAATGTAGAGTGAAAAGCAGGTCAAAAAGACAAAACTATTTATTTTTAAATGAGCAAATTGGGTAATACTGCGGGAGACTACTCACGTAGTAATCTTTATCCTTTCTATCTCTCTTGCGTTTATTGTAAAGCGGGAGATTACTCCTGAGATATTCATCACTCTTGGTATTTTCCTGTAGTTACTGTGACAAGGGCGATTACTCCAGAGGCACTCTTCCCTCTTGGTATCTTTCTTGTGACTAGTGTGATGAGGGAGATTACTCCTGAAATACTGTTCATGCTTCGTATCTTCCTTACAATTACTGTGATGAGGGAGATTACTCCCGAAGTACTCTGCACTCTTGCCCAAACCCCTATCGCTTCTCCCATAACTCCCGTTACCTTCTTTCTGGTGGGGGCATGTCACCTGTTCTTCCTGGGGTATTAGTCACGCTCCCTCTGGTCAAAAGCTTTTTGCGTCTCTCCGCCTCCCGCTGCACCGCTCTTGGTCCGATGGTCTCTTGGCCTTTTGGTGCCGGCGTAGTTAAAGGATCACACCGACCACCGTTCCGAGGTCTTGCCACTGTCGGCCTCTCTCCTGCTTCTGCGTACATCGGGTCTACGTCTGACTACTGAGTGCTCTGCTGACTGTTCCAGGGTGTCCTCACGATCGGGAACCAGCTTCTCCTGCTTACATCCACGTTCCCATGTTTGAATCTCCCGGGTTTGACAGGCTTCACACCGGAATCGCTTTTCATTGAGTTCCTTCTTGGTTTTTAAGTCCTGGGTCCTCCACAAAGGCTTTATTTTGTTTCATTTAAGTATTCTTCATGCCTCCTTGAGGACACCTCTTCTCAGTACTGTCTAAACTTGGAAAAGGTGTAGTTGCATCACTCCTTCAATCTTCTCTTCTCAGTACTTTTGGGAGATGGCTTATAATCACTTTGTGTGTTCCTCCACGTCTTCGTAGTACTAAGTCTTACGTGAGAAAAGGAGGGAATATCACAGTAACAAATAATAGTGTTTTCAGGTTGGTTCTTTGAAGACCTCAAGGGTTTCATGGTCTCACAGGCAAGGCGGTTAGGGAGTTGAATCACGGAACAGGAGGCTTTGTCCCAATGAGGGGAGTCTCTCCCTATAAGGTCCCGCTTTCCAATGTTGGGAGATTGTTGCATAGCAGGCTCACCTCCCTAGCCTGACAGGGAAGGATTCCTCTCTGGGGAGAAGTGACGAGATCTTGTGAGTCTGCCTGGATGGAGAGCAGTGAACAGATGGAGAGCAGTGCAAATCACTGAGTAGTGAAGTATCATGGAACCCAAAGGGTGAGTTAGTGATGGTAGAGGAGACATTATTCTGGATAAGATGTAGATGAAGTACACACTGGGGTGTCCAGGGTCTATTCTAAGTGTAGCTAAGAACTTGCATGAGAACACCAGTGTTCAGATTAGTTTGGACAGCAGGGGAGCTATCACGGAACCCATAACTATTGACAAGGGTCTAAAACAAGGTTGCGTTTATTTCCACCGCTGTTTAACATATATTTGTTGGATTTGCCAGGTATGTCGAGAAATATTGATAAGTGATCTCCTAGACTTGTCTGTGTAAAAATCTGCTGTCTTTCATACGTAGACGTTGTCATGATCTTCGATCACACCTATGTGGGGGCAAAAAGATTATTGGATGGCCTGTACAAACATGCAGATCAAAATGGGCTATCCATTCATTTGGAGAAAACAAAAAAATGCACTTCCCTGCTAGAAAAACTGCAACGCCAAAATGTGTTGGTAAGGGGAATGGCATTAAGTATGTTACTAGCTACAGATATCTAGGGCTTGAATTGACAACTAGTGGAGATTATGTACAGATTATCTCAACCAAAAGTAGTTTTGCAGCAGTGTTAACATCTCTTAGTGCTAAATGTGTGTCAGAGTGCCCAGGCTTCAGTCTCGTGGGTATCCTGACACTGTACAAACAGTGCTTCTGTGCCACTATGCTTTATGGCTTAGAGGCATTAACGATGCAGGATCACATTTGGCTGACCACTTAGCATGTTTGCTTGACAGCTAGGCTGAGTGAATGGGGGTGTGCTGCATAAAAGCAGGGCTTTGGGGACTGGAACTTTAGAAGTCGCCACAGGACCTGAGAATCCGACGAGGGAGAAGCTGAGCCGACCTGCTACGATGACACCACCGGTGGAGCCCTGCGGAACCGACTCACCACTTCCCGACGACAGAGAAGATCTCCCGGCTGGAGAGTCTTCTTCCCCTGACTGGTGGGCACAACCAGTTTACCTTCTTTTCCTCGCATCCCAGGACGTCTTGTGGTCGAATTGCCCGTGCCAAGCACCCCGCCAACCGGATAGCCACTTACCACTGGACCGCGAATAAAAGGACCGCTCCTTTTTAACTGAGAACTCCGCGGCTGGTTTCTTCCCTGGCAGTGCAACAGACTCCTGTCTTCCTCCCCGACGAGATCCTCTCTTCCCCCGGACGAAGCACCGACTTGCATCCGCTGCCAGGAACAACTGCCCCCGCTGGAGTATTCTCACCACTTTAAGGTACCATGTCTGCCAGGCCTCCCTTTCTAAAGATTGCTACAAGGTAATAATAATCCCTTAACCTTCTGGACTGGGCTGGCCGCCTTGACCATATAACTGGTCCCTTTCTTTTGGTCCAACTCTTTCTGAACCTTTTCGAGACTTTTGTGCACTTTACAACCGTGTGACCTTGGACACATTTCGTTCTGATCCTTTTAAAGTGGATCCGGCTTTCTGAACTCTAACTTCACGGTTTGACTCTGCATTCCCCTTTTGCGGTGTTCTCATGAAAGTGTTGGGATCTGTTACAATTTATGCTCTGCCTTTCTCTCCCTATTAAACCGAATTATTAGAGTGCCATCTACGTTAAGCGCTCACCGCTGTCTGAAAATAAGTGGGGCTTTACTTAAGGCCTGTCTAATATTCTTTTAAGGGAGTGTATATCTTTTAGTGACCGTGTTTTTGAACTGCTTAATCTTAGTGCCTGTGTCTTTTATTAGATGTGGTTTTAAATAAATAATTATATCTCTTTTACACCAAGCTCTGGTCAGTGTTTGCTTGTTCTACTGTGTCCTTGTGACCTATTGTGAATACTCTGTATACTGCCTAACTCTTCTTGAGGGAAGTCCGACTGCTCAGCCACAGCTACCAAGTGAATCTGTGAGGTACAGGCTGCTACCAAGTGGGTTTACTGCCAAACACCTGTAGTCTTAAATCTTTTGCAGTGGTCCCAGAGGGAACTGCACAGGTTTCTGCCTAACATAGGCTACTATGGGGGGGCCCTCCAATGGTAGCGGCTTTGGGTATGGGCTCAGTTTGCCCACCCATTATGACGTCTCTGCATGCTACAACATGCTATGCTGTGTGCATCCTTTGCAACACCCTACTTTACATGTGGAGGAAGGCACACAACACACAACGCTTGTGATCCAGTAGTCGTTCCAGTCGATCCATGCAAGCTTTCATCGTGTACATGAAAACCCTTTCCAATTGGTGGCTACACCACCAAACAAATAGAACTAAAAAAGGGAGAAGGGGGAAGGGAAAAAGGGATGGGAGAAACATTGAGCAAACAAATAAAATTACATAAAGGAAACCAGGAAATAAAGACATAAAAGGATAGTGTCTAGGAGAACAAAAAGAAAGAAAGAAAGAAAGAAAGAAAGAAAGAAAGAAAGAAAGAAAGAAAGAAAGAAAGAAAGATAGAAAGAAGAAACAGGTAGGTTTAGAGGCATAGAAAGCAATTAAGTAATGGAGAAGAGGACTATCGCAAGAGGGACAAAAAAGAGACACATTAACAAGGCATCATGAAAGTGAGAGAGGGAGAGAAAGTTGGCAGAATGTGTAAAAAGAACAGAAAAGCACAGACAATGGAGAACAAGGCAAGTAATGGGATGAAGACACTATTCAAAGCAAGATTGAGCAAGTGGTGAAAATGGGGGCTGTGGCTACATGGGCAAGTGATGAGAGTGAGCTAGACACTAGGAAGTCAGAAACATTGGGAATGGGGGAACTGGTTGACATGAGAGAGGTGTGGCACACACAAAGACAGGGGGAATGAGTGGGGGAAATAACAGGAACTTGAGTGAGATGATAGAGAAACTTGTATAGATGAAAGTGAAGTAATTAAAGGTGCAGGAAGAAACTGATATGTGGAGATGAGATGAAAAGGGAAACAAAGAAATTAACATGGCACACAGACAATCATAAAGCTCTCATGCAGTGAGAAAATAATGGGGATTTTTTTATATAGTGGTTCATGCTGGATTCCTCCCTTTTCAAAGGTCTATAGTAACAGTTGCTATTAGTCATTGGATAGCTCAGAATGTATCATTTTATGAAAGATGAAGAGCTAAATTGTCGCTGCTCTTGGATTCGAACTTGTGAAGTAAATGCTGGCTCCATGAAACAGGCAAGGCAACAACTTGTAACGTATCCATCCACAATACTAATAAAACTGTGAGGTGGAGTCGGAGATGAGATGAAATCTATGAGTGCAGGAGGGTTATGAATGATAGGTGGCAGTTAGTGGAAAACAGATATATAGTTCAGAGTAAATCTGGTATAGATACAGGTCAGAGAAAGCGAGAGTAGAGATGAGAGGGAAACTGAATAAATAAAAGATAACTTGAAGAGTAAACTAGAAGGGATAACGGAAGACATTAGTGAAGATGAAGGTAAACCTGGGAGAGGTAGAAGTAAAAGTGCCCCATGCATGGGTCGGGGCTGATGCAGATAAGAGGGTGAGAGAATGACAGGCAGAGATGAGTGGGGAACTAGAGGAGAGGATAACATGGGAAAAAAGCCAAGAGGGTAGGAAGAGGTAGGGATTCTGCTGACAGAACGGGGTAGAGGAGACGAAGATCTGAGAAGAACCGAGGGGAAGATGGAGGCTAGAGATAGAATGGGGATGATATAGTGGATACAATGACCAAGTAGAGGTAGTGATAACAGGAAGACTGGAGGAGATGAAGGAAGAGAGCCATGGAGGCAGATATGGGGATTAGAGAAAGAGAGGGTCATGGGGTGGTGAGAAGAAGAGGTAGAAATGGGGGGGGGGCCTTTAGGAATATATGTAGCTTTTCATTTCTTGTATTGTTCCCTAGCAGAAGTACCCGAACGAGTTATGTAGATAGACATGACAACACTGATCCTGTAGGTCACTGTTCCGATTCGTTTATCGCTTGATGTGCCTTGCACCCTGAAGTAAACTGCACTGAGAATGGGCGCATGTAGCTGGCTGACCTACCCCAGAGCTGATGTTGGGGGGGGAGGCGAGAGTTGAAGTGCTGCTGCATACTGCGACTTTCTGTGCTCTCTCTCCACCTGTCCTCTCACCCTGGCGTGGTGCAGTTCATTGCGGTGCAAATATCTTGGAAACTGCATTCTAGGGCCTTGACTTGTGCTGACTTCCCGGGAATGGGTGGGGTGTCCGAATGTCTTTTAGCCAGTAATGTCCGGAGGCTCCTAACAGGTAACTATGCAAAATGTGGTGAAGATTGATGGCACGTTGTGGAATTTTATAAGGAACAACGCTTTTCCCCAAACCCACAAACAAATGTTGACTTCCGCTGAAATCAGGGGAAAGTGGCGGGGCGTCCAAATGTCATGTAGCCAGTAATGTCACGAGGGTCCTAACAGGGCACTGCAACATTTGGTGCAGATGGGTGAAACCGTGTGGAATTGTATAAAGAACAATGCTTTGCGGCAAATCCTGCCACAAACACATTTTGACATATGTATATCACACGGACGCAGTAGCGTCCATGTAGTTATGGTTAAGTTGGTGTTTCCATAGGAAGAGCATTTTTTGGGCGGTTTATAACTTCGCTCCCTCTGGACGAATCCTCACCAAACCTTGCAAAAAAAAGTATATGGCCCACTCTAAATTTTTTTGCAAAGTTTGGAGAGGTTTGGTCCAGGGGGGGTAAACTTATAGGGGGGGGTCCCAAAACATGTGTTTTTTCCCATAGACATAATGGGAAAAAACTTTGCGCATGCCTACAGCCCAAACCGCTGGACGGATTTACACCAAATTCTGCGGCAGGAGCGGGGGCTTGGTCCCGAAAGCGTGCTTTTGCAAATTTGGTGTAAATCCGTCCAGTAGTTTTTTTTTAAATGACCAAAATGTAAGGCAAAAAAATTAGTGATATCTCTGTTCGCTTCGCGGACTTCCCGGTTCGCTTCGCGGACAGCGCCCCGATTGGCCGAGCGGCTTGCGTGATGTCCGCGGACATGCAACGTGTTCGCTGATTGGACGGCGTGGGGCGTGGAGTGCGTCAGATTTTCTGTGGCACCTGCCATCTTGCATTCGCCGTCGACCGCGGACAGCGCGGTGAAACTTGGATTATAAATTTTATTTAGTGGAGTGTGTTGGTGTGTAAGAGTGTTTGGGGAGTGTGGGTGAGTATGAGATAGGTTCAATGTTCTGTTTTTTTAATGTGCTAGATGCTTTTGTTGTGTTCAATTTGTCTGCGGACAACACGGCTGTTCTGAAATTTTGTAAATAAACTAAATGGTGGGGTGTTCTGAGGACGGAGTATGTGTCCGTTTTGTTCGCAAGCAAGCTAAAATTGAGCTAAGAACACCTGCGGTGTCCTTAAATGTTCGTACATAAACAAAATGGGGGTGTCCTGAGGACGCTGTCCGTATTGTACTCTGGCAAGTTGAATGTGTTCTAAGAACACTCGCGGTGTCCCGAAATGTTTGCAATTAAACAAAATGGGGGTGTTCTGAGAACGCTGTTCGTATTGTTCGTTGTCAGGTTGAAAGTGTTCTAAGAACCCTCCTTATGTCCGCTGATAGTACAATTTCCTATGGGCCTTACCCGACTTTTTGTCCACTAAAGAAACGATAAATCAGGCTGCTGTGCGCCGACATTATGTGCTAATCCTATCACTTGCGCCATCGACCTGGCTGACCTGCTTTTGCGAAACTAAATCATATGTCCCGCCCCTAAGCCTGACATTATCAAAGCATTCATATTCCCCGCCTCTCTCCGTGACGTTACAGGGTGCGTAGCCAAACGCGCTCAGTCGTCTCCAGTCCTACGCGACTTTACACAGAACCCGGAAAACAACACACATCATCTCACAACACAGCGCGCCACAATTCAGAATATGAAACTGTGATTTAAAAGCAAACAGCAAGATTGTACAGTTCGTAAATTACATTTATTTGACATCAAATGTTTAGAGAATATTCAGCGATTTGCATTTGTCTTTGCTGTCGATCAGCAAAAGTTCATCTTGAGTCACGCGCTGTTCCTTTGCGGTACACAGGCTGTTGGTTTATGATAAAAGAAGCAGATGGTCGCACTGATAATCGGAAGGCTGCTCCAACAACGAGGCATTATGGTACACAGGCTGTTGGTTTATGATAAAAGAAGCAAATGGTCGCACTGATAATCGGAAGGCTGCTCCAACAACAAGGCATTAGACCACCATAATGGTTGGTATGTTGCTTCTAGCCGCTAGTACTGCGTAAGGGCATATTGGTCCTTGGCGATTGTCCCATAAAATGGTGAGGGTCATGAAGTTGCTTACATGGAGCTGCACCTGGCAGTTAAAGAAACCATCGGCTGGGGTCTGAAAATCGTGGCATTGACAATACGGAAGGACGTACCTGTTTTAAAAAACATAAATTAGTCTCACCAGCCGATCTTCATTAAAAATACTCATTTTATTGATTAGGGCGTGAAACTATTTGCTAGTGAGGATAGTGCAACGGAGTATGTTAACTTATTCCCATTAACCCACCCTCTGTCCTCTGCCTTTTTCAGAGCCCTCTAAGCAACAGGGGACCAATTCGGCGGTGATAGTGCGTGGTAGAAAACACTATGCCACATTGAACGAACAAGTACAACTTAACCGGGCTTTAACGCCACGCTATTGTTATTATATTCCGGTATAAAATAATCTAAAGGGTTACTTACATTATATTGGCATTTTCCATTGTCTAAGCGTAGTGCAGTCCCAAAATACGACTCTGTCTGTGCCAACAATCTTTCTCATAGTGATATAATATATAAAAGTGGTTTTGTTTCAGAAATTTCATCCTTGTCGTGTCTTACGTTTTTGCAACACTCCTTCAAAAGAAGTCTTTTAGCACGATCCCCGTCTGTCAAGGTAAAAAACAATAGAACCTTATAGTGCGACTCGTGGGCCTCTACGGCACGCAAGCAAAAAATGGAAGCAGCTGACCTTCACTGTAAACGACCATAAATTCTTAGTTTGCAACATTCTGTGTACAGCCATCTCTGAGAAATTGCTTTTTACACTCCATCTTTGTATATTGTTTGCGTGCTAATAAAACAACTTTGTTAACGGGACGTTATGGTTAAGTTACGCTGCTAAAAACCTATGAAATTCAGTGAAAAAAACTTTGTTAAAGGGACGTTATGGTTCCAAGTAAAACCGAAAAAACCCTGAAATTCGCCAGTTATGGTAAGCTAAGCAACCATAACTCACGCCACCACCATGCACTGCTAAGACTAACACCCATGACATCAAAGATGACATCACAAATGTCATTGATGACATCATTGATGACATCACATGTGTATGTACTTTTCATGAAATATGTGTACAAGGGATTCTTATTATAATGTTGCAAAAAAAGTGTCAAGGATCATTGCAATAAATATCATACCCTAATTAGTGCTTTGAACGATGCATTGATATAAATAGCATTCTATTATGGGGTTCTGTCTAGTATACTAAGCTACTAATGCAGAAACATAGCATTGTGTGCAGCGTACAAGATGAAGGTATAATATTTGTAATGTTAATATGTTGAATAATGAAATGATAATTGTTTTCTTAATAGATTTTTGTGTACTGTGAAATATGTAATAAGTAGCTAATAAAACCCTTGTATTACATAATTGCATTACTATAGAGAAAACACAAAGAGACAAGAACACATACCAATAAACATATACATAGGGTAAATAGCAGCTTTGAAACAGAGAAATCATTTATTTGCATGAAAATAATGCTGTCTTTAAAGCTTGTGTCTTCCCCTATGTATATGTTTCATATGATGTGACTGGACTCTAAGGGAATTACTATAAGAACCTACTTGTAGGATACGTCTACAAATAAAATACAATTTTTAGTTTCTGACTGTTACTGAAGAAAACCATGTGGCCTAGATATGTCAGCAAAAGAAAAAAGAGTGAGCCAGAAGAACACTTGCGGTGTCCTGAAATGTTCGTACATAAAGAAAATGGGGGTGTTCTGAGGACGTTGTCCGTATTGTTCACTGGCAAGTTGCATGTGTTATAAGAACACTCGCGGTGTCCTGAAATGTTCGAAAATATACAAAATGGGGGTGTTCTGAGGACGGTCTCCGTATTGTGTGACTGCTTAGCTGTATGCAATGAGGGAATGGCACAGAGAGTGAAGTGGAAATGGTAGAAGGGCTGTCCAAGAGTTACGCGGTCCGCGGACACCGCCGCTGTCTGTGGACAGGGCGTGCTACATCCGGGGCTTTCCAGCAAATCCAGCATGGAAAGAAGACTGTAGGGATCAGCCAATCAGATGTTGAGGTTGTGGATTTGTGTTGAAGGAGACTGTGTGTAGTGAAGATGGCAGAAGTGGAGAAAGTCAGGGTGTTGGTTCTTGGAGATATGTTTGTGCATGGTTTACAACAGTATGCTCAATGCAGGCATGTTGCAAAGAATTTTGATGTTAAAGGAGTGGAGGTGGTGTGGAGCACTGTGCCTGATTGCAACGTACAGGGAATTGTACAAGTTTGTGAAGATATGGGCAGGATGAACAGTCCCCATGTGGTAGTTTTGCACTATGGAGCTTTCCATTTGGGCTATGTCAGGGCTCCTACTTTGTTGGCAGATTTGGAACTCTTGGTTCAAGCAGTAATGAACATCCTTCCAAATGCCAAAGTAATTTTTTCTGGATTACTACCTACGGCAATATGAGACAATAGTTCAGTTTTTTGTCCTCAGCAAAACAATGCTAGGTGTGTAATCAACCGAAGCATGTGTGCCTTCATGCTTAGAGCTGGTATGTTCTTCTGTAATAATGAGAATATTGATTCCAGTAATGCTGTTTATTTTAAAGAAGATGGCATTTCCTTATCTTTATGGGAAATGCCATGCTGTTTTGGAATGTAAGGGTTGCTTTGGAGAAGGTTATGTGAAGATTTTAGGAGTAAAGTAAGAAAAAAAATACAAAATAACAGGTGTCTGTCAAGCATCTGCAAAAAAAACGGCTCTTTTTTCAGAGCCAACCTCAAAGGGGAAATGGGGCACACTATTTAAATTTACATTCACCAGGCTCAGATTTTCGATATGTCCGCGGACATGGCGGTAGTCCGCGGACATCGAAATCACTAGCTAGGGGTTTAGTATGTTCTATGTTACATGTATTTAAAGTCAGGGATATTATGGTTAAGTTGTGCTACTAAAAACCTATGAAATTCAGTAAAAAAACGTTGTTAAAGGGACGTTATGGTTACGTTTCGCTACTAAAAACCTATGAAATTCAGTAAAAAACTTTGTTAAAGGGACGTTATGGTTAAGTTGTGCTACTAAAAACCTATGAAATTCAGTGAAAAAACTTTGTTAAAAGGACATTATGTTTCAAAGTAAAACCGAAAAACCCCTGAAATTCGGCAGTTATGGTAAGATAAGCAACCATAACTCGCGCCACTGTGCACTGCTAACATTAACACCCAGGACATGAAAGATGACATCACACATGTCATTGATGACATCACTGATGACATCCCATGTGCATTTACTTTTCATGAAAACTCTGTACACGGGATTCTTATAATGCTGACCATAAACTGTCAAGGATCATTGGGATAAATATCATGAGCTAATTACTGCATTAAGCAATGCATTGATATAAATAGCATTCTATTATGAAGTTCTATCCAGTATACTAAGCTACTCATGCAGAAACATAGGCAGTGTGTGCAGCATACATGACGAAGGTGCCATATTCATAATCTTGCCATGTTGAATAGTGAAATGATAACTGCTTTCGTAATAGAGTTTTGCGTACTGTGAAACATGTAATAAGAAGATAATAAAACTCACTTAATACATAATTATTACAGACAAAACACAAAGAGACAACAACACATACAAATATGAGTATATACAGGGACAGTGAAGTAAACAAAAAAGCAGAAGTAGTAGCAGAAAAAGCTGCTACTTACCATATGTATGTGTATCACATGATGTGACTGCACCCAAAGGAAAGGAGAGTGAGTACAATGTATACAAATATGAGCATATACAGGGAAGGTAGAGTAATAAAAATAAAACTATCAGAAAGTGCTGATAACCCTAATGATTATCTTCATGCACAGAAAGGATTGCTCTCTTTCAAGCCTGTGTCTTCCGCTATGTATATGTTTCATATGATGTGACTTGACGCTAAGTCTACAAATATAGTACCTTTTCAATTTTTACTTCCTGACTGTTACTGAAGAAAACTATGTGGCTTAGATATGTCAGTAAAGGGAAAAAAGGGAGAGCCAGACATGTGATATCATCAGTGATGTCATCAATGACATTTGTGATGTCATCTTTGATGTCCTGGGTGTTAGTATTAGCAGTGCACAGTGGCGCGAGTTATGGTTGCTTATCTCACCATAACTGCCGAATTTCAGGGGTCGTTTGGTTTTACATTGAACCATAACGTCCCTTTAACAAAGTTTTTTCACTGAATTTCATAGGTTTTTAGTAGCGCAACTTAACCATAACGTCCCTTTAACAAAGTTTTTTTACTGAATATATATATATATATATAGATTACTAATATAGTTATTTTATTTGAACGTAGCACTTTTGTGTTCTTCTGGATACATTTAGTATTGCCTTTTTCTTACCTTGTTGTTATCATGCATATCATGCAGCCTTTCGGCCTCCGTCTCACCTCAACCTTCACTCATCCGTGCTCTGATGGACGAGCTGGGATACTACGTCTGCCAGCTCGCCTCACAGTCTCGTGGCACAGACTTCACTCCACAGCACCAGTGATCGAAGTGAGCAGGAGTGGTAGGGAGCGGTGCTCCTCTACTTTAAAAAAAATGTTTTACTGTTCCTATACTTTTATTTTTAAAAGAAACAGTTCAGGAATGGTTTTGTTTTAAAATAAAAGTGTAGGAAGAACAACATTCCCTTAAACAGCAGGTGTGTTTGTATCGGGGTGTTGATTGCAAATGGGAGGGAGTGTGGGGATGGGGTTTGTGGGGAGTGGGTGCAGGCCTGCAGGGAACATAGTTCCACTACTTCTTTTCGTACACTTCGACCACTGCACAGCGCCCAGCAGGCTTATCAGACTTGTGTCAGACTGTTTTGTCTGTTGTGCATGGGGCAGGCCACCTGCCGGTTTCCAGTGGTCGAAGTGAGCGGGAGCGGTCGGGAGCGGTGCTCCTCTACTTTTTTAAATTACCTTTTACAGCTCCTATACTTTTATTTTAAAAAGAAACCGTTCCGGAATGGTTTTGTTTTAAAATTAAAGTGTAGGAAGCAGTTGAAACTTGCCCTTTCAGTGCGCTGCACTGTTCCCTTAAACAGCAGGTGCAAGTGTTTGGTGGCGTGTATTGTGTGTGGGGGGTGATAATATGGTTTATGGGGAGTGGGTGCCGGTCAGCAGGGAACATAGTTCCACTACTTCTTTTCGTACACTTCGACCACTGCCGGTTTCATGTGTGTCTATTTGTCTCTCTCTCCACTCCTTTCTGTGCACCTTTGTGTCTTACACTGCAACGTGCATTCTGCTGCTTTGCCTAACAATGTCTCTCCACGCTGAACTGATCACAGAAAAGTATTTAAATTCATATTTCTACAATCTGGAGAGTTCTATGCCTTTCTCCTGCTCCCCAACTCAGAGTAAGTGCTCTTCTCAGGCCTGTGCTATATTTTCAAGTACAACTAGCACTTTACCCCGGAGTGGAAAATCTATTTATATCACTGCAGCCCTCCACCATCTATGGCCTGGATACTGAGATTCGCCCTGCTAAAACTACACATATGATGCTATATAATAGATCACCTTTTGGCTTACTGCACAAAAACCCAGACTCATTTATAGTGGAAAAGGTTTATTTAATGTGACAGGCCAAAGCTTACAAATAACTTACATAATAGCTTACCTGGCTCCCTGGCCTTACAAACTAACAAAACTATTTTAAACAATCAATTAATAATTCAACACTTTCATTTTTCCCAACAATTAAATAATTAAATAAATCCACTTCCTCCCTAATTATCCCTTGGTCCCTGCCCTCTCCTTACCACTTCTCAATGCGTCCCGTTTTCAATACCTGTTACCCCGGGGTAGCCCGTTTGTGCAAACAGCACCACCCCCATCCTTTTCCACGCCATTCCCCCATTGTGCTTCCCTCCCCCCACATCTAAAGGGGCCATGCCCCCGCAACCAAGCAACTTCCCCAACCCATAAAAAACTCCCTTCTACACCAATCTCCCCCTTCCTATGACCTGCAGCCTGTCTGACCTGCCACATCAGCAAGAGATATTTTACATCACAAATTCCCCAACTAGTGCCCCAACCTGTCACACAAAACTACTGAAACAATACAGACCTTAAACAGAGACCAAAAACCCAGTGAACATTTTGTAAAGAAATAATAACCCAGCAGAAACCAAATTGAAGCCCCCCCCCTTAGGAAAATAAAACCAGATACCTGACATAACCCAAATAAGAGGGTGGGAGGGCGGTTCAATCTTCAGTTCCAACCGTCGCCTGCTTCCCGAACTGTCCCTGCCCCTTAAATACCGCCCGTGAAGCGGTCTGCGCGCAGGCCATCTCGCTGGCCAGCGCCAAAATAACCCCGGGGGAAACGCTTCGCGTTCCCCTGGGGCCCCCCTAATCCCATTGGCTCACAGAATTTATATTCCTATAACTGTAAATCAACCCATATAACATACAACTATTTCAGTCAGCCAAATATGACAATTATGCCATTGTCTTGTTAGAGGCATTAATTAATGCTCGCTCAGTGCCAGGTGATCTTCTAGAGAGCCAGGATTTGATCTTACATCACCACATTAATTATCTAGCCATTTCTGAAATTTGGCTTAAGGAACATTCCAGACCAATTATTTTGGCAACTGTACCAGCAGACAACACAATTCTTATGACTAATAGGAATATGAAGAAAGGCGGTAGTGTGGCTTTTATTTTAAAGACATATCATATCTTCGCCTTTCTCCGGAATGGATCTTCTTGGTTGTGAAGTTCTCGGTATAAACTGCAAGGAATCTTTATCTTCTTCATTGCAGATTCTTATTATTTATCTTCTTCTCCACACACTGTGACTCTGGATTTGTATACTGTTTTACGGAACTCATTTTATCCATATTAAAACTGTTTCTGCGATTGATAAAACTTGGAGATTTTAACTTTGATTTTAATGATGTTAGTGGAGTACAAGCCCAGCCAATATTTTATTGGTCAACTGATGTTTGCTTTCTTTTTCTTAATGCGCCTCCAACCCATAAAAAGGGTTGCACTCTATATTGCATCCTCTCCACGTGTATTACCGATTGATTCATCCGATCATGTAGCAGTCTTTTCCCACCTACCTTCTCCGCAACCTGCCCAGCCTGCAACTTCGTCATTTACTTCAATCACAAAACTTGTACTACTATTTTCAAGAACATAGAGGTAAGTTTAGAAGAGAATACTGATGGGTGGGCAAACCTTGTTGGTAATGGCGCTGGAGTGTGGTAATATCCGTGGATGGGATTACTTGTTGAAGAACGTCTCAGGCCACCTTGTTTGTGGTTCACACTTTGATTTTTTATTTGTTAATTTTTGTGACCATTGTCCTGGCACATAAAGTGCTAGGTGCTTGTGAGAAAAGCCAACACGTGTTTCGACCAAAGTCTTCGTCAAGGCTATGCATCTGCAGTGATTTGTGGTGTGTTTGTGACAAGGTCAGTGCATATCAGTGCAACAAGTTTGTATCATGTACCCATTAACAGTATATACATTGTTCGTAGTGAAATGTGAGGTGCTGTTGCATTGACAGTGTAATTATACATTGGTAATACATATACATGTTTTGTAGCATACAGTTGTTCATAGGATGTACCAAGGAGGAGAGAAGAGAGGGATAAGGGGAGGGGAGCGAAGGGGTTGAGAGGTGAGTTTGTGTGATGTAGCTCGAATGGCTTACTATCACTGGCTGATTTATACAAGGTCCTTACCAGAAGCAGAATGGTTGAAGATCCTTATTTACGGATGAAGGGGCCTGGGGATGGTTGGAGATTCTGGGTCCGCGTAGGAGGTTCTGTATAGCCTCTGTAACAGGGGAGAGCAACCATCCGTTACTAGTGGGTGCCTGGGCAAAAGGCTGCAAGAGTGTGTCCCGTGTGTGCCAGTGGGACTCCTATTGGTTTGGACTGATACATCAGTGACTGAACAGGGTCACAGTGGCATCTGATGCCAAGAGTGTAGATGTCCGCAGCCACTGCATGTGACTATGTCCAGTGACTGTGGCCTGGGTTGGAGCCCAGGGTTGCATCGGCATGGTCCTGCAGGGATAGGGGTGGTAGGAACCCAGGTTGAGGGCCCTACCAATACCAAAACGAAGCAGGCGAACATACTGGGGCACCTTGGGAATAATGCTTGACATGACTTAGATGATGGCCCATAGGACTCTTGAGTGTGGTGGAGTGCACAGGGGCCAGTTTATCTAACGGTTTTAGGGTCAGATTGCACAACTGCATCGCGATGTACGCAGGGGCTGGTCTAGCAAGTGGTTGCGAGATCGGTTTGTCTCTCGCCTGTTAGGGTCAGATTGCCCGACTGCGTGGCGATATTTGCAGGTCTAGCAAGTGGTTGTGAGATCAGCGGGGTGCAGAAGCCGGCATATGCACGGCTGGCGTATCGTGCCTCTGTTTGTTCATTTCATAGGGTGGGTGCATATATCATGTGCACACAATTAGGGCAGTAGTGTGAGGAAGGGCAAGGGTGACGATTGAGTTGGAGACAAGGGCCCCCGTGTGAATAGTGGCTGGTCATTAAATGGAGGCAGTGAGGGGTCTGGCTAGGCGCACAGGTAAGCGCATCATGCTCAGTGGCTGTCCAGTCCCGTAATATGTAAATGCGGGTGCGGTGGTTAGCAGGGCCATGAGCTACGTGGAACAGGAGAATGTCTCCTTACCTGAGAGTCTGGATTGAAGCGATTAGATTTCCCAGTGGCAGAGATCACAGTGATCTCGAATGACTGTGGCCGTCAGGTATCTAGAAAGTACCCACTGATAGGCTGAAGGTAAGCGGCCCTGGAATAGTCCTAGGGTTTGGTCCTGACAAATGTTGATTGGCTGTTGCCAAGGAGACGAATCGGGCCTGGCTGGTGCGAAGAGCAGGATTTTCAGGTGCTGTGTGCATACAGCCATGACGTGATGTGATATCCCAGAATGGGTATTTGTTGGGTCCTGAAGCACTCCACTTCGCTGTTGTCAAGGACACGCATCGGGCCTCCCAAGTGCAAGTAGTAGAACGGCTGGAGGCTGTGTATATAAACCATGATGTGAAGTCCTGTCTTGGACATTAATATTTAGGCATGGCGTGATTGGACTGGTTGTGTCAGGTTTGTAAGCGTCAAGTTGGCGCATTAGTTATTAATGAGCAAATTCAGGGCAACCCTGCTGGGTTATGAGACTGTATAGATCAGTCATGTTTGGACGCACTTTCAGAGGGGCTGTGTGATTTGGGGGTATGATAGTGGGTTCACGACCCTGGATAGCGAGGTTTTTTCAACGGGGCAGCTCTGCTGGGTTATAAGACAGTATAGATCAGTCATGTTTGGACTCACTTACAGAGGGGCTGTCTGGTAGTGCAGTCTGATAGTGAGTTCACGACCCTGGATAGCAAGATGTTGTGGAGTGGGGGCTTGATTGCAGGGATGTGTGTGGATGGGGAAATCATGCCCGCATCAGTGGTAGTTGCTCTGGCAATGGGATAGTGGGTAGCTCGTGATTGGCGCTCGCGTTGGAAGAGGTGCATCGTCCATGCCGGGTAGCAGTGCCAGTGGCTGGTTATTGAGGGGGGTACTTATTTGGGCTGGAGTCACAGCAAAGGATGGTCTGTAGTATGGGCCCTCGGTGGGAGTTGGGGAACAGAAGTAGGGGCAGGTTAGATGTTCCGGATCTTTATTCATTTCAGATAAACACATTTATCTTGTGATCCGTACTGAGGCCTGGGTTAACACATCTGTATTTACAAATGAGTTTTGCTTCACGTTGTCGCAGGTGCAACTCCCTGTCCCCACCTCTGGGGTCAGGTTGTACGACTTCAAGTACCATAAACATGATGTCGTCTTTCTTGCTGAGTTGAAGGTTTTCCTGCCAGTGCAGGGCCAGTGGGTATCTTGAATCTTGGGAATTCAATAGTCCGAGATGTTCACGGATCCTTGTCCGTAGCTCTGTTTCTGTGCTGCCGATGTATTTGTGGTCACAGGTACAGATTCTAGCATGAATTGAGTGACTTGGTGTTCATTGGTGTCATGGAACATTAGTGTTTTGGCATTTTTCGCATGTAGACACATACTACAATTTCCATATTTGTGGAACCCGATTGCTTTCGTGCATTAAGCCAAGTCTTAGTCCTTGTTGCGAGAGGAGCCATGTATGATGGGCTCAACATTGTCCGTAGTGTCTTCGCTTTTGTGTATGTTAGTAATGCTCTCGGTGATATCCATTTCTTGATATATGTGTCAATACTGAGGAGATGCCAGTGTCTGTAGGATTCTCGGGACTCGATGGCTGTCCTTATCGAACCTGGTAATGTATCAGATTTTTTCATCTGCCCTGTGGTTCTGGTTGGTATCGTTTTCGGTGTCAACATGGTTTTGCATATACTCTTGGATGCCACTCGCAACAAGGCATAGTCGATGGCTTGTTCGGGGTAGCCTCGCTCAGAGAATCTGTGTCATAGGAGGGAGCACTCAGCTTTGAATTTTTCTTTGGTGCCGCAATTGCGCTTTGCTCAAATGAATTCCCCTTTGGGGATGTTGTTGATTACTGATTTTCTATGGTAGCTGGTGGCAAAGAGCACCGAGTACACTTCTGTGGGCTTCCTATGTGTTGTTGTGATCAGTTCTGTGTCATTAATACTAGTCGTGATGTCCAAAAAAATCTATTGAAGTGTCACTTGAGGTACCTGTTAGTTCTAATCCAAAGTTGTTGTCATTGAGGTAATCCTTGAAGTGAGTCTGTTGCTCCCTTGTGCCGGACCATATCATGAGGATGTCATTGATGTATCGATAACATTTATGAACAAGGCTGTTAAAATCTGGATGAGATAGATCATGGACCTGTTCGAACTAATTCATAAAGAGATTTGCAATCGGCGGGGCGTGTGTGGCCAACATGGCTATCCCCTTTGTTTGCTTGTAGTATTGCTGGTTGAACAGAAAAATGGTGATGATTAATGAAAACTCAAGGAATTCTTTAGTAAGCTCAAGATATGAAACAAATGAAGCCGAAGCCTTTGCAAAGGTGTAGTCTATGGCCTTGAGAGCAAGGCCAAGGTCAATGGCTGTGTACAACTCTTTGACATCAAGAGTCACCACTGAATAATGTAGTTTCCGGGTGACCTCCTGTAGTACAAGCAAGGTGTGCATTGTGTCCCTCAGATATGTAGGAATATTTGGTACTTCTGGGGAAGGTATGTTAACATATTTGCTGAAGGATTCAGTTATCCATCCTATCGCATGAAGTATCGGTCATCCCTCTGGGACGTTGAGAAATTCCTTGTGGACCTTGGGCAGAAAGTAGATTGTGGTCATCCTGGGATGTTTTGGTTGGAGGTACTTAAGCTCTTCATCTGTCAGGAGTCCTCGTGTATGCCATTTCTTTAGTGGTTTGTTAGCTGAGATGGCCATGTCAGTGGTGGGATTCATAAGGAGAACTTTGTAGCATCCTGGTGTTGCCAGATGTGTCTCAGACATGGTAATGTACTTGGTTCTGCCCATAATCACGATGTTGCCCCCCCTTTTCGGCTTGTTTGATTATGATATCCTTGTTGTCTCGCAGTGCATTGAGTGACTGGTGTTCATGGGTCGTGATATTGCCATGTCTCTTGTGTTGTTTGAATCTCATCCTTTCTTCCAGAGAGTGTAAGTCACGGGTCACAGCTTGCTGCAAGATGTCGATGGCATTGTCGCCTTGTAAATTTGGGGTGAACCTTGATTTGGTCTTCATTTCTGGTATCTTCAAATTACTTTCCTCAATGTTGAGATCATTCAAAATTTCTTTTTTTGAGTGGATGGTAGTGCCATCCTCGTTCTCCAAGTTCACTAATAGGTGGATAAGGTCTAAATGTTCCATATCGACCTGGCTGATTGTTGCTTTAGTCGTGTTCTCAGTGAGCCAATTTACTTGCTTCGCAAATTCTTTTTTAAGCTTGAGCTTTCTGGTGTATTTTATAGCTCTGTGTGCTTCAATGAGGTTGAATGTGGCTTTGAGGGCAAAGGGCAGTCCTTTGTTAAGTACACAGATGTCCATGTTAGATAGTGTTTGGCTGGAAAGATTCATAACTAGGTTTGGTGTCTCCATTCTCTCTGCTGTAGCTGCATCTGTGAGCGTGTTAGCCTGATTGCACTTTTGTAATCTTCCGTTGCATTTCTTGTTCCTAGCTCTCGTGCCTCTCTTGTGTCCCTTCTTGGGGTTATTTTATCCACGAGAGGTGCTTGGAAGCATACCCATTTTTGATTCAGAGCATGTGTTCCTTTTTTGTAGCATTGAATTTCATCAAAAAAATTGTAACCAAGGCTTCTACTGCTGGTTATGTTGGTTTTTGCTTGGCTGGATCTGGGTTCTGATGGTCCTGCCCCAGTCTCAGCTGTGATGTGATCAGAGTCACTTTCTGCATTGTAGCTGGTGGGGGAACTATTTGGAGTACTCGCCCTTGAGTTGTTGCTATGTGGATCATCAAATTTAGGTTGGAATGTGAATACACAGTTTTGTCTGTAATCTCTTTCGTCCCTCGCGAATTTCCTGCATTTCCTGATCTTTACTGCATCCTGGTAAGATTTGAGGATTTCGTACATTATTTTCAAATTTCTTTCCTTGGTAGCAGCAGGTGAATTGCTTGCTTCTATCTCTTGTTTGAGGTTGTCTATTTCTAGAATGAGTCTTTTGTGCTCCCTGTCGGCATGCTCGATCAGGATTTCCAACATTACTTTTGAACCCATAATGAGGTTCTCTTCCCACTTGGCTGCTAGATCCGCATCGTCCAGGTTATTAAAGTCTGGAAAGATTATAATTCTGAGCCAATTGGGGATTTTCTCGTGTTCAATATAAATTTAGGGAGTACATTACTCCCGAAAAATTTTAATCTCCTTGGTACATAAGTGTTCCCATCTTATGAATTTTTGACAAAGTTTCTCAGGCACATTTGGTTTTGTACGAAAAGCATGTGACATCGAGCCTCTAGGTGCAAATAGGTACTTGATATTGGTTTTCCTAGATTACAGGTAGTCTGCCATGTTGGCAGTGATTAGTCTGAAGCAGCAGGGGTCCTAATCCTGGAGACAAGGGTAGGACGGTCTAGAGTTTAGAGGAGCAGCAGACCCCTGCGCTAGCACGTTGCTTGGTCGAGTGATTAGTTGATTCCTGCAGCCTGACACATGGTTTGCTTGGGAAAAACTCTGAAGTTCCCAGCGGTAAGGTGTATACTGATGGGTGGCCAAATCTTGTTGTTAATGGCGCTGGATTATGGAAATATCCGTGGATGGGATTACTTGTTGAAGAACGTCACACTTTGATTTTTTATTTGTTGATTTTTGTGACCATTGTCCTGGCATGTAAAATGCTGGGTGTATGTGAGAAAAGCCAACACATGTTTCGACCAAAGTCTTTGTGCATGTTCAGTGATTTGAGGGTGTGTTTGTGACAAGGTCAATACATATCGGCGGAACAAGTTTGTATTATGGACACATGAACAGTATATACATTGTTTGTGGTGAAATGTGAGGCGCCGTCGCAGTGACAATGTAATTATACATTGGTAATATATACTTTATTATTTTGTTTATTTGTTTATGATTGTACAACAACCTTTACAACAACAACCTTTACAAAATAGAACATTTAAAAGATACAATATTCATCTGTTACTGTAAGATTCACTGTATCCGGGAAAGGCAAATAATAAGACAAAAAAAGAGAGAAAAAGATTTTCTAGTACCCAACGTGCAAAGTTTACTTGTTTGCAAGGATGTTTGAATACTATTACCCTAGATGTCTTTGGGTTAATAGATAGGCTATTGAGTTTAGCATACTCACTCAATCCATTCAAAAGACGTTGCAGACCCACAGCTGTCCTATCTACCAGGGCAATACCATCGGCATAGGCCAGCCAATGAACCTTTGTTGTATTTATCCTTGGGCTCGCCAATGCCAATGATTGCAGATAGGGGCCCATGTCTGCCAGATATAAATTGAAAAAGAAAGGTGCATCTAAACATCCCTGCCTTACTCCTTTCTCAGCTTTGATCGGGTCAGTGAGATGTCCGACCTCATCTAAACCGACCCTTAGCGAGGTGTCTCTATGTAATTCAATTAGCATAGATAGTAATCCCTTTGGAACGCCCCAATTCCCTTATTTGCCCCAGAGTCATTCCCTATGCACCAGTTCACACGCCCTTGAAAAATCGACCAAGTTTCCATATATTTGCTCTTCTCCCACCTCTCTTGTAAACTTGGTAATTAAATTAAGTGCCAGCCCATTTAGTATTGTGGACATCACGCTTCTGAAACCTGTTTAGGAAATTTTGATAGGATTTTTTCCCTCTACGCCCATTCTTCTAGATCCTTCAGCAGAATTCTCATGAAGAGTTTACTCACTATGTCTAGGAGGGCGATCGGTCGATAGTTTTCTGGTTGTGACCGATCGCCCCCCTTATAGAATGGAATTATTATTGCTGATTTCCATGAGGACGGAAAAGTACATCTCGCCAAACTCTCCCTGAACAGCCAGCATAATAGCTTTGACCAGGTTGTTTTATTGTGTTTGAGAACCTGGTAAGTTAGGCCATTTGGTCCTGCTGCCTTTGATGTCGAGGATTTTGTTATTAATTCCTCTATTGTCAATTCATCAAAAGTTAGCTCCCAGTTGACATTTTCCTCCCTACTTCATAGTGGCTTTCAAAGTTTTTAGCAAGGTATTCTGACCATCTCTTCCCTGTGATTAAGTTGCACTGAACTCTATTGTTGTTTTTTCCAATTGGTTGATGAATGACCAGACATTTCTGGAATTATCTTCACAGAGTGTCTCCAACGTCATTTCACCATCCTGTTGGAAACACATGAGTTTCCTTGCTAGAGACCACTGCCTGTACTCTCTAGCGAGCTTTTTTTTACCTCTTCCTGTAGTACTTCCTGATCAAGTTTAAGGTTCCTTAATTGTCGCATTTTGCACCTATATATTTTTTTCTGCAACCATGTTTCTTCATCGAAGGTATGACAATGCTGAGAGCTTTTCATCATTCCTCCTGTACTGGGGGGCAGGTTGACCATATGAAACGCACACATTTTGTGGGATGACAATTTTCCTGCTGCTCTCTTATTGACATGGCCGAGAGATTGTCATTTAATTTTCTCCCCCCCTTTTATATTTTGTAAGAGCACTCTGTCCTTTCTTACTGACAGATCATGAGTATATCTGTCTGTTTGAATAAGGTTAAAATCTGTTATAACTGTTTTTAGCTAAGCATGATCACTCCCTCCCCCCCAAATGATTTCAAATTGGATGTTCTTCGCAAATAGGCCTTCGGACACAAAGACATAATCTAGGGTAGATGCAGATTTGTCTTATGTCCATGTGGGGTATCCCTGGCACCGCCCCATTCAGCATTTTTGGACCCCACAAATTCAGAAAATCCACCCACTGTTTTTAATTCTTGGAGAATCTAGGCCATCTTGTCGTGTTTTTTTGCCTGGGGGCCTGGATGCACTGGGCATTTAGGTCCCCTGCCAGGATTACATGAACACCCCCAAAGTCAAGTTTTATCTTTTCCAATAGTGTTGATAAAATGGAAAGAAAAGCCTGGAGGTTGATCCAGGCAGGGTTCCAGTAAACATTCACAACAATTATCTGAGTACCTCCTGTCGAAGATTGCATATTAAATTTACATGCAAGAATACCTTTGGTATTACTGTGAATTGGTGTTGCATCCTTACTCAGAGAGTTTCTAATTGCTAACAGGAGCCCCCCCGATGGTCGACCCTTAGCTTTTTGCTGAGCAGGGGCTGAGAATACCATGTATCCCTCGATCTGTATTGGATATACTAACCAAGTTTCCTGAAGAAGGATAATATCAATGCTACTAAACAGGATATTCCTCATTTTTTAGATGTGAATGTTTTTGGACCCTCAGTGTTCCAATTTATCATGTTCAGGTTATTTTGCCTAAAGGTTTTGAGGACCCAAGCCTAACTTCTGCAACACTTGGGCTAGGATATCAGGGAGGACCGCAATCATATTTGCTTGTGACTCTTGGTGGTTCTTCACTAGATCTTTTGAGTCAGAGAGACCTTGGACCCCTTCAGATTTAGGTGGTGCACCAGGTTCTTGGTACTCATTTTTATCACCGTTAAAGTTTACAGGACCAGGATATTTTGCTTCTCCAGTTCTTTTGTGTTATTTACAACTGCCATTTGTGCCTTTCTAGATGTAAGCCCAATTTCCACCAAGTTCGCATTGCTTCTGTCTGGAAATTTCACATACTCTGTGTCTCCTGTGTTAAACAGGTAGAGATTGGGTATTTTTTTTAAAGTGTCCAAGTACCACCCTTCCACACAGAGAGGTATGTTGCGGGATTTTACCCACTACTTTGAGCCACAGTCTTGGAACACATACTCAGACCCGTCCATTTCTCTATGCTCCAGTCCCAAATTATTCACCAGGCTGGCTTGAGGTTGGTTGTTCCTGGTACTTTGCATCATGATTGAACACACTGTACCGGTGCCGTTTGTATTTTCCTGGATCATCGTCATCTTCCCTTGTCCATTTTTAATATCTGTATACTTTATAACTTTAGTGTACTCTGGGTTGCAGTGTTTCAGGAAGATTGGTGCGATTTCCTTAGTTGATTTTCCTACTGATTCATTATTGGCCTTCAGCAGACCACTGGGTCCATTCTTTTTCATAAAGATTGGCGCCCATGGTGGGCCTTTAAATGGAAGTCCCGACTGGGTCGTACCCTTCTCCCCTTTCTCTCTTTTGTTTAGTAGACTTGAAAGGTTGTTGATTTCCGTACCCAGATGTTGCAAGTGTTCCATTTGTATTGTTCGGGGATCCATTTGTTGTCCCACACTCACATTAATGATCTCAATCTGTTCAGGCTTGTCTCCCCCACAGGCAGTATCTAAGGTCTTCTGCTTGCAGGTTTTTCACCCTTCTATGATTTTCGGGGAGGAGGCCTTTCCCAGTTCGCTCCTTATCCTTCCCATGGGGGGCAGTATCCCTTGTTCTCTGTGCCCTTCTTCTTGGGAAGCTTTTGGCGGGGTCTTAGATTTAAACTTAGGTTTACCGCATTTTTCCAATTTTTTCTAAGAATTATTGGAAATGCAGTTGTGCACTTCTTTTTTGCAGCTCTTCTCTTTGCTTTCTTTTTGCCTTTGGAGTAGTGCTTCCCCGCTTCGATCCATGCTGGGGTGGATACCATCTGTTCCCGATTAGGATTTTCTGTGGCTGCTTTCAAGTGATGGGCTTCTCCTTCTTCCTCCTCCTCAACCACTTGTGCTAACCTTCTGAATTCCTCCAGAACCGATTCAGAGAGAGGGGTGTCGTCGAAAAGGTTTCCTGACTCTTCCTTCCTCTCCTTTCTCTTCTCCATTTCTTTCCTGTGGGAGGTTTTTCAACAGGTTTAGGACTTCTTGTAGCAAGCTGTTTTGTTTTTCCTCTTCTTTGTTCTTTTTCTCAATAGCCATTTGCATGGCTAATAGATCAAGTCCTTGCTTCACTGTTTCCAAACTCAGATCATTTAGAGTCAGGGAAATGATTGAGGTAATTGTACTGGTTAACCCCACTAATGTTGCCTCAAAATTTGCTGTTTCATTTGTCAGTTCAAGGAGGAATACTGCCTGCGACTGGACCTCTGTTTTATGATGCTCAAAGACTGTTACTAGGGAATTAAGAACACAATTCAGTGCCGGGAGGGTTGCTGCCCCAGAGTGGCTATTGTCCTCTATCTCTGTCATGTTCCGTGGACCCGGCCTGATTACTTGTTCTTCACTTCCCTGATGCTCTTGTGCAGCTTCAATTTGTGTTGACTCGTTCCCTGTTGAGTCCTTACTATTTTCTTGGGTCTCGTTTTCTGTTTTCCTCACTCTCATTTTCTCCTACATAGAGGTGATCTCGATCCTGAGTTCTTTGGCGTGGATGATCCTCTCTGGTTGAGAGTACAGTGGTCTCTTTTGTTCAAGCTTTTAGTTCTTTTCTTACAGAAATGATCATCGATTTTATTTGGTTGATTTTTTTTGTTGTTGTAATAGTATATTCCAGCCCCCGTTTCCATACTTTTGTTATTTTAGTAGTGGATTCTTCAAGACTGGTGCTCTGCACAAGCAACTGTGCTCTTGTGTGTATTAAGGGGGTATGTGCTGAGTTAACTATGCCCTGCGTTGATATTTTTGCCCCTTGTGCCAGTGCTTCTTCCACATACAAGCCGTCCCATTCAGGGCTTCTGTTGTCAAGAAAAGCCTTGCTGCGCAGCTTCATATTGCTTAGATTGCTCGGGTTAGTGGTGCTTCCCTTGAGACTCCACGAAGGGGGGAGGAGGGTTAATATATTTTCTTTGGGGATCTAAGCGTTAGAGCTAGACTTCCTTCGCACCTTTAGGACTGCTCGGCTACTGTGTGTTCAGATCACCCTTTTGCTGTCCAGCCCTAGCAGCAGTCACATTTTCCTGCTTTTAGGTTAGTGGCAGATCTTACTGCTTTGCTTGCACTATGATGACGTATGCAGGCCTGCCAGCCACGGGTTTAGTTTACACTTATATTCAGATCCCGCTAAAGTTCCCTCGAGCCGCCCGCTACAGTGGCGTTTCAGGTGGCGTTTTAAGTGGCTATGGTATAGCAATGGAGGAGGGAGAATCGAATGTTAGTGTTTTTCAGATTGCTGTCTGCTCGATAGTACCAAGCGATGAGTGGGGAGTGCAGTGTTCAAACAGTTCAGTGAGGTGAAGTGGGGTGAGTCAGTATAACAATTGTTCAAAGAGTCCACATCCGTTTCTCCTCTCTTCCCTGCACCCCAAATCATTTTCTTACCGCTTTCAGAAGTTATTGGTATTACGTCTCTTCTGGTCTCTTTAGTTCTGGCTCTCGCGCTCTGGGACCTTGCGTGCAGAATCCCGCTGAGTCTAAAGGTCACAGCAAGCCGCATGCCGAGTCTCTTCGGCAGACTCTGCGGACTGCGGCCATTCTGCAGTTCTTCTCAGTATTTGAGTGAACGTGTTGATGGAAGTCAAAAGGGGACTAATCCGCTCTGTAGAATGCTGAATAGAGTCTGATAGAATCTCCTGCCAAAAACTCTTTGGCAGATATGTTGGTAATAGATATACAGGTTTTGTAGAAATAGGATGTACCAAGGGGGAGAGAAGAAAGGGAAAAGGGAGGGGAGAGAAGGGATTGAAAGCTTACTATCACTGGCTGATTTATACAAGGTCCTTACAAGAAGCAGAATGGTTGAACATCCTTACATAAGGATGAAGGAGGCCTGGGGATGGTTGGAGATTCTGGGTCCGCATAGGAGGAACTGGATAGCCTCTGTAACAAGGGAGAACAACCATCCGAGAGGTGCAGGCTGCCAGGGTGTGTCCCGTGTGCGCCAGTGGGATTCCTATTGGTTTGGACCAATGCATCTGTGACTGCACAGGGTCACAGTGGCATCTGATGCCAAGAGTGAAGATGTCCGGAGCCGCTGCTTGTGACTATGTCCAGTGACCATGGCCTGGGTGGGAGCCCAGGTTTGCATCGGCATGTTCATGTCAGGGATAGAGGTGGTAGGAACCCAGGTGGAGGGCCCTACCAATACCAAAACGGAGCATGCAAACATAGTGGGGCAACTTGGGCATAATTCGAGACATGACTTAGATGATGGCCCATAGGTCTCTTGAGTGTGGGCGAGTGCGTAGGGGCCAGTTTGTCTCACGCCTGTTAGGGTCAGATTGCCCTACTGCGTCGCTATGTACGCATGCAAACATAGTGGGGCAACTTGGGCATAATTCGAGACATGACTTAGATGATGGCCCATAGGTCTCTTGAGTGTGGGCGAGTGCGTAGGGGCCAGTTTGTCTCACGCTTGTTAGGGTCCGATTGCCCTACTGCGTGGCAATATTGGCAGAGGGCTGGGCTAGCAAATGGTTGTGAGATCAGTGGGGTGCAGAAGCTGGCAGATGCACGGCCTGCGTACCGTGCTTCTGCTGGTTAATTTCAAGGGGTGGGTGCATATATCATGTTCACGCGATTAGGTGAGTAGTGTGCGGGAGGGCATGGGTGACGACTGAGTTGGAGGCAAGGGCCTCCTGTGTGAATGGTGGCTGGTCGTTAAATGGAGGCAGTGAAGGCCGGGTTAGGTGCACAGGTAAGCGCATCATGCTCAGTGGCTGTCAGGTCCCGGAATATGTAAATGCAAATGCAGGTGCAGGCGGTTCGCAGTGCCAGGAGCCGCGTGGAACGGTAGACTGTCTCCTTACCTGAGAGTCTGGATTGAAGCGATTAGTTTGCCCAGTGCCAGCGATAACAGTGATCTCGAATGCCGTGTGGCCATCAGGTATATAGAAGGTGCCCACTGATTGGCTGTTGGCAAGGAGATGCGTTGGGTCTGGGTGGTTCGAATAGCACGATTATCAGGAGCTGTATGTATACAGCCATGACGTGATGTGATATCCCATAATGGGTATTTGTTGGGTCCTGAAGCGCCTCACTTTGCTGTTGTCAAGGAGACGCATTGGGCCTCATAAGTGCGAGCAATAGAACGACTGAAGGCTGTGTATATAAACCATGACGTGAAGTCCTGTCTTGGACTTGATATCTAGGAATGGCGCGATCGGACCAGTTGTGCCAGGTTTGTAAGGGTCAAGTTGGCGCAATAGTTATTAATGAGCAAATTCATGGCAACCCTGCTGGGTTATGAAACTGTATAGATCGTGTTTGGACGAACTTTCAGAGGAGCTGTCTGATATGGGGGTCATATAGTAGGTTCACGACCCTGGATAGCGAGGTTTTGTGGAGTGGGGCAGCTCTGCTGGGTTATAAGACTGTATAGATCAGTCGTGTTTGTTTGGACACACTTACAAAGGGGCTGTCTGGTAGTGGGGTCTGATAGTGGGTTCACAACCCTGGATAGCAAGGTTTTGTGGAGTGGGGTTTGCTTAGGTGGGGTGATGTGTGTGATGGGGCATCATGCCTGTATTGCTGGTAGTTGCTCTAGCAAGGGGCTAAAGGGTAGTGGGTGATTGGCGCTCGGGTTGGAAGACTTATTTGGGCTAGGGCCACGGCACAGGATGGCCTGTAATATGGGCCCTCCGTGGGAGGTGGGGAACAGAAGTGGGGGAAGGTTGGGTGTCCGGATTTTTATTCATTTCAGATAAACACATTTAGCTTGTGATCCGTATTGAGGCCTAGGTTAACACATCCGTATTTACAAATTAGTTTTGCTTCACGTTGTCGCAGATACAGCTCCCTGTCCCCACCACTGGGTTCAGTTTGGACGATTTCAAGTCCCATAAACCTGATGTCGTCTTTCTTGTCAAGTTGATGGTTTTCCTGCCAGTGCAGTGCCAGTGGTTATCTTGAAACTTGGGAATTAAATAATCTGAGATGTTCACGGATCCTTGTCCGTAACTCTCTTTTTGTGCTGCCGATGTATTTGAGGTCACAGGTACAGATTATAGTGTAGACAACAAATTTGGATTTGCAATTTATAAATTGGGTGACTTGGGGCCTCATTACGAGTTTGGAGCCCGGCTCCAAACCGGGCTCCATTACCAGGTTCCTGCAATGAGGATTTACTGGGTCTTTCCGAAATAGGAGGACCCGGTAAGTCCTCCTTGCAGGAACCATTCCCCATTCCCATTTGAGCCCCCATTGTTACCTCCCTCTTCCCCTCGCGGGACCCAGAAAAGACGTCAGGTTTTACCAGACGTCTGATCCAGGTCCCGCAAAGGGAACCTCATAATCGGCCCTGACGGAATGAAGGGGGCCGGTCCCGTTCCGGCCCCCTTCATTCCATCAGCGCCAGGGTCGTAATCAGGCCCTTGGTGTTCATTGGTGTCATTGAACATTAGTGTTTTGTCATTTCGCGCATGTGGACGCATGCTACAATTTCCACATTTGTGCAACTCCATTGCTTTCGTGCTGTTAAGCCAAGTCTTAGTAAGATTAGAAGAGCTAACCTAAGTACATGACTAAGTCTTTCTCTACAACTCTGCTGTTACTGAGGAAACTGATTCTGTTGCACCAGTCAAATCCAAAAATTATTAAGACCAGGTATGTGGGAAACAAATAGTTTACGCCCTAATAAGATTGTCTTGAGAAATCAGTTCAGATAATTCCCTTCCAAGACAAGAGCAGGGAACTAAAGAACGCTAGCTTTTATTATAAGCATGCCAGTTTAGAGGCTAATAAAGAGTACACTGCAGAACAAATAGAAACCGCCTCTATTGTTCCTTGACGGAAGTTTTCAAAATCCTGAACAGACGAAAAAATCCTCTACCTAATTCATTATCAGGACCTTTATCACCATCTTGGGGCAACACAATTCAAATCTTTTTCAGAGAAAAGATCCTTAAATGAGATCCAAGATTAACTCTTCGCAGGACTCTCTTATGTCGGCCTATAGAACAAAAACCCATGACCTATGTAATCCTCAGCCAATCCGATTCATAATCAAAAGACTGGAACATTTTTTTAATTTCCACGCTATTCCTTTGGATAAAACCAAATCCTTCAAGGTCTCCTTGAAGACTTCCAATTGTTCCACTGATCCATGTCCATATTTTGCTGTGAAGGATTGTGCTGAATCCTTAAATCCCCTGATAAACAAGTTCATTAGCGCCTCTTTTGGTGAGAGTCATGTCCCCGAAGCCCTTAAGCAGGCATGGGTTACCCCTCTTCAGAAGAAGCCTAATCTGTATCCTGAAAATTGTGTTAGGTATCGACCCATAACGAATATACCATTTCTTCTAAAAATTCTAGACCAAATCGCCCCTTGTCAGCTGCAAATCTCGAGGAATTTTCTCTACTAGAAGATCAGCAATCTGTATTTCTCCCTGTTAGAGGTACAGGGCTGATTTTGGTGGATATGCAAGACACCCTCCTACAAGTTGTAGACAAGGTCCAGGTCAGGGTGCTGATGCTTCTTGACTTATCCACGGCCTTTGAGAGCATTGACTACATTATTTTGGTACAAAGGGTCAACAATGTTGCACACTTTTTCAAAAAGTCTGCTGATTGTATTCATTCATTTCGTTATAACAGATAATCTCATATCAAGATGAATGATCATGTCTCTGATATGGAGATAGTTAAGTGAGCTGTTCCACAAGGTGCATTAGCTACCCCACCCTTTTTGACATCTACTTGAAACTCCTACATGACCCCCTTTTAGATCAAAGTGCAGTGTTCCAAAATTGCACTGATGACATTTAGCTTGTGTTTCAGATGAGCAATGATCCAGAGTCCAGCATAGCCCATTGAGAACATATCTTCGCACTTATTAAATCCTGGATGGCCAAACATTGGTTTGGGCTAAATCAGGAAGAAGCACAGAGATTATGATTACTGCCTCTTCTGCAAAAATGAACAACGTTCTGGCTATTTACCCACACTTTGCTTTAGCATGACATACTATAAAACTCCAAACCAAAGCTAAAACATTAGGGCTCATCCTAGACTCTTCTCTGACTCTAAACCCACAAATAAATAAAGTCTAAACCATCATATTTTCAACTGATGATCTTAAGGCAGGTCAGACACGATTATTGCTTGTGCTATTGATTGTGCTTGTTTGGATTTGCAACCCCTTTAGATACAGTGGCTAACTCCACAATACTGGAACTCTGTGACAGACACTCATAGAAGCACTTTAAGAAGCAAAGGGATTATAACCCTGGAAATTAGAATCAGACAATGATAAGAATGACAGGTTGTCAGTCCCTTACCTGAATTGCATAAGTAAGACCCCAAAATAATACCTACAAAATGTGAACATGATTTAACCCAATGATAGATCCACCCTACTTAACTGGAGCTATTCCTAACCACCCTTTTTCTCTGTTTTTCTCCTTTTCCTGTCCACCCACTCCTCTTTTTATGTTACAGATATATTGTTCTCAAGTTCTAAAAATTAATTGCATAAAGCTAAATGTGCAACCATGTGTGTAAATCGGTATGCATGATAAACATGAGATTTTTTTTTATTTATTGTGCACTTAGTTTATTTTTAACAAAAGAAAACTTTTTGCACATTAAGAATTTACAATTAAAAATAATTCACATTTATAGTATAAGGTTAAATAATAATGCATTTCCATTTAGGTAAACAAAATTTGAAATAAAACTAAACCATAAAAATGATCCCTCATAAAATCAAATTAATAATACATGTGCTCATTTTAAGTAGTACTTTCCAGAGCATACAGCCTATCTATGTATTCCTATGGTTACATCTTTCATAGCTCTCTTCCAGAAATGAAACGCTGCTGCGTTCATAACAACCGATTTGGCCCACAACAAGGTAGCCCAAAATTGGTCCCCGCTAATATTTTCTGGTGAGCTAACAAAACCTCTGTACCCTCTTATATAGAGGCCTGTCACTGCAGTGCAAGAGGTCAATATATGCCTGCTCGTCTTAACTTCACATATACAATGCCTACAAGCTTGTCCTGCACTTCTACTTTCCTCCATTTACTGGTGAATTCTTTGGTCCACAGTATATGTAAGTGCATTTGCATTGTGAATCTCCTGAGCTCTGGACTTGACCATTTAGTTAGATAAGTCTGCGGCTTACCGCATTTGAAACCCAGGGATGCAAATTCCCTGTATCTCTTGAGGCCATGTAATTTATTGATGCCCGTGACCATATCCAGTTCCTGTACTTTCCTCTTTATAAGGTTTTCAACGTCAGGGCCACCCTCAATCATTTCCAAATTAAGTCTCAATTCAGTCAGATATTTTTTTGGGAACGTATAAAGGTCCACAATAAAATAGCTCTGGCAGACCTTCGGCGATTCTTTAGCAAGTAATTGTAGTAAATTATTTGAACTACAGCTTGTTTTACCCAATTTGGAAAATAATAGCACCTTTTTTACCGACCACAATGAGTACAGGGATTGCAGACCATATTCAGGTCGCAGAACTTCAATTGGGACACTGTAATATATGTGCTTCTGTTGCTGTACGCGAGACCTGGCTCGTGGTGACATGAGTCCCTGTTCCCGTGGCAGAAGAACGCTCGTAGCAGAATGTGAAGGCGAATCGTATTTCAATGGGTGAGAGCAAGTGTCTAATGGTGGGGCCATATTTGTCCATCTAACTTAATTATAAATAAAAGGACAAGCATTATAATAATAATAATTCTGCAGCCACGTTTGTACTCACATTACATGTGGCGACGAGGATGGGATACAGTAGCATATATATATCACATATATATATATTAAAATAGGTATGGGAGAGTACCTGTTGTATTGCTGAAATTCAAATGCCCGTAGAGAGCGGAGTGGCCGCAGTGTCCCGTGTTACTGCGACAAGCCGCTACAACGCTCTGGAAAGTCGGGCTGGAAGTAATTTGTTGCTCCGGAATGGCCGAAGTCCAAAAGGCGGTGGGGCCAGGGCTAATCCTTGTCGCCACATGTAATGGGAGTGCAAACGTGGCTGCAGAACTATTATTATTATAATGCTTGTCCTTTTATTTATAATTAAGATTATTTGTGGAAAATACAAGGGCAAAGGACATTATGCAAGATGTTACAGAATTCAGAATACTTCAACTAATTGGATAGGCGACGGGAGTTACAGTGACGAAAATGATGAAGAATGTGTATTCGTCATATCTGGTGAGGAAAATGAAGAACAAATGGAAAGTCCAAAGGCCACGGTATGTGTTGATGGTATTGACATGCAGATGATGATAGACTCAGGTGCCAAATACACCCTTGTACCACCGAATTTATGGAACAGAAGTAAACATGAATACCTGCATGAATCAGATATTAAACCCAGAGTTTATGGGGGAGTTAAAATAGATACTATTGGGTGGTTCTGGGGCACGTTGAAATTTAAAGACAGAAGAGCTAATGGCAAACTATACATCAGGAAAGCAGGAAGAACACCTTTACTAAGTTGGACTCATCAGAGCAAACTTAAAGTGAAACTTGATGCTAGTGCCAGTGAGTCTGTACTAACAGTAGAGAATGCTACATTCAAACTTGGGAAATCTAAGTCTACTACAGGGATCGATGAAATGCCGGATAATGTTTTCGCAAAAGGAATTGGTTGTCTTCGTGGCTATGTGCATGAAATTAGAATGAAGCCAGGACACGTTCCTGTAGCACAGATATTGCCCACCATTCCACTATCCATGAGGGAAGAAGTGAAGAAAGAGATCAAGGCTCTAGAAGACCAAGGTGTCATAGAAAGCATAGATGCTAATGAGTGGGTCTCACCACTAGTCGTTCTCAGGAAAAAAAATGGGAAGTTGAGAATATGTGTGGATATGCGAGAACTCAATAAGCGTGTTGTTCCCGACAGGCATCCTCTTCCAAATATTCAGAAAATTGTGACGTTGGCCTGGAAGGACAGATAAACCAGGTACTAAAAGCTGCCTTTTTTAAACTTCTGCTTTACGCCGAGGGCTCCATTAATTGACCCTGAGTATCTGCCGAGCATAGTTGGGTCTTTGATACCTTCCAAAATAGACTATTATAATGCTCTGTTTGTGGGTACACTAGCCTACCAGCTCAAACAGTTTTTAAAAAAAGAAAATGCAGCGGTTCATTTGATTTTTTATTTGTCTCACCAAAATCCTACTTCTGCCTTACGTTAATTGCTTCATTGTCTTCCGGTGGACAGATTGATTTCAAAATCATCTGTCTCACTTGCAACTGTATCCACAATAGAGCACCTATGTATTAGCAGGACAAACTTAAAAGCTATGTTCCATCACAAGCTTTACATTAGAAAGATAAGATGTTGGTCATCCCACCTTCCAGTTTTGTAAATAGAGGAGACCGGTGGTTTGCGATCGTCACTCCAAGATTATGGAACCCCCTACTGCAGAGTATTCATAAGATTGACAGATTTCTGTATTTTGAGAAAGCGATCAAGGCCTTGCTGTTCTGTTTGACAGATGCTTTTGGGCTTATGGTGTTACCATGGAGTAGTACTGGTTGTGTAGTGTATTTTGTTTGCGCTTTGATGCAATTTAGTTTATTTATTTTTCCCTATCACGGATCACAAATGTGTTTGATTTTTCTCCTCTAAGCCTTTAGCCTCATCATTCTCCCAACTTTCTTTGGTGTTAACGTATTCATTGGTCTGTCACAACTCACTTCAGTTGGTTGACTATGTGACAGGCTCTCAGTGTCAGAATATCTCCAAGTGCTCACAATGCTGTCTTGCTTCTCTGCCCCTTTTTCATCCTCTCACCCTTGATCTTGCCTGATAGGTTTTGGATTGCAGTTCTCCTCCTGCCTCTGGGCAGCATGTTCCCCATTTAGTGACCCTCACCCACCTACCACTGGTTGCCCATATTTGAATACAGTGTGGGTATTGAACCTGTGTCACAATGGCGCTAGGTTGGTTGGTAGTTTCCATTCGATTACAGGGTACTGTGATGTAGAAAAAGATTCAAAAGCTTGATGTTTGCGATGTCATAGGAAACTCTGATCAGTAAAATCACAATCACTTTGCAGAGACCGCTCAACTGTTAAAGGCAATTCCATTTGCAGGCTCAAATTAAGAGCTTTATTCTTTAAAGCCTACCTTATCTGCTCCCACACCTACGCCTTGAAAAAGACCCTTGTTGGGTCAAAACATGTCGACTAAACTGTTCAATTAAAAAACCACCAATATATACTACTACATTGAGCATTTTTGCTCATCACAGTTTCCTACAACATCACAAAAGTCGAGCTTTTGAACCTTTTTCTACATCATAGTACCCTGTAATGAAAGGGAAACTACCAAACAACTTAGGTCCATTGTCACACAGTTCCAATACCCACACTGTCTAAACCAAGAAACAAGATCGAAAGGCACCATCTCATCAAACCCAGCCATAGGCAGCTGAGTCATACTCACAAATGCACAAATCTAGCGCGGTGATCCTCAAATTACTAGTGCCTTATCTTCCTCAGCCATATTTGGAATACATCTGGGTTCAACCCCTGGACCAACCTCTTCTGAGCCAGGTAAGGAAGAAAACAATAACTACCGAAGTGGGGGAAAGAAGGGCTGAGGACAAACAACACCTAAAAACACCTGAGACTATGAGTGACTATATTTCCCCAGGGATTTCTGGGTCCACGCACTCAAACTTTGAGACTGTTCATTCCAGACAAAGTTATTTATTTCTTTTTTCCAACCCAAGGAGAAGCCATCCTGCTTCTTTAAGGAGGTAATATATTGTTATTTATCCGAGTACATTTTTATTATTTTTCCTAGGTTTAAAAAACCTTTAAATGACCATTTAGGTCTATGCATCTCAATGTCCCTACACAGCTTCCTGTCAGGAGTTAAACTGACTCAAAGCTAGATACTTGAAAAACTGTCTTCATAGTGACCATCACTTCAGCTTGTGGGATAAGTGATCTACACGGTCTCATGGCTGAAGAGCATTATGCTGTTTTTTTATGAACAATGTGTTTTGAAATCATGCTTCCTTTATTGCTCAAGGTATCATTCACACCACAAAATCTTTCTTTGTTTTTTTTGATAAACCCCTTTTGAAATGTAGAAATGTGTCTTCAGTAATCTGGATATGCATCAAGTCCAGCATTTCTATTTGGATTAATCAAAAAAGATGAGTCAGTCTTCAAATGTTTTTGTTACAAGGTGGGGGAAGGCTGCTCAGGTGAATGAAGCAGCAAAGGATTTATCCGTTGGCTGGATCGTTGCTCACATCTTTAAAGGTTCCTCACCACAGAGTATCTTCAATTGAAATAAATTGTGTTTGCAGACTGCGAGGGGAAAAGAAACCTCTTTTTATAGGCATGCATATATTCAATTTATATGGTTATTAATTTGCCACCTTAGCTGCCCATCACATAACCACTACTCGCTGGAATCCAATGCTCAGTGTGGTCAGACCCTACTGAAAACATTTTGGCTAAAACATTTCAGGCGTCAGGCTACACCCTCTGCCTGAACTTCGTCATTGGTAAGCTGCCCATTCTTAGGAATGTTGGTGATGGGCCATAAGAACAATGAAAAATGTCCCATTGTAATTGCTCATCCAACCCACTCTCCCCCTTAAATTCCTCCAGATCTTGGGGGTAATTCATAGAAATCAGGGCACAAGTGGCGCACGCGGCTGGCGCACAGTGTGCGCGTGCGAATCCCTGCGCCAGCCGCGTGCGCTAAAATCCATTTCCGCGCACAGCGTATTCATGGATTCCAGCTACCAAAACCAGCCGTGGCGCACAGTGGCGCAGCGACCCTGCAGCAGCGCCAGTTACGCCCCCAAGAACGCCTCACGCGCAGGGAAAAGCCATCAAAATCCCCAATCCAGCGCAAAGGGCTGCGCTAACCCTGTACCAGCACGGCAAGCGGGCTACGTGTATCACTGGGGTGCGCGGGAAGTTCCACACGCGATTTCAGCAGGGTACGTGTATTGCAGGGGTGCGCGGGAAGTTCCACACGCGATTTCAGCAGGGTACGTGTATTTCAGGGGTGCACGGGAAGTTCCACACGCAATTTCAGCAGGGTACGTGTATCACTGGGGTGCGCGGGAAGTTCCACACGCGATTTCAGCAGGGTACGTGTATCTCTGGGATGCGCGGGAAGTTCCACACGCGATTTCAGCAGGGTACGTGTATTTCAGGGGTGCGCGGGACGTTCCACATGCAATTTCAGCAGGGTATGTGTATTTCTGGGGTGCGTGGGAAGTTCCACACGCGATTTCAGCAGGGTACGTGTATTTCAGGGGTGCGCGGGAAGTTCCACACGCGATTTCAGCAGGGTACGTGTATTTCAGGGGTGCGCGGGAAGTTCCACACGCGATTTCAGCAGGGTACGTGTATTTCAGGGGTGCGCGGGAAGTTCCACACGCGATTTCAGCAGGGTACGTGTACTTCAGGGGTGCGCGGGAAGTTCCACACGCGATTTCAGCAGGGTACGTGTACTTCAGGGGTGCGCGGGAAGTTCCACACGCGATTTCAGCAAGGTACGTGTATTTCTAGGGTGCGCGGGAAGTTCCACACGCGATTTCAGCAGGGTACGTGTATTTCAGGGGTGCGCGGGAAGTTCCACATGCGATTTCAGCAGGATACGTGTATTTCAGGGGTCCTGGGGAGTACTACACGTGAATTGGCCGTGTGGGTCCTCCCAGGTGTTCGCTCTACAACCTCCACGGCCCCTGCAGGCAGCCCACACCACGGGGGACTACCCTGCACCCCTGCTCATGTCCCGCAGGCAGCCCATCCACCATGGGCATGCCTCCCAGCCAAGCCACATGTCACCTTGCACTACTGATCAACAATGCATGTCTCCCTGCACCCCCACCCCCCAGCAGTCAGGGGCACCCTCCACCAGGCCCCCACTCCTGTCTCCCTGTACCCCCACCCCCCAGCACTGTGGGGCACCTGCCAGCAGGCCCCCACTCATTTCCAACTCATGTTCTCCACCACCCCCACCCCCCAGCACTGTGGGGCACTTGCCAGCAGGCCCCCACCCATGTCCAACTCATGTCTCCCACCACCCCAGCCCCCAGCACTGTGGGGCACCTGCCAGCAGGCCCCCAACCATGTCCAACTCATGTTCCCCACCACCCCCCAGCACTGTGGGGCACCTGCCAGCAGGCCCCCACCCATGTCCAACTCATGTCTCCCACTCCCCCCATCCCCCAGCAGTGCAGGGGCACCCTCCACCAGGCCCCCACCCATGTCTCCCACCACCCCCACCCCCCAGCAGTGCAGGGACACCCTCCACCAGGCCCCCACCCATGTCCAACTCATGTTCCCCACCAACCCCACCCCCCAGCACTGTGGGGCACCTGCCAGCAGGCCCCCACCTATGTCCAACTCATGTCTCCCACCATCACCACCCCCCAGCACTGTGGGGCACCTGCCAGCAGGCCCCCACCCATGTCCAACTCATGTCTCCCACCACCCCCACCCCCCAGCAGTGCAGGGGCACCCTCCACCAGGCCCCCACCCATGTCTCCCACCACCCCCACCCCCCAGCACTATGGGGCACCTGCCAGCAGGCCCCCACCCATGTCCAACTCATGTCTCCCACCACCCCCACCCCCCAGCACTGTGGGGCACCTGCCAGCAGGCCGCCACCCATGTCCAACTCATGTCTCCCACCACCTCCACCCCCCAGCAGTGGAGGGGCACCCTCCACCAGGCCCCCACCCATGTCTCCCACCACCCCCACCCCCCAGCACTGTGGGGCACCTGCCAGCAGGCCCCCACCCATGTCCAACTCATGTTTGCCACCACCCCCACCCCCCAGCACTGTGGGGCACCTGCCAGCAGGCCCCCACCCATGTCCAACTCATGTCTCCCACCACCCCCACCCCCCAGCAGTGCAGGGGCACCCTCCACCAGGCCCCCACCCATGTCTCCCACCACCCCCACCCCCCAGCACTGTGGTGCACCTGGCAGCAGGCCCCCACCCATATCCAACTCATGTCTCCCACCACCCCCACCCCCCAGCACTGTGGGGCACCTGCCAGCAGGCCCCCACCCATGTCCAACTCATGTTTGCCACCACCCCCACCCCCCAGCACTGTGGGGCACCTGCCAGCAGGCCCCCACCCATGTCCAACTCATGTCTCCCACCACCCCCACCCCCCAGCAGTGCAGGGGCACCCTCCACCAGGCCCCCACCCATGTCTCCCACCCCCCAGCACTGTGGTGCACCTGGCAGCAGGCCCCCACCCATATCCAACTCATGTCTCCCACCACCCCCACCCCCCAGTACTGTGGGGCACCTGCCAGCAGGCCCCCACCCATGTCCAACTTATGTTCCCCACTACCCCCACCCCCCAGCACTGTGGGGCACCTGCCAGCAGGCCCTCACCCATGTCCAACTTATGTTCCCCACCACCCCCACCCCCCAGCACTGTGGGGCACCTGCCAGCAGGCCCCCACCCATGTCCAACTCATGTCTCCCACCACCCCCACCGCCAGCAGTGCAGGGGCACCCTCCACCAGGCCCCCACCCATGTCCAACTCATGTTCCCCACCATCCCCACATATTGTGTGGGGCATCTGCCAGCAGGCCCCCACCCATGTCCAACTCATGTCTCCCACCACCCCCACCCCCCAGCAGTGCAGGGGCACCCTCCACCAGGCCCCCACCCATGTCTCCCACCACCCCCACCCCCCAGCACTGTGGGGCACCTGCCAGCAGGCCCCCACCCATGTCCAACTCATGTTCCCCACCACCCCCACCCCCCAGCACTGTGGGGCACCTGCCTGCAGGCCCCAACTCATGTTCCCCAGCCAACATGTCATCACATTCTAGATCCCTGGTCCCTATGGTCAGCCTCCAAATGCAAAACACCCACCCGAGTATTGCATCCACCCACTCATAATTGGCAATTACATGACAGAAAACCAATTGCAAGTTTCGAAACAAACACATGTCCCTCACATACACCCAATGGGTGTCAGTGAATCTCAAAACACATATCATGATATGCATGAAACCAATGAGATGATACTAAACATTGAAGTTCGATAAAAAAATATGTATTAAAGGAAACATAAATAGAATCAAAAATAAAGAAACAGAAATGGGAATGTACAAAAATGAAAAGAAGCATGTCCGTGAAAAAAAGCAAAACCAAAAATCATAATCCAAAGTAATGGTGTCCAAAGTCACTGTCCACAAAAGAAAATCCAATGGGAAATAATAATTGAAAGCCATTGCTCCATGGGTAAATTGTGAAAGAAAAATAAAATCCAACAGTGAACTATGCACAGACGAACAAGCCAGGGTCCATTATCCCAACAAAAGAAATGAAACCTATCTAACTACACTAACTAATAAAATAAACTATATACAAAAATGTGGCCAATGTCCAAAAGGTCCAAAATAAAGCAAAAAACAAAGGAAACCTAACACTACCTACATAACTATGTACAAGGGCAGCGGGCTAGTCTGACGGCTCACTTTTGGATGTCCCGGGCCAGGGCATCATTGAACTCCTGCTCAATGTCCCGGACGCGGTCCTCCTCCATGGCCCTGAGGGTCCGCAGGGCCGTCGACGTGTCCATCTCCAACCCCCTGCGGATTGCCTCAAGGCACTCGGCCCGCCTCAGGGTCCTCCGCATGGAGTTCTCTGCCCTGACCATTGTGAGCCGTGCCTCTTCTGCCCGCTGCCGCTCCGCATCTATGGCATGGCCCAACCGCTGCCACACGGAAGACACTCTCTGTCCTGGGTCCTCCTGCCCTCCGGCCGATGCCTGCCCCTCCGATGTTGAAAGCCCCGAGCCTTCATGGCTCCCACCACGTTGCTGCTGCTGCTGTGCCTCTGCCCGTGCACTGCCTCCTGCTGCCTGCACATCCTCCGCCGGCTGGGGCGCAGTCGTTGATGTGGCCACCCCTGCTGGACATCCGACTCCCGACTGTGGCCGGGATGCCTCCTCCACCAGCCTGGCCGCACCGTCAGAGGCAGCTCCACAGGGCACCCACGTGACTGATGGGTGGGAAGATGGCACGGAGGATGACTGGCGCGTAGGGGGTTCAGTTGAGGAGGGGGTCGTAGCAAGCCCCAGCAAACAGAGGAATCCGGACTGGGTGACCTGTCCCAGCAGGCTGACGTGGTCAACGAGCCATTCGAGATGACGTGCAGTCTCCTCATGAAAAGACTGCAGGTCACCTCGCATGGCCCATTGACGCAACGCCACACCAGTCAGGACAGGCTCAACCCGGACCCGGATAGCCACGTCCGCAGGCAGAGGAAGGCCAGTTGTCGTTTGCTCATCCCCTGCCTGAAAATGGGTCTGGACGTAGGCATCCCTGCTGGTGCAAGATGATGCAGGGACAGGATCAGGGACAGGATTGCACACAGGCACCTCCGCGGCAGCCTCTGCTGCCTCCTGTCCCTGGTCCTGGTCCTGCACTGCACCACTAGCACCAGTGGGATCCCCACCTCCAGACCCCGTCTCTGTTGCTTGCACGGCCTCCTCCTCCACCAAACCCCCCACCAACCTGGATGAATCCGTGCCATCTTCCCCCGTTGGGCCCTGTGGGGTCCCAGCTGCCCCTTCTGCTGCTGAGGAGTCCAACTCCAACCTCCGCCTCTTGGACCTCTGCTGCGGCCTGGGACACGGCACCGGACTCCTCACTCCCCGACGAGATGACAACATGGGAGGGGAGCCGGGCCTTGCGTCTCCGGCTGGCGGTGGGATCCCCGCCGCTGTGCTCCACAGCACCTTCTCCGCCCTCTTCATCAGTTGACGCTGCAGACAGGGAGAAATAAAACACAGGCATCGGGGCACTGTACAATGGACACATACACACATGACAGTTGTACATGAGTGGCATTGGCAAACCTCAGACATGCCATCACAATCCCCAGCACACATGTCATTTCAACTCGCACACATGAGCCATACCACAGCCATATCGCAACTGCCAGCACCATCCATACCCATACAACAGCATGAGCAGGCAAAGCTGAGCCAGACATCACATGCAACACAGGAAGTGCACCACACATGTACACACAACACCACACTTGCATGCATGTGTACACCTCTGCCAAGTGTCGCAGTGTTCGGATGGGCATCCATGTCACAACTGCCAATCAGGCTTCCACATCCGGCTGTCACATGCATCCATGTTGCATCACTGTTGCACCCTTGTCAAATACACACAAATGCACATGTACACAGTGCTGATAAATGCAGCTGAAAACAACATACATGTGTGACATCACGGAGATGTCTACTTACATACACATTCATCCAAACATGTGTGCCCACACAACTGCATTTGGCATGCAAGCCTACACACACAAGCACCATCCATGTCTCACACATTACAGCCCTCGCATGTGTTAGCCCCAAGGCCCTGTACACCCCCACCCATACTCGAACCCATACAAACAGATGTGCAACCTGCACACTACTGAAACATCACCACACGCACAGCTCACAGTCAGGATGCATGTATACTTACCACTCGACTCCAGACGGGTCTGCCTCTCAAGGACCTGGATGTGGAGCGCTGGGGATATGTGTTCCAGGACCCTCATCTGATCTTCCGACAAGTGGCCCCGGCGCCCCTTGGAATCCGCTGCCTTCAAGAGGTGCCGGCCTTGTTCAGGGTCCTGGACCTGAAGTCCTCCCAGCGCTTCTTGACATGTTGGAAGTCGCGGACTGCCACCCCCTCCACGTTGATGGCAGTCACGATGTCAGTCCAGATCCGAGTCCGTCCTTCCTTGTCGGCGCGGGAACTTCCGAAGAGGGCATCATACTGCCCCAGGACTTGCTCCACCAGGACTCCAACTTCGGTGGCACTGAAGCTGGTGCCCCTCTGCCTCTCTGGCCGGGGGTTGTCAGTGGTGCCAGATGTTGCAGTGCCCGACATGACAACCCCAGAGGCAGGAGTGGGTGGGCAACTGGGTCCTGGGGCTGGGCTGTGGAGCGATGGAATCCCAGTCGGGAGTCTTCGGTTCCAGCAGGGGTGGTCACAGCAACAGCACCCCTGGCTGATGTGCAGGCAGCAAATGGCAGGGCACGTGGGCAGCAGGCAGTCAGGCAGCAGCAGATGGCAGGTGGGAGCGTGCTCGGGGCTCTGGGGGGCAGTAGTTCGGCCTTCTGGACAGGAGCGTGGTCTTCCGTGTGCTTACGCGTGGCCATCTTGATACGGAGTGATTTGGCACGTGAGAATTCGGCACGTCAGCGTGTAATTCGAGGAAAGGCCCTTAGCACGTAAGCGCGTCTGCACGCATACGCAATTTCATTGGACAGAAGGCCCCTGAAGCGCAAGCGCCCCTGTGACGTGATGCGCACAGGCGTGCATGGGCATTTCAGCGCGCGTGAAAAACTGCACGTCCGCGTGTAATACGAGGAAAGGGCCCATGCGCGTAAGTGACGTGACGCGCACGTGCGTTTCCCTTAGCACGGGTTAAAGGTGAGCGGGCCCAGCAGTTCGCTGTACGTGCCTTTCATGGAGACCGACGTGTGTTGCTGCTTCCTGTTGTTTCGTGCGCCATCACAACTTCACAGCTATCAAGGACGTATCTCTTCTTTTGGTGGGGGTATTGGCTACGTGTGTTTTTCTGCATCGCGCTAGTCAGACGGTGAGTCGCACATGCTCTTTTTCCCACTGCGGGTGCCCCTGTGTATCGCACACCCATTTTCGATGTCATAGTAGCCTGCGTGTCCCACGCGTACGCATTATTCGTGTTACTGGGTGCCACCGCATACTGCGGGAGGTTAAATCCACGCATGTAGGCTGCAGGGTTGCGTGCACAGTTTTACTGCAGTTTTGGGGTGCCTGAGCGTTGCGTGACCCGTCACCACATCACCAGGGTCACATACAGCCTTGCAGGTGCAGGGGGGCTGTTAACATCTTGCTTCCCACCCCCTTCACCCCAATTGCCCAGGTCAATTGTGGTGTACACCTCCCATTGGCACCACTCCATCTGTGCCAGCACTACTACATCAATTTCCATGATCCGGAGGCCACCAAAGGTGAGGGGCGCCTCAGCTGGGCGTCCTCCTCGTGGCGGGCGTGGTCGGGGACATGGCCGTGGTGACCAGGGAGTAGGGGGACTCCAGGGTGTCCAGGGCGGCCACAGAGAGGGAAGAGGCAAGGGTGCGCCACTTGAGCACAATGTTGTGCCATGTGTCGGTGCAGTCATGCCACCACCCCCTGTGGTTCCGGGGGATGCAGCTCCTGCATCTGGCACTGGCACCCATTTGACCCGGCAGTCCATTCCATCGACTGCCACGGGCCCAAGGGTAGTGGTAGCTGCAGGTGCAGCTGTGGACACCGCCACCCAGGCTCAGGGTCTGCCAGTGCAGGCTGCGTTGGCACTTGAAGAGCCCTTGGTAGATCTCCAACAGGCCAGGGGGGAAACCATTGGGGCAGGCCGGGCACTCAGACCAAGACACTTGTCCCTGGGGCAGTCATGTCATCTGTTGCCCCGAACAGCTGGGTGTTGGCAAGTGCAGGGGCAGATGCACATAAACAGCACCCCGGTTGTGAGTCTGCCAACCAGGACCGTTGCGGTCAATGACCCTGCCACAGCTGATGTTGCTGCGCAGGGTCCATTAGTGGGCACCCAGCTGCCACTGACACAAGTCAGGCCTTTGGTCATCCCTCCACCTGCCAGTCCCTCGGCTCAATCCACCGAACCCACTGGCCATACTGGTCAGGGCGGCATTAGCCAGCCAGGGTCTGCGCCACAGTCCAAGAGGAGGAAGGTTGCACCAGCAGCACAGGCTGGGACCCCACACATAGCCACGACCTCCTGCACGTCGAGGAAGAAGCCTTTTTGTAAGCAGGAACTGGACTTCCTCGTGGACTACGTGCGGGGCCACAGCCGTGACATGCTAGTGGGTGCCAATAGTCAGACTACGGCTGCCCAACGTGACACCCACTGGAAGCATGTTGCGGAACATGTCAGTTCATTCAGCCATGAGGTGCGCACAGCGCAAGAGTGCAAGAATCGTTGGAATGACATCAAACGCAGCACTAAGGCTAAGCGTGCCTCTAATTACAACTTGACTCTGGTGACCGGCGGTGGGCCTGCACCAGAGGAGGAAGAGCTCACGCCGCATGAGGCTCTCGTTGCGGAGTTCATACCACCTGAATTGGTCGAAGGAGTGGGAGGGATGCTGGACTTTGATGCGCAGTCCAGTGAGTGTTGATGCGTGTTTGTTGAGGACGTGTGTGTTTCACTTGTGGGATGTGTTGTGCATGATTGCCGCTACATGTGACGTGTACATGGTTCTGATGTGTAAGTAATGCAATGCTTCCGTCATGCATGTCTCCTCTGCCTGCATGCGGGGACTCCATGTAGGCATGCTCCCTTGCCCCTCCTCCGCCACTCTGCACCCCAGTTCCACCTTTGCACTGATCTGCTTCAATCTTGCCAATGTGTACTTTCTTGTTCATGTGCCCTGGGTAGATGCTAACTTCCAGCGTAGAATCTGCCAGACATATGCCGTGTGGTACAGCCTTAGTACTCGATGCAGGGTATCTCACTTGTACTGTGCATAGGTCAGATGTCCCGCAGGGACATGAGTGCCCATTCATGCTCCATGTGCATTGCACCCATGCCCCTATGTGTCCTTGACTGGATGATCACTGTAATACAAGTCCTTGGTTACATACATTGCCTGCCATCTCATCAGCCTTCCCATGTCAACTGTGGCTCAGTCCTGCGTTGCACACATGTTTAGGGTCTGACAATCTGTGTGTCTCACAGGCCTCAGCCTTTTCAATGGCCAATGACTCTGTCCAACTGTTGTTCTGTCTTCTTCACACATGGGCGGAATCCAGAGTTTTCATCATGTGTCCTGCTTACTGTCCCAGCATCATTTGCAGTGTTGTCACTTGAATCACATTAAGGTGTTGATGCCAGTCAACACTGCCTGGCAATACACATGTGTATGGTCAGCCTTTTGATACCATGCTAGGCATCCCTGCTTTGGTACTGGGATGGAGGGGTGCTTGGCTTCTAGATATGGTACACATTGAATGCACAATGCACGTGGCGATGTCTGAATTTGACATTGCACTGCCTTCAGATTTCCTGGCACACACCATGGAGTCCTTGTACATGTAGGTAGTGAGTGGCGTACACATTTTCTGCACTGCATAGACCCACTCCCATGGAAACTGCCACCTTTCAACAGGTCTGATCACAGAAGCTATTCAAAGTTGACCCAGCATGCATGTCAGGTTATGTGTTGTGTGTCACATGTCTGCCGGATGCGTTTGCTGTCGGTGTGTGTGTGTGCTGTGTGCTTCTGACATGTGTAGTGACCTTTTTTCTCTCTATTTTTCAGGTGATGACGCAATGGAGGCGGAGGATGGTGTTGTCATGCCAGACACAGGGTTGTTACCACCACATCAACCCGGCACTAGTGGTGGTCGTGGGGTGGTAGGCCACGAAAACCCCCAAGTGCTGCAGTCCATCTTGTCTCTGGCTGCCTATGAGTCCAGCCTTGATGACGACTCTGACGTCCATGTTGAGTTGGATGAGCATCAAGTCCATGTGTCGGGGGTGAGTGATTCTGATGTGGACACTCCTCTGTCTGCGACCCCTGCACTGAGGGATCAGACAGTCTTGGTTCCTCCGCCCATGGTGGATCGGGACGCAGGGTCACCCTCCACACCAGTCACTGATGTGCCTGGGACATCACGTCGATGGGGGCATGTAGTCATGCAGCCGCGGGCGGTGCCAACACAGCGAGGACCCCCGGTCCTTGGGTCCCACAGGGGTCAAGCCCGGCAATGCGGTCGCCGCGCGCAACCGCAGTATACTGAGTGGGAGCAAGACATGACTGCCAATTCCGAACAGCAGGTGGCAGCAATGGAGAACATCGCTGAGAGCCTGGATCGTGTGGCCCGATCTGTGCTCCCCCCTGCTAGGCAGGTGCTTCTCCAGCAGCAGGCGGCACTGTCCACGGCCCGCTCGCTCAGACTGGGCATGGCGGCCTCAGACAGAGCATGCCAGGCTGAAATGTCGTCTCTGCGTCAAGCAATTGCTGCTCACGCAGAGGCGCACATGGATGCCCTGAGGGAGGAGTATGCTTCCCTCAGATCCACTCTGGGTGTCCTTATGATGTCCCAGAGGCAGCAGGCAGAGGAGAGGTTTGCACAGCTTGAGCGTACCATCTCGGCTGAGCTACAGGCTTGCCGGGAGGTGCAGCGGTTGTCCAGCCAGGCCTTGCAGGAGGAACTCCGTGTTACACGTGCTACCTTGCAAGAGGAAGCACGTGTATCACGTGAGGTTCTGCATGCAGACCTACGTCACATCGCCACACAGAACCAGGCTCACCCGTCTGGCAGACTTGCTGCCGACGAGGGGCAAGCTGCGGCTAGGCGTGGCCAGGCTACTGTGCCACGTCCTCCTTTCCAGGATGAGCCAGACTCGGACGACCATCTATCTCCCACATAGGTCGGGCTGTGCAGGCGTTGAGCCCATGGAGGTTTTTTTTTTGGCTCAGCATCATCGCATGTGGATGTGGAGCAGCACCCTGTACCTCCCCACTCCTGGGTGCCTCCCCTCCCCCCGGGTCATATGTGGCCATTTTTGATTTTTCTTTTAGTTTAATTAGTTGAGTTTCTGTTTGATAGTTAGTTTAATTAGGTAATGTAGGTTTTCCAAATTTAGTGTAATTAGTTAATAGTTGATTTAGTTTAAAATTGCTTGTCTATTGTGCTTTCATGTGACAGTGCAGTGCTTTGTGGCTTTTGAAGGCATCCACTGTCTGTTCCAGCTGGGCCCTTCAGGCTTGTCTTGTGTATGTGTTTGCTGCTTGGGGTCCTTGACTCACATATGCCACTCCTGCCTCCCTTATCCATGGGCTTGCAAGGATGGTTCGGTGTCACAGACTTTTACACAAGGGCTTTGGACTGTCATATCTGTGGCATGTCTGGTGCTGTGTGACTTGTGTTAACACCCCTAGTGGGGATGATTTTGGTGTTATTGTCCACTGTACAGCTTTTGCTAGATGGGGTGTGTCATGATTAATGTGTACATTAATTGCTATGCATTGTGTAGTATGTTTCTTATCTTTACTGTACACGTGCTTGTTGCAATTCATGCTGTAGATAGTGTTCCACACTTTGGATGTGGAAGATGGACTGATGGTGTGATTTATGATGTGACTCTCTGACATGGTCAAGTAATGAGATGCCTGATGAGGCACACACAGATGACTTTGAAGCATTAATCATGTGTTTCATGCCCTTTCTGCAGGGGGATGAGCCTCCAGAGCACCTTTGCCAGCAGACATGGCCCATTGGACGTCTGTATTCTGGACACGTTTGATGGTGCCCACATGCACATGTGTGCACAAGCAGAGGCACAGGGATTGCAGAACTACATCCTAGACCTGCTGACGTGTTCCAAGGAACTCCAGGCAAGGTGAGCAGCACAGGGGGGCCACAACACAGCAAAGCTTGCACCAGGCGAGTTGCACATGCAGGCTTAGTCACAGCACTGAGGGTGAGCTTAGACATATATTGGTGTTGAAGCACACAATGCAGCTCACATGTGTTGGTGGACTGATGGCTGTTGATTGTAAGGTTGTCTGGGACACGTGCAGGGGCAGTGGCACATACCCTCCGGTACACCAAGGTCCATTGAGGCACTTGTATCAACAATGTAGCCTTCCGAGACATGGAAAGGGGCAGCTCACAGGGACATACAGCAAGGGACATACTCGGGTGCAGTGCATATCATTTCCATGTACTTTATGATAAATGCACTGCCAACTTTGTTTCGGTCATGGTGGTACGCAACTTGCTCAGAAGTCATGGCTTGCTATATGGGTCTGTCTGCTTACCCAGGGAACATTGCATGTTGTGTGAATTGTGACACATTGGTGTCCCATTTGCCACGCACCCACCGGCGGCTGACTTACTGCATTGACTGTGTATGACCCGTCACAGGGGTAATGTTACATATGGGTACGAAGCATCTACACCAGATTGTCTGTTTGGAGAGTAGTTTGTTGCTATGGGGCATGTTTGGTGTTGTGTTTTTGTGTAATTGGCACGTACAGGTTGTTGACTGTGGCTCTCTTTGCAGCATTGCAGTGCTCCTGTAACCGGACCTGAGAGTGCGCAGGCAGGAGGCCAGCACTCAAAACCAGAGCTAAGTGTCTTGTTGTTTTTCTTTCAAACTGCTTTGCATAGGCTTGCTGGGGAGTGTACTAATGCATGTATGTATGTGTGGTTCAATTTGGTATGTTTTTTTCCCCCTAATCACCCGGAATCCTATGCAGTTTTGAACCCTGTACCCTCTACCCGGTGTTCCTGCTTCCCATACCTATCCAAGCAACGTTCCCTAACCCTCTTTCCCCGCTGGGGTTGCGGATGCCTGTGTAAGTCCCGAACTTGCAGGTGCCAAAACCCTAGAGGGGGTGGTTGGTTCGTACCACTCCTAAGCCTGGACTACAGAAGGCCATGACAATGATGTCCAAGTTTGTTTGGATTGTGTATGTGTTCATGCAGGTAGTACATTTTCGTGCATTCCCTGGTTTCATGTGTCATTCCTCCTCCCCTCTCCTGCCACTCATTCCAGTCATCCAGTGTGTCAACACCTGTCCCGACTGCATATCCCTGAACCTCCTTCCCCACCAGGGTCTCAGGGGCCTGTGTGAGTTTGACCTTGCAGGCACCCGGGACACGGTGGGGATGGTTGTTTCATGACACTCCCGGGCCTGTACACGGGACCTGTGACAGTACACATCCGTTCATGGTGCATCATCCTATGTCATGTACCACACATGGTTCACATCCTGTTGTGACATTGTTTTACTGTGCTACCTTGGTTGTTGCATCATTGTGGTAGTACTTGCCCTTTGTGAGGTACTGCTACGTCAAGTCATCTACTGGAGGGTGTTCTGGTTCGTTTTTCTGGCTTGGATTTTGTCATTTTGGAAATGAGTGTGGATTCTGAGGGTGCAGGCACCTTTTTACACACAAGGTGGGAGATGGTGACGAAGGGTAAAGGTGATCCTGTGGCCAGGTGGAATTGAGGTTTGAAGGCTCCATGACCCAGGTGCAGTTGTTCAGTGGGTCATGGTAATTTGTGAGGGAGGGGGGGGTTGTTGTTGATAGTTGCCTTGCCCTGCAGTGTGATGGGAACTCTGACATTGTAATGGTGGTATCCTATGTACATGTTGTGTTCTGCTGATCAATGCCTGTTCATGTGTTGTGTTTACCTTTCAGGTGCGAGGGGATAGTTGTGGTTTGACATGCCGGGCTGTACACATGGTGAATGTTCACATGTGATGTGTAGAGAACACTGATGGTCACTTGAGTGCACATGCATATGTGGAGTGCATGTCCTTGCAGAACCACACACTTGCACTCTGATGCACTACATGTACTCCCACCCTTGCATATCCACATGTACACTGTTTGCCTTCTGGTGGCCACTGTGTCCCTGCAGCACATGTTCTGTGACCAATTATGGATCCTGTACATGCCTAATTTGGTTTTTGATGTGGTCTGTCACTTAGATGTGATGCTCAGGATGTGCATCACACACAATGGCTGTTCACTGTGCTGTGCGCTGAGCAGTGTGTTGCAGGAGTAGGACAGAGCACACAGAAGCTGCAGTGTTGATTTTGCAATGCACAATGTGCATGTATACAAGCATTCATTGTTATGTTACGTCTACAACTCTTGTAATGCATTTTGAAATGACTTATTTTGGGTGGGAGGTTGTTGGTCTGTCATTTCATCTGATTGAAGGTCAGGCATCATTGTGAGATGCCACTGTAGATTTTGGACATGGCAATGTGTACCTGATTGTTACTGTGTTGGTGTATGGGTATTGCTTGCCATGTCATGTTGTGGTTTGGGAGGGTTTGAGTGACATGACAGTGATGGCCATGGCCTGTTTTGCAGGTGTGTGTGATGCACACCTTGCATGTCAGGGTCATCTGCTTCTCAGAGCAACTAGCTGGGGGTAGATCTCTCTCCGCGGCAGGGCCCTCCCTCTGGAACAGCCTTCCTGCCTCACTTGAACTTGAGGGGAACCATCTCCGGTTCGGGAAGCACCTCAAGACCTTCCTCTTTGCTTCTGCTTTCTCTCTGCCTCTCCCTTGCGGAATTCTTCACTGGAACTGCACTGGAGCTGCAACTGGGCCACTCTCACGACCTCGGTCCCTGGCCCAGCCACTCTCCACTTGCACTGCCTCCCTTGCAACCCCTGCACTGCGGGACTGTCTCTCTATCCCTACAGCCCCCCCTTCCCAGCACTTGTCTGCACTTACCTTTGCAGTTGCCACCAGCCGATCTATGTATTTGTTTTTTGGTCTACTTCCCCTGTACTGCACTCCCCCCATCCCCTTCCCCTTGCACTTTTCCCTTCCCCCTGCCCCTGCACTTGCACAATCTAAATGACACCTGGCCTAGTAGTACCGTTGTCTGTCTTCCCTTGTTCCCCCCTCCGTGCCTCATCGCACCTTGAAATACTTGTGTATAGGCCATATCATGTCATATGTCATATGTGTGCCTTTTGGTCACACAGGATAGCTTGTGTTTAAGAAGCTAGGGATGCAGACGATGTGGCACTTCCATGGCAACTATCTCAGGGTGGTAGAGTTGTGACAGTTGACTGTCTCTTTGTCCTCATCGATTGTCACCTGGTATGTGCCAGGCCTGTGTGCACTCCGCAGGGGTGGGAGTTTAGGTGAAGAATGTGGCCACAAGCTGGGTCCGGGCTTCCTCGCCACGTGCCCTGTCCCCTCCCATGGGCAGCGCCTGTGTCTGTGGTTGGGGATGTGGGGGCACCACCATGTCCACCGGGACGCCCTGCCGTGTTGCAACATTGTGCAGGACACATGCTGCCACAATGATCCTGCACACTACTGGTGGTGCATAGAGTAGTTGCCCGCCAGAGCGGTCAAGGGAGCGGAAACGTGACTTGAGCACTCCGAATGTGCGCTCCACTATGGCCCTGGTTGCAATATGGGCGGTGTTGTATCTTACCTGGGGTGGTGTGGTGGGGTTCCGGATTGGCGTCATCATGTGGTTGCTCAGAGGGTAGGCACTGTCCCCTGGGGAGGTGATAATAGTTGAGATTATTAGGGTTTGGGTATTTGTCTGTGTGTGACTTGCATGCATGTGCAAGGGCATTTGTACTCACCTAGGAGCCATGTGTCACTATGCTGCCCAGCTTCCAGGGCCCGGCTCAGGGCGGACATTCTGTATATGAAACTGTCATGGGTGGAGCCAGGGTAGTTTTCATAGACAGAGGTGATAATTCCCTTTGCATCGCATACCACCTGTATGTTGATGGAATGCCAGTGCTTGTGGTTTTGGTAGATGTGCTCAGTGGCCCTAGGTGGACGTAGGGCCACATGGGTGCAATCTATGGCACCGAGCACTTTGGGGAAGTGTGCCACCCTGAAAAAATCCAGGACAACGGCCTGCCTTTCTGCGGGTGTTCTGGGCATGTATATGTGCCTGCGGACTGAGGGGCGCGCTGTCATGATTGCCAGTACCTGGTGTAGGCAGCGTGACTGCATGGCCTGTGAGACCCCCCCCACTATGGCAGTAGTCCGCTGAAATGACCCAGTGGCCAAAAAATGCAGGACATTGAGCAGCTTCTCCAAGGGGCTCAATGCTTGGGAGCAAAGGGTGGGGGATGTAAGGTCATCTTCCCACTCCCTGACCAGGTCTAGGATGATATGGGGTGGAAACCTATACCTGCCATAGACCTGGTCGTCAGGCATCCCAAAAAGGCTTGTCCGTGGTGCGAAAATGCGTGCCCTGGCTATTCTCCTCCTCCTGCGGTGTCCCACGATCAGTGCTGTGACAAATGGGGCATTCATCGTAGCTGTATATACGTGTTTGTTGTTCGCGCGCACTTTTGTACTGTGCGTGGGGACACTTCCGCCTGCCTTCGTGTGGCGGACGCGTTGACGCCTGTGCGCGTCTTTTGCCGTGCGCGGGTTTCCCGTATTCGAATCCATGAATACGGGTTGTTCGCGTACGTGTGGGCGTTCCGTGTAGTTCCCTGCAGTACTTCCCCAGTTACGCCTTCTTTTTCACGCGTTGTTCCCCATTCCGCATGTTACGCCCACTGTTCCGCCCACTTTGGTTGTGTGCGCCGCGCTATGTGCGCTTTTGCTGGGCGCGTAGCGCACGCCGTGTATGCCTGCGTGCGCCATGGCTGGATAGGGCGCACGAACAGCGGGAAACACGCGCAGCGTGTTCCTTGAATCGCACGCGTGCGCGTGCGCTGCATTTCTCACGCTTGCGCTCCCTTGCGCCTGCTTGCGCATGGATTTTCGGCGCAGGTTTGTTCCATGAATCGGCCCCATAGTGTCTGTTCCCAGAAAGAGAAGAGAACTGATGGGAGCCCCCTGGGGAGAAGGGAGCAAAACTTGGGAGTAGATAGTGCCATCACTTTCAGGCTTTTCATTTTAGACCTTTAAGCTCTCAAAGTTGTAGACAATCTGCTTTTGCACCATCCATTCGCATCTGAGAAAGGGCGCTCAACACGCTGTTTACCACCCGCTGCTTCCAGCCACCCTAAGCCCTTCTCCAGGTGGCACCATCTTGATTGTGGGGAGACAACAGGGAGCCTCTTCCTGTTGCCTCCCCACAGCCCCACCCTCCCCCACCGCAAAAACAAACCTTACCCTTTCCACACCATCCTCCTGTGCTGTGGTCCCAGCACTCTTCTCACCCACGGCCGCAGTCATAGAATGAGGGTGGGCCCATCTTTGTTTTTTACAGGAGATTGGGCTCAAACAATACACACGCAGCCCAACTCCTGTAAAAAAAAAAAAAATAAACTGTTGCACCCCAGACGAACCCCAGGTTGTGAATGGCTATCACCTCTGGTTGGGGGGGCAGGCATGACCTGTAACGGCCCACAGCCCTCGCCCAGGACCTCTCTTCTCTCTGGCCTACCTAGGCTCGGGCTGGCGAGACGTTAACGGCCATTTACACCCCTGATGCAGGGATGATTGCCATATTAAGAGGATGCCTCATTACTAGGAGCGAGGGCCCAAAATGACTAACAATACAGGCACTGATCATGTGCTTAGGGATGGGAGCAGGGAATGCATGCGGTGATACAGAAAGAGAAAGCAGCTGTATGTGAATCGGTTTCTAATAGTCAAGATCCCTAGAGAGATGCACAAAAATTATGTTCATGTTTATATATGATACAAGGATGTAGGGAGGACTACAGGAAGGTATATTGGGAGCATTTGGAGTGAGGTGTACATTATTGGGTGAGTTACTGGTTAAGAAAAACTGTTTATGCCTGGGCAGTATTTACGTAGGAAAATAATGGATTTGGGGGAGAATTTGATTGAGGGCAAAAGGGGTATATTTTGTATGATTATACGGTTTTCTTACAAAGGCTGCTATTGTATATTGTTATTTTCATGTTTGTTCTTCCCCTCTGGTTGGGCAGACAGTGATATTGACTGCTGTAAGGGTGCAGAAGTACGAGTCTGACACAGTGGTGGCATGTTAGTTGGCAATAACTTTTATTCTAAAAGTAAAGAAAAAGGAAAACCTACCTTGCCCTATTTCTATGAGGGTTTGCCGGACTTCTACAAAAACACTAAGGACTCTCTATCTGGATGTCTTGTAAAATGATAAGTCCACCATCCTTTATCCAAACCTACTTCCATCCCTTACACTAAACTAACTAAAGAAAAACGGGATGTCTTCTTGATCCAGAAGGAGGCTTCTTTCATCCTGGATGTAGACCTTTAAAGTTCAGTACATGGTGTAAAAACCCTTGTATGAATCTTTAAACACAGTTCCAAAGTATCGATTCCCAAACGTAGTGTTAAGTCTGGTTCAGTGTCCTGCCAGACTTAACTGTAGACTTTTTCCTTGCAAAAAATATTTTCCTTCTATTAGGGGGGAAAGTCTGTCCCCTTTTCTTCTTACAACTCAAAACTATAGCTCCACGTCTGGTGCACTATCCTGCCAGACATGACTATCGAACACAGATTTCCAGAAAATGTCTATTTCTCTTTCACATGAGTCCCAGATACCTCTGAGTTGTTTCCGGATCTCTGCGACTTGTTTTGCAACAACTTTGTCTCCTGTGTGGGTCTCAGACCCCCTTGTATTCTCTCAGCTCTCTCCAAATTGGTCTGGGCCTCAGCACCTTGACTATAGGTGTCTTCGTTATTGTATGGGTCCCTGACCCTTGTGCTTTGCTTTAATGAGCCTCGCCCAATTTCATATGGGTCCCAGACCCTGGTATGTTCTTTTCACAGGTTCTCTACCCCAATTAATTCAACATTCCAAATGAACAGATGTGGTGTACTCTCCTACCAGGTACTGTTCTACATAGGGTATTTTCAACAGTTCAGTTTGCTCTCTCTCTTCTTGCTTTTGTTGGGATCCCAGACCCTCTTATTTCAGCCTAGTCTCTGTGTTTCTTTTGGGTCCCCGATCCATGTACTTTGGCTTTGTCTCTGCGGTTCACTTGGGTCCCAGACCCATTTATACTGGCTTTCCAGAGCACTTGGTTTAATCTCCTGCGAAGTGTCCACTGATGCAGTATATGTCAGTGTCCTTATATTGCCCTTAGGGTCCTAGACCCATATATTATCATCAGCTTTAGTTTGTATTGGGTCCCCGACCCCCTATAGGCTCCCCTCTTTCAGTCTTCAGCCCCTCACATGGACCCAGGCAGCATGTGTACCTTGTTTTTGCCTTCCCGGTACGTGGCGTCCTGGTCGTACTTCTCCCATTCTCTGGTCGAGCATTGGTTCTTTGTCTCTCTACTCGCGCTGCAGTCTGCGTTTCTGCCTCAGCGAGTCGGGCTGCACGGCTTCTTTCCAGGCAGTGTCCTAAGTCTTCTGCGGACTTGTCTTCTCCTTGCTCTCTCGTAGTCTGCTGGTCCTTGGCAGCACCCTTAGAGATGGCGGCTTCTCCCACCGGTGTGCCGATCTGCATTTTCTTTCCGTGGTTCTCGGCGTGTAGCATTCAAATTTCCCTCTCAGTTCCTCAGGGGCAGGCTTGACCAATGGCATAGTTCTTCTTCTGATTTGTACTTTGGGCAACATATAGAAAGTCTCCAACAACTAGACTGCTTGTATTGGTTTCCATATTTATTCTTCATTGCTCCACCCTTCCTCCTCGTCATAGCACTGTACTGTTGATCATTACAGAGTTCATTGACACTCTTCTTCATCTCAGTATTCTCCTGGGACTTGGGCCCTCATTACAACTCAGGCATTAAGGGTTAACGCCACCGTTAACCCTTAACGCCTGATTCTGATTTTAACGCCTGCTTTTAGCAGGCGTTAAAATCCATGGCGCTAATCCGCCATGATGCTAATTACGCCACCGTAATTTACGGTGGCGTAATTAGCGCCTTCCCCACTCCCATTATGCCCTATGGGGCAAAAATGGGAATGGGGAAGGGAAAATGGGAAATGGGGATTTACCGCCCCACTCACCTTGGAATGGGGCGGTAACTCCGCCATCCACCTTGGTGTAAACATAGTTTACACCATGGTGGTAAAGTTGGTGTACTTAGCACCAAGGTTGTAATGACCTCCTTGGTTTCCCCAACTCTACACAGATAGACAGAGGTGACCAAGGAAGGAGGGAACACAACTGAGGGAGCGGAATACTGCATTCCCCCAAGGTGATTGTCACTGGTCTCATGGAAGGCTTCCCTCTCCATGAGATCTACACGCTGAGTTCCATCGCCAGGGGGACTATCAGGTAGCAACCTCACTTCCCTGCCCTCATGGGAAGGGGCGTCCCGCATGGAAGCAGTGGCAATACCCTGGGATTCGTCACACTGCCCAGTGAGTTTACTGACATGTTTGCTTTTCTCTTTCTTTAACAGTTCTGGAAAGATGAGGAGCATACAAAACATTGGTGTAAAAACAACAATGTGTACAGGTACGATTTGTCTGCTCTCCCAGGTGATTCTAAAGACAGTGGCCCTCATTACGACCCAGGCGTTAAGCGGAAAACGATGCTGGTAAATGAATACCGGCATCGTTTTCCGCTAGGTCCGATTATGACCCGCGAAAGTGCAATTAGCGACATTGTAGTTTACGGTGCCGCTAACAGCACCAAGGTCGCGCACGCGCGACCCTCCATGCCGTAAATACCGGCATGGTGCAAAGCTACGCAGATCACAAACCAAGCGGACATGCCCCTAACGCCATCGCCAAGGCTGTTAAGTACCTTACCGCCATGGCGCTAATTCCGCCATCGCGAACCAACCGTAAATGGCCATGTGCAGTGTTCCCAGCTGCCACAGGCGCACAGAATCAGCACAGGTGGAGGCAATACAGACTCTCCCAGTGCAAAAAGAGCACACCGCACCCCTACCAGCCCCAGTCACACTCCACAATGATACCAATAGGACTAGCAATGTTGGGGCTGGAGGACCTGATAGCAATGCGAGTGCTACAACTGCAACAACAACAACAACAGGCTGCACAGAGGAGACGCAGGAGGAGAAGGAGGGCAAGGCAGGGCCAGCAAGCCCCACCAGCACAGCCAATGGCACCACGCAGGCAGCCCCCAATCCCACGCATCAGAGCCAGTCCATTCAACCTCACCGCAGAGCAGATCCACACCCTGTACCGACTGGACCGGGACACCATCACCAACATTGTGCACATGATACACAACAACATTGTCAGCATGATAGAAACACCCACCGCCATCCCGCCCCTACTGAAGGTAGTGTCCGTGCTCCACTTCCTGGCCACAGGCACCTACCAGCACACAGTGGGCCACTTGCATGGCATATCCCAACCATTATTCTCACGTACACTGATCCAAGTGCTCGATGCCCTCCTCAAGCACACAGACGACCACATCTCATTGCCACGGTCTGCCCAGGAGATTGCCAACACCAAAGTGGGTTTCCATGCACTAGCTGGCATACCTGGTTGCATTGGTGCCATCGACTGCACCCATGTTGAATTGGTGGTCCCACATGCCATGGAGGTACCATACCGCAACCGTAAACTATTTCACTCAATCAACGTGCAAATGGTCTGCGACTCCAACAGGATCTTCACACATGGTTGTGCCCGATTCCCCGGATCAACCCATGATTCAATGGTCCTTCGGAACTCCACAATACCACGCTACATGGAGCGACATGCAGGCCCAATATCCTGCCTACTCGGTGAGTCTAATGTCATGAGCATGGAAATGCGAAGTGTGTAGGTGATCGACGTACCAATGCATATTTCACCTGGCAGAAAGGGGGGGGGGAATGATGCATACGTCACATGGCTGCGACTAGCAGTAGTCAGATCATACCCTGAGGCAGCACTCACGTCATCTGACAACTGTATACATGATGCCTGATCTAATCAGCCCTAACATGTGAATGAAAGTGTACCCCAACCATGACACAACCATCTGCAAGTGCATTGTACAAAATGTGACCACATTGACTCCAAAGGAACGCACATACTTGCACGTCACCAAACACCATCTACTGAAAGGCCTGTCCCCCATAACTGCGCACAAAGGAGGCACATGTCGGACAGGAACATCAATGCACCACTACACAGACAGCAAGACCCACAAACTGTCCCCATTGACACCAGTATTGTTCCCTGGGGTCATAATGAGCCAGACAGCAATGTTGCAATCATGTGAGCTTTGACCTCACAGGACACGTGCCAGGTCACATAAAATAACGGCCTGAACGGACACAGTGGATGGGCACTCACAAGGCAATTGTCCCCCCTGCATTGTGTCTTGGCATGCAAAACAGTACATGAGAGCCATGAACATATACCGGTTGCATAGTGTGAATCCATTAGCACAACTAAATTTGGTGCAAAGTAACAGTTGAATGCAAGGCATGGTGGCGCGTCAGGTTCAGAAAGCAATCTCATCCCTGACACATACATTGTTGCCCATTTACAGGTGATGCAGGCTATCCCCTGAAGAGGTGGCTCCTTACACCAGTCCGGAACCCACAGAACCAGCATGAGGAGGACTTCAACCGTGCCAATGCACGTACCCGTGTGGTGATAGAGCAGGCCTTTGGCCTACTGAAGGCACATTTCCGCTGCCTCAGCAGGTCTGGCGGGGCACTCCTGTATTGCCATGAGAAGGTTGCGAAGATCGTCATGGCATGTGTCATGCTACACAATATGTGTGTCAGACGTAACGTTCCTCTGCCCCCGGACGCAGAACTGCAACCACCTGATGATGAGGATGATGAGGGTGGGGATGGGGCAGCACCTCAAGGAGGCAGCGATGCACATGAGGGGTGTGAAATGCGTCAGAATCTCATTGACCAATACTTCTGGCACACACAGCGTGTGCGTGTAACATGTGTACGGCACTTGGGACACTGTGTGTGTCTGGTATATGCACACTGTAGACTGTACAACAATAAAGCACACATACACAATGAGCAATGTCCACACATTTGGTTTGTGATAAACGAAAAAGTGTATTGTGCTTCTGAAAAGGTATGACACACCCAATCCCCCCTCCCCCTCCCCCCTGAACACCCCAACACACCCAATCCCACCTCCCCCTCCCCCTGAACACCCCAACACACCCAATCCCCCCTCCCACTCCCCCCTGAACACCCCAACACACCCAATCCCCCCTCCCCCCAGAAATCCCTGCAAAGGAGTGCCAGTGCCCGTGGTGAAGTGGGTAATGGTTCAGTGGTCCACTGGGCGGGCACTATTGCCAGCCCCCTGTCCCGGAACCTGGGGCCCCCCTGCCTGTACTCCTCCGGGTCCTGGATGACCTGCGGACGGGGCGGGATGGGGCCGAACTTGCAGATGAGGAGGTACCGGCCTGCTTGGTACGCTGTGTGTCCATGATTGTCCGTATCAGTTCACTAATCATATTCCGCACTGCAGCTAGTTCTGTGCATATGTTCGTGCTTGCTGATTGGATGGCTGCCTTGATGCTCTCAGCACACCTCTCCATGCCTGAACTGGCACCTCCACAATCAGCAACATGCTGCGTTAGGAGTGACGCCAGTTGTTCTTGCCTTGCTGATATTTGGTCCAGCACCTGCCTGAAATCAGGCACAATGGAGGTTGCAATTGCAGGCCCAATAGGACTACTCCCCTCTTCCCCTACTCCCACTGGGCTTGGAGTGGCTGGCCATGAATCTCCAGGGGATTGCCCCTGTGTGTCCTGTCCATGCAGGCTACATGGGGACAGGTGTGGGTGGTAAGTTGGGTGTTGGGGGGACCTTCCATGTCATCATCCACATTCGCCACATCGCTGTCAGAACAGGCTGCGATGGCTGCAGTCTCCCCGACTGTACTGCTCGCCGCAGACACAATCCCCTCAGTGGTCAGCAGTGGTTGTGTGTCTGCCGTGGGTGCTATCATGTCCCTTTCCTCGGGGGGAATTGGTGCCCTGGGCTGTTCGGCAACAGGAATTTTGGCCTGCTGTGGGTTGGCCATGGGTCCAGCAGAGGTGGATGGTTGGTGGCCTCTTCCCTCTGTCCTGGGCTTCTTGGCTGGGGTGGTGCCACTCTCGTCCCTGCCGGTGTCCGAGTGTGAGCCTGTGGTGGAGCAGAGGAGGGAAAGTGTTATTGATGGTTCAGCGGACATTGAGCAGGCATTGTGATGAGTGCCATGGTTTAGATGGATAGATGGTGGACTTTGTAGGCCGTGACATACAGGTTGTCTCCCTTTTGGGTGGGTTGAGCATGCAGGAATGTGTGTGCCTGCTGTAGAGTGTACATGCTGCATGTGTGCAGGGTGTGGGTCTTCTGCTGATGTGTTGCGTTTGCCATATGGGGCGAAATTGTGATTCCCATGTAAGTGTGATTCAGGGTGTTTTGCAAGGCTGAATTGGAGGCACCTACCTGTGTCTCCTGATGTCGGGGCTCCTCTCTCCATTCGGCCGACGCCCTCAATGCACTCTATGCCGATCAATGAGGCACATGTCTCCTCCCATGGCTGCATCTTCAGTGGGGAGTCTGCTCCACCGCCAGTTGCCAGTCCCAGGTTGCGGTTTGCTGACAGTATGCCCCTTACTCGGAGCCGGAGGTCATCCCACCTTTTGCGGCACTGTCTGGCGGTGCGTGGGGTGGTACCTACGGCACTGACGCGTTGTGCCACGAGTTCCCATACTGCTTTTTTCTGGGCTATGGCTGGTCTCGTCATCTCTGATGAGAAGACGATGTCTGCCTTTTCCTGCAGCGTTTCTGCCAGCATAGTTCGTTCTTCGCGACTGAAGCGGTCCTGCCGCTGCCTGTCGCAGGCTTTTTTAACAACTTTTGGCATGGTTAGGTGAGGAAATGGGTGGGTAATGGGATTCACAGGGTTTCAGGGTCGAATGTAGTGTGGTTGGGTAGGATGGCAATGGATTGTGTTTTTAAAGATGGCCGCTGTGCTCTTTCCCGTTCCGCCGCGATGACGCTACTTCCGGTTCCGCTTATTTACGCTGCCCGCTAATTACGGTGCCCACTAATTACGGGGCCCGCTAATTACAAGGCCCGCTGATTACGGTCGGTGCAATGATGGGTGGCGGTAGGTCACCCTGCGCGGCGTTCGATGCCGGTAAGGGCTGTTTACGCCATGGCGCAGTTTACATTACCGCCATGGCGTAATGCTCGTGCGCAATGGGTCGGAATATGGCGCTCTTTACGCCATCGGTCCATGGCGTAAACGATGATTACGCCATGGCGGTAATGTCGCATACTTACCGCCAGTGTGTCTGAAATGACAGTAGATGTTGTCCAGCAAACCTCATTCTTCACCTCCAATTAACAGTATCCAAAGGTATGTTTTGTAGTAACTCCAGTACAGTCTACCAGTTGTCTCCAGGGCTTGCCAATCATCACCGTGTGACATAACTGGAAACTGCTATAATCGAGGAGATACGTGGATTGGCACAGCTAGAAAAAGCACATTCCATCCAATATTGGATGGCTCAGGGACATTTTCTGTCACCACAAAATCTTGATTGATTAGGGACTAGACAAAGGGTTACCAATAAGGCTGAATGACTCAGGGTATTGGCACAGGGATACAGAGTCTATCACCACGGTCAGGACTGGATTAGCACAGCGATGCAAATAGCCTACCACCTCTTTGGATTGATAGGGGCAGTGGCATGTGACTGGCGACCACTAGGACAGTATGGGCTAGAGGAATTATTAAAGTGAGAAACAGCCCATTACCTCTAGTAATGGATGGGTTCTAGGGATTGGCATAGAGATAAAGAATATATCAACTCTGTCACCGAATGGTTCAGACAATGCAGAACTTGGGTTCCTGGTATCATAATAGAGATTAAAAGATACAGAAGCGGTGCCCTCCGAAGATGGGTTCTGGAAGTTAGAAGGGATGAGACAGGGCCTATCATCGATAATAATGGATGGGTCGGCATTACAGAGCCTGCGGTCCTAGCGTTGGCATAGTTATTCAATGATTCAGAATCTGTCCCTTAAGAGGTTGATGGGTTTTTGGATTGGCACTAGAATTCAAAACCTTTCACCTCCTGAGATGAATCTTGGGATTTACCCAGTGATGGCAACCGGTTAAATTTCAGGACAGGAAGAACTCAGAGGATTGGCACAGGGGGATGGCGTGGGGCGCGGGGACATGTACACATGTATTGTGTCTACGTTTGCCTGATCCACCAGCTATTTTTGTTATTCTGTTTCCCCATAGAGTAGGAGGGCCCAAAGACTTTGGTGGTATCGTCTCATTTCTATGCTCACCTGACGCCTCCTACATCACTGGTGAGACCATCGTCGCCACTGGAGGGTACTCCACCTGCCTCTGAAGATCAGCACATATTTGAGAACCTCGAGCCTGCACATAGTTAGAACATCTGAGGGAAAATGTGACACATTCCGGCTCCTGCTTCTGAAAGCCCACAGTGTACACTTATTCACATACAATGATGATGTGTGAATTTACTCTGATCCCAGCTTAGCCCTACAGAGGCACAGGCGACCATGCCTCTTTAGAAAAAACATTTGTGTTTCTTTCCAGAGTTAGATGGCTTGCGTCATCGACGTAATTCATTAGAAGGTGTCTCGTCATAAAGTACAATTAAGGATGTCTCCTGGTCAATATAATAAACTGGGGGATATTTCGGCATTGGAGAAAGATATGTCATCGCTATAAAGCATTTTTGGATGCTTTGCCATAGATAAAACAAATTGGACCATGCCACAGGTCAATTTACTAAATTTGAAGATGCCCATTGTTAATATGATACATTAAAAATGTCTCAACAGCCGTACAATAAACAACAGCCATACAGTACAAATGCACGATAGCTCGAATATCAAGGAGTGTGTATTTTAGTTTGCTGGTAGTAAAATTACAACAAATGTGTGCACTTATTTGTAAGAGTATATTACTCTTCTGCTGATTAAAGAAAAGTGTGTGTTTCCTCTGCTCTATCTGTAAAGGCATTCTAAACAAGTTCTGGCATTGCTAGGGGTCTGGCTTTTAAAATATGTAAGGCCAAGTCCCCAGAGGGCATGAGTCGTACAACCTAGTTTGCAAATTAAGATATATCTGCTTTGCCAATACTTGCTATTGTAGATTTGCCATTAAAGAGATTGCTCAATCGTTTCACTTCATAATGTCTAAGAGATTGGCAAGCTCCCTGTCTGCTCTGCAGCATTATTTGTGTTTTACTTTATCTGACATGCACCTATCATGCATGCCCCAGAAATGATCCAGGTCACATTTACATACTCTTTAAGCACTGTTTAGGTTGGGAACTGCTGTTTTCTTCCTGTTAATAGCTAGTTTTATATATACACACAAGACGGATTACAAGTTGGAAAGAATATTCACCCTAACATTATTGTTTTTAAGGTCTATATATATCTATTCACAGAAAAAAATGTTAAGGGTACGTTATGGTTAAGTTGCACTTATAAAAACCTATGAAATTCAGTGGAAAAACGTTGTCAAAGGGACGTTATGGTTACAAGTAAAACCAAAACCCCCCAGAAATGTGCCATTTATGGTAAGCTAAGCAACCATAATTTACACCACCACTGTGCACTGCTAAGACTAATACCAGGACAAAGACGACATTACAAATGTCATTGATGACATCCCTGATGACATCACATATCTAGGCCACATGTTTTTGTTCACTGACATATCTAGGCCGGGTGCTGTTGTTCACTGACAGTCAGAATATGAACATTCAATAAGTGCTATATATCTAGATGTTCACCTTGTCGTATGTTCTTAAAGTACTTTCCTTAGGGTTTGGTCTCAGCTCATGGTGCACATACACGGGGCAATAAGCAGTCCTGAAACACACAATTCATTGTATACATGAAGATGAACTTTAATGTTATTGACATTTTCTGGCGATGTTGTTTCTTTCCTCCTTACTTTGGTTTTCTTGTATGTGCCTCTGATTTGTATGCATTGTGGGTCTTTATATGTATTGTTTGTACGAACACAAGTGTGTAGTAAATCTTGAATTGTTAGCTATATATTCCATGTTTAACATTACTCAAAACTCTGATGAGGTAGCATTCATTATTTTACTATCTAAAATTACCCGATAAAATATTGTACTTATATGGTGCATGCTGCAGCCATTGCCCATGTTCCTGTATTAACAACACTCCAATATAATGCTTTGTTTAGATGAGTACATTCTTTAATACACTATGGGCCTCATTACACGGATGGCGGTAGGGATTTACCGGTACCGGTAAAATACCGGTACCGGTAAAATACCGGTACCGGTAAATCCTTACCGCCTTACTACGAGGTCCCTTTGCGGGTTGGGGGATTTAATGCCTGCTTTTTGCAGGTGTTAAAATCCAACCCGCTAAGGGACCTCGGAGCTAATTACGGCACCGCAAAATTGCGGTGCCGTAATTAGCGCCTTCCCCATTCCCATAGAGCCCTATGGGGCAGGAATGGGAATGGGGAAGGGCAATGGCGGAAGGGGGATTTACCGCCCCTCCAACCTTGGAATGGGGCGGTAAATCACCTTTCCGCCAAGGCCCTTAGGCCCTCATTATAAGTCAGGCGTTAAGGGTTTAACGGCGTCGTCGGCACCGTTAACCCTTAACGCCTGATTAAGAGGTCCCGGGTTTTAACGCCTGCTTTTTGCAGGCGTTAAAACCCATGCCGCAAAGTGACCTTGGTGCTAAGTACGGTGCCGCAATTTGCGGCACCGTACTTAGCGCCTTTCCCCATTCCCATTATGCTCTATGGGGCAAAAATGGGAATGGGGAAGGGCAAATGGTGAATGGGGAATTACCGCCCCACTCACCTTGGAATGGGGCGGTAATTCCGCCATCCACCATGGCGGAATCGTAACCTTAGTGGTATGGACCATGGTGCTAATAGCACCATGGTCCTCCGCCAAGGTTGTAATGAGGGCCTAAGTAGTCCATGATAGGTCTCCCGAGCACCCCGGCATCTTATTACCAACATTATAAACACAACCCCTTGTAGGCACATTTCATCAAAATGAATCACTGAATTTCTTACGTTTTTATGAGTAGAAATGTTTCATGATGCATCACTGTATATAAGTTATTAATAATTCCTCTTTTAACATATATGAAAGAACTGTAAACCTCCTTTAACAAACATATTTTATGCAAAGCATACTGATATGTGTTGTTATCTGCAGTGCATGCTGGGGATGCAAGTCATGGTTGAATTGCCTAGGGCATGAGGATCGACAATGACCCTAGCCCCACCAAACCACCCCCGTTATCCACTGAACCTACCCTGCATCCTAGTTCAGTGTTCACTATACCCTCATAAAGTGACTAATGGCCAGTGCTCATGGCTGGCAGCCATGGCCAGACTCCACAATCATTGGGGCATGGCCTTTCGGCCATGCCGCATTCCCCAATAGGCAAATCAGAGTAGACATTTGTCCTTGCAGAGGGCCAGGCCCACTGCTGAGGCAGCAAAGTTATATCACTATTTTTGGTACTTACTTTTTGACACTTTCAAAAAAGTAAAACACAGGAAAGATTTGCAAAAGCATGCTTTCAGGTCCTTGCTGATGCTCCTTTTGCAAGTTTGCTGCAATCCCGCTCAGCACTTCAGTCTGCAGCCGCAAGCAGGATTTTTTTCCCCATTTAAACCTAGGGCTTTGGCCATGCTGCATGCCCCAATAAGTAAATCAGAGTAGGCATTCGTACATGCCGAGGGCCAGCCCCACTGTTCATGCACCAAAGTTATATCACTATTTGTGTTTTGACACTTTGGAAAAATAAAACACAAGACAGATTTGCAAAAGCATGCTTTCAGGTCCTTGCTGATGCTCCTCTCGCAGGATTGTTATAATCCAGTGCAGCACTTCAGACTGTAGCCGCAAGCAGAATATTATTTCTCCTCATGCTCATTTCTCTTCATCTGTGGTGGTCGCTGCTTCCCTCCCCCCACCCCGCCTCACCCAGCAGAGCTGCGCCTGGTCCCAGGGCTGCAGAGTGCCTACCTCGCTAGGTAAGCCACGGAGCATCGGCATGCACAGTGGTGTGATTTTTGCTCATTAATATTGCGGGCATTGCAGGAGAACAGCGTCATGTGATTGTGCTTCATCAGTGGGCTTAATTTCATCTGCTGACTCTCGTGTGGGTGTTTTATACGGAGGGCTCGCTTCTACATTCAATCCTATGTACTGCCCTTCCTCCACCTAGGCTCCTGGTCCACCTCTGACCTCACTCTAACAATCCACAACTTCCTGTCTCCCATGTCTCCTTGTATAGTGCCCTCCTTCATTTGATTGGTTCTCCCTACCCACTGGTTCCCCGGGTCAATCGTTTCCTGTTCTACAGGGAGGTGCTACAAACAACAAAGGGTACAAATGGGGGTCTAACCCAAGCCCTTTCTTGTGGGCGGGGCTGACATAGTTCTGCAATTGTCAGCCCATGGTTTTCAGTTATGTTGTTTAAGTCCCAATTTGTGTGTAGGCCTTATAGACCTGCCAGCCTGCTCGTTTGACTTTGGAGTCATTTCACAGGCTTGCCCGAGCTAAGCACAATATCTATGGAGCACTCGGTGTGAATGCAGTTTTTCGGCTGCCTCTACTTCAGACAGTGGCTCCTCTTTACTATGTTGCTGGTTGCGGTTCATCAGATTGTTGAGGATTAAAGGCTCCTGATCACTTGAGTTAACTTTGGTTCGTCTGGCAATGTTTTTGTCTCTCACAGCGAATGCTGGGAGATGTAGTTTTTCTAAGATTAATAGGGAGAAACTGGCCGGCATCATGCAAGAAAGGTATTGGGTGATTGTTAATGGCACTGCACACAAACAAACTGGGTCTACCAGAAGGGACAGGGATTGGGGCCCTCTCAACTGCGCCCTTCACCCTCTGGGATAGCACTTGCTTCCACCCTGGTAGGCCTCTCGCCCCAGGCTGAGAGGTGTACTTATCCCCTCTTGAGAAGGTCAGCCTACTGACTTTCTCACAAGTGTTCATGCTGTTTTGTTTGTACAAACTGTTGTTGTTTTATTTGTGCTTGATGCTTAGCATGTTCGTTATTATTTTGGGAGTCTAATGCAGTAAGAAGATGGTAGTCAAACTATAAGGTTTTTGAGATTCTTTGAGCGTGGCTGTAGTTGTTATGTTATTTAATTTAATGTCAATATTAGGTCTATAAGTTGCAATGTGTGTTTTAGAATGTATTGTATATTTTCCGAGTATACTGGTATGTTGTTGGTTTATCCTGTAAAGATATACATGTGTTCTGATCTTACTTTTTGACTTGTTTCTGACTGCGAGTTAAGATGCCAACGATGTTGGTTTTATTTTATTTTACGTGTCTAATAATAGGTTCAATCTTAGCTATGACATTCCAAATGTTTGTAAATGTTTTATTGGCAGTAAAGATAACTTCTATTTGTATATACTTCCCACTGAGTTCCTTGTTGTTGGGGCTATGTGATTTGTATGAAAGGTATGTTGAGATATTTGTCTAAATTGGCAAGTGTTTTAGTGATTTCAGAAGGCTATTTTGGCTTTGGGTGTGTAATATGTTGAAACTATAAATGTATATGTGGTTGATAGAACATAGACTGGAAGGAGGTGTGTGTGTATGTACTTTTCAATGTATTTTGTACATCAGCGGCCATACTGCATGGTGGGTACCACAGTTCATCGTGTGGATTTTGCAGAATGTTTTTCATTTTGCAGAATATTTGTCATTTTGTTTTGTCCCACAGGTCCTACTGCGTATGTGCAGCGACCCTACTGAGTTTTGGGTGTAGCTCATCATCTTGAGCGTTTTGTGGAATTTTTGAAATTTCTCTGTATATTTTTCATTTTGTTTTGCCCCTCCAACAATACTTAGGGCCTCATCAGGAGTCTGGCAGTACCGGCAGTAATACCGCTGGGATACCGCAAGCGCAAATAGTGTTAGCGCTGGATCACAAGGAGCGGTACAGCTCTAAATTCCCATTCCCCATTGGGTCCATTGGACCCAGTGGGGTACGGGGCACGATTACAGCTGGAAACGGGAGGTTAGAGGACATGTCTACCTCCAGCAAAAAGCTGGAGGTAAAACTCCCACTTACTACCCGACTCATGATTGGGCCAACCCTTAAATGCGGCGGTAATAACGTTACCGCTGCATTTAAGGGCTGATGCCCAACTCATGATAAGGCTCTTTGTGTTAGGTACAGTGGATCATTTTGTGTGGTCAGTGATATATTTTACATTTCATTTTCGCCACCTATCTATACTGTGCTTGTATGGACAGTTTTATATTTTCTTTGACAAAAAAGTGAAACATCTTGAGATTGGCTGATTAACTTTACAAAGTTTTTCTGCGTGTGGAATTTACGGATAAAGGCCAGGTGTGTGCCAAATATCGAAAAAAATCCAGAGTCTACTCAAAATATGCATGGGTTAAAGCCTGATTTTTCAGTCTCTATTGAATTGGTGATTCATAAAATGTGTTTTTCCTGCAATCATTGCAGGCATGAAAACGTTTAGGAAAATGTGCCAAATTTGGCCTGAACACCAATATCTGCCATGATCAGTTATATGCCAAATTTGGTGGACTTCTATGGACGAGAATAAATATTGCATGAGAAAGCCTTTTTTTCCGTTTTTCTATCTATCATGCAACCTTAACTACAGAGTCACAACCATGAATCTTTAAGTTATATATAAATTAAGGGCGCACAAGCACTTTCACGGTTCATGCTCTCTCCAGGAAGGCAGTCCCAGGTGCTGTTTAGTTCATCGCCCATCAGTGCAGGGAAATCTGGTCCTTGTCGTTGCAATGTTCAGCTGACGCTCCCACATTACTTTTTAATGGAAATTTAGTGGAGGGGAGGGAAAAGCTGGCAGTGCAGCACATTTCTAAGTGGTTAGAGTGACCCTGGTGCTGCCCCTTTAGAGTCGGGTTCTCCCTCCTAAACAAATATGTTAAATGATGAAGTCCCAGCCTGGTTCTACTGGGAACCACCCAGGCAGTAACTCAGGGGGCTGGGTACCACCCCATTCCAGTAGATATTGGGCCTGAGGCAGGTATAGGGAGGCTCGGTATTCGAAAATGTGTTTGTTTTTATTTGGCCAAATGGTACATTTGACTGACTTTGGCCTATACCATTTAACCGAATAAAAACATACAAATTGGCTAATACATACCAACCATGTGGAGCGGGGGTTGCAGGGGTGTCCCCCGCTCCTATGATCAGTATGCATGAGCCTTGGGGGTTGCAGGGGTGTCCCCCGCTCCTACGATCAGTATGTATGAGCCTTGGGGGTTGCAGGGGTGTCCCCTGTTTCCTCAATATTGGAGGCGGGGGACCAGAAAAAAAAATGAAAAAAGTGAAAAAGGGACCCTGCAGCGTCGGATCCGACCCGCGTTTGAGGGGCGGATCTGACGCTGCAGGGCTGCAGTTAACCAGGCGGCGAAGTAGGTAAGTAGGGAAGGGGGGTTAGGGATGGGCGATTGGCGTGAGTGCATTTGATCGCTGAGAACTGATCGCAAGCGGGCTGGGGTTTTTTCGAACAGTTTGCCGTGATCAGTTCTCAGACAGCCAAACACACCTAAACCGGTTCCCCAGGTCACTTTATCTTGGTTTCTGGCATATTCCAAGGGACAGTCAAATTTCCTCAGCCCACAGCAGTCCCAAAGTTCCACTACCTCCCTACCCCACTAAAGCATCAAGGAACTAAAGCATCAAGGCAGATCAGCCCTAAAGGGGCAGATCTGCCCAGTCAAAACTCTTGAAATAACTTACAAGGTAATAATAAAGCACCTCACACGCATTGAGAGAGCCTTCAGCTACCTTTAAACAAAGTTCCAGCCCCTTTGTATACAAATCTGCCCTACTCTTCAAGGAAAAATTATTTCCATTCACTAGACACAGGTAGCGTGTATTGTAACATTGTTAAAATCTCATCCAGAACATGTGGTTTTCATTTAAAAGCTTAAAAAGGACATTTGATGAGTCAGGGAGTACTGACGATAAAATGTCACAACCCAGCAGCTTCCGGACCAGGGATTGTATCAGAGAACAATCAAAGTTACAGAAGCATTGACCCTAGAGCTCACAAATTAGTCAATAATCCACATAGTGTAAAAAGCCTGCTTAGTGTTTTTCCAGAATGTCATTCACACACTGGGAGAGCAGGGCCTCTTAGTATAGCACACATAGGGCAGGGAAGTGTCACTGAGGGATTACAGCATTTAAAATACATTTCACACCAGACGTAGTTTTCGACCAACCCCCAGGGAATCCCAGGCCTCACTCAATTAAAACTTACAGGTTCAAACCCTAACTGAAAGACCCCCCCCCTACAGAGGGGGGAGGGATCACATTATAAAGAAAACTGGGCACAGTTGTTAGGTTTGTCTTGCAGTAGCAGGAGGATTGCATTTGGAACATTCTGGAGACAGGAGAGCCCTGAAGAGGAAAGAAAGAGTCTGAAGAAATGGAGGCGACTGGTGAGGTGTCAAGTAGGTGATGAGAGAAAAGAGTGTCAAAGAGGAGGTGGTCAGACTAGGGTAAGAGAGAGGTCAAAAGGAGGTGGTAACATCAGTGGGTGAGAATGAACAGAAGAAGGTGGTGGGCAGTAAGGGGGCGAAGGAGGAGGTAGTAGCATCAGGGAAGGAGACCAGACAGGAGGAGGTGGCAATACCAGCAGGTGAGAGATCAGAGAAGCAGGTGGAGGAACGAAGGAGTGCGTACGTGCTACTAGCAGAAAAGAAGACAGGACAGGAGGAGGTGGTGATAGTTCAGGGGATGACAGAGAGGATAACACAATATGGAGAAAAACAGATGGAGAGGATAGCATGAGAGCAGAGAGAGGAGGTGGTAAGAGACAGGGTGAAGAAAGAACAGGTAAAACCATGATGTCAAGGGGTGAGGAATGAACCTCAGAGGACAGGAGGGACACTGAGGAAGTAACATTTGGGGGACATGGTAGTATGAGAAGTTAGAAGTGAGAGTACCAAAGCTTGAAGCCAGTAGTTAGGGTGGTAGTGAAAGGGTGTTAAGGAAGAGGCAGACACTCATTTGAAGGAGAGGAAAGGGGTATTGGAAGTCTTGGTTGAAAAGACCACGGCCATTAAGTCCCACCTTATGTGATGGGCAGTTTTCAGACCAGGTACTGATAAAGGAAAAGAGGCTAATCTTCTACCCCTTCCTGGGCCTTTTTTCCTTACTCTTGTGGCTCAGTAAAATATTACAGGAGTTGGCAGGAGGAGTTGCAAGTCGCGAAGAGGTGGAATAGCACAGTCATTTGAGAGAAGGAATTAGGTAGTAAGAGTAGGAATATTCCAGCAGACAAATTGTCCCTACATAGGACTGGACAGTGGGGGGAGAAATGAGAGAGGGGCCAGTTCACTGTGAGAGGCAAAGGGAGAGTAGTTAGGGGGAATGCTAAGCAGATCCAGGGACCCCACTATAGCTCTCACTACTGACCAATCTTCTCAGAGGACTTACTGCGGAAAGTAGATATTAAGCAAGGGACCCCCACAACTAGATGGGACTACAGAAAAGGTTAGAGAAGCCCAAAAAGCAGCAACACCAGAGGCTACACTGTACTTTAAGGCCTTGTACAGTGGTCTGTATGCCCTACAATTCGCCTATGGCAGGACAGACAATTCTGTGAGAAGGAACATTCCGATTGTTTTTATTTCTTAAAAGGGATCGCCTTTTTGCCCCTACCTGTTCAAAATCCCCAAACAACCAAATTCAACAGATGATATGTGGTCTTGGTTTCCTTTTGAATCCCAGCTGTCTTATATTCCTACAAGCAGGTAGATTTAGATGGCCTTAAAAATAAGCAGGCTCCGAAAAGCGGTTGAACGTTTTTATTTTCAATTCCGTAAGTAATACAGGGGTTTGATGGTAGCAAGCTAAACTGTGGCACACTAAGGGCCATCCCTCTCTTGGCTCCCATGGGTGTCCTACCTCCCTAACCCAGGCACCACTGTATCCTCGGTTGGATGCTAATGACAATTCCCCACTACTCTCTAATGTTCTGACTACTGTCTAATGTTCTGGATATGGTGGCGGCCTAAGGGCAAAAGCCTTAACTCCATGGATTTTCTAAAGATGCCCTGACCTAACACTGCCCAAAAAAAGCCTGTTATTACCAACAGGTAAGCCTGGTGCAGTCTTTGGGGTGACAAGAGGAACCCCTTACTATGTATCTTTTGGAATGATTATAGACACTCTATTTAATACATCACAAACAAGTTTATAAATCAGATTTTTGTGTTTTTGTCTTTTTACTGCACATCAATCAATATTAGCACACACAAATGCATTAAATTGCTTACAAAAGCAAAACCTTCAAGTGTATGATCTTCGTCATACATCGATTTGTATTACACAAAGGGGCCGATTCATGGAACAAATGTGCGCCGAAAAATGTGGCGCGAGCTGGCGCAAGCGTGAAAAAGCAAGCGCACGTGTACGATTCATGGAAGGCCCTGCGCGTGTTTTCCCCGGATGTGAGCCAAATCCGCGGGTGGCACACATGGGCGCACACGTCACTGCTACATCCCAAACGCGTGCGCGATGTGCACAGTGAAAGTGCACAACGTGCAGCGCACACACCAAAAAGGGGGCGGAACACGCAGAATGGGGAACAACGCGTGAAAATGAAGGCGTAACTGGGGAAGTACTGCTGGGAAATACACGGAACGCCCACACACGTGCGAATAACACGTATTCATGGAATCGAATACGGGAAACCCATGTACAAAAGACACACACAGGCATAAACACGTCCGCCACACGAAGGCAGGCGGAAGCATCCCCGTGCAGTATAAAATTGTGCGCAAACAACAAACACGTATATACAGCTACGATGAATGTCCCATTTCTCGCAGCACTGATCGTGGGACACAGCAGGAGGAGGAGAATAGCCAGGCCCCGCATTTTTTTTGTCCAGGACCAGCCTTTTTGGGATGCCTGATGACGAGGTCTATGGCAGGTATAGGTTTACACCTCGTATCATCCGAGACCTGGTCACTGAGTGGGAGGATGACCTCAAATCACCCACCTTGTGCTCCCAAGCTCTGAGCCCCTTGGAAAAGGTGCTCAATGTCCTGTATTTTTTGGCCACTGGGTCATTTCAGCGGACAACTGCCATAGTTGGGGGTGTCTGACAGGCCACGCAGTCACGCTGCCTACACCAGGTGTTGGCAATCATGACTGCACACCCCTCAGTCCGCAGGCACATATACATGCCCAGAACACCCGCAGAAAGGCAGGCCGTGGTACAGGACTTTTACAGGGTGGCACACTTTCCCAAAGTGCTTGGTGCCATAGATTGCACCCATGTGGCCCTAGGGCCACTGAGCACATCTATCGAAACCGCAAGCACTGGCATTCCATCAATGTACAGGTTGTATGCGATGCCCATGGAATCATCACCTCTGTCTATGCAAACTATCCTGGACCTACCCAGGACAGTTTCATATACAAAATGTCCGCCCTGAGCCGGGACCTGGAAGCTGGGAAGCATGGCGACACATGGCTCATTGGTGAGTACAAATGTCTGTGCACATGCATGCATGTCACACACAGACAAATACACAAACCCAACTAATGAGAACCATCCTCACCTCCCCAGGGGACATGCCTACCCTCTGAGCAACCACATGATGATGCCAATACGGAACTCCACCACACCGCCCCAGGTAAGATACAACACTGCCCATATTGCAACCAGGGGCATAGTGGAGCGCACATTCGGAGTGCTCGTCACGCTTCCGCTCCCTTGACTGGTCTGGCGGGCAGCTACTATATGCACCCCCAGTAGTGTGCAGGATCATTGTGGCAGCATTTGTCCTGCACAATGTTGCAACACGGCGGGGCGTACCGGTGGACATGGTGGGGCCCCCACATCCCGAACCACAGGCGCTGCTCATGGGAGGGGAAAGGGCACGTGGTGAGGCAGCCCAGACCCAGCTTGTGGCCACATTTTTCACCCAAACTCTCACCCCTGATGAGTGCACACAGGCCTGGCACATACCAGGTGACAATCGATGATGACAAAGACAGTCAACTGTCACAACCTTACCACCCTGAGAATGTTGCCACGAAGTGCTACATTGTGTGCATCCCTAGCTACTTAAACAGAACCAATCCTGTGTGACCAAAAGGAACACCTGCAAGGTGTATATCACAACACCCCCTGCAAAACAGGCCATGACAATCAGTGGTATGTCACCCAAACCCTCCCAACCCACATCACCCTTGTTGGCCACAACATGACATGGCATGCAACAGCAAAAGAGCAAACCAAAAGCACAACACATGACCAATTAGATACAAAGTGACATGTGATAAATGGAAAGAGGCCTGAGACAATCACACCAGACATGGAATCAGATGAGATGAAATGACTGACCAACAACCTCCCACACATACAAAGTCATACACAAATGCATGCCACCAGCGGTACCATCAACAAAAGACAGAATGCCTGTTGGCATGCACATTGGCCAATCCAAATCCGCAAATCCCAAACCCGTGTGCTGTGTGTGTCTCCTGCAACACACCGCTCAGCACACAGCACGGTGAGCAGCCATTGTGTTGGGGATACACCTTGAGCATCATATAAAAAGGACAAGCAACAAAAATAACACAGTGACGCATGTACACAATCCCCAAATGGTAAGTGATCATGCCCTGCAGGGACACAGCATGCCAGAGAAGGCAATCTGTGTGCATGTGTGGGTATGAAAGGGAGTTTGTATGTGTGGTGGAGCATTGTGTAAGTGTGTGTGTCAGTAGGGACATGCACTCAATACATGCATGTGAAGTCAAGTGACCCTCGGTGTCCTGTAAACATCATATGTGAACATTGGCCATGTGTACACCCCAGTATGTCAAACCACAACAATCCCCTGACACCTGAAAAGTAAACCCAACACAAGAACAGCCATTGACCAGCAGAACACATCATGTACATTGTACCCCACAATGAGAATATCAGAGAGTGCCCAAACACTGTAGCCCAAGCGTACTGTCCGATTAAAAAAAGGCCCTCCCTCATTTACTCATCACCATGACCTTCAGAAGAACTGTGTCTGGGGTCTGTTGGCTTCTTCCTTCTAGTTTACCTGGCTTCAGGATGCCCCTACTCCTTGGTTTCCTTGTTCTTCCTTTCGTGTAAATAGGGTCCCGCCCCCTCAGAGGCCACCTTGACTGGTAAAAATACCAAATCGCAGAGAACTCCAAGAAGCCAAACCCCCAAACCAAGGAAAAAGCCTGCAGCCACCAAAAAACCCTGGAAGAGTCTCCAGTAGATGACTTGAAGTCACTGAATATGGCCAAGCACATGTCCAAGCAGAATGATAGAATAACTACCAAGGTAGCACAGTTGAACAATGGTTTAACAGGATGGGTAGCAATTTCAGTACACAATAATCAATGAGGATGCAACAACTGATGGGTAGTGTCACAGCTCAGGTCTCCAGGTGCAGGAGTGGCACAAACCAACCACCCCCTCCGCGGTCTGGTCGCCTGCAAGGTAAAATTTACAGAGGCCTCCGAGACCCCAGTGGGGAAAGAGGGTTAGGGATCCGTTGGTTGGATAGGCATCGGTATTTAGGATAACCGGAAAGAGGGTCAGGCGAGGGGAGGTGGATGGGCAAGGGAAAGTAGGGAAAGTACAAAATACAACTATTGACAATTACACATACTCAATCAGAGAAACCATCTACTTCATGCACATTTTACAAAATGGCTCAAAGGCGAGCAAAAGAGAGACTTACCTCTGGGGTGAGTGCTGGCCTCCTGCCTGCGCACTCTCAGGTCCGGTCACAGGAGCAGTTCAATGCTGCAAAGAGAGCTTGAGTTACTATTCTGTGTGTGTTTCCCCCACACACACATAACACCATTCATGCCTCGAACTTACTGACTCCTCCCCAAACAAGCACTCTTGTCTGCTGCTTCGTTCGTTTAGTTTTGCTTGCCCCCGTGATGGTTTATGCACTGTTAATGTGGTAAGGTAGCCGCACGTGGCCCCGCCTTAAACGGAAGACCATGTGTTAAGAATCACACAATAGAATGGGCCTTGGATGTGCTGCTAGCTGCGTGTGGCGAGGAGCGACTTCAGTACAAGTTGCATTTTGCCATCTGTGGTTTTCTATAGGCAGCGCACGTGGCTAATTGCATATGAAAATGATATGCACTGGAATTGAGTTTGTGCATCGCTGGGTGCTCCCCCTTGCGCCATATTATTTTGTGGCTAGGAATGCTACTGCGCTAATAACTTAGCTTCTCTGGAGCAGGGGGGACTCAAGGATATGGGCGACGCCCCTGTGTGTGCCCCTAACAACTTGGAAAGCTTCTTGGCAGTTTCTCCTCAGCGCCGCTTTGCTGTACTGTGCGCGTCTTCCCCAACACCTGGCTAAGCTCCCCAGCGCTGGCACTACTTAGCTTGCATGTGTGAGGGGCCTGGAGGAAGATTGGCTGGGGAGTGGCCCCTCGTGCTGCTCACCTTGCTCGTAGCACCTGGAAACACGTCTGCTTCTGTCGGACGTCTGAGCACAAGCCCCATGCTTCTTCTCGCGCACGCATGCGCATGTGTGCCCCACCCAACATGGCCAGGGTTTTTGTCGTTCTTGGCCCGGTGTCTGCTGGGAAAGGTAGTTACGCTCACCTGACTCCCACAGAGGCGCAGGCTTGGTTTGGAGTGCTGTTGCCTCTTCTATGGTGAAGCGCAGGACTCAGAAGATGGACAGGACCGGACCCTCAACTCTGGCTTGTCTGGCTCGCAGAATTATCCTTCTGTGTGTGAAAAGGGGGTATTAATAATCTGCGGGATAATGTGTAAGCCTCTCATTCCCTTCTCACCCTCCATGAAACCCTTCTGCGATTCCCCGTGAAGTCTCACCTTAGGGTCTGTAAGGACGAGCTCTCCATCCTGCTTCTGATGCAGGGGAGCGTTGTAATCCAGTTACTTCACTGGATCTTGGATTGTAGAGAGTTCAAGTTTGCTTGATCTTCCCAGTAAAATACTGTGAGAATTCTGTTTATAAGTATGAGCCCGAAATAATAATTGTCTGTTGTCTCTATTTCAGGTGCAGAACAAAGATTCCGAGATGAGCAATGGAACCGACGAAGGAAACTTAGGTGAGTTGCTGATGAGAGGTTCCTTTAGTGTCCTTGCATTAATGCACTAATCCTTGTGTCTTTTTTCCCCATAGGGGCCGGGGTTCGGGAATGCCGGATATATGGCACCGACCCGAAGTGAGAGGTGCAGTTCCAGTTGATATCAGGTAAATCTTTAATGAGCGTTCAGGTAATGTCTTAGCATTCGCTCACTAACGCTGATGTCTCTTTTTTCCCCTTAGGGGCCGGGGTCTGGAAATGCCAGGATGCGGCACCGACCCGAAATGAAGTGGGAATGACCCAACAGGTAAGTCTTATGATGGAATATTAAGGTTTTCATATTCTCTTCCCTAGCTCACCTTTGTTCTTGTCTTTTTATCCCTAGGCGCTGAAATGTGGCTGCAGATCCAGATGGTCGCTGATGAACATGGAGACGCCCAGTAACGGTGAGTGGAATGCGGTGCTGCAGCGATCGATGCGATGTGCTTTTAAAATGAAAGTCTTCCTTTTCAGGATCGTCGGCGAAATGTCTCCGGGATGAGGATTTAGCAGGTAAAGACTCTTCTTTCTTCTATTCTCTTCTCTTCTCCCTTTGCAGGTGTTCCAGGATGCTGGCGGGGGTGGCAGAAGTCAGGAGCAGACACGGTGAGCGTCCAGCTGCTAGATGCAGAACAACGCGAAGCGTGAGTTGCTGCTTGGGCGTGGCTTAAATAGCCTTCAAAGTAGTTCCAGGTATGTATCCTTCCTCTCAGGTATGTATTCTTCCTCCGGCCACACCCGTGTGGTTAAGTAGTCCCCAAAGATAAAGTAGTCCCATTCAGGCCTCTAGATGGCCTGGATGTTGCAGCATGGTCTGCATCAGGTAAGTTTACACCAAGCACCTTTCTACACAAAGTCATCTTTTATGAGCCTGGCGCCTATGGCGCCAGGCTATTGTCCAATATGAGCCTGGTGCCAAAGGCGTCAGGACTGAGTCCAAAGGGCCCCTATTTGGGGCTGCTGAGACTTCCCTCAGGGACATGATGTCTGCCTCTGGGGTAGCTGGGCCTGGTCTGGCTCCTTGGAGGTAGGCATCATGACAGTACCCCCTCCCAAGGTTGTTCTCTCCGGGGGTTTTGGCTTGTTTGGGAATTTTCGGTGGAATTTTTGTATTAATCGCGGCGCGTGTACGTGGTCGCTTGGTTCCCAAGATCTCTCCTGAGGTCCATACCCCTTCCAATCAACTAGATAGAAGAGTTTTGACTTTAACACCTTGGAGTCCAATATGTCTTTAACTTCAAATTCTAATCCCCATCAATCTGAATTGGTTCTGGTGGTTTGATCAGTCTGGTTCCTGGTTGCACCTGTTTCAACAGTGAGATGTGAAAAACGGGATGAATTTGCATGTTCGCTGGTAGATCGAGTTTAAAGGCCACCGGGTTGATTATAGCTTTGATGGGATAGGGTCCTATGTATCTGGGGTTGAAAGTCTGCGGTCCTTTGAGAGGTAAATGTCTAGTTGCTAGCCACACCTGGTCCCCTATTTGGTACGGAGGTGCTTCACTTCGATGTAAATCAGCATTTTCTTTGTACTTTCTCTTGGCTTGCTGAAGATGAGTCGTAGCTTCTTTGAAAGCTCGGGTTATCGTGGAATGCAAATGATCTACCGCAGGCATTTCCAGGTTTTGAGGAGGGTCCAGGTCTGAGGTTCGGGGATGATGACTATACAAGGTGTAAAAAGGGGTTTGTCCTGTTCCAGAATGTACAGAATTGTTATATGCATATTCTGCGATCCAAAGAATGTCTTTCCAATTGCATTCAGATTGGTGCAACATACACCGAAGATATTGTTCAAGGGTTTGGTTAGTTCTCTCGGTTTGGCCATCGGTCTGGGGATGGTGACTGGTGGATAGTCGTACATCAATTTGTGCCAGTTGACAACATTTCCTCCAAAAATGGGAAATAAACTGGCTTCCTCGATCTGAGACCAATATGGATGGAAAACCATGCATACGAACTATGTTCTCCAGAAATTCCTTGGCCAAGATGGAGGCTGAGGGTAGCCCTTTTAAAGGGATAAAATGGGCCATTTTGGAGAAGAGATCCACAATCACCAAGATAGTGTTGTATCCATAGCAAGGAGGCAGGTCGGTAATAAAGTCCATCGACAAGGTGTGCCAAGGTGCCGGTGGAATATCCAAAGGTTGTAGAAGACGGGCTGGTCTTTTCTTTCGACCTTTATTTTGGGCGCAAACTCTGCAAGACATCACAAAAGATTTTATGTCTTTTCTCCAGGATGGCCACCAGAATTGTCGTTTGATCTTTTCCTCAGTTTTAGCGATACCAGGATGTCCTTCCATTAATGTATCATGATGATGGGCAATAAGGAGTTCTTGGAGTTCTTTGTTAGGCAGAAATAATCGCCCCTGGAAGTACGGTAAATCGTTATCAACGGAAAAGTGTGACCCCTTTTGGCTCCATTCTTGTAAGGCTGTGGAGTCCAATAGTTGTTTAACTCGAGTTTGAACGTCCTCAATAGTTTGTAAAGAGGTCAAACCCAAAATTCTCTGTTCAGGTATAATTGGTACTGGTTCTAAGCTCGAATTTGTTTCTTCCATCCCAATCCGAGATAAAACGTCCGCTTTGCCATTCTTGCAACCAGGGCGATATGTGATTACAAAATCAAATTCCACAAAGAATAAGGCCCACCGGAGTTGACGTGATGATTGGGCTTTGGCCGTCTTTAAATATTACAAATTTCTGTGATCTGTAATCACTGTGATGGTGTGTCTTGCGCCGAGGAGGTAATGACGCCAAGCTTTGAAGGCGGACTTAATAGCTAGTAGCTCCTTGTCGGTGATTGCGTAATTCATTTCAGGAGCCGAGAATTTTCTGGACCAAAAGGCTACAGGGAGTAGTTGGTTAGTTATTGGATCCCTTTGAGACAGGACAGCTCCCATGGCTAAGCTGGATGCGTCGGTTTCAACAATGTAAGGGAGATCTGGACGTGGATGCTTCAACACAGGTGCGGAGGTGAATTTAGTCTTTAGGTCTTGAAAGGCCTGTTCTGTCTCATGAGTCCATTCAAAGCGTTTATTCTTCCGTAAGAGAGCTGTGATGGGTTGGACCACTCGGGAAAATTCCGGGATGAATCTTCGATAAAAATTGGCAAAACCAAGCATGCTCTGAACCCCCTTCACAGAGCTAGGAGATGGCCATTTGAGGATGACGTCCACCTTTCGCGTGTACATTCGGACTCATTTAGGTGTCAGGATGAATCCGAGAAACTCGACTTCTGTGGTATGAAAAACGCATTTTTCGAGTTTTGCAAACAGTTTGTGCTGGCGCAATTTTTCAAGAACTGGCCTGACATGTTTTCTGTGATCGGATTCCGAAGAGGAGTACACCAGAATGTCGTCGATATATGCGATGACACAAACATCGATAAGTTCCCGAAGAGCATCATTCATAAAGTATTGAAAGGCGGCAGGTGCGTTGCACAATCCGAAGGGCATCACCTGATATTCAAAGAGCCCATATTTGGTGCGGAATGCAGTCTTCCATTCGTCGCCTTCTTTTATACGCACCAGGTGATAAGCTCCCCGGAGATCTAACTTGGTGTACATACAAGCATCTTTTACCTGGTCGAGAAGTTCAGGGATCAGAGGCAGAGGATAACGATTCTTAATCGTTATTTGATTTAGGGCGCGGTAGTCAATACATGTTCTAAGGTCGCCTTCTTTTTTCGGCACGAAGAACAGAGCTGAGGAAACAGGAGACTTTGACGGGCGAATAAAACCATTGGCAAGGTACTGATCTAATACTGATGCAAGTGAAGGTTCTCAGGTTCAGTAAGAGCATAAATCCTACTACAAGGTGGTTGAGCATTGGGTACCAGATCGATTTGACAATCGTAAGACCGGTGGGGAGGTAACGTGTTGGCCTGTTCTATTTGAAAAACGTCTTGGAATTCTTGGTACTCGGCCGGTAGTTGTATAGTGGCGGAAGTTACTGAGGCCAGGCCCATATTGGGATTTCTTGGATAACAAGTTTGTTCAAAATCAGGAAAGGTTATTCTCTTTGCTCGCCAGTCTTTCGGATCCACGAGGACCATTGGCATGATGAAATGTAAGGTCAAAGAGTTTGTTTTCAAGCTCGGCAAGCGGACCTCTACGCTTGTCGGGCTTGGTCGTTTCCCGAATCAGGTTCTGTTAAATTGTTGTCAGTGGCTCCAACCACCTTCTTAGGTGGTTTTACCGGACAGTCTCGTAGAAAGTGACCAGAAGCCCCGCAATAGAGACATAATTGCTTTTGCCGCCTTCTCTCCCGTTCCTTCTGCGTTAACGGTCCTTTAACTCCACCGATTTGCATAGGTATTGAAACGTCGGAACTCTTGGGGTTAGCGTGAGTTTTGATCAACACTCTGGTTTCAAACTTGGATCGATCTGCTTTTCTATTCTGAAGTCTGTGATCAAGTTGGACCACAAGGTCTATGTACTCTGCGCAGACTTGGGGTGGATTTACTATTTGGGCTAGCACGTCTTTAAGTTCTCCGCGCAGACCTCAATGAAATAATGTGATCCTTTTATTCTCTGGCCACCCAGTTTCCACAACCAACCTATTAAAGGTGGCGATGTAAGATAAGAGATCCTGGTTACCTTGTCATAAGGAAAGCAGTTCGTTGTCTAGGGCCTGTCCCTGAGAGTGTCGAGCGAATAATCTTTCCATGCTTGCCTGGAAGCCTTGAAAACCCTGGAGAATTGGGTCATCTTGATTTACCAAAGTAACTGACCAATCGGCAGCACTGCCGCTGAGATAAGATAATACAAAAGCTACCTTGGTCTGGTCATTAGGGAAGGCCCCGGGTCTGCATAGGAAGTGTAAGCGACATTGGTTCATAAAAACGGCATATTTCTTGGGGTCCCCAGCACCCCAGCAAAACGTTCAGGCGGGGCCAAAGGCATGTTTTCAGGTAGATTGATTTGTACCGGGTTATTCGAAATCATAGAAGTGGGATTACCCCCGGAACTAGGTAAAGGAGTTTGTCCTGCCTGACCCTGCAACAACCGTTTGGCCAGGTCATCAGTTCTTTCCTTAGATAGGATCAGTTCTCTTTTGAGAGCGTTAGTCTCCTGGCGGGCGGAGTGTACTTCTGCCCGTAATTCCCCCAAAAGCTGGGCCAGCTGGTCTGTCTCGGAAGTTTCCATAGCGCCCGGGTGGGAAATTGTAGGTAGGCTTCACGTTCTGTTATGCTCACTTGACTCCCACGGAGGCGTAGGCTTGGTTTGGAGTGCTGTTGCCTCTTCTATGGTGAAGCGCAGGACTCGGAAGATAGACAGGACCGGACCATCAACTCTGGCTTGTCTGGCTCGCAGAATTATCCTTCTGTGTGTGAAAAGGGGGTATTAACAATCTGCGGGATAATGTGTAAGCCTCCCATTCCCTTCTCACCCTCCACGAAACCCTTCTGCGATTCCCCGTGAAGTCTCACCTTAGGGTCTGAAAGGACGAGCTCTCCATCCTGCTTCTGATGCAGGGGCGCGTTGTAATCCAGTTACTTCACTGGATCTTGGATTGTAGAGAGTTCAAGTTTGCTTGACCTTCCCAGTAAAATACTGTGAGAATTCTGTTTATAAGTATGAGCCCGAAATAATAATTGTCTGTTGTCTCTGTTTCAGGTGCAGAACAAAGATTCCGAGATGAGCAATGGAACCGACGAAGGAAACTCAGGTGAGTTGATGAGAGGTTCCTTTAGTGTCCTTGCATTAATGCACTAATCCTTGTGTCTTTTTTCCCCATAGGGGCCGGGGTTCGGAAATGCCGGAGATATAGCACCGACCCGAAGTGAGAGGTGCAGTTCCAGTAGATATCAGGTAAGTCTTTAATGAGCGTTCAGGTAATGTCTTAGCATTCGCTCACTAACGCTGATGTCTCTTTTTTCCCCTTAGGGGCCGGGGTCTGGAAATGCCAGGATGCGGCACCGACCCGAAATGAAGTGGGAATGACCCAACAGGTAAGTCTTATGATGGAAGATTAAGGTTTTCTTATTCTCTTCCCTAGCTCACCTTTGTTCTTGTCTTTTTATCCCTAGGCGCTGAAATGTGGCTGCGGATCCAGATGGTCGCTGATGAACATGGAGACGGCCAGTAACGGTGAGTGGAATGCGGCGCTGCAGCGATCGATGCGATGTGCTTTTAAAATGAATGTCTTCCTTTTCAGGATCGTCGGCGAAATGTCTCCGGGATGCGGATTTAGCAGGTAAGGACTCTTCTTTCTTCTATTCTCTTCTCTTCTCCCTTTGCAGGTGTTCCAGGATGCTGGCGGGCGTGGCAGAAGTCAGGATGCAGGAGCAGACACAGTGAGCGTCCAGCTGCTAGATGCAGAACAACGCGAAGTGTGAGTTGCTGCTTGGGCGTGGCTTAAATAGCCTTCAAAGTAGTTCCAGGTATGTATCCTTCCTCTCAGGTATGTATTCTTCCTCCGGCCACACTATGTATTCTTCCTCCGGCCGCACCCGTGTGGTTAAGTAGTCCCCAAAGATAAAGTAGTCCCATTCAGGCCTCTAGATGGCCTGGATGTTGCAGCATGGTCTGCATCAGGAATGTTTACACCAACCACCTTTCTACACAAAGTCATCTTTTATGAGCCTGGGGCCTATGGCGCCAGGACTGTTGTCCAATATGAGCCTGGCGCCAATGGCGCCAGGACTGAGTCCATAGTGCCCCTATTTGGGGCTGCTGAGACTTCCCTCGGGGACATGATGTCTGCCTCTGGGGTAGCTGGGCCTGGTCTGGCTCCTTGGAGGTAGGCATCATGACAGTAGTCTGGAGTCTCCTTTTCCTGCAGAAAGGGCATAAAAGCCTTCCATAAGGCTGGAATCTTTTCCGTGTGTGTGTCTGAATGCTGCTTGTTACTGGGCCATGTCTGAGACCTACATCTGACCTCCTCCCACACAACCTCAGGGTCTGTACCCTGACAGGTAGAACTGGAACTTGAGTAGAAAATAACCAAGGAGGCTGGCACAACTCAACTGGATGGTTGAGCTCAAAACCAATCAATCCTTGATAACGTGAACAAAGAAAGGCGGAGACAGCACATGTCTGGAAAGTCACAGTGAATGCGAGATAGCTGGAAACAAGTGGCAGCAGGTTAAGAGCCACAACAGTTGAATAGCATTGTTAAAAGCCGAAAGACACCATAAAGGCATGGATGTAATAGATGAAAGACAGGATGAGCGACAGAGAGATGCTGTTGAACAGAAGAGTACGAAGGCAAACCGAGGCAGTGTAAGAGTATGTGGAAATAACTGCCCGAGAGACGGGGGGACAGATCTGCAAAAGGGACAGTAGCAGGAAGAAAATCAGGGACCAAAGGCACAAGAGTGTGAAAAACAAGTAAAAGAGCTGTAGTACAGTAGGAAAACTGCACTGTCAGGCAGCATCAAATTCCAAGAGGGAAGACAGATACAACGTGCCGTCCAAACGGAACGGAGCGTAGTAGTAGTATAGGCGGACATCTCAGGTGAGGAGTGGACCGTGAGTTGTGCCTCTTGAGTCATATTCCTAATGCATCCTCATTTGACACAATCCCCAGGGGCTGAACTCAACACGTACCAACTTGACATTGTCAACACCCGGCCCCCTCCCACCATCAGTGTGACTTTGACAGCTAAAGGGTGCAGGCTACCGTCTACAGCATGAAGTTCATCAAGCACGTATACAGGCAAGAAATGAACATACATCACAATCAATATCAATAAATGGACATTTCAAAAATGTACTCACCAAAATTGATTGCAGACATGCCGTGGAGAAAACATCAATAATCCCCACTAGGTGTGTAAACACAAGTAGTACAGTAGCAAACAGGCCACAGATATGTCGAAAGTCCAATGCCCTTGTGTAAATGGTTGTCACACTGAACCATCCTTGCAAACCCATGGAGAGGGGAAGCAGGAGTGGCATATGTGTCAGGACCCCAAGCCACAAACACATACACGAGACAAGCTTCAATGGGCCCAGCTGGAACAGACAGTGGAGGCTTTCAAAAGTCACAAAGCACCACACCGTCACATGAATGCACAAAAGACAAGCAATTTTAAACTATATTAACTAAAATAAAAAACCTGCATGGGCTCAACGCCTGCACGACCCGACCTGTGTGGGAGATAAGTTGTCGTCCGAATCACCCTCTGGATGGAAAGGAGAAGGTGGAATGGGCACAGTACCCTGACCACGCCTATGCGCAGCTTGCCCCTCGTCGGCAGCAAGTCTGTGGGACTGGTAAGCCCGGTCCTGTCTGGCGATGACACGTAGGTCAGCATGCAGCACCTCACGTGATACGCGTGCTTCCTCTTGCAAGGTAGCACGTGTAACACAGAGTTCTTCCTGCATGGCCTCCATGACATCCAGAGCACCTCCCAGCATGCATGTAGCTCAGCCGAGATGGTATTCTCAAGCTGCTCCAGCCTCTCCTCTGACCGCTTCCTCTGGGACATGTTGAGCGCACCCAGAGTAGATCTGAGGGATTGATGGTCAGCCCTCAGGGCCTCCCTGTGTGCCTCTGCGTGAGCAGCAAGTGCTTGACGCAGAGACACCATTTCTGCCCGGCGCGCCCTGTCTGAGGCCGCCATGCCCAGCCTGAGCGAGCAGCCCGTGGACTGTGCTGCCCGTTGCTAGAGTTCTAGCTGCCTAGCAGGGGGGGAGCACGGATTGGGCCACACGTTCCATGCTCTGAGCGATCTTATCAATAGCTGCCCCCTGTTGTTCAGAATTGCCATACATGGATTGCTCCCACTCAGTATACCCCGGTGGCGCACGGACTCCGCGTTGCCGGACTCAACCCGCGCGGGCCCAAGGAGCTGTGGTCCTCGCTGGATTAGCACCGCCAGTGGCTGCAGGACTACATCCCTCCGTTGACGTGATGCCCCAGGCACATCAGCAACTGGTGTGGAGTGTGACAGTGCGTCTCGATCCACCACAGACGGAGGTTCCAACACCATCTGACCCCTCAGTGCAGGTGTCGCGGACAGAAGATCACCCACATCAGAATCACTCACCATCGACGAATGGACATGACACGCATCCAACTCAAAATCGTTGTCAGAGTGATCATCCGAGCTAGACTGATTGCCAGCACTGGACACGATGGCCTGGAGCACAAGTGGGTTCTCATGATCTACCTCCCCTCGACCCCACTTGTGCCGGGTTGCTGATGTGATAGCAACGCTGTGTCATGAATGACACCCCCATCCTCTGGCTCCATTGCGTCATCATCTGTAATGTGGAAAAAACAAACATGAGTACACGTCAGAAGCACATAACCCACACACACATAGACAACACATCGACAGCCAACACATGAAGCAGACATGTGACACACAAATGCAATTCCGGCATGCATCCAGTGGCATTGATATGCAAACACATCCCAAATGTAGAAATGGGTGTGTGTAAATAACGAAGCCTACACATGTACTGAATGTAGTAAATCACCTCCATCACACACCACCTCTGTCAGGCACATGTCACAGGCAGAAATGACAGATGGCAACAAAGAGATGGCACATACCATAAGCATGTCTGAACTCCCAAATGGCCACAGCCGCTAGTGAATCCAAACACACCCGGACACACGTAATAGGCATGTACACATGCATCACTAAATCATCATCACCAAATATAGCTACACCAATCTGCAGCTCGGCCCGTACCGGGCGTCATGGGCCATGTAGACATAGTGAATGTCCCGAGCAAAGCGATTGCCTGCAACCAGGCATGAGGGACCATAAGGCCCAGTACCCAGTACAGTCCGTGCTTCCAGCCACAAAGCCCTCAGTGCCTGATTGAGCACATTGTGCATTGATTGTGCCCTAAACCATTATTCAGTGTGTCAAATCATCACGGCCAGGCCCCACCAGAATAGCTTAGTGGGCCTGGCCGTACACATACTGCATGACAGTGCACCTTCAGGATTGTGCCAGTTGAACATAACGGGCGCAATGCTGAAATCTCAGCAGCATTAATGTTAATCAACTACATATGAGTCATTCAACAAAAAAGCTGCAGAGGACACATGTGTAAATGAACAATATCACACACAAATAAGTGAGTAGTCGCAATTTTGCACTGCACAACGTTGAAGCTGCTTACATATGTACATGTGAAAATGTTCAAAAACACCCATGTCCATATACACCCGTATGGTGATTATGAACAGCATCCTATAAAGCAGAGCAAGCAGCTACAATGCTACATGCTTTGATGTATGTGAAAGTGTACACATACACACATGCAGGCATCTCCACAGTCATTACAACCCGATTGGCAGGCTATACTCAATCTGCAGCCTATACCAGTTAGCATAGGTCGCAGATTGACCAATCAACTTTGATAAACACCCGCTAGAGTGTTCCAATACTGAGTGCATATGTCACAGGATGCACCTGTGCCTGTGCCTTTCATGACAGTGAAGGGATGACAATCTGACCATACATGCCAGGTCCCTTTGATATTGCAGCAGTGAGTCGGCATGTAGAACGGTGTAACATGGCTCAGAAGTGGGTTGGTGCAGTGCAGACCATGTGTACATAACCGACAATCTACTTAAAAAAGTACATTATGATGTCAATCAATGAACATGAAGCAAGGTCAGGCATCACTTGCTATGTGCATGCAATGGGTTGCATGGCTGCAGGCAAGCCCTCCCCCCCTTAGTGAAGATGTAGAAATGCAGGGAGGCATAGCATGGCAGTGAAAGGTTGACCAGAGAACTGTGTATTGGCAGACAGTGTTGAGTACCGTCAATTGCATCATCTGAGTCAACTGACAACACAGCAGATGAGAATGGAACAGTAAGCAGGACCATGACACCCTAAACATGTGCAAGATGCAGGACTGAGCCAGAGTAGGCATGGAGTGGATGATCAAAAGCCATTAAATGTATGTCATCCTGGACACGCACTACTATGATCAGCCTGCAAAGGACACATAGGGGCATGCATGGAATGCACATGGAGCATGAATGGGCACTCGTGTCGCTGTGGAGCACCTACCATCAGCACAGTCCGAGTGAGACACCCTGCATCAAGGACAAAGGATGTACCCCACAGTATGTGTCTGGCAGGTTGGCAGGGGGAAGTGTGCATGTACACAGGAACATTGAACAGGCCATTGCAGTAGTCCAACATGTTACCCACCAGTGCAATGGTGTAATAGTGGTGCAGGGGGCAGGAGGGGCAAGGGAGCATGCCTACGTGGAGTACCCGCATGCAGGCAGAACACACATGCACGTCAGTCAAGCGATGACATAGTCCAAGTGCTGAGCGGAAAGACACCCCAGGCTACATGCAGAAGGGCCAGTGAGCTGGTACATGGACCGGAGGGGCATCCACGTGACTACCATGTGAGTAGGGTGCAATTGTGGTGATGAGGACAGTCCCGATCTGCACTACATGTCCAGCATGCTGCACAGCAGGCACGCATTAGTGAAGCATTGCATGACTCACACATGAGAACCATGTACACATAGCATGTATTGGCAGTCAAGCACAACACATCGCACAAGCAAACCACACATGGCCTGGACAAACACGCAAAAATACTCACTGGACAGGGCGTCAAAATCCAGCATCTCTCCCACTCATTCGACCAATTCTGCAGGGATGAACTCCGCAGTGATCACCTCGTGCGGAGTGAGTTCTTCCTCCTCAGGTGGTGGCCCACTGCCAGTCACCCGAGTCATGGCATAATTGGAGGCACGCTTTAGCTTAGCACAGCGTCAGAGGTCATCCCAACGCTTTTTGCACTCCTGAGCTGTGTGCACCTCATGTCCGAATGAACTAACACCCTCCGCAACATGCTTCCAGTGGTCCGAACGCTGGATAGGCATAGTGTGACAATTTGGGCCCACTAGCATATCACAGTCGTGTTTCGACATGTAGCCCACAAGGAAGTCCAGTTCCTGCTTGCAGAAAGGCTTCTTCCTCGACGTGCTGGAGGCTGGAGCCATGTCTGGCGTCCCAGCCTCTTGTGCAGGTGCAACCTTCCTCCTCTTGGGCAGTGATCCGGACCCTGACTGGCAAATGCCGTCCTGATCAGTAGGGGCAGTGGCGCTGGTGGATTGAACCAAGGGAGTGGCAGGTGGAACTAGGACGGAAGCCCTGACTTGTGTCAGTGGCTGCTGGGTGCTCTTGACTGGACCCTGCGCAGCTACAGCCGGTGTTCCAAGGTCATTGACCAAGACTGTCCTGGCTGGCAGACTCACAGTTGCGGTGGTGTCGGCTGCATCGGCACATGCAGTTGCCAACACCCGGCTGCTCGGGGCAGCAGATGACAACACTGCCCCAGGGACATGTGCCTCGGTCAGAGCAGCCCTGCGTGCACTTACTACGTGCCTCCTGAACACCTGGAAATCATCCTGGGACTCTTCAGGTGCCAACGCAGCATGCGCTGGCAGACCCTGAGCCTGGGTGGTGGTGGCCACAGCTGCACCTGCAGCTACCACTACCTTTGGGCCTGTGGCAGTCGATGAAATGGACTGCCGGGTCACATAGGCACCAGTGTGAGATGCAAGAACTGCATCTGCCTGAACCACAGGGGGTGGTGGCATGACTGCACCAACACGTGGCAGAACATCCTGCCGAAGTGGCGCACCCCTGCCTCTTCCCCCTCTGCAGCCACCCTGAACACCCTGGAGTCCCCCTACTCCCTGGTAGCACCGGCCACGTCCCTGACCACGCCCGTCACGTGGAGGATGCCCAGCTGAGGCACCCCTCACCTTTCGTGGCCTCCCAACCATGGCACAGATGTAGTAGTACCAATGGGAGGTGTACACGACAATTGTCCTGAGCAATTGGGGTGAAGGGGGTGGGATACTAGATGTTATCAGCACCCGTGTGTGCCTGCCATGCTGTATGTGACCCCGGTGATAATGTGACGGGTCAAGCAACGCTCAGGCACCCCAAAACTGTAGTAAAACCGTGCACGTAACCCCCGGTAGCCCACGTGTGTGGAATTAACCTCCCGCAGTACGCGGTGGCACCCAGGGACACGAAAAACGTATACACATGGGACCTGCATGCTACTATGACCTTGAAAACGGGTACGCGATACACAGGGGGACCGCAGTGGGAAAAATAGCATGCATGACTCACCGTCTGACTAGCGTGGTAATGAAAAACACACATAGCCAATACCCCTGCCAAAAGAAGAGATACGTCTTTGATCCACTGTGAAGTAGTGATGGCGCGTGAAACAACCAGAAGTAGCAACACACGTGTCGGTCTCCACGAAAAACACATACAGCAAACTGCTGGCCCCGCTCACCTTTAACACGTGCTGAGGGTAACGCCCACGCGCGTCACATCACTTACGTGCTTAGGCCCTTTCCTCGAATGACACACATTGACACGCGGATGTGCTGTTTTTTCACGTGCCCAATCACTATGCACCCATGCCGAGGGAAACACCCTCACGTGTTACATCACATACGCGCTTATGCGCTAAGGTCCTTTCCTCGAATTACACGCTGATGTGCTGTTTTTTCACATGCCTATTCACTCTGCATCAAGCTGGCCACGTGACAACACACAGAAGACCACGCTCCAGCCCAGAAGGCCAATTACCTGCTCCCCAGAACCCCGGGGTGCCTCCTTCAAGCCATCTGCTGCTGCCTGCCTGCCATCAGTGCTCTGCCATTTGGTGCCTGCACATCAGCCATCTGCAGGGGTCCAGTTGCTGTGACCACCCCTGCTGGAAGAGAAGACTCCTGACTGGTGTTCCATCGCTCCAGCCCAGGACCCAGTCGCCCACCCACACCTGCCTCGGGGGTTGCCATGTCCGAACCAACACCATCCGGCACCAGTGGCAACCCCCCAGCAGAGAGGCAGAGGACTGCCAGCTTCACTGCCAATGAAGTTGGCATCCTGGTGGAGCAAGTCCTGGGGCATTATGATGCCCTCTTCTCACCAACACGCGCCGACAAGGAAGGATGGAGGAGGATCTGGACGGACATAGTGGGTGCCATCCACACGGAGGGGGTGGCACCCCGCGACATCAAACACGTCCAGTAGCGCTGGGAGGACTACAAGTCCAGGACCCGCAAGAAGGCCCGGTGCCTCTTAGACGCAGCGGATGCAGTGGGGCGCATGGGCCAGCTTACCATCCAGCAGATGAGGGTACCCGGAGCGCATTCACCCAGTGCTTCACCACCAAATCCTCAGGATGCATGCCCATCTGGAGTCGAGCGGTAAGTGCCCATGCATTGCTGTGTAAAACAGTGCATGTTGCAGTGTGGTGGTAGTTAGCTACTTGGCTGTATGTGTGACATGGGTCATGTATGGATTTGTATGTCCAGGGACATGATGGTGCTGCATGTGAGTCCAGTCAGGCATGACCCACATGGATGGTGTATGCATGCCTGTCTCTGTACGTGGACATGTTTGGGGTGTGAGAGATGGGTGCTGCTGTCATGGACATGCATGGTGTACATGTCCGTGAGTGTGTCTGAGTAGTGTGTGAGTGACTGGTAAACGCCATGGATGCATGACACATGCCCGTGACGATGTGTTGATTCACTGATACAGCCTAGTCATCCTTGTATCCACTGTGTCTGGGGGTATACGGGGCCAGATGCATGACCCTCCGGTGATGTGTGTGCATGTGATCAGCATGTTCCATGATGCATGTGAGTTTCAACCCACCATTGGATGTTTCTACAGTGACTTGGACATGGATGCAAACGTTTGTTGCATGTGCCATGCCTGTTTCTGCATGTGTGTTGCCTGCATTGACCCATGTGTTGTGGAGGGACATGGTGGAAGTGACGTTTGACAGTGCCACTCATGTGCTATTGCTTTGTGTCTAGGGGACTATTGTACAGTACCCTGATGCTTGTGTTCCTCCACCGGCCGCCAACACAAGGCCCAGTCACCCTTCCAGGAAATTCCATCATCCAGGAGCGAGAGGACTGGTGCCGCGTCCGCCACTACGGCTGCGGCGGAAGGGGCGATGAGTCCCCACAGGGGCTTGTGACGACAGAAGATGGTGCGGCGCCATCCAGGTTGGTGGTGTGTGGTACCACTGGTGCAAGTGGTGTAGTCCAGGGGCAGGAGGCAGCACAGGTCGCCGTGGAGGGGCCTGTGCATGTCACTGTCCCTGACACTGTGACTGCATCACCATGCACCAGCAGGGATGCCCAGTCCCAGGCCCTTCCACAGGTAGGGGGGAGATCCACGTCATCTGGCACTCCTCTACCTGCGGACGTGGGGACCCGTGACAGGATCGAGTCTGTCCTCATTGGTGGCGCGTTGCGCACACGTGTCATTCGTGATGACGTGCGTGCTTCCTAGGGGGACCGCACACGTCATCACAAAGAGACATGTGCCAACGTGGCTCAGTTGAGAGGGCTCATGGCCGGGGGTTTCCTCCATGTGTCGCTCTGTCTTGCGGGCCTCTCCTCCTCTGTACACACTATACGCCAGTCGTTTTCTGTGCCGTCTTGTGCCGTCGGCCTAGATGCCACCAGGGCCCCCTGTGGACCTGCCCCAACCAATGCAGCTACGCTGGTGGAGATCCCATCCCTGCCACCGTCGGGAGTCGGAGCTCCAGCACAGGTGGTCACCCCAGCAACTGGACCCCTGGCAACGGACGATGTGCATGCACATTCAAGCAGGCCACCTGCACGACGGCCCCGGGTGTTGCTATCTATCTAGAGGCAGTCGTGGTGGCAGCGGCAGGCAGCAGAAAGCCGGTGGCGGCAGGCTCAGTGTAGGAGGCATGTGGCCTCGGGGCCATCAACATCATCGGGGCAGGCATCGGCCGGCGGGCAGGAGGACCCATGATTGGGAGTGTCTTCCGTGTGGCAGCGGTTGGCCCAGCAAATAGGTACAGAGCAGTGGTGGGCAGAGAGGGCACGGCTCTCAATGGTTAGGGTGGAGAACTCCATGCACAGGGCATTGAGGCGGGCTGAGTGCCTCAAGGCAACTCGCAGGGAGTTGTAGGAGGCCATGGCTGCATCGCTCTGAGACCTCGAGGCCAGGGAAGAGGCTTGCCTCCGGAACATCGACGTGGAGTTCGATGATGCCCTGGCCCGGAACATCAAAAAGTGAGCCGTCGGAATAGCCCACCGCCTTTGTATATAGTTATTTAGACTTAGGTTTCATTTGGTTTATATTTTTATTTGGAGTTCAGACTTTGCTCCACTTTTTGTATATAGTTGTATTTTAAATAGGATTTTTTGTAGGTTCCTTTCATTTTGGGATCATGGACCCTTCTGACTTTCAGTGTAAATAGTACCATACTTGTTCATACTTTCGTTATTACATCATCCCATGGAGCAATGGTTTTTTGTGCTTTTGTTTTTTATTTACTTTATATGGACTTTGGTGATGGACCACTTTTCAATTTTTCATGTCGTGGATTTTTGTTTTTCATTGAATTTTACTTTATTTTTGGAATTGCTTTCATTATTCCCTCATTTGCATGTGTGATTTTCATTATGTCATTTTTTAATGTTTATTAATACATTTCATATATCTTCATTATTGGTGTTGTGTGCTCTCATTGGTTTTGTGCATGTCTCTATGAGCATTGCCTCAGTCATATGTTACCACTGTGTGGCTCAGTTCGACATTTAGTCATGGCCATGCTGGTTGTTTTCAGACTCTCATGGCATGGGTAATTTGGGATTGGGTGCAGTGGATGGTTGTGTGCTTGTACTGGGGGGCGGGGGGATTTTGTTGGCATTAGGGCCATGGGTCTATTTTGTTATGACATGGTGTTTGGTGGGCCATGTGTCGGGGCTTGCTGGCAGGTGCCCGTCAATGGGGGGGTGGGTGGATGGGACATGAGTCAGGGCCTGCTGGCAGGTGCCTGTCAATGGGGGGTGGGGTGGGGGACATGATTTGGGGCCTGCTGGCAGGTGCCTGTCAATGGGGGGTGGGTGGGTGGGACATGAGTCAGGGCCTGCTGGCCAGTGCCTGTCAATGGGGGGTGCGGTGGGGGGGGACATGAGTCGGTGCCTGTCAATGGGGGGTGGGGTGGGGGGACATGAGTCAGGGCCTGCTGGCAGATGCCTGTCAATGGGGTTGCGGTGGTGCACATGAGTCGGGCCTGTTGGCAGCTGCCTGTCAATGGGGGGTTGGGTGGGTGGAAATACTCTTTGAATGGATTGTGGCCTCCAATGTATTCCTCATCTTTGACACGTAATGTCCAGCATCGGCTGATTCGGAAAACTATTTTGGCAGAGGGAGCTCTGTGTCGATGGCATTGAGTCGATGTCCCTCGAAGGCCTCCGTTGAGGGTGATGTCATTGCATGTTATCAGTAGCACGCACAGCGCCTATTGGCCTCAGTTCTGTTTTTCCCCTCTCTTTGTGTATCAGAAGTGCCCATAAGCACGGGCAGGACGGTACTCAGCCTTGTTGAAATGAAAGCTGTAATAGCATGGGAAATTCAAAAGAGGGGTAGGTTGGGAGGGCGATGAGGAATACGTTGGAGGAACATCCAATTGAAAAAACTTTACCAGTTGGTATGTAACTTGTTCTTCGAATGGATTGTGTCCTCCAACGTATTCCTCATCTTTGACAGACTCCCAAGGCAGTGTCCTTCGTAGGAGGAGGTTGTACAATTTAAACATGCAGAATTTTCAAACAGCAGATTAAAGGACTTCCTTACCAAAAGCGATATCCTGAGCATGGGAAGTATCCAGAGAGTAATGCTTGATAAACGTGTGCACAGATTACCACGTAGCAGCATTACAGATGTTCTTAATTGGGATACTTCTCTGCAGGGCAGATGAAGTGGCCATGCCTCTGGTGCAATGAGCACGTAAAACCTTTCCTGCCAGTCTATAGCATTCTGAAATAGCTAGGATGATCCACCTAGACAAGGTCTGTTTGGGAACAGCTTGGCCTAGCCTGTGTCCTGTATAACATACAGGTATACCCCCCAGAGCTCGTCATCCAATCTCAATTTAGACATGCTGGAAATATAGAAGCTTAACGCTCTCCTAGGATCCAACCGATGTAGCCTTTCCTCATCCATACTAGGATGCCGAGGAGGATAGAACGCTGGTAGCACAATTTTCTGACGTAGGTGAATCTCTGAAACAACCTTAGGCACAAAGTAGGGCTTTACCCTCAACACAAACCTGTCCTTGTGGAAGATAGTAAGGGTGGGTTGGAAGATAGCACTTGCAATTCGCTCACTCTTCAGATGTAAGAGCAACCAACAGGATTGTCTTCAAGGTTAACAACCTCAAAGGACATGTGTGCAATGGTTCAAAAGGAGCACCCACCAGGAATTTTAAAACCAGGTTGAGGTCCCATACTGGAACCTGAAATGTAGAAGGTGGAAACACATTTGTGAGACCCTTAAGAAATTAAGTGACCAGAGGGATCTTAAAATAGGAACACTCCTCTGAAGAGCGCTTAAAAATGGAAAGTGTTGCCAGGTACCCCTTGATGCTACCAACATGTAGACCTTTATGAGCCAAAGAAAGCAGAAAGGATAGAACATCCGGTGTTGTACACTGAAAAAGGATCAACATTCCAGTATCTACACCAGTCACAAAATGTATTCCAACTGCAATGGTACAGAAACTTCGTTGCTGGCCTTCTAGCCTAAAGCAACACCTTCATCACGTCATCCAGAAGGGCCCAATCCCTGTACCTCAACCTTTCAGAAACCACGCGTGAAGGTTGACGGTGTTGACCTCCGGATGGAGAACCCGACCCCCTTCTCACAAGAGAAGATTCTCCTTTTGCGTAAGACTTATCGGAGGACAGATGGACAAATCAAGAAGGTCTGGGTGCCACATTCTCCTGGCCCAATCCCGAACCTCCGCAACCTCCTGATGACTTGAGGAATGACAGGGACTGGAGGAAACACGTACAGTAGCGGGAATTCCCAATCCACCAAAAACGTGTCTCCTAGAGCTCCTCTCGGAGGAAATTCCCTTGAGCAGTACACCTCGCACTTCCGTTTGATACTGGTTGCAAACAGATCCACTTGAGGGGTTCCCCAAAGGGCGAAGATCTCTTGAGGGACTTCCTGAGCTAGTTCCCACTCATTGGAGACTGTGCTCTGCCTGCTCAGACAGTCCTTTGCTGTATTCTCCTCCCCGGCCAGGTGAACCGCCGACAGGGAGATTCCTGCAACCAAGATGTCTCTAGGTCTCCTGCCGTGTTCTCTCCTCCTTGGACCTACCCCGTGAACCCAATCAATCCCAATGTCTTCTGGTAATACTTCCGTCAGCAAATTCCCAAAGCATTGTTAAACTGTAGTTTTTATTTCTGCATCCGAAATTGCCTCAATAAAACCTTTATTGCGGATATTAGAACTCCTTGAGCAGTTCTCCAAATCTTCGGCTTGTTTTTCTGAATTATGTGAGACTCTCAATAGCTGTTCTAAAGGTTCGGTGTTCTGCCGTACCTCCTCTGACGTCTCCGCAAGGCCTTGCTCAGTGATATTGACTCTTTTACCCAGCTCTTTCATTTCTCCTTTAACTTCCATCAAAGAGGATCTCAACTCTTCTCCTAGTGGAGTGAATTGTTCCTGAAAGTTATTTATAAGTCTTCGTTTCATTTTGCTTAAGCATTCTTTGGGGTCCGCCTTGCAGAATGCCTTTTCACCAATTTCCGGGATATTCCTTATTCCCCTCTGCGGAGTCTTTCTTATTGTCTCCTGTTTCTCTGCTTTGTTTACAGCACCGCTCAAGCTGACCTTCCTGTTCAACATGAGGTTGCATCCTTCTAGCCTGGGTGGCCTTATTTTTAGGTTTTCGCATTAGGATTCAATTGTCCACACACTCTCATTTTATTATGCAATTGTCTCTTCTGCCACTCTCTGATTCTGTTGGGCTTGCTGCTTTATCTCAACTCTATACTATCTTTAATAGATTTGCATCACACTATATTTCCCTTACACCAACCCAACATGCTCTTTCCATCATTTACACCCTAATGTCTGCTCTGTGTCCTTATCCGGGCATTTTTATCCCCATCCAAGTCCCGGGACACTAGGCTTTAGCTCCTCCTCCTCTGACCTTTGTACTGCCTCTAAAGCACCGGGGGATATATATATATATATTTTTTTTTTGGTTAGTTGATAAGGCCAACTTTTCAAATATGTTTTACAAAATTTGACATTAACAATCTATCAACAGTTAGAAAATATGAATACTTACCACAGTTCATTACATCAAAATTGAAATTTTAAGAATGTTTTATGCATTGTGCTTTGTTTTCAGTTGTAATCTCATTTTCAAATTTTAAATTTCATATATCCCAATAGAAAAAATAAAAATAACAGTCAATTCATCAGTAAAATAACAATAATTAGTATTCAAAACATTTGTTTTAAAGAAATATGTATAGTGGTGTTCAAAAGAGGAAAAGGCAGCATCCAAAATATTCATAGTCCCAATTCTGACTGAGATCTTACGCGTAGCAAATATCTCAGACCAGAATTCTTTACTATTCCTCCTAATGCACATTTTCGGCATACGGGCTATGGGTATTAGACATTGAGGCAAAAATGTTTTACATTCAACAATGATATGCTGAAGCGTCTCTTTGTTCAATTCTATTTTGCAGAAGTGACAATAAGCCAATTCTTTTTTAATTAGGCCTCTTCTGGCCAAGATTTCATTGATTGGCCATAAATTGAGGCGGAATCTCAGAATTTTTGCTCTTAATTGTGCCAATGGACCTTTGATTAGATAGTCTTCAAATGCTGCGCAAACTCTTGTGACCAAATAGATTTCTATCAAAATAAGGCATTTTTCTTGTGTGAGCCACCAGTCGGCCTGAAATAATTTGACCTTGGCTCTGTTCGGATTTGTAAGGAGAAGATTGATGGAAATGCTTGCATCTTCCAATGCGTCTATGTCATGATCACGAGAAAAGCTTCCCTATCTGCCTCCAATAGGAATTGGTCCTCTGTTTACCATTCCTGGATAAGGGGGAAGCAACGCAGAGCATTGGGAAAGTATAGGTAGTTACTTCCTGACTTCTTAACATGGCCACCTAGTTTGTTCTGAGTTGTGTGCAGTGTAAGTCTAGTTGCTGTCATCCTGCTCCTATTTAAGCCCCTCCCCTCGAATGCTACCTGCTTCGTGTTCATCTGTCCTCAGCTAACGCTTACCGCTGTCCCTGCTCCAGTTCCAGTCACCCAGTGTTTTAGTGCCACTAGTTTATGAGTATTTCCATTGGCACTCCATAGCATTTTCATTTCCCTATTTATAGCCTGTCATTATAAGTATATTCACAGTCAGCTCCCCTTCCCAGTCACAGTGGCCGCTTTAACCTTTTAACCGGCGCCTTTTGCAAGTATCTGTTTCCTCACTATTCCTCTGAAGAGAGCTTAATGTTATTTTTGTAAATTGTTACATGTGGCAAGGTTAATTGCCAGCTAGTTATTCAGAAGTGTGTATTGACGCGTACTGCGAACGGAGCTCGTTTGTGCTCCTCATGTTACGAGCACGAGTGTAATGTTTATTTAGTAAGTTATTACATGTGTTGCGAGATAATTGCAGGCTCGTCATTCTGAAGTGCGTTTTGGCGCGCACAGGGAACAGAGCTTGTTTGTGCTCCTCATTGTTACAAGCACATGATTTGAAGTAAAAAGTTTCATTGTGAAGTGCTATTTAAATACACATTGCACCACAGTCCCACTCATGCTGCAGGCATTCTCTTTATTGTTGTATTGATGTTATGACAGTCATTATCTGTGGGGCTCCACAGGTTCATGGTCAGGGTTTTCTCAATTTCGAATCCATTCACTGCGCAGCTTGCTGTGGCTTGAGTTGAGTTACTCATTTGTCATAACATTCAGTCATTTAATCCACACTTCCCCATTCAGTACCTTTGTGTATTTACCCTAACCATTAGCATTGGAATTATCTTTTGGGTATTCTTTCTCCTGGGAAATTTTGTGATACTTTTCTGTCAGTGTTAGTGTTTGCTGCTTCCCTGTCACTCTAAAGAACAACCTAGAGTAGCTCATTTCTTCCTTGTCCCTATAATATCATCCAGAAAATTCCACACTTCAGAACTTGAGCCCCTGCACAGATGCAGGATGGAGAGCTCGCCCAAAAAATAAATAAGGTAAAGATTATATAATGAAGGTGGTGTTGCATTCTAATTGTAGTAAGAAGAGTCTAGTTGAATTCTAGTTTGTAGTGCACTCCCACACCCTAAGGAATCTTTGTTGTATTTTATCTAGGGAGTTTTCATGAGAGGAAGTTGAAGAGAGAGTAGAAGCATCTCCAATTGAGAAGAGATGTGCCACATAGTTCCTCGTGAGTGTCCACACAGAGTCAAGGTAAGCGTTACAGAATGCAAAGCCGTGCAGAAACATACTCTGCCTGGACACCATGGGAACTCCAGAGGTTGACCAGCTGGTCCAATTGTTGGGGGAATTGAGAGCTGAAGTTCATGCAGCTCGTTCCGAAACCAATGCTCTAAGGAAAGAGTTAGTGGTAAACAGGGATAGAACTGAGGAACTAGCCCGCCAACTATTACAGTCTCAAGCTGGTCAGGTTCCTTTTCCTCTGGGTAATTTACAAGTTTCAGCCACAACAGCCCCACCTGTTCCACTCCAAGTGGTCGTACCGGGAAATATTCCCTTGGCTCCTCCGGAGCGTTTCACTGGAGATCCAAAGAAGTTCGCAGTGTTTCTAAATCAATGCAGGGTACATTTTCTATGTAGACCAGGAGTATTTCCTACGGACCAGTGCAAGGTGGCATTTATATTGTCTCATCTCGGTGGATATGCTGCCGACTGGTGAATACCTCTAGTCAATAGAGATGATCCGGTGTTGAGGAATTTTCAGGATTTTCAACGGGAACTGGAAAAACGTTTTGCTCGCCACACTCAAGGCCAAGCCTTAGATAATGAGTTGTTGTCGCTTCGACAGGGTAATCAAGATCTATTGACATATGTGGCCATTTTCAATAGACTAGTTGCAGAAACCAAATGGCCTTCGGAGAAAAGAACTACTTTGTTTTACTGCGGGTTGCGGAGTGAGTTGAAGGATGTCCTAGCACAGGTGGTGAATCCCCCTGAGGGTGTTACAGAATTAATTGACTTAACCATCCAGTTAGATCACCGACTTCAAGATCGAAGAACTGATCGAGCCCACCCAGAGAGTCTGGCATGTTTTGTCCGCCCCAAGGAAACTGTTAGAAGATCGTCGTCAGAAACTCATTCTGAACCCATGCAATTGGGTGTAATTCGAGGTCCTATCTCTCAGGCAGAAAGGGATAAGAGACGGCAACAGCAACTATGTTTATATTGTGGAAAGGCTGGTCACTTCCTGAAGAACTGTCCGGTGAAACCTTCAAGAAAACCTTTGGGAGGTATCGCTCAGGATACGAAAGAGCAGAGTCCGGAAAACTCAAGTGCCCGACAAACATAGAGGTCAGCTTGTCGAGCGTGAAGAAGGTTTCGGCAACCTCACATTTTGTGTTTCCAATTATCCTATTTAGTCAGGAGTGTCCCACGAAAAGATTTGCGTTGAACGCCTATATTGACTGTGGGGCCATTGGCAACTATATGGATTTACACCTAGCGAGCAGATTGGGCATTCCTTTAACTGAGAAATTGGAAGCTGAGAATCTTTCTGGAGTAGATTGCACTCCCCTAGTGTCAGGCCCGGTAACAAAGCGCACTAACAATCTCATTATGCTCTGCCAGGAAGGACACAAGGAGGGGATTTCCTTTGACCTTATTCAGGCACCACAATTCCAGATCATCCTCGGGATACCTTGGTTGGAAAGACATAATCCTGTCATTGATTGGCGTGCATGGACCTTGATGTTCAGTTCTGAATGTCAAGAAAATTGTAGTCTAACTGAACATTCAGTGGAATTGGAACAATCCAAGAGAACTACAGAAATCACTTTGGGTCTCATCGGTTTGTTACCATCAGAATATCGAAGGTTCCAGGATGTTTTCCAGGAGGAGAAGCAAGCTGAAATTCTACCCCCTCATAGACCTTATGATTGTCAGATAGATCTGCTTCCGGGAGCGCAACTTCCTTGCCACCGTATTTATGTATTAATGGAAAAAGAAAATCTCCATCTGAAAACATATCTCGACCAGTATTTGGCGAATGGATTCATTAGACCGTCCAAATCCCCAGCAGCATCACCTCTGTTCTTCGTGCCCAAAAAGGAAGGAAATTTGAGAACCTGCATTGATTATAGAGCCTTGAATCAAATTACTGTAAAAAACCAATACCCCCTGCCACTCATTTCTACACTTCTGGACCAAGTGAAAGGAGCCAAAGTCTTCACAAAGCTAGACCTTCGAGGGGCATATCATCTCATTTGCATTAAACAAGGAGACGAATGGAAGACGGCTTTTCACTCACGCTATGGACTCTTCGAATATCAGGTGATGCCCTTCGGACTTTGTAATGCACCAGCCGTTTTTCAGTCTTTCATGAATGACATTTTCCGTGAACTTCTGGATATCTGTGTAGTGGTTTATGTTGATGATATCCTGATCTTTTCCGCCAATCCTCTGGAGCATTTTAAACATGTAATAGCTGTTCTTCAGATCCTCAAGGATAACTCCTTGTATGTGAAGTTGGAGAAATGTCACTTCCATGTGTCTGAGGTCGAATTCCTGGGATTCGTGTTATCGGCACAAGGGGTGAGAATGGATAACAGAAAAGTTGACGCAATTCTTTCCTGGCCAGCTCCGACATCTGTTAAGGGAGTCCAAAGTTTTTTGGGTTTTGCTAACTTTTATCGACGATTCGTCAGATTTTTCTCAACTGGTTCACCCCATCACATCCTTACTGCGAAAAAACAAAACATTTACTTGGACAAAAGAGGCTGATGAGGCCTTCCAGAAACTAAAGGAGAAGTTCACTGGAGCTCCAGTTCTACAACATCCGAGGCCCGACCTTCCTTTTGTGGTGGAAACCAATGCGTCCAATGTGGCCATGGGCGCAGTCTTGTCGCAGCGTGATCCAATCTCTCAAGACTTACACCCAGTGGCCTTTTGGTCAAAAAAGTTTTCTGCTGTTGAACTAAACTATACTGTCACTGACAAGGAGTTGTTGGCAATAAAATGTGCATTGAAGTAATGGAGGCATTATCTGCTTGGGGCTAGACACACTGTCACGATTTTCACAGATCACCGTAATTTACAGTATTTGCGTTCTGCAAAAGCACAATCTTCGCGACAGTTAAGATGGGCTCTCTTCTTTGCGGAGTATGACTTTGTTATCACGTTTCGGCCTGGTATTCGTAATGGAAAGGCTGATGCTCTGTCCTGAATTGGTAAGGGAGAAGAAGCTTACATTGCCACAACCCCGGTGGAGATAATTCCTGTTGAGAAAATGCTTGGAGTTATGAACTTAATTATTTGAAGAATTGAGAGATGAAATCAAGGCAAATATCAGCACGGCAGAATTGCAAAAATGGGAGTCTGAGAAAGAACATTGTTATGTACAGGATGGGTTGCCATTTTATAAAGGGCGGCTGTTCTTACCAACTCAAAAGCTACAAGAGCAAGTGATTGCAGACTACCACAGTGCACTGATGGAAGGACATCCGGGAGTTACCAAAACATTGGAGAAGGTCAAGAGATCTTATTGGTGGCCTATTTGGCGAAAGGATGTGATTCAATTTATCAAGACCTGTGGAATTTGTGCTCAAAATAAATCTCAAAAACTGAAACCTGCCGGTTTTCTCAGACCATTGGATGTTCCACCTCTTCCTTGGCATACAGTCTCTCTAGATTTTATTACAGACTTACCCAAGAGTGACGGATTTGACACCATCCTGGTGGTGGTGGACCTTTTTTCTAAAATGGCACATTTTGTGGCCTTGAAAGGGTTACCAACAGCATCAGTTCTGGCAAAAATATTTTTGGAAAACATTGTAAGGTTACATGGCTTTCCTTCCATTGTAGTGTCTGATCGGGGAAGTCAGTTTGTCTCTGAATTCTGGAAGAGATGTTGCAAAATGGCTAAGATTGAGGTGAGTTTGTCTGCCAGTTACCATTCACAGACTGATGGGCAAACTGAACGCACAAACCAAACATTGGAACAATATCTCAGGTGCATGCTTCATCAGACTGAAGACTCTTGGCTTAAGGTTTTTGTGGGTTGCTAAATACGCTTACAATAATTCAGTACACTCCTCCACTGGATTAAGTCAATTTTTCACCTTATACGGTCGACATCCACAAACCTCTGTTCATAGTCCACCAGAATCCTTGGAAATGCCAGCAATAAAAACTCTGCACAACCATATCGCTACCGCTGTGGACCAAGCAAGAAAACATTTATACTTAGCAAAAGATGCTCAGAAGAAGTTTGCTGATCAAAAGCGAAGAAACTCTCCCAGAGTACAAAGTGGGAGACTCTGTATGGTTGGCTACAAAGAATCTGATGTTGAGAGTATCTCGGAAATTCCTTCCAAGATTTTTGGGTCCTTTCATTATAGAAAAAGTCATCAACCCTGTGGCTATGAAATTGACACTCCCCAAGAACATGAAAATTCCTCCAGTGCTCCATGTGTCCTTGTTGAAGGCTGTGAACCCTAATACCCGAATCCAAGATCCTCCGGTTCCCGTAATTGTGGAAAAGAACCAACCAGAGTATGGAGTAAAGGCAATCTTGGACTCTAAGGTAGTTCGCAAAAAGTTATATTACTTAGTGGATTGGAAGGGGTATGGGCCACAGGATAGAACTTGGGAACCCTTTGAAAATATTCACGTACCTCGATTGATCAAATCTTTCCATTTGAATAACCCTAGCAAACCTGGAAGGGAGGGTTTCAACCTAGAAGGGGGCCTTGGGGGGGAATACTGTCATGATCACGGGAAAAGCTTCCCTATCTGCCTCCAATAGGAATTGGTCCTCTGTTTACCATTCCTGGATAAGGGGGAAGCAACTCAGAGCATTGGGAAAGTATAGGTAGTTACTTCCTGACTTCTTAACATGGCCACCTAGTTTGTTCTGGGTTGTGTGCAATGTAAGTCTAGTTGCTGTCATCTTGCTCCTATTTAAGCCCCCCCCCTCCAATGCTCCCTGCTTCGCATTCATCTGTCCTCAGCTAACGTTTACCGCTGTCCCTTCTCCAGTTCCAGTCACCCAGTGTTTTAGTGCCACTAGTTTATGAGTATTTCCATTGGCACTCCATAGCATTTTCATTTCCCCATTTATAGCCTGTCATTATAAGTATATTCACAGTCATCTCCCCTTCCCAGTCACAGTGGCCGCTTTAACCTTTTCACTCGATTCCTGTCAGTGGCGCCTTTTGCAAGTATCTGTTTCCTCACTATTCCTCTGAAGAGAGCTTAATGTTTTTTTTGTAAATTGTTAAATGTGGCAAGGTTAATTGTCGGCTAGTTATTCAGAAGTGTGTATTGGTGCGCACTGGGAACGGAGCTTGTTCGTGCTCCTCATGTTACAAGCACGAGTATAATGTTTATTTAGTAAGTTGTTACATGTGTTGTGAGATAATTGCAGGCCCATCATTCTGAAGTGCGTTTTGGTGCGCACAGGGAACAGAGCTTGTTTGTGCTCCTCACTGTTACAAGCACATAGTTTGAAGTAAAAAGTTTCATTGTGAAGTGCTATTTAAATACACATTGTGCCACAGTCCCACTCATGCTGCAGGCATTCTCTCTATTGTTGTATTGATGTTATGACACTCATTATCTGTGGGGCTCCACAGGTTCATGGTCAGGGTGTTCTCAATTTCGAATCCATTCACTGCGCAGCTTGCTGTGGCTTGAGTTGAGTTACTCATTTTTCACAATATAACATTCAGTCATTTAATCCACACTTCCCCATTCAGTATCTTTGTGTATTTACCCTAACCATTAGCATTGGAATTATCTTTTGGGTATTCTTTCTCCTGGGAAATTATGTGATACTTTTCTGTCAGTGTTAGTGTTTGCTGCTTCCCTGTCACTCTAAAGAACAACCTAGAGTAGCTCATTTCTTCCTTGTCCCTATAATATCAACCAGAGAATTCCACTCTTCAGAACTTGAGCCCCTGCACAGATGTAGGATAGAGAGCTCGCCCAATAAATAAGGTAAAGATTATATAATGAAGGTGGTGTTGCATTCTAATTGTAGTAAGAAGAGTCTAGTTGAATTCTAGTTTGTGGGGCACTCCCACACCCTAAGGAATCTTTGTTGTATTTTATCTAGGGAGTTTTCATGAGAGGAAGTTGAAGAGAGAGTAGAAGCATCTCCAATTGAGAAGAGCTGTGCCACATAGTTCCTCGTGAGTGTCCCTGCAGAGTCAAGGTAAGCATTACAGTCTAGTGTATGTGTTCGCCATGTCAGTGGAAAAATCTGGTTAGAAGTCAGCAAGTGATTTGCTAAGATGTCAAGACTATTTCGGTTTCTCAGCCCCAGTAAACATTTATGCAATAAAGCACACATTTTCCATGTTACTTGGACCTGCATTGACAGCAAGCCCAGTTCGAACCCGAGTAACATGGACGGCATGCCTTTAGGCAAATTTAATACATTTTTCCAGAATTTAGATTCAAGTTTGTTCCAAAATTGTTGAGACTTTGGTAAAGTTGCTTCTGCTCCATAGATCACAATGGGTACAACTTTTGTTGGTAAAAAGACATTAAGTGTACACAGGTAAACTTGCCATATTTATGTAGAAGAATTTTCCCTTTGTATGTTAAGGTAGTGACTTTAGGTCAGTGTCGCTTCATGAGTTTTGTCAGATATAGAATTGTTGAGCGTCACTCCTAGATATCTATATTCAGATACTACATTCAGCGTTTGGTTTTCTATTGTCCAATTAAACTTATTTGAACATTTTGATGTCGGTTTTCCAAATGCGATAATTTGTGTTTTATCCTGATTTGTTGTTAAATTATTCATGGATACATATTGAGCCAATTGATCGAGCAGCTTCTGTAATCCACTAGGGGTCTGAGACAACAGCACTAAGTCGTCAGCGTAGAGTAACCATGCTATTGCCTGATAGTCTAATTTTGGCGCATCAGCTGAAACTGCAACAAAATTATCTCCCATATCCATTATAAACAGACCAAAGAGTGTGGAAGCAAGTATGCAATCCTGCTTAAGGCCCCGTTCGGTCTTAATGATGTTAAACAGAAGGCCTTCCATATTAATCTTAATCTGTACTGAGGTGTCCGTGTGAAGCAGTGTCACTATTTTCACAAGAGATGGAGGGCAGCCATATTTAATCAGCTTAGTTTGGAGTAACTCCCTGTCAATCGAATCAAACGCCATGTACAAAGGTTGCTTCCGTGTGGCGTAACTTGACTTTAAGGTATTCAATAGCGATATATTGATTGTGGTGCCTAGGCCGGCCACAAACCTTGTTTGAAAGGGGTATCTCCTATTGGAAGCTAATGACCACGCATTCAAATCTCAAAGCACCAAACGACAGTAGATTTTACCCGGAGCGTCTAATAAAGCAATTGGCATATAGCTCATAGGATTCTGCAGATCGCCCTTCTTGTAAATTGGGACTATGATCGAATGTTGCCATGAATGTGGTAATTCTTGATTTTGTTGTATTATCAAGAACAAGATATAGAGAATTGATGCCCAAAGGCTGGGATGCTTTTTCAAGATGGTATTAGATAAGCCATCCAGACCTGGGGCTCTGGACGAGCTAACCTTGTTTATAAAGAGTTTGAAGAAAAAGTGGCAGAAAAGGCCAGCAGGATACAGCGCATAGAACGGTAACTTATGTGGCTGTGATAGGGCTGCGGCTGAGAGCTTGAGTAGGAGCCTGCCAAATTCCCACTGGAAATTGGAATTAGAGAAAGAAAGGGTTTGCTCTCAAACTGCGCACACACATAGAATAATAAGCAATTGCAAATTAAATGAGTGGTTTTAATCAGAATTGGTGCAGCCTGACACGTGTTTCGAGCTTCCCGCTCTTCTACTGAGGCTGCTTGTGCAAAATTATAAAACATTGATGTACAACGAAAACATTTGTTAAGCATGATTCAATAGCAAAACAAACCAGTCCCCAGACCCAGGGCAAGGAGGCAGTTAGGGTTTGCCAAACCAACACATTGAGTATATGGTTTAAAGTAACAGACAGTTACAACGAATGCACATATCAAATCAACCCAATTCAAAGAAAGATAATGAAAACACAAAAAGTGCGTAATTCGGTGGGAAAAACATAACACATTATAAAACAATGAAAAGAGGGAGGAGAGAGAAAAAAGACAAAAGAACAACAAAATTATTCAGTGAGAGAAGATGCTCATGGTAATCAGCCAGAAATACATGTATAAGGCCACTGACTGTTAAAATTGTACCTTAATCTTGGCTAGTGTGTATTTTGAATACTAGAGAAAAATGCAAAATTAAAAAATACCAGAAGGGAGACCTATACTGAGTGGAGGTGGTGGTATCCTGGAGCCCACCTCCCTGTACATCAATGAATGCATTTCACCATTAGTCAACAACATACCTACTTTCATTCGTGACACAATGCACATTCTCCAGATGCTTAACCAACTGCCTATGTTACCTAATCTTGTCCTGGTTACACTTGATGTAAAAGCGCTTTACACATCCATTAATCATCGGCAAGCAATCAGCAGTATAGACTTTATCTTTCGTGCTCATTCAGCCTCGTTTTTCGAACATATCGAAATGATCAAAGATTTACTATCTGTTGCCCTTACCAACAATGTATTTCTTTTCAATAACACTTACTACAGACAGTTGATCGGAGTTGCAATGGGGGCAAGTTATGCCCCAGCGTTAGCTAACATCTTCATGCATAATTATGAACAACAACTCGTTTTCTCTAACCAGCTTTTCACGCCACATATTCACATGTGGAAACGTTATATCGATGATGTGCTTTTGGTTTGGAATGGTTCTATTGAGCTTTTAAATGAATTTGTTGCTTATCTCAATTCCAACAATTGGGGCATTCAATTTACACACACGTATAGCCCCATATGTGTTAATTTCTTAGGCCTTACTATCAGTATCTCAGATAATCAGTTTGTAACTAAAACTCATCAATGTTTTATAATTTTGCACAAGCAGCCTCAGTAGAAGAGCGGGAAGCTCGAAACACGTGTCAGGCTGCACCAATTCTGATTAAAACCACTCATTTAATTTGCAATTGCTTATTATTCTATGTGTGTGCGCAGTTTGAGAGCAAACCCTTTCTTTCTCTTGTTTATAAAGAGTAGGACATCATCTTTGTCAAAATCCAAAGCAAACCTGGAAGTTAGTTCAGTCATCCTCAAAACAGAATGAGCCACTGGGGCTGCATAAAGAGACGAAAAGTGAGTGATCCAGTTTTGTTCAGTGACCCTATTAATTTGAGAGGCCAATTGGGACGAATTGGTGATAGAATTTAGTAGCTTCCAAATTTGACTTGTATTTTTATTCTGAAGTTCCTTCAACATCAGTTAACCAGTTTCTAAAACTTTGTGTCCACAAACCCAATTCTTATAGGAACGTGCAAAGAACAGTAGTTCTTTGGGCCAACGGCAGCAAATTGGCCTGTCTTTTTTGTTTCCAGAAAAGGGTTTTTCTGTTTTTAATCACATGATCGTATTCGTGAGTCATGTGAGATCTGGTATTTAGTTGAGTAGTTGCAAAAAGTTGCATTTGACCATAGTAGTTTAGATTGTCTACATAATGTGATTCTGTAAGGCTCTTGAGATTCGATTCTAAGTGCTCTTGATATTGTAAGAGAGATTTCTCAGTCCACCTCAATTTATTCAACTGGTTGTATGTTTCAATCATGCCTGGCATTACGCTTCTCTGAGGTTCCACACAGATCATATCTACATTTAGCTTAAATGTCAGAGGGGAATGATCGCTGAGATTTGATGGTAGTATTACAAAGTCAAGTACACAATTAAACAAATTTAGAGTCACATAAACATAATCAATTATGGCGCTCTTGGTTCCTCCATGCCAGGTAGCGTGTGGTGGTGAATCAAGATCATTATAGCCATTCAGTATTGTTAAATTCTAGGATTTAACAAAGTTGTTCCACAAGTGTACTTGTTCATTCTTTTAATGATGTTTTTTGTCAAACAGATGCAAATTCAAATCACCGACCACAATAATATGCACAATGCCAAGTGTCACCATAATCCTTTCCATTAAACCAGTTAGTTCTTTAAAAAACAGCATATTTGAGATACCCATAGGATTCCAGTAGAAATTAACACAAGCCACCTTTAATGAGCCAGTGGTTAAGTATGTAAGTTGCATAAAAGAGTTGGTGCTACTTTGTGAGCTTGATTGAATATTCTTTAAATCATTTGTAGCCGTCATTAACTCAGACGTAGGTCACTTGACATCATACCCTCCCAAAATACTTTGAGGATTATTGATCAAATGTCTGAATCCACGAGTGTTGCAGCTAATTAGCGAAATTGTTTGTTAATATGTTGGGACTTCTAGTTATACTCTCGTAGTATGGCTACATTCTCGAAGTGTGCTATCTTCCTCTAAAGTATTGCGTTTAGCCATCATATTTGAGCAGCCCTGTAAGTTCTTAAGGCAAGATTTTAATTTACCATTCGTCTCAATGTTTGCTGTGATCAAAAAGCCTAGATCATATAATGCAGCTTTAGCTGCCCAAATGATATTTCGTATGATAGATGATTTGAACCATATAAGAGCTGTTCCTATATTTCGTTTTTCGTTTGTTGGGGAATTTGATCTGATCTAGATCATTTGATGCAATATCTTTGAGAGCAGGTGTATCTGCAAAAAGCATCAAAATGCTTTGCCTATTCATAATATAAGTTGGAAAGGCATCTGCTCAGCATGTAATTAATAAGGATGGTCTTGTTTCCATTTTTGGGTTAGATTTCACTGAGGGCGCCACAGATCTCCTTGCATTCACCTTGTGATGTTGCATGGATGTTTGCAGGTTAGGCATCTGCTGGACTTTTAAGCTGTTGCTAGGGTTACCCTGTGATATTACAGGAAACCTGCTTTTAGAGTGAGCTGCCCATAATCGAGCAATAGCATCTTTAATTTCATCTAGGTCCCCAATATGATGATTATTGGCAATTTTGGAGCTTCTAAGTCACTCATACGTTTGTAACTCAGGCTCAGCAAAGGATACCTTTTATTAGAATGGTCAATAGTACTGTTAGCAGGAATGTGTGGTACGGGAGAGCTATCCAATAACGCTGTGCATTTAGCCAGCCCATTTGCTATGATGGGTGGACAAAGTGGTCCAAACTTAAACTGTTGCATATAGATGTCTATTTCTCTTCTCAGAGCTGCTCTACCATTGACCATCATTTTTGATTCCAGATCACACTCTCTCTCATCGTTGAGGCAGCAGTCTGAGTTTTTTCCACTATTTTGACTAATTCGTCAAGTGGAGAATGGATTGGAATATCCATACGTGGTGCATGGCAGTCAAGTCGTTTGAATTTCTTCACCTGTGCCAAGGTGACATATTCTTTCATTATGGCAGTGGAGGCCAATGTTAGTCTATTATTTGGTTTGGCCAGGTTTTAATGAATCGTCTAGTGGAAGAATTTACATCGGTTTTAGATGATTTCATGTTTTTTGGTTATTTTTCCTGTATTTTTTTTTATTTTGGTTTCTGAGTTTGCAAATGGCCTGACACTTTTTTTAATTAAATACAGGATATGACAACTTAGATGCCTGAGTGTCATCTTGAATCTCAGCCGGTTAGTCATCAGTATGAGCATCATGTGTAGCAGAGCTTACATCAAGTACATCAGTTTTATCAGTTATTATACCACTAACAAATGGCAGTGCACACACTGGCTTCGAGACTTGTTTGTGTGATAATGAGGAAGCCAAAGTTGTAGTTTCCAGATTCCTCTTCTGAGATGCACAGATGGAAGGACCAATAATTTCTACATATTCAATCTGATTCTGGGCCAGAGTTGAAATCATCTTTTTTTGCCAAGTTAGTAAAAGTTCAAGTTGTTCGGCAGTGTTAAGGTGAGAATCACGGGAGAGTTGCGTACCTGAATACCTGGTTGATCTCGACGGGGCAGCCAGACTGACGAGAAGAATTGGTGACACTAGCAACCAGCCTCTCCTCCACCCAGAATGGGTACTGGGTAGAAGATGGACAGATTCCCAACGCCACAAGCTGCTCTCTCCTGGTTTCAGTGACGTCGGGACTGTGCAAGCACAGACAGGAGAAGTTGAAGGAGCGAATCCTTGAGGTGGCGAGGCTCCAGAGTTCAAAGTAGTCAGGGGCAAACTCCTGAAGAATGGCGCTGGATGCTATGGTGAATGAGAGTCCAAAGAAGAGAGAGCAGTACTCCAGAAGCTGGCACAGGATGTTATAGAAGTTGAGAGTCCAAAGGAGAGGGAGCCTTACTCCCGAAGCTGGCACTGGATGCTGTGGTGATGAGAGTCCAAAGGTGAGGGAGCAAGCACCAAGAAAGGCACTGGTGGTATACCACTAGGTACAGGCTTGGCCAGGGAGGAGAGGAGAGACTAAAGCTGGCAGGAAGCACTGGACAGGCTAAGGGAGAGGAACCAGGAAAGAGAAGGGAAATCAAACAGGGACCAGTAGGGAAGGAGAAATGCTGGGGGAGGACCACAACTAACCCAAGGGGAAAACCCAGAAGGCAGCAGGAAGGAGGAGAAGGGAATCCAGAGGCAGAAGTAAAGGGCTAGGCAAACGCTGGACAAACAAGGGAGAGCGAGTACACGATCCAGAACAGAACGCGTTGAGACGCAATCTGCTCCCGATCCTCTCTCTCCCTTTATGGGCCGCCGGCGCCCACAAGGCCTGGAACGCAAACCTGATTGTAGCCGGGCGCCGGCAGACCCAGAGCGAGGCTTGAGCAGAAAGCTGCTCCAATCCTGGGCAACCGCTCCACGGCGCATGCGCGGGACCGTGACCGCGGTCTCCCGCGCACGCGCCGAGGAGCTGCAGCCATGTCCCCGGAGCTCTCCCCCTGGCGCCTCCCCAAGCGCGAAAGCGCGAATAGAGGCGCCAGGAAGGAATAGCGCGAGCAGTGAACCCCGGTCTCCTGGTAAGCGTGACACTATACCCCCTCCCAGGAAGGGCCAGAGCCCCAGGTTTCCGAGGAAACCGGCGATAGAACTCACGCACAAGGCGCAGAGCGTGCACATGCCGAGAAGGTTCCCAAGTGCGATCACAGGCCGGGTACCCCTTCCAATCCATCAAAAAATGGAGCACCCCCCTGCGATAGCGGGCATCACAGATCTCCTGAACCTCGAATTCTGGGACCCCCTATACCAGAACAGGGGCTGGACAAGTACCGGCACGACCATAGGGATCCACCACATAGGGCTTCAAAAGGGAAACATGAAAAACAGGATGAATATGCCATGAATGGGGCAGCTGGAGACGAAAAGCCACAGAGGACAGGCGTTTGGTAATTTTAAATGGGCCAAAGTACCGGGGAGCCAATTTAACAGGTAAGTTGCGAAGAGGCAGATTCCTAGAGGACAGCCAAACCCTATCCCCAACCCGGAAATCAGGTTCCACCCTCCTCCTACGGTCAGCCTGAGCCTTCATATGGTCTCGAGCAGCCTTCAAAGAGTTGCGTGCCAGTTCATGCTGCCGTTGGATTGCTGAAATCAAGGCATCAGCGGAAGGAACCGTACTGGTCGGTACAGGGTGGAAAGGTATTAATTTCGGATGTTGACCCATTGAGCAATAAAAAGGACTGGTCCCGATGGAAGAATGAATGGAATTATTGTAGGACACCTCAGCTAGATCTAGATAGGTAATCCAATTGGTCTGCATGGCATTTGCAAAACTACGGAGGTATGCTTCCAGTGCCTGATTCGTTCTCTCCGTGAGACCATTAGATTGTGGATGATAACCTGAGCTTAGGGCTCTGCGAATACCAAGTTGGCCACAAACTTTACTCCAGAAGGAAGAGAGGAACTGAGCCCCTCGGTCAGAGATGATCTTCTCAGGAAGGCCATGTAAACGATAGATTTCATGTAGAAAAGCTGTGGCCATCTGGACAGCAGTAGGTATTTTCTTGAAAGGAACGAAATGGGCATACTTCGTAAAACAGTCCACAATGACCATAGTACAAGTGTGCCCTTCAGAGGGAGGTAGGTCGACAATAAAGTCGGTGGCGATAGTGTGCCAAGGGTATGGCGGCAATTCAGTAGGTGAAAGCAACCCCAAAGGATGTTGTCTGGGAACCTTGGATTGAGCACAGATCGGACAGGCCTGTACATATTTCCGAACCTCCCCAGCCCAGCCAGGCCACCAAAATTGTCACGATAGTAATTCTTGTGTTGCTCGAATCCCTCGATGGCCTCCAATGAGGGAATCATGGACGCCGTGCAAAATGCCATCACGAATCTCCCCTTCGGGGATGTACAGTCTTCTCCGAAAGAATAAAAGGCCATGATTTTCGGATATTGAGGGCCGTTGGAGCAAAACCGACCTCCAAGAATCAGTCCGGGTAGCGTCTGATATTGACTGTAAGTGTGGTGATAAAGTCGATAGAAAATGATGAGAAGAGATCAGTGGTTGAATCCGACTGGAGTTGCCCTCTTCCTTCTCTATCTCCAAGGACCGAGACAAGGCATCAGCTCTTAAATTCGAAGATCCGGGGATGTAAGTAATATGACACACAAACGGAGAAAAGAAGAAGGCCCACCGAGCCTGCCGTGGTGTCCGACATTGCAAGGAGCGCAAGTACTGCAGGTTACGGTGATCAGTACGGACCTCAATAGAGAAGCGGGCTCCCAACAGGTGATGTCTCCATTCCTCAAACTCGGTCTTCATAGCCAACAGTTCCTTCTCAATAACTGCATAGTTCCTCTCACTAGGATTCAGCTTGCGAGAGAAGTAGGCCACGGGATGTTCAACCGACGTAGCGGGATCCTTCTGCAAAAGTACAGCCCCAACAGCAAAGTCCGAAGCGTCCGCTTCAACGATGAAGGGCAAGTCGTCCTGTGGGTGGCATAGGATCGGAGCGGCCATAAAGGCTGACTTCAAGGTGTCAAAAGCTTGTGTGGCAGAAGAGTCCCACAGGAAAGCAATCTTGCTGCTAGTCAGTCTAGTGAGAGGTGCGGAGATCTCAGAGAAACGAGGAATAAATTGCCTGCAAATCCCAAAAAGCGTTGCAAGGACCTTACATCATGAGGCTGTTTCCAGTCTTGAATAGCCTGGACCTTCTTGGAATCCATCTCAATAGCAGCCTGACTTATCACGAATCCTAGGAACTCTATCCTCGATTGATGAAAGGAACACTTCTCTGCCTTGGCAAACAGATGATTGCGGAATAGCCGATTGAGGACCTCTCGTACATGACTTATGTGTTCCTCCCTCGATCTGGAAAAGATTAATATATCATCCAGATAAATCCAGACAGAGATTCCAATTACGTCTCCGAAGATGTGATCCATGAGTCGTTGGAAAACCGCAGGGGCATTGCACAGGCCAAAAGGCATCACCCTGTATTCAAAGTGCCCAAATGGTGTCTTAAATGCTGTCTTCCATTCATCTCCACTCTTGATGCGGACCAGATGATAGGCCCCTCGAAGATCAAGCTTAGTAAAAATCCGAGCCTGATGTAGGGTCTCAAGAATACTACGAATCAAAGGTAGTGGGTACCGGTCTTTAATGGTAATATCGTTTAATTGCCGAAAATCTACACAGGGTCTCAAAGTGCGTTCTTTTTTTTTTACAAAAAATAGAGGAAATCCTGCGGGTGACTTGGATGGTACGATGTATCCCTTACTCAAACAGTCCGATAAGTAATCCTGCAGCACTTGTCTCTCCTCCCGGGACAAAGCGTACACTCTGCCATGGGGAATCTCAACACCAGGAGACAGTTCTATGGCACAATCGAACGACCGATGAGGTGGCAGGGGTATGTTACCTGCTTCGGCAAAAACCTGTTCAAAGTCGGCATATTCAGGGGGAATCTGTAATGCGGAACAAAGGCTGGCCCCCTTGCCACGAAGTTCCAAGTCAGTCGAAGAAACCAGAGTCTGGACTGGCAGGCTGCATTTCGGGGTGCAAGATGTGGAGGAGAAGGTCAAGGTGTGCATCCTCCAATTAATAACCGGGTTGTGATGCTGGAGCCAAGGTAACCCCAAGACCAACTTGTAGGTGGGTGACCTGATAACGTCCAGAGCAAGCTCCTCCACATGATCGGCGATCCGAAGATTTAATCCTACAGTGTGCAAACGAACCGGTCCAGAAGATAAAGGAGTACCGTCGATAACCTCCACAGGAAGGGCAGAGTGTCTGGGCAGAAGAGGAATCTTGTGGATGTTTGCAAAAGTTTCGTCGATGTAATTGCCAGACGCTCCACTATCCAACAGCCCAAAAACTTCAAGCGTCCGACCGGGCAGTTGGATCTGGACCTTCAAGGTTAGTAAAATAGCTGGTTGCATGGGAAGAAGAATCGAGCAAAAGGTGGAAAGGTCTGAAAAAGGGGTGAGAACTGTCGTTGCCTCTCCTCCACACGACAGGTCCTCTAGTTTCCCAACTTCTTCTTCTGTGGTTGTAAAGGACAGGTTCCCAAGTAGTGCCCGGCAGCACCACAGTAAAGACATAGGCGTAAAGTTCTTCTTCGTCTCCTTTCCTCGTCAGATAACGGTCCTCTCACAGCTTCCAACTGCATAGTTTCGGGTCCAGATTCTGTTGACCCAAAAGCCCCGGCGGGAAGACTGGCTGTTCTGGGACCGACTTTCTCCAGCCAACGTCTCTCAGCCTTTCGTTCAGCTAATCTCTGGTCAATACGAAGCACCTGATTGATTAAGAGTTGGAGACTCTCAGGTTCGGGGATGTGAAGTAGCTCGTCCTTGTATTCCTCCCTCAGCCCCCGGTGAAACAGGGTCTTTTGCGTGATTTCAGGCCATTGTGAATCTGTAGCCAGCAGGCGGAAGCGACTGATGTATGTTATTACGTCGGAACTGCCCTGCTTGATGTCCATTAACTGATTCTGCGCAGCGGCTGCCAGGTTGGGTGTCTGAAAGACCTCCAGGAATGCCTTCTCAAAAGCAGCAAAATCATTCAAAATGGGGCTATTAGTAGCCACAAAAGGTGTCGCACAGGCTAGGGCATTCCCAGTTAGCTTTCCCAAAATATATCCGATCTTGGCCTTATCATTATTGAAATAGGTCGACCTGAAGAGAAAATGGATACGACAGTGGTTGCAGAATTCCGCCACTCGACGTGGGTCTCCATCGAACCTGATTGGGGCAGTATGGGCCAAAGAACTTTCAGCCTGCGGAACACTCCCTGTCCCCTGAGTTACCATTTGGCGTAAGACTTGGTTTTCTTGATGTAAGGCAGTCATCTCCGCTCTGAGGGCTTGCAACTCATTCCGCAGGTCCTGTGTGTCTTCCATTTCCAAATCGGAAGGTAGGCGTCTCAATCTGTTAAGGTGAGAATCACGGGAGAGTTGCGTACCTGAATACCTGGTTGATCTCGACGGGGCAGCCAGACTGACGAGAAGAATTGGTGACACTAGCAACCAGCCTCTCCTCCACCCAGAATGGGTACTGCGTAGAAGATGGACCGATTCCCAACGCCACAAGCTGCTCTCTCCTGGTTTCAGTGACGTCGGGACTGTGCAAGCACAGACAGGAGAAGTTGAAGGAGCGAATCCTTGAGGTGGCGAGGCTCCAGAGTTCAAAGTAGTCAGGGGCAAACTCCTGAAGAATGGCGCTGGATGCTATGGTGATTGAGAGTCCAAAGAAGAGAGAGCAGTACTCCAGAAGCTGGCACAGGATGTTGTAGAAGTTGAGAGTCCAAAGGAGAGGGAGCCTTACTCCCGAAGCTGGCACTGAATGCTGTGGTGATTGAGAGTCCAAAAGAGAGGGAGCCGTACTCCCGAAGCTGGCACTGGATGCTGTGGTGATGAGAGTCCAAAGGTGAGGGAGCAAGCACCAAGAAAGGCACTGGTGGTATACCACTAGGTACAGGCTTGGCCAGGGAGGAGAGGAGAGACTAAAGCTGGCAGGAAGCACTGGGCAGGCTAAGGGAGAGGAACCAGGAAAGAGAAGGGAAATCAAACAGGGACCAGTAGGGAAGGAGAAATGCTGGGGGAGGACCACAACTAACCCAAGGGGAAAACCCAGAAGGCAGCAGGAAGGAGGAGAAGGGAATCCAGAGGCAGAAGTAAAGGGCTAGGCAAAGGCTGGACAAACAAGGGAGAGCGAGTACACGATCCGGAACAGAACGCATTGAGACGCGATCTGCTCCCGATCCTCTCTCTCCCTTTATGGGCCGCCGGCGCCCGCGAGGCCTGGAACGCAAGCCTGATTGTAGCCGGGCGCCAGCGGACCCAGAGCGAGGCTTGAGCAGCAAGCTGCTCCAATGCTGGGCAACCGCTCCATGGCGCATGCGCGGGACCGTGACCGCGGTCTCCCGCGCACGCGCCGAGGAGCTGCAGCCCATGTCCCCGGAGCTCTCCCCCTGGCGCCTCCCCAAGCGCGAAAGCGCGAATAGAGGTACCAGGAAGGAAGAGTGCGAGCAGCGAACCCCGGTCTCCCGGTAAGCGTGACAGGCAGGTCTAATCTGGTTCTGTGCCATAGTTGAGGACATGCTTTTTTGCCAATTTATTATGTCCTCAAATTTTTCCATCTGGCCATTTAATTTACTATCTAATGTTTCAAATAATTTGGGAAGGGACATCAGTGCAACGTTTGTGATTTATGTTGACTTAATCACTGATGATTTATTTGGTGATATTGGTAAATTCGCAATTGGCTTGCGAGGAGCCGACGCAATGTAGGAAATAGCAAGGGCAGAAATGTTACAACTCGAATGTTGAAACATATCTGGAGAATTTGAAAGATCATGATTTTCTTCTCTGGCCGAGAAGCAAGTGTTTAATGAGTCAAGCTCGATAACCGCTTCCTCTATAGTACCACCACTGATCTGTGCCCCTACCTCAAGGCAACACCCACAAGTCTGCCCTCATCCCAGTCGAATGTGGAGCACTAACCGACCTCAACTTCTCTGGCCTTTGTACACCATGAAGTGCACCTGCCAGACAACCACCTACAATGTGAACACCTGAGAGCAGTGCCGTTGAATCCAGGACTGTCACTTCTTCCATGGCGCCCTGTTGGATCATACTCAACTGCCCAACAACAGCCAACCATACTGTTACTGCAGCTCCCTTGATGTACATGTGACATAGTGCACATGTGATATGGGTAGCCCAGTGATCCAGAGTCAAGCCACATCCCTTCCCAACATCCCCAATGCCAATAAGCCACACCTGAAAATAAAGTGTGAGCACATTTACATTAACAAGCAAGTGACAAAGGGACATCAAAACATCGGTGGACCGAAAAGGAACACAACGTACAAGAAACTGAACCCTGAGCAATGATATGATAAGATATTTATAACGCGCCTGTACACAAGTGTTTCTAGGTGTCACAAGGGAGGGGAGACAGAGGGAGGACAAAAACAAATGATCCTACTAGGCCATGTGTCATTCAGATCGTGCAAGTGCGACAACAAGAAGTGCAATGGGAAGGGAGAGGGGGAAAGTGCAGGGGAGAGGGTAGGGGTAGGGCGGTCAGGGCACCATAGCTCTGAGTAAGTGCAGCCAGGGCAGGGCGGCTCTGGGTAAGTGCATGGAGACAGGGCGGCTGTAGGAGTTACATTTACAGCCCCTAAGTGCTTGGTAGGCCAGGAGGTGGAGCAAGACTGACTGGTCAAGCAGGAGCCTGGTACCCTGTGAGGTTCCGAGGATACAAAGCAGCCATTCAGGGCAGCAGACAGGTAGGTTAGCAAGGAAGCGAGAGAGAGAAAGCAGAGGAGAAAAGGAAGGTCTTGAGCAACTTCTGGAACCTCAGGTGGTCCAGCTCAAGTATGAGAGGGGGAGGGAGGCCGTTCCAGGGGGAGGCACCTGCACAGGAGAGAGATCTACCCCACTGTCTGCTTTGAGAATCGTCTGACCCTCATAGAGTTAGAGGTAGCTGAGCGAAGGTCTGTCAAAGGAGGATATTTAGGCAGAGAGAGTTGGATATAGTGAGGACCCCGGCCCCTGAAGGCCTTGTGGACGATGCAGACGGTCTTGAACTTGATCCTTGCAGCCACGGTGAGCCAGTGGAGAGATTTCAGGGCTGGAGAGATGTGGTCCCTGGGCTTCAGGCCAAGGATTAGTCTTGCAGTCATGTTCTGGATTAGTGGCAGGGGGTGAAGAGTAGAGCTAGACAGATTGAGAAAAAGGCTGTTGCAGTAGTCCAGCCTGGAGAGAACCAAATTTCTGGAGACAGTGAGCTTCTGGGGGAAGGTGAGAAAAGGTAGAATACCTCTGAGGAGGTGCAGTTGGAAGTGGGCCTTCTTGGCAAGGTCCGTGATGTGAGGGGAGAAGGAAGTCAAAAATGCTCCCAGGAAGGCAAGGGTAGAGGGCCCAGGGAGGGTGGCCATAGGGAGAGAGGGAAGGCGGGAGCAGGGGTCCCAATGAGAATAATCTCAGTCTTACTGGCATTGAGGTAGAGATCATTGGAGATGCATCATTCCTGAAACACTGATAGACAGGCAGGAATGTACAAGGAAGAGGAGGAGGCTGAGGAAAGGCTGAAAGAGAGTTGGGTGTCATTTGCGTAACACTGAAAGTTAGAGAAGAAGGTGGAGATCAGGTGGGCCAAAAGGGTTGGAGAGATATTGAAAAGCCAGGATAAGAGGATAGAGCCCTGTGGGACACCACATGTGGAGAGAGAGGTGTTGGAAGGGCCCAAGTTGGACCTGAGAGGGTCGGTCCAGGAGGAAGGAGGTCAGCCATGCCAGAGCCTGATCCGTGACATTCAGGTTGTCATAGAGTCTATTGATCATGGTGGCATAATTGACTATGTCAAAAGCAGGGGAAAGGTCAAGGAGGATGAGGACAGTGGGAGAGCTGGAATCAAGACTAGAGAGCAGATCTTCACTGGTGTTCAGGAGAGCAGTTTCCGTGCCTATGGCTGCTCTGAAGCCAGACTGTTGGTCGTGGAGACAACCAACAGATTCAGTATGGAGTGTAAGCTGAGAGATGGCCAGCTTTTCCAGAAAAGGAGTGATAGATATCAGGCGATAGCTTGCTGTCAGGTAGGATTGGCAGAAGGCTTTTTTAGGAGGGGATGCACAAGGGAGTGCTTGACGAGAGAGAGGAAAGATCCAGTGGCGAAGGAATGATTACATAAATCGTCCAAGGCTGGAGCGACGGTGGCAATGTGGTCCTTAATAGTTCTAGACGAGCAGCGGAGCACCTGTTTGGATGACACTTTCATAGATCGGACTTGTCTAGAAACATCATCAGGTGTTATCGGATAGAGAGAGGAAAGGGGCAGGGGAGAGGGAGAGCCAGCCAATGGAGACCTGAGAGAGGTAGCATGAGAGAGAGAGGAGGAAGAGAGCAAGGACAGGATGTCCTGGGTTTTAGTGCTGAAGTGAGAAGCCAGAGCCATACAGAGCAGCTGGGAGGGCACAGGAGAGGTGGAGACTGCATTCAGATTGACCAGATCCTTGCGGATTCTAAACATGTCAGCCGTGTTGTTAGAGGCGGCAGAGATTCGGGCTTGAATATGGACCCGCTTCTTGGAGAAGACAGAGAGTCTATACTACCTTTGGAGCAGGCAGCAGGCCAGTTTGTCAGAGGGTGCTCCCGAAGCCCTCCACTTCCCCTCAGTCACCCTGGACTTGCATTTCATGGTGACCAGGTCGTAGTAATACCAAGAGTTGCACTTGGAGGTAGGCTTCAGAAGGGTCCTCATGACAGGGACAAGGATGTCCAAGGTGTTAGACATTGAAAGATGCAGGTTAGAGAGGGATGTGTCAGTATGGGAGTCAGCCGCAGGCATAGGAGGAGCAGAGAAAGTAGAAGCAAAGGCGGCCACTGACACTTGCTTCATGGGCCGAATGGCCGAGAAGGACGGTGGCAGTGCAGTGGTGCGCTTTGCCTGGGGGACAAGAAGATTTAGGTGGGCGTGAGAGAAGTCATGGTCAGTCCAAGAGAGAGGAGCAGTGAGAGGGTTGGAGAGGGGTATGTCTGAGGAGATGAGAACATCCAAGGTGTGTCTGGCATAGTGTGTCGGACCAGATGGTAGAATGGAAAGGGAGAGAGAGTCGCAAAGGTTGCAGAAGAACCCAAAGGAGGGGTTAGAAGCAGCCAGATGGATGTTGAGGTGCCTGAGGAGGAGAAGTTGAGAGGTAGAGGCAAGGAGAGAAGAGGAGAGGTCAGCCCATTCTGCGAGGAAGGGGGCAACCTGGCCAGGTGACCGTAGATGGTGGCCACCATCAGAGAGAGGCCAAGAGAGATAGAGAGCCTGCAGACCAGGCATTCAAAGGAGGAATAGGCCTGCATGGGAATGACAGAAGCAGGGACCCATTCAGAAAAGATCAGGGCCACTCCACCACAGGATTGTGTAGCCCTCAGGGAAGAGCGTGTCAAAACTTGTGAAAGAGCTGTCCATGAACCATGTCTCAGGGAGAGCGAGGACATCCATGTCAAGGTCTCCGAGGAGGCAGCAGATGTCAAAGGAGTGTTTGACAGCACAGCGAGAGTTGAGAGTAGCGATCTGGAGCAGGTTGCCACATTGAAAGACTTCCAGGGTGGGGTATAGGAGGAAGCGGCAGAGAGGCTCAAGAGTGGGCAGAGGCAGTGGACGGAGGTGGCATAGGGGCCAGAGAGGAGGAGGATGGGAGTGCCAGGGAGGAGGCATACGAGGCATAGGAGGAGGTTGGAGGTAGCAGAATAGCCAGAGAGGTGTTAGAAGGAGTAGCAGGAGAAGGGAGGAAGTTGATAAGATGCAGGAGATGGAACTTTCAAGAAGGAAGAAGTTGGGCTGAGAGCGCTGGGCCATGACAATATCATTTTGATAGACATTAATGATGGCTAAGGAGGAGTGGAAGGAAGGCAAGATGGCCTCCTATCAGGTGCTTCCATTAATGGGAGTGGAGGAGAAAGGAGAAATAATAGACTATCTGAGGGGTCCATAGGTCTGGAGAGGTAATGACAAAGAGGATGTTTGTGAAAATCTGTCTGGAGGAAGCGCTGATGTGGGTATCAGCGAAGAGTAGGCCTGGGTTGGAGACCAGGATATTTCTTGAACTTTTTCCTTCCAGACTTAGTGAGAGGTATAGGAGAGGAGATAGAGTTGCAGTTTGAGAAGATAGGAGAAATTGAGAGCATCATAGAGGGTACGAGGAGGAAAGAGGAGAGAGTGAGAAAGAGAAGAGAGGAAAAGAAGCACAGTCTGCAACACAGGGTGCACAGGAGAGGAGGGTTCACACAGTGGTAAGCACAACAAAAGCACAGGCAGGTAACAAACCATAAGGGAAACGCAGGGAACAGTGCGGATGGGAGACAGGTGGGCGAGGGGGCAACAGAGAACACCACAGATATCAATTTAGAGGCACAAAATACAAGTATGGCAACCGCGGGACGGGAAGCCTGATGGGTGTACAGAGACAGAACAAGTTAAGACAGGCATTAAGTTAAAAGAAAGCACAATGCAAAATCCCAGATTTTGCTTTTCTAGATGGAGGGGAAAGGCCTAGTTTTTCAAACACAACAGCAAAGCAAAATACCCAGATTCAACTACCCTTAGTGGAAGGGAAGACCCCAGGGCTAATTACAGAAGTTCACCTAGTGCCAGATAAGGAACAGCAACTGTGACGTGTAGCAGACTGCATGTAATTTCCTAGAGTTAATAGGAGAGGAGGGACAGTTAGATGGGAAACAGTAATGGCTGTCCCCCCTGCCCACCTTTGTTGCCTTGAAAGTCACTGCTGGTTGATGGCTGCCTGCTTCTTGCTCCCACGGCGGAAACCGGTGAGCACCCTCTGGAGCTGTTACTGTGGGAGCTACCCTTTGCCTCAGGGCACTTCACCAGAGGGGGCTGCAACGGGCAGTGGGGCTGCCCTACTGGTATCACTTAAGTCAGGCCGCTTGCCCAATCAGTGGTCAGGGGAGGGGAGGTAGGAGGGGGGGACGAAGCAACAATAAGGTAACAGGAGCCGAATGCCCAAGAAAACAGGCTGCGATGCGGCAATGCAAAAGATGCCAACACGAACAAATTACTTTTGAAAATGAAAGCGGGAGCAAATAAATTCGAAACTGCTCACCACATGCTGATCAGGCCAATGAATGGGTAGAGGCGAATGAGCTGTCACCAGATACCACAAACATCTTTACCTTGTGGAACATCTATCAGCACACATGAAGAAATGAGTACCCATCCCCAATAAGAGATGGGAAACACCATCATGAAACATTTCAATCATCACCAAATCCATCCTCACACTGACACGATTAGACACACAATCAAAATCGAACCCAACCAACATTGATACACCAACACCAAACAGGCAATGCCTTTGTTCAAGGAATGGCATCAGACAACCCGCCCTTGCCACCTTCATCCGTCTGATGGTCCCTCATCTACATGTGAAACAGATGTCCACACGTCCAAGTCAATCAAAGTAATGCGACCATGCCAACCAAAAACAACCCACAACTTTACTCAATACCCATGAACATATCCACAAAAGAAGTGCCATGGCAACCACAGCATGCATGTATCACACATCCACGCACACCATGTAAACATTTGACAAAGATACCAATGCTGCAAAGCACGGAAGTAGGCAAACAACAGAAGTGCATGACAACGACGTGAAACACGTGACTATCAAAACAAGTCAACTGCAGTGGTTGAAGTGGGCGGAAGTGCTTGGAAGCGGTGCTCCTCTACTTTTAAACATTTTTTTTTACTGTGCCTATACTTTTATTTTTTAAAGAAACAGTTCCGGAATGGTTTTGTTTTAAAATAAAAGTGTAGGAAAAAGTAGAAACTTGCACTTCAGTGCACTGCACTCAACATTCCCTTAAACAGCAGGTGTGTTTGTATCAGGGTGTTCATTGCAAATGGGAGGGAGTGTGGGGATGGGGTTTGTGGGCAGTAGGGGCAGGCCAGCAAGGAACTTAGTTCCACTACTTCTTTTTGTACACTTCGACCACTGGTCAGCTCGAAATATCTATAATAGACCACATACGTAACATGGATGCAACATACTAAACATCACACACATGAAGCATGCACAGATGTCCCCCAGCAAGCAGAACAGTAACAACATGACCCACAGAGTGTGCCCTAAAACCACATGACAGCCATAGGACATACTCACTCCGAGAACATGGCACAAAAGATGCTCATGGACAAAGGGACAGCAAACGGTGTGGTTGAATCATGAAATAGAAGTGTAGTAAAGACAAACTATGTACAAACATGAAGAGGGATTAATTTTCCTGGAAAAAATAAACAAATAAAGGAAATCTACAACTACTGAACTATGTGCATGAGTCACTGCGCTAGTCCATTGAGATCTCTGACAATGCCCCAGCCAAGGCCGTTTCATCTCTGCCGCTTGCAGACGGGCCTCTGTTGTTTCCTGGAGGGCTTACAAGGCTTCCCTCCTCTGGGATTGTAGCTTCTCCACTGACCTTCAAGTCTCCTCCAGGATGGCAGCCTGTGCCAACATCTCTTGCACCTCACCCTGGCCCTGGCTATTGCCTGCTGCCTCTCTTCCTCCTTCTGTCTCATGAAGTGCACCTGGGCAAACACCAGAGCCTGCAGGTGCTGTTGTGCCTCCTGCCTCACTCGAAGCATCTGTGCTTCCTTGCCTCCTCCTTCTGACAATGCCCTCTGGGCTTTGCCTCGTTTCTGTCAACATCTCCTGCTGCCTGGCAATGTGCCATATGGTGCAGGTACTCCCTCCGAATGGATGACAGTCCACATCAGGGGAGGATAGTACCTACACTGCCCTCAAGGGACTGGCGTTCCTCTGCAGTCTGTTCCCCTGTAGGCTCCTGGGCAGTCACAGTGACCACCTAATCTGCCATTGAATGACTTCAACCTCTGCCAGGTACACATCCAGATTGGGCAATGGTGGGACAGTTTGTCATGATGCCTACCCCCGGGGACCCAGACCAAGACCAGCAACCCCAGAAGCAGGCATCAAGTTACCCCAAGCAAGCCCAACAACCCCTGCTAGGGGCTATTTGGGTGCAGTCCTGGCCCCTATGGCGCTAGGCTCATCTGGAGAGTCAGTCCTGGCGCCATAGGCGCCAGGCTTATATATTAAAACTTACCTGGTACAGACCATGCTGCAAACTTACCTGATGCAGACCATGCTGCAAGAGCTCGAAGCCAAAAGAGGCTTGGAAGGGACTATTTTACCTAGGGACTATTTTTTTACTCGGGTGGGGTTGGGGAGGAATACTTATCTGGGACTACTTTGGGGGCTATTTAAACCATGCCCAAAGAGCAGCACACGCTTCGCGTTATTCTGCATCCAGCAGCGTAACGCTGACCGTGCCTGCAAGTCTGCATCCAGTCTTCTGCCACGCCCGCCTCGAGTTAGGAACTCCTAGAAAAAGGGAGAAAGAAGAAGAAAAGGTTAGAACAAGAGCAATACCTTTGATCCTTACCTGAATTCACGATCCATCGCGCCTTCGAGCTGGAAGAAAGAAGTTATTTTATGCGCGTCGCCTCACCTGCTGCAGTGCCGCGCTGAACTCACCGGCCTTCGCAGCATCTTCACATACCACTGCATCCTCCTGCATGTTCCCGCCGCACTCCGCCACCTAAAGAGAAGACGAGAACAGCAAGGTGAGTCAAGGGAATACACAGAGGAATACCCCCCATAGACTTACCTGATTTTACCACCGGGGGTACTATTCCTCTTCACGGGTCGGCGCAGCTTCCACTGCATCCTAGCCGAACCCCGCCCCTAAGGGGAAACAAAAGGACAGCAAGGTGAAACAAAGGGACTAACAAGGGGAACCCTCCTCACCACAAAAGACTTACCTGATTTTACCGCCGGAGGCATTATTCCCAGAGACTTCATACTTTCTCTCAGCGCCAGAATAAGGGAGAAATCAACAGATTACATATGGACATTATTTATCGAACTGTGTTGGATAATACAAATCCTTACCAGAATATTACCGGTTGCCACGAGGAACTCTTTAGTAGGGTCAAGCTGCAATCTGCAAGGAATCGGACAAGAGTGAAAGTCAGGCATTTGAACTCTTACGAACTACATACTTACGCCGTCTTGCCGGGAATATCGGAGTCAATATTGTTCTGGAACTCACCAATTCCTTCGAGCCAGTGAAGCAACTGGTTATCTACGCGCCCCTGCGCTCAATGCAGGATGGAGAGCTCATCTTTTCAAACCATCAGGTGAGACTATAAGAGGGGACATCAAAGGTGATCAGTGGGGAGAACAGCGGGGTGGGGGGGATTTACGCTCAACTCCACGGGTGGTTAATTCCCTTTCTCCATTTGCAGAAGAATATTCCTATGGGCCAAGCAAACGAAGCTAGGTGGGCCAATCCAGTCTGTCATCTCGGCCTACGCGTCACATTGGTGGAGACTGCAGCTGTCCAGTCCAGATCGACGCCTCTGTGGGAGCCAGGTGAGCATAACACAGGTACACAGGAAGCCATGGTGGTAGATGGCATGGAAGCCTCAGTTGCAGATGACTGGGGCACAGATGAGGAGGAGGAGGGCCATTTCCGTGGGCTGTCCAGAAGGACCACTGAAAAGAAGTGTGGCAAGAGGCAGCCCATCTGCATGTGATGCTCAACAAGCAGCTCACAAGATGCTTGCAGAGCATCAAGCATAGAAGCATGCTGCCTCAAGCCACCCATCAGAACGGGCAGCATCTCATCCCGGATTACCACATTGGCTGGTAATGGACCTCTGTCTGGGTGGAGGCATTGGTGGAGGTGGGTAGTGCTGCAGCAGATGGCCCTGGTGGAGGAGTTTGGTCTGACCCCTCCATGTTGGACTGCACATCCTCCTGTGTCAGGGACAGGTGTACAGCCTACACATCCCCCTCAGTACCCTACCTGACACCGTGGGCAGGCCTGCAATGGCCTCCTCCTCCTCTATCAGCCCAGATACCTCCAATTTAGTCTCCATGTTTTGGAGCCCCATGTATGGCAACGTCACCACCACCCTGTCACACTGCTGCCAAGAAGTCAACCACAATGATGGAATCCTGGGACTCCCCCTCAGCAGCATTGCCTGATGTATGAGGCGCTCCTTCAGCCACGTCACCCTCAGAGGAGGAGGGGACAACTGGGCATGGCTGAGGTCTGCACCTGGGTTTGGAAGTCTTGCTCCTGGGTGGCAGCTCCACAGCACAGCTTGTACCATCTTCACCAGCCACAGAAACTGTGGAAAAGGGAACAAAGAACATAGGTATCAATCATCAGTGCTTCATCAGTGCCAATGCATGTGTAGTCTCCTCAATTGTAACAGTAGCATGCAGTCAGCATGAGTAAACAAGCAACTCCCTCTCACACACACATGCCCATGCCACGAAACCAGAATGAATACAGTCTCACAAGTGAAAGTAAGATGACAAGTCACAATTACGAGACATGCACATGTGAACCTAGCACATTCATTTGCGGCCACATACTCATGGCAACAATTCATCTCACATCACATACCAATGATGCAGTGACCCAAGTGTATCCTGCAGGCAGGGCCATGGAAAGGGCACCTGGCCACATGTGTCTGTAGCACCATAGGCACATCTTCAACCAACCACATCTAGCAACATGCACCCCTGACAGTCCAACATGAAAGTATGCAAAACATACATGCACCAGTTGCTGATGATAAAGCAGCAATGCAGTTGCTCCCAATCCCAACAAATGCCATGATGACATGCAATGTATGGCCCCTCATTCAGTGGCCTGACAGATCACAGTGTTGTCCCAGATAGTCAAATGCACAAAATTGTCATTACCACTCATCCATACACGTGTCAGTCTCAGCTGCTGAGTGGGATGATGATGTAATCATCATACACAATTGAACAACTCATAGAGGAGGTATGCATGAATGTATCTCACATGCCAGCCACATCTCAATCTGACAACTGTTCCCATCTGAAGCCTTGCTGGAAGCTTCTCACATTGCATGCAAACAAGTATATTTTGTCACCAAGAGCTAACAGAGCCGATCCCTAGACCTGCGCACTTCACAGATGGGTGTCATCACATACTCCCAGCATTGTCATGAGACTGCATACCAGTTAGGAATTGTACAACGCACATGCCGTGAAAATAAAGAACCAACTTGCTCTATTCATGCATACCCATGCAGGACACCCACACTTTGTGGAAAGGTCCACCCTGTGAGTACTGACAAGCATATTGGATCAATGTCTGCAGGTCAAGCACCTGGGCACGGACGACTGGGTTTACCATCTCCAGGACCTGGAGATGAAGAGGTGACACCCAATAATGGCCAATGGCGGCCTGCAGAGTGCACCTCCACGAAGCACCTGCCCAGAGGGCAGCCTTCACCTGGCTCTGGATCCTGAGGTTATCCCAGCGCTACTTGGCATGGTCTACAGTACGGACTGCCACCCCCTCGGCATTGATGGAAGCCATGATAGCCGCCCAGTTCTTATGACGCTCACATGTCCCATGCTGCTTCTGTGGATTGAAGAGGGCCTCCTAATTGGCCAGGACCTCCTCACCAAGGATGCTAACTTCTGCAGCAGTGGAGTTGACAGCGGCAGCCTCGACTTGGGGGTGCTGGTTGAAGTTCCGGACATGGCTCCCCTTAAGGCTGGAGTGGGTGAAGCTAGGCCCTGACGATGCACGCTGTGGAGCTGTGGTGGTAGTTCTGAGGCATGGAAGTTCTAATATGGCAGATGAGGTGGTCACAGAGTCTGACAGGTGAGCCACAGAACAGGTTAGGAGGGAATATCTAGCACTCCAAGGCAGTGCTAGTGGTCAGCAGCCAGTGACACTTTACCAGGCAGCCGGATATGTGAAGGTTTGGAGGCAAAATATGGCCCGAGGAGTCAAGATATGGCATGGGGCAGGAGTAGCATGATAGAATAGGTGTCTCCCATACATGCACAAGGCATCAGTGTGAACATCTGAGGAAGGTGCCCAATGCGCATGATTTACGTGCTGCAAGCAGCGTGTCTATGGGCATAACGCTGTATATGATGTCCTTTGCATGCGCGTATGTGGAGAAATTTAGGGGGTGAAACGCACATTTCCTGGCAAGCTTGTAGGCAGAGACATTTAGGGGGTGCAACGTGCATTTCCTGGCATGGGTGGAGGACGTGATATTTAGGGGGTGAAATGTGCATTTCCTGCCATGCGCAGAGGACATAATATTTAGGGGTGCAATGTGGAATTTGCACTGATATTTTTTGGTACCTTGCTATGAACCCTGCTTGCACCATGGTTGGGAGGGATCTGCGGAGAGGACAAGGACGGGGAAGAGGGCAGAAGAAGGGTCCACCTGCTCAACAAGGTGGTGAGCCTACAGGTGCCCCTGTACAACCAAAGCCCTCTAGGGGGAGGACAGGACAGCCTGCAGAGCAGGAACAGGCAGCACCCCACGAAGAGGCACAGAAGAAGGCTAATGGGCCACCAGGGAAGAGGCGCTTTACAGAGGAGGGGCTGACAATCCTCACTGATTACGTCGAACACAATGACAACCTATACACTTGGGCTGGCAGTACCCTCCAGCCATCACCTCTTTTGTTTTGATGCAGTCACCTTGAGTGGGACGGGTATACCTACACGTGGGTCCCATGCCCGCTGTGCTTAGATACCCATGCTACTCCTCACTGATGAGGCCCAAAAAGGCCAAAACATGTTTGGGGATGCTTGTGGTCTTGTGCAGAAGGGATTTGGCCAAACAGTTTGGGCTGGACTGCCCCTTTTGGGGTGGGACCAAGCTTGATTTGCATATGGACTTTCCCCTTTTGTAATAGCTTGGCAGGCGAAGAACGATGGTCTGGAGGGTTGCCCAGAGCAATGCAAGAGATTAAGATAAATTCTAAACCTTCCAGCCATCACCTCTTTTGCTTTGCTGTAGTCACCCCGAGTGGGACGGGTATGCCCAGACATGGGTCCTGTGCCTTCTGGGCCTAGAGACTCAAGCTCCTCCTCATTCAAGATGCACAATAATGCTGAAGCATGTTTGGAGATGCTTGTGGTCTTGTGCAGAAGGCATTTGTGACCAAGCATTTCGGGCTGAACTGTCCCTTTTCGGGTTGGACCTGTTATGTTATGAGAACCTGTATAGCGCATGGTAACCAGAGGGCATCATGGCGCTAGAGAGGGAGAGACAGAGAGCCTAAGACCATCAGCAGCGGTAATCTAAAACAGATATGTTTTTAAGGCTTTCCTGAAAGCCAGAAGGTTAGGCAGTAGTTTTTTACTGCTGACGGGAGATCATTCCATAATTGTGCCACAGCTACCCAGAAAGCCCGGCCACCAATACGAGAGTGATGGAAAGGGAGAACACAGAGCAAGCCTGCCGCACTGATTGCAAGGAGCGTTTAGCGAGGTAGTGGATACATTTAGATCGAGGATATTCTGCCCCCTGTTCATGCAGAGCCAGGTGGACAATGCAGAGCGCCTTAAATCCAATGCAATGGATCACGGGGAGCCAGTGCAAGGAGCGCAGAACTGGAGAAATATGGGCCCCATAGGGTGATCCTGTTGCCACACGTGCTGCAAAAGTTTGCTGGCGTTGAATTTGTTGAACCAAGCCCTTAGGCTGCACCAGGTAGAGAGAATTGCAATAGTTCAATCGGCTCAACACCATGGCCGCAACAACCGGCGGACGCAGAGGCGCCGGTATCAAGTGGAGCAACTTTTTCAGTATTTTAAGATGGAAGTAGCCAGTCTGGCATACAGCCGATACTTGGGCATTCATAGAAAGAGATGCTGACAGGATAACCCCTAGATTTTTCACCTTAGCCGTAGGAACCGGAAGAGGACCAAGAGAAGAGAAGGAGGAGATCCAAAGTGAAGAGTCAAGAGGGGAACCCACCACCAACACCTCCGTCTTGTCCCCATTAAACTTCAGCCAATTGTGGCTCATCCACTCCCCCACGGAGGTCAGGCATTGATGAAGGCACAACAACAACTCAGCCTGATCGAGATCTAAACGGATCAGAATCTGAGTGACGTCGGAATCGGAATAGCACCTGACGCCGAAGGAGTGGATGAGACACACCAATGGCCAGATGTAAATGTTGAAGAGAATGGGGACAAGGCAGAGCCACGTGGCAGCCCGCATCTAAGGTGGCAGGAACCAGATGAGAAAGGAGGGAGAAAGATTGAGTTCTGTCTGCCAGGAATGAAGAAAACCAGGTCAGCACTTTACCAGATATTCCAATCTGTGCTAGACGTGACAGCATGGTAGGATGGTCCACGGTGTCGAAAGCTGCTGAAAGATCTAATAGAATCAGGGCGCCGACTCCCCTTGCGTCCACCAGCCTAGCCATGTCATCCTGGACAGAGACCAGGACACTTTCTGTACCCCTGCCAAGCTGGAAATCTGCCTGGGCCAGGTCAATAAGCTCAGATGACACAACAAAAGAGGACAAAAGAGGAGAGACCCATGATACAAGAAGTTTCATCAGAAAGGGCAAAAGAGAAATAGGACGGAAAATAGAAGGAAGAGTCCAGCAAAGGCTTTTTAAAGAGAGGGATCACTGTGGCGGCCTTTAATTATGGCAGGATATACCCAGACTGGCAGGAGATGTTAATAGCCGTTGTGATCTCCCTCAGTAGATCGGGAGAGAGCTCCTTCATAACTCCCAGTGGCACCACGTCAGATGGAGCACTAGACTTAATCTGTTGAATGGCATTAAAAACTGATTCCTCAGAAAAAAAAGGGAAGGAAGACCAACCAGGCAGCGCAGCTAGCCCACTGGAATCAGGAAGTGAGTTCTCTGTGGTAGATGTTATTACATCTGAAGAAGAACAAGCTGAAATGTTAGCTTGAATAGTCTCAATTTTCTTAATGAAAAACTGAGACAACGAGTCACAGAGCTCCTAAGTAGGGCCAACACTAGGGGCACACTTAATCGAGAAAGACAAGAATTTAACTGCTGCAAAGAGGGCCTTAGGCTGTCACAAGGAGGTTTCACCTTTCTGAGAGTGATAAGATTTTTTGCAGCCAAAATTGCTGCAGAGTAGGCTGCTGAGCAAACCTTACAATGAGTCTTAAGAATGGGGTCGTAGGCAATGCGCCATTTCCGTTCAGCCTGTCTAAGTTTCAGTCAGGCGGATTTCAACTGTTCTGAGAACCACGACTCAGAAGGAAGCCTACGTGGTTGAATGAGCCATAGTGGAGCAACTTCATCGGCTGCTACTTGGAGAGCAGGAGCAAGGAGCGAAAGAGAAGTGGCATTAGCCGCCCTGCACTTCCCTTTGACAGAGGATACAAAGCCCTGTAAATTGGCCGTACGCCAACAGCGCTGCCAGACTCTACCAGGAGGAGTCTTAGGCCGTACTTGCACTGGTTCAAGTGAACAGGTCACCAAGTAGTGATCGGTCCATAATATGGACTCAGCAGATTGAAAAGTGAGTAAGGTTTTATTCGCTAGTATCACGTCAAGTGTATTACCCATTTTATGGGTAGGTCCAACAACATGCTGTTGGAGATCAAGGTCAGACAGGCTATCAAAGAATAAATCAAGGATAGGAGCCTTTGGGGAGTTGAATTTCAAATCACCCAGCACAACCAGGTGCGTATATTTAATTTGCATATTCCCCTTTTGTAAAGACTTTGTAGGCGAAGAGCAATGGTCTGGAGGGTTGCCCGGTGCGATGCCAGAGGTTAAGATTAATTCGAAACCTTCCAGCGATCATCTCTTTTGCTTTTCTGTAGTCACCCTGAGTGGGACGGGTAGGCCCAGACGTGGGTCTCATGCCTGCTGGGCCTAGAGACCCAAACAGATTATTTTCTTGCCCAAAATGCATTGATATTGTTTTTGTGAACATGCAAAATATGTAGTGAAGTATTTGTCAGTAGTTGTAGCAAATAAAAAAGCAAAAACAAACAAAAATTAGAAGCAGTTTTTGTGATAGTTAGAAAAAATAATTAAGTTCAGTAGAACGTTTGTTAGTTCAGTATATAAAACCCCAAACACATTTTATAAAAAAGGTTCATTTAAGAGCCACCATTTTTAAAAAAATTCAAGTTAATATATTTTAACTCCCCCCTTCTCCTCCCTGCCTGGAATTTTCCAGGGATCCGCTGACTATTATACTGTCCGCAGACTATGCAGGCTGCAAAAGGTCCTTTGATTGTTTCTTTTTTAGTTCATTTTTTTAACTGTGAAGGGTGGCTCCAAAAGGAACCTTTTTTGGGGTATTTTTTGCTCATGTTTCTTTTGTAGGGGAGGCAAGGAGGAAATGTGAGGGAGGGAAGGGGCACCAACCACAGATACAGAGGTGCAGGTGGACAGGGGAAGATATTGGGCATGCCTTAAATCTAAGGTAGGGGGCAGTGTTTCTCATGCTCCTTGACTGCTGCCTCAAAAGCACTGGGAAACTGCTCCTCCCTCCAGAGCGGTGTGTCGCAGTGCATACAGATGACTGTGACAATCGAAAGGTATGGTTCAATAGCCTCCTGTATGGCCTGCAAGGCAGCCAGTGGGATACTCTGCCCCACGGAAGATAAGCTGCTTCTCCCTGAGAAAGGATTAGCCTTTCTCAGAGCACCCAGGTGGATGGATCGAGTTTAGCGGCGCATGAAGGTGGTACCAAAAGTGTACTGCCCAGGTTGCCCATGAGTGCATTTAACCTGGGCAGCCCAAGCCTTTGGTACCCCCCCCCAACGGTGGTAAGAATCTGCCACACCCATGACTCCCTCTGGGTGATGGCGGTAGGTACTGCTTCTACCTCATATTCCTTGTTATCTTGATCCTCCTCCGCATCATTGCACCTGTTCCCCTGTCCAGGCTCTCCAGGTGGTGGTGGCCCCCCGGGAGGAGGGATGGCCATGATAGATGCTATTGAGATAACAAATAGGAGGTATTTGTGCAGGTGTCTCTCCTGGTGCTCCCTCTTGGATAGCCAGATTGAGAATGACTAAATGTAATGGGCGGGTGCCTTCGGAGGAACCGTCCGTGGACGCCACAACTGTTTTTTTTTTTAACATGAGGTTGGCCTTTTGTCCGTGCATGTGAGAGTGGTTTGGAAATCATTGCAGCTTTTCAGAAAAGTGAATGTCCCTGGTTGCCCTCCGCAATTTAAGATCCTTATAAATAAGCCAATAACACCGGACTGGCCGCTGAACATGTGGCTAGAAAAATGCAGATACACCGAGCAGAGAATCAAAAATAGCCAATTCCAAAGTGCACACACTCTCTAAAAATCTCTCAGCGCTGACCAATGTGACCCCACAGTATTTGAGAAAGTTTAGATTGAACTGATTGCATACCAAGGTCACTTGCGGATATGGAGCAAAATTGGCAAATTATAAATGCAGACTGTGCACCACCCAAGCTGAAACTCTAAAACTTCTAATTCTGTTCTGTCCAGAGCTGAAATTGCAAAGGACATTTTACTTTTACAATCAAATGTTTAACACATTCAGAACAGATGCTGATGTATGGTTGCCCTCCGTGCCACACTAAGCATCCCTAGAAGGGAGCATATCTCCCTGGCCAGAAAATGGGGGTGATTCCGAGTTTGGAGGTAGCCATGGTGCTATTAGCTGCCATGGCTGCCTCCAAACCCGGGTCCGGTGTCTCTGAATGGGGACTTACCGGGTGCTTCCATCCTTGGAGGACCCAGTAAGTCCCCATTCAGAACACCATCCCCATTCCCATTTGAGCCCCCATAGGGCTCAATGGGAATGGGGAAGGAGCTAATAATGGGGCCTGAAATTGCGGGCCCGTTATTAGATCCATGGTCCCTTAACGGGTCCCGCTAAGTATGGCTGGTCAGACCAGCCGTTCCTGGTGGGACCCGCTAAGGGACCTCAGAATGTGGCGGTAGGGGGTTAACGGCACCGGCATCCTCACCGGTGCCGTTAACCCCGTACCGCCATACTCGGAATGAGGCCCGGTCAAAGAACGTATCACGTTCAAAATCCTCACCCTCACACACAAATGCCTCACACTCTCCGCACCCGCATACTTATCTGAAACCATCTCCAAAGCCTCCTCTACATGCCCTACCAGGTCACAATACACTAACCTACTCCACATCCCACACAACAATAGAGCTAATGCCGGCGGCCTAGGTTTCCCTTATGTTTCTGCCAAAGCATGGAATGCACTACCCACAGACATCAGAGCAGAAAACTCACTCCCTGTTTTTAGGAGAAAACTCAAGCTCTCACTCCTCGGAAACTCATTTTTAACCAACTGCTAACCATCTCAATCTCTGTAAATCTGTACAAAATGTTTGCACCTGTGTTCTGTAGCTATGTATTATCATTTTATTTTGTAACTAAGCCATGTATGCAACAAGCGCCACGATGCCCAGGGCTGCTGTGCGTTTTACAAATCCGAATAAATAAACAAATAAATAAATATACAGCAGCGAAAATAGTGTCCCGACCTGCGTCTTGGTAACATTTTTGGAGATGGTATTCTTCAAAATATTTAAATATTCAGACCACCTCAAATGCTCAGTAGTGAGTTAACGAAATTAAGCAGACTGTTGAAACAACATGTCCAGATGCGTTCTAAAAACTTCTTATTTCCCTGCTGCGTCTGTTCTTCACAACCAGATACCATATTTGTTTATTCACCTGAACTTTTGCTTGGGTTTGCAAAGTAGCTGTGATTTTCCCTTTTCTCTTCCGTTCCTTATGATTTTATTGACTTTAACTTGACTGTATGACTGATTGGCAAAAGTTTGTAATTAATTAATGCCTTAATAATAAATAAAAAAATAAAAAATAATTTATCATAGAATAATATACAAGATGTTTATAATATATTAAATACCTTTATTCATGAATGGAATGGGAAACATAAATGGGAGGATTTTGAATTTCTGTAAAGTCATCCTCGGGGGAGGGAGGCAGAGATGTCATCAAACTGTTTATGATTTATGTTTTGTAAATTTGATTTGGGTGATTGCTGGGGTAAAGGAGGACAGGTAGAAGTAGGACAGTGATAATCAACATTTCTAATGACATGATTAACATCATTTAGAAGTTCTTTAAAGTCATTGCTAACTTCATCCAATTTTGAAGAAAATGGGCCTCGTTACGAGATTCGCGTTAAAAAAGGCCATTACCGGCATGCCGGTAATAACGCATCCGTCTAGCCTTGACCCCGCAAATAACGGGCGATTACGAGAGCGTGTGCACGCGCGTGCCGGCATGCCGGTAACGTCCATGCCGTCATGCCACTAACGACCTTCAAACCCCCGATAGCGGCATCATGTAATGCGCTGATGCCGCCTCTGCCTCTGACCACCCCTAAACAGCGGACCCGGTAATACCATTAATTAAAGTAACATCCTTGCGCCGGAACGGGAAACGCACCGGCGGCCATCTTTAAAAACACAATCCATTGCAATCCTCCGAACACAGGACCTGTACTGACTACAGAGCACACACAATCTGTATAGAATGGCTAAAGCTACCAGGAAAGGCGCCCCCGGCAGCGCAAGAAGTGCTTCTCAGATGACGAGCTCAACATGTTGGCAGACACATTGGTTGAGGACGCGGATGAAGTGTTTGCTGCAGACCTGAGACGTCTAAACCCAAATCCGCAAGAAGGAAATATGGGAGGAAGTGGCCAGGAAGGTCAGTGCGGTCGGCACCACCACCCGCACTGTCAAAGATGTAAAGAAGCGGTGGGACGATATACGCCTCCGTGTCAAAAATATATTGTCGGCCAACCGCAGTCAGGGGCTGGCAACAGCCGGCGGCGACCACTCTCCTACCAAACTCACCAGGTGGGAAGAGACTTGGGGCACAACCATAAACATGGAGGGAATCAAAGGATTCGGAAATGGTGAGTTGGGAGTACCGTCATTGGCAGACGAAGGTGAGTGTCCCCACAAACCATAGATAACCAAAGCATGATGTAGGCCAACTAATGTTATAGTGAAGTAAGGCAATGCATGACCTATCATACACACATGGACATATCCCTGTCCAGATGGTGGCCCAACCACTGTCACATTAACATGCATGCTGCATGCCCATTCCACCCAATAGACACCCTACTCACAGCAAAACTGCATGTGTCACACAGCACGCAAACCACAAAACAACGGTAGGCCCCACAGCAGACACAACTGCAGAAATGTGAGAACCCAACCTATGCCAATATAACCCCCCTATTGGAAGCACCATGTCCGCCACAACTACAAGAATTCAATGCATAAAATGGGAATAACTGCACTAACACCAATGTATGCATGAAGCACGTACTACCATCACTGATGTCTTGCCTCTCTTGGTCCCCTAAAGGCATGGTTGCTGACAGTGATGGACAGGTTGCAGCGGCACAGGCCAGGACACCTGTTAAAAAATCCATGCCCTGGGATGATGGCACCAGGGCATCAACATCGATGGCCATTCCGATGCCCAACCCGCCACACAAAGCTCCACCATCAACACAGGCCAAGCCACAGGACAGCCAAACAGCACCCGAGACACCACATGAGGAGACTGCAACACAGGACGTGTCCACTGTAGTGGAAGCAGAGGCAGACGGGACACTGTCGACCGCCACCAGCTCCATCGGGGAGACAGCTGCCTCAGCGCCCCATAGTGATGCCGAGGGAGAGTGCCACGTTGAGGAGCACTCACACAGGGACAACAACCTGTATGGAGAAGGTGCACATACACAGAGCCCCCAGGCCACCCCCCAGCACACCACACAGGGCACCACAGACAAAACTCCATACAGCAGGGGGAAGTGGTGTGTGGGGGTTTTGGGGGTGAGGAGGTGTGTGGGGGTGTTGGGGGAGGGGTGTGAGTGGACATTTGGTTTCTTTGGCGTGTGTTTATTCAATGCATGACAGTGCACAGTGCCCATCTACCCCCACACCCTGTGTCCATATGCACACCATCCAAGTGCCCAGAGTACAGCATTCATTGCACCCTCTGCATCCCAATGTCTCAGTAATAACCGTCTATCACTGATTGGCGCACAGCACGTCCATCTGGTGCATCGCGACCTGGCCGATGTGCTACATCTTCTATCTCCTCATTCTCATCCTCTCCCGGTGCTTGCTCGTCAATGTCAGGTTTCAGAGGTACTTTCCACCAGATGCACATGTTGTGCAGCATGGCACAGACAATGATGATCTTTGCCACATACTCAGGCCCGTAGAGGAGTGCGCCACTAGACCTGCTGAGGCAGCGGAACCGTGCCTTCAATAGGCCAAAGGTCTGCTCAATCACAACATGGGTATGAGCCTGATTGTAGTCCTCTTTGCGCCTGTTCTGTGGATTCCTGACAGGGGTGAGGAGCCACGGCTTCAGGGGATAGCCTGCATCACCTGCATGGGAGCACAGCAAGGTATGAGTGCGGGTATTTATTCTATGACACCTGTACTTAGCCTGTTCATTGTTCATGTTGGTACGCAGGATATCTCTGATGGCAGGCATTGCCCACACATATGCGCAATGGACTGGCCTATTGCTGACTTGGCCAGGACATGGTGGAGGGCATGCGTGACATACAGGACTGAGGGTCCTTCGCATCGGACTCACCACTCAACCAGATGGTGTGAGAGGGACCATGATGTAGGCACCAGTGAGGGATGTGTGCCAGGTGATGTGACAAATGTGATGTTGGCCAATGCTTGGTACTTTAGGCTAATGTCCACCATGTCACATGTACTTTGCACTCTCGTGCTTGCAACTATCTGATGATGCCATGCACATGTCCCGGGACGTCTGCACACATGTGAATATGCTACAATGTGTTTGGTGGTATGGTACTTAAGTGTGGGCTTGCGTTCCTATGATGATGCAGGGTGTCAACTTGCATGGTGATACTCATGTACTGTGGATGCCTTCCACTCAAATCACACTCATATAGGTGATGTTGACTACTTGGTAGGTAGGTCTACTAGCAGTCTTGTCACAGGTTTGTCATTGCACTGTCATTCATCTGTTCATTTGGCCATGCTGGCATGCAGCGCTACTGTGGTGGAGGGCCAGTGACAATCAGTGGATTCCCTGGGTGGGATTTATCCATGCGCACTTATGGATGCATGACCTGTGTGGTGCTTTGATGCAGTCAAGTATATTTTGCTTACTGACTGCATGTTGCTGAATTGTGTTGTTGAGGGTACGTTCTGATGATATGCAGTGGACATGATGAGGAGTGTGGGCTGCTTGCTAGTGGTGTGCCACCAGAGGAAGGTGGATGACATAATCAGTGCCATGTTCAGGTTGGGATGTTTAGGGGCATAGTGTTTTGCAGTATGGACAGTGTACAGTCACCACCACAGGAACACACAGTTGGTATATGCATCTCCCACCCACCAGACTCACCCAGGTGGTATATGCATCCCTCCCCCCCAGACTTATTCAGGTGGTATATGCATCTCTCCCCCCCAGACTCACCCAGGTGGTATATGCATATGTGCCCCCCCAGACTCACCCAGGTGGTATATGCATGTCTCCCCCCCAGACTCACCCAGGTGGTATGTGCATCTCTCCCCCCCAGACTCACCCAGGTGGTGTATGCATCTCTTCCCCCCCATTTCACTAACATGGGCCTGTCAGCTGACTTACCCAGCAGCCAGACACGTCGTGCAGCATGTCGCTCCATGTAGCGGGGTAGCGTGGAGTTCCGCAGCACCATTGCATCATAAGTTGATCCGGGGTATCGGCACAGCAATGTGTGATCATCTTGCTGGAGTCACATACCATCTGCACATTAATGGAGTGGTATAGCTTACGATTGCGGTACACCACCTCCATGGCATGAGGGACCACCAATTCCACATGGGTGCAGTCGAGGGCACCGATGGAATTAGGTATGCCTGCCAGTGCATGGAAATCAACTTTTGTGTCATTTACCTCCTGGGCAGTCCGTGGTAGAGATATGTAGTCCCTTGCATGCTTCAGGAGGGCGTCCATTACTTGGTTCAGAATGCATGAAAAACAAGGTTGTAATATGCCATGCAGCTGCCCAACTGTGTGCTGGTAGGTGCCTGTGGCCAGGAAGTGGAGCACAGACACTACCTTCAGTTGAGGGGGGGATGAAAGTGCGGATTTCTATCAGGCTGACTATGTCGTTGTGTATCATGTCCACAATGGAGGTGATGGTGTCCCCGTCCAGGCGGTACAGGGTGTGTATCTGCACAGGGGTTAGGTTGAATGGAATTGCCCTGTTGCGAGGGATTGGTGGCTGCCTATGTGGAACATCTGCCTGCACTGGTGGGACTTGCTGGGCCTGTCTCACCCTCCTTCTCCCCCTGCGTCTCCCCCGTAGTGCCTGTTCTAGTTGCTGCTCCTGGAGTAGCAGTGCAGGCATGCCCTCCAGCCCCAAAATCGCAAAAGCAAGTGGGATCATTTTGGTGTGGGGAGGGTGTGGTGTGTGGATGTGCTCCTTTTGTGCTGGCCCGGACTCCATTGCCTCCACCTGTGCTGATTGTGTGCACCTGTAGCAGTTGGGAACACAGCAGATTGCTGTTAACGGGCAATCCGCGATGCCAGTATTGCCGGCATCGTGGTGGCCCTTCTTACTGGTATTTGCATGTCCGTGCTACTCATAATGTCCTCTTCCTTGCGGCATGCCGGTGTTACTGGCACGGCGCCCGCGTGCTCGCGCGCACACCGGTATGGTGGTGCACGGCCACAGCGGGTCCCTGTCGATGCTGGTAGTACCGGTATCTAGGGTCCTAATACGATGGAAAAACAAAGAGGTGATGGTTGGAAGGTTTAGAATGAATCTTAACCACTGGCATTGCTCTGGGCAACCCTCCAGACCATCGTTCTTCGCCTGCCAAGCCATTACAGAAGGGGAAAGACCATATGCAAATCAGGCTTGGCACCACCCCAAAAGGGGCAGTCCAGCCCAAACTGCTAGGTCACATCCCTTCTGCGCGAGTCCGCAAGCATCCCCAAACATGTTTCGGCCTTGTTGGGCCTCATCAGTGATGAGTAGCTAATACAATGGCCCAGTATTGGATGCCGGTATTGCCTAGCCGGTACCGTTATTACCGGAGCGCAAACCTTGTAATGAGGCCCAATGTCATAATTTCATTCTTGACAGTTGGGGACTGGATTTATCTTTCTGTTTGCTGGGATTCTCCATAATTAATCTGTGCTGTAGTTTCTTCTTGTAAACTATGTACTATAAGAAAATCTATTATTATTTCAATAAGCTCTGCATAAATTATATTATTTGTTTATGTTGAAAGATGTATTGTTTGCCATTAGAGATGTCATAATCACTCATTTCTTCTGCGGGAAAGTTTTCTTCTGGCCACTCAAGAGTGTTGGCCATTTCTGTCAAAATAAAAAATAGTGATATTTGCTTATGAGAAATGTTTATATAATGAATGGTAATATTAGAGAAATAAATACAGTGCACTTACTGTTTGGTAAGAGGTTGTTTTGCAATTAGCTCCTGGTGTGTCTCAGTCTGCATGAAGAATTGCACTTAACAGATAATTTGAGGTGTACAATGATGGTTTGTGCTTGGTACATTCCATAATATTGTGCGCTAAATGAAAAAATAATGTTTACATTTTGAAATTTTCAAAAAAGGTAGCAGGTGCCGCTCTCCAGAAAGAACATGGCATGATAACCTGTTCTGTGGTTTTTATCCACTTTGAGAGTTTGCAGCCATCGCTTTTTGCTCACTGTACCTTTCAAAGATGGGAAATGTATATTTGCATATCAATCTTTGTCCTGCGCACATGGGCAGTCCAGCACCGAAACGCTATGGCAATCCCCGTCTGAACAAGAGTACCAACAGGAACCCCATGCATGTGTTTCAGCCTTTTTGGGCCTCATCAGTGAGGTGGAGCTGTGCCTCTCTGAGCACAGTGAGCAGGGAGTCCACGTCTGGGTTCCCCCAGGTAACTCAGGGTGACCAACCCCAAGTTTCTTGCGAACATTTTCAAAAAAGGTAGCAGGCGCCCCACTCCAGAAAGAACATGGCATGATAACCTGTTCTATGTTTTTTTTCCCACTTTCTTTCTGGAGAGGGGCGCCTGCTACCTTTTTGAAAATTACATTTTGAAATGTTGAATTGTACAAAAAGGTATTTTTGGGTGTAGTAAATATAGGTAATGTTGCTTTATGAATATACTACTGTAGTTGGGTAGTTGTTTGGGGTCAACCTCAAAGGCCTCGCGCCCTTTTCATATTGTTGTAAATCTCACGTGTCACGTCTGTGTGAAAAAGGTGTTCGGAGGAACCACTACCCCTCCTCTGAGGTTTTAGACAAATGTAGGTAAGGATTTCACACAGTGACTGTGCCACACAAATTTAGCCAAGAATAAGTACAAACTGGTTGTAAGTCACAAATCTCTCATGGGAGAGCCCTTTTTATTTGACACGTGTTTCGGCTTGTGCTGAGCCTTTCTTAAAACATAGCATAACACAACATAACTCAATGTCATTAATATCACATGACTGATGAATCTGGTATGAAGCAAAATTAGGTGTCTTGTGTTCAAATCGCTGGGTTAGAATCCCACCTGCTGAGTGCAGAGACCCCTTTCACACGCGTCGGCAATTCCGTGAAATTCAAATCTACAATAGCAAGTATTGGCAAAGCGGATATATCTTGATTTGCAACTGTAGGAACTTCACCTTACACATTTTAAAAGCCAGACCCCTAGCGTTGCCAGAACTTTTTTAGAATGCCTTTACAGATACAGCAGAGCAAACACACGCAGTTATTTAATCAGCAGCTGAGTGATGTACTCTTACAAATAAGTGCACACATTTGTTGTAATTTTACTACCACCAAACCAAAATACACAACCCTTGACATTCGAGCTATCGTGCATTTGTATTGTATGGCTGTTTATTGTACGGCTTATGAGACATTTTAATGTATCATATTAACAATGGGTATCTTCAGATTTAGCAAATTGACCTGTGGCATGGTCCAACTTGTTTTATCTATGGCAAAGCATCCAAAAGTGCATTATAGCGAGGACAAAGCTTTCTCCAATGCCGAAATATCCCCCGGTTTATTATATTGACCAGGAGACATCCTTAATTGTACTTTATGACGAGACACCTTCTAATGTATTACGTCGATGACGCAAGCCATCTAACTCTGGAAAGAAACACAAAGGTTGATTCTAAAGAGGCATGGTCGCCTGTAGGGCTAAACTGGGATCAGAGTAAGTTCACACATCAGCATTGTATGTGAATAAGTGTACACTGTGGGCTTTCAGAAGCAGGAGCCGGAATGTGTTACATTTTCCCTCAGATGGTCTAACTGTGTGCAGGCTAGAGCTTCTCAAATATGTGCTGATCTTCAGAGGCGGGTGGAGTACCCTCCAGCGGCGACGATGGTCTCACCAGTGATGTAGGAGGCATCAGCTGAGCAGAGAAATGAGACAATACCACCAAAGTCGCTGGGCTCTCCGAGTCTAAGGGGAAACACAATAACACAAATTAACGGGGCACACATGTTAGCTGGTGGCTCAGGCAAACTTAGAGACGATGCATGTACATGCCCCTACACCCCGCGCCATACCCCGGTGCTAATCTTCTGAGTCTTTCCTGTCCTGATATTGAGCAGTTTGCCATCACTGGGTAAATCCCAAGATCCATCTCAGGAGGGGACATGTTTTGAATTGCAGTGCCAAACCACAAAACCTGTCAACCGCTTAAGGGACAGATTCTGAATCATTGAATCCCTATGCCAATGCTAAGACCACAGGCTCTGTAATGCCGACCCATCCATTATTATCGATGACAGGCCCTGTATTATCCCTGCTAACACCCAGAACCCATCTTCGGAGGGGACAGCTTCTGTATCTTTTAATCTCTATTCTGATACCAGGAACCCAAGTTCTGCATTGTCTGAACCATTCGGTGACAGAGCTGATATACTCTTTATCTCTATGCCAATCCCTAGAACCCATCCATTACTGATAACAGGCTGTTTCTCACTTTAATAATTCCTCTAGGCCATACTGTCCTATTGATCTCCAGTCACATGCCACTGCACCTATCAATTCAACGGTAGTCTTTTTGCATTAATGTGTTAATCCAGCCCTAATGGTGGCAGGCTCTGTATCCCTGTGCCAATACCCTGAGTCATTCAGCCTTATGGGTAACCCTTTGTCTAGTCCCTAAGTCCATCCAGCTTTAGTGGTGACAGACAATGTCCTCTGAGCCATCCAATATTGGATGGAATGTGCGTTTTATTGTTGTGCCAATCCACAGATCTCCTAGATTATAGCAGTTTCTAGTTATGTCACACAGTGATAAATGTCGAGTACTGGAGACAACTGATAGACTGTACTGGAGTCACTACAAAACATATCTTTAGATACTGTGAACTGGAGGTGAAGAATGAGGTTTGCTAGACATTCTCTGGTGACATTGTAGACAACTGTCTTTAAAATCACCTGGGAGAGCAGACATATTGTACCTGCAGACATTGTTGTTTTTACACCAATCTTTTATATACTCCTCATCTTGCCAGAACTGTTAAAGAAAGAGAAAAGCAAACATGTTAGTAAATTCTCTGAGCAGTGTGACGAATCCCAGGGTATTGCCACTGCTTCCATGGGGGAGGCTCCTTTCCATGAGGGCAGGGAGGTGAGGTCGCTACCTGATAGTCCACCTGGGGATGGAACTCAGCGTGTGGATCTCATGGGGAGGGAAGCCCTCCATGGGACCAGTGATGATCACCTTGGGAGAACGCAGTATTCCTCTCCCTCCCTTGTGTTCCCTCCTTCCTTGCACCCCACTCAGTACCCTGTGGTCCCCCACACCTCTGTCTACCTGTGTAGAGTTTAGGAAACCAAGTCCCATGAAAATACTGAGATGAAGAAGGGTGCCACTGAACTCTTTAATGATCATCGGTTCAGTACTATGAGGAGGAGGAAGGATGGAGCAATGAAGAATACATCTGGAAACCAACACAAATAGTCTAGTTCTTGGATACTGCCTATTGATTGCCCAAAGTACACATTAGAAGAATGATTATGCCATTGATCAAGGTTGCCCTAAGGAACCGAGAGGGAAGTTTGAATGCTGCAGACTGAGAACCACAGAAAGAAAGTGAAGCTGGGAACGCCGGTGGTGAAAAGTTGCCGTCTCTAAGGGTGTTGCCAAGAACTGGAAGACCACAAGAAAGCAAGCATAAGACAACTCTGCGGAAGACTTGGGACGCCGCCTGGAGAGAAGCTGTGCAGCTCCATTCGCTGAAGCAGCGAAGCAGACCTCAGCGCCAGAAGAGAGAGAAAGAACCACAGCTCACTCAGAGAATCCAAGAAGCCCGAGCCGCATGCCACACAGCGGGAACCTGAAAACAAGGTATGGGTCCTACTTGGATCCATGAGAGGGGCTGGAGACCGAAAAAGGGGAGCCTCAAGAGGGAAAGGGACTCAACACAATCTAAAGTTGATGATGATGATATATGGGTCAACGACCCTAGGGGACATATAAGGACACTGACATATACCACATCAGTGGACACTTGGCAGGAGAGTAAACCAAGTGCCCTGGAAAGCCAGTATAAGGGGGTCTGGGACCCAAGTGAACCGCAGAGACAAAGCTAAAGTACATGGGTCAGGGTCCTAAAAGAAACAGAGGCAAGACAGAGGTAAGAGAGTCTGTGACCCTGATGAAAGCAAAAAGAGAGAGAGAGTGAAACAAACTGTTTAAAAAAAAACTATGTGTAACAGTACCTGGCAGGAGAGTACACCAGGTCTGTTCAGTTGGATGTTGAATGAAATTGGGGTAGAGAACCTGCAAAAGAAACACACCAGGGTATAGGACCCATATAAAGCTGGGCAAGGCTCATTAAAGCAAAGCACAGGGGCCACAGACCTATACAAGACGAAAGAAACCTATAGTCCAGGGGCTGAGTCACAGAGTAAGTCAGAGAGAGCCTGAGAGCGAGTATAAGGGGCCCTGGGACCCACACAGGAGAGAAAGATGTTACAAAACAAGTCTGGGAGATCCTGAAACTAGGCAATGGGATCTGTGACCCATGTGGAAGTGGAGACATTGCCTGGAAATCTGAGTTCCATATTAAAGTCTGGCAAGATAGTGCACCAGACTTGGCACTACAGTTTTGAGTGGGAAGAAGATAAAAAAAGGGAATAGACTTTACCCCATAATACAAGGAAGATAGGTTTTGCAAGGAAAACAGTAATAACGTTATGTCTGGCAAGATAGTGAACCAGACTTAACACTATGTTTGGGAATCGATACTTGGAACTGTGTTTAACGAGTAAATCATTGTGTTTTAACACCACAAACTGAACTTTAAAGGCCTACATCCAAAACAAGACCAGAACAAGAGAAACCTCCTTCTGGATCAAGAACACACCCAGTTTTTCTTTAGTTAGTTTCGTGTAAGTGACAGAAATAGGTCTGGACACAGGACGGTGGACTTACATTTTTACAAGACATCCTGGCAGATTCCGTAGTGTTTTTGTTGAGGTTGGGCAACCCTTCATAGAAATAGGGTGAGATAGGTTTTTCCTTTTCTTTACTTTTATAATAAAAGTCTTTGCCAACCAACATGCCCCTGCTGTGTCAGACTCGTACTTCTGCACCTTTACAGCAGTCAATACCACTGTCTGCCCAACCGGAGGAGAAGAACAAAACATGAAAATAATAACATACAATAATAGCCACCTTATTAAAATCATATAAAATGTACTGCTTTTGCCAAGAATCAAATTCTCCCCCAAAATCATCCTTTTCTTGCTTCAACACTCCTCCATCGTAATCTGTTTTTCTCAACTAGTAAATCACCCAATAATGCACACCTCCATCCAAATGCTCCCAATATACCTACCTGTAATCCTCCCTACATCCTTGCATCCATCTATAAACATGAAAATATTTATTTTTCATCTCACTAGGTATCTAGACTATAAGACACCGGCCCACATACAGCTGCTATGTCTTTCTGTATCATAGCATGCATTCCCTGCTCTCAGAGCAATATAGCAGTCACCTCATGTCAGGGGGTGGACATAGCTGGTAACAGCCCGCCAGCCAGAGCCTAGGCAGGCCAGAGAAATGAGAGGTCCTCGCGAGGGCTGTGGACCATTAGGGGCCATGCCACCCCCAACAAGACGGGTTCCTCCGGGGAGCAATTGGCTTATTTTTTCACAGGAGGCTTCGTCTTTATTGTGTGAGCCCAATCTCCTGTAATAAAATAATAACAAGATGGCTGCCTTCAATCCATTTCTATGGTGGAGGCCGCGGATGGGAAGAGCGTGGGTACCAGAGCACAAAGCTCCACTCCAGCAGGTAAGTGGGTAGGGAGGGAGGGCGGGTAGGGAAAGGGTAAGGTTTGTTTTTTGGGTAGCGCTGTGAGGAGGCAAAAGGAAGAGACTCTCTGTTGCCTCCCCCCAATCAAAATGGCACCACCATCTTGGTAGGGCTTAGGGTTGCTGGAAGCAGTGGGCATTACAAAGTGTGTTCTTGCCCACAGTTCCAGTCACCTGATTGGCTGAGCGCCCTTTCCCGGGTGCAAATCGATGGTGCAAGAGCATGTCTTCTACAACTTTGAGAGCTTAAAGGTCTAAATTTAGAAGCCTGAAATTAATGGCACTGCCCACTCCCAGGCGTTGTTCTCTTCTCCCCGGGGGCGCCCATCAGTTCTCTTCTCTTTCTGAGAGCGGACACTATGGTCTGGAGGAATTTAGGGGTGAAAGAGGGTTGGATGAGTAATTACAATGGGACATTTTTACGTATCCTTATCTCCCATCACCATCATTCCAAAGAATAGGCAGTTTACCAAGCATGAAGTTCAGGCAGAGTTGGTAGCCCAACATCTGAAATGATTTAGACAAAATGTTTTCAGTAGGTCCGGCCACACTGAGCATTGGGTTCCAACTCATAGTGTTATGTGATGGGAAGCTAAGATGGCAGATTAATACTATATCACCTTTATGTATACATGCCTATAAAAAGTGGCTCCTTTGGCCCTTGCAGTGTAAGAACATATTTACTTTGAATGGAAGAAAACCTGAAGTGAGGGACCTTTACAGATATAAGCAACTATACAGCCAGCTGATGAATCATTTGCTGCTTCTTTCATCCGAGTGGCCCTACCACCACCTTGTAAAAAAAAAACATTAGAAGACTGTCTAATCTTTTTTGATTCATCCAAATATAAATGTAGACACATTTCTGCATTCCATGAGGGGTTTGGCAAAGAAAATACAGATTTGCTGGTGTAAATAATACTTTGAGCAATAAAGGAATCGTGATTTCAAATTACATTTTAAATTTAAAAACAGCATAATGCTCCTCAGCCGGGAGAGCATGCAGCTCACTTATCTCACAAGATGAAATGATGGTCACTAGGAAGACATTGTTTCAGTATCTAGCTTTGTGCCAGTTTAACTCCTGAGTGGAAACTGTGTAGGGACACTTAGATGCATAGACCTAGATGGTAATTAAAAAGGTATTTTAAATGTAAGAAACATGATAAATGGGTTGAACTTAGATAAATAACAAAATATTGCCTCCTTGGTTTGGGAACGTGGCAATCAAAGAAGCCAGATGGCTTCTCCTTGGGTTGAAAAAAAAAAGTAATCAATAAATAATTGTCTGGAATGAATAGTCTCAAAATCTGAATCACCGGACCCAGTAATTCCTCTGTAATTATAGTCATTCATAGTCTCAGATGTTTCTAAGTGTCCTCAGCCCTTCTTTCCCCCACTTCAGTAGTTTTTACTTACTAGCCTCAGAAGAGTTTGGTTGAGGAATTGAACCCTGATGTATTCCAAATATGGGCAAACAATGGTAGGCGGGCGGGGGACACTCAATGGGGAACACGCTGGCCAGAGAGAGAGGAGAAGAAATGCCAATCCATGATCATTTAGGTCGGATCAAGGGTGACAGGATGAGAAAGGGGCAGGATTGTGGGCTCTCCGAGATATTCTGACACTGAGAGCCGGTCACATAGTCAACAAACAGAAGTGAGTTGTGACAAACCAATATTTAAAAAAAAAAACAAAGAAAGTTTGGAGAATGCTGAGGCCTAAGGCTTAGAGGAGGAGACAGAAGGGATGGTTTGAAGAAGAAAACAACTTGGTAGAGACAGAAAAGTACCTCATTCAAATCATGGGACAAATCTAACACATTTATGATTCGTGCAAGGAATTTATAATGAGCCACAGACAAACTAAATTGCATAAAAACACAAACAAAATACAATGCACAACCAGTACTACCCCCATGGTAACGCCATGAGCCCAAAAACATCTGTCTAACAGAACAGCCAGGCCTTGATTGCTTTCTTAAAAATGCAGGAAGCTGTCAATCTTGTGAATACTCTGCAGTAGGTAGTTCCATAATCTTGGAGTGACGATCGCAAAGCACTGGTCTCCTCTATGCACAAAACTTGAAGGTGGGATGACTAACAACATCTTATCTTTCGTATATAAAGTTTTTGAAGGAAAATAGCAGTTAATTCTGGTCTGCTAATGCATAGGTGCCCGATTGTGAAGATATTTACAAGTGAGACAGAGGATTTTGAAATCCGTCTGCCACTGGAAGCCAATGAAGCAATCAACGCAAGGCAGAAGTAGGATCGTGGTGAGACAAATGGAAAAACAAATGAACCACTCGATTTTCTTTTTTTTAAAACATTTTGATCTGGTAGGCTGGTCTAACCACATAGAGAGAATTATAATAGGGTATTTTGGAATTTATCAAGGACCAGCCTATTCTCGGCAGATACTCAGGGTCAATGAATGGTGGCGGTCAGAATAAAAGCAGAAGTTTTAAAAAGGTGGCTTTTAGAACCTGTCAGAGGGTTTTAGTTTACAGGTGTAATCTATCCCCTAGGGATATCAAAAAGCATTGGAGCTGATGGTAAGTTGTCAAGAGAATAGAATTTGGACCTGGGTCCCATACAAAGCACTTCAGTTTTATTGGGAATGAGCTGAAAAGCCCTGTCCAGGATCCAAGCTTCCAGTTCATCCAGACAATCCACCAATACACCAATTTTCGCAATACTGTCAACTAGATTTAAGTATATCTGGGTGTCATCAGCAAGCATAGGCATGAAAACATAGTTCATATTCCACGTGACATACATTGTCTTGAGGACAGATAATGACCCAGTTTGTGTTCTATCACAACAACATGTGTAGTTTTCATTTCTGATGTCAAATTGCACTGGTCACATGTAAAAAGAAACAGAAGTCTAGAGAATGCTTGAGATGGTTGAGTAATTTACAACATTTCCCCTAATATAATCCTAATATAATCCTAATCAATACAACACCTTATAACATAACATGACAATGATATTTAACAATATATTTGGGAAGTGGTTTCACTTAAATACCTGTAGCACGTATATGTGAGTAAAAATTAATTTGACATGCGGAGCATTCTTTATTTCTGACCTCCCTGCACACTCTTCATTTATAGCAATGTACTTGCACAACCATTATTTAACAAAATTATGTTCCCATTTATTGCACCCTTTTCTTTTACCACTATGCAGTGAAAAATGTCTTTAATTTGGAGTCCCTTTGTCAATTTCAGTAGAGAGAGTGCTTTTAAATCAGTTATTTCAATTGTTAAACCGGCAAGACACTTTTCTGCCCAGCACAAGCCCAGGGGTTCAGCTATGATTTATCACCCCTGTGCTTTGGTACAGGGTTCAGGGATTGTTAAACCATTTAGAATTTAAATGCACCCCTTTCCTCTAGGGGATTTTGGAGTTGGCTAAAAGGTTAGTAGGTAATCACCAATTACATTAACGACTATAGCATTATTCGCACTTGGAAAGATCTTGAAGATTTTGAATTTCCCCATGCTCTCCCCAGTATCCGTTGACATTGTGGGAATTAATTACATTATTAATTAATAAGAAATGCTAGGGATCTACTCTAGATGCCCAACCCATTATTAAGGGAAAGATATTCATTCAAACAGATCCCCACCAGTGGTTTGTCTCATGTACTTACTTTAAAACACTCTGGGTCTATGCTCAGGGAAAAGTCATCAGGCCTCCTCGGTCATCTCATGGGAAGCATAGCAACCTGGTTATACTGCCTCTCCAGATTCAGTTATGGATGGCCTCCAGCATCTATCCCTCTGTTTGCCTCTCCTGGTCTCTGATCATAGGTAGTCCATCCTCTGCTTCTCTCCTGGTGCACTCCAAATTTCTCCTTGTCTTGTCCACCTCCTTCTGTCTCCCTTGAAATTGTGGTTCTTCTCCTTTAATTACTTTCCTCTTTTTCCCACTGTGCCTCTACATTTAAAATCTCCTAACCACACTCCAAAATATCTAAATTATGAGGTGCCGGTTCATTGGTTGATACTCCTGATTGGCCATCTATTGTTTTTCCTGCTACACAATGCCTAGCCCCTTTCTTCTAATTGGTCCTTAGGTTTCTAGGCTCCATCTCTGGGAGTTGTGGCTCCAACGGTCTGAAATAACATTTCTGACCAACTCAGATATGAACTTAAAAATCGTCAACATGACACTTTTCTTCAATTTACAGACAAGTGTCACAAACCATATATTTCTGAATTGGTTTGATCATGCCGGTTTCAATGCACTGTGGCATTGACACGTGCTTGCTGATGCGAATAGCTGATGGTTGTAATTTTTTCAAAAAATTAAACATTAGCATCATGAGATTTTATAGACAGTTATTTGATTCCATAAACTAATCTCCTATCTGTAATTTATTCTGGGAAGCTGCAATCACATTTTAGTTTATAACTCTGACTCCTGTTTTTAGAGGAGTTGTATCATCAGATGGTCATTTTCATAAGCTATCCAGGGATATTTGAACCAACTCAGTAGGTGTCACAGTCCCAAAATAATGGATGAAATATGATTTCCCATATAAACCTATGTGGTATATACTGGGATGCATACTTTCAACTTCAATTAAATAACATATACCTGTTCCCAAAACTTAGATGTATACTTAGCAAATTGCTCGCTGTCGACTTGGTCTGCAATAAAACACTTAACATTCTTTCTCCCAGAGATGATTGACCATCTGTGTCCTTATAGTGAGAAAAGGGGATAACTACAACCTCTGACTCTAGTGACATTCTCCTGTAACATGTCAATTGCCATCAACCGAGAACCTTACCATTAATTGAATTTTTAACTCTGAGGATTTTACAAAGGCCACAATCTATTATCTGCAGTTTTATTTACTCATTGGTGGACATCTCACCCCACTAAAACTCTTCCCAGGCACAAGCTCCCTCCCATTCCTGGCTCTGTGAGCTGGCAAAGAGATTTCCAGATAGAGGGGATAGACAGTGCTTGCCCTTTCAATCTGCTAGGGGAGGTTTTCATGTGCAAACAGAGCCTGAAGTCAGTTCTGATGATCAGAAATGGTGCTTTTTAATTTGTTGCATTTTTCTTTCTTTATACATGATGCCTGCATCAATATCTTACATGACACAATATTCGTTTTTCTCCTACACCATGCCATCAATATCCATCTTTAAATTGTTAAACTATATTGGAATAACTCTGGCAATGGAGTTTCATCTGAACACTGTTCATGGTTCCAAGCTGCAGAATGCATGCATTTCTCCATTGCAGCTCGGTTGTAGGAAAGCAACATTTTCAGCTATGGGACCCATGTAGTTGGAACTAGGCCTTAGGCTTTTTTGGTCTAGTCTTTCAAATACAGGCCACACTTAATTTGTATCTTCCTGAAATCAATATTTGTATGTTTGGCAGTTGAGAATGCAATGCTGGCCTTGTCTCTGCCATTCAACAGTTCTCTTTCCATATTTCTGCACCTTTGGACCCAGCTTGACCTGGAGCGGTTTACTTATGTCCTGGGGCTGAATTTACACCACAACCAAGAAGGATTTAAACCATCTGGCCAATGACCTTTAAATCATAACATGATTTTCTAAACGGGCGATCTGAGTGTCATGCTCCACCATATCAAATGCGGCTGGTAAGTCTAGCATAACCAGCAAGGTAAAACCACCATTCTATGTCTGTTTAAGGTTGTCGCCCCATATGGATAATACTGCAGTTTCTGTTCCATGCATAGGGCAAAAACCTGATTGCAGAGGATTTAATATAGCTTTAGAGACCTTGTCTGAGGGCCTACCGTGAGTTATGGGCTTTGAAGACTGAGTTAAAAGCCTGAACACAGCAAGGGCCTTTAACGAGGTATGAGGGTCCATAACGGCAGTACAGGCCATGGATGAGGTCTATAAAGCTATTCGAAACCATGACCAAACAGAAAAAATGTAATTAAAAAATATGTTCTTTTATTATTTATTTAGTTTTGCCTTTGTATAGCGCCGGCAAGCCCTCAGGCATCAGGGCACTGTGGACAACAGGTTACATGAAGCCAATAAGGCACAGAAGGAGGTTACATTGTTGCAGTGGTTACATTGTTGCATACAGTCATAAAGTATACACAATGCATACACATTTCTGCAAGGGTTAGGTAGTGGTGGGAGGCTAAAGTTATTCAAGTTAATTGAAGAGCCAGGTTTTGAGGGCTTTGGGGAAAGCCCAGTATGAGCATTCTGATCTGAGATTGAGTGGGAGGGAGTTCCATTGCTTGGCTGCAATAACTGGGAAACATGAGCCACCAACTTTGGCATGTTTGAAGGTGGGTTGAACTAGTCTTTGAGCATAGGGTGTTCTGATGGGCCTTGTTGATTGCGGTTTGGAGAATCTTTGAGACAGATAGGGCGGCGCTGATTTGGAGATGCATCTGGGTAATGGTAGGGTCTTGAAGAGAATTCTTTCCCGGATAGAGAGCCAGTGTACATTCCTGCGGCAGCCGATATGTTTTCTGTTTGGGGAGGTTGAGGGCAGTCTAAGGGCATTATTTTGTATGACTTGCAGTTTTTTTAGATTGCGGGATCAGGTGCCGGCAAATAGAGCATTACAATGGTCTAATCTAGCAGCCACCACGGCGCGAGTGCTCGTCAGGCAGCTGTCTGGCGATAAGAAGGATCACGAGGCATTGAGGAGTTTGGTGGTGTATGCAGCTGAGGAGGCGATGGCGTTGACCTGTCTGGTAAGTGTTAGAGAGGCACCTAGATAGACTCCCAGGCTTTTACTGAGGGTGAGACTGGGATTGGGATACCATTGATGATGAAGGTCGAGTAGTCAGGGTTCAATTTGTTTAGAGCTGTTGGGTGTCCTATGATAAGGAGTTCTATTTTGTCATCGTCCAAGCAGAGGCAATGGGAGGCCATCCATGCTTGAATAATGGTGAAGGTTGAGTTTAGCGTGATCGCATCTTCTGAGTAGGTGCCACTGAGGGGGAGGAGAATTTGGGTATCGTCTGCATAATTTATATATGGAATATCAAGGGAGTCCAGGAGGTCGAAGAGGGGCTTCGTGTGAGTGTGGGGAAAAAACATGAGCCTTGGGGAACCCCGCAATTTATTGGTGAAGGTGTTGCACTAGCATTCTCAGAGAAGGCCTTCATTCTTCTTACTTCTAAGAAGGAGGCTATCCATGATGTTGCTTCTGGTGAGAAGGATGCTGCTTGGGTGAGGTGTCGGCAGAGTATGCTATGTCAACAAAGTCAAATGCTGCTGACAGGTCTAGTAGCAGCAAGAGGGCAAGTTTACCCTTATCCCTGATGTCACCCATCTGATTTTTTAAATCAAGGAGGGCAGATTCGGTTCCGTGCCTGAGGCGGAAATGGGATTGGTGGATTCCGAATATCTGGTTTGTTTCTAGGGATTGCTGTATTTGGACGTATCTGCTCTATCAAGTATTTTTAACAGGAAAGTGACAGTTGTGATGGGGCAGTAGTTATTGGGGGATATTGGATCAAGGGTTGTTTTTTTATTTTAAGAGCCGTACGACCCATGCTTTGTTGTGGCTTGTGGGTACAACGTTTGAGGTGAAGGAGGAATATATGACTGGCGTGATAAACAGGGCCAATGTTTCAGCGCAATCTTTGATGAGGGGGGCTGGGCATATGTCGCCTTTGCATTTTGAGGGCTTGAGGCTTTTCAGGATGTTTAGGGTGTCTTGGTCAGAGATTATATTGAATTTGAATAGCGGAGGGTTATAGGGTGGGGCAGAGTGGATGTCCTTGGGGCCGGTGTTGGTCGAGGTGGGTTGTTTTGAGTGGTTATGGGTGCTTGTTTGATGATGATTTTGTTTTGGAGTAGGCAGATTTTGTTTAAAATGGCACTCTGGCTGCTGTCGCACCATACACAATCTTTGGAGAGCGGGATGACAGGGAGATTGGGGCCTAAAGTTCCTTGAGGATGGAGAATAATTCTATGCTATTAGATGTCGTGTTAGCTATTCTGGAATTAAACGTATTGGCTTTGGCTTGGATGATTGCATTTTTATATTGATTGAATATGATCAAGAATTCTTGTTTGAGGGTGTTGGAGGGCAGGTTTCTCCAGGAGATTTCAGATTGTCTCTTTTTTGCTTTGAGTTCAGAGAGGTCCTGGGTAAACCAGGAGTTGGAATGTGCTAGAGGTTTGGCTTTTTTAGGAGTTAATGGGTCGATCATTTCGATAGCATTAGCTCGAGTTCTAGTATATAGGTCTACCAGATTATTTGTGACAAGACTGGTTCGGATAACTGGGTTAAGGGCTTGTAGATAATGCAGGCGGTTTTTTTTAGCAAGCTTGCCTGTTCTGCAGGCTAGGTAGAGGGGCATCATGATGGTGGGAGCTTTGGATTGTCGACCGGTGGGGATGGTGAACACAATGATATGGTGGTCTGACCATGGGCATGGGGTATTTGACGTGATGGCGATGTGGCAGTTTAGGTCCGCTATCCAGTCTAAGGAGCATCCTTTATTGTGTGTGGGGCTGTGGATGCTGTGACTAAAGCCGACTGTTGATAATGAGTTGGCGAGAGAAGTGCCTGATGTGTCATTGGGGTCATTGAGGCCTAGGTTCAGGTGGCACAAGAGGAGTATTTTTGAGGACGGTTTGATGTTATCTTGTAAGATTTGAAGAAGGTCTTCCTCAAAGGTGAGGATGGGGCCAGGAGGCCAGTAGACTAGGTGGGCAGTGATAGTATTGGATGGGGATATGGGTATTTTTAGTGAGAGGATGTCAAGGTTGTTGAAGCATAGGTGGTCTTTGCTGATAATGGCTACTCCACCTCCTTTGGAATACAGTCTGTCACTCCTGTGCATGGTGTAACCTGGTGGTACAGCAAGGGAAAGAGCAGGTTCTGCGGCCACGTGGAGCCAGGTTTCTGTGATTGCTATTGCATCAAGGTTGTTGGCTGTTAGGAGGTCGAGGATGTTGAGAGCGTGGCTGGCAGGGTTCGAGCGTTGATGAGGGCTAGTTTGAGTGAGGGGCTCTTGGGGGCAGCTGATTCCCTGTGATCAGTGGTTGGAGGTGGGTGGAGAGGCTGGGTGTCCATGCTGGATGGGGGCGCACAGGCAGTGGGCGTATAGATGGACTGTGTGGGCATGCGGGCATTGTCAGAGGGCACACAAACAATGGGCGGGTCATGACAGTGGCAATGGGTCTGTTACCATTGGGCCTACAGGCATGGCATTGTGCAGGACGTAGAATGTTATGTCAACAGTAGAATTGGTTAAGGCACTGGCCTTGGGCAAGTAGGCATTGGTAGTAGGCGGACAAGTGGTTATAAGAGGCATATACGCATTGGGGTAGTGCATATAGGTAATTACAGTAGGCAAGCAGGAATTTTCCATGGGCAGGGGTGGTCTAGCGGCCAGGCTTGAGGGCTGTGCGTGCATCAGGGTCAGGTTGCTTCTATTCGTACAACATTGTGATTGTTGTGTGCAGCGTGGGGAGAATCTAGAGCCGATTCTGAGGTTGCATGATTGCATAGATACTGGGTGGCTGATGTTGGGGCTGCGGGCAGAGCGGCGTTGTGTTAGTTGCATGCAGCCTAGTGTGGTTCTAGAGCTGATTCTACAGTTGCATAGTTGCATGGCTTACTGGCAGTTGAAATAGGGGCTGCGGGCAGAGTGGAGTTGTATTTAGTGCATGTGGCCTGGTAGGGTTCTAGAGACGATGCTGTGGTTGCATTGATTCCGGGTCGCTGATGTTGGGGCTGCTGGCAGAGAGGCGTTGTGTTAGTTGCGTGCGGCCTAGTGGGGTTCTAGTGCCAAGTCTGTAGTTGCGTAGTTGCATGAATATAGGAAGACTAATGTCGGGGCTGTGGCCCGAGAAGCGTGGGTTGCTGGGTGGAGGCAGGCAGGGTTCAGTGGGGCAGGGATTGGGTGTATTCGGTGAGCTATTAGGGGCAGTCAGAGATTAAGGTATACTCTCGGGGTAGGATGGAGGGCAGGAAGGAGGTGGTGGGGATGGTGAAATATGGGGACAATGCAGTTTCTATGCTGAGAGAGAGAGTGCGATTGCCACTTTCACGGTGAAGCGGGTGCACGTCCGTGTGAGTCCGGTGGGCGGATGAGGTGCGTCCATTTTAGCCAGCTGAAACAACGAGTGTGGGGTCTCCATTCTGCATGCCTGACACCTGCGGAGCACAACACTGCGCCCTTGGCCTGTGCAGACTTTGCTGCAGAGGGTCGGGGTGCGGATTTTATCGTACGGGAGGGCGGAGAAGAGCGTTGAACATGGCGTCAAGTGTTGTGTAGAATGAAGAAACGGGAAGTGTGCTCTGCCGACCTGCGGAGCACAACACTGCGCCCTTGGCCTGTGCCGGCTTTGCTGCAGAGGGTCGGGTGTGTGGATTTTATTGTATGTGAGGTCAGAGAAGAGCGTTGAATGTGGCATCAAGCATCGTGTAGAACGAAGAATCGGACAGCATGCTCTGTGGACCTGTGGAGCACAACACCACGCCCTTTGCCTGCGCAGGCTTTGCTGCAGAGCGTCGGGTGCATGGATTTTATCATACATGAGGGCGGAGAAGCACGTTCAACGTGGCGCCAAACGTCATGTAGAACAAAGAATCGGGCAGCGTGCACTGCGGACCTGCGGAGCACAACACTGTGTCCTTGGCCTGTGCAGGCTTTGCCGCAGAGAGTCGGGTGTGTGGATTTTATCGTACGTGAGTTCAGAGAAGAGCGTCGAACGTGGTATCAAACGTTGTGTAGAACGAAAAATCGGGCAGTGTGCTCTGTGGACCTGTGGCGCACAACACCGTGCCCTTGGCCTGCACAGGCTTTGCCGCTGAGGGACATGTGCATGGATTTTATCATACGTGAGGGCGGAGAAGAGCGTCGAACGTGGCGTCGAGTGTCACGTAGAACGAAGAATCGGGCCGCGTGCTCTGCAAACCGGAGCATTATTATAGTATGGTTTTTTTGGGGATTTAAGTATTCTATGTAGAATATTTTATTTTTAAAAAACCATGACAAATAACATGGCAACAAAATAAATTATGCTTATTCATAGTGAATTATTTTTTTCACTGATTTCAAGTAACAAACGAAAAAAGGATGACATTTGTAGGGAATAGTTTTTTAAATTAGGCCACTAGAGGGGGCGGTGAAGCACTGTTAGTGCACTGCATTCAAAGAAAAAGAAAGAAAAGGTCAAATTTGCGGGGTCCAAGAAAACTCCAAAACCATACCAGATCTTATACCCTGCAAATTAACCGAGGGGAAAGTGTTATTCATCCACCCAGGGTTCTAATGTACAATTAACTAGATGAGGTGCATTATGGGGAAAGAAGTCCAGTATCTAGACCGAGCATTACCAAAAGCCTGACACATTTCATAATTGCTGGGAAGTGAAGCCCACTATATAATTCAAAAATAACAAAGAAAGTAATGAAAAACTCGAGCACATGTGTTGCACGCTGGGAAGCTAAATCCAATACCCAGCAAGCACATAACCCAAGGAGTGCGAGAAAGCCTGAAGGCCTTTGCATGCAAGAAAACAAGTCGCGTACCTGTCCTGTCCAGGTCCTGTAGATAATGAGAAAAAGCATAAACATATATGATACCTGTTGGGGAGTGAAGCCTAGAACCCCACGCAAGCATAGCCAGAAGGCACTTGACACAAGCAACAAGACTAACTTCAGGAATCAACATAAATCTGGCCATACAACAGGAAGAGACTTAACCTACTCCATGCTGGGAAATTGAGTTCTGTTACCCAGCCGCAGTCTAACTGCGAGTGTAAAATAGACAGGGAATTGTTTTCTCCTTGGAGCTCATTTTCCAGCATAAATGGAGGTGCAAGAGACAGGTGTATCACCATCATGCCTGTCTTAACACCTCCAATCACGCAACGGGGATTCTATGACAAGACTGGAGGCGAGCATTATGCTCCACCTTCTTTAATTTACTACTCCTCAGCAGTTTCAACAAACCAATAAAATCAACCATAAACAGGAAAAAATGTCTAAACAGACTTTTCTTGCTTTGAAACTACAATCCCCATAGTCTCTGTAGTCCATATCCTCCATGCTCAGCTATGACCACTTCCTGTCCCTGAGCTCCTCCTCTTCTTTTACTGCTCTTCAAGCAGATAAGTACCATTCTGTCTACCTCTCTATGTATGGAGTGATTGAGAGTTATAGATTTCAAGATTAGAGAAAATAGTTTATTGTATCATACATTGTGTCAGCGCCGCGTAGTATAAGGTTCCGTAGAGCGTGTTAGGCGCATTAAGAATTTAACAGTTCGCCGCATACGAAGCGCCAGAGTAAAATGCAGCGTTAGGGGCGCGCGTGTAGTGTAACAGCCCGTTCGTGCGGGCGGACCCCGCAGCGCGCACACCCTGTGCCTTATGTCGGGCACCTTAGGGGTTTTACGGCGCCGCGGGGAGTAGTACGGCTCGCAGGGCCGTATGGGAGCAGAAGCTCGCAGTTCCTCTGCAAAAAGAGGAGAGCAGCCGGGCAGCGAAGCACTCCCCCTCTCCTTCGCGGGTCGGAGCCAGCCGCAAGTGGAAGCGACCCCTTCCTTTGGGAGGGACGGGATCAAGGCGAAGCCCGCTTCCACGTTGCATTGTTTTCTGTGACGCGGAGCGGAGCTTTTCGTCGCGAAGCCGGGTCCGGCGGTGAATTGATTAATCTTCAAGAGCGGATAACTGGCTCAGCCACGCCAATCCGCGATAGAAGGGAGCGTCATTGCTCCGGTGACAAGCCCGCTTCAGGACTCGTGTGTTGGATTCTCACAGCACGAGGAAGTGCTGGAGCCTGGCAAGGCTGAAACAAGGCAGAAGCCTTGACCAAAACACAGTGCCCTCCACGCTTAAAGGCACATCTTGACAAAGGCCTGCTGCAGGCACAATTAAGCACAATTCAGTCCGGTGCAGCCACTAAAAAAAAAATAAAAAAAAATAAAAAAAGAACAAAGAAAATATAGATATCATTAAAGAATATAAAGACCTGGTAGACAGGTACGCAAGCAGATACATCCATAGGTATCTAAGCACCTACAGGGTGAAGGGCATGCAAAGACACCGTGACAGGTATAACAGGCACAAAGCACCCTCCAAGAATATCGGACTTCGAGTGGAGCGAGGAGGAGCAGTCGCTGGATCTAGGAAGTTCACTCATAGATGCAGTGGCTCTAGGGGTGAAACCCCTACAGGACAGGCTGGAGTCCCTAGAAGCAATTCTACACCAGCCCACAGACAGCACCACTTGGACAGAGCGCACGCCCAAAGAACCCTCAGAAGCAGGGTCGAAGGGGAGTACCAATGCCCGAAAGAGAAAAGCCTCTTGCGACCCCCAGGGCCCACGAGATGGGTCAAAAGAAAAGGCCCCGGAGGTCGTCGACGCCTTTGCAAAGCTCCGATAAGCATACTTGCAGAGTCAGACTGTGCCAGACCTCACAACCCCCACTCCAGGGGCCGAAGATGATGTAGAGGAAAACCCAGGCTCGGAAGAAGAGCCAGAGGAAGGAGACCATCCCTCCCAGGACGAAGACGAGTTAAGGGAGGAGGAGGAAGTAAGACCCAGCGGAGGGAAGAGAATCCGCAAAGAAAACACCTCGATGAGGTGGAGGAGGATATGTTTGATCCGGACAGTATCCGAAATCCAAGATCTTCAGACTGGCAACCATCACCAAGGGTAGCCCAGTACATGACTAAGAGACTGAGGAAAGCATTGGACAAAGAAGTCCGACAGCGCCTTCGCGCAGAATGTCCTAGACCAGACCTCCCAGGTAAGGTGGCCGAGACTCCGGAACTGGATCCCAAGATGCTCACCTTTGTTTCAAAATCCAGTAAGGACCCCCGTAAGGGCATCGATAGATCTTGGCGAAGCTGCCAGGAGAAGGTTCTCGATCTAGCGTGCCCGCTCACGAAAATCATGGACTTGGCAGAGAGGGCGAGAGACACGGGAGAAGAAGTGGACCCCGACGCCCTGGCAGGTTGGGCGCAGAGAGCACTGTGCCTCCTAGGTAATGCGAACTGTGCCATCGCTTCAGAACGCCGGAGAGGCCTTTTGCTGAAGATAGACACAAAACTCAGTGACTTAGCCTCTTACGAGGCAGGAGAGGCAGCACAAGGACTCCTCTTAGGTGAAACCTTCGGCAAGGAGATGGGCCGCTTCGTCGGCACTTACACGTCGCTAGAGAAAGCCCAAGCTTCGATTCGTAAGATCTTCCCAAACCGTGTTTTTGCCGGGACCAGCCACCACAGGGGTCGTTCGGCTGGTCGTAACTAGGGAGGACGAAGACCCCAGAATCCCAGAGCCCAATACTGGGAGAATAGGCAGCAGGACTCCTTCTTCCCAACCAGAGGGCAATTTCAAAGAGGTCACAGAGGGAGAGGAGCAGGCCGTGGCCAAGGACTCACACAAGGTGAGAGCAACGCATTACCCTCCAGTAGGGGGAAGAACTGGTATGTTCTGGGTAAACTGGCACGCGCTTTCCAGCGACGCCTGGGTGCTGCAAACGATACTAGGTCTTCACCTAGAATTCATAGAACAGCCCGTGCAAGAACGCAGGCCTCATCAGCAGTGACTAGAGCGCGCAGAGCAGGAACTGTTAGACCACGAACTGCTGCAACTGGCGAAGAAGAACGCCATAGAGAAGTGTCTGGGAGACCCCAGTTTTATAAGCAATATGTTCTTAGTGCACAGGAAGGAGAAGGTCCGACCTGTGATAAATTTAAAGGAACTGAACAGCTGGGTGGTGTACCGACATTTCAAGATGGAGGGCATCCACCAGCTCCGAGACTCGCTCAGAGAGAAAGATTGGCTGGCGAGGCTGGATCTGAAGGATGCTTACCTGACGATTCCAGTAGCGGAAGAGTTTAGGAATTTCCTGGCTTTTCGCTGGAAAGGGCGGCCTTGGCGATTCGAGACCATGCCCTTTGGGCTTGCATCAGCTCCCTGGGCCTTCACCAAGCTGATGAAACTGGTGGCAGCGGCAATAAGATAGAAAGGGATAAGATTAATCATCTACCTAGACGACCTTCTGCTACTAGCAGAAGACCGAGAGACCCTCAGATATCAGACGAGATGGGTCCATGGCTTGCTAGCGTCCTTAGGGTTCCTAACGAACATAGAGAAGTCAGATACGGACAGGGGTGGACTGGGAACTAAAAGAGGCCCTGGAAATAATTACTGGCGACCAAAAGAGGCCCTGGAAATAATGTTCAAAGTGGCCCCATATGACACATTTTCAGCAAACACAATGCTTTTTCTATGAGAAAATTTGGAAATACCACACAGAAGAGGCCCAGGGTGTAGAGGCCCACTGGGAAATCTCCAGAGTTTCCTATAGGCCAGTCCACCCCTGGATACGGAACCAGCACAGAGGCTAGATTTCCTGGGCTTCATATTGGACACCAGGAAAGCGACGCTAGAGCTTCCAGCTCGGAAGATCCGCGATATCAAGAGAGAACTAAGAGGCTGCCTGGCAAGAGAAGTAGTTTCCCTCAGAGCACTGGCAAGAATAGTGGGGCTGTTAGCAGCTTCCATTCAAGCCATATTTCCAGGACCATTGCACTATCAAGCTCTACAAAGGGTAAAGATCAGACATCTGCAGCAAGGCTTGAGGTATCATCAAGCAGTACCTTTAGACCCAGAGTCCAAGACCGAGCTGGAATGGTGGTTGAGGAATATGGACACCTGGAATGGGCGTGCCATTTTCGGAGACCATCCGGATCTAGTCATAGAATCCGACGCCAGCCGGCTGGGCTGGGGTGCAAGGTGCGGAGACCTACAGACAGGGGGGAAGTGGAGCGAGGAAGAGCTGCGACTCCACATATACTGTCTCGAGCTACTAGCAGGATCGTTTGCGATCAGAGCCTTCACGAAAGGGAAGATGAGATTGTGTGTCCTATTGAAGATGGACTACATATCGGCAGTAGGGTATATAAACCATCTAGGGGGTACCAAATCCTAGATGCTAGCCGAGTTAGCGAAGGACTTCTGGCATTTTTGCCTGCAGTCAGAGACATCTGTCACAGCAGAGTACCTTCCAGGAACACTGAATATAGTAGCGGATTGGAACTCGCGCTACCTCAGGGATTCCAGCGATTGGAGACTGGATCCAGCAATATTTCAGAGGATGAGCGAGAGGTGGGGCCCGATACACATAGACCTCTTCGCATCTCGGTTGAACGCTCAGACGGCGTCTTACTTCAGCTGGAGGCTAGACCCGGGAGCTCTGGGGACGGACGCGTTCCTTCAGGTATGGAGCGGAGGTCCTCGCTACATTTTTCCCCCCTTTATGATGCTGAGCAGAGTACTGGCGAAGTGCCGGAGGGAGAAAGCGGAGCTGTTGGTAGTAGCGCCACTGTGGAAATCCCAAGTGTGGTTCTCAACGCTTAAGGAGCTAGTAGTAGATGAGCCGAGAATACTCCCGGAAGGGGAGGAATTACTCACGGACCCAGCTGGGTCATATCATCCTCTGAGAGTGAGGGAGACACTCCCGCTCATCGCGTGCAGGATATCCGGAGATGCTGGGCGCTGCCAGGCATTTCGCAGCAAGCTGCTCAGCTCATCACAGAATCCTGGGCTCCATCGACAAGAAGGAGCTACGACGCGGCTTGGGCCAAGTGGTCTGGTTGGTGCAAGGGGAGAGGTGTTCATCCCATTTCTGCACCTGTAGTGATGATTCTGAATTTCTTATCACTGTTATTGCAAGATGGGAAAGCATTTCGCACTATAGGAGTTTACAGATCCGCAATATCAGCAGGACATCTGCCGATAGAAGGGGTTCCGGCAGGAGAACACCCAGCAGTGGCCAGACTCATCCGAGGGGCCAAATTTAAGGTGCCTCCAGAACCGCAATATAAAACGGTATGGGACATTTGTGTCGTCCTTAAGCTATTGGAGAGCTGGCCCGGGAATAGATATTTATCCCTGAAACAATTGTCAGGGAAACTAGCAATGCCTTTATGTCTGGTCTCGTGTAAGCGAGTATCAGATGTCAGAGCATTGGAAGTAGATAGGAGGTCATTCGGACCCGAGGGAGTAACGTTCACCATAGTGCAGAGGACCAAGACGGGTACTTCTTCAGTACACTATCCATATTTTACAAGTACACCTAAATGGTGCGTAGCAAGCTGCGTCAAAGAATATGAAAGCAGGACTGCAGAACATAGGGCAGCGAATACAACACAGGCGCAGAAGGCCTTTTCAGGGCGCATCCACAGCTACTATTGCCAGATGGGTGAAAGAGGTCATGCAAGCAGCAGGCATAGATGTGGGAAAGTATGGAGCGCATTCAGTAAGAGGAGCCATGGCATCCAAAGCCTTTCAGACAGGAGTATCTCTTAGAGATATTATGCTAGCAGCTGATTGGACGAATGATCGTACATTTAAAGAGTTTTATTTCAAGCCGACCGGGAGTTTAGCGGTCAAGGTGTTGGGAAGCTTTGAACAAGCATAATGCTCGCCTCCAGTCTTGTCATAGAATGAAGATTACCCCTGCTAACTGCGCAGGGAGTATTAATTCTATTAAATACTAGGAGGCGAGCATTAAATTCCCAACCAAATCATGTATTGCGTAGGATATATTTGATTCTGCATATGTTGAGAAATGTTATAGTGTGAGCAATACAAGGACGCCACCCTGATTTTTCTATTTTGCATTCTCCTAGGGGAAGAGCAGAAGAAAAATTGATGTAGGAGACTAGCAGCGGTAGTCGCCTGGAGTCGAGGAAGTTCGACATTCGGTTTGGAGTGGTTCAAGTCTTCGCCCAGTTAGCAGGACTTTGTGTGGAGTTTATGAATGACTTTTCAGAGCAAGTAAAAGAGAGGAGGAGCTCAGGGACAGGAAGTGGTCATAGCTGAGCATGGAGGATATGGACTACAGAGACTATGGGGATTGTAGTTTCAAAGCAAGAAAAGTCTGTTTAGACGTTTTTTCGTGTTTATGGTTGATTTTATTGGTTTGTTGAAACTGCTGAGGAGTAGTAAATTAAAGAAGTTGAAGCATAATGCTCGCCTCCGAGTCTTTAATAGAATTAATACTCCCTGCGCAGTTAGCAGGGGTAATCTTCATTGTCATTGTTTTTGAAGGCAGAGGGCGAGTGCGTAACAGGAGTTATGTTTCCACCACCCATTTGCCCTCCACCTTCAAAAACAAATTTGTATTACACCAGCATGAGATTTTCATCTTGGCGTAAAAAACACAATGATTTTCTATGGAAACAAACTCCTTTTCAAAGAGCAGGCTGTTTCCATAGGAAATCATTGTAAACGCCAGCTGCCACGTGTACATGGCAGGCAGCGTTTACTCTTTGTGCACTGCAGAGTGCAAATAGAGAAGTGTAAAGCTAAGTCCAGTAACCAGGTGAGGCAAAAACAGATAATGGCCAGAAAAGGTACAAATGAGAGCAAAGGCATATGCACGAGGACCAAACGTGTTCTATAAAATTGGCTCAAAGTTGTATTTGTCACAAAGTGTAGACTTTTAACCTCTGAATTGGTATTATGGTCCGAGGGCAGGCTAGTCTGTTCAAAGAGTCATCAGTGAAAGCCTCCAAACAGAAATAGTACTGTATGGTGACAAAACAGGAGAAATGGCCAAGCAAGGTTCTAGAAAATGTGAACTTTTCCTAAACACAGATGTGAAATTGCTGGGCATAAAAAGTCACTCTCCACCTCAGTTATCCATATGTACACAGCACACCATTTCTTATTCACCAAGAGTCAAATGTAACTCACCATTGGCTACTGGCAAGTGCACATTTTGAACCTTGCCAACATTACTAATAAAAACACCACCCCAGAATAATCACATAGGAGCTCATGTTCTTGGGGGGTGTAATGTAAATGAAAGGCTTAAAAGCCTTAAGTAAGGCTTTAACGCCTTTGGTTTACTGCACACCCCATTTTCAAGTATTTGTATGGAGTAGAGCAGGGCAAGAAAGCAACGTGCGTTTCCGCCATCTCCCTCCTCTCCGTCAGGCAAATGCTCCAGCATCTGCTCGCCTATTTTATGCACCCCATAAGAATCCATTGTACCCACATGGCAGGGAGTGTGTAGAATTACAATTAAACCTGTCTCATTTCAATTGTGAGTGCTGTCTGCCATGCGAGCATGGCAAGCAGCAATTCAAAAACAAAAGTAAACGCTGCCTGGCATACCAGCATGCCAGGCAGTGTTTATTCACTTTGCACTGCGAACTGGAAATTAAAAGTGCAAAAGGCAGTGTAGACACTTGTACGCCGCCTCTTGCCTTTTTGAGAAAGAGGAGCTGGTGACGTCATGAAAGACGAGTATGATGCACTGAGAATACTGCCTGAAGACGAAAACGTATGGACCATACAGAAACTGATGACAAAGCTAAGAATCGAGTAAACTTTCATATGTGAAAAGAAGATTGCACGTGTGAAGAGCACTAAAGAAAATGCAAGCCGTTCAATAACTGTACAGATGCTGTAACGCAAGTAGATCAAGTAATCTTAGAAGCTGGTTATAAGTAGTGAATAGACTGCAGGTGAAGCCACCATTGAATAGAAGCTGGACATCGATGTCATGAATTTAGTAAGCCCGGGCGGTTCTGGGCTAAAGGTTAGAAAACAAAAGGCTCGAATGCCTTTTTTTTTACACCAAAAGGAATGAAAAAAAGGGTCGAATTTCTTTTTTTTCTTTTTTTTTTTTTAAGGGGGGTCCCCCCCCAATCCCCTGTTTTCTCATTTTAAAAAACGTTTTTTTTCACATACCAAACAAAAATATATAAATAAATAAATAATCGACCCTTTTATTTTCGATCCTTTTGGTTTCGATCAAAAGGGCATTCGACACTTTTGATTCGAAACTTTGACTGGCCCATGGAGGGGAAAGGCTGAAAGCTGTGACGCAGTAATTATTAGCTAAGATCGTGGAAGAGTCTGGAAGGGCTGTCTGGCCTGGTGTAAAGGCTGGAAGCAGCCAAGACTGGTTATCTATTCCTGAAGGCGGTGAGCGTGAGAAGCTGAATCATCCCTTGTTAAGGTGCAAAGAAAGAACACCAAGTGTGCCAAGTTTTATTCATTTAAGACATTTAAATGCTGCAAAATGGACCAAACCGTGGTCTCCTGTCATGTGAGACAAGGATGGAAACAGAGTTGAGGGTAGAGTTCTAGAATAACGATAGTGCGTGCTCACACTCCCCTATATTCCCAGAGACAAGAATACACTGCAAGTCCAATTTCAAAGACAATCTTCATGGCAGAAGGCATGGGTGATGAGAGATAATGGGCTAATGGGGTGGGAAACTACACTCAAGGCCACCTCCTGGCACCTGGGTTTGAGCTTATGTGCTGCTAAGTGGGCCGAATGTTCCAGCCTGGCACGAGCATGCCAACCAATTATAGAGGGCCACATAACGAAAGACATTATAGTTTGAGAGCCAATGATATACCGTGTACTTAATAGCATTGAAGATGACTTGCTTTAGAGGTGGGAATAAGTTGTCCACCTGACAGTAGATATCTAATCACAATCCCACCCCTTATAGAAAGTATACTTAGATGTTCCCCCTGAACCAATCACAACCCCTCGTAGGTTTTTCTTATTTACCACATAGTATGATTGATTGATTGTTTATTTTTATAGCGCCTATACACAATGTGCTTCAAAGCAATTAAGTATGATATCTCCTATGACACATTTTTAGTATATAAATGTGATTTTGTGTAAAATACGCCGAGAGCTCGAGTGAACGTCCGTTGATGTCCGTTGTAACTCCCTGTTTTAGATCATTGTTAATAAAACAGCAACCTTTTCCATCTTCCTGAGTTGGTTCGAATATTTGGTGTCAGAGCTATTCTACATCGCCATCCATTGCATGCACGTTACCCAAAGGGCCAACCGCTCACATGGTAGCAGTGTTGGATGGTTCAAGATCCAAACTAGTTTGTGTCCAGAATTGTGGACGATCGGGCATCTTCCGCCATTAGCTGGAAGATCGCAGGGTTTCCTGTGGAGAGCGGTCGATAGAAATAAACTTGCAAGAAGAACCGAGACGGTGGGCAGGTCCCCATTTGATGAAGTCCCTGTCCGGTTTCCACGGGCACTCTGGGGACAGAAGGCAAAGTGGCCGGATTGGAGGAGGAGACGATACCGAAGACCTCAAGTCGATTAACAAACAAATGGTGAGTAGACTAAGGGGAATGGCAAATTAAGGGGATGGGTTTATGAATGTTTTTGAGTACCAGGAAATATTGTGTAAAGAGAAGAATAGCGCGTAAAGATGTCTAGCTCAAGGGAGCTCAGAAGCAGACGTCTCAAACTCCAACGGGAGTAGAGCAGAAAAATAAAAATATAATGCGTGAACAGGTTCAAACCCTGTATAGGGTATTTTAGTAAAGGCGAGACAGAAAAAAGTGATCACAGTGTACATTAATGTGTAAAGTGGACTAGTTTGTATACTATATGTTGAGTAAAAATATCTAGTATAAAAGTTGTGAAGAAATTGAGAAAAGGTGAGGAGCAATAGTGATCAAACCTAGCAGAGTGGTTGGTACCAATCCAAAGGTAGACATAGCTAATTGAGAAATTAGAGGCTTGATCAGCAATTGATGGTGCACGCTCATATTCGTTGTTTTAAAAGTGTTGAAAAAGTGGTGAATTAAGCAAAAGTATAAAGTCTGGTATGTATTGACAGTCAATTGAGACTTGTCATTATGGGAGATACTCCTCTGATGCACTTATGCAAGACATTAGCAAAGCATATGCCCAAGCTCAAACAGTATGGTACGGAATAGGTGAAAGGCACGGCAGATAAAGTGTTCATGCCATGGCCACAAGTGGGATCAGTGTCGAAAGCGGTATTGCAACACATGACAACAGACTTGGACGCTGCGTACACAGGGAAGAAATTAGAGAAAAGATTAGTTATTCTAGAGCTCCGGAAAACGGATCAGGAAGAGAGAAAAGATCTGAGTGAGCAGTCAAATGTGTCAACAGAAATAGAAAGGGAGATTAAGAGATGGAAAGGAGAGAGGAATAAGGCCAACAAGATATTATTCGTGCAGAACGAACGAATGGGTGGACAAATATTACTTAAACTCGATGGGAAAAGCATTGAGGAAGTTAGGCAAAGGGAAGACAAAGACAAGCAAGATAGAAGAGACAAGGAACGATAAAAGAGATTGAAAGAAGATGAGAAGAAAAGAAAGAACAGGGAGCGATGAGAACAGATGTATCAGTAGGAGGATGAAGAGCAAAAAAGAAAGGACAGGGAGCGACGAGAACAGATGTATCAGGAGAAGCAAGAGAAAAAAGAAGAACGGGCAGAATAGCAAAGAAAGTATGGCAACAGACAGAGCAATAGATGACAGGGATAAAAGAGAAAAGAAGAGAGAAGAGGAGGAAGAACAAAAACTAAGGGACAAAAGGATACAGAGATGAAGGGAAGAAGAGGAAAGAAAGTAAGGAGTCAGGAGAGAAGAACAAAGGCAAGAGGAAGAAAGAAATAGAAGGGAGGCGAGAAAGCAAAGAGAACTAGATGAGGAAATAGAACAAAGGAGAAGACAGTGGGGGCTTGATACCAATCTCATTTGTAAGGAACCAGTAGGGCCAAGCCCAGCAATACGATGGGACAGACTAGAAGAGTTCCTTCTAATAAAGGAAGCAACGCCAGGGGCATCTAGAATAGTATTGTAAGAAGAATACTTTGATGCAGAGAGCATTGGACGAAGGATCGATAAGGCTTATCAAGAATAAAAGGAAGGTAGCAAGTATGAAGTTCTAAAGAGGGATCCATCCCTAGCATTTCAATCACGAAGCAAAGAACAAAATCTGTTCGGTCACAAACATATAGCATTGTCCTTAAGCAGACTGAATTTAGACAAGGTTGAAGGGGATGATAGTCACACTAGTTGGGGACAAGACATGTCAGACGAGGAAAGAGAATACTTCCTTGGGGAAGAAGGAGGGAGCATGTGTGCCTTTGAAGGAAGCCTGCAGATAGACAAAGAAGTAAGATGGTCTGATCTGGAACAACCTAAGGATAGGTCGCCAGATCCCATAGCATATCCAGAGCGTCACAGAGGACGATCGTATAGCGAAAATGGAGAATCACACCCATATGTGAGCAGATTAAGGTTGCTAACGGCAAGGAGACGGACAGGGACGATTGTCCCTGCCATGGATAAACTAACAATGGGAGCCGACTGTGGGTTGGGGTTTATGCAGTTTTCCTTTTTGGAAAAAGGGGGAGCAAGACCACAGTATATTTCATGGCTGTATTCCAAGGATAATTTAAGGTGTAAACTCCTGAGTTTGACTTCGGGCGCTGGGAAATGTAAATATGAGTTAGAAAAAATGGCAGGAGGAAACACGCTGGCCATAGGGGACATAAAAGGTCTCCTGGCAGCTATTCTTGGGGAAAGGGCTGATGATATATGAAGTAGAGCGTGGTATTTAAGTGTAACAGCACAAAACATAGTGCATGATGGAGCGCCATTTAATAATTGCAGAGCAGACGTTTGGAGGGCACTCAGGGTACAGTATCCCCATACATCACATGTGGGTGAAATTATGACACGTAAGATGAAGGAGGATGAAGATGCTATTGCATACATTCCGGACGTTCAAGAAAAATGGCAAATTGAAACCCGTGAGCCATGGGAAAAAACAGTGGCATTATTTTACCACATTTTATGTCAGGGGTTGCCTAATAGCGCCATGGCTACCTCCAAACTCGTAATGACCCCCACTGTATCAGAGGCAAGTGCAGGCAGTACATCAGGTACAGCAACAAGAGAGAGTGCAAATGCATCCACTGTAAGGGCAGTCAAAACAAGCCCCTATGCAGACACAGCAGTATGCAACCACAGGACAAGCGCTGACACACAGAATAGGAGGTGCCACTGTGGTGGGAGGAAGTCCTTTCACAGGGACAGAAATGAGCCTGTACCCACAATAGGACAACTCACAGGGTGACTTGATGTGTTCAGTACTATCTGTGACACCAGACCCCCAAGAGGAACCAAGGGTCGATGTGATGATAGGTGGCAAATCTTTTTCCTTTCTAGTAGACACTGGAGCTACGCCTTCATGTATACGAGAGGGAAAATATCCAATGTCGGGAATTGCCATGAATGCTCTCTCGGGAGCTACAAGTCGAGTTCCTTTTACTGATGAATTACCAGTTTCTATAGGAGAGTGTGACATGTCTGTTCCTTTGTTATATTCACGACAGACACCAGTTTACATTTGGGAAGAGATTTGATGACAAAACTTAACATGACGATTTCATTCACTGATCAAGGGATAGTGTGTTTCACTCCCGGAATACACTATTTAAACATGGGCAAATTTATACTGGCGTTCACAGGGCAAGTGGCTCTGCGAGGTGTTCCAGAAGAGCCAGAGATTTTTCTGTATGGGGTGAGCATTCTATTGACATGGCTACCTGGCTTTTTGAGAAAAAATGTGAGGATACCTGATGAGTTTTTGTTTAGACCACAAATACCTATGGACGAAGAGGGGGAACAGGTTATCCTTATAGAATTGGAAGCAGCCATAGTATGAAGGGAAATGGCAATGCTTGAAGGAATAGATGATGAGGGTAGACCATGGAGGACAGTAATATCTCTCGAGAAAGGGTACAGATTGACTGACATAACTGAAGACGACATGTTTAGGGAAAACCGAACAGATGATGAAGTAGTGTTCTTTATGAGCATCACATACTGGATACGAACAGAGAAAACGGAAGTTCCCCCCAACCGAATGACAACAATGCAGCAGTGTCTGGCATTCTTTCAGGAAGACTTGGAAAGGTGCCAAGCGTCCTTTGGACCACAGACCCTTATGATGTAGGCTTATTAAAGGGAGTAGGGGAAGTCAAAATAAAGCTGAAGCCAGGGGCGATTTTACATCGAGCAAAGCAGTACCCCATATCTCAAGGCTGATGAAGGTATATTTCAGACTATTTAAGCACAGATGAAACAAGGGATTCTGGTGCCATCGGAATCGTTGTGTAACAACGCAGTGTATCTGATAAAAAAATCTAAAGGAGGGTCATGGAGATTTATACAAGATATGAGACTGATTAACCAGATTGTAGATGCAGAGTTTCCTTTTGTTCCTAATCTGGTGATGATACTATGTAGTATCCCAATGGAAGTTCGATATTTCATGGTGATCTATTTGAAGAATACGTTTTTCTCGATCCCATTGCACAAGGATTCACAAGACTTCACTTCCTTTATGTTTCACCAAACTCGACTAAAACATACTTGTTTGCCACAGGGGTACTGTGAGTCTCCATCGATATTTAACAGAATTTTACAGATGACTTAGGCAATATTGATCTTAAGAGTGCAGAGATACAGTACGTAGATAACATTTTGGTTTGTAACACCGCAGAAGATGAGTGCAGACAAGATTATATTCAGATGATGACTATCCAAGCAGACAAGGGATGTAAGGTAGACAAAGAGAAATTGCAATATTGTCATGAAACTGGAATATTGTCAATATTACATAGGGCTGTTGATTTCACATGCAAGAAAGAAGGTGACACCTGAAAGGGCAGAGGGAATTATGAAAACCTCAAAGCCAGATACAGTGAAACAGATGCAACAGTTTTTGCGATTATGCAATTATGTTAGTGCCTGGGTATTTGATTACAGTTCATACACAAGACCTCTTTTGCAAGAGTTAAAGAAAGCACAAGTAGATAAGGTAAAAATAGAGTGGACTGAGGAAATGGAGGAAGGATTTGAAGAGTTGAAAAAAGCTATTTGTACAGCCCCTGTTTTAGGAATTCCCAATTATGCTGAGGCATTTTACTTGTTTTCGCACACAAATGAAACAGTCATGACCGCAGTGCTAACACAGAGAACTACATTGGGGTACAAGCTTGTAGCATATTACAGTGCGATCTTAGACCCAGCTATGAGAGGACAGTTTCCTTGCGAACAGTCATTGGCTGCTGCCACGTTCGCAATTGATAAGTCTACAAGTATCGTTATGAGCATGCTCTGTTTGCTATTTTAGAGAAACCCAAAGGTACCTTGACATCCCAAAGAGCTTCAGCATATGAGGTAATGATTTCAAACCCCAACGATTAAAATTGGCAAGTGCAAAATAGTGAACCCTGACACGTTTATAGCTGACCTAAAAGCAGAAGGCGATCAGGTGCATGACTGTGCTAATTACGTTGACTTTTATGATGATATACCCAGTTTTGTCATGAGGGTAAATTCTCTTTATTGATGGTTCTTCAAAAATTGATCAGACTAGTGGGGAAAGGCATTCAGGCACATTGGTAGTGAGACATAGATTAAATGGAGAATTTGAAGTTGTGGTAAGTGCAAGGCTACCATCTCACTTTTCAGCACAAGCAGCAGAATTGGTAGCGCTTATTGTCGCACTCGAGAAACACACAGGGCAGGAAGTGACAGAGTACAGTGACTCTGCCTGTTTGACGTCAACAGTTCACACAGGCGTAGCATGTTGGAAAAGGAGGGGCTACCTCCGAGCGGACGGCACTCCAGTACAGCACGCATCCTTATTGGACAAGGTTATTAAGGCACTACAACACCCAGTAGCCACAGTGGTCGTTAAATGCGCAGCTCATACTATGCAAACAGATTTTATCTCTTGCGGGAATGAAGCCCCAGACGTAGAAGCCAAAGGGGTTGCATATTCCCCAGATATTTCGAGTTTTGATACTGAGAGAATTAAAGAAAAAGTGGTTACAGCCATGTTAGTTCAAGAACGGTTCAATAAATTGTCGATAACCCAACTAATGAAGATTCAAGGGAGTGCACCACAGCAAGAGCAGGAATTATGGAAGCAAAGGGGGTGTGCTTTATCCCCCACAGAAGCATTATGGCGACAGGATAGCACTGGAAAGCTGGTGATGCAAGTAGCATTATTAACGGTCGTGCTTGAACAGCTGCATTACCCTGCACATGTAACTACGGACAAGGCTTGCTGCAACAATTACAGAAGAATGGTTCATTCCAAATTTATTGGAACATGTTGCACTATTAATGGTAAACTGCATCGTATGTAAAAGGTTTACAGCTGGGCATACACTGAGAACAATTATAGGGGCAACACCTCGACTAGATGGTCCATTTCAGAATTTACATATTGACTATGATGATGTGCTGCAGTTGTTTAATGGATGTAGGTATCCATTAGTGAAAGCTTTTAGTGCCCAAAGTCTTCCCGAGATAGGATGTGTGTGAAGTGCTGAGATCTGATAATTGGCCACATATTTGAACAAATAGGGCTTCTATTGAACATTAAACACAAGTTTTCTTCTTCTTATCACCTGCAAGCAAACGGAATATGTGAGAGACACAATGGCCCCTTTAAAGAAAGAATTGCCAAGATTAAATTGACATTCAAGAAGGGATGGCTATACTGCCTACCTTTAGCTTTATAGGCGTTTCGGAATCAGCCTGGTTCAGACCATCACCTCACCCCTCACGAGCTAGTGACAGGGTGGCGAATGAGAACGCCTCTCACTCCTCCGTCTATAAGTAGAAGTGATGCCTAGAGTGTAGCTAAAACATTAGGAAATTAATTGCATGACTATTTGACATGTATGACCTCAAGCATTTCTCTCATTTCAAATCAAGTCAAGCGTCAGGTGGGTCGGTCTAAGAACACAGATGAAGATAATTCAACAACCAACCCAACTGAACTTCTATCGGCACCTAAGCCATATGTTGGCGACCTAATCCTCAAAGAATTTCACCAGGAAGTGGCATGAGCCATGCTTTAATGGCCCCTTGTGTTGAGAATATAACCCCTTCAGCTGTCAAAGTCCAAGGGAGACAAGCTTGACTCCATTTAGGAGACATGAAGGCCTACAAAGCTGAGACCCGCCTTCCCACTGTTGCAGGTTCAAAAGCAAGGCAAGAAGAAGAATTTCAGCGTGAGCAGACTCGATCGATGACAAATAGGAAGGAAAACAAAGCAACAACCAGTGAATGATGCAGCTTTAGTTTGGACTAGAACTCAAGTGATGCTCCTTATAGATATTTTAGCAGGAGTGCAAAGACTGTCAGTGAGTTTTAGTAGGCCAAATATGAACATTAGAACCCTGTTGACGTATCAAAGTTATGCCTAAATGTCAGTTCTTGATCAGAAATTGGAAACAAGCTCAGTTTCCAGATTAATTTTCTGGTGCATACCTGTTCTAAGCAGATAACCATATGGTACTTACTGACAGTGATGTGCATCGGCTTGTGCTTGCTGTTTTTGTATTCATCCTTCAAGCTTATCCTGCTCTTGTCAGAAGAGATGTTGATATTCACACTTTTACAGGATCCGAAAAATGGCCCTGTGATCAGAAGACTCCTCATTGCAATAATCGAGCAAATTTTACAGTTGCAAGTGTAAAAGAAATGTAATGATCGTTGTAAAAATGAGACATGTATAAACTGGCACGGTTCCACAGAATGAACAAGTACAGCCAGTACCAGGATCGCGTGAAAGGTGGATGTCGATGGTCAGTGCATAGTATATGCCTGTATAATTACTCTTTTTGTCTTTCTGTTCCTCCTGTTTCATACTCTCTATCATGTTGGTACTTCTGCTGAGAGAAAGGCCCCTATGGCTTTCCCCACTTCAAGAACTACTTTTGATTTGCTTCATGGTCACTACACAAACTTTGCATATGGGAGATATAGGAGAAATGTAGGGGAAGATAGTGAGGGGATAAATACCTATCTAGACAATGCAGCACACTTGGGTAATAACAGGTGGTATCAGCACATGAGAAAGGTGGGAGACAGAACATCCAAGGAGAGTTGCTACATCTGTGCTCTCATACCCTATGCCATGAATACAGTGCAAACTTCCATTTCCAGAGCAGTCCCAGAACACAATGCCAGATGCCTCCTTCATTGTGTAGCATGCATGACCAGGGGACAATTCCAGGGAAGTTAGGCAACTCTGCGATGGAGATCGAAATGTTTGTTTCCGTTCGAGGATAATTATATCAAGAGGTCACGGATGGAAAAGGAAGCTGGATGGGAGAGTAAGATGCTTGTGCATCCTGCTGAAGGAGAGAAAGAGGTAGTCATGAAAGAGATGAAGAGAATGGAATTCCCTGATATAACAGAAATCGCTGGATCGCCTTGATGTTGGGAACAAAAACAAGTCTTAGTCTATGGACGAGTGAAATCCAAGAAGGGATGGAAAGGAGGATTGATGTCCTGTGCAGCTCATTTCCTGAAGTCAGAATATGTGCAAGAGGTACAAAGAGTAAACGATGGACGTTTGAAATCATGGGCTAAGCATGCAAAACTACTGACATGGGTAGAAGATAAATCAGGTCCAACAGTTGTAGTTCCATTGACAAAAGCAACACTGTGCTTACAAAGATAAAGAAGAAAGCATGTAGGAGATAACATTGGCTGCAAAACTCCTGTTGACGTTTCTAGATTGGGCGCAGGGACAGCTGTCCTGATGGATTGATAGTGGGCTTGTGGGCCTAGGGCCTCCATGAAGCTTCCCAAGGATTGGCGAGGGATGTGTTCCTTGGTGCTCATCCATGTTCCAGCATTAGTGATTCCTCAGAGTGACTTGAACATTGGAGAATTTCCAAAAGTAGATGCCCATTTGACAAGGAGAAGATTGCTTGAATTTCTCAATCGAATTAGAAGAGAGAATTATTGCTCAGCTAAGTCAATAGAAGTGTATGATGCCATTTCATATGAGCACAGGTTGTTCAGCAAGACTGTCTCAAACTTTACGACCATCTTCATGCCTGGGATCCAGACGATGGCCAATGCCAAATAGTTGAAAATTACCAGATGGGAGCTTTTGCAAACAATCAAAACCACCATAAAAGGATTCAATGCTATCAAGATAGGGTTAAGGGCCATTCGATTGATGACCATGCAAAATAGATATGTCTTTGACATGATTACAGCAATGGAAGGAGAGTTTGCTCCAAAATCGGTCCATCTTAATGCACATTCACACCTTCTCACAATGACAAGAATGGGACCTTGACAGAGGCCATAACACTACTGACAAACAGGATGGAAGACAAGACAGAGGACACTACAGATGACAGTTGGTTTGCATCCATATTATCATGGATTCCACAGTGGTTTGTGAACATATTCAAGTTTCTTTGAGCAGTTTTGGTGATGGTGATATTTGGATTATGTGTGATCAGTATAACATCAGTATAATAATTGCTGTCAAGCCGTGAACTCTGCGATGCCAATGAATACCTCTGTCCCCAAGCACCAGTGAAGGCGAGGTAAAAGATACTCCTTCACCAATTATTGAGGCCACAGGTGCGAAGGGTCAGGAACGCAGGTACCAGGAGCTGTAAGGGAAAAGTTAGGCAAGTGTGAGCACAAAGTCGAGAATCAGGGGAACTGGTCAGCAATAGGCGAAGAGGGCAACACCCACCTAACACAGCTGAAGTCCGAGGCCGGCTCGAGCTCTAGATGATGGGACGGTACCAGGAGGGCACTGGACCCAAACCCCTATTTACTGAAGCACCTGATGTAGGGGGCCGCTGAAGTCCAAGCGCAGCTTGAGCCAAGGGGAGTTCCAAAAACTGTACAAAAGTTCAAAAGCCAAAAAATCCAAAACCCGAGGAAAAAAACAATGTCCAAATGTCCAAGCCAAAAGTCCGAAATCCGTAGAAACAAGTCCAAAAGTCCAAAGCCAGAAGTCCGAGATCCCATGGAAACTAAGTCCAAAGCACCAAAACCAAGACACAGGCAAAGGCAATCCAGAGGCACAAAGAAGCAAGGTCCATAAACCGAGGAATCAGGATCAATCGAAGAAAGGCCACTCGACACGCTGAAAGAACAGCTGAAAGCGTGGCAGAGCAGTGTCAGCGTTTTCTTAAGCCGGTGCTTAGGCCACGTGATCGCCTTCCCATAGAACCACGTGAGTGGTGTTGCGTATCTCGTGACCCATGTAACCAGGAGGCAGCAACAGGATTGGTTGGGCGGGCTGGCCCCTTAACGTCACGTGAGCGTCATTGGACGACACGTGACCAGGAAGCAGGGCCGATGCAACCCGGTGCCCCCCAGCACCACCGCAGCCACAACCTCCATGATGCTGCGCGCCGCCTCCTTAACGCGGGACTTCCGGTGACGGGGAATCTGAAGGGGCGCAACCGGAGTCCCACTACAAGTACGATACTGCGGAGTGGCCTGTCTAGATGTGGTTGGTGTTGTGCGGGCCTGAGTGTTGTGCTTCGTGACTGGTGTTGTGTGGGCCTGAGTGTTGTGCGTCGTGACAATTGCCCAATGTAAGAAGACAGCAAAGAAGGCAGTAGGAATGAAGATCATGATCAATGTCAAATCAGGGTTTGGACCCAAGGAATTGACTGATGAAGATGTTAGAAAATATATAGAGGCCAGTATTGTTGCACCTGAAGGAACGAAGTTCCTGTATCCAAAGAATCACAATAAGTATGTAGGACGATGGGTCTATTGTAATCCGAATGGAAGGTGCGGCTATGTGACCTGCAGTGTGGATGAACATGTCAAATCAGCCAGCAACCTGAGGGGAGTGATGAAGATCTGGACTCTGAAGAAACACTTCTTCAAGAGAAAATACCAAGATGTGGAGACCGGTGAAAGTGTGGTCGATGGCTCCACCAGAGGGGGAATGTAGAGGAGCAGCTACATGTCTCTGCAGGAAGTCCCACCCCCTACCACCTGTTGGGAAGCCTGAGATTGTGCCATGCTTGACACCAGCAGTTGTGATAATCCCACTGTGAATATTCGAGAAAAGATATCCGCTGAGAAAAACCTATCAAATGTATACATGAAGAGATGACAATCTGAGTGAGGAACTCCCTGAAGGAATATGAAAATGAGAGAAAGAGGAGCTGGTGACGTCATGAAAGACGAGCATGACGCACTAGGAATACTGGCTGAAGACGAAAACGTGTGTACCATACAGAAACTGATGACAAAGATAAGAATCGAGTAAACTTTCATATGTGAAAAGAAGACTGCACGTGTGTAGAGCACTAACGAAAATGCAAGCCGTTCAATAACTGTACAGATGCTGTAACACAAGTAGATCAATTAATCTTAGAAGCTGGCTATAAGTAGTGAATAGACTGCAGGTGAAGCCACCATTGTATAGAAGATGGACATCAGTGTCATGAATTTAGTAAGCCCGGGCCCATCGAGAGGAAAGGTTGAGCGCTGTGACGCAGCAAGTATTAGCTAAGATCGTGGAAGAGTCTGGAAGGGATGTCTGGCCTGGTGTCAAGGCTGGACGTAGCCAATACTGGTTACCTATTCCTGAAGGCGGTGAACGTGAGAAGCTGAATCATCCCTTGTTAAGGTGCAAAGAAAGAACACCAAGTGTGGCAGGTTTTATTCATTTAAGACATTTAAATGCTGCAAAATGGACCAAATCGTGGTCTCCTGTCACGTGAGAGAAGAATGGAAATAGAGTTCAGCGTAGAGTTCTAGAATAACGATAGTGCATGCTCACACTCCCCTATATTCCCAGAGACAAGAATCCACTGAAAATCCAAGTTCAAAGACAATCATCATGGCAGAAGGCATGGATGATGAGAGATGATGGGCTAATGGGGTGGGAAGCTACAGTCAAGTCCACCTCCTGGCACCTGGGTTTGAGCTTACATGCTGCTAAGTGAGCCGAATGTTCCAGACTGGCACGAGCGTGCCAACCAATTATAGAGGGCCACATAACGAAAGGCCTTATAATTTGAGAGTCAATGATATACTGTGTACTTAATAGTGTTGAAGATGAGTTGATTTATAGGTGGGCAACCTGACAGTAGAGATCCAATCACAATCCTAACCCTTATAGAAAGTATACGGGTGGCATGGCCAAGAGCTCATGGTGAGAGGAGGCTGATCTTCCGAGCTCCGGCCGAGGCACTGCTTCCTAATTCCTTTTGCTGGTTCCAGAATCGTTTGGGAACTTGAAACTAAGCTCCGAGGGTGTGGGGAGTGGGCCCCTCCACAGCCCATCTAATTTGCACCTGAAGCCGACCCCCGCGGCGGGTGATAACCCACCCGAACTGTTCCCCCTCCCGCCTCCAGGCACATCTAAGATGGCTGCCGCACTCCGGGGCCGGCGCTGCCCGCCATCCTGAGACGGACCTTTCCCCCTGGCACTGCCGCCGGAAACAGAATACGGTGGACCTGAAAAGGCAGTGATCGCTGGGCACTCCCAGCTGGTATGGGCGCACGCAACCCGGCGCGGTGCCGGTGAGGAACAAACGGAGCGGAGCATCGCACGCGGAGGCTTGAGAGAGCCCCCGCTGAAGTGAAGGGGAGAAGCAGCCGAGATCCCTTGCCGCTGGCGAGGCCTGACTCCCCCTGCCAGAATTGTGCCTGGGCCCCGCCCGCAGTGCCGAGGGCTGTCGGACAGACTCAGAGGAGCGGCGGACAAGAGGCGGACCAGATGAGAGAAAGGGGGCTGGTCCCCCCCCCCCCACAACCTGGGAATCATCCTGCCTCGCAGAGACAGGAGCTGCCGTATCGGAGGTGAGGAGGGCTGTGTGGCCAATTAATAGCTAGCAAGGCCAACAAGAGGACTTCATTAGAAGCGCCACATTGACACAGACTTTCCCCCAACAGGGCGCCAGCATTTGAATCCAACCCAAAGTGCCAGCCCTGCACAGTAAGGGACTTGACTCACCATATCAGGGGGCCACCCAAACATACTGGTCCACAAGACCAGTAGGCTAATTCAAACACGCCTGGCATTACCAGAAGCTCTCTACTTTAATCAGTGCCTGGGACCTTAACGCACTGCCCCAGAGTCACCACTGAGACATCACCATGTCCTCCAGGAACAAGGTGAAATCATCCACCACGGACACTTTTGTCACCACCAAGACCCAGACCCCTGCACAACCCCACCCCTCTGTCCCTGACGCTGCGCAGACGAGGGAACCAGAACCTAACGCCCAAGTGCTAGAAGCCATAGCCTCACTGCGAACATTTATAGACTCCAAGATTGATGATTTTAAATCTGACATGCAACTCATGCGTCAAGACGCTAGGAACCTAACTGAGAGGGTGACAAATGCTGAAGCAACCATAAGGAAGACATTAGACAACACAACCGACTTGAAGGCTAAGGTGGCGGATCTAGAGAGGAAGGTGGCTACACTCGAAGCGAGATCCGAGGATGCCGAAGGACGGGCCAGACGGGGCAACGTCCGAATATTGGGAGTGCCAGAGGGAACCGAGGGCCCCAACCCAACAGCCTACATAGAAGCCCTTCTTCACCAAGCGATAGGTGCAGGAAAACTATCGCAAGGCTTCGCGGTAGAGAGGGCGCACAGGTCCCTCCAGAAAAAACCCCGCCAGGCTCGTATCCTCGCCCTATAATCCCCAAAATTCTTAATTTCCAGGACAGAGAAAAGATCTTAAAGTACTCCAGGGAGGGAGGAGCCATTGAACGCGGAAACTCCAGGATAACCATCTACCCAGATTATACTCCTAAAGTCCAAAGGGAGCGCAACTCTTTCGTGCCTATCAAGGCAAGGCTCAGACAATTGAACTTGAAATACATGTTGCTCTACCCCTCCAGATTGAAGGTCATATACAAGGGCCGGGCGATATTTCTCGAGACTCCGGCGGCTGCCAATATGTGGATGGAAGACAATAACCTAGCAGAGGGTAAAGACACTCACCCCGGGGATGACTGAAGCACGGCACAATACAAAGCAGGGGAGAAATGTACGCCTTCAATCCCCCACCCCTGGTAGGAACAAATACTAGAAGAAAACCAGAAGGTAACCTACACACCAGTTTGCTAAATGGAAGCGGCCCTCGCTCGGCCTCCCACTGTCCCACTGGGCTCAAGGCGCAACCCCCACGGACAGATCAGGACAGGCCGGCCTCCTTTTCGGCCTTACTCGCGCCCGATACCCGGATGGGCCCAGATGGCGGGCGAGCGCCTTAGCACCGCATGAAAACTGCAGTCGCTGGGCGCACCAATTACAGTTACGTTTCTAGTTTTGTTAGTTGTACAGTCGTCAAATCGCTAGAACTAAAGACACAAGGAACAAGTCGACCCCAAGGGCCAAGACCTGGCGGGCCCCGAAACATGAACTGGAAGCCACCCTGCTGACAGCATGATCCACACCAGAAGGCGAAAAGGGGCAGCGAAGGCAAACCCAATATACCACCAGGATGGAAGCACAACTCAAAGTTATAACGTGGTATGTAAGGGGCATGGGATCTTACCTCAGAAGGAATAGGATTCAATCCTATCTCCACAGGAAAAAAGTCTCAATTGTGATGCTACAAGAAACGCACCTGACAGCAGAGTCCTCATCCAAATTATCTGAACGATGGGGAGGGACCGGTAGAGGGGCACCCTACTCCAAATACGCACGGGGCGTATTCAAATGGGTGAATCCAAGTGTTCCTTTCCGACTGCTGGGGCTAGAGGCGGACAGTGGTGGCAGATATTTAATAATGTGGGGGACCATAGAAAACATTTCGATATGCCTAGTGAACTCCTACTTCCCCACCCACGGAATACCCTCCCACCTCAAAACACTATGTGCCAAGATAGCACACCACAGATCTGGAACTTTCATTTGGGGAGGAGACTTTAATTGTGTCAGCGACCGAACTGCCGACAGGTCGAACCCCCCTGAACCCAAATAATGCTACATCCAAGGCATTGAAGAACTCCTTAGCACACCTTGACTTGGTGGACATCTGGCGGGAACAACACCCCACTGAGAGGAACTACTCCTACTACTCAGCCCGACATAAGGTCCACACGAGGAACGACTACCTATTCATCGACAGGGAACAAATCCTTATGGCAGACTCCACGGCGTACCTCGGCAGATCATTTTCAGATCACTCACCCCTGATCATGCATTGGAAACTCAGGGGGCCCAGACCACCAATCCCGACATGGAGGATGCCCACTGCAACCCTTACCGATCAAGAATTCAGAGAAAACCTTGGCACCAGACTGGAAGAATATGTAGCCGACAATGTAGGATCGGTGGCAAGCTGGGGCACACTATGGGAAGCTATGAAGGTGGTAACCCGAAGCAAAGTAATTGCAAGATCAGGAGGCATTCGTAAACAACTGAAGAGAGAACTGGAGGTCAAAGAAGCGGAAATCACGCAAATTGAAACCTGCTCTGACCCCACACCTGGGGCAGAGGCAAAGCTGAAGGAAATCCGAGAGAGCTGTAAGAGGGCTTGAGACAGACTAGCCAAATTCGACTTTGAAACCTACACTGCCAGAACACACAAAGAAGCAGACAAACCTGGCAGACTGCTGGCATGGCTATGTAGGCGGGAACACTCAAGACACCTCCCGACCGAGATCACGGATGAGGATGGGAAGTCACACAAGACACAACAAGATATAAACAACGCATTCGCGGAATTCTACGCCAAGCTATACTCTCACAGCTATAAACTACCCCGAGAGGAAATCATAGAAACTCTCGATGAAATAGAACTCCCGAAACTTAACGCTGACCAAGGAGAGGCGCTTGAACTAGAAATAACTTCAGACGATGTGTCGGAAGCAATCAGATCACTATCCACATGCAAGGCCCCCGGCAGCGATGGCCTCCCGCCAGAATTCTATAAAGCATACGAAGCAACTCTCACTCCGGTACTACGCGAAGTCTTCCTTGAAGCGTACGAAAATGGGATCCTGCCCAACACAATGAAGGAAACGATTATAATCCCCATACTTAAACCAGATAAACCACCTGACAACTGCGACTTCTACTGCCCAATAGCGATGTTGAACTATGATAGCAAAATCCTGACTACCATATTAGCCAAGAGATTCGCACGGGTGGTGGGAACTCTAATCCACGAAGATCAAAATGGCTTTGTCCCAGGGCGCAACACCACGTCCAACCTAAGAAGGCTACAACACATCATGGCAGAAACCAACACGAGAGATGAGGACCTGGCGATACTATCGCTCGATGCCATCAAAGCCTTTGATTCCATATTCTGGGAGTGGCTGGTCGAGGTGCTGAGGAGATTTGGCTTTGGTGAGGGCTTCGTGAGGTGGGTCAAGGTGCTCTACAACTCACCTGTGGCCAGAGTGAAAACTGGAGGGTCAATGTCAAAACCCTGGGCGATACAACGAGGCACCAGGCAGGGATGTCCGCTATCACGGATGCTGTACATATTGGGCCTGGAGCCGATCGCTATTTATTTCAGAAAACAGTATTTCGATGCAGGCATAAAACTGGGCAACGAATACTCCATAATATCACTATATGCAGATGACGTCCTTTTATATCTAAAGGACCCGCAACTCAACGCACAAGTGGCCCTGAACATCCTAGACAACTACGCAAAGTACTCGGGGATCAAGTTTAGCAGGAGGAAGTTCTGCGCCTTCCCGCTGCTAGGCTCAGAGATCTAGAGGAGGTCGACCTGCCAGAAGTTGGGATACAATTGAAACTTGATACGTTTCGATACTTGGGAGTCAACATTAAACACACTCCAGAGCTCACACACGAGCATAACACGGAAGCAGTAATGAAGGGGATACGCAAATCCATGAGGTTCTGGTCGAAACTGCCACTCTCGATGATGGGCAGAGCAGCCATCACCAAAATGATTATCCTACCCCAATTCCTGTATTACTTCGTAAACATTTGCCACTACATCAGCCCACCCTTCTTTAAGAAACGAGAAGTTTTACTCAAGGAATTTCGCTGGGGGCCAAATAGACACAAGCTATCTTTATCCACCCTTACATTGCCCTACAGAGCTGGTGGAATACAGCTACATGATCTACAGATGTATTATTTAGCGGCACAACTCGCCCATGTGACTAAATGGCTCCAAGACGAACCCACGGCTGAAACAGGTTTACTGCTCCAGATACCCTCCTTGCTGTTCCCTAAAGAGACGCTTTGGAATCCACTTAATCAAACACAAGAGGCACCCATGATCATAAAAGTAGGCAGGCAGGTATGGACTAAAGCCTGCTTGATGAGGCACCTCAAGCACTCCTATTCTCCCGACACCCCAATTCTGGCTGACATATGCAGAACTCAAGCAGATCTCACATCGGCGAGAAGCTGGGAGAGCGCAGGGATCTATGTATGGGGGGACATGTTTGAAGATGGGGAATTCAGGGACTTTGAATCGCTACAAATCAACGAGAGACTACCAAATGGCCAGCTCCTGTGGTACCTCAGGATCATCGCCAAGAAGAAATGCAGTGTCTGGCTTGAGGAACCCACCACAGACCCCCTACTACAGGAAATGCATGACCTCACAGATGGCTGGAAACCAGTGTCCCGACTCTATAGCCGATTGATGGACAAACCTAACCCCAGAAGTGTGACCCTAAAGGAGAAATGGGAGAAAGATTTGGAAGCCACTCTGTCAGAGGAAGAATGGGAGAGAGTGTTATTATACCCCAAGGAGGTATCCAGAAACGTTAGATTCAGGCAGATCCAATTGAATGTGCTATACAGGACTTACATGACCCCCCAAAGAGTGGCTGGCTTCAGCAAGCGGGCATCACCATCTTGTCCCTGGTGCGGTAGCGAAGTAGCCGACCTGATGCACATGTTCTGGACTTGCACCAGAACGATGACATTCTGGTCAAGGGTAAAGCATACCTGCACAGAAGCAGGGATAACTAGATATGCATGGTCCCCGAAGGAATGCTTGCTAGGATCCCATCCCAGAGTGTCCAAACACAAGCACATACTTAAACTAATGGACATCGCCTGCATTCTGGCAAAGAGGTCTATAGCAATGGCATGGAAGTCCCCCAGGGGCCTGATATATGAAATATGGATCAAGGAACTGGAAAGATGGAGTGATGCTGAAAGCAGGGTCTGGCAAGACGGGGGTAACACAGGGGCGGCGGAATTAAATGACACCCTTGAGTCTTGGACGCCCTCCTGCGGGACATTTGCTTCACCGCCGACCATAAGCCACCCTGACTTTCTGTTTGCACCTATGTGGCACAGGTGATGGAAGCCCACTGCTTGACATAAGCCCAAAGTATCCCATGAACTGCCAGCCCGTGATACACCCAACTTGGCCCAAACGTCGTGAGGTTGCCACGACGTGAGCAGACGACTGTTCTTGTTGACTGTTTGTCTAGTTACTTGTTAGTTAATTGTTATCTGTTGAACAATTTAAAGAAAAAGAAAAATGCGACACTATCAACTCTCATGTACCCAAAAAGAGTTTAATTTACAATTGTATGCGATATGTCAATAAAGTATGTTCTAAAAAAAAAAAGTATACGTAGATGTTCCCGTTGAACCAATCACAACCCCTTGTAGGTTTTTCTTATTTGCCACGTAGTATGACGTCACCAGATGGTTTACAGATGTCGGTAGCTACTCTGCGCTCTGATCAAAGTGACTGGGATCTCACGCGGCCCCTTTTTCCCTGTGTTATGTCTCCTTCACAGCAACGGCTTTGTACCCATTGATTGGGTTTCTTTGCCTTTTAAAATAACATATGGCGCACACCGAGGTTACATCCATGAAGCCGCGGCCACAGCATGTATGAGTAAGAACTGTCACGAGTTGGATGCAGCCTCAAAAGAATTTATACTTGTCTTCTGCCAACTTAAGTTCTACTCCCCAGAGAACTAGATAAGTGATAGTCGCTGACATTGTGCTGTTAGCCACCTTAGCAATCTTACCGGCCCACATCTTCAACCTGCCGGACACCAATGTATGCATAGACTAGTGACCACACAAAAAATAAGGTGATCTTTGGCCACAGGACCTGTATTCATCACTAATAGCCTGTGCAATTTTGAAAAGAAATACCCGTTAGTTTGACGTACTTGCCGCCGCCTATTTCTCACCCGACCTGGAGAAGCAAATCAATGATGCTATATGTACATCATATATTGAGGTAAACCATGTATGTGAAGACTCTTGGAAGAAATCCCTTGTCCTGAAGATGGCCCTGACACCCATTTCCGAATGGACACTAGAGAGGATGTCTAATTCGTCACATGGCCGAAACATGTCGACACTCAATCTCTCAAAGGACCTCTAAAGATAGTCGTCCAATCAATTAATTTGTTTCTGAAAAAACCTTTTTGTTCACTGATTGATATACCCCTTTGTTTTAACGAGGAATATGTATTCATTCATGCATTTCTTTTAATACGTTTGCATTATATTAAAAAAAAATGTTTTGCTTAAAATCATTTCATAAGTCTCTCTGTTTTTCTAGCATGTTTCTGGTCAATGAGAAAACACTATACTATTTTGTGTAAATGTTAATATATGTGTGAAAAACACTTCCATCTCGCAACTCCCAGGTCGATTTAGAGAGGGGTAATCAATTCACTGTGCTTTTGTACCCCTTTTATCTACGTATACTTACCCATTTGAGAATTGTTCCCCCGTTAACAAAAAAGTTGGTAATTTACCACTCCATTATATATATGACGTCACCTATGACACATTTTTTGTATATAAATGTGAAGATACGCTGAGAGCTTGAGCAAACGTCCATTGATGACCGTTGTAACTCCCTGTTTTAGGTAATTGTTAATAAAAAGGCAACCTTTGCCATCTTCCTGAGTTGGTTTGATTATTTGGTGTCAGAGTTATTCTGCATGCACACCCATTGCATGCACGTTACCCAAAGGGCCCTAAGCTCACCTGTGCCATAGATAAGCCAAGAATCAGGCCGGTGTGGAGAAAGAATATATATTTATTAATGAATAGGAAAAGTAATATTTTAACCAAATCACAAATCACGCCACCTCACTCCGTGGCCCAAATGCTTTTCTTTCCTAACAATTCCCTTTTCACACCATTTGAAAAAATAGTTGGTTAAGGATAACACAGATCACATACTCTTTATCCTCTACAACATATACAGTTTCCTTCATTGGTTATTTCCACCCTGGCTACCTAGAAACACAGATCTATGGAATTCTTCAAATACCTGGGTCACTCACAAAATACTCTTAATGTACAAAATTGTGCAGCACCCTGGACATGACGAACAATTTAACTTAGCCATATACTTTGCATGGGGTTTACTTTAAATCACATGCAACACTTTCCATTGGGTAAAAACAGTTTCACACATGCAGCTCTGGACTGTACTTTTTATCTCTCTAAGCATTTGGCATTACTAACAGTGTTGGGGCACAACAGACTTAATTTAAAAAAAACAAAAACACTTTATGCCATCTCCTGGAGGCAAGATGAGTGTCCCAGATCACTAGTCCCATGGCCACTTGTTTTTTTTAATATACTTTGTGCTTAAAAGCACACAGAGTGCAGTGCGCATCTGGTTTCCCGCTCTCCCCTGCCCGCTTCCTTGGTGTGAGTAATCCCGCCTCCCAGCCCTCCCACCTGACCTGATTGGGCCGATAGATTCACCCACACCCACAACACAGGCCTAAAGACCTGCTTGCAGATTATAATACGCGCCATTTGCCATTTCCTGGAGCCAAGGTGAGTGTCCCAGATCCCTAGCCCCATGGCCACTCATTTTTTCATTATACTTTGTGCTTAAAAGCACACAGAGCGCGGTGTGCATCTGGGATCCCCCTGTCTCCTGCCCGCTTCCTCGGCGCAAGTAATTCCGTCTCCCAGCCTTCCCACCTTACCTGATTGGGCTGTTTCACCATCATAATGGACACCCCAGGGCAGCCCTCTACCCGTGCAGTCCATGCGGCGAAGGGCCCCAAGGCAAAGGGCGGCTCCTACTTTGACGGCTCCAGAACGTGTCTGCAGGTGTCAGTAGGGGAAGCCAGTGGCCAGCCATCAACCAGCAGCAACTACCAAAGTAAGTGTGCCATGGGTGGGGAGTAGAGCAATCACTCTACTCCAGAACGTCCTGCCAATCTACCTTACCTTGCCTCAGAACATAGTTTGCCAGGCTTCTATTACTAACCAGCTCTACAAGGAGTGAGGACTGCTGAATTCTCAAGTGAGCTACACTGGGACAGTACTGTGAACACTAGCCTGCGTCACACTTTTGGGAACTATTGGTTCTGCCATGAGCCACATCTAGAGAGTGCCACATTGTAACGGAACTGTGATTATTAAGATAGAACTGAACATTTTACCTGCATCATTCTCTTAGGGAATACTCAACGCTAGCAATCTCCCACTATAAATACACTCTAAAATATAGGTATATCAAAACATCTGTGCCTGTTATAATACTAAACCTGCTGTATTATATTCTGAAACCTGCTGCATTATGAAACCTAGGCCTCTCTCCCACTATCTAGGACTCTCAAATCTAGGTGTAGCCTCCTTCCTAGCCTTCTGTGTTTAAACCTATTGCATTGTGAAACCTAGGCCTCTCTTCCACTATACAGGACTCTCAATCTAGCTGTAGCCTCCGTCCTAGCGTACTGTATTTGAAACCTATTGCATTGTGAAACCTAGGCCTCTATCCCACTATACCGGACTCTCAAATCTAGGTTTAGCTTGAATCTCAAATCTAGGTGTAGCCTTCATCTTTGTATACTATATTTGAAATGCTCTTTGTTATGAAACCTAGGCCTCTCTCCCACTATACAGGATTCTCAAATCTAGGTGTAGCCTCCATCCTAGCCTTCTGTGTTTAAACCTATTGCATTATGAAACCTAGGCCTCAGTCCCATTATACAGGACTCTCAATCTAGGTGAAGCAAACGTCCTAGCCTACTGTGTTTGAAACCTATTACATTGTGAAACCTAGGCCTCTCGCCCACTATACAGGATTCTCAAATCTAGGTGTAGCCTCTGTCCTAGCCTTCTGTGTTTAACCCCTTAAATGCCAAGGGCGAGGTACCTCGTCCTTGACATTGCATATGCAGTGCCAAGGACGAAATGGCTTGTCCTTGTTGGCACCTTGTTTACAAAACTGTAATCTAACCCCCGGGCTATGTGAGGGGGAGGTCCCCCCTCACTGCCAGGGGGCTGGATTACCTTCAGTTTCACGTTGGCGTGCGTAAAGCACGTCAATGTGAAAGTGAAAGTAATTTTCACCGCAGCTGGCCAGAGCGAAATGTCTGAGAATTGTCTTCCAGCCAATTTCAGAGACATTTTGCTGTGTCCACTCACCGAAACACGTCGCCAACAACAGATGTCATACCTTCTCGCATTCCCACAGGTGTCCCGACAAAAACGGTACCTCACATGTGTGGGTGAACCTACCGGGGGCGCAAAAGGAAAAGAGTAACCCACTGGTAACCCCAAGCCTTTCGCCACAGCACAATTTGTTCATGTGGGCAACCTACAGATTTGGGCCTAGGGTGTCGAAGCCAGCAAGGAAAATAGGGAAAGCCCATGCATTTCCCAAAAGAGGACACATGTGGGAATCCACAGAGGTCTGACTTGCGCGAAGCGGGCTAGAATTTATTACCCAGAGCTCCAGACAAAGTGAACATTGTGTTTTTTCCCCACCAAATATCACACTTTGTCGGGGATTGTGGCTAATAAAAACTGGGGCAATTTGCGCAAGGCAGACCTCTGTGGATTCCCACAGGTGTCCTCTTTTGGGAAATGCATGGGGTTCCCTGGTTTCTTTGCTGGCTTCGACACCGTAGGCCCAAATCTGTAGGTTGCCCACATGAACAAAATGGGCTGTGCCGAAAGGCTTGGGGTTACCAGTGGGTTACCCTTTTCCTTTTGTGCCCCCGGTAGGTGCACCCACACATGTGAGGTACCGTTTTCATCGGAACATGTGTGGGGATGTAGGAAGGTAGGCTATGTGTTGTTGGTGGTGTGCTTCGGTGTGTGGCCAGAGCAAAATGTATGAGAATTGTCTTCATTTCCAGCCAATTTCAGAGACATTTCCCTGTGCCCACTCACCGAAACACGTCACTAACAGCAGATGTCATACCTTCTCGCATTCCCACAGGTGTCCTGACGAAAACGAAACCTCTTGCACAGGGTGAAAGAAAACGGCATTGCCAATGGCGATCAAATAAATGCCATTTCTACGGAACCACTGCATATTTAGCGACCTCATGATCTCATAGTGGGTGGAGAACATGCCAGCAGTCTGCATAAACCGACGCATAAATCTGTTTATAACACACCTTCCGACCGCTGGCTGGGGACAAATTACACTGTCATGGACCCACACTGCTCTTGGTGTTATGCATGAGAAAACCACCTTGGCAGTAGGGAAAATATGCATCACTGCGGTCAGCAACTTTGTCAGTAGACGGATTAATCGTCCACACAACATGTAACCCAAATGTGCACTTCTATAGTGCACCACGACACAGTCCACGTTCATGAAGGACGCCACAAATCTGCAAAGGCGAACCATCCCGCCGAAACTGCAGTCACCCTGACAGGCCCAGAAAATGTCCACTCCTTCCAACCAGAAATTACCAGCAACGCCTCTTTGCACGCAACACCTGTGCAGATGGAGCACAAAGATATCACTGACGATAAGTAGGGTGCGTCTCTACATGTTAACCACCCTCACGACACAGTATTGTGACGAAATGGTAACGCCCCTTCGCATGAACCACGCTCTAAACTCTTAATTGTCAATTTCCCACAATTCCATTTCCATCCTGCTCATAATGGGAGGATGTGCACGTGCGCTTTCCCATCTACAGTAAGGGCCACGGCCCAATACAGCTGTGACAATACTTCTTCCATTTGGACGGTCACTTTTTGCAGCACTCCCCAAATTGGGTGCTGTCACATTTCAAAACATGCATGCACCAATTGCATACAAAACCTCTGCATTGCACACTGGCATTTCTAGACACCACTCCTTTTTTACCGTTAAACACTCTCAGTACATGTTCCGTTTGTTTGCAAAGCCCCTCCACTAGAAATTTCTGCTAAAGAAGGCACCATTGCAGCATCCACAAACATCCTAACATGCCCCCAGCACACCTTAAGGTATGCACACAACATTGCAACCCTTTTCACACCCACCGCAACACTACACATCCAAGCAAGCGACCATGTGGGCACCTAACATTATGCACAAAAGTTATATACGTAACGCCAGTTCTACCCCTCTCCCCCAAACCATAAAACACCCATTTACGAAAACATGTCACACTTAGCATAAGCCACAACCATAGCGCAGCCTGCACCACCCCTACGCACTACCATTCACATGCTATTGTGTCTCTGCCAACCTATGCACACCACCTTCACAACATTGGGCCTACTTCAATAAATGTGCACACAGCACAGTAACCAACCACATATAAGCTGCCCTTCAACCATACCCACTTCCATACTCAATATTATGTGCGCACTGCACCCTGTGGGCCACACTACCCCACTTCTCACTTCACCATCTCATGCCACACACCAAATACTGTGGCATGTTCCAACTATCACCACAACCATAGAATGCACAATTCACGCTCTGCAACTCATTTGTCCTGCTGTAGCCCGTTGACAATGTGCTCCACAAGCATTCCCCAAAAATCACCAGCCTGTGCCGCATACACTGCCAAACCTGCATTGCTCCAATGGGTCTGCTCCTTGCACACATCCCCCCCACTGTAATTGAACAATACATGTCAACATATCGCCAACTAGCACTATGGACATATGCACAACTGCCACTAGCACTCCTAACCAACCTCGACACTGCAATGACATACACATAATTACGTATAACTTACCATAATGTATAAACATTACACTCTCTCTGGCAACCCTATGCCCTTTCAGTCACATTCTATTCTCTTACCCACTTCCACTCAGAAAGGATTGTTTCACTGGCAACGTAAGCACAACATGTTTGGAACATTACCCATACTGCAAACATTGTGCACACAGCACACTAGCCAAGCACATATAAGCTGGCCTTCAACCATACCCTGTAACATACTGACAGTATACAAGCATTGCACCAGTGCCCACACATTGTGACTTTTCTCTGCAGCAACTCCAACCACAGAGCACCGCCATGGAGGTATCCAGTAACAAATTGCAACAGTTAGCATAATGTATAAACAAGACACTCTCTCCTGCATCCCTGTGCACTTTCAATTACATACTATGGGCGTACCCACTACCATTCACAAAGTATTGTGCCACTGCCAACCTAGCCACAATATATTTGCAACATTGGCCTACAACGGCTGAAATGGGCTCCACACCCATTCCTTAGATGTCACCACCCTCTAACTCGTGCACATTGAAAAATGCATGACTGGCGTGCGTGTCCTCAAGGCCTAAGCTCCTGAATGCATGGCCTACGGCCTTTGGCCATGCATCCAATAGTCTAGGCTTTGGACACACTGACGGCAACGTAATGCTACCATGCATGTCTCCATGTCAGCCTCTTCAGCAATCCACATAGACACCACTGCCACCAACACTCCTACCCAACCTGTACAACGCCATGGCGCTACGCAGCATCAAATGGCAACAGTTAACATGATGGCCATGTGGGCAGCTACCATTTTGCACAAACGTGCCACACGTAGGTAGCAGCACTTCACCCCAACTCCCCCACACTATAAAACACCCAATCACGAACACAGGTCGCACTTACCAGAATGCACAAACATACCACATCCTCCACCACCTCTACCCACAGCCATTCACAAAGAATTGTGTCACTATAACCACAACACACCTACAGCAACGTAATGCCGCCCTGCATTTCACCATTTCACCAACTACGACCATCGACATACACACCACTGCCACCAGCACTCCGACCCAACCTGCGCACCACCAGGTAGGTATGCAGCAACAAATTTCAATAGGTAACACAATGTGGAAAGAAATCACTCTCTCCTGCACCCATATACACTTTCATTCACATACTATAAGCATACCCACTCCCGTTCACAAAGTACTGTGTCACTGCCACCCTACCCACATTCAGTTTGCAGCACTAACGCTACTGCAACCAATCGGCACACACCCCACTTTGCAAGCACCATCCTGTACCGGATGCAGACTGAAACATGCCTTGTGCAGTGTGTATGTTGCAGCCCTATGCTCCTCAGTGCATGCCCTAGAGCCTATGGGCTATGGGCTTCGGCCATGTACCCAATAGCGTAATCCTTCCACAGACCCACCGCACCTTCATTCACCCATGCATACCTCCACGTGGCCAACTACCGCATTCCATCCGCAGCGCACCGCCACCCACACTCCCACCCAACCTATCTCATGTGCAATTCACTCCCCATGTGCAAATGACCTGCCATCCCTCACCACAAAAAGAGTTTGCTGCAAACAGGTTGCGGCAAAACTAAGGGACCGTTACGACAGCTGCATCCAATCACCACAGAAAATATTAGCCACGTATGTCACATGAACCACTTCTCACTACACCAGCCATTCCTTCCTTTATGGCCGCCGACACAATGCGTATGATACATTTTCCAGACCCAGCCGCTGCCGCACTGTCCTCCGATACATCATGGCGGCTTTCCCAAATAATGTTGATGCACAGCACGCTTCCCTCCAGCCAACCACTGGCCGCGTCCAAACTTCTCCGACACCGCGCCGTACTGCGATCCAATGACACTTCTGTCCGCAGAGCGAACAGGGAAATGGGTCAGCGGAGGGGACCCAGATATCACTAATTTTTTGGGACGCACATTTCAGTGTTTTGTAACAAATTTACTGGCCCAACGTCCACCGAACACACATAAGCACACTTTCTGGACCAAGCCCCCCCTCGATGCGAAAATTTGGTGAAAATCCATCCAGCCGTTCGACCTGTAGCCTTGCGCAAAGTTTTTCCCCATTCAGTCTATGGGAAAATAATCGGGTCCCCCCTAATACTCCTCACCCCCCCGCACGAAACCTCGCCCAACTTGATGAAAAAATTCAGAGCTGCCCATATACTTTTTTTGCAAAGTTTGCTGAGTATTCGTCCAGGGGGAGCAAAGTTATAAGCTGCCGAAAAAGTGCTCTTCCTATGAGTTTAGCAACTTAACCATAACTACACGGCCGCTACCGCGGGCCGTGGGATATATATATATATATATATCCCTTCTTCCTTCACTACAAGACCTTGATTAATCTCTCTTCTACCAGGAGGCACCTTCCCACTCTCAGTAGAGAGTATGCTTTTCACTCAGGGACTCACTTTACTTAATTTTGGCAAGACTCTTTTCTGCCGCAGCAAAAAAAAAACAGATATTCAATTTATATTCAGAACCGCTCAACTGTAGGGCAGGGTCTGAGGAATGGTGAACAGTTAGGAATTTCGTTTTTTAGGCACCCCTCCCGTTAGGAAATTTTGGGGTTGGCCAAAAGAAATCGGAATACCCAATTACTTTACAGAATATGGGCCTCATTACAAGTATGGCGGTGCAGGAAAAAATTGGCCGTAACGGAATTGCTGCCACTTTTCCCACACCGCCATATTACAAGTCTAGTCAGATTTACCTGCAGCATCTTGCTGTAGGTAAATCCTCACGCTTTACACCAAAAATCAGCTAAATCGGCGGAATTACAGCAGCGGTAATTCCAACGGCTGTAATTCTGCCAAAAATGCCCCATAGAGTCCATTGATTAACTCTGCTACCAACACTTGTAATCCAGTGATAATTCCGCTGGTCCAAGTGGCGGTAACAGTAATTCCGTTGGGCGGTATTCCGGCATATTTACCACCAGAATACCACCCAACTCGTAATGATTTCCTATATTTTTATCCACACTGGAAGTGATGTTGTTGATTTCAAATTTTAACAAAATCACCTTGTGTCCATTGGTTATAGGGCAATAATTAACTTTTAACTTGGTAAGAAAATGCTAGGGATCTACATTATCTGCCCATCCAAACAATAATGGAAGATATTAAATCAAACATATCCCCACAAGACTTGTTTGGTTGGACAGGTTTACTTACATAGAATCTCTCATGCTCAGGTAAAAGACATCATGACTAGATCATCTCATAGGGAAAGGACAGGTATCTTGTCAGATGGACTCTCCAGATTCCATCATGGATACCTCCAGCATCAATCCCCTCTGATTTGCCTCTCCTTGTATGGGTCCCAGCTTCTGGCTATCCCTGGTTTTCCACCTCCCAGGCAATCTTGGTTCTTCAATAGTCCCACTCCGATCATATCAGACAGCTCTCCTTGATCCCCATTGTGTGTTAACCACTCCCCAAATTATCTAAATGATCAGCTACCAGTTCATTGGTTAGTGATTAGGATTGGACAGTGGATACTCATTACAAGTATGGCGGTGCAGGAAAAAATTGGCCGTAACGGAATTGCTGCCACTTTTCCCACACCGCCATACTACAAGTCTAGTCAGATTTACCTGCAGCATCTTGCTGTAGGTAAATCCTCACGCTTTACACCAAAAACCAGCTAAATCGGCGGAATTACAGCAGCGGTAATTCCAACGGCTGTAATTCTGCCAAAAATGCCCCATAGAGTCCATTGTTTAACTCTGCTACCAACACTTGTAATCCAGTGATAATTCCGCTGGTCCAAGTGGCGGTAACAGTAATTCCGTTGAGCGGTATTCCGGCATATTTACCACCAGAATACCGCCCAACTCGTAATGATTTCCTATATTTTTATCCACACTGGAAGTGATGTTGTTGATTTCAAATTTTAACAAAATCACCTTGTGTCCATTGGTTATAGGGGAATAATTAACTTTTAACTTGGTAAGAAAATGCTAGGGATCTACATTATCTGCCCATCCAAACAATAATGGAAGATATTAAATCAAACATATCCCCACAAGACTTGGTTTGGTTAGACAGGTTTACTTACATAGAATCTCTCATGCTCAGGTAAAAGACATCATGACTAGATCATCTCATAGGGAAAGGACAGGTATCTTGTCAGATGGACTCTCCAGATTCCACCAGCATCAATCCCCTGTGATTTGCCTCTCCTTGTATGGGTCCCAGCTTCTGGCTATCCCTGGTTTTCCACCTCCCAGGCAATCTTGGTTCTTCAATAGTCCCACTCCGATCATATCAGACAGCTCTCCTTGATCCCCATTGTGTGTTAACCACTCCCCAAATTATCTAAATGATCAGCTACCAGTTCATTGGTTAGTGATTAGGATTGGACATCTATTGTCCACCCACATTGCAATCATTGGTTCCTGAAGTTACTATGTATCATCCCAGTGAATATATGACTCTACCCATCTGGGATAGCATTTTCATAATTTTAAATATGCAGTGAAAAACTACAACATGGCAAAAAACTTTAATTTACAAATAAACGTCCTATAATAGATATTTTTGGATTTGTCTCATCATGACATTTGATATGATATTATAAGTCATTTATAACACGCCTGTACACAAGTCTTTCTAGGCGTGACTAGACAAGGAAGGGAGGACAGAAGAAGGATAAAACAACGATCTTACTAGGCCTTGTGTCATTCAGATTGTGCATGTGCAGGGGGAGGGAGGGGCAGAAGTGCCAGGGGGGAGCAGAGAGTGCAAAGTAACTAGTAAGTGCAGCCGAGAGGTGGCTCATAAGTGCATAGAGTCAGGAGACTGTAGGGTTGCAGATACAGTCCCTTAAGTGGTTGGGAGGCTCGGTGGCAGTACAAGTGAAACCGGTCATGCAGGAGCCTGGTCCCATAAATTCAGTGGGTGGCCAAGTAACCAGTATGCGCAGCAGCCAGGGACATCAGCAAGGGAAACGGAAAGAGAGCATGGAAGCGAAAAGGAAAGGCTTGAGTTGCTTCCAGAACCATAGGTGGTCCTGCTCAAGTTTGAAAGAGGCAGGGAGGCTGTTCCAGGGGGTGGCCCCAGCCGAGGAGAGAGATCTACCCCCACTCTCTGCCTGGAGAAGCGTCTGACCCTCAAAGATTTGGAGCTGGATGAGCGGAGGGCTTGCGAAAAGAAGATGCATAGGAAGAGAACATTGGATGTAGTGTGGTCCCCGTCCCCAGAAGGCCTTGTGGACGATGCAGAGGGTCTTGAACTTGATCCTCACAGCCACAGGGAGCCAGTGGGGAGATTTCTGGACTGGAGAGATATGATCCCTGGGCTTGAGGCCAAGGACAAGTCTTGCAGTCCTGTTCTGGATAAGTTGTAGAGGACGAAGGGTAGAGGCAGGCAGATTGAGAAAGAGGCTGTTGCAGTAGTCCTAGAGAGGACCATAGCTCTGTCAGTTTTAATGAAATGCCAGTCTTAATTAAATGAGTCCTGTGTCGGCACGCATTTGCAGTTTCAAATGACAGTTTTTTATCGTGAATTACTCAAAAATGATAAAAGTCAGTGGGCCTCATTCTGAGGTGGGCGGTAAGGGACACCAGGCACCGGTAAGGAGACCGGTGCCGGTAATCCCTTACCACCCAATTCCAAGGTCCCTTAGCGGGATCCGCAAGGGATGTGTGGTCGGACCACACGTCCTTTACGGGTCCCGTTAGGGGACCAGGGCGCTAATTACGGGCCTGCTACTAGGAGGCCCGTAATTAGCGCCTTCCCCATTCCCATTGAGCCCTATGGGGGCTCAAATGGCAATGGGGAATGGCATTTGGAATGGGGACTTACCGGGTCCGCCAAGGGCGGAATGTCCCTCTAAGTCCCCACTCCACCAGACCAGACCCGGACACGATTTTGGAGGCAGCCATAGCGCTAATAGCGCCATAGCTACCTCCAAAGTTGTAATGAGGCCCAGTGTCACAAAATGTTACACACAGTTAAACAAATCTCTAAGCTACTATCTCCCAACATCTCTGCTTCATGACATTTTCTGGGAGGCTATCATCACATTTTAGCTTTTACCTTTAGTCCCCAAGGTCGAATTCTTAGCGGAATGGTCTAATTAGATGGGCTTGTTCATAAGCATTTTAATTATACTTGGACCATTATTGTGTGATGTATGATTCACGAGAAAATGGACAAAGTATGATCTTCCATGTAACCTATGGCAATTTACTAATATGCATACTATTATATCCACAGAATAGTACAACAAACTTGACATGTGATTTGGCTATCTGTTTCGTTTGTTGACACTGTTGCAATAAAGTGATTTACAGTCTTTTACCCAGAGTGAATAGATCATTTGTTGCTTATCACTAAGAGCAGAGAGGATTGGTCCACTTCCATGCTCATGAGAAATCCCTCAGGGACAGGTCTGCTATCATGATCTCAGAGCAGAGACCACACATTTCAATTTCATTTTCAAGGATTATTCAGAGTTCAACCCATTAAGGGCTGCATTTTGTTTGAACAGGGCCATAAGTTGTCTTCATCAACCCTTTAGTCTGGCCCAATCCCTGCCCCTTGTCTTAGCTCTGTGAGCTCCAAAGACATTCCCCGATTCGGATAAGGATAGGGGGATGTGTGCAGTCCTTGGGCCTTCGAATCTCATGAGACAATGTAATTTTGGGCTAGCACAGCTTTTCTTCATGCAAAGAAAACTGTTCTTTTTTAATGTTGTAATTCCTTCACACATTGGTCTGCTTTAATATCTTGCATCATGCCATCTATATTTATTTTTATTGATTTATTTTACATTTGTAGGAGCGTGCTTAACCCTGCAGCATCTAGGCCCTAGTTATATGCAGACACAAAAAAACAGCTAACAACCAGTATGCTGCACTAGTAGAAGAGGTGAGTCTGTAGTAGTTTGAGGAAAGTGCTGTAGGGTGGTTCTGATCTCAGAGCAGGAGGGAGTGAGTTCCAGAGAGTGGCAACAGAGACAGGGAAGCTAGAGCCTCTCGCTTTGGATCTTTTGAACTTGGGAATGGTCAGGCGGTCACGGTATACAGTCGGAGTAGGCCTGGGGTTGGTGGGTCTAGACAGCCTCTGGGCCAGGTAGCACAGGGTGGTATTTGAGAGACATTGCTGAGTAATAGTGTGGATTTTGAATTATATTCTTTCCCTGATGTGGAACCAGTGAGCTTCTTTACTTGCAGCTGATATGTGGTTATGTTTGTTAAGACCAAGCGCAGCGCACAGGGCATTGATCTGAATAAATTGCAGTTTATTTAGATTTTGTTCTGTGGTGTCTCCATGGAGGGAGTTGCAATAATCCAGTTTGGAATCTATGGTGGACCTGGCAGTGTTGAGGCAGTTATCAGTGGATAGGTAGGGTCTGCTCACATTAATGAGTTTGGTGGAGTACGTGGCAGAAGAGTCGATAACATTGACATGGAGTGGCATGTCCAATGTGGCATCTAGGTGGACACCATGGGGTGGTTGTCGATGATGAATGATTGGTAGGCTGGGCTTAGATTGCGAGGCGGGCTGGCTGCCGATGAGGAGAAGTTCAGTTCTGTCAATGTCAAACTTTAAATTACACTTTAGATTAAACTGGCAGAGGCACTGGAGTTTCGCTGGTAAACAGTTCCTGTCAATCCCAGACGCAATTGTCTTCATTTTTCCATGCTGCAGAATGAGTTAATTTCTATTTTTCCATTGCAGCTTTCTTTTTGTGAAAAGTGCCTTTACATTTTTGTATTATAATGTAGTGACAGGCTTACTTCATTTTGTTTTTCTTTTTCTGACAATACTGTTTGGGGAATTTGTCAGCATTGAAATGTACATGCTGACCTTTCAGTTTGCCAGTCAAAAAGTGTGCTTTCAAATTCCATAACAGTATTTCTCCAGTCAGCCGAACACAGTTTTCTTTTGTCTTGGGGCTACCTTTAAACTCCATACGGTGCTGGTTGCCACTGTTGTACCTCCGTTACAAGAGACTGCAAGGTGAATAAAATGTCCTGTGACAAATCCCTCTGTGCAGGTGGCACTGGGGCCAGAGTAAATGGTGAGGCGCTGGTAGGATAGGGTCACTTTGCTCTTCAATCTCCTCTTACTCTGAAAATAAAGCTTCCATAGGCTCATCGTCCGACATGCTACCCTCCTGTAGCATTTAGACAGGCAGTGTCGCTGTGGCCATAGGTACCAGGGTGATCAATGGCTTATCCTTCATGGGTCATGGAAAAAAAGTCACTAATGCAGCTGGAAACTCTGTTGACAATTGTGTTGTAGCCAGCTTTGGTGGCAATGCCACCCTAGAGATAACGGTTGTGACCGTGGACGAGGTCATTGACGTTTGGATTGTGGATGAAGTTGCTGTTGACAATGAGGCGGTTGCTTCAGACTTACGGTTCACTTACAGAGCCGTCAATGGGGTCGTCGATGGAGTCGATGACGGGATTACTTTTGCTGAAGAAGGTGTTGATGAAGACCGGTGCTTGTGACTCATGGACGAGCAACTTGTTGATGGTGTGGCTGTCGCCAATGGGTGCTTCTTCGCAGAAGACAACTTCACAGGAATGGTCGTGGTTGTCAGTGTAGACTGTGAAATTGTGGCAGACACAGTTGCTGATGAGCCCTTCATTTTGGACAGAACAGCTGAGAGGCTGATGATCTAGACAGAGTCTTAGCAGCTGTCATAGCAGTCAACATAGGGGGTAGTTGAAATGTGCAATGCATGTCCATGACCCCTCTTAGGTTTCTTGCCTCAGGAAGTAGCCTCTTGAGATCTTGACCTCTTTGCAGAGGGAGTTTTGCACTCAGGCCTGTCAACACTGGCAGAGGCATGATTGCGGACTAAGGTCGAGTCAGAGCCCCCCATCACCTTCCTCCAGCCACACAACTAACTGTTGGTGGCGGTCCTTCCTAGTTTTCAAGGAGAAAGCTGGCTGATGGAATAGCGGCCCACTTTGTGGTCTGGAAGGAAGCAATACATGCACTTTGTATGCTGATCGGCCACAAAAACGTTTGTTAGACTGCATTTGGCAAAGGGCCTAAACAAACTCTTCTTGGTGGCATCTGCCATCGTCACAAGCGGAAGGCCTCACGTGAAAGTTCTCCACAGTTAAAAGATCCGTCAATGGTCCAGATCTTCACCAGTAATGGATCACTGCTACCAGTAGTCACTTAGGTGACGAAAGAAGAAAAAACAATCAAACCTTTAAATCAAAAATAGTACAAAAAGTCAAAAATGTGATGTGCCTATAATGAGGATCTGAAAATGGCCACCAGAGGTGGAGCTAAGGAGGACAAACATCACTGGTTGGGGCAGTATGACGCAAAGTGAAAGCAATGAGCTATATAAGTGACAAGCAATTTTTTAAGCTTCACCAATACTGCTTTGTTATTACAGAGGATTCCCAGCCTGACAACGGGGAATATTCATAAGCATGTGAATCTATGCAAGAGCCAATGCTGGAGAAATTACATATTTTCCCACCCTGGTGTGTGTGTCTATTTATTTACCTGTCTTTCCCTCAGGCGACGAGCCCTATTTGGGCAGGAGGTACATTATTCTCCAGCAGGTAAGTGCTTATCACAGGTAAGTAGATAGTAAGCAACCACCAAGCATGTTCTCTTCCCTCCAGCTCTTGCTCTCTCAGCCCACCTGGCAATGATGCACAGTGGACAACTGACATGTCTGCATTTTATTCACATGCACATTATGAATCACAGCATCCTTCTACATCATTACTTGTTTCTACATTGTACACCATGCTGCAGACCCCTATTCTATCATCTCAACAGACTCCTAGTCCTCTCATGGTGGGAGAGGTTGATCAACCCACTACTCTCTTAAAGAGCCCCACTCGTCTATAATCTCCAACGGCAAGCCCTGAACCGCTTCAATGCATACAAATGTATAAGTCTTCTCTCCATAGACACCTCAGTGCTTAGCTGACTGCAATGCTGATGCCTCAGCTCCTGTTCCAGAGGTCCCTTTCTGTTTACCTCTAACTCTTGTTTACAATGTTCAGTGTTTATGCTGAGACCCTGGAACACTAACCATGTCTTTCCTCTCAAAGAAGCACCTTTTTTCTTAACACAAATCATATGAGCATCTCTTTCTACTTTGTCTCAGATAACTCTCCAATGACAGTATCTTCCTCCAAGTTAATGACAGTAGCCCCTATTGTGATCATCTTTTATGCAGTGTACACTTGTCCACCTGGTGTTGCAGGTTTGGGTGGAAGCCAATCACGGAAATCTCAATGTAGACAGGTGGTTTCTCAGGCCACATTTCTCAACTTGTCTACTTTGGCCAGGCCACAAGTTGTAATACGGAACTAGATTTTCAGTATACAAGAACCCAAGTCTTCCTAGATTCTTCCATTGTCTTCATTTTCATAGTACACATCCATTTCCTCCTCTGTTCCTGGAACACTTACAGTAAGGAATGCCAAGCTGTTCCCCATTGTGGTCACCCCTAGCCCCTTTCTTGGAAGGTATCCTCTGAAAAAATCCTTCCTTGCTGCAAGCAGCTTTTTCTCCTCTCGTGTCATCACAATCTCTTGCAGGTAAGGCAAGGGTTCCTCGTCTTGTTGTCTGTTGCCTAGTGACTGACATCTGGACCTAAAAAATCCTTAGTTCTCTCTCACGCTTGATCGGGGCTACTGGCATTAACTTAAGGATGGTACTATAATTAGAGAGTTAGATACCACCATTGATCAAAACCCTGTGTTTCAAATGGCAGGTGTGTTAGGGAGAATTCTCATAAATGTGCTGACTCCCTTCACTTTAGAGACCCCCAGCAACTTTGATGGATTTTGAGGATTTTTATTTTTTTTACCTGGAGAGGGTGTGAGCCTTTTTCTCACTCTCTCATGTATTTTGATGTGTGTTTTACTCTTGTGTTCTTTTATTATGGAGTTTTAGACAACTCCATAGGCATCATCTTTTCATGTGTGTTACACAGCACCCTCAGTGCAGTAACACAGGGAGGCCTTTTAGTCTGTCCCAAGGTTTAAATAGCTTATCTGGGATAAACTACAGTTTCGCAGAGAAAGTAAAGTTAAATTGACTTCACTAGTCTTTTTAAATTCCTAGACCCGGCACACCCTATCTTACAATAGAGTGCTAGAGGAGTTACCTAGTATCCCCTATGTATAGAAACTCATGTAGCAGTCCAATGATACCCCTTCCTCTCACAATGGCTGGTGGCAGTGGTTTTACAATGAACTACCATGATTTTTCCCGACCACGAACCCCGGTAGCGTTAAATTGCAGGAGCCATATTTTTCAAGTTGTGGTGTGAGCCTCCTTTGTTTAAACGGATCCCGGTCTTCTTTTTTCATCATTTCTTTGTTGAAAGGTCCTTCTAGAGTTTATCTCTGCGTGCCAAACCAGGTTTGGTCCCTTTGTTCCTACGCCTTTGGCAGGCTTCAGGACTGAAGACTGCCTCTGGTGCCTGAGTGTCTGGGGTGGGCAGGAAGTGAGGGAGGCACCAAATCTCCCCGTGCTTAGTCTCCTAGGAGACCCAAATGCACTCTGGAATGATTGGCTGGCTGACTGTCCGACAAGGACAGCCATCCTGCTGGGTGAGTGGTAGCTAGGCTGGAATGAATGGGGGAAAACTGTTTAAAAGGTGAGTCTCTTGGCTTGGAAGGCAGAGTCAACAACTGCAACAAAGAAACCGAAGACGAGCTGGAAGAGGACGGCTGCTGCAACTCCTGGACCATTTGTTTTCCCGGTGAAGCCCTGCTGCAGGTCCGAATCGCCAAGTTCATCTCGACAGACAAGCCCTTCAAGGACGACTTCTTCCTTTGAGTTGGTGGGACCAATCAACTTGTAAGCCACCTGGATACCATTCTCGGAGCTGGTTGTATTTACCTCAGAGTGCTGCAGGAAACCGAATAGCCAGGGAGAAGGACACCAGTTTGGGTGCTTGAAGACATCTACCAGAATCGAAGATTTGCCAGTTTGCCAGCTTTGTGACCAGTCCCCGTTAAGTGCAGGAGTCCCCGACGTCCTCCCTCTTGTCCCCATGACTGAGGCTCAGGAACAGTTAGATCTGCAGAACTGCCAGGAACAGAAGTCCTCAGCTGCATCTTTTTCTTCAAAATAAGGTACTGTGAAAACCCTACCGAGAGAACTTACCTCTCATTGCGAAAGTGCGTGAAACTTTGGCAACTTGCAGGCCTAGTCAGCTTGTGACTCGACATATGAATCTTTCTTCTATGAACTACTCCTGAGAACCGTGGCAAAGACTTTTCCATTTAACTACCAGAACCGTTTTTACTTATACACGACTCTAGCCCATTGACTTTGGCCTACCTAATGCAATAGCATTGGAACAACGCCTCTGGTGAACTCAAACTATTTGCACTGTTTAAGAACAATTCCACTATTTGTTTTATTAACTTATGCCTTTTTGCTCCTACTTCAAATGCTCTGAATGCCATTTTGCTCCTCGTTCAAAGTAGTTTAAATGCCTCAGAACCTGATAGTGTGAAGTACTGTAGTATATTTTTGTGTGATATTGATTGCCTCATTTTAGTGAATGTTTTCTAACCGACTGTGTAATAAATTAATACGTGTTTTACCGAGAAACCTTTAGTATAAGAGTCTATTTGAATACTTGTAATTGTAGACCTCTGTGTAACCTCATTACAAGCTCACATTCCCACTTGAGATAAGCCTGGCTGCTCAGCTCGCTACCAAAAACTGTGTGGTACAGACTTATACCAAAGGGTGGATTTGCTTACACCTGTAGTCATAGTTGTGTGTAGTGGTGCCAGATGGTAGTGTATGCAAGCTCTGCCTAACAAGGTGTCCCAATGTTTTGGCTCATGGGGTCTGCAAGCTACCCTGGAGCCTCAGTTGCTTGTCATTGCCACAACTCACATCCATTGCAGCACCTCTGTACTCCTTTATGCCACGACTGCCTGAGCCCCAGCAGGTTGGGACTCACCGCTACTACTCGCTGAAGTGCATTTCCAGCTTACCTCTTCGACTCTCACTCATACAACTCGCCAGTATCACTCGGTGCAGATTTTGAGATGGCACAGCTCAGTTGCACTATCACCATCTTGATCTTCAAATTCCACTCATCGGAGGCTGCAATTCACTACTCGATAAAGCCCCAGAACGCCTGGCAAATAGTCAGACCTCATGCTTCACACATCTTGCCATTTGACCGGCTACATCAAACTACCCTGCTGGTGCCCTAATCATCCAAAGAAGGGAGACTGTTCCAGACCCCAGAGACTGTGTTCACCTCAGGGACCAGCTAGCATTGCCCCCAACTATCCATTTATATCACAAATGCTGAATTTCCTTTTACACTAATGGCAATAGTCTGTTTCTATAAAGGACTTTTGTGACTAGCATTTCTTCATTGATGACATCAATCTTTAATGAGTAATTCCTGGAATGAGATCTGAATAAAACTTGACAGATCTGAACTCAATAGGAAGTCTAGGTGGGCCTTCGAGGCTTCAGGTGCTACGTGATGCTGCTTTACCAATCCCTTCACAGAACCACTTTTCCTCCATACTTTTGGGACATTCCGTTCTGTGGGACGGGACCGGAGCACTTTTGTAAAAAAGCATCAAATTGAAACATTTGTCCTTCTTCTCTTTTTACGTGGGGTACCGCACGCGGCCGTAACCCCGCCCTCCTTAGCTCCGCCCTGCGCATCGCCCTTCAGTCCTTTTCTATCGCCAGGTCTGAGACCATTTAAGCAATAAAAGAAGATACTTATTAGAGGGGACGGTGGGCGGTCGTATGTAGGAAAGGGGACTATGGACTAGGAGTAAGGTAGTCACTACGGTCAGTAACTTTGTTATACACCTACGTCCCATCCCCTTTCCTCCATACTTTTGGGCGATTACCAAGCACTCCTTACAGGAAAACGGGTGGATGGAACTCCTTTACTGAAAGAGGTTTTTAAGAACAGTCTCCTCGAACTGAGCATAGGCTCTGGAGCTCAGGTCTAAGCAGTAATACTTACAAAAAGCTGATGGGGAACCCCACGTCGCTGCTCTGGCAATGGTTTCCCAGGGAACATATTTCTGGAAGGCAACGGCAGCCACCTTGACCCGCACAAGATGGCCATAAATTCCCTTTGGAGGATGCTCTGAACCGTATACGCCTCCGAAATACAGGAAGCAATCCATTGGGAGATAGTTGCTTTTGAGGCCGGCTTTCCTTTCGGGTCTCCGAAGGTCACAAAAAGCTGGAAAGAGCTCCTCAGTTTGGATGTTGTGTCCAAATAAAACTTTAGAGCTCATCTGACATCCAGATTATGCAATACCTTCTTGGCATCTGAGGCCGGGTCTGGAAAGAAAACAGGTAAAGAAATAAACTGATTCAGATGAAAATCGGATACCACCTTTGGAAGGAAAGAGGGGTTGGCCCGGAGGACAACCTTATCCTTGTGAAAGGTGAGGAATGGATGTTCTACAGACAAGGCCTGAAGCTCGCTTACACGCCTTGCGGAAGTTACCGCAATTAGAAAGGCCATTTTCCACGAAAGGAACTTCAAGTCCACCATAGCCATGGGCTCAAAAGGTTTATGGCATAAGGCAGTGAGGACCCCATTCAATTCCCACTTTGGATGCGGGTTGCGCACCAGTGGATAAAGATGTAATAGACCTGCAGAGTGTCTTTTAATGCCAGGGTTTGTCAATGAAAAAGAACAAGAGTTTGTGGACAGGTAAGCAGCGATAGCCGACCAATAAGTCCTACAAGACAAGACATGTATGCCTGAAGATGCCAGATGAGAAACAAATGACAGGAACGTGTCAATGGTAGCCTCTCTGGGGTCCAGCTGCTTAGCTAAACACCAGTGACAGAAATGGAGCCATTTGCTCCTATACTGAAACCTCTTCAAAGGTTTTCTAGACACCTGGATAATATGTATATTTTCCGCGGACAAGTTCAAACTTTCTAAAGATTTGCACTCAGACTCAGGCCGCCAAGCTGAATGATTGTGGGGAGGGGTGCCACAACTGCTGATCGTTCTGGTGAAGCAGGCCGGGAATCAGCAGAAGCCGGATCAGTGAGCAGACTGACAGATGCTGAAGCTCCAAAAACCAGAATCTGGCTGGCCACCACGTGGTTATGAACAGAAGAGTGCAATTTGTCATGTTCCTGAGCTTGCATAGCGCCCGGTGAATCAGAGGAAGAGGCGAGAAGCCGTAGGCCCTCATGTTGTGCCACAGAATCTCGAGAGCATCTCCCAGGGAAGAAGCTCCGAGCCTGTTCTTGGAAGCATAAAGGGGATTTTCCTGTTTGATGACAGCGCAAAGAGGTCCACTTCTGGAGTGCCCCAATGGAGGAAAAAGGTTGGAGAGGATCGCCGTGTTCAGCTCCCACTCATAGCTGACCACCGCTCGTTGGCTGAGAGAGTCTGCAGTCACATTCAGCTGGCCCGGAATGTGCACTGCCAGCAGCCAAACACTGTGCTGAATGGCACATTCCCAAATCTGAATTGCTAGATCTACAAGGGGAGGTAACCTGGTACCCCCCTGCTTGTTGATGTAGAACATGGATACCGCATTGTCTGTGCGGATGCGGACCACTTTTTTCCCAATCACTGGCTTGAAAGCTTTGAGCGCCAGGAAAATCGCCAGAAGCTCCAGATAATTTATGTGAAATTCTCTGTCCTGTGGCGACCGTAGGTCCAAAACCTGAAGATGATCCATCGCCACGCCTCACCCGATAAGCGAGGAGTCCGTCGCAATGGTTGTTTGAGGGGAGTGCTCCAGAAAAGCAGCACTCACTGACAGATTGCTGGAAGATGACCACCATAGAAGATCTGTCATCATGCTAAGTGGGACCGAAATAATTTTGGTGTTCGGGTCCACTGCCTGAAGCCAGGAGCTCCGAAGAGCCATCTGCGTGAGTTACATCTTGAGACGAGCAAGGGGAAGAGCAAGCACGCACGAGGCCATGAGGCCTAGAAGCCTCTGGAACCACCAGGCCGACATGCTCTCTAACCGGTTGAAAACTTGACACGTGATTAACAGATCCGTCATCCTGTCCACAGTCAGGTAAACCCTGCAGTCGATCGTGTTCCAACAGAAACCCAGGAATATTAGGTCCTGAGAGATCGTCATGGAGGATTTCCGCCAGTTCACCGACAGCCCAAGGCCGAACAGGATCTGAAGGAGGGACTAAAGATTGCTCGAGGCTTTCACTGGACAAGGACTGCACAGAAGCCAATCGTCCAAATATGGCTACACATGAATACCCTGTGGCCTTAGAAAAGCTGCGATGACCGACATCATCTTTGTGAAGACACGCAGGGCTGAGCTGAGACCAAAAGGGAGCACTCGAAATTGGAAGTGCTTCTCTCCCAGGGAGAACCGCAGATATTTCCGATGCAGGCTTCAAATCAGGATATGCATATACGTGTCCTGAAGGTCCACAACGCTGAGCCAGTCACCCTTCTGAAGCGCGGACTTTATTTGGCAGGGCGTAATCATCTTGAATTTCTCTTGGGGGAGAGAAAGGTTGAACTGGGAAAGGTATAGAATGGTGCACAGGCCAGCCTGGTTGGGTTTGGGCACCGTGAACAGACTAGAGTAGAAGCCCTCCCCTCTTCCCCTAGTGGTTCCACCGCCCTGAGATCTAGAAGCTTCTGGACCTCAGCTCTGAGGAAGGGTGTCCCAGACTGTGGAAAGGGAAGATTGAGAGTGGGGTAGGAGGGAGGGGCAAGCGGAAGCCTGCCCGAGCGATGGACAAAACTCACCGATCGTCGGTGATAGTTTGCCACGCCTCCAGATGAGACGAGATTCGTCCTCCCACCAGAGTCTCGTGCGAGCGCCAAAAAATATAATTTTGCAGACTTTTCGGCAGAGAGACTACCTGTCCCTGAAGAGGAGGCTGAACTAGAGAAAAATCGACCACGTTGCTGTCTCTGACGGGAATTATCTGTCGGAGGATCAGCCCTGCATGACCTGTGGTCCTGGAACCCTCTGAAGCCTGAAGAGGATCGAGGCTGGGATCCAGACCTCTGAGCTTTGACTGGGGCCTTCACTAGCACTAACAGAGACTTGGCAGTTTGCGTGCGTGCCTTAGTCTTTGTAAGATCGACATCCGTTGAAGAATGAAACAGCTCTCTTTGCCATCAAAAGGCAGGTCCAGAACTTTATCTTGGACCTCCTTCGAAAACTTTGTTGCATGAAGCCAAGCTTGACGAGAGATGACCACCCCCAGCATGAGGCCTCGAGCTGAGGTGTCAACATGGTGCGCAGCAGCCTCCAGAATATCTTGCGCTAACACCCTGGAATCTGATGAACCGCCTCTAAAGTCTTCCAGCTGTCAACAGGAATGAACTCCTGGAAGACAGCCAAATCTCTCCACAGTTTCATATTTGCCGCCGCCAAAATGAGCTCTGAGTTGGCAAAAATCTTCTTGCCCAAGGAATCGAGCAACTTGTCTTCCTTGGCCAGAACTTGAGCCGCAGCTGCGGAGGTCGCAGAAGCCGGCTTAGACTGCAGAGTGGCGGCCGCTACCACTGATGAGGATAGGAGCGGGCATGATGCCAAGGCTATTTCCTCGGAGGTGTGAAGCCTGTAACAGGCGTCTATTATTTTATTTATGTGCAGCCCAGTGTGGGGTTTATCCCAGACCTTGCGGGCCTCGGCCAGGATGTCCCTCTGAAGGAACAGGGCGGTGAGCTCCTGTGTAGACAAGGTTAGTGCCCCCGAAAGCACCCTTTCCTGCGGATCGGGTGCCTCATGCACTGGTATGTCAAGGAGTGAAATCATGTCCAGAACCCGGGTCGTGGAATACTCAGACAGAGTGGGGCTGGTCCTAACTATACTGATCTGCATGAGGGTCGTCTAGCGCATCTGTATCCATCGGCTGCGATGCGACCGGCGTCAAATTGACGTCTCGCTCTGCTGGAGTCTTGTCAACTGGAGACAAGGGAGGCAGAGGCGGAAGAGCTGGAGGTGGGCCGATAGGCAGAGGTGTTGCTGCTGCCGGGGCAACAGGTTCCATGAATGGAACTGTCGGGGCAGGATGTGGCACCTGAGGGCAGATTTCCCTAAAGAGTCCTTTAAAGTACTCCCTCATGGGATCAGAGTTCATAAAACTATGAAATTTCCCAAAAAAGGCATCCTCTGCCAAGACCTTAGGCACTGGAGTGGGCAGAGGCCGCTCATGAGGGGCGTAACCCCACAAACGTAGTGAGGAGGGCTGCCAAGAAGGTCCGCCACCAACCAGGTCTACATAGACCAATGGGGCAGATGTAGAAGGAAGCAAGACTGACTGTGGCAGTGGTGTCCGGGCCTGCCAGTCAAAAAAGGGGCGGAACAGATTCACACTGTCCCGTTGAAAAAGTTGTCCACCAAAAAGAAGGTTCCCAGCACCCGCCGACGATAGCGTGGATGTGAGGGAAGAATCCAAAATCGCTGCCGTAGACCACGTGGGAAGGCCTGCCATTTTGTGAGCATCTGAGGAGAACTGCGTCACATATGGAGAGGAGGCAGGTGACTCCACCGACTGGTCAGGCAACTTGATTGGAACTTTAGCCTCGAAAAGAGGAACCTTGGCAAAGCCGGTAACAGAGGAGTTATGGTCAGTGACCTCTCTCTGTGCCCCCTCAACAGAACCGGTAACACAGTGAGCGTGGAAAGTTGAGGAATCCACCTCACAGACAAGACCTTAACAGGTCTCTCAGTTCTGTTGGTACACACCTTAGCCTCGATAAGAGGAACCTCAGAACAGAGTCCGGTCTTAATAGCTCCCTCGCGAGGAGCCTATAACCGTGGTTCGTACAGAAAGCCTCAACAGAAGTCTGAGGGCACACCCCGGTGTCTGTGTGGGAAGCTCCAAACGAGGAGACCTCGGAGCAAACTCTGGTACCCAAAGCCTCAGCACAACTATGCTGGCTATTAGCACCTGGTTGGTGAACCTCAGATGGTGATCCGGTATAAGCAGGCATATCGTTGGGAACCCTCGGAGAAAACCCTGGTACGCCTAGTAGGCCTGCAAGGCACCTCAGGGTAAACCCTGGTAGCAGAGCTTTTGAAGCCGATCCCAGGCATGGTTCCCTGAAAAGTAAGGAACTTACTGGGAGTCTCTTCTTTCCGTCAATGAACAGCTGAAAATGCGATGGAGGAACTCTCTGGAAGATCTCCTTCCACCGACAAAGACGTCGCTGAAGTGCCCAGACCGAAAGGGAGTCGCAGTAGAAACACGAGTCCCAACGGTGATCCGGTCCCATACACTCCAAGCAGAGAGAATGGGGATCCGCCCTAGCGAAGCGACGTTCGCAAGAGGAACAAGTGACAAATCCCAAACGATCCGGCATAGTCGGAGGACTGCACGACTGCAGAACCGGAGCAGGCGAGAAGGACAATGGGAAAAGAAAAAGGTCTTCCCGGTGATGCAAGTGCGTCCAGCCCCGACCGCGCAGAAAAAAGGACTGAAGGGCTATGCGCAGGGCGAAGCTAAGGAGGGCAGGGTTACGGCCGCGTGCGGTACCCCGTGTAAAAAGAGAAGAAGGACACATTTTTCAATTTGATGCTTTTTTACAAAAGTGCTCCGGTCCTGTCCCATAGCACGGAATGTCCCAAAAGTATGGAGGAAAGGGGTCGGGACGTAGGAGTAATAAGAGGCTTTCTTCCAACCTCAGCTTGAAAGAATTGGTGGCAGTTATGCAGATATGGATACAAAATTCAAAAAATACATGAAAAGGAGTTGGTGATCAAAACAGTTATCTAAAGTTCCATGTGCTCAATGTTTCTTTTACGTCGGAGTGGTTTGTGATTAACAAGCAAACAAGGCATACATCATCCACTTTTAAGCTTCAGTCACATCTCCGTCTAAATCACTGGTTTCTATTTGTCCAATAGATTATTCAGCTTACCCTACTATATATTGTCTACCACAAAGCTAAGTGATGTTTGCATGTATGGGATTTACAAAGCTCATACCTAACTTGAAGCAACAGTGCACTGTACTTAGAGGCTGAATGCAGAGGTTTACAAGTAGGGTGAAGAGGTAGCAAAAGAGCTGGGATAGGTTGGAGTAGCAGGGGGATAGTGTCGGAAGGAGAGAAGTAGGGTTCAGTGGAGAGATCTGTAGAGGAGCAGATAATTGCCTGTACAGGAAGTCCCGCCCCCGATCAGCTCTATGTTGGAAGCCTGAAATTGTGCCATGTTTGACGCCAGCAGTTGCGACTATTCCACAGCGAATATTCGAGAAAAGCTATCCACTTAGAAAACCCTATCAAATGTATCCCCGAAGAGATGACAATCTGAGGGAGGAACTCCCCAAAGAGATATGAAAATGAGAGATAGAGAGGCTGGTGACGTCACAAAAGAAGAGTGTCACTGACAGAGAAGACTGGCAAAGAAGAGAATGTATGGACCTTATAGAAACTGATGTCGAAGTTGAGAAACAAGTAATATTTAAAATTCGGAAAGAAGATTGCACATGTGAGAACGACTTCAGAAAATGCAAGCCGTGCAATAACTGTACAGATGCTGTAATGCAAGTAGACCAAGTAATCTTAGACGCTGGCTATGAGTAGTGAATAGAATGCAGGCGATTCCACCATTGTATAGAAGCTGGACATCGGTATCATACATTTAGTAAGCTCGGACCCATGGAGAGAAGAGCCGAGAGCTGTGTCGCAGCACAAATTAGCTGGGATCATGGAACAGCATACAAGGGCTGTCTGGCCTCATGTCAAGGCTGAAGCAGCTAAGACTGGTTATCTATTGTTGAAGGCAGCGAATGTGAGATGCTGAATCATCCCTTGTTAAGGTGCAAAGAAAGAACACCATGAGTGCCAAGTTTTATTTATTTAAGACAATTAAATGCTGCAAAATGGCCCAAACCGTGGTCTCCTGTCACGTGAGCCAAGGATGGAAATAGAGTTGGGAGAGGAGTTCTAGAAAGAATATAGTGCATGCTCGCACTCCCTTATATTCCCAGAGACAAGGATACTTTGCAAGGCCAAGTTCAAAGACAATCTTCATGGCAGAAGGCATGGGTGATGAGAGATGTTGGGCTAATTTGGTGGGGAGGTAAAGTCAAGTCCACCTCCTGGCACCTGGGGTATGAGCTTACGTACTGCTAGTGAGCTGAATGTTCCAGACTGGCACAAGCGTGCCAACCAATTGTAGAGGGTCATATAACAAAGGGACTTATAGTTTGAGAGCCAATGATATACCGTGTACATAATAGTGATGAAGATGACTTGCACTAGGCATAAGTTGTCCACCTGACAGTAGATATCCAATCACAACCCAACCCCCTATAGAAAGTATACTTAGATGTTACCCTTGAACGTATCACAATCCCTCGTAGGTTTCTCTTATTTGCCATTTAGTATGACGTCACGTATGACACATTTTTACTATGTAACTGTGATTTTTTTGTAAGAAACGCTGGAGCGCTTGTATGAACGTCCTTTGATGTCCGTTGTAACTCCCTGTTTTAGACAATTGATATTAAAACAGAAACCTTTGCCATCTCCCTGAGTTGGTTCGATTATTTGGAGTAAGAGTTACTCTGCTTCCCATCCACTGCATGCAAGCTACCCAAAGGGCCTTACATTCAGATCAGTGACTGGCAAGATGTTCTTTGAATAGTAGAGTCTTCAGGTTGTTCCGGAAGTGCATGATGGAGGGGAACTCTTGAATTTTTCTTTTTGTTTTCTATTACAAAAAATGATGCAAACCCACAAAACACACTTAAAATATGTCACAATATATGCCACAATATATCATGCCATGATATGTTCATTTTCTGTGTCATGAGCCATTCCATGTCATTCTATATTTCATTATATCTAAAGTCATGATATATGCCATGATATGTCATGGCATGGTATAGCTTGCCATGGTATTCTCAGTATGCCTCAAATGCCAGATTCCAAGTTTGACTTTCCTAGAATACTTGACATTACGAGGAATTTCTGAGTTTGACATTCTCGGTATGCTTGAAATTCCCAGTAAGCTCCTAGTTTGGCATCCCTTGTCAGCTCCCAGTTTGACATTCCCAGTAAGCTACTTGTTTGATTTTCCCAATAAGCTTGCCATTCCCAGTAAACTCTGTTTGATACTGCCGGTATGTTTGCCATCACCAAAAATCGCTTTGTTCACCATTCCTAGGAAACATGATGTTTCCAGTATGCTCCCAATTTGACTTTCCCAGCAAGCTCCCAGTTCGCGCAATTCCAGTATCGTGCACTAATAATGCCATATCAGCTCCATATATCCTGGCAAGCAAGATGGTGTTGGAGAAACAACAAGGCTGCAGAGCTCAAATTGAAAAGGTGCAACACATCCCCAGCCTCCAATAGAAGGAAATGCCAAGCAGTGTGGTCTGGCTTGACCAGTAACATTGAGACAAGGCCTTTCAGACACTTGGGAGACAAAGTTAACCTAATCCCATAAGGTGATAACAGCTTTGCTTTTGAAGCCTAACATTTTCCCCACATCAACTATATCTGTTAGTAAATATCTGCCTCACCATGAGGACTGCTAAACTAAGAATCTAGCCTAGCATTCCGTTACTAAGTGGGGGGAAACAGACATCTGAAAGACCCCCAAGGTCAGTGGAAGAAGGCCAAGAGAGGCAGACACCAAATTACAATGATATGTATCAAAAAATGTTTTTAAAAATAAGGTAAGAAGACAAACACAGAGAAAAGAACAGACTATAATTAAAAATAGGTGGTCGAAGAAGGAAAAGGAAAAGGAAGGGAAGAAGAAGAATGGAACTTATTAGTATCCTAATTGAGACAAGGGCCCTCATTAGGACCGTGGCGCTGAGTGTTTAACGGCGCGGTAAAAGGCTGCGGCGCCGTTAAACACTTAGGGCCTCATTACGACCCTGGCGGTAAGGGGTTAACGCCAGCGTTAGCTGCGCCGACCCCTTACCGCCAATTACGAGGTCCCCTAGCGCCATGGTGCTTTTAACACCTGCTTTTAGCAGGTGTTAAAATCCATGGCGCTAAGGGACCATGTAGTTAATTACGCCACCGTAATTTACGGTGGCGTAATTAACGCCTTCCCCACTCCCATTATGCCCTATGGGGCAAAAATGGGAATGGGGAAGGGTAAATGGGGATTGGGGACTTACCGCCCCGCCTAGGTCGGAATGGGGCGGTAAGTCCGCCAACCACCATGGCGTAAACGTAGTTTACGCCATGGTGGTAAAGTCACGGCCCAGGCGGTAACTTACCGCCTGGGTCGTAATGAGGCCCTTAGCACCTTACTACGAGGTCCCTTTGCAGGACCCGACCTGAACGGCTGGTCCAGACCAGCCGTTAAAGTAGGGACCCGCAAAGGGACCTTGGTGCTAAGTACAGTACCGCAATTTGCGGTACCGTACTTAGCGCCTTCCCCAGTCCCATTGAGCCCTATGGGGCAAAAATGGGAATGGGGAAGGGCCAATGTTCAATGGGGAATTACCGCCCCACCAACCTTGGAATGGGGTGGTAATTCCCCATTGAACATTGGCGGACTTGTTACGATACCGGCACCAACCAGGGTGCTAATAGCGCCATGGTTTAGTGCCAGTATCGTAATGAGGGCCAAGATCTTTAGCTATCTAAGTGACCGGGGGGTAGGTGTGTAACCCTCTACCCAACTGCTTATGTCCCCAAAAAAGTATATAGCTCCTCATTTACATTATGAGTCACTGGGTTCTGTGATTTGAAATCATGGATATACCTGGTTTCCTGTTGGCGCAATAGCCATACCCTATTACACCCTCTAGGTCCTAGTTCTATTTTGTGAAGACCAAAGAACCCAGAGCCATCAATTTTACGTTTGTGTACTTCATGGAAATGTTTAGCCATGGGATATGCAGTATCAAGATTTGTGATAGCTCTCAGATGTTGGAACACGCGTACCTTTAATTTTCATTTAGTGCTCCCTATATACAACTTGTTACATGGGCAAACCAGGGCATACACTACAAAATCATTGTCACATGTTATTTTGGTGGGAATTTTAACTGGGTGCCCCAATATTGGATGGCAATAGGCAGTGCAGTTAATTGCAAATTTAGACAATCAACGCTAATTCCACCCATGTCTAAACTCTCCTCTTTAGCCCCATCACACTCTCCCGCATCTAATCAGACCCAACTACGCCCACATTAGTCTGCCAAACATATAGGAAACACATTACCACACAAGAACCGGGTACTTCTGAGCCACACCCATCAATACCATAGGTTTTGCATCTGCCTCTCCCATTGTCCCACCACCCCTCCTTTTTTCTTACAGAGCCACATGCAGTGAGCTATACAAGACCACTTACATTACATTAAATATCAGCACATGTACTGTTTAATGAGGACTATTCAATCCAGAAACTTGCTGAAAGTTTTCAAGGTGACATGCCTATTTTGCAACTCCCTTCTATTCATCTACCACTTTTCTGTCCATTACTTACCACACCACCAAATTTAGTCCGTACGATCCCGGGTGCAAGGGCGTTTACCCTGATGTTCATTGGTGCCAAGGCCGGGGCAAGCACCTTGATCAGGCAGGAGATGGCTGTCTTACTGACACTGTAAGCACCAGTGGTCTAAGAAAAGGAATAAGGGTAAAATGTTCACTGTTGAGGGTGAAACAGGAGAATGGATTCACAGGAAAAGAAATTAAGCTCAGGCAGTGAGAGCAAGGAGAACTAGCACATTGGGATCACCAACATTTTGGAAGTCAATGAAGTTGGGCTGTGGGGCGTCTAACTATGGAGAGCTTATATCAGATACTGAAATGAGAGCCTCCCAGTCTAACTTACATGTAGTGTGATGCTCCCAGAAGGCACCTGTAAACACAGTAAATCCATCTGGATTTTATTTGACTTTTTTTAAATTACATTTTATTAAATTACATTTTCAAAAAAAGGTACTGAAGTGTTGTGCATATCACCATAGACCCAAAGCGCTGGAACCCAAACGGATTTTCCTTAGCTGTCACCATCATACTAACATTGCAATATATTTTTAGACAGGGGCGAGCAGTATTGTTGTCCGCAAGCCCCTTGCTATTGTTGTGTTTTCTAAAGGAAATTGTACGCCAAATACCATTTTTGTGACCTTACCACTCGAGGCATGCCGCAGACGACCCATATCATACTAACAGTGAACTAGTCAACAGTACATGACTCACCAGCTGAGGCGTGTAGGCACCTATGGATGAGGTAAACACGATCGACCCTCCCCTGAAACAAGAGGAGCCCAACAGGACTTAATGTGGAACATAAGGACATAAATACAATTTAAATACAACTTATAACACCCTCTAGTTTCCCTGCTCCCTCTCTTAGCCAAGTTGCCTCTATTGAAGCCTTATTTCGATGGGGACGGAGTTGAAAAAAGACACATGGGGAAAAAAGCATATATTTTCTGCGGCTAACGCATTGAGTACAAACCAGAGTTTCCTTGCAGGGTTTTCGGCTCCTTACAGGAACAATTCAAGCCTCTACACAGGATCAGTAGTCTGATACCTACAGAGAGACTGGATTCTGACAGACTGGCTGCGCTTTTACAACTGCTAAAAAGCATGTGCTGTAGGTCAGAATCCATTGTCATGCTGGCTGCTATGGTTTTCATAGTGGCTTCTTTACTGATCTCCACTGTTCGTGCATATGTGCACTGCCGAAATCCATGCAGATTTTCTATGTGGACAGATAGCAAACACAGGGACCAAGAGACCACCTGGATTGTCTTGACTTTGACCACTGAGAATCCTATGCAGAGTGACCTGACTGCAAAGACATAAATGGGCTAGGATCCTTCTGTCACATTCTGCAGGGAACAGAAATGAGGCTTATATTGTTTTCCATGCTCCCCTTTCTCTGGAGTTAGCACTGGTGGGCTGCAACAATGATTAGAAGGCGTGATAAAGACTTGTTCTACTTCTAGGCCAGACTATGGTAGCGTTAGGAACTGGGACACATTGTACTACTCACCACTCACTCTCTTAAATAAACCAATTGTGAAGCATTTGAAAGAATGTTTGTTTCTAAAGAGGATTAAGGCTTAATTCAGATAACTAATCTCCCACAGAAACAGTAATATTAACTATCACCTGTAAGTACTCTCCGTCACTCACCCTCGCTTCTGCATGTGAGGGACCGATAGTTTTGCCATCAGGAAGGTTGATATCACATTCACTTCGAAAATCTGCAATAATACAAGAAACTGAGAAAGTTTCAAAGGAATTCACGCATCTAACAGCTTCTTGCAAGCAGGAGATGAATATTGCTTTCCCAGGCTTGGAGTGCTGCTTAATTGGGCGTGACATTTTATACAGTAATGCAGTGCTGTTGGTGGAGAGAGGGATTTGTGTTCCTCCAGCAGGTATTGCTTTGGTGGTGCTCTTAGAGGTCTTCATGATCACTAGACCTGGGAGTGTTGCAGAAGTAACAACCTCTGCAGTAGCTGGAGCAGAGTACTAATCAAACAGTGCATACGGCTGAACAGCCATCCCTTCTCCTGGCTCTTTCACACCTGTTTCCGGAGCACTCTTCTTGCCTCTGTGTTTTCCTACTTATCTGGTCACTCCATTTCCATCCCCTGAAACACCAGAATTTCCTTTGCTACCTTTCTGACAGTTGGGGACCCATATGGGTCTGTTCTTAGTCCTCTCCTTTTACACTTTCTACAACTCTTCCCATGGCAAACTCATCTTCTCCTTTAGGTTCTCATAACAGATGACACCCACATCTCCCCCCCTCTTTGCCCCAGAGCTTTACCCTGCATCAGTGATTGCCTGACCGTCATTAGACACCTAGTGGGACTTTTCTGCACTGTGCTCAATTCACCCAAAACTGTGATCATTTACCTCCCTGCCTTCAATGCTTCAACTCTCCCCCTCTTTTGCCTTCTCCTTTCCCCCTGACAAGTATTGCCCATATCCCTGGTATTGGAGGGGATCTTTCAACAGCGATATGAAACTACCGCAATGCATTATTAGTATCCTAATCGAGACAAGATCTACAGCTGACATACTTTACCTCCTGAACATTGGAGAAATCCATCCCTTTCTGCCCTATCACTCTGTAATGTGTTATTCCTGCTCTCGTTCAACACAGATGTTTTCCTCATACCCCTCGCCCCCTTGGCTGTAGTGGATGGGTATTTTTTATGATTCCTCTTGTTTTAGCTCTCCTTCTGCTCCTAATCCTCCTACATTCTCATACTTACAATATCATTACTCAGCTTTTACCAAACCTCATCTGCTGACTTTTCTTGTGATCTTTTGTGCTCCTGTCCCTGTGAATTGATTATGTGGTGATCTGAAAACTTTGTTATTCAGTATCTTACCACCTGTCTCTCCAGTGATCTTTCTATGTGATTTCCACGGTTATCTTGCTACTACCCCTGCCTCTTTCCCTCTCTATGATATTCTTGATTCTTACTCTCATATCCCCACTCCACCCTCCCATGTCTCTGGTTGTTCTCTTGACCTCATCTTTTGTACTTCTCTGTCATATTCAAAGGACTCTGCCCTTCCGATTTACTCTTCTGACCATTTAATGCTTTCTTTCACACTTTCTTTTCCTCACCCTGTTGTCATCCGTTCTCCTTCCACTCATTTTCTATGCCACAACCTTCATTCCTTTACCATGTCTATCTTTATTTCTACTCTTATCTCATCTCTTCCCCCTGTACTGAATTTACTCCTATATCAACTGATTCTGGACTGCAAACTACTCTTAATTCTTTTTATCCTGCATACTCTTCTTCTACTTCACAAAACAGCCACAACCTTGGCTTGCTCCTGCTCTTCGCTCCTCTCGCCACCTCTTGCACCAAGTGAAGCACCGATGGAGAAAAACTAATTTCCTCCATTATCTTGCTTCCTTATCTTCCCTTCATGCTTCTTCTAATTCTTCCCTACTCCTGGCCAAGCAACAATATTACAAGAGTTTTTACATACCTTTCCTTCTCATCCCCAACAACTATTGCAAGTTTTGAATCACATTCTTTCCTCTCGTACTCTTAATCCTTCCTTGTCTTCAACTCTTTCTGACTTTGCTTATTATTTTTCAACTGTGACAAGGCCGATACTTTAGGGTCTAAGTCTCTGCCAGATGCAGCTGGGGCAGCTGGAGAAACTCAGAGAATCGAGGGGCATGCCTTCTTTCCAACAGACGTGGCGCTGTCAGTGCATGACCGAGGGAGGACACATCTTTTAAGGTGGCAAGACGATACCTCGTCATGGCCTACACAGCAGAACAGAAACACCCCATCAACAGGTCCACGTACGACACAGAGGATTCCCAGAATCAACAGGAACCATGCGAGGAGCACCAACACTTCCTTGAACCGCTAGCCGAACACCTGAACCCTCCTGGAACTCTGAACCTTTTTTTTCAAGGACTGTCAAACACGATGGTGCCACGGCAGAGAAGGAGGTTGTACTTAGCCCCCTTTAACCTGCTAGACATCAGACTCACATGACCTAAGAAAGGGAATATGAACAAGATTAGCTAGAGCAAGGAAAATTATCACAGGAGGTGGGGAAGGATAAAAAAATCAGCAGGAAAGAGGAAGTGGGGGTTGTCCGGATGAGGTCATTTATGGAGGGGGCGGTGGACCATGAGACTAGCAGGAGGAAATTGTCGATAACAGCGTGTAGAGGAGAGTTGTGCAGCAGGCTAGGCATTGGCTTCGGAGTGAATGTGGTTCTGCAGTCTGAGTGTGTGTGGTTGCATGATGTCTGAGTAGGGTAAATTAATATAAGTGGTAAATGTGAAGTGATTGATGCAGAGTGTAAGAAGCATGTTTGAATAGTTTGCAAGGAGTAAAACATGAGGAGGAGTGTAGTAGTTGTAGTGGCTGAAGGGGAGTAGGAGTGACAGGAGGACAACAGTGGCAAGAGGGTAATTGAAGTGGCAGGAGAGTAGTAGCGGGAGGAGAGTAGGCATGGCATGAGGACAGTGGGAGTGGCAGGAGAGGAGTAGTTGGTGTAAGGGTGTCGAAGAAGGAGACTGACATAAAGGTGGCATGATTTGGTTATAGATTTTCATTTTGGAAATGGAAAAGAGGTTCTCACTATCCCAAAAGCCCAAGAGGTGTTTCCCTGCCTCACAGCTAATCCTAAAAGGGCCTGTCAGAATGTCTGTCAAAGTAAATTACACCATCCTGTGTCAAAACCTACTTCTGTCCCTCACACTATATTACTAAAGTGTAAACTCACATAAAGTTATTTCTTTATGGAGAGAGACTCCTTTCTCAGGCTTCTTAATTGGCTTTTAACAAAGTGTTCCTTCAACACAAAAATACCCAGGAGGAAAGACTCCATTCCCCTGGTTTGCAGGTCTTAAAACAGTCTTGACACAATGTTCCCTCCAGGAGAATGTCTCCCTTCTCCTTGTGTGGTTCTGCACAACTTCCAGGTTGATATGCACTTTGCCTTTGTGACTTGCTTTTTCAGCATGTCCCAAATCTTGTCAGGATCCCAGATCCTTCTCTTATGACTAGTGGACTTTTTTTTTGTTGTTTTTGTTTTGTTTATTTGTTTTGGTTTATTATAAACCTTTACAAAAGAAGCAGGAAATATTAAAAACATTCAACAATTATTATAGATTTTACAAAGATAAAAAGAAGAAGAAAGAAACATACCAAACCAAAACATTTCTTAAGATATAAAATTGCAATTGGTTCTGAAACTCATCATACACCACAGGGTCCATTGGATCACACCAAAAAGTATAATAAAAGATATTACAAAAGCTAACATAAATTGCAAACATAACTTCAAGTAAAATTACCCATGTAGTTAAATTAGCAATATTGTCATAGAACATTCTATTCCATGCACAACATTTTCTTAAAATATTGAATTCCAATAAATTCCAAGATTCATCATAGACCACTAGGTCAATTGGGGCACAAGAAAAGATATGATAACAAACTTTACCAGAACTAATTTAGATCACAGACATTTCTCAAAAAGAGGTTACTTGAATGTTCAAATTAGTAGTATTATCATGCAACATTCTATACCATATAAATTCTCTATTTACGTCTTGAGTTGATCACACAATTTGTGCAAAATACCTAATCCTATGGGACTTAAGTCCTGGACATACCAGGAGGATGTGTTGCAATGTTTCCACTACCCCCTCCTTTTTACAGAATCTGCACCATATCCAGTCCCCAAAGTTACAGTTTCTGATACATTTGATTTGGTTAGTTTGAATGACGTTAAATCTAAAACGCATAAAATCGTTACGCACTCTCTTGCAAGGATATTTCTTTAAGAACCCTTCCATAACCGGATACCATTTCCATGTAGAGCATGCGTATTTATATAGTTTTGATTCTGAGATTCTGTTATTAGTTTTCTGCCAATCAAAGCCCATAAGGCTTACATTGATTTTGTTAGCTTTATTGCGCATAGAGGTAACAGACATACCTAACTCAACTAAACATTGCATCGTCTCCACATGTAGAGTATGTATAAAAGGATTGGTAGATTCCCTATCAGAACAAGCATATAGATTGCCCTTGTCCGCCATTTTACATTTTCTCCATAAACACATTATTTTCCAAGTTGCATACGTCGAAAGAGATTGTAAACCAAATTCATATTTTATAAGTTCAAGAGGGATACGTTTTGGTCGGAAGAATAACACAGACCTCCAAATATTACCTTCTACATAGTTCAAACACTCATTCAACTCGTTTGAAAATAATTCCATACCATAAGTAAGACGGGGTATCATTTTTTTAACATAGAACTCCATAAGTGGTACCATAGACAATTTCCCAAATTTGGTTTCGATAGCACACATTTGCCTAATTGCAACTTCCAATTTTAGTTTGAGCTGGCTTTTATTTAAGGTAATAGAACCAACCCCAGAAAAATAGTAACCTAAGTACTTAAAAGCGGATTGGGCTTTGATCGTTTTGTCTCCACATGACCAAGAAAAGGCATTTTCCCTCTTGTTTGGTCTCTCAAAACGGACAATTACTGTTTTAGTGGGGTTTGTTTTTAGTGATAGACTAAGTATAAACCTCTCAAATGCCTTTAATAATCTTTGGAGACCGATCTTCGTGTTATCCATCAGAAGGAAGTCATCCGCATAAGCCATCCAAGACAAACAAACGATATTCAATTTAGGACAACCCAGACCCTTGTTACTTAATGCATCATCTGCACCACTCACATATAAATTAAATATGGTGGGGGCCAACATACATCCCTGTCGAAGACCGTTGGGAATTATGAGTTCTTTAGAAAGGAGGCCCTCGGAATTTAGTCGAACCTTCAACCTAGTGTCAGAGTACAGGGCCATGACAATATCAAGTAAATGTATGGGGATATCGAGATCTTTTAACAGCTGCCATAAGGTTTTTCTATCAACCAGGTCAAAGGCCGAACTCAAGTCCATGGATCCAACAAAAGTGGGCCTTGCTCCTATTTTCATTGATTTGGAGATTAAAGACTTAAAATTAAACCACCACAATCAGTGCCGATGTTCTTTTTGAATCCAATTTGTTTAGGATCCAAAATGTGTTTTTCCGTGATCCATTTTTGTATCTCTAGTAAGACTAGAGAAGCAAACTATTTGGACTCAGGATCAGCTATTGCGATCGGCCTATAACTGGAGGGCCACAAGCCAGAGCCTTTTTTTAATACTGGAATTACGATCAAAACTCTCCCAGATTGAGGGATGCATTTACATAGTAGAATGTTTTCAAATAGCAAATACAAAATGTTGGCCCAAATGACTGGATCAAGTTTCAGTAGTTTGTTTGACTGATTGTTCGGGCCTGGGGCACCTGAGTTTTTTGATTTTTTGATAAAATCAACTATGTCTTCTGTAGTAAACTTTAATGACCAATTTGGTCTCCGAGTGGTCTTAATTGTTTCCATAGTATCATTATTAGTATATAGTTTTGAAAAGTGACCCAGTCATTAATCGCGTTCAAGGTTGTATCCTTCTGAGGTGTTCCTAACTCATTGATTAGGTTCCAAAAGTTTGTACAGTTAGAACCCCGCAAAGATTTTAACATTGCTTCACCATCCAGTTGTGAGCGACTTCCTCTATGGTGTATTATCCAGTTTCTATACCTTTGTTGATTTTCTTTTTCAATATCAAAATGCTAGATGGCGATAAACCCAATTTTTGTAAATGTCTAAGTTCTTTCCTAAAATAACATTTACGATCATGTACTTCAATATCAGTGTGATGATTATGTAGTTTATTTGGGCTTAAATTCTTATGTGAGCATTCTCTCAACTTTATATGGTAGTATTTATGCAGTGTGTAAAATTTTGGGCTGAGTTATGATCCACCTGTTGGTAGTGGGACAGGGTATCATAATCTTTCACCATAGTTGCAGTGAATTTGACATTTTTTTCCTGAGTCCATTTGATTCTGTTACCCATGATGTTGGTCAACAGACCTTGATTATAAACATTTGCAATAGATCTTTGGTAGTTAGCATGTATTTCAATGGTGAGCATACAATGATCGCTGCACCTTGATTCCTTAATTTCAAATTTTCGCATGCCCTTCAACAAGCCACCCGAAAGGAAAATATAGTCGATAATTGACTCATGACCCCTAGCTTTCCAAGTGTAATGATCATTATCAAGAGATCCAAACCCCATAATTCAGCAAAGTGTGTCCATATTCTCCCACACAGTTTGGCGTCCCCCCCCCCAGTCTGACCTGTGTACCAGAGTTAGCTAGAATAACATCCCCAGACAGACGATCACCATATCAGTCAGCATTCATATCTCCTGCAATAACAAGCTGCCCACCGAGATTCTTTTGAAGCCAAACTTCAATTGAGGATCCCAGATTGATCAGTTCTTTCACTAGTTGTAGGTCAGACAATTCGCTAGGGTTCCAGTATACGTTTACAATAAGTACAGAAATACCCTTTTTGTAAGCCCCCAACTGATGAGAGGCCACAAGGAAATGATGGGAGAAACACCATTCTCCAGTTTTTGTCAAATTGTTAGATTCTTTGGCAGTTATAATAAGACCCCCCTTGGGGCGGTCCTTATTTACACCATGTGCACAGTGAGATGTCATAATGAAGCCTTCCCAGCACAGTTGCACTCTAGACCATGATTCCTGTATAAGAATGAAGTTAAACTGAGCCAGATCACACGTCAATTCATCATTATGCATTAGGTTAAAGCAGCCTCTCGAGTTCCAACTCACAAATTTTAAGCTGTTATAAGAGCTAGAGAGGCTTGTCCAGCTGTTTAAGCGTGTCAATAGCTTCCCGCAGAGACAAGGCCAGCCACCTCCAGTCCTGGTTGTTCGAATAAGATTCAACTTTGGAGTTAGCCCCATCTATGTTTGGTTCTTGATAATCCCTGTCGTATTTCAATGACCTCGATACAGGAATTTGAGTTATTGGCATAGTAAAATTATGTTCATATATATCAAACCCTCTAGATTGCAATTGTTCAGCCTCTTTCAAAAGTAGAGACCTCACCAAGGGTGAAGGTATAACAAGGCGTACATAGTCGTACCTGAGTTTATGGATAAAGTCTATTAACTGTATGTCAGTTGACGTAATTAGACTTAACTCTGGGATAGTCGCAAATAAAAATAAGATGTAGGGTCTATTCAAAGATATGTTTCCTTTATCGTTGAATAGCGTTTTAATGATTAACCCTGGTAACTCAGGGTAAGCCGGCTGTCTTAAATCAGTGTCCTGGTGAATTGAGGCCATTTGATCACTGCCACCGCACAATTCATTCAGATTAACATAGTGACCACTGCACCCAGTCCCATCGGAATCATTCCCTGTATATTTATCTGGAATAGTTTCTGCTGTCTTCGTTTGGAGCAATGGGTCTATCAAGTTACACCTGGGCTCTAATGGAAAATTATCCTTAAACACCTTAAGGATAAGTTGGCGTAATTCCTCTTCCTTCATATCTCGGTCAGCCTCATCCATCCCTTTTCGTACCTCATTTGTTGCTTAGGACGGTAATGTTACATGGTTTACAGTATTAGTAGGTACATAATCAGATTAATTAAACTTGTTTGTCTGCATAATTCCTTTGGATACTTTCCACTCTGTATTACACATGCCAGTGTTGACTGTGATTCCATCACACTTTCTACGCTGTTCCCCGGTTTCACCCGTTTTGACAGAGTCGTCAGACTTCCTTACTGTCATAACACTGGTTGCCAAGGGACCAACATGGCAATTCCGCCCCCATACAAAATTAGAATTGGATATCTCGCTATTGTTTTCTATAGAGGGTGTCGTTTTAAAAATTTCAAACATGGCTTCCCTTTTCTTTTTCATTGCATCACAGAGTGCATAATCCCCCTAAAAAAATACACCCTCTGAGGCTTGGTCGTTAATTTCATTAGGGTCATAAAGGTCAACTTGAATTGTAATATTTTTCTTTGAGTTTACTCCTTTGATTTCGAGGACAAAGATTACATCCACAGCTTCTTGTATTGTGTGTTTTAAGTCGTAGTAAAGGTCATCGTATTGTGTGTTTTAAGTCGTAGTCTCTCATACATTTTTTAGATGCTTTTTTCGAGAGCCTCGTTGTTTTTTTTCTTAATTTTAGCCAATTTTTTACCCTGTCTTTTTGATATTTTTAATTCAAAGTCATCATTAGCCACCGATTTTTGGGCCTCACTCCCATCAGTAGCAACATTGCATTTCTCACCCAGAATGCTTTTCTTTCCCGCATTATCCTTTACTGACAACCCGCTATCCTCCTCCTGTGTCGTGGGTATACTTATTATCACGTCAGTTGGCAAAGAGTTACACAGCCCGATCTTCGCTTTTTCAACGTTACAGCCCCTTAAATCAATAAGAGGTATCCTTGTCTCAGCCTTGAATATTTGGGCAAGTGACTCGCTTAATCTCAGGGGTAGTTTCCCCAATCCAGTAGCTAAGCTCATAATGGTTGCCGTCTGCTTTCTCAATTCAGACAACATCAGTCTGTTGAAGATATACCTCATGGCTGATAGATCAGAGCCCACTGCTGATTGGGTAGGGTCAGTCGTATTCCCGTTTATTCTTTCTCATTGCAGGAAGTCGTTTTCCCTACACAGTTAGCTTCTAAATTATACTCACTAGAGGGGAGGGTAAGTGGAAAGTCAGAAAAATTGTCATAGCTAAAAGTTACTCGGTTTACACAGATCATGCGAGGGGGATGCCACCTCTTTATCATAAATTATTTTTTCTTTTAATTTAATTATATCAGGTGACTCCACCTCTACAAAGAGTGGTTGGGATGGATCAATTTGATCCTCAATTGTTTTACCCAGTGGTGAACATTCTTGCGCGCATTGCAATAAGGCTTCCTCATTATCATTAGAATCTGGCAGCGGAAGGGCTGCTGCTCGGGCAAAACTAGCATGTCTCGTGTACACTTGCGTACACTTGCGGATGCGCACGCAAGATGCGCGTGCACCGGAGTGTTATGGAAACGCTGCACCAATGGGATGCGAGGGGGCGGATCACAGAAAGGCGGGTCTAAAGGGAGAAACAAGGACAATTGTAGATATCTAAATCAAGGAAAAAGCGTGAAAAATAGCAAAAGCGCGCGCCCTTAGAGAGGTGCGCGAGCCCCAGTCCCAGGTTATTTACTTGAAGTGTTCATGTAGACAGGTTTGCGTGTTTCAGAACAGTCAAGCTTCTCCTTTCCGACTAGGGTTTGCTTGGCATATCAAAGGAGGGCCGTCACAAACAGGAATCTGTTCTTGTCAAGCAGCGAGCGTGGAGAACAGCCCAACAGCGTACACTTGCGTACACTTCCAGATGCGCGCGCGAGATGCGCGTGCACCGGAGTGTTATGGAAACGCTGCACCAATGGGATGCGAGGGGGGAGGATCACTGAAAGGGGGGTTTGAAGTGTTCATGTAGACAGGTTCACGTGTTTCAGAACAGTCGAGCTTCTCCTTGCCGACTAGTGTTTGCTTGGCATATCAAAGGAGGGCCGTCACAAACAGGAATCTGTTCTTGTCAAGCAGCGATGAACGAGGAGAACAGCCCAATAGCGTACACTTGCATACACTTCTGGACTTATCTCTGCCACTATAGTGAGGAAGATTTCCTCTGAGCTTTAGTTTCTTTCTCTTGGGGTCCCAGACCCCTCTTATATGACCAGTGGAGTAACTTTGCTGAAAATATTGGGGGGGACATGACATCTGAACAAAAGGTGCCCCAGCCAAATGAATGGGGACAAAATGGTGTGCCATGAATGTTGGGGGGGACAAACACCCCTGTCCCCTCCTAAAATTACACCCATGTATATGACCAATGGTCCCTTTGTCATTGTGGACAGGGTCCCAGACCCTTCCTTGGTAGCCAGTGGGCTTCTCTCCCCCACTGCGGTTGTGGACAGGGTCCCAGACCCTTCCCAGGTGACCAGTGGGCTTCTCTCACCCACTGCGGTTGTGGACACATTCTCAGACCCTTCTCTTGCTTGAGTTCCAAACGTTTACCTTTATCCCTCTTGAACTAGGCCCACTTGGTTCACTCTCCTGCCAAGTACTGCCACAGGAAGATTACTTGCATTGTTATTTTCAATCAACTTGCATTCCTTTTCCACCTTTACACCCCTACTGGTTCCTGTGTAACACCAGTCAACTTCAATGGCTTCGGGATGCTCTCCCGGTTCTTCCTGGGGTTTTGCTTCATTTGGGAGCATTGGGCAGGTGTCACGGTACCACCCTCAAGGCCGGCGGTATAATCGCTGTTTCAGACCCGCTCGGTCCACCTTTCCAAGGTCGCTCCACTGCTTCTCAGCCTCCAGCCATGTTCCCGACCAGCTCCACACCACTGGCAAAGGTCTCTTGCTGCCTACTTCCCGTCTCCATCGGGTGATGACTTTCAGCTTCTTCAGAGCATTCTCCATATCTTCCTTGCTTTTCCCTTGCTGAAACGTCTCCCGTGCTGCTCTCCTTCTTGGCTTCCCTGCATCCAGGACTGTTCTCTCTTTCACGGAGTCCTTCGTCTATGTTTATGTTGCTTAGGTGAGCACTCCCCTGCGGAGCACTAGAACATTTCTTCCCATTCCAAGGGTGACTCTTCATGGCTCCTTGGGGCCACCTCTTCTCAGTACTTGCATTGGTATTAATCTGTATGTCTCGGATGATCTTCATCTCAGTTGGGAAACTGACATGATGCTATAATAGCACATGGATGCCTCATGAGAAGGGGGAGAAGTGATGACACCTAGTGAATCGTCACAGAGGATGGAGTAGTACAATGGAGGGAGAGGAGAGTTAACATCAAATGGTGGAAGCAAGAACTAGGAGGAGTGAGAGACCGGAGGGAGAGAAGAGTGGCAGATGGAGTTAGGTGGAGGTATAGATAGTAAGAGTAGAGAAGGGAAAGGAAAGTGTGGACGTGAGTGAAGAAGCATGAGCCCCTACGTACATGCAAGGCATTTTCAAGTTCCCTCTAGAATACTAACCACTGACAAGAGTAGGGACTGCTACAAAGTTTGTAAGGGAGTCAGATAGGCTACCCTTCGGGAAATCATCTTTAGCTAAAGTCAAGAAGTAGACAGTAGGGGTTACTGAGCAGTACCACTAACCTGGTACTAAGGACGCCTGAGTTAGGGAGGGTATCCCAAGGCAGAGGAAAGAAGGTAGGATGGCCCTAAGGCTCACAAATTATCAATAAGTTATCTGTGAGTCTAGGAGGGTCTGGTGGGCCATTTGGGTTATGTGGTGTCAGAAGTGGGAGAATTACAACCTGGAGACAGAGGTCAACCCCAGCCACAAAGAATGAAGAAGGAAGAAAGGGTGAGAAGGATGACCAGTACCCCCACTAGAGTGATGGACCAAGCCATCAAATGTGACCTGTCTGCCAATTAGGAGGTGCTAGTAACAGCTATGGTTTGGGCTGGCCGGTAGGTGTAGACTCTGGAGCGAACATGTGGCCAGATTGCCCTGAAATCCGGGTTAGCTTTCAACCACTCAACTGATGTGGAGCCAGCGTCATCGACAGAGTTTAAGGGGTAAACTCCAGGTGGTACTATTTAACCTGGGGTCTAATCCCTTTGAGATACATTCTGGCCAATCAATTGCCCAGCTAATGTGTGAAAGAATTCTCATACAATAGAACAATGAAGTACGGACCCCTGAAGAGACTGTGAGAGTAGAATCTGGTTTTGGAGAGATAACGGAAGCCCAAGGGCAGGAGACCTGCCCACAGGGACCCCGGAGCAACCTCCCTCAAATTTGCAGATGCACAGAAGACAGGCCCACTGCTTAAACAGACCTGTACAAATCTAGAATTGGTAGGGAGTAGAACATTAAAGTCTCCACATCATTGATCAGAGGAGCTTCTTATATAGAGGTACGTCAACTGGAGGTGACAATATACTAACTACTACCAACTGTTAGTAGTGAAACAATTTTGAAAAGTAGTCATTGAGTTGACTCACTCTGGTCTTATGGCCAGACACATGAGACAGGAAAAAACACAGACAACTGTTCTTAGCTGATTCTATCGGCCAGGCATATATGCAAATGTAAAACAGTTCTGTGCTACCTGATTACTCTGTCAAAAGACATCCCCGGATAACATGTACCGGGCCCCATTACAGCTGGTACCCATAATCTAGGTACCCCTTTTTAGGAATGGTGTAGACCTTGTGGGGCACCATGACCCATCAAGATCTGAGATTAAATACATACTGGTAATCCTTGAATATGCTACACGATAGCCTGAGGCATTTCCGTTGAAAAGCAAAACTAATACAGATATTCTTAAAGTCTTAATACCCTACTTTACCCATGTTGGATTTCCTGCTGAAATCAAAACTCATCAGTGTAGTAGCTTAATGTTAAGACTGATGAAAATTAAAACCCCCCGGTGCTCAAACTATCATCCTCACACTGATGAGCTCGTTGAGCATTTCAATCAGACCCTAAAACAGATATTGAGACTGCTGATTCCAGAGGATGGAAGAAAATGGGATGACTTAATCCCCTTGGCTCTCTTCATAATCTGAAAGACATCCCAGTCTGCTACCGGGTTTTCACCCTTTGAATAAGTATATGGCTGGAATCCCTGGGACATACTGCTCAGCATGCTTGAAGAGAGGGAAGATCCAAGCAGCCAACAGACCAGCAACCATCCCATGGTCCAAAACACTGACCAGTAAATGGAGAAAGTAAGGAAGCTGGTCCACACACATCTTCAGGAAGCTCAGGCACGTCAGGAAAAGGCCATTGACAAAGGGTCCAGTCTTCATAATGTTCACTTTGGGGACATGGTAATGGTTCTACTGTCCACAACACAGAATAAACTGCTGGCTAGGTGGTTGGGCCCTACTTTTTCACAGAGGTGATTTCAAACTTAACTTATAAGGCTCAACAAGCAGACCAACAGAAGCCGCTCCAACTATATCATGTTAATAAGCTAAAAGAATGGTGGGAGAAAAGTAACTCCCAGTTGCCGCTTCTCTATGCCAATAACACCCAGGAGAATCTCCTGCCAGTCCAGGTACAGGGAGTAGAGAATGCATCAGACTTTTCCTTTCTGCCCACAGCTGCTCAACCAATGCCCCCATGTGTGTGCCATAAAATCCTAAAGAGTGTAGAGAGCTGTGCATAAATGACAGACTTTACCAGGCAAGGTTGTATGCTTGAAACTCTAACTACCTGAAGCCAGAAAACAGCGTGAAAGGGTAAGTCAAAGATTGCACAGTGGACGGTCATTCCCATCGTCCTCGTCCCAAAATTGGATCATTTGTGGATGTTTTGAATACATTCTAGGGGACTCAATGAGATGTTCAAATTTGATGCATTCCCTATGCCTCAAAATGACTGATACAATTTAAACTCATCACAGAGTAGCCACTTCTGGTGTAAACGGCCAGAAAAAAGGATACCAATGCTCCCATACACCGATGGTTCTTGGGATTACAGCCATACTCATTTTGCGCAGAACATAGGGTAGTTAGTAAACAAGCAAATATGGATTTCCACTCCCAAAACCATCAGCTAGCTATCAGCCAGGGAGAGGCAGAAGCTGGGAAACACTTAAAGCAAAGGGTGCAGGTGTGTGACAAGGCTGATACTTTGGCCTTTTCAGGAGACGAACCGATTCCTTCTCAGCCAGACATAGGGGTAAGGAACATACAGGATATCCCCTCCCAATGTGCCTTTATGTGTTTATGCAGACCTTGCTTCCCCGCTTTACCTATTTTGACCAAATCATGTTTATGGTCTCAGAATCAGCCAGATGCAGCTGAGGCAACCCAAGACAATCAGAGACATAACGCCATTGGTGCATGGCTGCCATGGTTCTGCCGTAGTGAGGGAGCACATACATTCCAAGTCGACAGGGTTCTACCCTGGCATGAATCTTAAAACAGAACTGGAACATCCTGTCAAAAGGTCCACGACGTATAAGGTTCCCGGAACCAACAGGGACCATTTGGGGAGGAGCACCCAGCTTTCCTGAACACTAAACATCCTCTGGGGCACCTGCAGGAAACATGAAGTGGTGGGTTATAGGGAGATGGTTAGTTGTGGAGGTGGACCAAGAGACTAGCAGGAGGAAAGCTGCAGTAACAGCTTTTGCATAACAGTTGTGCAGCAGGTGTGGTATTGGTTTTAGAGTGAACGTGGCTTCTGCTGTCTGGATGTGCATGTATGTGTGGCATTTGAGTAGAGTAAGTTACTATAAGGCGTGTATGTGAAGTGGTTGCTACATAGTGAAAAAAGGGTGTTTTAGTACTTTGTAGGAAGGGGTGTTGAAGGAGGAATGTAGTAGTAGGAGTGGCAGGAGGAGACTACGAGTGGTGGTAGCAGAGTAGGAGTTGCGGGAGGACAGTAGTAGTAGCGGGAGGAGACTAAGAGTGGTGCGAGGAGAGTAGTAGTGGTGGGAAGAGTAATAGGGTGGAGTAGTAATGTGGAGGGAAAGAAGAGGTAACATCAAAGGGTGGAGGTGAGAGCTACTAATTACCCTCCGATCACACTGCTGGACAGCTCTCTGAACATTTTTGCCAAAGTCCCTTTGAAACATCTCCAGCAGTGGGCCGACAATAAGCAGGTTATAAGCAGCATGCAAGCAGGCTTTAGATCAGGACTTAGCACTGTGGACCAGGGTTTCTGACTGTTTCTCCTAATACAGAAATACACAGTTCTACTAAAGGTCAGACTATATGCAGTATTTGCTGACTCAAAGTCTGTATTTAATGGGGTCCCACAAGACCTTATATAGAAGGTCTTGATAAAGAAAAAAAATACCAGCCCACCTACTTTCAGCCATCCAAACCGTATATCAAAATAATCAAGCCATGGTGAGGTTTGTACTGGTAATTCGGACCAATATAACTGCAGGACCACTGCGCTTCCAGGTGAGATCGTTTTGTGTCCTGCTGCGTGTCTACATCTCTATGTGGTCTACTAAGGACAGTGCCCCACTGTCCCTGGTTGATAATTAAAATTGTGTGTGAGGCCAGCCACATTCGCGCTAGACACTATAAGATGCCAGGAGAGAGATTATCTCTAATAAAGTTTGCGAGATCTAGAGATCTGATTATTCACAGGTGTTTGCCTAATAAACACCTTAGGTTTGGTCTAGAGGGAGAGCTCACGGCCCCTTTTGAAGTAGGTAAAGGTTTCCGGCAGGGCTGTGTACTTGTGCCATTGTTGTGTAACATCTTCATTAACAAAGTTATTGAAAATGTGGCACAACATTGCCTTGACCCTCCTAAGCTTGGTATAGAGAAGGATCTTGGCCTAGCCATGAATGGTGGGAACACCAAGGCCTTGATCTATCGGCCCACTAAAACATGCAGACGAAATGTATGCGTGACTCTAGGGACTATGTTGGAACAGGGGGAAACCTACGATTACCTGGGTATTCGTTTTTCTGAGACTGGCATCAGGTGGATAAATCTCAGACCATACTCGCAAAATATAGTGGAGTGGTGACCTCCTTTTATAGTAGGTATGGCAAGGGGGCAGTTTCACCTGCATTGGAAATATACCGGAAGCAGACAAGAGCTGGGGCTCTGTATGGTGCCGATATTTGGGGCTATTTCAATCATATCCCTCTGTAGTTAACAGAAAAAAAGTTTTTGAAGAAGTTACTTTCATTGCTATTGAGCACCCTGAATGCCCTCTTTGGATGGAAGTGGATTTGTGCCCATTTGGCGATTAAATCGCCCTGAGACCTGTTTTGTATTGGGTTCGGCTGTGGAGCTCACAGGACCTTTCGGCTTACAGATCAGCGCTGGAACATGTTCTGTCATTAGAAGGGGGGAGGTCACTGCTGTGGATGGCGCATGTAAAAAATATATTAGTTTCCTTGGATCTCTCAGGGTTATGGACTCATCCCTCAAATATTTAGTGTGTTTCTGCAAAGGCTGTAAAACAGACTGCACTGATTCATTCATGAAGGATGAAGGAATTATGTTGTCTAACAAGGTTGGACACAGAATATCTATCTTGTAAACATGACTTTGGCTATGAACAATATCTTGATTTCATTAGCCCTCATTTAGCAAGAAAACTCCTTATAGAGTTAAGATTGGGTGCACTGAAGGTTGCGTCTGTAACAAAAAATTGGTACGGCTGGGCTAATTGTTCATGTGTTCTTTGTGGGGCAGCTGGAGAAACTTTGGTTCATTTTATGTTCATCTGTAAAGGTCACATAGGGTTAAGAATTGCATATTTAAAGCCTTTGTTTAAGAGCAATTTGCACAGTCCCAGAAGCACTGCATTTGTATATACAACTGAATTAGACAAACTGTGTTGGGTAGCCAAAAACATCTACAGAGTATGGCTAAATAGGGGCAAAAAAAATATTGTAGGATTTGATCATGTTTAGATGTTTTTATAATTGTCTTAAATTGGTTTTACAGTAATGAAATGCTATGTGTGTTTAATGTATTTTGGGTAAATTATATTTATCCTTAGGTGCTATTATGTTTCTAACTAAGACTGGTTTTATTGTGAAGAAATGTTTTACCGCATATGTAGCTTGTATATATGATATTTATGACTTATGATGTTGTTGATAGTTTTTTCTAACTGTAACTAATGACAAAATGTCGAATTAAGGTAAAATGAATGAACTAACATTTTCCTCTCATATCACTACTGTTGCCCATTCCTGTCACTTTCATCTATTCAATATTTAGAAGGCACATTTTTTTCTTTCTTTTCACAATACTAAAATGTGTCTTTCATCTCTCATTTTTGTTCGAATTATCTGTTGCTATAGCCTTTTCGGTTCTATGTGATATGGCAGCTGAAAAAATCCTGCTGCTCAAAGACCAAATTTGTTTTGCACTTTACAATGCATTTATATGCGGGGAAGACCACAGCAGCCCTCAATACTCCCCTTAAAATAAATTATTATCCTTACCCACCCCCCACATATATAAGCATTGAAGTGTGCAATACATTTTTTTACAAAATTCAGTCTTTTTGGCCACAGTATTTTTGGCGATGACCGTTTCACTGGACACCGTCTTCTCTGGGTCTTCCTGTCTTTCAGATTACCCCCTTCGGTCAATCTATAATTCTTCTATTTGTCTTCCTTTTTGTTTTTCTCCTCGTGAATCTTTACTCCCAGCCTTGCTTTCACTTTGCTGACACACCTTTGTGTCTTGTTTGCTTTTCAACTTCCTATAAATGGTGTTTAAATGTCACCATGACAGGGCCCCTCCTAATCTTTCTTCCTTGATTTCTTTTTACTCTCTGACCTGCTCTCTTCATTCCGAGTTTCAGTTCTCTCTGTCTGTTTCTCACCCCCCAACGCCTCCTTCTGCTTAATCTCATTTTTGGTCTTTCACTTTGCTTGCACCTAAGAATTGGAATAAACTCCTCTTTGTTCTCCGATCCTTTCTTTCGTTTCTGTTCTTTTGCTATCTGTGAGAAACCTGAAGGTGTCTCACCCGCTGGTCCCCGGAGATCTGTCATCCAGGTGACCAGGACACATCAATCGCTACTGGGTCCATTTCCTGGGTGTGCACCAGTGAGGGAGGATCACCTGGATGGGGGGGGGGGGTCTTCAGGGAGTGGAATTGGGACACTGATGGGTGAGACGCTGTACCCCATCCCTGTAACACCTTTACTCTATTGTACTCCGTAGGATATTTAGAAGCTCTACGCCCCCCCATTTCTGACAAACACTTTCTCACACCATGACAGACAACGGACTAACAGCTGGGCCGTTTACCTGCCATGTACCAACACAAGGGTCAGGCAGAGTCAGGCAATTGACAACAATCATATACACCTGACAGCCCTTTACCTTCCCCACAGGGATAAAAGGCGGAGCACGAGAGAACACTACGAGCAAGGCCAAACGCACAAGGAGACAGCTATTCAGGACCAGCAGTTCAAGCCGAGGAGAAAAGCGGTGAACTACGACGATGGAATTGCCCTGTCCTTTTCAACTCAGACCCGCAAAGCCTCTGAAATGGGCAACACAAGACCGGGGAATACAGCTGACGTGTGGTGTGGCAGATGTCAACTGTTCACGGGGGGCCTCCCACGTTGATAACACAGGCGGGGAGGCACACTGACTACGGTCCTTGAGTCCAGAGTCAAGAGAAGCGAAATGGTTCAGCACAGCTGGTGAGTCGGAGAAAGCTGATAGCAAACCGACTGTGTTGAGCCGAAGGTTGCAAGTGTCAACATTTTGTGAAGGCAAGAAACCCATGAACAAAGAACTTGTGTGTGTTTGAACTTTTGGAAAACCCAGAGAAGGGCCAGCTGCAGAGTGTTCAAGCGCTGCAGGAGTGCTCATTTGAAGGACTCTGACTGGCCCCTTTTTGTTTGCATTGAAACCAAGTTCCAGAAGGCCCTAGGAGAGTGTGGCGTAAAGTGTCAGAGTGGTCCTCCAATGGTCACGTCAAATCCCTTGTGCAATCAAAAATCTCTGACCCATAGTCGAGAGAAAGCTAGGGGAAGGGAAGCACCCCTGACTTTCTTAGAGAATTGTGAATCACGGCAAGTGTGAACCCTACAGAGGAATGCCAAGGGAAAAGCTAAAAGAAGTAAACACTGCATTGTGAGAAAACAGTGAAATTGGCAAATGTGAACCCAGTTGAGGAAAGTCTGTGAATTGGGGTGAAACATGACACGCCTGAGAACATTGTGTTGATATGAAGAGTGAAAGGCCGTAGTGAACCCGAGGGAAGGAGGCCCAAATTGCAAGAAGGATACAAGCCCGGTGGAGGGAGATCCAAGTGGCGAAGAGCAATCGGTCAAGGTGCAAGATCTCCAAAGGAACTTTTGTTTGTTTGTTGTTTTTGGTGCAGCAGACCTTCTAAGGCAAGAGCCTTTGTAGAAAGGAGACTTGGCCCTTGAAGGTCCTGGTATCGTTAAATGGAATTATGTAACTCGTGCTGGAGAGGCCCAGGAGTGTGCTGTGCCCAGAAGTCCCGCCTTATCCCATGCTTAAAACGTGGGGAAGGGAGACCCAGCCAAATCATCCTGGCTTATCATATTGTGAACACTTCTTTCTTTGCTGGTGAACATTACCCAACATTCTTTTTGTAACTTAGTGGTAATGATTGGCAATAGGTTTCTTAGTATATAGGCCCTTTTTATTTGACGTAACTAGGACTGCCTTATTATTAGATGGTTGTAGCTTGATCCCATCTTAGTTTTAGGTTTAGATTAGGAGTTTATCTCACCCATTATAAAGTTCAATAAACACCCTTTAACTGTGTTCACTTGTGTCTGTCTTTACTATTGCCACCATGAGTTCCTTACATATCCAATAAACTGATCATGTAACTTATTCATCGCCTTTCTGTACCGTTTTTATTTTGTTAAACGCTTTCATGTAAAGTGCTATATAAATTCAATAAAATACAAAAACAATAGAAATATCTCTCATCTAAGACTCACATTTCCACTTGTGCTCTCAGTATGCTGCATTGCTGGTCCAGCCTCCTCATGGGACTCCACCCTTTTCTCTTTGCCCTGCTTGGCAAGAAGCCCAACTTTGATACTCCACCATCTTTACTCACCATCATCTACTGCTATGTACCGCTTCTGTATGGAATTGCTATCCATCTATAGCCCGGTTAATTTTTTACATGGTCTGGAAGATGGTCCTCCCTTAATGAGTCAAGGGAGGAGGCTCACTTTACCCACACCTTCCACAGACTAGCTATGAAGAGAAAGGGATGTTAGGCAACCTGCAATACACATGGATAACAGGAGATGGGCTCTAAAGCTCTGTCATGAGTTTTGACACACTTCTCCATGTGGGCTACAAGATCCTCTCTGAGCCCAGGCCCAACAAGTACAGAGGCGGAGGGGGCCTGATCTTTCCTGAGTGGATGCTTGTCTCCATCATTCCCACTCAAGCCTACTCCTCCTTTGAATGCCTAGTCTGCAGGCTCTCTGTTTCTCCTGGCTCCTCCATGACCCTGGTAACCTTCTACAGGCCACCTGGCCAGGCCACCCTCTTCCTCTCTGAAAGGGCTGACCTCCCTTCTTCTCTCCTCTCCTCTAACTCCCAGCTTCTCCTCCTTGGGTATCTCAACATCCATCTGGACTCTCCTGACTCCTGAGGACTTTTCCGCAACCTCTGCAACTCTCTCTCCCTTTCCATTCTACCATTGGGCCCGACCAACTCTGCAAGACACACCTTCAATGCTCTCATCTCCTCTGACCTCCCGCTAGCTAACCCTCTTATTACTCCTCTCTCTTGGACGGACCACTTTCTTCACTCGTCTCACTTGAAGCATCCTATTCCCCTGGCAATGGCCAACCCAGCACTGCCACCCTTCTTCACAGTCATCTGACCCATGAAGAGAGTGGCACTGGCAGCGTTTGCATCTACCTACTCTCCTCCTCCTACTCCTGTGGTTGACTCTCATCCTGACACAGCCCTTTCAAACTCTCACCTTTCCATCTCTAACACTCTTGCCATCCTTGCACCTGTCATGAGGATCAGCCTGAAGCCTGCCAAAAAGGCAATTCTTGGTACGACTCTAAACTGGCCACCCTGAAACGCAAGTACAGAGCAGCTCAATGGAAATTGGGAGCTTCATGTTTACCCTCTGACAAACTGGCCTGCCACCTACATCAAAGGCAATATAGACTCTCCATCCTCTCTAAAAAAAAAAAAAAGAGTTTACATTCAAGCCTGCATCTCTGCGGCATCTAACACAGCCAAACATTTTAAAATCTTCAAGGAGCTGGCCCATTCTACTGCAGTATCTTCCTCTACCACACCCACCCAGGCCGTCTGCTTGGCACTGGCCTCTTATTTCATCAGTAAAACTCAAGACATCCTGTCCTCACTCTCATCTGCTCCTCTACCTCTCTCAGGTCCTTCCTGGCCACCCCTTCTCCTCTCCTCCCTCTCTCCTGTCACACCTGATGAGGTTTCAAGACAAGTCCAGTCCATGAAAGTCTCATCCAAACAGGTGCCTCTCTGACCCTCCAGAACCATCAAGGACAACATTGAAGCTCTCGCTCCAGCCTTGGCCGATCTCTACACCCACTCATTTGCGACTGGAGTTTTCCCCACTCCTGTGAAGCACTCCCTTGTTCACCCCTGCTCAAAAGACCTTCTGCGACCCCTCCATCCCGGCAAACTATTGCCCAATTTCTATTACTCCTTTCCTGGGAAAACTCGTGGAGAAATTGGCTATCTCCCAGCTAACCCTTCACACTGAATCTGTTGGTTGTCTCCATGACTGTCAGTCTGGCTTCAGAGCAGCCAGAGGCATGGAAACTGTTCTCTTGAACACCCGTGAAGATTTGCTCTCTAACCTTGACTCTAACTCTCCCTCTGTCCTCATCCTCCTTGACATTTCTACTGCTTTTGACATGGTGAACCACAACATCCTGATCACACGTCTCCGAGATACCCTTGGCATTACAGATCAGGCTCTGGCGTAGCTGTCCTCTTTTCTCTTGGACCGACCTTCTCAGGTGGAACCTGTGTCCTTCCTCTCCTACATCACACTCTCAACATGTGGTGTTCCCCAGGGATCTATCCTCTTGCCCTGGTTTTTCCAATGTCTATCTTGCCCCTTGGCCCACCTGATCTCTAACTTTTCCTATAACTTACAGTGTTATGCGGATGACATGCAGCTCTCTTTCAAGCTACCCTCTGCCTCCTCTTCTTCCTCACTCATCCCCGACTGTCTTTCCGCTATACAGGCATGGTGTGCCTGTAAAGATCTCTGCCTTAATGGCAGTAAGACATAGATCCTTCTCAATGGGACATCTGCTCCCGCTTTTCAATTTCAATTTATTTGTAAAGCGCGCCTGGCCTTCGGGCATCTGGGCGCATATCTTAGGTTACAGAGACATATAATACAGCATACAGTACAGCAAAGAACATGAGACATATATAATCACAATTTACAAAATGTACAATAGTGGGAATATACAGGTCATATGCATACAAGATTTACATCAGCAGGTAAGTACAGAGATGAATCAGAGTATGGTAGGAAATGGTCGGGTAGCGTGTAGGGCTGCTGCTATCTGCTATTGTCGCTATCCTGAAGCCACAGTTTAGTTTTACATTTGAAGGCATGAGAGGAGGGTTTGGACGGGAGTGTGGAGGGCAGAGAGTTATATAATTTGGTTGCTAGCACTGGGAAGCTGCAACCACCGGCTTTCTGTGGCTTGAACCTGGGGAGGGCGAGACAGTTAGCTTGGGCAGATCGCTGCAGGCGAGTGGAGGTGTGGGGTGTAAATAGATTGAAGAGCTATGTGGGAGCCTGGTTAGAGACACACTTATGAGTGTGTGTCAGGGTTTTTAGTGAAATTCTTTGGGCTACTGAGAGCCAGCCCAGGTTGTATCTACTGTCTGAAATGTGGTTGTTTCTTGGAATATTAAGGGCTGCTCTGATGGCATTGTTCTGGGTGACCTGCAGCTTGTTTAGGTTCTGTTCACTCTGGCCAGCCTCCCTTGGCCCCATGCCTTCTCCCTCTTGAGAGGCAAGAAACCTCAGGGTCATCTTCGACTCCACTCTCTCCTTCTCTCCATTCATCATGGACATCTCCAAAAAGTCCCATTTCCAACTGCACCTCTTCAGAGGTATTGTACCTTTTCTCACCTTACCCCAGAAGCTCACTGTCTCCAGAGCCCTGGTTCTCTCTAGGCTTGACTACTGCAACAGCCTCTTCCTAAATCTACCTAACTCTACCCTCCGCCCTCTGCAACTCATCCAAAACAGGACCCCCAGACTTATCCTTGGCTTCAAGCCCAGGGACCACATCTCTCCGGCTCTGAAATCCCTCCACAGGCTCCCGGTGGCTGCAAGGATCCAGTTCAAGACCCTCTCCAGCACCCAGAAGGCCTTCTCCAATGCTCTCTTCCTAAGTACTTTCCTTCCAGAGCCCTCTGTTCATCTACTTCCAATTTTCTGCAGGTGATTCGCTTCTCCAAGCAGAGACTGGCTGGTAGATCTCTTTCCTCTGCAGGTGCTTCCCTCTGGAATGGCCTCCCTGCTACTCTCTGCCTTGAGCCGGACCACCTTAAGTTCAAGAAGCTCCTCAAGACCTTCCATTTCTCCTCTTCCTTCTCTATGCCTCTCCTTTGCTAACCTTTCCACGCCTCCTTTTCTCTCTGCCTTCATTCTGCTATCCTTCTGGTCCTTCCTCTGAGTTACGTGAATGGCTGCCTGGTGTTCCTCTGAGTATTATAGGACACCTGCCCCCTCCCTGCCCAGTCGATAGCTCTTGCCTTCGGGCCCTCCTGCACTACCAGCTGGCCTTCCTAGCACTTCCTTGCATTTAACCCAGGGCACTGTTCCACTGGGTGCACTTCTCCCCCTTCCCGTCCCATGCACTTCTTGTCTGCGCACTTTCATCATCTAAATGATACTCTGCCTAGTAAGATCGTTTATCTTGTTCTCCCATTTCCCCTCCCTGCACAGTTGCGCCTTGAAACACTTGTGTATAGGTGCATTATATATAACCTATTGATCAATCCAAAAGAAGTCGTATGGCCCAGGTTATCCATCGCTGATATGGCACACTCCCATGAATGTTTTAAGTAGGCAATAACATTGTGTAATCAGCCCCCCCCCCCAAACACCCGTGGGAAACAAGCCGTTTGTTAAATTACCCAACCCATAGACTCACAACAATAATAAGTATTTAATTACCCGTATAAAAGCGTCAACTGTTGACCATGCAAAGTACAGTTAGATGTGAGGCACATTGCAACTATGTGTCCTTTAAATTGTACACACATATAGAGCCCAATATTTTAGTTGCCAGTTTCCATAACAGCAAACCACCCCAAACAACTGTAAGTGCTGGAGGTTCCTAACCTGTCCTGTTGTAAAATCACCTCTCAGATTGAGGCGAGTAACAATGACGGGCTGGGCCCCTAAGTCTTCCTTAGGCAATCTCCACCTCAGAATATTACCTTGCACATTTACAGTGATCATCAGGGCTGGTCTTGGGCCAGATGTTCCAATCCGAGATCCAACAAAAACTGTCCCCACTGGTCCCGGATCCAGAGAAACTATTTTGCCCATTAATGCAATCGATCTGCTTTTCTTCCCAAGACCAGGATTTGAATTTGCGTCATCTGGACCAAAGTCAAGTGACTTAACCAACAGACTACTAGAACGTCTGATTAGAGTATTTACCAATATTCCTGTCAGGATTATACTCTGCAGAAAATATTAAAGTACAGCTTTGTTAAAGATGTGCACCTTTTCTAATTTGCGTGCAACATTTCCAGCACTATTAGAGGATTTTCTTCGTACAGTACCCCAGTGGTGCATGTCGCATGTACCAACCCTAATGCCGGGTTTTGTTGCATTTCATATTTAACCCTAATCCTGTATTCAAGCTCGTTGAGAGCACCTCATACAGGGTGAATGGAGAGGGTAACATCCAACTTGCCCCTCCATTCACATTGTAAGAAAAATAGGCTCATTCTGTGGCCAGCTGCATCCTGCCAAAGGTAAGAGATGCAGGGATTATCACCCTCTGAACTTGGGTGAGAGGGAGTTGATCACTCCAAAGGGCTGCCTTGCGGGGGTGGCCTGCCTCCAGTTGGGCTATGCTCCCTTGTAGGCCATGACCTCTTCAAGAGGCCCAGCTCGATTTCCCATGCCACTTAAACCACTGCTCACAACAGTAGTAATGCTGGAGTTTGGGGGGGGGTCTGTTGCACTCACCAACAGCTTTTTTGCATTGTGGGCTTTCATCTAGACTCCCGTGCCCCACCAAACATGAGTGGCAGGCACACTCTTCATCCGAATCACTGTCCTGTCACAGTGGTCAAGGACTCTGTAGGCATGCTGTGCCCCCCAGGCCACTCACGACACTGCAGCTCAGGCCTTCTGGTGTGCTAACTTGCTCATTCTGACATTGATCCGCACCACTCTGCTGCACATGTCTTGGTGACTAATGTGAACTTCCACGCCTCTATTTCCTGTCACCTCGGATCCTCTGGTTATAGTTCTGGAGCTGTGCACTACAAGGCCTGGGGTTGCAGGCCCTTGGGCTGTGATGACCAGTTCGGGGGCACCCAGGGCAGCCCGGTCTGACACTTACTGGGGGCATCTAGCAAGACAGCAGATGCTGTGGTCAAGATGCTACATAGGCAGGGGGACCCCTGCAGGTACCCAGTCTACCCACTCCAAAATCATAGTTGGGCTCATCCAACTACACTTCCTGGCTCCATGGGCACACGGGACAGGGGAGACATATAGGCCATGAGCACACGGCAGGCCATCAACAATAACTCACACGGACACAGCTTGCCACTTACTCATAGAGTCTGCTCCTGCACTGATTCGTGTCGAGAGAACTTTATCTTGCTGACAGTTTTGATCTGTCAGTAGGGGATGTTGGATACTGAGGCTGTGCCTCATTACACCAATTTCTCTGGTTGAGCGTGTAGGTACGGTTTGAAATGCTTCTTGATCTGTGTTCTTGACACAGTAGAGATGGTTTCACATGGTCAGCGCTGTAACAGGCCTGGGGTAGTGGTCAAAAGGATTTGCAATAATCGTAGCAAGTTTCTTGATTGGAGGGTTTGCTTTTTGATCCAGGCCTTGGCAGACATTCCTGTTTAGCTTGGATAGATCTCGGCGCAGGTCGGCTGTTCTTGTAAAAAGTGAGGCTCCAGCCGCTATACTCAGGACTTTGTTCTGCACCTTTTGAAGAGTCCTCTGGTGGGTTTCTACACAGATGCTTCTTGCCAGAGAGGCATGAGTCAGGTTGGGTCTAATAATCATCTTGTAGATGTTGACTTTGTTCCGGATGGGCATGGACCTAGACTTCAAGCTTGGGTACAGTGCTGAAAGCTTGCCAGAGGTTTTCTGTTGGGTGCTTTTCAATGTGGCTCATCCAGGTGAGCTTGCTGTCCAGGGTCACTCCCAGGCAACGGCTGCTCCTCTCCCACTTGATGTACTCTCAGTTGAGGCTAATACGCAGGTGCTCCCTGATCTTTTTCGTGAACATCAAAGCAGTCATCTTGCTGGAGTTCAGTGCAATCTGCCAGTCGCTGTACTATGTTCACATCTTGTCCAAGGATATTTGTAGATTTTTCACCACTTCCTTTTCCTTGAAAGACTGTGAGATGACTGCAAAGTCATCTGCATAAAATGGCAGGTCTGTTTTGTGAAGATCCGTAGGAATGTCATTGGTGAAGATGTTGAAAAGGAGTGATCCCTGTGGCATGCCTGCTTCAATAGGGCGTGTTGTTGTAAGCTCTGGCCACATGGTCACGTGGAAGGATTGATCATCCAAGTAACTTGCAATAAGGTTCAACAAATAGCTTGGTAATCCGAGGTGAATCTTGTGCAGAAGACCATTGTGCCATACGTGATCAAAGGCTTTGGCCAAATCCAAGAAAACAACCCTGGTACATTTGTGGATGTTGAATTCATGGATAGTTTTGTCCACCACTCTCAGTAGCTGATGGTTCGTTGCATGCTCTTTACAAAAATCCAAACTGTTCGTTGAGGAGAAGATTCCTTTCAGAGGCAAAATTGTGAGGCAGGTGAGAAGGGTCTTTTCCAAGAGGTTATAGAGTCCCGAGAGTAGACTGATAGGGAGGTCATTTGCAGGATCTCTCAGTGGATTCCCAGGCTTTGGGAACACAATGACTCAGGCTTCACTCCAGGATTTGGGGAAGTGTTGAAATCACATGCATGCACTGAAGATTTCCGCAAGGCGTTCCATTGCTGCAGGCGGGAGCATCTTGATGGCTACGTTTGTTAATACGTCGCTCCTTGGTGCTTTGCCATTTTCAAGCTTCTGAGCAAATAAAGTTACTTCAAAGCATGTGCATTTCCCAATGCTCTCCACTCCTATCTCGGCTGGGCGCTGCAGGAGATATTTGGTTATTTCTTTTTCCACTTGGTCGTTATCCTGCTGGCTTTGTTTGGCATAAACAAAGCCTCAAAGGTATCCGCTAGCACCTCTGCCTTGTCTTTGTTGCTGCATGTGTGGGATGTTCTGACCCACTAGGTTCTGCCCTGCAACATCACTGTGTGCTGCTTTCATCAAAAACAACAGAATGGCTGCCGAAAATCCTTATGTGCGCTAAAAATCCCTGAGAAGTGCGCAGGAAAACCTGAAAAATAGGCTGCCAATCCATTTTGCCTATGTCGTTGGCATCACGGGAGTCCACACCGCTAAACCTGTCATTGGGCTGTCCACAGAGTGAAATGGAACTATTTGAAAAGGCAGTGTTGCATGCCAGGGAAAACACAGAAGTGCTTTAAAATCCGTTTTTCCTTGGCTGTTGAAATTGCAAAATCATGGTTCCCTAACCTCAGAAAAGATCCAACATCCCTGTTGGGTGTTAAACATCACCTTATATAAGGAATCCCATAAGCACAATGTCAGGAGAAGCACATTTCATCACAAAAATATCCCCATTCAAAAAGGTGCTTGCCTGGAAAAATAGGTCAGAATATGGGATCAGTACCGCGGCCTGCCTGTGTCAAAGCTGTCAATTACTTATACTGGCAGTTTAAAACTTCTGTCTTAAAATCAAATTGTGGAAAAGAAGAGACTTGCCATCAAAAGCAATATAGGTTGCTACAATTCAATTTCTATGTTTTAAAAAGACTGGAATGAAGAAATCTGTGGGTATATTTGTTGAAAATGTAAAGTATATTTAGAAAAGACAAGGTTAAACAAAGTGTTTTACAGTAAAATGATACCAGCCAGAGGACTTCAAAAGCACATTCCACAGATTGCTCCAACAAAGGGTGCCTCCCTTTTGCTCTATGCCCAGGAACTATCATTTAGATGCTAATGAAAGAAGGAGGGGGTTTGCTCTTAGGCTTCCTGGACTGAAAGGAAATGCAAATTTGTGTCAACAGAAACCAAATGCCAGCAGGAAGGGAGCCCTGGACTACTCTGGGCCCATCAAACTCTAGGGGCGGGACCAGACAGATTTGTGTACCTTAGATTACAAGAAAATATCTTTTTGAAAAAGACTTCTAGAAAACTGTGAAAAATGTGGAAAAATCTGTAAATTAGAGGTTGTTAATATGAAAAGGCTGCTCACCGTTTGAAACTATTCTGGACTCTGTGCGATGTTCAGAGACAGGACTACCGAAATTTGGATGTTGTAGCGATTGTGATAATGCTAGGAATATGAACGTTTACAGGATTATGTCCAGATGTCATGCGCATGTATGGAGAAAAATGTGAACAGATCTGACACTGGGTACCCAACCAAAAGCACGGAAAACTGTAAAATTGGAACTAAAGCTCTCACTTAGTGGGAACTCGGACGGATACGTGCCCTACTAAATCTGTAATGTGAATATGTATTATTAGCAAGTTGGTGATATTGTAAATATGATTTATGTGGAAAATAGATTTACTGTATGAAAACCAGGGGGAGGTACTCCCTGGGTTGTAAAATGCAGCATCACTATGACACTAGATTTCCTTCTCAAATCAGGAGAGGGCAAAGACTTTAACCAATAGGATTCCTAGAGGGTGTGCTTAGTATAATTTAGCCTACCCACCCCTTTGGGAAATACATAACTAGGGACTGTTTAGGATCTAGAGACACACACACATTCACCCATCAACTGATTGTCGGCAAAGCACTCTGCAGGAGAACCCAGATCCAAGACTCCAGAACTCTGAAAGCAGAAGCCCCAATTCCAAAGCTGAACCCTTCTCAGCTGGCCTTTAAATTTTGAAACCTGATTTTAACCCCAGATTTCCAAGGGGCACACCAAAAATTGAATAGACTGGCTGTACTGTTTCTGCTTCTTGCCAAGAACTCTTGCCAGAACTCAGAGATCCAAACCAGTAGAGCAGAGCTGTAACCTGATAGCTGTAACCCAGAATCAACCCGTCAGATCCAGTTCAGAGGCCGTGCAGAGACCAGAGTGCCGTGCTGAGTGCAGAACCGGGTGCCTGAATCCTGTCTGGTGGGCTAGCAGAATTCCAGTCCAAAACCTTTGACCAGATCTTTGACCGTAGTTGTGAGTATCTATAGCATAGAATTGTGCATAGCCAATCTCTTATCCTTAAGTAATTTATCCAAATCATTCTATCATATCCAGAACTACATTTTAGAATTTCTTGTTTTTCCTGAATCTTTCCCTCATGCATATAGTCCTTTGTTAATGGTAGTGATAATATAATCTTTGCGCTAATATTTTTGCTGAAGAAAGACAAGTGTCTCGGCGGGCAAAAGTCAGAACAGAGGCGCGCTGATCTGGTGGATGTCCCGTTGGGTATCTTGCATCTTCATAGATTCTCTAGTGTACAGCAAATTCTTGTTGGGAATATTCAAAAGCGCATCTTTCATTTGAAAATCTTGACTCTTTCTGAGAAAAATCGACCTCTATTAAAACCTCTGTAACTTCCATTCTGTACATGCTAGAAGCGAAATTTAAGTGTCAAATTGACTAACATCCTCAGCTTTCAAATGAACCTAAAACTGCATTCCTTGTAGTTTTCCTGTAATCGCGTTTCTTGCACACTGAAAAGTTTGACGCGGATTTCCATTTGGCTCAATTTCAACACGTGTAAAACCGCTATTCTTTGCATCTGAACTCAGAATTCAATTCTCAATCTGCTAGTTATCCAATCACCATTGCTAGTGTTTACCTGGAACTATCCAAAGCGGCTCCCACTAGTTTTGAATCCAATTTAGTGATTTAAATCAATTTTTAGCATTTTTTCCGTTCATTCCAAGCCACATTCAAAAGCATTTGAACTGTTTTGAAATCATTCCTGTTTCTCTCTGCTTGCTAAGGGGAACTCGGATTGAAACTGTATTTGTTGAGTGTTTATTCCTGAAACCTGTCTTCTCTCCTTCCACCTCTATATTGCATATTGGGAATTGAGTGGGTTACAGGGGGAAAAAGTGACATTGCATTTGATTGAATCCCTATCAAGTATTATTCTATGCTGCATTGTTTTCCTATCCATATCAAGTATTATTCTAGGCTGCATTATTTTTCTTATCCATACTCATTCTGATTAAAGAGATTGTTGATTGTTGTGATATCACCCAATGCTGATCATTGTATAAATATTAATAGTGTGATATCTAGATATTGTTCAAGTTCATAAAAGTGTGATATATATATATATATTGTTCAAATTCTCAAAATAAATCTTTTAACTTTGCAAAACAGCCTGCTTCCTGGTTCAGTGAGACCGGGGGGATTCAAAGAGAGGGGCGTGATATAAGGGTACATCATTCAGAAATAAAATAACTCATAGACAAAAATATATATAATTAAGGGTTCCAACTGTGCATCACACGCTAGGCATTGACTTAGGTGGAGTGCTGGGTTGAAATCACTTACATGATTGGGGGCTCGTGTCCGAGATTTCTGAATTAGATATACCACTTGTGACAGTCTAATACAGTGTGCTAACTAGTGGGGTACATAATCCCTGCTGGGGTATCATGCTGTGTTACACTGTGAAAAGCACCCCTCAATAGGAACACTCGAAGGAATTGGTCTGTTTTGCAAAAATAAAATAAACTTCTGTAAGTCAGGAAGAAAATCAATATTTCCAGAATGGCGACTTTGGTAGAGATGAATATGGCTAAATAACATCTATTGCATATATTATTTGTAAGGGGTGAATGGACAGACAGGATCAGAATGTGTGGTTGCAGGCAATCACAGAACAGATCACTGCAACAGGGTTAGACATATGGCAAGACCAGGATCCATTACATATGGCCCTGAGTGAACTATATATGGCCCCTAAGGCAAAGGAAGAGCAAAACAAGATTGAAAAAATAGCGGCATATCTATACCTATATATTGGAGCAATACAGGACAAATATGCTGAGGGCCAAGATCTGGCAAACAGGCAACTGCAGGCATTAGAAAAGGTCCAAACTGACCTGGTCTCTTCTGAGCAGAGGCTGCAGAGGAGCCAGGAGTCAGAAAATGAAAGTAGGCAGTTCCTAACCAAAATAAAAGAGGACATGGGCTTCCTGCAGCAGGAAAAGGCAGACCAGGATACCAGAATGCTGGCCCTGCAGAAGGAGTACCAAGAAAGTTTGGACTCCATACTGAAGAGCCAAAAAAAGCTGGAACAACAAATACATTTCAACAGGGCATGCGCAGAGCAGGTAGTCACCCTGCAAAGCCACTTAGACAGAGAGAAAGAAGAGAGTAATAAATTAATCCTGAAAGACCTGGACACCCAGGCAGAATTTGATGAAGAGCGCCAGAAAGCTGGTGCGCTTCAAAGACAGAGGGACGACCTGGCGGCACAGAGGCAGGCTCTTGCTTAAGAAAGGGACCCCTTAGGCCAGGAAGTTTGCTATTTAAAAGAGAAGCTGGAAGAAAATCACCTGGGCCTTCAGGGACTGGGTGACCTCCAAAAAGACCATCACAAATTGTTAGAGCACACCAGGAGGGTGGAAGATGCTCTAGCAAGGAAGGACCAGGCCAGTATGGACAGGACTCAAGAGGTAGCCCTCCTGCAGCAAAGACTGGCCCAGTACTCTAAAACAACACAGGAAGCACAGCGAAAATTAGACTCTCTGTAAGAACAATGACGGGCTCCACAGACAGGTAGCTATGCAAGAGCAATTGATAGAAACTAGCAAGGCCTTGATAGAGGAACAGAAAGCTCAGGTTCTTGCATGGCAACAGGGAGCAGTGGCTGACAGAGATGAGGTTAGCTGGGAAAGGGAAACACCCGAGCATAACCTCAGGAACCCTAGTACCAGAGGCCTTTATCTCTTCCATTCCCTGGACTCTGCCACCTCCATGTCCACTGGTGCACATGAGCCCAGGGCCACAGGGATGGCAGATTTCAATCCCATCAGAAATATGGCGCTCATAGACCAGCACCTCCCAGGAATGGATGGATGGGCGGGCATCTGGGTGTGGGTACCCAAGTACTGTCAAGTTTAGTGGGGAGCTCCTTGGGAATAGGCCCACTAAGGGCATCCTGAAAACCTCTGCCCAGCTAGGACAGTGGGGGGCTACCCATCAAATCCTGGGAGCAAGGAGGAATCAGAAGACTCCCCTGAGCGCCCCAGGACAAAGGAGACTAGGTCCCCACATTCTGCCAGCCATTCCCAGGCTCGCAGAATCTGGGAGAGCCTAGAAGACCAGACGGGCACCTCTGGGAGCAGTGCCTCTGAGTCAGAGGAGGAGTGGACCAGGGTTACCCGAACCAAGAAGGCCAATAAGGCAAAAAGGGCCTTGCTTAAGGACCCCTTAAAGCAAATGAAAGCAATAAGAATCGTCATCACTCCCTATCATAAGAACGCTAAGTATTCTGTTTGGGAGCACTTAGAGCTCTTTGAGCAGATGATGGAAACTTTCTATTTGAAGGACAGCCAAAGCTGTATTCAATATGCAAAATGGACCTTCTCACCAGAATACTCCAGCTTCTTTGCGGGGCTGGAGGACCAAAATCATTCTAGATGGTCCACCTATAGGGCGGCCATCTTGAAACATATTTCTGTGTACAGAAACCCTCAGGAGGCTCGCAAGGAAGTCTACAACTTGCAATGTGGGGAGGATCAGCGCCCCACAAGAATTTGTGCAGGAATTAAAGCGCGCCTTTGCGCAGACCACCAGAAGGGTGCGCACAGACAGCAAAGAATTTGTGAATACTTTTTTCCACACTCTCCCCAAGTACATCATGACCCAGCTAGTGAGAGATTTTCCGGAGAAAAGGTCACTAGACTGGGTCATTGAACAGGCCACATGAATTTAGGAGGTGCAAAAGCCCATAGAAAACAAAACTAATACAAAAATCCCCAAAACAACCAACAACCCTGCTGATGCTAAGGTGGCAGAGGTGAAAGTTGCCCCCATTTTAGACTTAGAGATGGGGGGCCTAAAAACCTGCCTGTACAGAAGAATAATCCCAAGCCCAGAAGGCCCTCGGGCCAGTCACAGACAGGGAGCCACGGAGGTAGTCCCACAAATGTGATCCCTCACTCCCTTGACTACATAAGTCCCCGCTACAAGGGGAATAGACCCATGCTGGCTTATGTGTGGACTCCTTCAGCCCAAGGGGGGGATCAAACCAGACAGCAGCTAACCCAGGGAACTTCCCGCCTCACTTCCCACAGGAGGGCAGTAATCCCCCAAATCCTGGACCAAACTTCTTCCCCAGGTACCCGCAAAACTTTCAACCCCAAAATCATCCATCCTTCTTTCCCCAATTTCCTGAGCCCAGACAACTCAATCCGGGAGAGGGGAGGCCAAGGGTGGAGGGGTACCCAAATTTTCCCAACCCGGGGTATTTTCAGAGAAGGGATAGCTACCCTTCCCGGGATCAGCCCAGGAGAGAAAACAGAACCCCATATCAGCCTGAGCGGGTGTTCCAGCTAGAGCGCCAGGTCCAAAACATGGCACAGGATCTGGGTTGCATGCTGAGGGCCCAACAGAACCCTCAGATGAGCATGCCAGCGAAGAATGCCTCAAACTCCGGACCTGGTGCTCCAGAGCAATGACGGGGGCAGAACCCTGACAACCCACCGGTTCCCAGGGAGGAGGCACAAGGGGAAGGGGGGTGTAAAGCCTTGGAGGAAGCTTCCTTCCCCAATTGTAAAAAGCCTCTGGAAACCCAGGAACCAGAACCAATCTCTTCCCCCTGAAAGTCTGCTACCCAAGGAGCAGAAGGGGAGGGGTGGGGGTTTAGGAGAAACAAAGAACCCAAGCAGACCCATTTAGAGGAGGAGGTACAAGTCTTCCAATTTGAAGGAGAGGGATCCTCAGAGGATCCTGGGAAAAGGATCTTCTCCTTCTGAGATGGGGGAACTCCTCCCAAAGAAAAATGGGTCCCCAAAGATCCAAATCCAGACTGGGTAGATGTGGGGACTGAGCAAGCGCCGCCTTTCATCCAACCCCAGAACCAACAACATGAAAATTCCCTAGTTCAAACCCATTCTGGTGACTGCCTCCAAAAAGGGGGGGGCGGCCCAGAACCAGAACCAGGAGAACCCAAAACTTCTCCCATATCTAGTTGTCACCTTTTCTTTTCAGATTCCCTAGACTCCCCACAGAATCCTGCCCAAATCACCTCTCTATCAGTCTCCAAAACTATAAAACTAACCCACCAGTTGTCCAAAAATGTACATTATCTGTGGCCCCTTGAGGAGAAGGAGGGAAGATTCTATGCCCTAGTCCAAATACAGGGGCAGGGTAAAGTTTTGGCACTGGTGGACACTGGATCCCAAGCTACCCTTCTGTCAAAAAGGGCCTTTGATAAACTGAATTTGGGAAGGGGGGAGAAGGGGGGGAGAATTACCAAATTCCTCTCACCCCTCTTCCTGGACAACTTCAGAACTAAAAGAAGTAAATTCCCGTCGAGGGGACTGCGGATTTAGACATTCAAACTGGGCAACACAAGGTGAAGCACCCGGTCATAGTTGTAAATCCAGAGGGCACCCCTTGTTTACTAGGGAATGACCTCCTGCGAAGGTTGTCACCCCTAATAGATTGTGTACACCAGGTCCTCTGGACCCAGACTAGCCAACCGATAAAATAGCCGACCGATAAAATTAAAACAGAGTGTCAACCATGTTAGTTTAAACGGCACCTGCCACATGGTTGAACAAAAATCTGACCAAGTAGAATTTCACTTCTAGAACAACCAAATCACAGACGTGACAGTAATAGCAGTAGGACAACAAATTGGTGATGGGGGGTCCTCTCTATTTCTGAAAATCAACCTTCCTGCCAGTCTAACAACCTTCCTGCCAGTCTAAGGTGGCATTCCTCACTGGAAGGAAACACTCTGACATTCTTTACCAATCCACAATCAGACATTCCCACTTCTATAGTCCCGAAAGATGAGAAATCAGCTCAGAGCCTGGCTGATATTCAGCAAATTGGAGAGCAGTTGTTCATCCCTGTTAAGTTAAATGAAGGGAAGGACTCTGTTCGATAAGAGCTTCATTAGCGAAGCCATGTTCCGCCAACTCCCAAAAGATCCAGCCATCCCCACATTTAGACTCATAGACAAATGGGAAATGGATCTTGGAAACACCCAATTCCAAACATCTCCTGCCAAGCAGGTGTATGCTCAAAATCTCCATAGGCAACAAGAGCATAGTCCATAATTGTTGGGTCGTGCGAGACGTCACTGCCGCCTTTTACTTAGGCAGTGACATTCTCAATCGCTTTGCCATTAGCTTGGACCTAATAAACTTCAAAGCTTGGTCCCGTTTAGCGGATAATCCCATGGGTTTTGATGACCCAGAGAAAGCATTTAGGTAAGCTCAACTGCTGCCTTATGCAGTTGAAATTCAGACTGGAGAGGAAGTCACCATCCCAGAAAGGACCCGACAATTCTCCCTGGAAGTGAAAGTTAAAAGAGGACAGAAATTGAAAAACCCTGATGCCTATATTCATCTTAATGCTTCTCTCCAACAGCAAGGGTTGGGGGTAAACCCAACACCACTAGTCAATATAGAACATGACACCATTCCAATAGAGGTGGATAACAGCAACTTAAAGAGTATCACTCTAGCCGCAGGCACCATTATTGGAATGGCGGTTGATGACCAACATTTGTCCATAGATTTAGGCAATGAACTGTTAGGACCAATCCCCAAGGACTGTTTTGACAGTGATAGTGATGACAACACAACACCAGACAGGATCTTTACCCGGCATGGGGGGAACTTCCTGGTGTACACTTCCTGCCCTTATGGTAAGGAAGATGTGACCTGTGACTTCAAGAGGGATGAGGTGATTTTGTACACCTGAAGCCAGGAGTACAAATCAGCACTTTGACCAGGGACTTCTCCGCCCAGCTGGAGGAGGCCGCTGAGATAGCAAAACCGGAAGTCTTGCAGGCTTCATGCAGATGGTTGAAGAGAGAGTCAATCTAGCTGATGCCTGTGAGACTCCGGTGCTCTCACAGGGAGTTCTTGGCCCCACTGGCACCTGTTGTGCTCTTTGCTGTGTCCATATCTGGAGTAGTCCTCCGGTGTCCTGTGCGAGAGGACCAAAGCAGTTGTTTAGAGTTGGGAGAAGGAGCGGGCTCTCAGGGCTGAGCCGGCCTGGCTGTGTGGCGGGATCACATACATGGACGTTCTGAGCGCAATGCTCCATGTCAGGTTTGCAGCCACGCTGGATCGCAGGCAGGTGTCGGAATGCTGGATCTGATGGGCCGGACTGGCCCTGACGTGCAGCGGGATCGCTTGCACGAGGAGGTGGATCACGGCACCGCAGGCCGGCATGAAAGCCCAGCGTGATCGCTGGCGTGGATGTCGGCGGTACAGCAGGATTGCTGCCGCAGACGAAGGAGGATGCTGGTGTGCGGGATACACCTCGTCGCCAATGTTGGACCCTAAGGCCTCACGTAAATTAAGGACGTACACCAGCTTGCTTCAAACACAACCTCTTTATTTCTTATCACAACTGGAAGTGCCCTTCTCCTCCTCCCCCTTCCCTTTCCTTTCGTCACATCTGCTCGTGACGTTGCCTTGAGTGTGTAGCCTTAAAGAGGCAGTTCCCCTCAACAGCAGTCATGACGGATTCATGTCATCGATCCTTAAAGGGGCGATACAACTACTTAAGTGGGCAACACCACAGGCGTCAGCCTGATGCAGCAGGAGCCACTGTCCGATTTTATTTCTTACCTTCTTCCTTCTCCACCATCCCAAACAACCATTTCGGCTGAAATCATTTAGTGCCGTCCACTTGTGGGAGGCCGGCCTGAACTAATGCTGTCCTACCAATGCAGTGATCAATCCAGAAACAATGCGACAATCTCTTTAAGCAACACAGTGCCTACAACAATACTTTTAAAGGTGTTAACCAACTGTAATAAACCCTGTAAATTAGTGTATTTATTGCTGTAAAGAGCAAGAGTGTGGCTGCTAATAAACTTTATAGGTGTGAGTACTTAGAGGATGGTCTGATGTATTGTAACCCCAGCCTCGGGAGGCTCTATTGTAGCCAAGTGTACAGATGTGAAGTCACCTTCCCTTTAAAAACCTCTTCCTTGTATTCACCTCCCTCTGTGCATTCTCAAGCATCCATCAACCTTTCTGTACTGAGTCCCCTCTGCGCTACCTCTCACCTTTGTTCCTTCTCCCTACTTTCACCACGTGACTAGAAGTCTCCACCCAGCATACAGCAAATCCATTCCCACTTTATTTGGTTACAAATCTGTCCTTAAACAGCCCCTCCTCTCACTGGAAGGAGCACACGAGCTGTCATTTGGTATTCTCCTTCACCTGTGTCCTCTATAAAGCATACAATGGACATGAAAATCCATACCATGCAGTAATAATCCCTGCTCTAAATCCTGTCTCGTGTATGGCTAAAGTGAGTCTTGTCAGTGCTGCCCCCTCTTTCTGTCCACTGCCTCCACACTACATCTAGTTTATGTCTCTGCCAATGCTACTTCATAGCACTTTAAGTCACCCTGCATCAAAGATGCCCTTCAAGTCACACTTGCTTATGTAGAGAGCTTCTTGTTGAGGCTCTCATACTATCCAAACAAATGCAATACAATACAACATATGATGACTCAAAGGTACATTTTCACATTGAATACTAAATACAGGACCATTGTTTCTGTGCCTGTCCCATAACCCCTTCATTTCCTCCCAAGTACGATACAGCCTTACCTTGTTCCACACTTCGGGGGTTGTATCCAAGACATTTCCAACAAAGGGATTGACAGCGGCATTGGAAATCATGTAGTCGATTCCTCCATACTTCTCCAGAGCCTGGCCGCAAAAGAGAATATTACATTTAAAGGAGAATCAAGGAACTGCATTCTGGAGAAGGGACATCATGGGCCAGGAGGATTGCCCAGGGGCAACGCGTTGGGTAACGCGTTTGTCTTGGAAGCAAGACAACGCATAGCAACACAGGTTTGAGTCCCAGTCTTGCATGTAGAAACTAGTCTCCGGTATTAAGCGCGTTGTAAAATAACAATTGTAATTATTATAATGGCTTAGAGTTTTGTTAAGGGTACTACTTCTCTTCTGCATGTGCTGAGGGGCCTAGATGGTCTATTAGAATGCATTTTGGTGGAGGTGCATGTAGAGTTTGGACCCAGGGCATAAGTTAATGCTTATTGTGAGTGACCTGCCCAGGCCTGTTGTGATTAATTCAAAACCTTTCAGCCATCACCTTTTTGTTTTGCCACAGTCACCCCGAGTGGGATGGGTATGCCCAGAAATAGGTCCCCAGTCTGCCGGGCTTAGAGACCCAAGCTACTCCTCACTGATGACGCCCAACAAAGCTGAAACATGTCCCGCGTCGCAAATTCTTACTTCTGGTGGTGCCCCCCCCTACTATGGGGATGTTGCCTGCACCATCACGCTTTTGCAAGCATTGGACGTGGACTGCCCCCTTCTTTTATGTAACTATGTGCATCAAGGGGACCGGTCTGCCTAACCCTTCGTTGTTCCAGCCGGCACTCCAGAGCTCTTCACCTGGGCCGCTAGGACATGGCAGGCCAGGACTTTCCTTCACTGCCCCACTTGACGGGGTGAGACTGACTTCAGCCTCTGTGGTCCGCTTCACCTGCCAGGTTGCTCTGGCACAAGCATCCCAGGAGGGCTTGCCTTCTGGTCCCACCACATCGAGTCCTGGGTTGGGCTGACAAGGGGCACGGCTATGCTCCCTGGTCTGCGCCACCTCGCAGATGCAGCTCGGGCTGGGTAGCCCTGCACTTCTCCGAAGGCTACCCTGCATGCTTGGCCAAGGCTCTTTGATGTTGGGCCCACCAGGTCTAGCCCCATGCTTGGACCAACTGCACACCAGGCTCTGTAGGTGCCCCGGCTGCATCGGGCACGCAGTCTGGGCCCACTGTTGATATCGGGTTGCACCTGGCACAGGTGGCCCAGCTACGAGAAGCTCATAGGCCCTGGACGGAGGGGATCTCGAGGCCATGGTCCCCTAGGTAGCTGATAGTCCCTGCAACCATTCTCTCTCAAGCTTTTTTTCCAAGTTCTCTCCCCTCTGAACATTCTATCCCCTGCTCAGCCCGCTCCTGTGCAGGGGAGGCTTTGTCTTCTGAAATCAGGTAAGGGGCTTACATTACTCCCCACTTAGGGAAATTGCCATCCCCCGGAAATGCCTGTCCCAGCTACACCAGATGGCATCACTATGATAACACCCCCCCAACCCTCCGGGCCCTCAAGAGCCTGACCCATTTTAGCAGTGCCTCTAATGTAGCTACTAGGCTTTCCCACTCTCCTTACACCAGACAAGGGATGAACCCCTCTGGAACCACCCCCACCCTTCCAGGCCATTTGGACTAGAAGGGGTGCTATGCAATCTGCAATATAAGAGGTTAGACTAACAGGAGATGGGCTATACATAGAGTTCTTACATTATTCTCACACATGAACACATGCAGCAACCTCCTTTTTTATTTGAATCAGAAAGAAATACCTATTTAACTATTAGTAACTCAAACCTATTTGTGGCGTGATCTCCCCCTGAGGACTCTGCCCAGTCAGGCCACACACTCTGAGAAGGGTCATAGATAGAGCCTTAGGGTGGCACTGACGGAACAGGCCCTTACTCTCTATGCGGCACCATCCACTGTAGAAGGGCTAGGGGATGACCCCATTGGATGGCCCCCACCCACTGGAGGCCTTTGTCAGGTGGTCACTTCTCCTCCCTGGCTCATGCCAGGGTACTCCCTAACAGCCCTCACTATCCAACCCTTTCACTTATGCAACCACACAACCAACTCTACAAATTCCGAACCAATGAGATACATACATAACCATCCACCCCAATAACCGTATATATAACTCTAAACACACTTACATAAATAAATACAGATTTAAATGTATTATAAACAATAACAAACACATATTCACATTATTTTGCATGGATGTGGTTGCTGCAGTAAGCCACTCCTTTCTAATACTTTTTTCTTCTGGTGATGTGTCCTCCACAACATGGGACACCACACCAGTTCTATTCTTAGGGTGATCCCTTCCACCACGTGGGGTCGCCACATCAACACTGCATAGCCTGCACCAAAAAACTGTCAATTGTTGGCCCCATGCCCTTGGGGAATGATACTGTCATCAATGCACACCCCTATGGCATGTATTCATTCCTTCAGGTGGACTGTCCATGATGTGGGACCACCTAGTTCACCGCTGTGAACTCCTGGTGCATTCTCTCTTTTGGAGGCAGCCCTGTTGCTTTGGTAATGCTGTGTCTGCAGCAACACTCCGGCGTGCATCAGGGTCTTACTTGGTGGTTCTGTCCACCAGATGGAGCTGGCGGCTGCCAATGTCACTGCCGAGCAGCGCATTCTTTCTTCTGCTGGCCTCACTGTTGCTCTGCGGAAGTCACCTTCACTGTCGTGCTCCAGCGCACATTCAACGTAGCCCACCCCTTCCTTCTCTGCACCTATGCAGTGCAAGGGGTTGGGCATGCCTGACTCTTCATTGCTCTGGCAGGTCCACCAGAGCTCCTCAGCTCATCCGCCTGGACGTGGCAGCCGAGGACTTTCCTTCACTGTCCCGCCCAAAGGGGCCGGCAGATTTCGGAGTCCATGCTCCCCTTCACCTCCCAAGCTGCCCTTGTATACACCGGCTGGGAGGGTTTGTCTTCTGGGTTCTCTCCGTCTGGGCCTGAAATGGGTCGACACAAGGCATGGTCACGTCACCTGGTTCAAGCCACCACACACATGCAGCTCGGTCTGGGCAGCCCTGCGCTTCTCCGACATCTCACCAGGACACGCGGGTCCTCCTCAGGCTGAACTGGGCATTCAGTACAGAAAACAGTTGATGTTGGGCCGCACCTTGCACACGTGGCCTGGCTATGGGAAGTTGCTAGGGCCTGGGGGAGCCACTCAGGGCCAATGCCCCCAGGTAGCTAATAGCCTCTGCTTCCTCCTTCCTCCACCTCTTTCATCCATTCTCTCTAACGTTTGTTTTTTTATAGTTCTCTCCCCTCTTAACATTCTCTCCACTGCCCAGCCGACTCCTAGGCAGGGAAGGCTCTGTCTATTGTTCTTTCTTTTCTCTTGCATCCCATCCAGCCCTGTGGCGGGTTCGGTGCCACAGTCCAACAACAAACAGGTAAGTAAACCTAAAATACACCAACACAACAATAAATAAATTAACTATTACCACACCCTTGTGCCTGTCTATATTTCCCTTAGGGTTCAAGCATGTAGCCCTAACTAGCCATGCCCAAACTCCACCAGGCCCACACGATTGCAAACTTCTAGGCAGAAAACAAGCCTGACGCTTAGTATGAAGTTTCACAGTGAAATTCTCAGCAGATCAAAGTCCGCCAGGGTGCATACTTGAGGTCAGGAAAGCGCGATGTGGAGCGTGGAGAGGATCTTCGAGAAAAACGAGGACTTGGAAACCACCAGTGAGCAAGCAATAACATGTGCACAGAGCATGGGGTGGGGAGAATGAGAGGTAACATACATCAGCTGCAAGAGTGCCAATCTGATGGCTCATTGTACAGCCATGTTGGATTCACCCGATTCCAAGATTGCAGCTGCCTGTTTTGATCCCTCGGACATCACAGAGAAAGCCAGCCAAACCTGTTTTGGCCACAACCAATCCTTGGGCGCTACCTGCATGGCCATATTAACGAAGTGGGGACTTCAGCTGAGTTATATGTGGGCCCATTAGACACCGGCCAATACCCAGACTGGGGTTAGCGATAGAAGGGGAAGACATTAACTGCCATCATTGAGTGGCTTGAGTTACAGGGCTTCAGCATAAAAGGAGGCAGAAACAAACCAGTACAGTGGTACTTAGAACAGCCTTCCACAGAGTCGGTGTTGAGCTGTAAGAGGACCAGGAGAAGCAGAAGTACAGAGGAGGAGGTGGCCAGGCTACATATACCAGACTGTGAGAGAGCTGACAAACAGGAGATGGCTATGCCAAATAGCCCAGACTGTGAGAGAGCTAATCTACACAGGCCACACTATGAAAGGGTTAAGACTTGCTGGAGAGAAGAAAAGAAAGGACTTGGGTCTGTAGTGAACAAGAGCCAGAGAATTATGAAGAAGAGAAGTACATTAGTCTGCTCATGGCTCTAGGATGCTTGTAACATTGAGAACCTGAGAGAAGCCTGTAGCTGACTGAAGATCAAGTGGGTGACACTTTGATGAGGAATAAGGAATGCACATTAGACTAAGGACATTTAGGTAATGTGTTAACTTAGGCCCCTTCCATTCGATTTGATTTCATTCACCACCCAGACACTGTTTAGAGGTAGTTTCTCCTTTTCCATTAGTTAGCTGTTCCCCCATATCCTGCAGAAGTTTCTGTTTTCCTGCTCTGACCCTATAGCTTGATCTGGATGGGGCAGGGGATTAGTTGGAGAGCTTGAACCAGAGAGCACAGACTAATCCTTGATAAAATTGGGAGAACAGGGTGAGCAATACCTCTATAGAAATGGGCATTATTTCTATGCCAACAGTGTACTGAGTGCAGCCAGGCAGTCAACCTGTGTTTGTCGAGTCCCTCTTTTGGACCTCCACCCTGCCAAGCAGGAAACCCTCCACTTAGTGCACATCTCTTTCATTTCCAACCTCAACATGTTTTTAAATACAAATAAAAAGTTATCATTCTTCACAAAGCATGTGTGAGCAACCTGTTCCTCCCGCCGCGTGACAGGGGGCAGTGGGTCATGGTCAAATAAGGCCATGATAACACGTCCTGAGCAATGTGTGGCGCATGTGCAACATTCACTCCGAACCCAGGGCCTTAATGTCACAACGAAGGTATTACAATGGGCTCCAAAAGATAATAGTTTGGTAACACAGAACCTAGGTCTAGCACACCCAGATTCAAGAAAACTAACCAATTTTGATAACTCGCCCCTTGTTAGGATCCTTAGCTATGTCAAGTCCTCTTTGGCAGGGCCCAGAAGAGGAAAAGCACTGAATTGAATGTACTTGGAGAGGGGGCTCCTTCTCACCCCAGTAGACAGTGAACCCTCCTGGGCTGGAACTGACTGCTGCTGCAGTGGGTGTGTGGAGAGCTACCAAGGAGTGAATGAATACATATGGAAACTTAATTCCTTGCTCACCAGAGCTAGATGGTCCCTCCAAGAAAGGATTGTCCCTCACAGGGGAAATCTCAGTGCATCTCAGGGGAGTGAGAGGGGTTCAAATATCTGCAGGGCAGGGTTGGCTAAACACAGAAATTATCTATCATGTGGGAGTGAGGGAGTGAGGGCTGGGTTCCTCACAGGACAAGAAGGGTGATAGCTCACCGTGTTCACAAGCCTCTGCCTGTCCTCCTCCTTCCCAATGTGGCACACAACTCCTGAAACACTGAGATTCTCAGCTGCCAACTCCTCCACAGCCCGGTCCACATTCATCTTCTTACGGCTGCTCACCACAACGTATGCCCCCTCCTGTGCCAGCCTCCGGGCCATGGCCAGTCCAATCCTGGAAGAGGTAAAACATGAGATGCAGGATTAATGAGGGGGGCGAGGGATTGCCTTTGCTTTGACATTCATTAATGTCTGCAGAGCAACTCTTGACAATGCCTTCCTATGGGTCCATTTCATTCATTTGTTCTTTAGTGTTATCCCTTCAACGAGAGAAACTCTTAAGAAGTCGCTTCCACTTTCCCACTCACCAGGTCTTAAATGAAAGATGAATTGCTGGATACAAAAATGTATGAATGGACAACAACAAAGCCAGCCACTTTCCATTGCATTGCTCACCATATAAAACCAACAGAAACCTCAGAATCGAAAGGAGTGATAGGTTGCAGGTTTTCAATGAATCTTAACTACTGGGAGAACGCTGGGCAACTTTCACACCTACGTTGTTTGGCCTGTCTGAGCAATTGTTAAATGGGACCAGCCATATGCAAATCAGTCTGGTACGGCAACTAATAAGAGCAGCCAGGCCTGAACCATAGGCCACGTCCCCTGTGAACAGAAACAAGAGCAACCATAAACATGTCCCAGCCTTGTTAAGTCTCATCAGTGAAGAGCAGCTTCTTTCCCTATCATGCATCAAGCAAGAGATTCAGGTGTGTCACAAAGGCAGAAAAACAAGAGCCCAAAAAAGTGATCAGTCAATGGCTTTGAATTAATTGTAACCGTTTGCACCCATCGCCATCACCCAGGCCATGCACTTCCATTGTGTTTCACATGGCATCACGGGTGACTGTATTATAATGGCCAAGTTCAGTCCGCTTCTTGGCCCGGTTTCCATATAGTGTCTTTTGCATGCCCACTGCCCATGACCCAGGTGCATGGCGTATGCTCCTGAGACAAAGCTGCTGTCCACAATCTCCCCAAGAGATGGAAAGCACTTTCAACCAAAATGATTTTAATTAAATGTTTTCTATTAGGTGAACCAAATTCATCAAAAGCCAATACAAACAGTAACAAACGTACAATTCTATAAATTCAAGTCCGTACACATTATTCAGTGAAAAATAAAATGGAGAAGGAGGTTTGGCAAGTCGACTTTATACACAAATTGCTTCGAGATTCAAAGAGAATGGGCCTCATTTTAACAGTGGCGGCCACGGTATGAATGGTGCCGGTAAGGCACTGGCACCGTTCATACCGGGCCGCCACATTACGAGTTCTGCTCGCGGGTTCCTGGGCTGCGCGGCACCTGCGAGCAGAACTCGTGATTGAACCGACACCATTATCAACGGTGCCGGTGTAACCATGCTCCCCACCCCCATTCTGCCCTATGAGGCAGAATGGGGTTCGGGAGCCCGGCATTACCGCCTCCCGCAAATAGGCAATTACCTGCCCGCTCATCTCGTAATGGGCTGGTTATTTCCCAATCGCGGGAGGCGGTGCTGGTTGCGAGCATGGTGGTAGCGGTGCCTGCCATACAGGCACGGCTACCGCCATGCTCGTAATGATGCCCAATGAGTCATTGATGATGGATTGGAGCAGAATAATACAATGTGAAATTACTTCAGAGCATTGGTTGACCATGTGTAAGAACGTCAGCTTGTGTTCAATCAGTTTAGCGGAACGGTCACGTCAAATCAAAAATTAAGTCGACTTTACTGGACACCAGAGCGTTTATATAGAAGGGGCCTGCTAGACTTGAGTGACTGATGGGGATGTATACATATGGTGGGAACATTAGAACATATGATGTGGGAATGTGTGAGAGTGTATGATTTTTGGAAAAGGATATGTGAAATATTTGATGATGTGCTAGGTGAGACCTTAACTTATGATTTTAAAACCCTGATCCTTGGGGATGATGAATGAATACCTGTAAAAGGAAATGGTTATTTAGGGGGGCTTCAGTTGCAAATGAATTAATATTAAAGGGGTGGAAATTGAGAGTGGCCCCAGAAGTGAAGGACTGGTCATATGAAATGTTCAAATTAGCAGAGATGGAGAGAATAATCTATGGCAGGGGGCAAAGGAAACCTTATTCGTGAAGATCTAGGGGAAAATAATTGATTTGTATAAGTCTTAATTTGTGACGTATATACGGGCGGGGTAGGGGGAACTGGTTGTTAATATGTTTTTAATTGTTTATAGTGGCACAAATGTAAGAAATTTGTATCTAGGTATTGTATAATTTTAGCGGTTTGAAGCTTCATTTTAAGACTTCAGTTGTTAGAAATTGTATTAAATTATTAATTTGTTTTTAAGTTTTTGAGAAAATGAAAATAAAGAATAACAAAAAAAACATTGAAGGAAGGGGTTTCTTACTGGCTTCTATTCAGCTCACCAGGCAAACACCCCCTATAGAGCTACAGTGAAAAGGGGCTCATTATGAGTTTGGTGGTATCTCAGTGGTAATACCACGAAGATCACACCAAACGGTCTTGGCAGTATTACCACTGCAGACATTACCACTGAATTACATGTGGCAGTTCCACCTGAGGTAGAACTGCAAGAAAAATTGAAGTAAACTGAATTACCTCCCCTTTTTTCCTGCACCGCCAAACTCATAATGAGGCCTTAGATACCTTTGTGAATTTGTATTCATGGGAGATTACTGTACTGTGCAGGGCAAGTATTCACATTCGACAACCAATAGAATAAAATGTTGACTGGCAACTAAATGATAGCGGCCGTGAAGGAGCTCTTATGCACTCAAACTATGGGGCCACGTAGATATTGCAGAGTTGGCCAATATTTATGAGTGCATTATCACTTGTAAAGTTCCAGGAATTGATGTAGGTTGAATTAAATGGATTCTCCTCATCATTAAGTCTGTAAACAAAACTTTACAGTGTGGCCAGGACGTATATGTCTCTCAATCAGTCTTCGATTTTAGATTACAACGCGTTTTTCAATTTCTCAAGACAAGTTTCTTCACTTTCATCAAAATTTCTCAAGACAAGTTTCTTCACATTCATCAAACATCTGATTAACCATGCCCTTTGAAATGTGTCAAGCATGTGTAATTTGAAATGTCATTGACCATGCAGAGCGCTTAGCCCAAGAGGAATGCATGTTGCAGGACCGGCACTAGGATTTGCGGGGCCCTGGGCGGCATAAGATGTGCTGGTCCCCCCCTTATTTTCAAAAATGGTGACTTCAATGATATTACAGAAAATATCATAGAACAAGTCTTTAATACGCTATGGTATCATGGGAAGGTAAATTAAAAACACGTTGCCATGAGTAAGGCAGGAGACAAATAAACTAACGTCCAGTATATGAATTGTCATTATTAATATTTCCCTATGTGTCAATATCAGCAGTCAGGCTTTATTCTGAAGTAGAAGACAGTGTGAGCTGAACACCTTGTAGAGACTTCTAATTTTGCCACATAAAGCATAGTGAGATATACAGATTTTCCCAGGAGCACACACTGTGATTAAGTGGTGTAGGCAGGATTTGAGGCCAGTCTGCAATTCATGCACTTGAACAAATCTCTTCCCAGCTTAATCTTCACACTGAATCTGTTGGTTGTCTCCATGACCATCAGTCTGGCTTCAGAGCTGCCAGGAGCACGGAAACTGCTCTCCTGAACATCCGTGAAGATCTGCTCTCCAACCTTGATTCCAACCCCCTGAATTGTCCACAAGGCCTTCGGGGGCCTGGGGCCTCATTACCTTCAAATCTCTCTTCCTAAATATAAACCGTCTCGAGCTCTCTGCTCATCTGCCTCCAACTCCCTCAGGGTCAGTCATATCTCCAAGCAACAAGTTTGTGGTAGATCACTATCTTCTTCTGGGGCCTCCCTCTGGAACAGCCTCCCAGCCTCTGTGAAACTTGAGGAGAACCATCTCTGGTTCCGGAAACACCTCAAGACCTTCCTCTTTGCTTCTGCTTTCTCTCCTCCTCTCCCCTGCTGATCGCCTGGCTGAACCTGAAGTTGCATTGGTTACCTGGCTACCCTCTGACACCCCCCCCGCCAGTGGCACACCTGCACTACCCCCCTGGCAACCCTTGCACTCGGGGACTGTTTCTGTATCCCTACAACCCCCTACCAGCAGATGACATCTGATGTCTGCACTTTCACCTGCACGTGCCACCAGCTTACAGCACTTTTATTTATTTATTTATTGTCTTATTTACCTACTTTTATCCTATGCACTGCACTGCCCCCTCACCTTTCCCCCTGAATTTCTTCCCCTCTGCCCTCCCCTGCACTTGAGCGATCTCAATGTCATTTGGCCTAGTAAGATCGTTGTCTCTGTCTTCCCTCCGTTCCCCCTCCCTTGCCTCGTTGCACCTTGAAACACTTGTGTATAAGCTCGTTATAAATCCCATATCATATCATATCATAATTTGTAGAAATATTATTTGCAAAATCTATTTTGGAAAATTTGAGTTGAAAACACCATCTGACTGTGGAAGGCCTTGCAAAAATATGGCAACTGTGTTTTGCTAACTGGAGCGAACTGCTGTTTTTTCAAACATTTCACAATTTATTTTATTTTTTTACATTTGGCCATATTGTCCAAACTATCAATATGCTTTTATTTCAGAAGTTACAGATCAAGATTACTTTGACTGTCAAAAGAAAGAACCTCCAAGCAGGTTCCAAGGATGTCACGTCAGGGTAGGGTTGTGGCCTGGGGCTGACAGGGCAGGTTGCATATACGGTAGGCTGCCTTATAATGTGATAGAGCCTATTTACCAGGGTGGTATTGAGGCAATAAGAGTAAGCAATTTCGCAGGTCTTTAAACAAACGTTAACAAAATTAATAGGGCTTCAGTCAAGTTGGGCGCTCAACAATATACACATAGCAGCTGAGTACACAGGGGCAGAGGTAGAGTGTGCAGTTGCACCCTTTCGTCTTGAACAAAGGGAGCAGAAGTGTCATTTTGCCCCTGTAGTGATTCTACAAAGTATTGTATGGGGTGACCAAAAATGAAAAATAAATCCGGATTGAGTGCCGAGCTCCTCTAAATCACTGGGTGTGGCAGGATTTCTCTTGCTGGATTCAGAGTTGGTGACGTATTAACATACATCTTGCAAAATCAGTCTGGGGCTATAAATGAGACACAAGGCCTCATTACGAGGACGGCGATAACTGGCCAGTGCTTCCAGCGGGTTGCTGCCGTCCTCGTAACACCAAACCTGCCGCCTTATATCACGGTGCCACTGGGACATTACAAGTCCCGGAGGCCCTGAATATCAGGCGGCGGATTGAGGAAGTCCCCATTCCTGTGAAGTCCCATAGGACTCCACAGGAATGGGTTGACGGAAGCACTGGCACCGTTGTTAAAGGTGCTTCTGTGACAACTCTGCCGTTCAGGGCCGTTGCGCCCGGCAGGTCAGACCTTCCCGGGCGCAATGGCCCCAGAAGGCAGAGTTGTAGTGTTGTGGGCCAGAAAGGGGTCCGGTACAGTGCGACCGGCACCCTTATTTCTGGACTGCTACACTTAGAATGAGACCCATGATGTATAAATTGCTCCTACTGTAAAATCTAGGGAAGAGCAAAGAAAGTGAAATACTGTAATTATGGGGCCTGTAGCTTTTGATGGGCTGTTTGGGGGGCAGAGGGGGTATTTCTCTTAAGAGCATAAAAGACTGACCATGCTTCGGGCCGGATCTGATGGTGAGGGATGGCCATGTGTTAAAGCTCATCTGTGCTTCTGTGGTCTGCATGTACGTGGCGTTGGATTGGCAAGTGGATGCGGCTTGGTCCTCTGTATGTAAAGTAGTTGGGAGGGCTGGGCTCGAATGCCAGCTCCGTAAATGCCTATTGGAATTGACCTTGTATTTTCCTATTTAAGGGATTCCTGGCAGGAGAGTATACCTGGAGGTCCAGTAAAGCTGTCTCAGGAGTGAGGCAAGACACTTGTCAGCAGAGTATACCAGGGCATCTGTAAGACCCAGAAAGAGGATTCCTGGCAGGGGAGTATACAAGGAGGTCCCGTAAAAGTTGAATAAAGAAAATCATGCATTTGTCAAAGTCGATGATAAAGAAGTATACCAGAGACAATTTTGTCATCTTGAAAGAACTATTATTTGAAACAGACACTTTGCCATCCTATTTAAATATCCAGGGGAAGGCAACCATCCTCTAGATTCAAGGATTCATCCTTGGAGAAGATACGTATGTGTTGGATGTATCTATTTATTTTTAATTATTAACACTTTTTGCCAAACTTAAGTTAGAGACATTTCATTACACTGTTACCTGATCATTTTTAGTGTAAGAGTCAGAGTAGTATGGTTTCGGACACAAGGTCAGTTTATATATTTGACGACGAGACACAGACTGATCTTTAGTTTTAGTTTCCTAGGTAGAGAAATTCTCTTTAGGATAGAGACAGAAAGGCCTTTAGCCAATCCCTTTTATTTTAATAGAGCTGTCTGATGTTGAAAATATTACCACTTTGGGTCCGCCTCTCATTTCAACGCCTCACACCTACCATGGCTAAAATAGTGGGAACGGCAAGGACACCGAGACACCGGAGCAGTACGTGCTGTAGAGTCCGCACCCAGACGTCCCAGTCCACCTAATACAAGATTTTAAGACTGACCATTTTGGTCAGGCCACCATCCCGGAACACCAGCAGGTCCTCGTTTGAGAAGGAGGCGGGGTTAAAGAAGCATTTTAAAGTCTCACTCCTTTATGACCCAACCACTGAGGGAAAGCAAGACATAGATTCCCCTGGGGAACCAGGTGGGTGCCAGAAAGAATGGGCGGGAGAGGATGAGAATATAAAGGGAAACAGGGAATGGGTCAATGTGGGTGGTTTAGGTGAGGTCAAGGGAGAAGAAGGTAGGCTGAGAGACCAGGTGGGAGAAGGACAGGGCACGGAAAGTAGAGGAGAATCCCTGAGGCTGTGTGCAAGGTAAGGTATTGGTTGGTGAGAGAAAGTGGTTTGAATGCATGTGTGATAAATTGGGAAAGTGAGATTTAGTGAAAGTGCAGGGGAGTAAGTGGGAATGAGTGAAAAAGGTGAATGAGAGTGAAAGGAGGGTGACAGGGAGAAGGTGCGGGTGGAGTATAGTTCAGTGGAAAGTAGTAGAGAGGGGAGTGGAAAGTAGTAGAGATGGAAGTGGAGACTAATGGAGAGGGGAATTGAGAGTTATAGAGAAGGGAGTGAAGAGCAGTAACGGGGGACTGGAGAGTAGTAGACAGAGAGAGTGTTGCAATTGTTGGAGGGACAAAGAGAGAAAGAGAAAGGGAGAGAAAGAGGAGAGTAGGAGACAGAGAAGATAGGGAAGTAGAAGAAAGGAAAAGGAAGGAAAGAACATCATGGCAACATACACAAAAGCATGAGAGAAAGTAATGAGTAATATCTGGATGATTTGAAGGCACCACCTTTAAGATCTTTCTTCTTGTGGTACCCAAGGATAGGATCCACCTAGAAATTCCCATAGGGAGTAAGAAAGGTAGGGCAATTGCCTTTAGACCCTCATCTATAACCAGAAAAGACTTTAGGTAGTAGGGGTTTCAGTTCTGTAACGGTGGCCATGGGATTTGGGGTCATAAGGCTTAGGGAGGGAAAAGCTCATGGGAGAGAAGAGAGAGAGAGATGGCACTTAATGAGAACCTTCTAAAGAATGTTGATGAAAACCATTGAACTGCCTTCGAGAGTTGGCATTTCTTGAGCCCATCTGAAACACCGAACAGGCATGTATTGTACAGATTTGATGTTTATTAAAACAAACTGGAAATATGTTATATTATCCCATGTTTCTGCCAACAGCTGTGATTGTGCAAAATATAAATACACTGACACTGACAATATATCTTGGAGGATTGTCAACCTTGGATTACATAGTACAGGCATTGTGTAAAATAAGTAAACTGGGAGTGTGCAGAGGCAGTGTACTAGGATCTATCAAACTGACAGTCTGCAGAGCTCAAGTTGGAGTCAATTAGGTGAACGGTTTAAGGGGCAGCATAGTGGCTTTCTGGTACAGTGATCCCATGGAAGTGTATGGGAGGGTATAGAAGTGTTGTTGGAAGGGTGAAATTAGCCAAGGACGTGCAAGCCCTTCCAAATGGGGGCAATTCTACAGATATAGTATCTGCCATACCGTGATTCTGTAACCATGATTCTGTATCTGAGATTGATTGCTTGATTGAAATTTTGATCAACACTCTTAGTTACTAGAATAACCCTAACATATTCTTCAGCATGCTTAACGAAACAAACTAGTACATAATAGCAATTGCAGCACCCAACTATTGTTTGGCAGCAGCCAGATAGAGTATACATTAGTTGCATCTTGGGCTTATAAATACTGATATATATGAAAGAAATGTTGAGTACTCCTGTTAGCGCTCTATAAGTATGGCCAACTCATTCAGTGATAAATAGATCCAGCGTGACCCAGATTTGCCTCATGAAAACTTGGTAACCATAGGCTACAGTACATTGTGACAAGGCAAAGTCCTTGACCTTCTCAGAAGAGGTTAGGAAACACTCTCCATAGGTGGTGGGAGGCTCTGGGAGGAATCACGAGTTAGCCCTAGCCTTGAAGGCAAACACAGCAAAAAAGGTCCCTATTCTTGCCTGTCCCCCATGTGCCGGCATGTGTGTTTGTAGACCCTTATCTCCAGTCTCGCCTTCTGCTTCAGATACTGGCCAGTGTTGTTCTTTAATGTTAGAAAATCTCAGAACAACATAGAGAGAACAACGTAGAGAGACAGTTAAGATGGCCAAGTATGAGAAACAGCACCAGTGCCCAATGCTACGAACGTGAAGGAATAGCCGAAACAACCAACTGAAGCCATATAGAGACCTGCTCATGGCAGTGCACCTACCAAAAAGAGACCCAACCGATGCAGCTGCACATCAGTACAGCGCAGAGACCTGCACCTCAAGCACAGCAGAGCCTACTAGCAAGCTTGCATTGACCATGGGGGACAGATGGGCGGGTGGTGGCTCCTGGACTTACTAAGATGGACCATGGGAATGGGGCCAAACCGCAAACTGGGACTTTGAACTTCCTACACAGCCATGTTCACGGAACGACAAGTCTGCATGGAGAAAGTGGGTGGGGCTAAGCCCCCTTTTCAGGACTTTTCCCTGTACATACTTGCCTTGGGATGGAAAAAAGGGTCAGGTTTGTTAGAGAAAAGCAACCAATCCACACAGGAGGACGTATACTTCAGCTTGGGACAGGAAACAGGAAGTGTGACAATTTCAGGTGAGGTCAGAGGTGGAGGTAGAGGATGACCAAGAAACCAGCATGAGGAAGGAGGGAGAAGCGTAGTGTGGAGATTTGTGGAGCAGATGAGGTATTGCTTTAGGATTAACAGTAGTTCTGAAGTCTGCGTGTGTGGGTGACAAGTGAATAGATAACGTACTGTAAGGAGGGAATGTGAAGTGGATGGTACAAGGTGGAAGGAGGTTGTTTGAGTAGTGGAGAGAGGAGAATGGTAGTTGAGAAGAGGAGACTAGTAATGAAGGGAGGAGAGTAATAGTTGTGTGTAGGAGAGTAGTATTGGAGGGAGGAGAGTAGAATTATGACGAGGAAATAGTAGTGGAGAGGTGGAGTAGTATAATGGAGTGGGCAGAGAAGTAACATCAAAGGACTAGGAGGATTGAAAAGATCAGAGGGACAGAAAAATGTTGGGAGGAGTAAGGAGGACTGGTACAATAGTAAGAGTAGAAGGGAAGAGGTGGAGTGGCCATGAGTGAACCAGACTGAAACTAACTAATGCAAGACACTACCAAAAACCACAATAGAACACTAACCTTGCGTTAAGATTGGGAGAGTTAAGAAGTCCATGTGGGAGTTTAGGGAACCACCATTAGAAGAAAACAGTTCTTAGCGCTTACTAGGAGTTACAAATGCTTGCATTAGGGAGAGAGGGATGGCCATAGGCCTCTCAAAGAAAAAGAAAAAACAGTGAACTGTCTCAAGGGCTCTGAGTGTTTTCTGTGACAACATTAATATTCCCTTTTTTTTACCTTAATTGTGGGCACTTGTGCAAGATACTAGATGAGCTACTGAAAAAAGTTGATGACAGGACAGTTTCACAGCTAAAGGAAATTCAGTTGCATGATCACTGGATCAAGGTCATCACAAGTGTACAACTACACCACAAGTTGTAATGAATGACTCAACAAGAATATCCATTTTTACACCTTTTATTTAAGGTGTCGGGATGATTGGGGTTTGTTATATTTTTATACTGTTTCGCTCAACCCTTCACAAGGACACTATGGAGCTCCTTTTCCTAAAGCCATAACTTAAATGGATGGCCTAAAAGCCTTGTGTAAGGCTTTTATGCCATCCAGTTACGCTACGGCACATTTTCATTTGTATGGTGGAGGGGATGGTCGGAATGCAACATGGGTTTCCCCTGCTCCCTTCTTCTATGCCAATAAAATATTCTAGCATTTGTGTTGGCATGCATTTTCATACCGGTGCAAATGCTGGGGATCCCTATGGAGTTCGCCAGCTTTTTGCACCAGGAAAATGGAGTCGCGCTCCATAGGTATCCATTGTAAATGCTGCCTGCCATGCGTACATGGTCGGCAGTGCTTACTTTATTTGCACAATGAAGTACAAAAGGGGAAGTCAAAAGTCGGCGTAAAAGCTTGTCTCTAGGTTTTACAATTAGACTTTCCTATGTGGCTCTTGAATTCAGCCTCTCTTTGCCAGATGTAAAAATGTAGTGCTCCACTCCAAGTCTTACAATCGGCCCACAATTATCCCCCTGCACTCTGTGTCTTGCAGTTCGTTTTTCCACTCAAGGTCTTACAGCTAGCCAGCAGTCTTCATCTATTCTCCTATCCGGCTCTTACAATCTGGTCTTCCACTCCAGGTCTTAAAGCCAGCCAATTAACCTTCCTGTGTAATATAGCAATCGTCTTCCTCTTTTTTATTTTTTTACCACAACTCACCTTCTCTGTGCCACAAAACTCCCTTCCACTCTTGTCATAGGAGCAGGCCCTTATGAAGTGCTTGGACTTAATAGTTTCCCGCTGTTTGGCCAGAAGGGTCACAGGCCCCTGTTTCATGTTCTATGGCAGGGATACTTTACAGTCCTAACTTCATGGGGCAAGAATTTCAACTTAGCGCCGTCATCTTGCATCCCTCGTTGGTCTGTGTTTGTTGCTGGCTGGGACTGAGATGTTGGTTTGTTTGCCTGTTTCAGGCTGGAGAGTTTTTATTTTTTTTATTTTTTATTTTATACGGTTTATACAAACCTTTAAAATTTTACAAACACATTAACAAGACAACATGTAACATGAGTCATTTTGTAGCATACACGTATTCCTCCCTTCCTCCTCCCTCCATCATCCACCCAATACTCCTTTTGCCGTATCTTATTTCTTAAACAACATCAACCAGATTTAGACGCTCTTCAATTGTTCTTAAAAAGAGTGTCAGAGGAATTAACAATTTGAAGTCATTTCCATTGAACATGTGACCCCACCAATCATCCGCATCGAAAGAGGGATGATTGTCACTCCAAGGGACCAGATGTAAAGTTCTTTCGTTACGGAGTTTGGTGCAAAAAAGAACCAGGTGCTTCAGTGTTTCCGGTTTACTTGTGCAAAATCTACACATAAGGTACATGTTATTGTTACCTTTCCACTTCTGTAATCTCTCTTTGGTTTTAAATAAATTCATGCGAAATAACATGAACCGTCTACGTGCCTCCGGATCTGGGAAAAGAGTGATATATCGTTGAGCCTTGTTAAATGCACGAGCCTCACTTGGGACATCTATCATCAGTTTCGCTGCAGCTCTTTGTGCACATGTTCGCTCCCAATCTATGCGCCATATTTGTATTTTTGCAGTGTTAGGATTTTCATGTAATGTGACAATCTTGATGTCAAATTCAGTTAATAAGATTTTACATCTCCGCTTCCACATAGCCACCGAATTCTGACCATTTTCCGATGCGCTATGGAGAATTTCGAACTGCAGAATATTTTCATGTGCTCTGGTCTTACGAAATAAAGATAACAGATTCCAGGTAATTCCGGCCTGGAGTGAAATAAGGGAAGGTTCGTATCTGATGCAAGCCGTATTCGTTCCTCTTGAGAGTCCCAAAACTTTCGTCCAGAATTGATTCTCTAATGAGGACCATAGTTCGTATGTACAGCCCAGCGCATTTTCGGCCCCATAGATCAATACTGGAACGACCTTCTGTTGATAAAACAATATTAGTGGTTCAAGAGAGAACTTCCCAAATGTCTTTTTCATAATTACAGCTTGACTGGCTAATTGAACGCATTTCCTCTTGGTGTCAGCTACCCAAGGACCGTCATTGATACAAGAACTTAGTGTCATTCCCAAGTATTTCACATTTTGCGAAGTCCTAAGTGGAATTCCACCCAAGGACCATCTGAATTTTTTACCTGTTTTCAGGGAACCTCATTGCAGATTCTTGAATATTAAGATTTCGCTTTTATTTGAGTTGATCAACAGCATTTCTTGTTTACATAACCCTAGACGGTGTCTAGTTTTCTTTGTAGACCAATTGGCGTTAAGTCCATCACAATAAGATCATCGGCATAGAGCAACCAACTTATGTGTGTTCCATTTATTTTTGACGGAAAAGAACTTACTGCATCTATCGACATGCCAATGTCTGATATGAATAAGCTGAAAATGGCTGCAGCGAGCGGGCAACCTTGTTTTACGCCTTTGCTTGTAGCTACTGCCGTTGACAACCTTCCAGCTTGATCCAAGCAAATCTTAATTGATATTTCCGTATGTAGTTCTTGGATCGCAGATACAAGGTCTTCAGGGCAGCCCCACCGCTGCAGTTTTGCCCACGGGAGGACACGGTCTACCGTATCAAAAGCGCTGGAAAAATCTACAAACGCTAAATATACAGCAGAGTTGGTTTTTATGGCCTCCATCTTTGCCAGGTTCAATAGAAGTAAATTCAGAGAGCAGCCCACTTGTTTGACAAATCCTGCCTGTCTAGCGTCGGCATGGCCCGATTCTGAAGCCCATTGAACCAGTTTTTGTTGAAGGGTGGTCGCATAAACTTTGCCCAGGACATCTAACAGGGCCACCGGTCGGTAGTTTTTCAGATTTGACCTATCCCCTTTTTTAAAAACAGGCACAATGATCGCCGTTTTCCATGATTTGGGAGAGTTGCCTAAGTTATTTATCCTGTCGAATAAAACCATGCATATCTCAGCCCAAATCTCAGGGTGTTGTTTTATGGTCTAATTCGCTAGGCCATCCGGGCCAGGAGCTCTTGAGTTATTAGCCCTATTTATTATGTCCACTATCTCATGTTTGCAATATATAAGACTTCTAGGTGGGAATATTAGCTTTGCCTCGTCACCCATCGATGTGGATCCCCTATAAAGTTCCTGAAAGTGGGACATCCAAGCTGTTTCCGTCACCAAACACATTTGCAGCGATTTTTGTGGGGCCTGCATGTTGTTTGTGATCCTCCAAAACTCTCTTGTGTTTTTATTCTTAAGGATGGATAGCATTATCTCAGCATCGTTTTGCAAAGTCATGTGAACATGGGCCTTCAGCCAGTTCTTGTAATACTGCTTAGCTGTTTTAATTTGCAGCTTTCTAGTAGTCGAATCCAATGGTCGAGCCTGACGAATTGCCAGTCGCATCTTCCGTTTCTGTTTCTGAATTTCGGGATCGAACCAATGTTTTCGAGCCGAATTTGATTTTTTCAAACCAGTGTTCTTGATCTTGAATTGGAACAAAAGCTGGTCATATTCCAATTCAATACTGTCCTGACAATCAGCTGTTGATATCTGAGTGACCTCTTGTTCCTCAAGATGCAGTCTTACCCTGTTTGCTACTGCTAAGATAGTGTGCTGCCATTTCAGGGATCCATCCTTTGAAGCGGTAATGAGTTTTGTTATTAACATGTTATGATCACTGTTTGTTTGAATCTTAATCTCAAATGATTTTATTCTGGCATGCAAATCAGTTGATACCAAGATATAGTCAATTACTGATGCAGAATCGGCCCGCTGCCACGTCGGGGCAGGTGGCATATCCCCAATCGTATTTCCATTCAGCATTTGCAGTTGTCTAATTTCCATCTCCTCAAGCCATTCATTGGCGACCACCTTTTTGTCTTTGGTTGCTAATTTAAAGAAGTCCACATTCAGGTCCCCACATATTAAGATGTTTGCCCCTACCTTCCCTTCAAGGAGGGTATCCAGAATTTCAGCGATTTTCTCCATAAATTCACGGTTACCTACTTTGTGATGGTTCCAGTACACATTTAGATGTGTTATTTCATCGTCGGGCACACGACCGAAATTCCGGTTTAAGATAGTGGTTTCCTGAATGAATGGAGAATGGTTATAGGCCTTAAAATTCCTAAAGCCAGAGGCCCTATTTATCTGTGTTAGCAACCCAGCTATTGGTCGCCCTTTCGCCAGTTTTATTGCTGGATTCATGGCTACTTCGAAGTTATTCACTAATGGCATTTCAGTAAGCCATGTCTCCTGCAGACATGCAACTGTCAAACCCTCCAGCCAGTTTGTGTTAAAGAGGTGTGCAAAACTTTGCGTGTTCCAAGAGGCCATTACACACTCATTTAAACTTGACTCATCCTGGCATTATTGTCAGTTTTTTGTGTTAAGCGTGGCGGAAAGCCAACCCCAATCATCCATCTCCTTTCTTGTACTAATACAAATATGCATTTCAGCTACAGGCAGTTGAGGCCCTTGGTTTCCACTGATCATAATTCTGATCTCTGTTTTGGGTGCTTCCAATACACTCATATCTTTCATCGTCTTAGAGTTGGCTCCTCTATTCTATTAACTTTGCATGGTAAATTCCGCCACTGGCCGCCAACCTTCACTTTTCCTTCAGTCATTTTAGTTTGTGAATACTCTTTTTTGTTCAAAGAGCGGAACACAGTACTCTGATGCAGGCAACTTAGCGCTTCTCTATCATCTCGTGGGAGCAATGCGTCATGTCTCAGACTAAAAGAATCCACTATGTAGACTCAAAATCCTAATGAGAATAGTGCAACATTTGCCTCGATGATTGTGTTAGCTTTCAATGAGGAACCAACATGGAGAATTACTTTGTCATTCCGTTCCTCATTCGGAAATTCAACAATTTTTAGGTCTTTAGATTTAATCGCGCGTAAGCTGGGAATCAAATCGAGCAATCTAGTGATGTTTGCATGATTTAAAATCAGCCTGTCCTTCGAGTCGATCCTCTCGATCATCACCTTGAAACCTTGTTCCGTTTCATTCTCTCCATTGGACTTAACTCTGTGTCTCCTGTAGGAGACCACTTGTGGGGCCAAGTGAGCAATAGTTGAAGAATCCTTTGTTTTTCCTATGGTGTTTCTGACCCCACCTGCCCCAACTCTTCGATTGTCTTCGATGTTCAATTTCTCTTCACGTTTCATTGTGGTTTGGGAATTCTCTATTTCTCTTATTTGTGCATTTTTTAGTCTATTACATAAATTAGTCCTTTTTTCATGTAGAGTCACAAACGGCAGACTTCTCGGAATTTTATGATCTACTTCTGGGTTTGCGTGTTCATTAACAAGGTGACAGGTTCTTGAACTCTTTAAAGACACTGTCTGTGGAGAGGCGGTCAGCTCCGAATTTCGGACACTCGGCCCTAAACCTATAGAGATTTCCCTCTCTATTTCTGAAGAACGAACATTAGTTAAATTCTTTTGTGCATCTACAGTCGTTTTATAGGGGCTTTTATCAGATCCTTTTATGACCTCCACTTCCTCCCTGTCGTCGTATATTGACATATTCAGGAGCTCTTCAGGAATCTCATCCATTGATTTAACCGCCTCTTCTTCTGAATGGAAAGAGGCCACTTCCTTAATCTGTTCTGATGTATGAGTGATTTCTTTCAATTTAGTTTCAATTAAATCTTTCATCACAATTTTTCAGCGAAGTTTACATTTCTCAAAAATGTTCTTGCTCCCGTATTTTTGTTAGTTCTTATGTTCGTTAGATTCTTTGATTTTTTGATCATGTTTATGGGTTTAGTTTTAAGTTCACCCGTGGTCTTACGGTTTACAGGAGTACCTCCAAAAATCGAGAATACATTTAGCTTCTCTGCGCCTTTGCTGATGATTAACGTATCTTTTTCTTTACTCGTTTACAGCACTGTGGTAGAAGTTGTTGGCCTTTGGTTAACAAAACCCAACTTCCTTTTACAGGCCCTTGCCTGTTTGAAGGCAGTATTGAAGGAAATATCGTCAATTCTTTCGCCCTCAGGTATATTATTTGGTTCCAGTCCTCGTGTACTTAGCACAACGTCAACTGGATTCGGATCAGATTGCCTAGTTTGAGCCAGGTCTTTACCATCAGTGAGGTCTATCACCTGTGTCGGAGCAACTTGCTCCCGGCCCTCCAACTCCAGAGATCCCTTCTCAGTTACAGTTGAAATTAATTTGCTACTAGCTCCAGCGATCGTTTGCTTTAACTCAGAGCACATCGTTAAAGGTAATGTTGTGCTTTTTTGTCGTACGTTGATGCTGTTTGAATTATTAACGCAATGAGGACCTGTGTGAGTTAATCCTTCGTATTTAAATAGAGATAGAGCTTCACTGGCAACCTCGGCCAAAAGTTTCTTATCCAAGGAATCATTGCTCTTCTGATCACTTAAGGCTTTAAGTGACAAATCTAAGCCTTTTAACCCTTCTTTAATGTTACAAGAAGATTGGTTGCAGATTAAGTCTAAATGAGCAGCTTTAGTATTCAATAAGGCCATCAGAGTTGTTAAATCCTTCAATGAATCATTCAGATTTTCGTAAAGCTTCATGAAAGGGGCCATGGAGATCGCAAGTGAGGATATTATAACAGCTTGCAGGTCTACTTTTAGGCCAACGTCAATGCCCTCAATATTCGTGGCCTTAGAGTTCCGCTTCTTCACTTTCCTTTGCTTAGAAAGTCTTAGCCTCCTTATTTTGGGAAAAGGGCGTTCCATCAAGGACGAATCAGATGAGTCACAGCTGACTGATGAGTTCATACAGTTGCTCAGCTGTGAATTTAGTGTATTCCGTGATATTGTTTCTGGTTCCACCTGTTTCACAATCACAGCTCTCTTCTGTGAATTCATTTGATTAAGTGACGAATCCAGCAGCACGGCCTCACTTGTCCTCTCAGTGGGAACACGTGAAGCCTGCTTTACACGTTTGTATTGGACATTTGGCCAAATATCCTCATTTGGCTCCATTATTTGAGTGTTCTGACATTTTTGGGCTATTTTTTGCATTTGTGATGTTCCGTCCTGCAAATTGTTACCCTTTTTCAATATTTCATTACATATTTTATGAATTACGATCATATTATGCAATATGTTGTTTACTACATCTATAGAGTCACGGCGCTTATCATTTCTTACGTCCGTCGGCTCCTCTGATATTGATGTATTTATCTGGCCATCTGGTGTACTGCAATCATTAAGCAGTCCTGTTGAGGAACAAAATACCTCATCATTGAGCTCCCCCAGGACAAAACCAGTGTTACGAACCTCAGGTCTTGCCTGTGAGCTGCATACCAAAGGGTCTGCAGCTGGTCCATCATACAGGGGCAAGCCCCCTCTCGCAGGTGCCCGCTGTGACAATCTAACAAGTTCGGCGTCACCAGCCAAGCTCTTCCCTAACGCGGGCGGAACGGCCCGCTCGCCCGAGCTCGCTGACACACCTCCCTCTCCAAACAGAAGACCCGAGTGTCCACCAGAGGGTGTGCCGCACACGCGAACACTGTCACTCGTGTGCAACTCTGCCCGTGGATCTCCACCGACTCCGGCTTCCTCCTCTCACACAGCCCCAGCAAAGCGTCCCGAATGAATCGGACACTGGACCACTCCACTCGCCCTCTACGCCGGCCCCCACACACCCAGCACAGCACCCTTGCCACTGCTTAACGGCGCCGCCTCGGATATGTAATCTCCGTGCTTGGGCTCATTTCCGTCAGAGAATGCAGAACTCTGTCGAGAGCCCCTCCTGCCCATCGCATCCCCATCGCCAAAACTACAGTCTGTGTGGCGTGGGGTGTGACACAGAGACTGATCGCTTGTCGGTTTGCACACTTTAGGAGAGTATTTTCGAAATCTTATCCATTTCGGTGGTCTCTTCAAAGCTTAACATTGGTTGTTGTTCATGTAAAGTGACTGTGTAGGCACCGCTTGCAATATGGGTGGTGTTGCCGGTTTTGTTAATAGAACTGTTAGTAATGTTAACATTGTTCCCACCCTCATATGGTTCCTCAGTTGTTGAAGTGCATGTAAAAAAGCAACTTACTTTTCTTACATCAGACTGAATAGCATTGTTACCGGCTCCAGCTTCCTCCTTACCACGTTTCCTCTGTGCACAAGTTCTTGATATAGGAGTGGCCATTAGTTGACTGCACTGCCGCCACTCGCCAAACAGCCTAACAGCAGTTGTCTCCAGCCCTTTCACCACAGGGCGCTAGAGGCGGCCTTTTAAGGTCAGCTGGACAGCAGTTCTATTTCCCTTAAATGCACATGCACCTCTCCAGTACACACGGAGTCTGGGTCTCTTCTCTCCTGCTCTGCACTCGCCACAGCCTAACAGCAGTTGTCTCCAGCCCTTTCACCACAGGGCTTACGCCACAAGGGTGCTAGAGGTGGCCTTTTAAGGTCAGCTGGACAGCAGTTCTATTTCTACGCCAATGACTGTAGGATTTGAAGATTCCGATGGTCAGTGTGGACCTGAACTGGATGTCTAGCGCCCAGAAGTAGATGTCGCCATTCAGTGAAGGCTTGTCAGATGGCTAACAGTTCCTTTTCCAGGACGGAGTAGTGTGTCTCTCTGGGAGTCAGGGTTCGTGAAAGGTAAGCAATGGGGTGTTCCAGTTTATCCTCAAATTCCTGCTTCAACACCACTCCCATGGCATAGTTAGAGGCATCCGTTTCCACTAGGAATGGTTGATTTATGTCGGGTTGGGCTAATATGGGGGCTTGCGTGAACTCTGCCTTTAAACGTTGGAATGCCTTATCTTGTGGTGTAGACCAGGTAAAGGGGGTGTCTTTCTTTAAGAGAGCAACGATCGGCTGAACGATCTCGGAAAAGGTGGATATGAACTTCCGGTACAAATTGGCAAGCCCCAGGAAGGATTGAACTTGTTTCACGGACGTGGGAGCAGGCCATGCCAGTATGGCCTTTACCTTTGAAGGGTCCATACCAATTCCTTCTCGGTTAAGAATGAATCCTAGGTAGTGAACCGAAGTGACGTGAAACAAGCATTTTTTGGGTTTGGCTAAAAGTTTGTGTTCACGGAGTCGTTGTAATACTGCCTTTACATGTTCTTCATGCTTTAGAAGGTCCTTGGAAAAGATCAATATGTCGTCCAGATAGACAATGACGAAGAGGAATAACATGTCAGAGAACACCCTATCCATGAAACGTTGAAAAACTGCGGGGGCATTAGCTAGTCTAAAGGGCATGACTAGATATTCATAGTGACCAAAGGGTGTTCTAAAGGCTGTTTTCCATTCGTCTCCTTCCCGGACACAGATCAAATGGTAGGCGCCCTGGAGATCCAACTTCGTGAATATTACGGTGCCTCTCACAGCTTCCAGGATATCCGAGATCAAGGGCAATGGGTACCGGTGTTTGAGGGTGCATTGATTTAAGCCACGATAGTCGAGGCAAGGTCTGAGTTCCTTGGTGTCCTTCTTGGGAACAAACAACAACGAAGCACCCACTGGAGATTTAGAAGGTCTTATGGTGCCATTTTCAAGGTTGGTATCCAGGTATTCTCGGAGGGCCTTTTTCTCAGGTTCGGAAAGGATGAACATTCTGCCGAAGGGAATCACTGCTGAGGGATCTGTATCTATGGCGCAGTCTTCAGGTCAGTGAGGGGGTAAGGCCTGGACTATGGCAGTTGAAAATACATCAGCATATCCCTGATATGTCTCAGGGACTTGTATGATATTGGAAACCATGAGTGGTGTTTGCTGGTCTCTTGGTGGTTCTTTAGGGGGTGTCAAGGAGGGATCCAGCAATAGACAGTGAGACATACAAAACTCTGGACCTAGGAATAGTGATCCTGCTGTCCAATTGATGTACGGATTGTGCTTCTGTAACCAGGGCATACCCAATACCATGGGGAAATGGGCTGACTTAATGATGTCGAATCTAATCCGCTCTTGGTGATGGTTTATAGAAAGCTGGATCTCTTTAGTCTGCAGGCTTATGGGCCCTGATGTGAGGGGTCTTCCGTCGATTGCTTCCACCGACTGCATGGTGCTTCGTGTCTCGTATGGAATATGATGACTAACAACCCAATCTTGATCAATGAAGATTCCCATAGCTCTGCAGTCTACCAAGGCCAAAATGGAATAGGTCTTATTCTTGGAGGGCGATAGGAAGGCCTGCAGTATCACCAAATGGTTTTGTCCAGGAGAGTTCAAGGATGGAATTGATGTGGAGCAAACATCTCTCTCCTGAAGTTCTGCTCCATCTAGGATTGGGAGCTGTCATTTCCCGAACGCCGAGGAGGGGCTAGAGGACACTCCCTAACCAAGTGTTTATCTGAGGCACAATACATGCACAACCCGTATGAATCCTTCTCATCCTTTCTTGCGGGGATATAGGTCCACGGAAGGCTCCTATCTGCATGGGCTCTGGTTCAGTGACTGAGCCTGGGTTTGTGTCCGTCTTGGTGGTACTCTCAAAGGACACTTTCGGAGGATTTCCTCTGGATTTCTTCTTCTCTGCCTTCCTTTCCTGGATTCGTAAGTCTATTTGCATGGCAAGGTCCATTAGTGTCTGGAATGAGTTTGGGCGAGCCACTCTGGCCAACTCATCCTTAATCTCCTCATTCAGTCCTCTCCTGAAAAGGGTAAAACTCGCCTCAGGGGACCAATCAGCTTCCTTGGCTAATTGCTTGAATCGGGTTACTAAGGTGAGCATATCCTGGGATCCCTGCTGAAAGTCTAACAGGTGTTCCTGGGCACTATAGACCTGCTCCGGGCAATCAAACATGGTTTTAAGGGCCTGTATGAACCCATCATAGTCATCTAGGAGAGCATCGCTGGAATTAACGAGGGGCGTAGCCCAGGTTAATGCATTTCCTGAAAGGTGAGAAATTATGAAACCCACTTTAGCCCTGGGAGTCGAAAAGTAGTAGGGCTTAAAAGTAAAGTGGACCAAACATGAATCCAGGAATCCACGAAGGGTTTTTGCCAAGCCATCGTATTTGTCAACTATGCCGCCCAGCAACACACTTTCTTTTGTGGCAGAATCACGGGATAGAACCAATTGTTTGAGAGCAGCGTTTTCCGCCTTGAGATTCTGTACCTCTGTTGATAGTTCTTGCATGCCACGCATCAGGTCCTGAACGGCCGCTTCCATGTCCATATCGAGTTCGGTCGGGTGGCGTCTCAAACTGTCAAGGAGTTCCCCCCTTCTCACCTGAGTCTGATATTTGCTGGATTTCTTGGTCGATGCCTTCTTGCAGACAGATTGGGTCTTGAATAAGGCTGCACGAGTCTCTTCCGACTCCAGCGTGCGTTCAAAGTTCCGGGATGCAAAGATCCAGGAATCCGGGAAATTAAGAAAGTGCACTACACAGCACATGAGTCCAGGAAGTAAGAAAGAAAGGAGAGGGATTAGAAATGGAGTTAGTAGGGACAGAATCAGGGAAACAATACCGCGACCTATGGCGTACACGTCTGGTCGCTACTTCGCAATAGCATTGAGATGCGTGAAGCCGCGGGGGGGCGTGGTCTATTAGTAGAACATGCTACGTCCAACGTGTAAAGCGAGGAAGGTGTTTCAGGCTGGACGGCCATGTTGGGAGTACCAGGGAGTGTAAGCCCCGTTGAGACAAGGACCAGGAAGTTCAAAAGGGGTGCGTTCTGTAGGTCATGACACACAATCTGTTGGCAATGTCATGGGCTGCAACGGTTCACCAAAAAACAACTTTTAAGTCCAAAATCAAGATCAATAATCAACAAAACCGCCTTCGACTCACTGTGAGCAACATAGTAGAGCTGATGGAAACGTATACAAGACAAACAGCAAACTCTGAAGATTGTAAAACTATTACTACAATAAATTACCAGCCGCTACTAGCAGTTTATAAAGTAAGACAAAGAACATCAAAAAAATAGCTACAAGTGAACAAGCACAACTTCGACAAAACATTGGTTGGAAAAAGGCAAAAGCTACAGCAAATTAAAAGAATGGTGTTAAAACACAACTCCAACCAATTCAGAAACATCCTCCATGAGGAGACAAAGAAATATAAGGCGTGGATCAAAAACTACTTCATCAATCTATACCAACATGATGCTGAGGAAATGCTAAAGACTGTGTGCGGCAAGAAATCTTGTAAATTTTGGTCCTTAATTAAAAAAAATGTACTCATACTGATGAGGTGCTATAAATTCAGTTGGAGAAGAGGCATGGGTGAACCACTTCACAACACTTTTTCAGTTACCGCGAAGTACCAGATCGCCAATAAAGAAGAAAAGGCATACTACTTGGGAAGATTTAACTAATGAAGAGACATCAAAGGAGTCATCCGTAAACTAAAAACATTGAGAGCTCCAGGGCCTGATGGCCTCACAAATATAGCGTTACGCTCACCTGGTATCCACGGGGGCACCACACGATACTGGATGGAGGTCTAAGTGCTATCCCGGACCCCTCTCTGCTTGGTTATGTGCCAGATGTTGGGTAGCGCCTGTAACAGGAGAAGGGAGGGTTAAGATACTGGTTCTGTGATGGGTGGACTCCCACCTCCTTCTGGTCCAAATCCCCTCCCTTGGGGTTATTGCTCACCTTAAGTTTTTGTGCGTTGAGCTCTTCGTCCTGCGTCTCTGTGCAGGGGCGCGTGGTTGATGCGGGCGTTCTGTGGACCTAGTTGCTTCACTGGTCCGTGTGCCGTTATGTCGGGTCCAGACCGGCTGTGACTCCGACTCTGCTTGCTGTCTTCCAGGTGAGTTATAATGTCTTTTCCACAGGGATGGTTGCGATCTCGGAGTTGCCGCGCTGATGGCGAAGACCACAGTGAGTTATCGATGCGCGGATTGCTGCACTGTTTATTGGTGTTAATTGCTAACCTGTGTTCTCTTCTCTTCTTTGTACAGGTTGCGGTGATGTTCCGGAGTGATGAGCGGTCGAAGCGCTACTTGCCAAGGTAAGTGCTTTGTTAATGCTGACCTCGTTCCTTCTCCCTTGCAGGTTGCGGTGAAACGCAGAGATGGCCGAGGTAAGAGAAGCGCAGGGTGCTGCCAGGACTCGCTGCTTGCCCAGGTAAGAATTGTTATTAAGGCTGTCCTTGTTTCTTTACCTTTGCAGGTTGCGGCAAACTCCGTAGATGGGTGAGGTAAGCGAAGCACAGGATGGATTCAAGGCCGGTTACTTCACAGGTAAGTGTTCTTGCTCGCTAATGCTGTTCTTGTTCTTCCAGGGGGGGGTCATTACGACCCAGGCGTTAACCAATGGCGCCATTAGCGCCATGGTTGACGCTGGAATCCGCCATGGTAAATGGCGGAATTACCGCCCCATTCCAAGGTTGGAGGGGCGGTAATTCCCCATTCATCACTGGCCCATCCCCATTCCCATTTTTGCCCCATAGGGCTCAATGGGAATGGGGAAGGCGGTAATTTCGGTACTGCAAATTGCGGTACCGTAATTATCTCCAAGGTCCCTTTGCGGGTAGGGACCCGCAAAGGGACCTCGTAATTGGGCGGTAAGGGATTACCGGCACCAGTGCCCTTACCAGTACCGGTAATCCCTTACTGCCTGGGTCGTAATGAGGCCCCAGGTTATTAATGGAATCTGGATCTAGGGCTTCAGGATCGGGCAGCCGGAGAAGCAGATGAGTAGGAGCTGGACACGGTGAGCATTATGCTGTAGTAGTGCAGAATAACGCGAAGCGTGTTCTGCTGTTTGGGTGTGGTTTAAATAGCCCAGCTAAAGAAGTTCCAGGCCAAGTATTTCCAGGCCCAGCCACACCCAAATCACTAGACCGCATAGCTTGGTTCTAAAGAACTGAGCTATGTAATAGGCCTCCATGTTGGATTAAGGTCCAAAATTGGTATTACTTTATTGCTGATAATGAGCCTGGCGCCAAAGCCACCAGGACTGACTCCATGTATGTTTCTGATGGACTTTTAAGGCCCTTGGGGCAGTATGAAGGGCATTAGCTGCCAGGGGGCTGTTATACCTGAGGGGGTCAGGGGCATGGATCGTGACATATAGACCTAAAAAGCTACCGGAGGAGTGGACGACCCTCATTAGCAAAGTCTTCAAATGATGCAAAGACCTGAAGTCCATCCCGGCCTCATGGGCTTCAGTGATCTTCAAAACAGGCAAGAAAGAACACCCAAAAAACTACTGCCCGATCGCTCTCTTAGACATCATTGGGAAGGTCTTTGGCATGTTACTCCTTACAAGGTTCCAAGCATGGGCAAGGGCAAGGACCCGTTCCAAACAGGTTTCATGAAAAACTCAGGCACTGCCGTAAATATCATGTTCTGAAGCATAATCAAAAGTAAGATCAGAGAAGGCAGCCCCAGGGTCTTGCTAGTGTTTATTGACTTGACACAAGCGTTCAACCAAGTGGATTGCGAAAGATTGTGGAACAAATTGGAAGACTGGAAATGCCCAACCTCAATCCGGGGACCAATAAGAGCCTGACACTCAAATACAAAAATTAGAGTTCGTCTTAGTCAACAGGGTCTTCTATCAGATGAAATTTCCACCAAAAGGGGGGTAAAACAGGGCTGTCCCCTGGCTCCAGCTTTGTTCATCGCTTACCTCAGGGATTACAAAGAAACTGAGGCTGCAGTAAGGTAATTTCCACCAAAAATCGGACACTCTAAAAAATCACGTATGCTTTACGCAGATGACGTGATCCTTCTGGACCAAATACCCACTGGTCTCCAGAGACAACTGAATAACTTTGAGACCTACATAAATTCAAACAACCTACAAATAAACAAGGAAAAAACAAAGATCATGTGTTTGCAAAATTCAATTAAAAGAACTGAGAAACTAAATTGGAATTTAGAAGAATCTCAAATTGAAATAGTCCATCAATTCAAGTACCTGGGCGTCATGATCGACAGCTCGAGATTCGAAAAACAAAAATGCAGCAAGCCCTATGGGACAAGATCCATAACTTCACATCACAAACCCGAGTGATAGACAGGAAATTTGGCAGGTTTTCTCTCCTTCCTGCCATACAATTCTACAAAGCAAAAGTGGTGTCATCAATCCTTTACGGGGTGGATGCAATGCCAAACATTCCAGACACAATATGGCCAAAGCTGGAAGGGTACTTCTGGAGATCGGTACTCAATATACGCAAGTCAACCTCTATTGCTGTTATTAGACGAGAACTGGGCATACTTTCATTAACAGCAATGGCAGAATCCAGTAGTATGCATCTTTACAGGACAACCCTGGTACAAGCAAGCCCTCTGACATACCATCTGATTGCTCAGGAGATCAAAGGAGGCTGCTGCAAAATGCTAAACAACTGGGTAGCTGCTAAAAATTCTCATTTGAATCAATTGTCTGCACTGAGGACGACCTAATTTCCAACCCTTTAAGAGTCAAGAAAAAAATTGAGGAGTTGGACTGGATCCATACTCAAGAAAAAGGTGCAGAAAACAATTTGCTCAGCATTCTTCCGACAACAGTAAAAAAACTAAACGAAGTACAGGAATACATTAAGAAATTTCCCAATAAGACCTTGAGAAGTATCTTTATGAGAGCCACACTAAACCTCCTTGCTACAAACGAAATCCTGGAAATAAGATCAATCTCAAAATCAAACAAGTGCATAATATGCAGAGACCAAAACCAATGTGAGACGGTAAGACATCTGCTAACGTCCTGTTTAGGAACTAAACCTGTGAGGCTGGCATATTTAATCCCGTTGTTCTCCGACTCCAGGATTTGTGAAGAGGAGGTATGGTGAGCGTGCCTGATCTGTGGAGAAAAGACTAGATGGACTATTGCTATGGCAAAAAAAACATAAACTATGCTATGGAAAAACAGAGGCCTGCAACATATAATCAGAAAAATACTATTTGCCCTTGTAATACATCTTTAATTCAAAACAAGTAATTAAAAAAATAAAACAAAAAAATGGGTAAACCACATGATTATTTATGGAAATATGGATCTTAAAAGATTTGTATTGCTTCTTTGTTTTAATATCTTACCATGTAATGAGTATACGGGGGATGGAAATCTATTCTGTATAATAGTAGGAAATGTGGTTACTGTGAACATGAAGTTGAAACCTAAACTCAGTAACTATTATTATAGGGACTTTAAAGACTTGGTGTGTAATCTGGACAAGATAGCCTCTGATCAATTTTGGGCAGCTATCTATACAGCACAAATGCAGCAAAGTGATATTGTTATATGAATATGAATTAGAATATGTGATATTGTTTTTAATGATTATAGATTGATGAATTAATGAAATGATGAATTGAGGAATGAATTAAGGAATTGTAATAATGTTTTAACAACGGTTTGGATTCATTGTAATGTAATTTATGTATGTAATAAAACTGCGTATAAGGTTTTAATTAACTATAAGCACACTAAAATGTTTACAAAAATATGCACAGTCCTTTTTTCTTTCTTTATTTCTGGAATTTAGGTCTGGTGTCCTTAAGGTTGCGTCTTTTACCTCTAGCTGGAAAACTGATCGCTCTGAAATTTGTCCTATGTGTGGTGTAGGTGCTGAGACAGTTACCCATTTTCTATTGTTCTGCACACGTTTTATTGATTTGAGGAATTCTTACCTGTTTCCAGGTAAACAACCGGCAAGAGGCCATGGCAACAGGAGGCAGTACCATCGATCCCCTAGTCCTGTCACCAGGTAAGGAGAAGTTTAGCAGTATCCTCGACATGGATGGTATTGAGGGAGTTGGAGGAGCCGAGGCCGGTGCCAGCGCCAGGAGGCAGAGAGTGAGTCACCCCTTCCCCCCAATCCACATATGAAATGACCATGCATAAATGTCAGCTGAGCGCAAAATTATGTAGTGGACAGAGACATATGCCATGCAGACCCAGCAGCTGGGCTGGCCAATCAGGGGGAAGTGATGGGGTGCCACATCAGCCGCCCCCACAGCATCCTGGGGGCAGTACACCAAGTGCACCCCTGAGAGGTTCTGCAATGTGAAGGTGTTGCAAGCATCCAATCTAAGTGGAATGCAACCCACACCCCTGCTGGTCCACCACGTGCCATCAGGATTGTGGTGTGTGAGTAACCATGACACTGTGCAGAAGCATGGCAAATGACCCCCATGGAAGTGCATGACCCCCTGCACCTACATGTGTGCCGCAAGCCAAACACAAAACAAGACAGTGCACCAATGCTGGCTGCACAGCAGCATCCCATACAGCCATGGCAATGCCATAGACAAAGCCACCCTACACACTACCACAAGGCGTGCATCACCAGGGGAGGGGATGTGGGAGCATGAAGACCTCTGACCGTCCCCTGTGCTGCTATTACTAAGGCTGTGCCTGTATGCCAGCCCTTGACCATGAGAGCATGCCACAATATGCTTGACCCTGCAGGACCACATGCAAACATTGAATACCCTGTCAACTGCCCCTGCATGGATATCCTGCCTTCACCGCACACAGGCCAAAGGCCACATGTTTATGGGTCATACACATATGGCTGCGACCATCCCCACAATGCTGTGTTCACATGTAATGTCTCCCGAACAACCATGCACATCTGTCCAAATAAGTGGGATACAAACAATACAGGGATACTCCTATTTCATAAAATTACACCTCAAAAGTGGGGTAGACTGACCTTCCTGTGTACTATAATTATGGTATTACACAAACAAAGGGCATGTGAGGCTTGCATTATGCCAATCATTTTCCACACTGTTATTGTGTACCCTAACACTCACCCTGACTGGAAGACCCCCTCTCCCTTTATGATGTTAATTAGCCCTAGGTAGTGTTATATCCACTCTTACAACCAATGTTGTACTTTATGTTTTACATGGGTGGAATATGTTTATTAAAATAGACAAAAAATATACAAGGAAGTTGGTCTTTTGGGTGTTAAGGTAACAGTATCAATGAATACTAGCTCGCCATACTGTGGAACAAGCGCATTAGATGATAGCACATTCTGTTTAAAGGGCCTAACTCCTCCAAATCTGTGTAAAGCTCTAAGATTAAGCCTTTATGCCGGACATCCCTTTGAGAAAGTGCTCTATTGGCGATCACTCCCTAATGGCTCCTTTGCAGATTTAACTGTTTAAGACCCACTGTCATATCTGAAGATATGCTTTTCTGTTGATTTATCAGAGGTTGAACTTCTCCTTGCACTCTAGGAAGGATTTAATCGAACCATGTGTGAACAATTTCAACAGCTGGATGCAACGACTCGCCCTCCAAACCCTGAATTCCCTGTTCATCACCAACAGAGAAAATTCTGGATTATCAAATATGGGAGTGAATGGAGAAGAACCTAAGAACAATTCTCTGCTAGCCACTACCAGGTCCAAACCTTTAACACTGATGGCATAACTATTGACATAGGCAGAGGGTTATATGGGTTGTTTTTGGGTGCTACACAAGTTTCCAAAGAGCCTATCCTGTACCCCCATAAATTTCCCACCATTGTTCAGTAGAGGATTGTTTGGATCATTTGCCAGGTCTGTGCAATTGGGAAGCTTCATAGTATCCAACTAAACTTGGGCAGCCCAGCCCACCTCTCGAATTACTGGCAGTTACTAGATGGTGTGCAATTTTAGGCGTCCTGCCTCTCGAAAAAAATGTAATCAGGTATTTTTCTATCTTCATCAGATCTTTCCTCACTATGGCGATTGGGAGAGCCTGAAAGAGATACAGAAGGCCTAGTAATATATACATTTTTACATTATTAATGTAATCCTTCCGAACTAAGGCACTGAAAGGCAGTTCCATCTTGCCAAGTTTAATTTGATAGCGTTATACAGGGGTGGCTAATGAGCTTTGTAGAGATCTGATATGTTGCTACTGATCTTTACCCTGAATATTTCATAGACTTGTCCATACATTGAAGTCACTTTCCCTGAGGATCTATTGCTGGTGCCTCCAGAGATGCCCAGAGCCAATAACTCACATTTCTGGGCGTTGGATTAAAATCCTGATACACTGAAATATTCCAAGATCTTCATCTGCTCCCATAGCAGGGACTCTATAAGGTACAAAAGTCTTGGATTGGGGCAGAAATAGGGCCAATATTTTAAAAAGGTTTGCAGAGAAGATCTGGCAAACTACTTCCCCATCTATTTAACTGACACATTGGGCAAAGAATACAGCTCTCTTGATGCAACAATTGGAAGTTTAATCCGAAAACGATAATGTCCACTGTCATTTGCCGGTACGTTTTAAAAAGCAAGTTACAACAGGTATTTAGATTATTTGGAAGATTTTTGTATGGAAAAGAGATTCATTGTATTTACTCTTGATTTATTTTTGTACCACCTTTGGTAGCATGATAAGATATTAGTCATGACACATCTTAGATCAAACGATAGTTCCCATTAATTTGGAGAATGCAATTAAGAGTTTACACGCTGACAACTCTGATCCCCCAGGTTACTGAGATTAATTGTACAAATTATTTTGATTACCTTGGAGTTAGAACAACTGTGAATGAAAAACCATATAGTTAAGAGTGAGGTAGTTCTCAGCCGAAGTGCAAGAGCAACTAGCTCCTTCGGCAAAAGATTTGGCAGCACAGGCATTAACCATTTGCTAAATGTTTACAAGATGCAAGGGTAATGTGCAGCTCTTTACATGGCTGAATTATGGGGTCACCTTAAGGTGAACCTGAGCCAAAGAGCAAAGAATATGTTTTTATGGCAATTTGTATTACTCTTGCCGGTCGCATCAACTATGGCCCTGAAATTGGGGAATGGTCTGAAGGCGGTTGAGGACCTTGCACTACCGGAGCCAGTTCTTTTGCGGATAAGCCTGTAGCTAATTCCAGAACTAGAAAAATGTAAAGGCACTTTGCAAGAGCTTGTATGTACATAAAGTGGTCGCTCGAGGCCTGAGAGTGAAGCATCCGAGGGAATTGCTTTTTAAATTTGATATGATTACTCTCTGGACGAACCCTAGAATGATAAGTAAAAATACCATAACTTTTGTCAAAAAGAAAGATATTTTGAATAGGGTATGATGTGCCTGATCCTCTCCTGTATAAACATTTACACCTGAGATTTTGATTAAAGTGCCAAGGACGAGTACGCTCGTCCTTTTTGCATAGACTTGCATAATAGCCTGACACTTAAGGGTTTAAATAGTCTACCTCTTGGAAGCTAAACCAAAAAATCAGAGCTTAGGAGGCTCTGGAATTTGTCTTTAATATATTAGGGGCGAAGGACAGGGTTGGATTGGCCCATCTGCCAATCGGCCCGTGGCTGGGCCGAAATCATGTGTAGTCCCTGGGGGCCAGTTTCTGCCCACGCCTGGGATGGTTTAAAAAAAAAAAAAGTTTGAAAAAAACCCCACTTTTTTTAAAAACAAACAAAGGGCACCCGTAACAGCATCCTTCATCTCAGCAAGGTAACACATGTTACCTTGCTTTGATGATTGATTTGCATGCATGATGTGTGCATCATAAATTATGATGCATGCATCATTCACATGCTGCTGACGCATGCGGCCAACTTTGCACCAGACCTGCACATGAACTTAGTCTAATGGTATCCACTACAGAATAATTGCTCATTTTACTATAGCTGATATGATAGCTCAGTGGGTTGAGCGCTCACTGCTGTGATGTGTGTGTGTTCTGCAGGTTCGAATCCCAGCAAGGTCATTTCAGACTTCCATCCTTCTGTGGTCAATAAATGGGTACCAACACAGGTTGGGTGATATTGTGTGCATATTTGCTCTATAAAAAAGAGCTTAAGTGTAAGTGCTATACAATAACATATCATCTGGCCTTGGACGTCTGCTTGCATTCACAGTAATTTGACAATATGGATCTATACACACAGATATTAATGATAAATATGGTGATCCATTATTGTATGAAATGTATATCACATTAGTGAAATCATATATTTTTCGTAGTGTACTTAGGAACAATGCTATTTATGCCACTTCCTGTTTTGTCACTGGGTGAAAGGTTGGGTTTCATCACTTCCCGGGATGTCACTTTCGAGTGGGGTCAAATGACATCACTTATGGTGATGTCATCAGAGGTCAAGGGTCGTGAGGTGATGGGTGGGGCACTTTTTTGAGGCAAGGGGTGGGTCACTTTTACTTGGGTGTCCGGGCCTATTTCTTGTCCCATTCCGACCCTAGGCACGGAGGACGAAATAACTATAACTGTTTTGTTCTGCTGCCCTTCATTTGCTTGAATAAGATGCCCTTGGTTAATACCCACTTTAGTGAATGTCAGCATTATGTAGGTTCAACCTGCATTATTACGAGAAACACTTGTGTACGAGCGCGATAGAAATGAAATATCAATTCAATTCATTAACATGGTGTAAACTAACTTTGCCGTATTGTTTTTACTGCGTCTAATTATATATGGCAGAGCTTGGAAAAGAAGAGAAAAATTGTGTTCATCATTGTCCCTAAGGCCTTGTTTTATGATTATTTATAAAGTTATAAAGACACTGGGCATCATTACAAGTATGTTGGTAAGTGGTAGAACTGGCAGTAAATCTGTTACCGCCAACTTTAGCTCTACGCCAAATTCTGACTTCCAAAATAATTTGCGTTAATTCCACCGACGGAATTACCTCCAGCTATAATTCCTCCAATAATTGGTGGAAACATTGCCAGGGCTAATTCCGCTGATGGAATTACCTCCAGAAAAAGAATGATATGATATGATAGTTTATTTATATAGCGCTTATACACAATGTGTTTCAAAGCGCTTCGAGGCAAGGGAGGGAACAAGGGAAAATACAACAACATTCTTACAGGCCATGAACAGTAAGGATGTGAAATTAACTATCGTACTCGGCCTGATGACATTTCAGATAGTGCAAGTGCTAAGACAAAGATAAGGATACCTATTTCTGCCTAACAACAAGACCAAAATCCGTGGAATTACTCCCAAAAATTTGAGGATGAGTGGATTCCAGCACACTGTTGGGACACTGCATGGTATGGCACAGCCCACAGTGTCCAAGGTGCTGGACCAGGTCCTGGATGTGCTAATGCGGCATGCCCATATGCACATCTGCATGCCCATCACCCAGGCACATGTGCATACAGCAAAGGCATGCTTCTACAACATTGCCCATTTCCCCAATACCATAGTGGCTTTGCATTGCTCAAATGTGGCTTTGGTACCCCCCCAAGCAACGGAGCAGGCAAACCGAAACAGGAAACAGTACCATTCCATGAATGTGCAAATGACCTGTGATGCCGCCCTCTGCATCAGCCACTGCTGTGCCCGATATCCTGGGGCCACACATGATTCCAGGATACTGAGAAACTGCACCCTACATGCGTACGTGGAGAGGCACAGGTAATAAATAGCTCAACCGGCTTGTGGGTAAGTAGCAGTCAGACCTGAATGCCAAAATCACTGACAGACACCTGAGGTACGTAAATAGTAGCAAAGTGAAACAACTACAAGTCCCATGATGCAACAACAGAAATGCACAGAACAGGCCTAGAACCCTGACCGACCCACCCCAGCACACAGACTTTAACCATGTGACGACACAGGGCATCCTGCCATGCAAGGCAGAGCAACGCAATCAGGGCAACGTCCAACCCATGAAAGCATTGCCATGGACCCTACATGGCGTACTGTGACACCATAGTTGACCAGTGCATTGCTAATGACACAGCATTGGCATATACCTCATGACTGCCGACTCCCTCACCGTGAATGACTGCAAGTGAACCATGTGGGCCAAGTCCCATCAACCCTGATGCACACAAGGTGCACCATGCACAACCACTGAGTAATGCACGTAGGGGTAGACACATCAGGACCATCAACATGTACCCACATCTACACACTGCCATGTCTCACACAGTCCATTCCTGTTTTACAGGTGACACCGGCTACCCGCAGTTACCATGGCTGATGACACCTCTGAGAAACCCTGCCACACCAGAGGAGATAGACTATAATGAGGCACAGAGGAGGACCAGGCCATGCATTGAGCTGCCATTAGGATTGCTCAAATCAAGATTCAGTTGCCTTCACCACACAGGTGATGCCCTCATGTACATCCCTGAGAAAGTTGGCAAATTTGTAGTCGTATCTGCAATGCTGCACAAATTGTGCGTACGCAGGAACATTGAAATACCCCCAGATGAGGTCCATAACCCCCTGGCTCAGATGAGGAAGATGCTGATGGCATGAACAGGACACCACAGGACATACATGGGGATGTGAGGGAAGGACGAATGGTCCGCCAGGACGTCATGGACAATTACATTTGAAATGGGACACATACAGCCCATATATGCAATGAATGCACATGTCTCAATTACTCATTGAGAGCCTATTATTTCTTGCATTTCTGCGCCTTCAAACCTCCAATCCTCCTCCCCTCTTACCCATATCCCCTCAAGGAACCCTCTGCTCCCCACTGTTCTTTGGGCCTCTCTCCTCACTGGGACCTACAGGCTATTACTGCATTCTGTTGCACCGGTGAGACAGCCTTCCTTACAGGCCTCCATTTCTATGTATATTTCTCCTCATTTCCAGCCAAAGCAAATGCCCAGCAAGGTGCCCTTTACATTGCAATTGTGATTGCATTCTCCTCTGAAGGATCCGACAACACCATAGGTTCAAAATATACCTCCACATGACATATGCTATTATTTGTGTGGTTCAAATATTCAATGAGAATGCAGTTAGCATTTCTTGTTCTTTGTTTCTATGGAGCACAATAAGGATGTCCCGGACTGAAGCACAATTTTGTGCCTGCCCAATTTTAATATCTAGTTGGAGGCTTTCAACATTGATTTTGGCAGATTCTTCGGCTTCCGTGAGTTTGCGTCCTGACACGAGCTGAAGTTAACAGATGAGAAATGGACGACCCCACGGAACCAGAAAGGATGCCTGGAGACCCAGACAGGAAAACAGGTAGTGAGAGATGACCCAGTGTGGTAAGGGATCTGGTGGCTGGCCGGGGAGTATTACAGCAACATCAAAAGTAGGGGGGCAAAAGACTACATAGAAGATCATGCATGGTGTGCAGGAGACAGCCAGGGCAGCACCAGCAATATCCATCTGATTGATATGATATGATATATGATACGATATGATTGTTTATTTATATAGCGCCTATACACAATGTGTTTCAAAGCGCTTCAAGGCAAGGGAGGGAACAAGGGAAAATACAACCACATTCTGCAGGCCATGAACAGTAAGGATGTGAAATTAACTATCGTACTCGGCCTGACGACATTTCAGATAGTGCAAGAGCTAAGACATAGATAAGGAAGGGAGGGGGAGAGTGGGAAGGAAATGGAAACAGACAGGCGACTACCTTAGTTGGCCTGACGACATTTCTGGTAGAGCTGATTATATGAGAAGCCCCAGGTTCGGTGCAGATTGACCAAGAAGGCAACCTGTTGCTGTTTCAATCTGATGTATGGTTTTGTAAGGGAAAAGTATATACCAGCAAGAGCATTCCTAAGCAGCCCTTTTCACTAGGGGCTATAAATAGATCAAATAAGCCCTCTCCTAGCAACCCCAACAGCGTCTTCCCATCTCTATTGCCAAGGGCCCAGATATTGCAGTCCATGTGAGCCACATCGGCCTGTAGCTGTTCTGGGCCCCCCCACGTCATGTACCTCAAAGATACATTTTAAACATACTCAAGTGCAAAACATCTGCTCAGGAAACATATGGAGAATGAAAAGAGAGGAATTACTACATAATATCGCAGACGATCACTGCAAAGCCGAAAATACGGATTTTTAACAGCCCTATTTTACTGCATATAAATGTGGGGGGGATGGCTTCAGTTAATAACAAATGTGGAGGCTTATGGGGGGTGTGGGAGTCTTCGCCTCAGTTATATATGCAAAGAAATTGGGTTAAAAAAAAGAAATCAGCATTTTCGACTTCGCAGTAATGGATTCGATATTGTCACATAGATCCAAATGAGACAGGAGGGGCTGGGCCAGAGGAGGTAAGTAGTGAGTGTGGAGGGGCTGGGGGGGGGTCACTGAGGGGCATGAGCGGAATCGGAAATGGAGGGGGAAGGAGAGTGGAGAGAAAGCAGGTGTGTGGCGGGTGTTTTCGGGATGGCTCACAGATTTGATGAGCAAGGATGGAATGGAGGAGGCCGAATGGAAGGGTGGGCGCTCTGGAGATGTCCCGGGGAGAAGAAGGGGAGGGACCAGAGGTGGGCGAGGGGCATAGCAGGAAAATCTATCTGTTTTCTCAATTGCCATTGCGCAATAGACCTGCACAATACGGGGGTGCAAAACAGATTCATTTTGAAAACAGAATGTACGATGGTTCTGGAGTCCAATTTAGTGTTATATATGCAGTGGTGCAGAATAAAACAGTCATGGGACATGAACAAGAACTTGGAACCTATCCTTTGAAACAAATCACAAACCCAACAACAATAACATCTTTAATGACACATCATGCCAGAGTCCTCCTGATTCTGAGTGCTACAGTAACTGGTAGTATTATTAACTCCTTTTAATGGTATTTGATTGATTGACCTGTGAAGGAAGAAAAGCTAAATTTTCCCCACCGCCACATTCAAACTTGTGAAGTGCAGGCTGATGACATGTCAGAGACTTTGCTGCTGAGCAATCCACCAGGACAGACGCGGCTAGGAGACCAGACATGTTCACAGTGTGTCTTTCACAAATGTGAGCTATGCTTCAAAGATTGAGAACTATCAGAAAATGTTCCTTAAAGTCATGAGCAGGCCATTGATGATCCTGGCCTGAGCACTGGAAGCCAGGAAGAGTGAAGAGGCTGGTATGAGCAATTCTGCAATCAAATCTAACAGTCACTAAGACCACAGAGTAGAAAAGAGAAACCTCCTCCACCACTAGGCTACTGTCTAAACCTGTTCTGTCACGATTAAGACCAGTAAACTTGGAATACCAATTTCACTCTCCCTCAATGGCCCCCATGTCTTTCTCGCCCCTTTGCTATGGATTCTCATTGGTGTAGCTGGGAAGTGGGGGGGGGGGCTCCTTGCCAGGGAGCATCTGCTAATTGATTCTATGCTCAGAGGAGGTACGCGTTGCCCCTCCCCAGTTACTCTACCCATTCCTGATCTCATTATCATGGTCACTCCTCTGTCCTCCTTATTTGGAGAGATTCAAATTTGAACAGTACGGATTGGCCATTGTGCCAGAGCTGCATGGACAGAAATCACAATCACATCACCCTGCAATGAGGAGAAAGAAGAGTTGCATGTGCAAATTGCAATCCACACCACAATCATTATCACAAATTCACTTGTAGTTTACTGCAGACAGAGAGCTGGAGGAGCTGTGAACAAACTCTGGCAGTGGTCCAAGGGAAATGACAGGCACATATGCCAGTGAGTCTCCAGAGCAGAATCCGGTATCTGCCATGACATGGCCACCTGATTCTAAAATGACTGACCCCCTATTTCAATCCTCAGACCAGTGAGCTGAGGGCCAGAAATTAGTAATTCCATCATTAGTGACTACACAAGGGAAGAGGGTAAAACATGTTGCCCTCACCCAACTCCACACCAAAGCTAATACCCAATCACAGCAGTCTCTACTGCAACACTTAGAGCTTTAAATAATGGCAGTACAAAAGTATAAAAGGGGGTAAGCCGTGCTGAGGAAGTGCAGAGATAAGGAGTTGTGCAGAAAGAGCGAGGTGGAGAGTGGAGGAAAGAGGAAAGGGAAGTAAAAGGGGTTCCATGTCATTTCATCGCCTGCCTGTTCATCCCCAGGCTTTTTAACGTACACATTCCATCGAATGTGCTCATCATTAGATTTTTCTTCCGTTTTTTGTGGGGGGGGTACCCCCCCAATCCTCCCTCCCACACTTATTTTTTGCTATTGCCCACCCGCCCAAACCCTTATCTGCCCTTTCCCACCCCGCCTAAAAAATTCGATGAGCACATTCGATGGAATGTGCATTTTAAAAGGCCTGGGGATGAACAGGCAGGTGATGAAAGGATGTTGTACCGTAAAAGGAAGGTGTTAAAGCAGGGAAAGAGCAGGAGAGTGGAGGAATGGGAAAAAGGCATTTAAGAGGAGACAGAGTAGCTTAAGGAGTAGATTAAGAGAAGGAGGAAGTCATCAGAGAAGGGCTGAAGAAGGCCAAAAGTGGTGGATGGGGACAGGGATTTCCATTGAAATTAACAAACATTGGTTAAGTCTAGATGCTCAAAGATTTAGAAGAATTTTGTGAACCTAGCCCTGAAGACAAATCGAGGCCAAGGATGCTGAATTAGCCAACCAATCAGGGAAATTAGACAGAGTGTGATTGGGAACTCCAGACAGGAAAGAGAACCAGAAACCAATCAGACAAGAGAAAGGCCTCATTATGAGTGTTGGGTCTGGAAATAAGGGTGCCAGTAGCAACGTATCGCCACACTTTCCGGACCGCCACATTCAGAATCTGCGGGTGGGGCTGTTAAGCCCAGCAGGTCTGATCAGAGGGGCACAACGGCACCGGTCGGCAGAGTTTTCACGGAAGCACCAGCACTGTTAACAACAGTTTTTCCGTGAACCCATTCACATGTAATCCTCTGGGACTTTTCCTGGGAATGGGAATTTCCCGAATCCGCCCCTGATATCCCAGGCCACCAGGACTTGTAATGTCCCGGTAGCACTGGGATATCAGGTGGCGGATCCGGGGTTACAAGGACGGCAGCAAACCCGCCGATAGCACTGATGGGTTGCCGCTGTCCTCATAATGAGGCCCACTGCCAGGCTTGCCGGGAGCCATAATCACAATGCTGTTGTGGTAGGGGAGCTACAATCCACAACCCAATAGATAACTTAAGAAGGGATTACCTCATTGCATAGCAAAGAGAGATGATCCTAGATGAGAACTGATAGAGAAGGCTCAGTATAAAATCTGAGCTAAGGGAGACACACTTGCCAAAGATGAACTGGAAGGGTTCTTGGAGACCAGAATGCCGGGGCTCTCTGAGGTTTAGAGTCATAAGATCTTCAAAGTTTGCAACCTACAAGGATTCTACAGTGGAGTCACAATATACTGAAGCAAGATCCTGACTTAGGAGGGACCCGAGACGGCAGCAAGTGTCCCATTCAGCAGGATTGCTCTTAGCTGGGATGGTTCTTAATGCTGCCTGAAAATTGATCCAGGGCAAGCAGGGAAGTAATAGAATGTCATTCAAAATCCAGGTAATGGCAGCCAAAAGGACCCACCATATGGTAGAGACCGTCAGAAGTAGTTAATGGAACCTTACAACTTTGGGAACTGTGAGTGAATGTGCATAATACTTTCAGGAAAACACTTATCCTGGGTGCGACCTGAAATGTTGGACTCAGGACCATGGTCCTACCAGAAGCCTGGTTCAGCACCTTATGACATTCCTTTAAAAATAGTTGTTATCTTTGAACCCTCGCCCTATTTATCCTCTATTATAGGAAATCAGCTACATTTGGTTACCTTCATTCCAACACTTCTTGTGTTTTCAGACCCAAATTAAAGCCTTTTGTTTAACTCATAAGAGTCAGAGGTTGTTTGTTTATCCCCCCATGTCTGCGACACCTACCAAGAGCCAGATAACCTAAGGATCAAAATGCCTGAGAAGCAATTGAAACAGGCTAGAAATGTTTAATTGGGACATAAGAATGGAATTATCACTCAAAAACCTACTGTTTGGGTTTGCCTGCCCACCCTTTTCCTCTTTCGTGTTAAAGAATACTGCTCAAGCATAAACCTTTAAGTAGTTAGTGAGCACTCGCCCCCACCCACCTTGTTTTTTTCCCCAGCACATATGAATGGAAGGCAATAGTTTGGGATGCAAATGCAGAGACCCTTATTTGTCAATAAGACTTGATATCAGTTCCTTCTGAAATCGTCTCTGTGTGCCATTTCGTTTGTTTTTTGACCTGCTGCCATGCCTATCCTCAGGGCAGAAGTCATGGTGTTCGTGATACTTTACAAACACATTTACTGGCACCTTCAGAAGCCACCAATATTTCTCTACCATTCTCCATCTTCTCTGAACAATTCTTTAGGTATTTGAGTCAAATTACCAAATCCCAATGAATTAAAAAAATTACAAATTGTATGGGTTCTAGGACTTATGTGAGAAGTGCCATGTTTGGTGTCAATAACAATTGTTTATGAAATTATTTTGGCATTCATACTGAATTTCATTTTTTTCTCACCCCTCTGTGGAGCCGGTGATGATTGCCACCTTCTGTGCATGGGTTTTGGCCTTGTCCACCATTGTTCTCTTCGGGATGCCATGGCCCAACTTGGTGCCAAGCATGTGCATCTGGCAGAAGCTGGCCGCTCTCACCCATGAACAAAGCATTCTCCTTGGCCTTCTATGGAGTACAGCTGGTCCTGCAGAAAAGGCAACAAAATGATATGTGCCATTAGAAATCTCATTGTACTGCAGATGAAGCGTGGTAGTATAACAGCACATGCCTTGGGTTTGACACCTGTGGGAACATTGGGACAAGCATTGAGATTGGAGTTCTACATCGCCCAACACCTGTATAGGCTTCCATCCCCAACTAGCCATTACATCTTTACCCATAATGCTCCTCAGTCCTGCCATACAGATGCGAATATGGAATACTTTGCATGCCCATTTGCTAAGTGGTCTTTTTGGATTCATTCTGGAGGTTCCCAAGAAAGGCTCTGCCACATTTGGGGAAATGGTAGGGGGGCAGGGAACCCAAAGGCACTGTTTGAACAAATGACCAAAGGTTTTGGCACATACTTATTTCTCAAAAGTGTTATTCTGCTCATCCAGTGTTGCGAGATATCTACGTAGGCATGTACACGTGCTGGGTTTTATATAGTGCAAACCTAGCTATAAAGTAACAGCGCTGTACAACAAGGGGATGCTGTTATGGAGAATTCACAGAAATGTTCTAATTCCCTTCCACCTTAGAGACCACCAGCCCTTTTGCTGGATTTAAGGACTTTTCATTTTTATCCTGGAGCAAGTGAGACCTTTTTCCAACTCTCTCATGTATTTTTCATTAATTTGAACACTGTGTTTCTTTTGGTTTTGGAGTCTGACAAACTCCATAGGCATCGTCTTTATAAATTGTGACACACAGCACCATCAGTGCAGTGGCACCCTGAAGCCTTCCAGATTTCCCAAAGTGTTAAATAGCTTCTCTTGGATAAACTACTGTTTCCAAGAGCAGTGAAGTGAAATTAACTTTACTTACATGTGTAACTTTCTAGACCCAGCACACACTATCTTACAATAGGGTGCTGGAGGGGTTACTTAATATCCCCTTTGTCTAGTTTCTCATGTAACCTTTTTGTTCCCTTTCTACAATTAATGGCTGGTGGCAGTTGTTTACTTTTTACTACCATTGAGTATTTCTACCGCGGGCTGCAATTGCAGCTGCAGTAAAGCACCCATGGGTGGCCATTTTTTCAAAAAGGCCCAGTCTTCTTTTTTCGCCATTTCTTGTTGGAAAGGTCCATCTTGAGATTTAAAGGAGGCAGAGTCGACCACTGGACAAAGGAATCCAAAGGAGAACTTGGAAGAGACGCCTGCTGCAACTCCTGGACCATTGGTTTGCCCGGTGAAGCCCTGCTGCATTGCTGAAGCTGCGAATTCACCTCAACTAGGGAGGCCCTGCAAAGGACAACCTCTGCCCTTGGGTTTGTGGGACCAATCGACCCCAAGACAAACCCATCTGGACATCCTCTCGGAGCTGGCTGTACCTCCATTGCTGCTGCAGGAAATGATTTCCAGGGACAGGAACACCAGAATCGAGTGTCTCATCTTTAAGTCGGACCTGAGCTACAGGGAAATCCTCCGGACTCCCATGAAGCAGGACTGACCAAGCCTGAGCCACCATAACAGAGTGCTGGACCCCAGATGCGAGGAAAGTCCATAAAGTATCCGAGAACTGCGTGGTGCTATTTGCGAGAAGCTGAAACCGCGAAATGTTGCTGATATGAAGTTTGCCCATTGCTGCCGCTGACCTTCAAACCGTAGTGCAGGAGCCCCCAGACGTCCTCCCTCTTGTCCCCATGACTGAGTCCCAGGAACAACAGGATCTGCCATATTACAACTGGAACAGAAGCCAGCTGGAACAAATTTCTTCAGACCTAAGGTACTGTAAACTGAGAGGTACTTACCTCTTGTCATGTAGCCATGCTAGCTCTCAGTTGAGACTTGTCTTGGTTTCTATTGCAGAGTTGCTTGCAGCTTTGCCCCTCACAAGCCTCCCAGCTTGTGGCCCAACAGTGATTTCATTTTCTGGAAAGACTTTTAAAAAACTGTGCAAGACTTTTTACTTACCTTCAAGAAGTGGCTCCATGAAAGACTCTTCTAACCTCTGACATTGTGTTTTAACTATCCATCAACAAAAGACACACATTCTATAGCTTGTGTAGCTGTGAAAGTGTTAATTTACTTTGCATTGGGGGGTTCAAAAGTACTTACCTGTTTAAGAATATTTGTTAACCATTGTTTTATTCCCTCATCTTTTCCCTTTTGACACTAACCTCAGTATTGCTCCAAATGTGCCAGTGATATATAAATGTCCACAGTGTCCTAGTTATTTAAGTCACCTCAGGGTGTAGAAAGTGTCTGTGTGCCATCCCAAATAGGTATCTACTGATTTAAAGAAACTGAGAGTGTGTATTTTGAAGTATATTTTTGTGTTACATATATTTGCTCACTTCTAAAGAAGGCTTATTCAACTAACTGTTAAATTAATAAATAATTGTTTAATCAAGAAACCTTGAGTGTAAGTGTTCATATGAATACTTGTCACTGTGAATTTCTATGTTATAACCCTACAGCTCACATTGACCTCTCTTGAGATAAGCCTGGCTGCTCAGTCACTCTAGCGACTTGTGTAGCACATGCTTATACCAAAGGTTGTGTTAACTATTGCCAAGAGGACAAGGCTGTTGCAGTCTCCCACAGGGTACTGCATACAATCTTCCCTAATGTTAATTCAAAAATATGAGGCTACTGCAAAGAAATGAAGATACACCAGTCACGAGAAACAAATATATAAACAATAGTTTATTATCGCTGAATCAGATCTAAATTCATCAATGCATGTGTACAGGCATAGAGAAGGTGAGCTATGAAATGGGGGAGTGAGCATACTTTATACATTCTGAACAACATAGCAAATTCTTTCTAACTCATCACGTGATGAGGGTTCATGACTTACAGACGTGGGCATTTTACCATAGCAACACATGCTGGAACACTCTTCGTCTTTGTCTCGAGAGGATAGGTCATGGCAACGTGCTCGCCTTGGAAGCAAGACGACACAGAGCAACACAGGTTCGATCCCCGGGTCCGCGCTTAGAAACCTCTGGGTATTAAGCGCGTTATAAATAACTTATCATATCATCTCTCAGACAATTTACTGTCTGGGAACAGAGAGGAGTGGGGTGTAGGAGTATATTGTGTTCCTAACACAAGGCAACATTCCTCGCCCTACATTGTCTATGTTATTTCTAGACTAATGGGTCAGTCTGCTTTTCGGCTCAGTAGCTCGGTCTTTCAGAACAACATATGCCATGAATTGTGCTTCCTTTAAACTTCTAGATGTACATCCACAATTAGCTGCAGAAAGGGCAAGAGAGCCCAGGAAGACAGGAAGGCACCTAATTTACAGTTTAGCTACGTTTGTGTCAGTACAGCAAGGCTCCAAGTTAAAGACAAACAATGTCCTCAGCAGAGTTAGCATTCCTGTGCAAGTGCATGTTTTCAGGACCTTCCGAAGCAGTGACTTTGGGAATCTTTACCGCGTTCGTAATGAAAACTCGGAAAAGAGAGCAAAACGACCAAGATGGCGCTCGAAAGCCGCGATGGTGTGGTTCAATGTGTGTGCGCTTAGGCCAACATTATAATACATAAATTGACATATATTTACACTAACAGATGCCATAACAGTATACAATGGTATGGATACAATTAGAAGCATTGAATGTTATTGGTAGACTTAGTAGGACATAGAAAGCAGGAATACAGAGGGTTACAAGCAGGGTGTGCATATGACTGTGCTTAAGGCATACCCAGGGTTTATTCATTTGCTGGTCAATCTGTAGCAGTGCTCCGTTGGAGCTTTTTCACACAATCTGGCCTTCATTATTGTCCAATTGAGTCCGTAGATTGGCATCAGATTGCTTCCCTGCCTGCCATATGATAACGGGAACAGAAGCAAAGTGTGTGCTCTTTTAAACCCTCATAAGACTCCAAAGGCAGGAAGTAATTAAGCAACACCTCTGGCATCTTTACTTCCTTCTCTAGGCCAACATTTTCTGGCTTTACAAAGCGGCTGTGAATTGAATCTAGATAGGATTCTACTGAGTGTAGGCAGGAGGATGGGAGACCTATTCGTAGGGCCCATGATCTAGAGGAGGAAGGTCCCGGTCTTACAGCCTCCTTCTGATGTTTGAGGCAGTCACATGAAAAGAGGCAGAGCGCGTCCGTGTACGCAAGGCTAGCTCTTTGTGTGGGACTCTTCTTTTATCTGCACTCCCAGGCTGGGTGAAGAGGATGCAAGTAAGAGAGAAAACAAAGGTAAATGACTTGTCTTTTCTCTGCTCCTGCTCTTGGGGAAAACCTGTGCCCCACTCATTAGCAACCCCCTGTAAAACCATTTAGAGCCAGCATGGCCTCATACATGATGTTCACACACGTATTGCCAGGGAGGATGTACAGTCATCGTGTTTGTCTGATTGCTGCATGCCCTATGTCTGCTTTGACCACTCTGGCATGAGGACACACAGCTGACAGGTGCCAACACTCTGGGCCACTGTCAGATATTGGATGAAAGCTTGCAAAGACTTTTCCTGTGAATTTCCCACATCCATCCTCAGCCAAATGATCATGGACGTAAGCATGGAGAGAGGTTCTGGTGTCATACCTAAGGTCTGAAACTTCACTCAGCAGGAGTAAGGCATCTAATTGGTAATAGTATTGGCCATGTTTTGAGAGTGCTAACATGACAGAAAATGCACACTACAAACTCAATTGTCTCTTGGCGCTACAGATAGTGGGTGCTATTATCATGCCATGATGCAAGGTGAGAAGATGCAGACACTCATCCATCCATGTTGCCACTTAATTTGTAGTGATCACAGTTTTCTGAATCCGGTCCATATAGTTGCCAATGTAGTGTGCATGTGGTTAACACAATTCCACCTTGCAAATTATTAGCAGTTTACAGGAAATATGTGAGAATTCCTCTCACAAACCACATGTATTCAAAACGTACACCCAGACAGGAAAAGGAAACACTGTTGTAGATGTAAATATTTGTTTTAATCAAATGTATTTTTGAAATTTCTGAATTAGAGTGGTCAGTGGCGATTGGACCTGCAATGGGGCAAAGTGACCAGTGGCATGGATCACTTTGGGTAACTGGGTGCTGTGTGAGAGTTATTTCTTTGTGCTGTCCCTCACTTGAAATGTAAACAAACCATACTAAGTATTTTTGAATTATGCAATTTTCATTGTTGGTGACCGGTTCAGTTTATCATGTTATTTCTATGACACCATGAGCAGTGGTTAACAGTGGCTCAGTTATGGTTTCATGATATGTATGGCATAGTTGTAGTTCCTTTGTAAACCAACACTGGCAAATGTTTTGGGGTTTTTTGTTCTTTACATTCTAACCTATGTCTCTTTTGGGATGTTTTTAATCTGAATTTCTGTTTTTAAAGGGAAATGTAATCATAAAGATCCTTTCAACACATTTTTTAACTGACATTCAACATTATTTTTGTGGGGAACTTAATTTACTTAATTAATAACTTGCAGAGCACAGAGGATCAGTGGGTAACAATGCACTCATGTGAAGTTTACCAAGTAGCCGTCCATAAGCATCAAACACTGTATACAACAGTAGGATATTCCTGATGGTCAAATAGTGGGGGATAAAAAGTGATTTTAGGGACTTCTTAAACCAAGACAAACTGGCCTAATGCCTACCTGTACTTGTTAGAGAGTGTTTTTCCTCCATCAGAACTAAGATTATATTCATCACTGTTAATTGCACACAAGTACAGGACCTGAGCAATCGATCTGGCTGATATCTCAAACGTCTATTATTGAGGTTTTTAGGTATGTTATTTTACAATATGTGTAAAGTGTGGTAAGTCAGAAGAAGGAGTTGGACAGAGAGGTGGCATTTCAAACTCAAGGCTTTATTCAAATAATAAGAAACAAACATATCTTTCCCTATAACTAGAATGGTTGCCCTACCATAACTGAATTCTATCGGGTTCTCATCATCGGGGCGGTTGTCAAACTAAAGAATCAGTCCTCTGTCCAAAACTATCCTACTCTGACCCTAATACTAATCAAAGGTATTCAGCGAAGAGAAATTAAGCCAGGAGAACGACTTCCTTCTCCAACTGGTTCAGCCTTAAGGGCTGATTTCTGATAGTATCTCGCAATAGTTCTGATAAGTCCTTGTAATTCGTTCCTGGGACTTCTTTGGGCTTGGTTAAATGTCCAATGATTATTCTTTCTCAGCGTTATATATAATACTGGACTTTCTTATATTCTTTTGGCTATTTCAACAAGGGAGAGCACTCCCTTAATGTCCTTGGCTTTTTCCCCAAACCCTCTGATCAGGGAGAAGGATCTGTGTCATTTGGCCTCATGTGGCTGTGGCATAATTGTTCGCAGCAGAATTGACCATAGTCTTTTCTCTGCGAAATCAATTTTGCTTGGCCAAAATCCACAAATCTATGTTCCCCCAATCCCCAATACATCCCCACCCCCCACTTACCTTTTGCAAGTCTGCTTTTTTTCTGACCCTGCAGCGTCAGTTCTGTCCCTCTTATGTGGGTCGGATCCGACGCTGCAGGGTCCACTTTTCTTTTCCCCGTCCCCCACCTCCAATCCTCAGGAAACAGGGGACACCCCTGCTACACCCAAAGGCCATCAATACCGAGCATGGGGAGCGGGGGAAACTCACGCAACCCCCGCTCCCCATGTTCGGTAGTGATACCACAGAAAACTGAAATGGATTACAGAACGCAAAAGGGACCCAGACGGCAAGAGAACAAAAAGGGTGTTTCGGAGCAAGGATTTCAGGTATGTTTATATATATTTGTAGGCTAAAAAGGAAGAAGGAAAAAATGTACAGCGAAAAGTAGGTCAAAAAGACAAAACGATTAAAAAAACAAGCAAATTGGGTAATACCGAGGGAGACTACTCACGTAGTAATCTTTATACCCGCTATCTCTCTTGTGTTCATTGTGAAGAATAAGATTACTCCTGAGATACTCTTCTTACTTGGTATTTTTCCTGTAGTTACAATGACAAGGGAGATTACTCCAGAGGCACTCTTCCCTCTTGGTATCTTTCTAGTGATTACTGTGACGAGGAAGATTACTGATGATGTACTCTTCACTCTTGGTATCTTTCTTACAATGACTGTGATGAGGGAGATGACTCCTGAGATACTCTTCACTCTTGGTATCTTCTTTACAATTACTGTGATGAGGGGAAATTACTCCCGAGGCACTCTTCACTCTTGGTATCTTTCTTACAGTTACTGTGAAGAGTCAGATTAATTCTCGAAGTACTCTGCACTCCTGCCCAAACCACTACCCGGTCTCCAATGACTCCCATTACCTTCTTTCTCGTGGGGACAACCTGTTCTTCCTGGGGTATTGGTCTTGTTCGCTCTGGTCGAACGCTCTTCACGCCTCTCCACTTCCTGCTGCACCGCTCTGGCTCAGATGATCTCTTGGCCTTTTGGTGCTGGTGTAGTTGAAGGACCACACTATGTGCTTGTCCGAGGTCTTGCCACCGTCGGCCTCTCTCCAACTTCTGCGTACGTCGGGTCTCCGTTTGACCACAGAGTGCTCTGCTGACTGTTCAAGGGTTTCCTCACGACTGAGGACCAGCTTCTCCTGAGGTTCCCAAGTTTGAATTTCACGTTCCCAAGTTTGAATCTCCCTGGCTGACAGGCTTCACACCGGATTCTCTTTTCATTGAGTCCTTTCTTGGTTTTATGTCCTGTAGCTGTGTCCTCCCCAGTAAAGTGCCAAGGTCCTTCGCTTGTGTCAATGAAGTATTCTTCATGCCTCCTTGGGGACACCTCTTCTCAATACTGTCTAGACTTGGAAAAGGAGTAGTTTGCATCACTCATTCAATCTCCTTCTTCTCAGTACTTTTGGGAGATGACTTATAATCACTCTGTATGTTCCTCCTCGTCTTCATAGTACTAAGTCTTAAGGGAGAAAAGGAGGGAATATCGCAGTAACAAACAATAGCGCTTGCAGGTTAGTTCTTGGAGGACTTCAAGGGTTTCATGGTCTCATGATCTTCGTTCACACGTTTGTGGGTGCAAAAAGCTGATGAATGGCCTGTACAACTATGCAGATCAAAATGGGCTATCCATTCATTTGGAGAAAACAAAAATAATGCACTTCACTGGTAGAAAAACTAGAAAGTCAAAATGTGTTGTTAAGGGGAATTGCATGGAGTATGTTACTAGCTACATATATCTAGGGCTTGAATTGACAGCTAGTGGAGATTATGGAGAGATTATCTCAGCCAAAAGTAGGAAGGCAGCTGTGTTAACATCTCTTAGTGCAAAATGTATGTCAGAGTTCTCAGGCTTCAGCCTCGTGGGTATCTCCTGACACTGTACAAACACTGCTTCTGTGCCACTATGCTTTATGGCTTACAGGCATTCACTCTGCTCGAAATCACTCTGTGTGTCTCCATCAAGCTGCTCCGATGAGAATTGGGTTCAATGCACTCCCAATTATGGCATCAAAATGGAGTGATCTTTTTTTATATAAAATCAACAACCAAGCCTAAATGCCCCTTATTAAACCTTTTGGGCCAGGTATCTGAAGCAGAACAATCTGGGAATCACACTCTATTGATGTAAGCGACTTTTGAGTTGATTAACTGGTGTCCCAATTGGGGGAGTGAATATTATGAGTTAGCAAAGCAATTTACTCATAAAATGAGATTGGTCAAATAATTATGACCATAAGAACAGATTAACATTGTATAAAGCCATAGTGGGGGAAGCTATCGCTTTAACAAGACTCAGAGGTATCTTTTGTTATGTCCAGCTCCCAGTTTGCATAGATTTATGTTTCTATGCACAAATAGGCTCCCTGTGTTGACTGTTATAGGGCCTGAAAAGGGTATTTTCAGATGACAAACTATGGAGGAATCTATAAAGCACGTTCTAACAGAATGTAGGGAAAAAGGGCCAGTATATGTGTCTTTATCAGGAGGTTTTATTAATTGCTATGACAGAATGAAAGATATTTTCTGGACATATTGCCTGAAGACTGAGAATAAGGCACTGCACATTTCTTTGCACTGCATATGGAAGATTCTGTTGATAATAAAAAATATATTATAATTAATTTTACGATAAGAATCACTAGAATGCAATTACATTTTTTATGTTGAAAGATTATTCTAAATGGTTATGAATGCATTATAGTGATTAGGCATAGGACGAATAGGAACAACTTTTATATTTTAGTGAATTAATTATTCTGTAGATTTTATGTATTTTTGTGTATAACAGTGTTTTACAGTGTTTAGTTGAATTGTATTGTGTTTTATATTGTCGATGTATTTGATATGAGTAAAGCTCAATATGAGATAATCACATTAATAATACATTTTTAAAAAGTATTGTAGAGGAGGAGCCAAAAGCCTCTACCGGAAGTCCCACCCCTAAATTGCCTATATGTTGGGAACCGGAAATAGTGACAAGCAAGACACCTGTGATGATGCCTATAACAAGAGCAGCCTTTGAAGCAAAGTATCGATTAAGGAAACCATTCTTTATGTATCCACAAAGAACTGACAGGCTCTTGGGAAATATCCCTGAAGAGCATGTGAAGACGGATGAAAGACGAGACTGGTAATGTCACATGAAGTAAAGTGACAAGAGGGAAGATGAATAGAGCATATAGAATCTGATGACGAAGTAAGAATTGAGAAAACTTTCATATATGGGATGATGATCACACGTGTGAAAAGCATGGAAGAAAAAAAACATTTTATAATTGTACCTACGTAGTAACTCAAGTAGACAAAGTAATCATAAGGCTGGCTATGTAGTGAATGGATTGCGGCGATCTGCCAAGATATATATATATATATATATATATATATATATATATATATATATATATATATATATATTTATTTTTTTTTTTAAAGAAAGGGAGGAAAAAGGAGAGACCGCACTCTCCGCGGATCTAATAAAATCCATCAATCCATAAGTCCAGAAGGAAAAAAATGCGCAGCTCACAGGAGGTTATTGGAACACCCATTTTAATGAAAAACAGCACAAAATGTGCAAAACAAACGGCTGGGGAGACAGCAAACAAACAGAGGCAGGACGCCTATATGCACGACCTGCTTACAATGCGTTTCACGATCAACTGAGCGCTTGGTCACGTAAAGAAACGAAGGACAAAAGCACAGTTAAAAAAGAAAGTAGTCCTTTCACAATGTCAGTGGGAGCAGGGGTGCATGAGGGGACTCATTCAATGGCGGCCATATTGGAAGGGAAAATCAAGTCATGGCCACTAATAGAACCAAAAGGGACCGATAAAATATGCCAGTGGAATGGTAACAGCAAACCAATGTTTGGATAAAAAATTACATAAAAACCAAAGGCATCAAAGACAGACAGACGGTCAAATACAAGAGCAAGGCCATATGAGCCAATTCCCATGCACCCCAATTTCCACTGTTACTGGTCAACAAAGGAAAATACAACACACGTTTAGCAATTGGGTGAGTGCAAAGTGCACTCCTAAAATAAAGTCACAATACCCCATAGCATCAGAATACATACCTATAAATCAGTAAGTCAAATATAAATCAGGCTAAAAGCAACATAGTACCATCATATACACAAAGATTAAAAGGCCAAACAGTATGTCATATCAAGATAAAATGTATGGGAAGGTCGAAACAGACTGTACAAAATAAAAGGACTGAAACGTCATGGCGTCCTATAATGACAGTAAGGCCTTGAGCAAATCAGCAAGATAGCAGCATAAATTTGTACAGAATGGCAAAAAATGCATCACATTCATAACAACAATATGTGCAAAAGAACAAAATTGCAGTCCTAGTAACAAGGTACATAACAATAGTGACTTCTATAAATCAACTGAGCAATAGACCTTGTATAAGTAATAGCAGCATAAATATGTGTAAGACGTCAAAAAATGCATTATAATCGCAACATCAATATGTGCAAAAGAGCAAAGATGCAGTCCTGGTAGTAAAGTGCAAGGCAACAATAACTTACACAAGTCAACCAAATGACATTTCAAACTAGAACCAAAGTTGCAAGAAATAAAGTGCAAGTGCAGGCCAATAGAGAGCAATATGAATATGTGCAAATAAGCGAAAATCACGTTGGCAGTCTAAATTAGCAGCACTATGGTTGTGGGTACAGACAAAAAGTCAACATAGCGGCATGAACATATAAGCAAATGCAGGTTATATCATCTACACATAGCATCTGTAAACATATGCGGACCAACCAGATATGACTATGGCTAAATGATGTAAGCATGAGACCCATAGATGGAAACATTCGGCCTGAAAAAATTCCTAAACCAAAAAGGAAATATATATATATATATATTCCCATTATGTCCCATAGACATAATGGGAAAAAACTTTGTGCACGCCTACAGCCCAAACCGCTGGACGGATTTACACCAAATTTGCGGCCAGAGCGGGGGCTTGGTCCCAAAAGCGTGCTTTTGCAAATTTGGTGTAAATCCGTCCAGTAGTTTTTTTTAAAATAACCAAAATGTAAGGCAAAAAAATGAGTGATATCTCTGTTCGCTCGGCGGACGGACTTCCCGGTTCGCTCCGCGGGCAGTGCCCCGATTGGCCGAGCGGCTTGCATGATGTTCGCGGACATGCAACGTGTTCGCTGATTGGACGGCGTGGTGCGTGAAGCGCGTCAGATTTTATGTGGCACCCGCCATCTTGCATTCGCGGACGACCGCGGACAGCGCGGTGAAACTTGGATTAAAAATTGTATTTAGTGGAGTGTGTTGGTGTGTAAGAGTGTTTGGGAGGGTGGGGGAGTATGAGATAGGTTTAATGTTCTTTTTTTTAATGTGCTAGACACTTTTGTTGTGTTCGATTTTTCTGCGGACAACACGGCTGTTCTGAAATGTTCTAAAATAAACAGAATGGATTTGTTGTCAAGTTGAAAGTGTTCTAAGAAGACTCGTGGGGTCCTGGAATGTTGGCAGGGGGTGTCCTAAAGACGTTGTCTGTATTGTTCGTTGTCAAGCTGAAAGTGTTCTAAGAACACTCGCGGTGTCCTGAAATGTTCGTACATAAAGAAAATGGGGGTGTTCTGAGGACGTTGTCCGTATTGTTCGCTGGCAAGTTGAATGTGTTCTAAGAACACTCGCGGTGTCCTGAAATGTTCGAAAATAAACAAAATGGGGGTGTTCTGAGGACGGTCTCCATATTGTGTGCCTGCTTAGCTGTATCCAATGAGGGAATGGCACAGAGAATGAAGTGGAAATGGTAGAAGGGCTGTCTAAGAGTTATGCGGTCTGCGGACAGGGCGTGCTACATCTGGGTTTTTCCAGCAAATCCAGCATGGAAGGAAGACTGTAGGGATCAGCCAATCAGATGTTGAGGTTGTGGATTTGTGTTCAAAGAGACTGTGTGTAGTGAAGATGGCAGAAGTGGAGAAAGTCAGGGTGTTGGTGCTCGAAGATATGTTTGTGCATGGTTTACAACAGTATGCTCAATGCAGGCATGTTGCAAAGAATTTTGATGTTAAAAGAGTGGAGGTGGTGTGGAGCACTGTGCCTGATTGCAATGTACAGGGAATTGTACAAGTTTGTGAAGATATGGGCAGGATCAACAGTCCCCATGTGGTAGTTTTGCACTATGGTGCTTTCCATTTGGGCTATGTCAGTGCCCCTACTTTGTTGGCAGATTTGGAACACTTGGTTCAAGCAGTAATGAACATCCTTCCAAATGCCAAAGTAATTTTTTCTGGATTAGTACCTAGGGCAATATTGGACAACAGTTCAGTTTTTTGTCCTCAGCAAAACAATGCTAGGTGTGTAATCAACCGAGGCATGTGTGCCTTCATGCTTAGAGCTGGTATGTTCTTCTGTAATAGTGAGAATATTGATTCCAGTAATGCTGTTTATTTTAAAGAAGATGGCATTTCCTTATCTTTTATGGGAAATGCCATTCTGTTTTAGAATGTAAGGGTTGCTTTGGAGAAGGTTATGTGAAGATTTTAGGAGTAAAGTAAGAAAAATACAAAATACAAAATAACAGGTGTCTGTCAAGCATCTGCAAAAAAAAAAAGGCTCTTTTCAGAGCCAACCTCAAAGGTGAAATGGGGCACACTATTTAAATTTACATTCACCACGCTCAGATTTTCGATTTGTCCGCGGACATGGCGGTAGTCCGCGGACATCGAAATCACTAGCTAGGGGTTCAGTACGTTCTTTGTTACATGTATATAAAGTCAGGGATATTATGGTTAAGTTGTGCTACTAAAAACATATGAAATTCAGTAAAAAAACTTTGTTAAAGGGACGTTATGGTTAAGTTGCGCTACTAAAAACCTATGAAATTCAGTGAAAAAACGTTGTTAAAAGGGATGTTATGGTTAAGTTGCGCTACTAAAAACCTATCAAATTCAGTAAAAAAACTTTGATGTTATGGTTCAAAGTAAAACCGAAAAAACCCCTGAATTTCGGCAGTTATGGTAACATAAGCAACCATAACTCGCACCACCATGCACTGCTAACACTAACACCCAGGACATCAAAGATGACATCACAAATGTCACAAAAGATTAACTAAGCACAAAGTGAGTTATTGTGATTGTATATAACCTTGAACCTTAATTATATAAAGACTTTGTTTTAACTAATACAGTATGTGGCAATTCCTTTGTGGGGGCTTGGGGACTACACTGTACTTAAGAACCAGCCTGCATCACCTCCTGAAAAGCTAGGCCTTGATTGCTCGACCACGATACCAATAATAGAGAATCTTGGCTGGGGTCCTCTGTGCCTCTCCTCTGCCATATAGAGAGCAGAAGTACAGACCCCCCCCTCCAGTCTTTACACTCACTCAATGGCGAATTGTGGAGACAATTTAGGGGAATCCATCAAGGTCAGGAGAGTATGCTCTACGTATTCCCCCATGAGACCGTCGATATTGTTTTCAGGAATACCAATTATACGGACATAGTTGGGCCAAGAGCACGATTCGAGGTCGTCGTTCTTTTTGCTGACCTCTAGGACCCTACTGGACCGGGTGCTCACCTCGGCCTGAAGGAAAGCGATGTCGTCTTCAGCAGTGCCCACTCTGTTCTCGACCTCTGTGACCCGGACATCTGTCTTCTCTATGAGCAATTTAATCGAGCTGATTGTCCCACTCATGTCATCTAGCTTAGAGTGGAGAGCAGTGAACCCCTCCCGCATGTAATGGAACATTTTAGATGAGTCTTGGCTATCCGGGGTCGATGCTGTAGCCATCTCGGGGTCCAGTCGTGGCTCTGACGGCCTCTGGGCAGCTTTCGTGAACATCTTCATTGAACTTTGTTTCTTGTTGTTCTTTCCGGGCATGCTACCAAAGCATGTGTTTGCCCAGTAACCCAACACAGTTTTACAAGATGCGGAGGGCTGGGTGTCGGTAGTTAAGTCAGGGACACCGCTGCGTGGGCCTGCGCCAAACCAGGCGAGGGGCACAGGAGACCTGGCCACCGGTATTGGAAGCAGTAGCAGAGTTAGGGGGGCATCTGATGTCCCTATCTTGATCACTCGGTATTATAGGATGGGTTGTAGCCTCGTACGTTTGAACAGTGATCAGGGCGTGTTTAAATTCTATCCATCAATTGGAGCCATCAGGGCTCTAGTGGCTCCCGCCTCAGTCCGGCAACAGGACTACTACATTAGTTGTGGAGGAAGCGAGGTTCATCAGTGGTTGCATATTCCGTGGGAAGGAAGGAGCCGCGACTAGGCCCGTTCGGATTCAACATCATTATCATTAGTGGAGGTGTTTGGTGATAGCAGACCCCCAAGGGGGGGGGGAGCAGGTCAAGATATGTGGAGCGCTACATTTGCAGAGGGTTCAGAAACCAGCCTCTTAACACATGGGTAAATCCAATGCATGCATCTTATCCAAGGATCATACAAGTGTCGGCGTAGAGGTCGATGGCTCAGGGAGGGCAGGGAAGAGCCACAGATGTGACGGGCCAGGTTATATGAGCAGCCAAGATAGGGGCCTCTTCCCAGGGACAGCCAAGAGTGTGCTGTGTGTCCGCTTCACATCAGGTTGTGGCCAAGCCATTCAGTACAGTCGACAGACCCTGAGAGACTCCGGGCAGGCAGGTGTTGGTCGTGGGGGTCTGTCCGTATGGGGCAGTGTAGACAGGGAGATGGAGTCAAGCAGGCAATTGTGGCTGGAGCTGATGGCTTAACGCACCTGCAGAAGCGCATGTTGGCTGCCCCCTTCCTCGAGGGTGTCCCGACACAAGTGGAGAAACAGGGTCCAATCCACGGTGACAGGGACTCAAATATAAGAGTTTATGGGTCAGTGATGGTGAATGTCAGCACCTGGGCCCACTTCCAGCAGAAGGACAAAGTTTGCGGGGAAAGAGTAGCAGCATCCAGCCATGCAATCCAGGCCTTCAACCCAGACCAGTAGATGAGAATGGGACCTTCATCGGGTGAGGGGAGGGAGCCAAGGGCACATGGAGTGCCTTCCTCGTTGCAGGCGAAAACTCAGTGAATGGGGCAATGTGCGCTGGTTTGACCGCCCTCCAGGCTATAGCGGTCCAGGCGCACCCCGAGCAGATCCTACCTTGTGTGTTGATGGAAGGTAGCAGGGCGGGAGGTCCGGCCGTGGCCTCCTGCAGCCAGTCAGGGCGAAAGGAGTGCCAAAGCACGCCCAGCGGGATGGCCCACTGTCAGGACACCCACGGGGGCTAAGCAGCGGGGCCGTGTCCCTGGTAGCGCGATAGCAGCCGATGAGGTCCAGCCAAAGGAGAATCTGAAGGTGCTGCCGATGGGGGAGTGCAAACGGTGTGTGTGTTCGCACAGATAGCGCCCCTCCCCCAACAGGCCCGCTGAGCCCCAGCCTCAGATGTCAGCCAGAGTGAGCTGTATGGAGCCGCACAGCAGTCACCCCCAGGGAGCCTCAGCGGCTCATTTTGGAACGCAATAACTGTCCGGCAGAGGCTCCTCCGGGGGCACGACTCGAATAGCAACCACAGGTACCCTTCCCGGCAGCATCAGTCGAAGGAAGAGAAAAATCGCAATGCCACAGCGAGTTAATTCAGTAATACAAATGTTATACAAATGTCCCCAGCACGGAGCTCCTGATCTAAGCGACCATATCCGATCACGCGCAACAGCGTCCCCCGGATAAGGAAAATTTAAGATGTAAACTCGGGTGTGGGAAAATAGATCTATGAACTAGAAAAAATGACAGGAGGAAACACTGTAGCCATAGGGGACATTAAGGGTCTCCTAGCAGCCATTCTTGGGGCGAGAGCTGATGACTTTTGAACACGAGCAGGCTACTCAAGTGTCACGGCGCAGAATACAGCTCATGGTGTAGCGCCATTCAATATTTGTAGAACAGACATGTGGAGAACTCTTAGGGTACAATATCCTGAAACATCAGATATGAGTGCAATTATGGCACGTAAGATGCAAGAAGGCAAATATCTGCTTGCTTACATTAAAAATATTCAGGAACAATGGACTTTGGAAACTCACAAGCCGTGGGGGAATTCATTGGCGGTATTTTACCACATTTTATGTCAGGGATTATGGAGCAAGTACAGAGACAGCTCAAGAAATGAGTGGGCAAGGAGGCAAGGCCTTGGGCAGAGATCCAGTTGACTACAGTGCACCAATGTTTTTATTGCAAGAGAAAAACAAGCAGAAGGAAGAGGCTAGGAAGTTTGAGGAAGCTAAGTTAGCCCAGAAGAAATTGTCAAAATACGCCATGGAAGGTGCAGTATTGTCAAGCGGAGAAGGTCTGGGAATTCAGCAACAAGCTATGGGTGCATCAAGGGCAAATAATCAATGCCAGATGGACAAAGGAGGAAATGGGTTCATGCCGAGAGGCCGAGGAATGGGCTTCAGAGGGAGAGCGAAGACCAAGGCTTATGAGCCATCAGTGTGGACCACACACCCTTATGCCCAAGAGGGGTTAATCCGTTTTATGCAGGTATTTTCTATTGTTGTCAAAGTACCAATCAATTAAATAAAGAAGTTCTTTCAAGTTCATTTGTCTATAAACATTTGTCTTTTTTAATCAAATAAATCACACCAAATCACTGGGGTGTATCTATAAAGTAAAGGGCAAGTATTAGGCCTATGCATTTCGGATCAAATGTCCTTCATCGGGGCCACATGCCCTGGCTTTATCAACGAAAACAATCCTTATGTGCTGTAAGACCACCAATAATTGTCATCAACATACTGTCAAACAATGGTCTCATTCATCAAATTGTAATGTGCCACGGCATCAGGTGATGTACGTGATTTCAGTAATCAAAATACATTTTTCACAACCAGTTCAATGACAGGGCACCCACAACGTAAAACACAACGTGTAGACAGGGAAAAGCACATCAAATACCATAAGTTCAGTTAATGTCCGTTTTCTGATACAATCAGCTATTTTCACATTATCGTGTTGATGTGGGTTATTCCAATGATGTTCCAATGATCTCACCCTATTGTGCTCATTAATCTTTCACCATATTTATCTGGTAACTAATATACATCAAAGTAATCCTTTATATGAATCTTTCTTTCATCCAATGGTTAACCGGACTCATAATGAGGCCCAGTATCCCATGTCTCGAGATGCGGATGAGGGTATTTTTAAAACAATTTCTGCACTGATGGAACAAGGTATTTTAGTGATGTCAGAGTCACTGTGCAATACTGCTGTGTACCCTGTGAAAAAATCGAAGGGTGGGGGGTCATGGCGTTTAATTCAGGACATGAGGCCAATTAACCAGATTGTAGAGGCCGAGTTTCCTGTATGTCCAAACCCTGCGACAATACTATATAGCATCCCTGTTGAGGCACGATATTTCACAGTGATTGATTTGAAAAATGTGTTTTTCTCAATCCCGTTGCATAAGGACTCCCAAGAACTGACGCCATTTACTTTTCGCCATACTAAACTGAAAAGCACTTGCTTAACTCAAGGGTGCTGCGAGTCTCCATCGATCTTTAATAGGGCCCTCCAGATAAACCTAGGCAATATTGATTTGAAAAGTGTTGTTTTGCAGAACGTAGACGACATTTTGATTTGTAGCGCAACAGAAGATGAGTACAGGCAAGACTCGATTTAGTTAATGATTATCCTAGCAGACAAGGGATATAAAGTGGACAAGGAGAAGTTACAGTATTGCCAAGAAGGGATGTTACATAGGCCAGTTAATCTTGCATGAGGGAAAAAAGGTTACACCTGAAAGGGGTGAGGCAATTTTGAAAACAGCGAATCTGCACACAGTAAAACAAATGCAGCAGTTTCTGGGACTATGCAACTCTGTTCAACTATGTTAGAGCATGGGTTTTTGATTATAGTTCAAACACAAGACCACTTTTGTAGGCTTTAAAAAAGGCACAACTGAATAATGAGAAAATAGAATGGACTGAGGAAATGGAGAAAGGGTTTGAAGAATTGAAGAAAGCAATTTGTACCACTCCAGTTTTAGGAATTCCCAATTATTCGGAGGAGTTTTCCAATTTTTCTCCCACGAATGGGACAGTTATGACAGCAGTGCTTACTTACACAGAGGACTACACTGGGGTACAATTCTCTGGCATATTATAGTGGGATTTCAGATCCAGTTATGAGAGGACACTTTCCTTGCGAACAATCGCTGGCAAGCAGCTTTCGCTATTGAGAGAGAAGTCTATGAGCATAGTGATTGGGTGCTCCATGACACCATTTGTTGTGCATGCTTTGTTTGCCATTTCAGAAAAACCCAATGGTATGTTGATATCCCAGAGAGCATCTGCATATGAAGTTGTTATATCTAATCCTGCAATTAATATAGTCAGGTGCCGAATAGTGAACCCTCCCACACTTGTAGCTGAACCAGTGGCATAGGGTGAGCATGTGCATGACTGCGCAAGTTATAAAGAGTCATATGCGGACATACCACGTGTAAAAGAAAATGCGCTGTCCAGAGGAGAGATTCTCTTTATTGACAGGTCATCAAAAATTGATCAAATAAATGGAGAAAGATTGACTGGGTCAGCTGTGGTGAGGCAGAGAGAGAATGGGGGGTTTGAAATTGTGGCAAGGATAAGGTTGCATCTCATTTTTCGGCACAAGCTAGAGAATTGGTGGCACTTATTATCGCGCTAGAGAAATGAGAATGGGAGGAAGTGACTGTGTATAGTGACTCCGCCTATGTGACGTCAACCATGCACGCAGGGCTAGCACGTTGGAAAAGGAGGAGCTACCTCCGAGCAGACGGCACTCCTGTGCAGCACGTAGCATTATTGGACAGACTTAATAAGGCGCTACAGTTCCCAACAGCCATTGCAATAGTTAAATACGCAGCTCATACTAAGAGATCTGATTTTATCTCACTCGGAAATTAAACTGCAGACGAAGAATCCAAAAGAGTTGCAACTTCTTCAGACATCTCGAGTTTTGATACTCCTCATATAAGAAAGGGGGACATTATGGCTGTGATAATGCAGGAAGGTTTTAATCATTTGCTGAAAACACAGTTAATGGAAATTGAAGGCAGTGCACTGCAGGAAGAACAAGAATTGTGGAAGCGGAGGGGGTGCTCCTTATCCCTTTCTGAAGCATTATGGCGGCAAGATAGCACTGGGAAACCAGTAATGCCAGTAGCATTATTAAATGTAGCGCTTGAACAGCTGGACTACCCTGCGCATGTTACTAGGGAAAGCCTTCCAGCAACTATAGAGGAGGATTGGTTTGTACTGCTTATCACCTGCAAGTGAATGAGAAATGTGAGAGACTTAACCGTCTTCTCAAAGAGAGAATGCTAAATTGAAATTGTCACTAAAGACGGGATGGCTCTATTGCTTGCCCTTAGCATTATATACATTAAGGAATCAGCCCTGGTCGGACCACCACCTCACACCCCACAAACTAGTAACAGGGAGGTGAATGCGAATACCTCTGATTCCTCCATCGAGGATTAGAAGTGATGCCCAGAAGACAGCAGAAATGTTAGGAAATGAGTTACTTGTTTATTTGACATGTATGACCGCTAGTATCTGTCATTTCAGATCAGTTCAAGCGCAAGGGGTGTCGGTCTCAGGACACAGATTAAGACCATTCAGCAACTGGATCAGAAAAACCTTTATCAGCACCAAGACTATTTGAAGGAGATGCTGTACTAATCCATAACTTCACTAGGAAGTGGCATGAGCCCCGGTTCAGGGGCCCCTACATTGTGGAGAACGTCACTCCCTCAGCAGTAATGGTCAAAGAACGACGTGCATGGATTCATTTGAGCGACGTCAAACCGTATGCTGGTGAGACCGGAACACCCCCACGCGATTCAGAAGCAAAGTAACATAAAGTAATTCAGCACGTGCAGACTCGATCAATGACAAGGAAGAAGGAAGCTGAAACTACTGATTGAATAAATGCAAATGTGCATTTGGATTATGGCTCCCATGGGACACTTCTTATAGATATTATAGCAGGAAGTGAGAAAGAAAACTTGTTCTTGAGTCAAAGGAATCTTTTGAAAATTAACCATAGAAAGTTGTTGATACATAATGATTATGCCTGAACAACAACATTTGGTTAAAAATTGGAAGAGGGAGCAGTATCTCAACCCTTTTCTTACTGAATTTCTCTTTGGACACCCAAATGGTCCTATCTGATGTCGACAATCACTGGCTCTTGCCTATTGTTTTTATTTTTATTCTTCGGGCATTTCCTGCACTTGTGGGGAGAAGTACTGACATTCGTGTTTTCTTGCACGAGCCTAAAAATAGTCCAATTTTAAGGAGATCGCTTTCAGCAATAATCAAGCAAATGTTGCAGCTACCTGAGCACTTAACAAATTTGCCTGTTTAAAAAGGTTTTTCCCTTGCTTAAAAAATTGTACACAGCCATAATGTGGAATCCTGAAAATGATGCAGTGGAGGGAAACGAGCGAGTTCAGCGACGTATAGGAAATCGACACTGGTGGGGACCAATGTATTGTTGCCTAATATATGCCAACACAGCATCTATTATTGTTTTCCTGTTTCTATTAATGCTGCTTACCTTGCTGGCCCAAAGAAAGCAGCAGTCCTTCTGATTCTTCACACATCAGTGACCCATCTATTTATTTATTTATTTGGGAGGCGCCGAAAGCCCAGCGGGCATCGGGCGCCAACATAGAGGCAGGACAGAGAGGACAAGACCAAGAAACAAGACACTTGGTCAGTAGAGGAAGACCAAACAATGGAACATTCAGTTTATCTTCTTACCAGGCATGTGGTTTAATTTATTTAAACAGGAGTGTCTTCATCCTTTTCCTAAAAGCAAGGTGGTTTGTCTCTAGTCTTATGTTTAGGGGCAAACCATTCCAGCTTGTGGCTGCCGGATCTGAAAAGCTCTGCCTAGGCCGTTTGCTTTCCTATGTGGTTTTACTACAATGATTCCTAGTGCTTCTGACCTGTGTGACCGTGCTGGTAGGTATTTGATAATTTTTGAATTTGTATATGCTGGAGCCTTCCCATGTAAGCACTTGTGAACTAGTGTCAAGGATATAAACAGCACACAGTCTTCAATCTTTAACCAATGTAGCTCTTTCCGAGCTTCACTGATATGTTCCGTTCTCCGCTTCTGTTTTATTATTCTGACCGCATTATTTTGTATTAGCTGATATTTGTTCATAGTTTGCTTGTTGGCTCCAGGTAATAGTTCATTGCAATAGTCTAAATGGGACAGTATGGTTGCTCTTGCTATAGTAGTGCTGTTTGTTTCATTGAGAAGGGGCTTGATTGCTCTGAGCAGTCTAAGATAATAAGTGCAGTTTTTATTCACATAGGATGCTTGAGACTCAGAGCTTACAGAGGCTTCCAGTGTCATGCCCAGGGTCTTGACCTTGTTCACTACCTGTATCTGCGTGTCTTTGATTTTGAATGAGTTGTATTTCAAAGATAGTTTGCCCCTAGCTTGATTGGTACCAAAAATCATAAGCTCGTTTTTTTTGCTGTTTAGACACATCCAGTTGTGGTCCATCCAAGATTCTATGGTGTTGTATGGATCAGTTACTGTCTGGCTGTCTTTTTCGTAATCCCCACTTATTTCTACTACCAGCTCAGTATCATCAGCGTTGTTTATGAAGTAGATCTTTATCTTATCCAATACCTCACAAAGAAACCTTAGGTGCAGGTTAAATAGAAGCAGCGACAAGCAGCGACCCATATAGACATAGCCATTGCACGAAGGCCAAGACCATATGTGATTATCCCTACACCAGTGACACATGTGAAGTCACCTATTTCACTGACAAGTGTCCCTATGATTCCTCCTGTAGGAAGGATGTATACTGATGTATTTCATGAGTTGCTTGCACATACTCTTCTTGCAAGAACGAGACGCAAGAGAAGTGCAAGAGAGGATGATTATGCGTTAAATAATGATCTAGACAGTACAGCAAACTTGGGGAATAATATGTGGTATCAACACATAGAAGGAGTGGGAAAAATAACTTCTGAGGAGAGCTCTATGTAGGTGCTCTCCTACCCTATCTATGCATTGGGGAATTCTAAAATATTCATAACTATAGAAATAGACGTCCTAAATGCTCATTGCTTAACACACCTAGCACTCTGCCATACGAGAGGTAAATTCCAGGTTCAAACAGCATCCTTGGTGTGGGTGACAGAATGGTCAGCTCCAGAAGAAGATGATTATGTTCAAGATTTGAAAACAAGAGCAAGACCACACACCAAAGATCATGTGATAAGATACGAACAGTCAGGAATGAAAGGAGCAGGAATCAGATGGGAGTTAAATAAAAAGCTCAATTGCCGAGGGTAGACTGATGAAGAAATACAAAGATGCAAGGAGAGGCCAAATGCAGATTTGGGGAACAGTACTTTCACCAGATGGGTGGGAAGAAGGCATAGTCGTATGCAAAGCAGTGGTAGTAACAGGACATCACAAACCAGTTATTGATCGTGTGGAGAAGGGATGCAAACCCCTATGGTCAAAGCTTTCCAATCTACTGACATGGGTTGGAGACAAAGGAGACCCAGTGCAGATAGTGCCTCTGGTAAGCGCAGAAGTATTCTTCAGCAACAAGCGCACAAGGAAAGTTGGAGAAAACCAACAATGTGGACAAATCTTTGATGTACCAGGAATGAAGGATGGGACAGTAGTGATAATGGACCACTACTGGGCCTGTGGATCCAGAGCTTATATGAAGCTGCTTAGAGACTGGGGAAAACTGTGCTCCATAGTGATTATTAATGTTCCAGCATTAGTGATTCCTAAAAGTGACTTGAACATTGGAGAATTTCCAAAGGCTGATGCTCATCTGAGGAAGAAGAGGTCACTTGAGATTCTCAAGAGAACAAAAAGGGAGAACTATTTTTCAGCTAAATTGATAGAAGCTTTTGAGGCCATTCCATATGAACATATGAACATCGATTGTAGAGTTAGACTTCAGCAATATGATATGCGATGCTGGGTTATAGATGTGGTTAAAGACGCTTTTAACCCTCAACATGCATTGGCCAACAAAGAAGCCTGTTGGATCTTCTGGTTGGACACCATTGACCGGGGCCTAAATGAAGCATTCCCCATTTGGTAGCCACTGCTATAGCCGCATCTATTACCCCAGGTTGTTTGCAGATTGGCCAAGGCCACCCATGCCCTGAGTCAACAGTGTGGCATAAGCCACCCTGTCAATTTTCCAATCTTTTAATGTCTGTAGTTTTCCCCTCGGGCGGCCCCATCCATGCTATGGGCCACGTACACTAGTGCTCTCTGACTTAGAGATTTTAACATTAGCTGCAAGTCATTCTGGCCTTCACAAATCTTCCTAGCAGCTATGCTCGGTTTTGAACAGTGAGCACGCCTCTTTGTTCCCTAACAGTTCTTACAACTTTCTTCCACACTCGTTTCTTATATACGTTTGTACTCTTTTCCACATGACACATGTTTTTTCACTTATCTGACTCAAATTTTGTTAGTGCAGCCCTTGTCTTCCAAGCACCCCGCTCACACGGCTTTACATAATTTATTTCAGAGCCTTCGGCTCATCTTTTGTTTCCCCACAATTTACATGGTTCCGCTCCTTCACACATGATTCAATGTTTTATTTCCATGATCTTTTTAACACTGTGTCTTCCTAAACTCTTCTATTACTGCATTACGGCAGCTTAGCAAGTCCTCTTTCTATGCTGCCCTATGCTGATACTTCCACATTCAATCCCATTGGTTCCCAACCAGGATGCCTTGTGTGACTCTCCATTCAGGCTGCAGGTCCGACGGGCTGCGGAAGGAATGCGATCGCTGTGCTGCTTTGGAAAAATATTATTCATAACAACAGGTGGGATCGCAATGCAGCACACACTATATATTTAGTACTACTGGCAATGCGGTTACAAGGACGTGCAGTACTCTGGGGCACCTTTATGTTAACCAAGATACTTTACCTCTTGGCACTCTTTGTTTCTACAGAGAGTTACAGCTGAGGAACTTATATTGTTTAAGCTTCCATGTTTTCAAATGCTGCAGCCTCGCATAGTAGCAGCAGCTCTGTATTTTGCCTTGGTAAGCATGATCCGTTTATTTAATACTGCGGCCCTTATTATTTAATAATTTCCCTCTTTTACTATGGCACAGACCAAGCATGTCTGTTTTTTCTAGATTTCTTCCTATATTGGCGCTTTCAGATGAACTTGTAGCATTGATTGGAAGCGTCATCCAGTTACATAGCCTCCTTATCCAGGTAAGAACTTGACGACTCTGTCGTTATTCTGCGACTTTGTGCTTTTTTCTCAACGCAGCCTAAAGAAATGCTAATAGTTCACATTAGCACTTGGCTCCTAGGTAGGTCTCCTAGGCATGTATCCATTGGCCGCAACTCAGCATTTCTCTTCCCTCTCTCCTCTAATCTATCCTGCACACCTTTAACGCATTGCTGGGTGGAGCAGGTTCTGTTTGATTTTGCTTAACATTCTGAAGCTTGTGCTGCACCCACTGTGGGCAGGTTTAACTCTTATAGTGCACTTACTTTAATGCATTGCTGGGTGGAGCAGGTTCTCTTTGATTTTGCTTAACATTCTGAAGCTTGTGCTGCACTCACTGTGGGCAGGTTTAACCCTTATAGTGCATGTACACTTTCGGATTGCTGAAAGGTTTCTTCCATAAACTCTGGAATATAATAGACATCCCGTAGGTTAATCCTCTCTGGGCTAGGTCACTCAGCACTACACTTTAAATAATCATTGTAATCACGTAGATGGGCCCTATTCTAATGTAAGGGCACTTGTTCAGTCTTTTTCAGCAAGATGTCTTGAAATGGTACATTACCACATGTTTTCAACAGTTTTACTCCTTTTCTTTTTTTCCTTAGGGGCTGAATAAAGAAACTTATTTTTTCCTGACGAAGGTGGTGTAGTTGCTCTTTCTACCACCGAAACGCCCAGCATGCCAGTGTACTAGTCTGGGGATTATTTTCCACTATCTCCACTAGACTTTGTGGCCCACCACGCATACACCAATTTATTAATGCGGATAGCGTAGGCTTTTTTTCTTTGTATCAGCCTCACCCTGGAACTTATCACCAGGTTATTTTTTCTGTTTTATGGCATTTGTTGTCCTACTAAGCTATGACATTTGTTTCTGTCTGTTTGCATAATGTGATGTTATGAAATAATGTGCTATCAATTAGCTAGGGACAGTGAGTTAAACTCGTTCCATTGATACTGTTCTGTGCCTCCTCAACAATTTTCACTTTGCTTTATAGTTTTCTTCTGCTAAAAGTATGTCTATATTTGTTAAATGCATATGTTCATGCATATGCTGATAAGCGAAACTGCTTTGGATGCAATTTGCATTTTTTCATTTTCCAGCTCCTCATTGGTATATGTATGCCTACGCAGGTGTATCATAGATTAAGGCACTGTGTCAATTTGTATGTCTGGCAACAATTAAAAAACTTGTTGACGCTTAACGCATTTATTTGTTTTCTTTTCTCCTCATTGATTTGTACTGTGTAACAAAACAGTCCACTCGGCTCCATCTAACCATAAAATTGTGTGATTTAATCATGATTTATATTTCGTAAATGCCTTGAGCCTATAAATTACTCTAAAGTTCTTCTTTTTCACAGGAACACCTCATTGTTATTGTCTTTTGATTACTCCATTTACTTCCCGTTGTATATGGAGTTCCTCTTTGTCTGTAGTTCAGCAATATTCACGAGAATCTTCATGCCAGGATCCAGGTGATGACGAATGCCAAACCAGATGGGGGCTCTTGCAGGCAATCAACACCACAATAAAGGGATTAAATGCTATCAATGAATAGCTGAGTGCCATAAGACTGATGACATTCCAGAATAGATATGTCTTGGATATGATTACAGCTATGGATGGAGGTGTTTGTGCCAAGATCGGGGAATCATGTTGCATATTCATACCTACTCACTATGACTGAGGCCATAACGTTATTGACAACTCGCATACCAAGATGGAAGATGAAGTGGAAAATATTGCAGGTGACAAATGGTTTGCAGCAATCTTCTCATGGGTACCACAATGGATGGCGAATATATTCAAGTTCCTTGGAGCACTACTGCTGATGATAATGTTTGGATTAAGTGTGATCAAGATAATGATCACAGAGTGCAAGAAGACAGCAAAGAAAGCAGTAGGAATGAAGATCAGGATCAATGTTGAATCTGGATTTGAACCAAAAGAGCTGATTTATGAAGAAATCAGAAACTGTATAAAAGATAGCATCCATGCACCTGAGGGAACTAAGTTCCTGTATCCAAGAGACCACAAGAAGTATGTTGGAAGATGGATCTAGTGGACAATGCAGTATTATGACCTAGAGCGTTGACGAACATGTAAAATCAGCAGGATCTTTGAAAGGTGTGATGAAGACAAGAAGCACTTCTTCAAGAGAGTATGTCCAGATGCGGAGAGTGATGATAGAGTGGTCAATGAATCAACCAGAGGGGGAGTGTAGAGGAGGAACCAAAAGCCTCTAGCGGAAGTCCCACCTAGTGGTCGAAGTGAGCGGGAGCGGTGCTCCTCTACTTTTTGAAATTACGTTTTACAGCTCCTTTACTTTTATTTTAAAAAGAAAACGTTCCAGAATGGTTTCGTTTTAAAATAACATTGTAGGAAGAAGTTGACACTTGGACTTTCAGTGCACTACACTGAACGTTCCCTTAAACAACAGGTGCATGTGTTTGGGGGTTTGTATTGTGTGTGGGAGGCTGTGTGATGATGGGGTTTGTGGGGAGTGGGTGCAGGCTGGCAGGGAACATAGCTCCACTACTTCTTTTCGTGCACGTCGACCACTGGTCCCATCCCTAAATTGCCTATATGTTGGGAACCGGAAATAGTGAAATGCAAGACACCTGTAATGGTGCCTATAACACAAGCAGCCTTTGAATCAAAGTATCCATTAAGGAACCATTCTTTATGTATCCATGAAGAACTGACAGCCTCTTGGGAAAGATCCCTGAAGAGCGTGTGAAGACGCATGATAGACGAGACTGGTGATGTCACATGAAGTAAAGTGACACACTTCAGAAGAGATGACAAGAGAGAAGATGAACAGACCATGAGTGGAATCTGATGACAAAGTAAGAATCGAATAAACTTTCATATCTGGGATGATGATCAACGTGTGAAAAGCATGGAAGAAAAAGACAACCATTTTATAATGGTACAGACGTAGTAACGCAAGAAGACAAATGGCCTCATTACACGGTAGGCGGTAGGGATTTAACGTTACCGGTAACGTAATACCGTTAACGTTAAATCCCCATGCCAATCACGACCTGGCTCACCGCTATTAGCGGCACCGCTAAGTACGGTGCCACTAATAGCGGGCAGGCCGCGTGCGCGCGACCCTCCATCCCGTGAATAACGCCATGCCGCTAATAGCACACCATCCCAAGGCGAGCGGACATGGTAATAGCGGCATGGTAAAGGCCCCCAAACCCCTTACCGCCATGATGCTAATACCGGCATCGCGAACCACCCGTTAATAGAACTGAGCATTGTTCCCACCTGCCACAGGTGGACACAATCAGCACAGGTGGAGGCAATGGACACTGTGGCAGCTCAAAAGGAGCACACCACACCCCTTCCCACACCCCTTCCCACACCAAGATGGTTCCAATACTGGCAGCATTACATGGCCTAGAGGACCTCATTGCAGTGCTGCTGCTACAACAACAGGCTGCACAAAGGAGACGCGGGAGGAGGAGGAGGGCCTGACAGGCACAGCAAGCACCACCACGCCACCTATTCATACCACAGAGGCACCCACCAATTCCCAGGATCAGAGCCAGCCCATTCAACCTAACACCTGAGCAGATACACACCCTGTACCGTCTGGACCGGGACACCATCACCAGCATCGTGGACATGATACACGACGACATTGTGAGCCTCATAGACATAAGAACTGCCATCCCCCCTCTACTGAAGGTGGTGTCAGTGCTCCACTTCCTGGCCACAGGAACCTACCAGCATACAGTGGGGCAGATGCATGGCATCTCCCAACCAGTATTCTCACGCACACTGAACCAGGTACTCGATGCCCTCCTGAAGCATGCACCCGAACACATATCCATGCCACGGACTGCCCAGGAGATTGCAAACACCAAAGTTGGCTTCTATACACTGGCAGGCATTCCAAGTTGCATTGGGGCCATCGACTGTACACATGTGGAATCGGTTGTACCACATCACAATGAATTAGTGTACCGAAACAGGAAGCAATTCCACTCAATCAATGTCCAAATGGTATGTGACGCAAACAATATAATCACACATTGCTGTACATTGATCTACCCATGATTCCATGGTCCTGCGGAACTCAACTATCCCCCGCTACATGGAGTGACAAACGGCACAACGTTCATGG